>NC_092333.1:7227500-8630000 GCF_046630445.1 Rutidosis leptorrhynchoides
AAAGCCCCTTGACTTTCTATTAGATTAGTTTATGTGGTTGGTGATGGTAATGGTACTGTTGGCGTTGATGATGGTGATACTGTTGATGCCGGTGGTGCTGCTGGTGCTTGTAACCTTTGCACCATATTCTCTAAAGCCACTACCCGAGCGCGAAGATCGTTGACTTCTTCTATTACACCGGGGTGGTTGTCGGTTCGAACGAGCGGATGAATAAGATCTAGAATCTGAGATAGTATATAATCATGACGAGATACTCTAGAAATGAGAGAAAAAATGGTGTTTCGGATAGGTTCGCCGGTAAGTGCTTCAGGTTCATCGCCAAGAGGGCAATGTGGTGGATGGAAGGGATCACCTTCCTCTTGTCTCCAATGATTAAGTAGATTACGAACCCATCCCCAATTCATCCAGAATAAATGATGGCTAATTGGTTAATCCATTCCGGTCACACTGCTTTCGGTGCTCGAGTGAAACTCCATATCAGAATCCGAGGGACTTGAACTAGTGGCGAATTCCATTTCGTACGATTGAACAAAGGATTTTCGATATGAAATGATTTCTGGCTATCGGATGGTATTCTAATTACATAGAATATCTATATATATGTAGAACAAAAGATTTCGTAGATTACGGAGGGATTTACGGAATATGCCAGGAAAAGTTTACAGTAACAGATACGCTAAGATATGAATTTTTTGTCTATACACTATTCATGCAATCAATGCAGTAAGATGTGTCTAGACTAAGAACGTTAAGCAGGTAATTTCCGACAAGAAATGATAAGCAAAACTTTTTGACATGCAGCTAAGGTCGAAGTCCAGACTCACTAATGCTTCTTAATAACTATCCGTTAGACACACTAATGCAAGACCTGGTTCGCTAAGACCACCGCTCTGATATCACATGAGACGACCCGTCCTAATCCATAAGGACGAATACAATAACATATGATTACATTGCGAGGTATTTGACCTCTAAATGATACATTTTACAAACATTGCATTCGTTTTTAAAAGACAAACTTTTATTACATCAAAAGTTGACAGGCATGCCTACCATTTCATAATATATCAAACTATCAATGACTTATTAATAATCTTGTTGAACTCAATGACTCAAATGCAACATCTTTTGGAATATGCAATGAATGACTCCAAATGATATCTCTAAATGAGCACATGCACAGCGGAAGATTTCTTTCAAACCTGAGAATAAACATGCTTTCAAGTGTCAACCAAAAGGTTGGTGAGTTCATTAGTTTATCATAAATATTCATTTCCATCATTTTAATAGACCACAAGATTTCAGATATTTAATTATACACGTAACTCGAGTACAAAATAGTACGCATAACCTGCGAATTAAAAATCATTCATATGGATTGAACACCTGGTAACCGACTTAACTTTAATGCATAGAATATCCCCAAACAGAAGCTCTCGTCTGTATAATAATAATAATCTCGAAGTACTAAAGCATTCGTACCCCGAATGGGACTTGTCAAGGTCCGTAGATCTATCTTTAGGATTCACGTCAATTAGGGGCCATACCCGTTTCCTAATTATTAGGTTACCAAGCTAAAAAGGGGTGATATTCGATTTCGATAATCCAACCATAGAATGTAGTTTCGATTACTTGTGTCTATTTCGTAAAACATTCATAAAAATGGCGGATGTATTCTCAGTCCCAAAAATATATATAAAAAGGGAGTAATGAAGCTCACAGTACTGTATTTCGTAGCAATAATGCAAATGACGGCACTGAACAAGTGCAGGGTTGATCTCGGATTCATGAACCTATATTAATTATATATATATTTATATAATGGTCAATATATGTCTTAACAATTAAGGTTGAGTCATAGTGTACCACAATCCTAATGCTCGAGATCAATATGCAAATGTCAACAAAAGTTAGTTTGACCCAAAATGACATTTAAAATCTATACATGTTTATTATATAAATTAAATATAATCATTTTATATATTTAAATATATTTATCAGATTTTATTAAAGTAATTAATACAAGTCATATATAAATAAAAATTTATATTAAAATTTATATATGATAAATATATACTTTTATGTATTTCGAGTAATAAAATTTATATAGTTCACTCAAAATCATACAAAAATAGTGGTATGTATTATTAATGTAATTTTTATTACGTGTGGTACTAATATCTTTGTATCACATATTTATTTGATAAAATAATATTGATAATAATAATAATGAGTAAAATTTATATTATTTTGTAATAATAATATTGATAATAATAATAACGATCAAGTTATTAATAGTACTTTAATATAAATAATAATTGTAATAGTAATAATGATATTAATAATACTAATAAAATTGATAGTAACGATAATTTTTAAATAAAATGATAGTTTTAAATTTTATACTTTTAATGATAATATATTCTAATAAAGACGATAATTTTTAATAATAATAATTTTTAATAGAATGATAGTTTTAATAACAATGATAAATTTTAAATGATAATTGATAATATCGATACTTTAATATTAGTAAATATATATATATATATATATATATATATATATATATATATATATATATATATATAAAATTTATCTTAATAATAATATTTACTATATATATAATAATTATTGTAATAAGATTAGTTATAATGATATTTTATAAAATAATTTATCAAGAATGATAATTTTTAATAATGATAATCCTAACATGATAATAATGATAATATTTTATAATAATATTGATATTTCTATTAGAAATGATAATTTTAATAAAAGTGCAAATTTTAATATTAATGATAATTTAAATAATAATAATAATAATAATAATAATAATAATAATAATAATAATAATAATAATAGAAATAATAAAATGATAGTTTTCATAAAGATGTTAATTTTTAATAATAACGATAGTAATAATAATAACAACATAATTTTTAATTATAATACCTATATTGATAATGATAACGATAATAATAATTTTGATAATAAATAATAATCTTTTAATGTCATAATAATAATAATATTACTAATAATGATAATTTTCTTGAAAATATATATTTTAAGATTTATAATGATATTTTCTAACAACCATAAGAATTTTAATAATAACGATACTTTTAATATTAACGATAATAATAATAATAATAATAATCATTTTAATAATAATACTAAAATGATGATGATAATAATAATAATAATAATAATAATAATAATAATAATAATAATTAGATAATAATAATAATAATAATAATAATAATAATAATAATAATAATAATAATAATAATAATAATAATAATAACAATAATAACGACGATAGTAATCATAATAATACTAAAATTAATAATAATTCAATTTACTATATCTTTTAAACCGTTAAACGAAAACACACGACTTCTAAATGAAAAGTTAATAATTTTTCGACAGCTTTCCAACGACATGCATATCATATACCTTATATCAGTATTATATTTATTAAATTCATGATTCAACATACATTATATAACGACGAAATTAAATATACAAGCATGCATAATCAAATATACTCGAGCACTAGTCAGTGATACACTATTAATATATAAAAGATAAGATATGAGTGCTCACATATCAATATTGAGATTCAATATTGCAAGAAAGTACGTAGACGCAACGGAGATGATAAACACTAGTTTGACTCACTATCAAAACCCCTGAGCAATACCCATAACCTCCATAGCTATAACCCATAATTTCCTTAGCTCTATCATGTTTGAAAACTTATTTTGAAATCGCCTGAACATAACTCCGTCGTAGTATTTTATGTATACTAATAATATCTTGAAATAATACGGAGTAAATATATATATATATATATATATATATATATATATATATATATATATATATATATATATATATATATATATATATATATATATATATATGTAAATCAATTGAGATAGTTTAGAGAAATATATTTTCAAGTTTTTATGAAATAATAAAATCTATTGAATTCTATTTATAATAGATTTTTGAATTATTAAAGTGAATTATTAAAGTATGAATTATTAAAGTGAATTATTAAAGTATGAATTATTAAAGTGAATTATTAAAGTGAATTATTAAAGTTAAAGTAAAGTAAAAGTAAAGTAAAGGTAAAGTTAAAGTATAGTAAAAGCATAAAACAATATATGTATAATACGCGTATAAATATATATAATATTAATTTAAATCGTTATATATATTTAATAAAATAAAATATAAATATCGTTATCTTTATCATACAGGTTAAGTAATGGGTTATCAAAAGTGGTTCTAGATATTTATAAAAGTTATATACGTTTTAATAATAAAATTCTTTTTAAACTGAAAACGTTATTGTACGTTAGAAACTAAATCAAATAAATATAATTATTTTGTTTTCCAAACTAAATATATTTTAGAATCATTTTGTTAAAAGGCTAAAAAATAATGGAAATTGTTATATCATAAAACGTTTTAGAAAAGTAAAATTATATATACTCATAATAGGTTTCAAGTTTTTAAATTACAGTTTGTGGGTGAAGCGTGGGATAAAGTCCAAAGGTTAAATAATCGTATGAAATCATTTTAAGGTAAAACATCGATATCTATTTTCTAAGTTATCTATATTCCATAACTTTACTTTCATTTTAAATAATATTAAAGTTAAATAGTTGACGCATAAAAATATGACACCGAACAGGAACTACACTAACCCTTGTCTAGTTCCTGTTAATTGAAACCTTTGTTCTTACTTGCAGATCACTTTACCATGTATTCCGAATATTGTTAAAAAGAACAGATTTCTTATATCACAGTGGACCTCACCATAGAGACCCATAACAATATCACAAAGTATCAGATAAATCAATCATTTGATATTATCTTATAATTTCGTCGATAACTATATTGAACAAATATGTTTCATGTAAAGTATTATACGTTTAATACTTTGTTAACATTTTCAAGTTATAATATATATATACATATATATAATCATATTCATTTATATAATGGTTCGTGAACCGTCAGAATTTGGTCGAGGTTAAATGAATGTATGAACACAGTTTAAAATTTTTGAAATTCAATTTAACAAACTTTGCTTATCGTGACGGAATAATATAAAGATAAAGTTTAAATTTGGTCGAAAATTTCCGGGTTGTCACAATAGATGGGTCGGAAATGTTTCTCAACCCGTTGGCCTAAAACAGAACCAATAGCAAAATCAGAAGCATCGCACATTAGCTCGAATGGAAGGGACCAATTTGGAGCTATAATTATTGGTGCGTTAACAAGTTTTTCCTTCAAAAGCTCAAATGCTTTGGTACACTCGGCTGAAAACAGAAAAGGTGCATCTTTCTCTAGAAGTTTATTCATCGGGTTTGCAATTTTGGAAAAATCCTTAATAAATCGCCGGTAGAAACTGGTGTGCCTGAGAAAACTCCTAACACCCTTGACATCGGTAGGAGGTTGAAGGTTGGAGATAACATCAACCTTAGCGGGGTCAACCTCTATACCGGCACTTGAGATTTTGTTCCCGAGAACAATGCCTTCACGAACCATAAAGTGGCACTTCTCCCAGTTAAGCACAAGATTTGACTTTTCACACCTCACAAGCATCTTTTCCAAGTTGTGGAGACATGACTCAAAAGTGTCACCGAAGACTGAAAAGTCATCCATGAACACTTCCATGCAATCCTCAACCATATCGTGGAAAATCGCCATCATGCACCTTTGAAATGTCGCCGGAGCGTTGCAAAGTCCGAAGGGCATGCGACGGTATGAAAAAGTACCATAGGGACACGTAAAGGTTGTCTTTTCTTTGTCCTCGGGTGCGATAGGGATTTGAAAATATCCCGATAAACCATCAAGGAAACAATAAAAGCTATTTCCAGACAACCGTTCCAACATCTGGTCGATAAAGGGTAATGTAAAATGGTCTTTCCGTGTGGCGTCGTTTAACTTTCGGTAGTCAATACAGACACGCCACCCCGTGACAGTCCTCGTGGAGATAAGCTCGTTTCTTTCGTTAGTGGTGACGATCATGCCACCCTTTTTAGGTACACAATGAACGGGGATTATCCAAGGACTGTCAGAGATCGTGTAAATAAGACCTGCATCAAGTAACTTAATGATCTCCTTTTTAACGACCTCTTGCATATGGGGATTTAGCCTTCTTTGGCGTTGCACCACAGGTTTGGAATTATCTTCCATTAATATTTTGTGGGTGCAATATGAAGGACTAATACTCTTTATGTCTTGAATTTTCCATGCAATCGCAGGTTTGTGGGCCTCGAGCATGGTAACGAGTTGAGAATTCTGACTTACCGAAAGATCTTTAGCAATAATGACGGGAAGCTTAGATTCTTCCTGAAGGTAAGCATACCCAAGATGTTCAGGGAGCGGCTTTAGCTCTAATTCAGGAGGATCTTCGATAGAGGATTTGCTATGGTATTCATTATCTTTTTCCAACTTTTTAAACTCATCATCAGTTGGCTCATAATCGTTAGCCATCAAAACTTGCAACATATCAATCTACTCCAACATATCTTCTTCACCACTAGCAATATCACATTCACCTGTTTCTTCTAATTCTGGGAATTCCTGCAACAACTCAACACGCGTGTCTATGGTTTGCAAAAAATAACATTGGTCATCGGTAGACTCGGGGTATTTAAGGGTATGGTCAATAGAAAAGGTTGCACTTGCCCCATCTATCCTAAGGGTCAAACATTGGCCATACACATCTATAATACACCTAGCTGTGTTCAAAAATGGTCTTCCCAAAATAAGAGGCACCCGTGTGTCCTCTTCCATATCCAAAACCACAAAGTCAGCGGGAAAAATAAGGTTACCCGCCGGGACTAACATATTTTCCACAATACCCCTTGGGAACTTAACACTACGGTCAGCTAACTGGATGGCCATTCTAGTTGTTTTAAGTGGTCCTGGGTCTAGCTTAAGGTAAACACTATAAGGCATCAAATTGATGCTAGCCCCCAAGTCCGCCAAAGCCCTCATACAGTCTAACTGGCCAAGTAAACAAGGTATCGTGAAACAACCCGGATCATTGAGCTTCTCGGGAAGCTCGTTCAAAACCACAGCTTAGCAAGTTGCATTCATCACCACCGACTTGATTTGCTCCATCTTCTTTCAGTTGGTTAACATATCTTTCAAGAACCGTGCATATCTCGGCATACCTGCAATAACATCAATAAACGGCATATTGATATTCACCGACTTAATCATATCCATGAACCTATTTCTCTCTGCCTCCAACTTTTCAAGTCTTTGCTTCCTAGGGTACTGTAATGGTGGTTGATATTCCTTGACGACCGGCTTTGCTTTAACACTCTTTTCTACATCACCCGGTCAATTTTTCTCTACCTCTTCAACCACTTTTTTCGGCTCCATACCCACAATTGGCTCACTAACTTTCTCCAACGGAACCCGATAATCATCAACAATATGCATCTTTGGTGCCTCATATGCCTTACCACTCCGAGTAGTAATAGCATTCAAATGCTCATTTCTCGGATTCACTTTCATATTACTCGGGAGTTCACCTGGTTTCCTTTCACTAATCAAATCTGTGACGCCCCGTACAAAACCATCGTGTACGATTCGTCAACAACAGGATCTTTACATGGTCAAATACTACATCCTGTTTGAAAACCAGTTTGCATTCATAAAAACATAGTGTTTACAAAAGATAACGTGACACAGAGGTCATTACAAAGCCATTATTCAAATAACATAAGTTGCGAATGCAAATTAAAAGTTTCATGATTGAGACATCTCTAAGTAATGCAGCAGTTATCTAACACAGCAGGTCTTTAACAGCAAGTCTAAACAGCATGACAGCAAGTCTAACAGCGGAAGCAACAAACCTCTAAGCACCTGAGAAAATATGCTTAAAAACGTCAACAATAATGTTGGTGAGCTATAGTTTAAATTGTAACAGTAATATAAGATTGACCATAAGATTTCAATGTTTCAAAACAGTATGAAAAGCATATGTATAACCGTGGGCACATGGTAACTAGACTTAACGTAAATATAAATATCACCCCCTAAAAGTACACCTGGCGAGTGCGTATGTCCTCGAAGTATCAAACACCCGTTAAATTCTAGCGCGACTAGCCCGAGTGGGGATGTCAAACCCTATGGATCCATATCTAATATTCGCGTCTATCGGTTCAAAAACCAATAGTTAAACGTTACCGTGCTAAGGGGAATCTTTATGACGTTGTATAACCCACACATATGTAAAGTTTAAGTATTCGTGTCAAATAAGTAAAACATAAAAAGCACATGTATTCTCAGTCCCAAAAATAGTATAAGTAAAAAAGGATGCTATAACTCACAGTGATAAAAGCGGTAAAGTCGGTAATGAAAGTGTGCAAGTAGTAAGTCGGTCCGAAAGGTCGTCAACCTAAATCAAAGGTTACTAGGTCAGTAGGTTGTCTTTATAAGTTCTAATAGTGTATAAAATAAGTTTAAGTGTCATCATCATCATCATAAAAGCTAAGTAAGTTTGACAAGAATAGAGATCGAAATAATTGGCTGACTTCGGTCAGCTGCTACGACCTCTACATAAATCGAAAAGATGCGTAATCAGTGGCTATGGCTCCGTGTGTGAGTCCCATAACCGCTGACCAATTTTCAGAACCTAACTCGTCTTCGTTTGACTGTGGCGATGATTTAAGTGCGAGTAGCTCGAAAATTTTAGCACAACGTTAATAGGGTGTAATGACTTTCGGAAGGCCATAAATGCTAAACCGTAACTCGGATTAAGACGAGGCCGAAACGGAAAATTATCTACTCGAACCGAACTAACTGAAAATCTACTTTCCAGTAGCCTAGGTTACAGATCATATCCTAAAAACACTAAACAAGTGCTCCGGTGTTGTTCTTAGTGCTTGATGCACATCACGGTTCTCATCCTTGATGCTTGTAGCTTCAAGTGTACAACTCGTTGATGGTTTAGCATCACTTTTGACCAAGATTCTACCATCAATACACAATATGTTAAGACCAAGTAATAACACAACTCATTTAAGAGTCTTAGATGGATGATGAACCAAGGTTACATCATATCCTTAGTCTTAACACAAATACAAGTCCTATTTACAAACAAAGTTACAAACTTTACATCAATCAAACAAGTATGAACATGATCTAAATTCAATGAGGTGATGGAACCATAAGCTAGAGAGCTTGGATCCCTTTCACACAAGTTATAAGGTCACAAAGCTAGAAAGCTTGAACCTTTAGTGTTCTTGAACATCTTGAAGCATAAAGCTTGGATCTTTAAGTTACATGAAGATAACAAACACAAGTTTGAATCTTTATTACAAAACAACAAGATCATAAGCTAGAAAACTTAGATCCAACAAAAAGATATGAAGATTCAAGCTAGAAAGTTTGCATCTTGGTTGTTCTTGAAGATCTTGAAGCATAAAGCTTGGATCTTTGAGTTACATGAAGATTACAAACACAAGTTTAAATCTTTAATACAAAATAACAAGGTTAAAGCTAAAAAGTTTTAGATCTACAAAGTTTGTGAAGATTCAAAGCTAGAAATCTTGAATCTTCCATGTTATTGAAGGATTCATGCTTGAATCTATAAGATGTAATCAAGACCAAAGCTAAAAAGCTTGATCCTCCATTGATGATGATGTACACGAAAAAGAAAGGAGAAGAAGAAGAAAAGTTCAAAATAACTTACACTTTTAGAGAGAGAAAGAACTAGAGAGAATTAGAGAGTGAGTGCGTGTGAATTAGAAACGAAAGTAAGTGTAAAATGGGAGGAATGAGGCTTGTATTTATAGTGAAATGAGGGTGGGGGGAGGGCCTCATGGACGTGGGTTTTGGTAGGGGGAGGAGGAGAAAAGATTTACTTTTTGGTTAATGGTTGTCTAAAGTAGGTACTTATGTTGGAATCCCATGCAACATTAAGGATAATACTTGACATAAATGCTAGCATGTTCCCTCTAATAAATGGGAATTTGTCTTACTTGTTAATGGGTCACTAGTAATTAATTAGTGGGCTAAATAAATGGGCTACTAGCTAGAATAGGGTGGGCTTAAGTCCAACAAGGTAGAAAGTCCAACAAGACTAATTAGTAAGCAAAATTAAATTACTACGCATAAATAAGCATCCATAAATCCAAGTAATTATTATTATGAAATAATAATTAGTATTCCGTAGTCATAATCTTCCGGTTACGACAAAAGTTAAACGTGTGCGCAGTTCGCGGTTTAATCGAAACGTTAAGTGACACTAACGGTCATAAAGCATCCAGTGAACAAGTTAAGTATCCTTCGTACTCTAAGGCACGTTTTAAGATATAAATGAAAGTAAACCATGTATATAAAGGTTCCAAAGTATAAAGTAGCACAGTACGCACAAATACGCAGTTTCGCTAAAACAAAAAGCACAAAAGCAAGTCAAAAAAGTCAGGTCGTTACATTACCCACCTGTTAATGGAAATTTCATCCCGAAATTTAAGCTGAGGAAGGTGTTGAAGTCGGGAAGAGGTGAGGATACTTATGCATCATTTGATCCTCTCGTTCCCAGGTGAACTCAGGTCCACGTTTGGCATTCCATCAAACTCGGACGATCAGAATCTTGTTGCGTTTCAAAGTTTTGACCTCATGGTCCATAATTTCAACAGGTTCTTCCATGAAGTGGAGTTTGTCATCAATCGTAAGTTCCTCCATGGGTATGATAAGTTCCGGTGGAGTAAGACACTTCTTCAAATTTGATACGTGGAAGGTAGGATGAACTGCGCTCAATTGAGTTGGAAGATCCAGATGGTAAGCTACGGGTCCAACACGTTTCAAAAATTCGAAAGGACCAATGTATCGCGGGTTTAACTTTCCATGCTTTCGAAAGAGGATTACACCTTTCCAAGGTGCGACTTTCAACATCACACGGTTACCCACGTTAAATTCAAAGTCTTTACGTTTAAGATCAGCATAACTCTTTTGGCGATCACGGGCCGTCTTAAACCTTGCTTGAATCTGGGCAATCTTCTCCGTCGTTTCATGGACTATCTTGGGTCCGGTGATTTGCACTTCGCCTAACTCGGCCCAACAATTAGGAGAATGGCACTTGCGGCCATACAACACTTCAAAAGGTGCGGCATTAATACTCGAGTGATAACTGTTGTTGTAAGAGAATTCGGCTAATGGAAAATGCCTTTCCCAAGACTTTTTGAAGTCAATAACATTGGCACGCAACATGTCCTCTAAAGTCTGAATCGTTCTTTCGCTCTGACCGTCGGTCTGCGGGTGATATGCAGTGCTCATTTCGAGTCGAGTTCCCAAGGCTTCTTGCAAAGAACGCCAGAATCTGGAAGCAAAACGGGGATCGCGATCTGAGATAATTGATAGAGGTACACCATGAAGAGACACAACTTCTTTGATGTACAGTTGAGCAAGTCTCTCTATTGTATCTGTTTCCTTCATTGCTAGGAAATGAGCAGATTTGGTAAGAAGGACAACGATAACCCAGATTGTATCGTATCCGCCCACCGTCTTTGGTAGCTTCGTGATGAAGTCCATCGTAATTGCTTCCCATTTCCATTGTGGGATTTCCGGTTGTTGAAGTAATCCAGATGGCCTCTGATGTTCAGCCTTAACCTTCGAACAAGTCAAACACCTCCCAACATAAGTTGCAACATCCTTCTTAAGATTTGGCCACCAATACTGTTCCTTAAGATCGTGGTACATTTTTTCGGCTCCTGGATGAATCGAATATCTCGACTTGTGGGCTTCATCAAGTATCAAGCTTCGTAAATCTACATAACGAGGTACCCAAATTCTTCCGGCATAACATCGGAGTCCAGACTCCTTAACCTCGAATTTAGAGACGAGAATGTTCAAGTATTCACGGGATATGTTCTCCTCTTTGAGAGCCTCTTCTTGGGCTACTCGGATCTGGCTGTTGAGGTTTGAATGAATGGTGATGTTCAAGGCACGGACGCGAAGAGGTACCGTTCTCTCCTTTCGACTCAGAGCATCGGCTACAACATTTGCCTTTCCAAGATGGTAATGAAGTTCACAATCATAGTGGTTCAGCATCTCGATCCATCGACGTTGTCTCATATTCAGCTGCTTCTGATCAAAGATGTGCTGGAGACTTTTGTGATCGGTGAATATGGTAATCTTTGTCCCATAAAGATAGTGTCTCCACAACTTCAAAGCGAAGACAACAGCTCCATGTTCGAGATCATAGGTAGTGTAGTTTTGCTCATGTACCTTCAGTTGACGAGAAGCATAAGCAATGACCTTAGTTTTTTGCATCAATACGCAACCAAAACCATTTTTCGAAGCATCGCAGTACACAACAAAGTCGTCACTGCCTTCAGGAAGTGATAAGATAGGTGCGGTGGTTAATTTATGCTTCAGGGTTTGAAATGCTGATTCATGCTCTTTTTCCCAAACGAACTTCTTCCCTTTGTGAGTCAGTGCGGTCAAAGGACGCGCAATCAACGAAAAACCTTAAATAAATCTTCGGTAGTAACCGGCAAGACCTAGAAATTGGCGGATGTAAGTTGGAGTAGTGGGTGTATCCCACTTACTGATAGCCTCGATCTTTGCGGGATCAACTTTGATACCTTGATCACTCACAATATGACCCAGAAATTGGACTTCCTTCAACCAAAATTCACACTTGGAGAATTTGGCATAAAGTTGCTCTTGTCTCAAGAGTTCAAGCACTAGTCGGAGATGTTGCTCATGTTCTTCTTCGCTCTTGGAGTAGATGAGGATATCATCTATGAAGATGATAACGAACTTATCCAGGTATGGCTTGCATACACGATTCATGAGGTCCATGAATACAGCGGGTGCGTTGGTTAAACTGAACGGCATCACGAGAAACTCATAATGACCATAGCGGGTTCTAAACGCAGTCTTCATCACATCACTCTCCTTCACCCTCAACTGGTGATAACCGGATCGCAAATCGATCTTAGAGTAATTGCTTGATCCTTGCAGCTGATCTAAAAGATCATCAATTCGGGGAAGAGGATATCGGTTCTTGATCGTCAATTTGTTGAGTTCACGGTAGTCGATACACATACGGAAGGATCCGTCCTTCTTCTTCACGAATAAAACAGGTGCGCCCCAAGGCGACGAGCTCGGTTGGATAAACCCTCGGTCGAGCAATTCATGCAGTTAACTCTGCAACTCTTTCAGTTTGAAAGGTGCTAGTCAATAAGGTGCGCGAGCTACGGGTGCAGCTCCTGGTACTAGATCGATCTGGAATTCCACGGCTCTCGGTGGCGGTAATCCAGGCTGTTCTTCCGGAAAGACGTCGGGAATTCATTCACGATTCACACATCATTCACGCTCTTCTCTTCTGTTTCTAAAGCCTTCACGTGTGCTAAAACAGCAAGACGTCCTTTCTTCATGATCTTCTGCGCTTTCATTACAACTAATGAGGTTCAACTGCGAACTACATCTCTCTTCGTAAATAACCAGTGGCTCACCATCTCCTTGTGGTATACGAAGAGCTTTATCTCCACAGATAACGTCGGCCCTCACTTTGGTCAACCAGTCCATGCCGACAATCACATCAAAGATTCTCAATTTGATGGGTATCAAGTTAATTGCGAAATCCACACCATCTATGTTGATAATAGCTCCTCGGCCAATTTGGTCGACTTTCTCAAGTTTCCCATTGGCTACCTCCACTAGCATACTCTCCTCTCAAGGTACTAACGACCAATCTATCTTAGAGTAAAAGTGTCTACAAACATAGCACCTATCGGCACCAGTATCAAATAGGACAGAAGCTAATAGATTGTTGATAGTGAATATACCTGTAACCAAGTCGGGGTTCTCACGGGCATCCCTTGCGTTTACATTGAAAGCTCTTCCACGCGGGGGTCCGCCGTCCTTTCGCTTGTTGGGACACTCATTCCTGAAGTGGTCCTGTTGTCCACACTCATAACACTTTTTTGGTCCATTGGGGTTGGTCCTCACAGCTGGGATGGGAATCTTGCAGTCCTTGCCAATATGCCCGGTCGTTTTGCACTTTTCACAGACCACATTACAGTACCCGGTACGGTGCTTGTATCACCTCTTGCACTGTGGTAGAGTACCCTTGTAGTTGGGGTTCGAGCTGGTGTTCGGGTTGGGGTTCCTTCTGTCGTTATGCCTCTTAGCGAGGGTTTGATCATAGACTCTCCCCTTGTTGTTGTCCCACTTACGCTTCTCACCGCTGGCTCCCGATTCAGATTTTGAATTTTCCGATTCCTTGCTGATAATTTAGTTCATAAGGGTTTGCGCCATGCGCATAGCTGCCGGGACATTGGGTGGATTAGAAGAGGTGACATTTCCTTGAATGAAGTCCCCACAAGTATCGCTCCATTCTCTTAAATTCCGGGGTAACCATCGTGGGACACATCAGCACTAATTCCAGATACCTACGGTTGTAACCATCAAGATCGTTTCCCACAACCTTCAACTCCCAGAACTCAGCCTCCATTTTCTGTATCTCTACTATGGGCAGTACTCTTCGATCAGGGCTCCCTTAAATTCTTCCCACGGAGTGGCATAAGCCTCGTCAATACCCTTAGCTTGAGCCAGTTTGTTCCACCAGGTTAGGGCGCCATCTGACAGCGTACACGAAGCATACTTGGTTTTGTTCTCCACTGAGCAGTTTCTTACATGGAACACAGCTTCTAATTTCTCAAACCACCTAGTCAGACCAACTCGACCATCAGTACCACTAAAATTGTGGGCTTGCAGCTTTGAAACTCTTTGTATCTGCACCCGTTACGAATGGGCTGGTTAACTGGTGAAGCTTGTGGGTTGATTTTCGCAATAGCTGCGGCTACTCTTTCCGCAAACATTTCCTCGATTTGTGCAATATAGTATATAGCAACCAACTTGGAACCAACGCAACACATGTTAACTAAGCAATGCTACCAGATATAGATACCACAGAAACAACATACAGTAATGTAATTAGAACACCGTACAAAAAGTAAACAATAATAAGTTCCATTCATTAATAATAAGTTGCATACATGCGCATAAGTTCGTACAATACATGAGTAAAACATGAAACTACAACGAGATTACATAATGAAATCTACTACAATGCCCTATGGTGACGGTGGGTAAAGGATGTCCATTACGTGGGACATCTGGTCCTCGAGCTCAGTTACCCGAGCACGGAGGATCTCCACTTCCCTCGTCAGTTCCTCGATGGAGGGAGATGGTGGGGCAGGCGGTGCAGTCGGTACAGATGGTGCAGGTGGTGCAGATGATCCAGCACCAGAAGTAGATGCTGCATAGCGGTAAGGCTTACGCACAAATGGATCGGTAGAATACGGCACAACCTGCTTACAGGCGGTGACCCTAGTCCTTAGTCCATGTGCACTAACGAACGTCCTACCTCCGTTAACCCCTGGAATAATGGTACCATCAAAACGATACCGCTTCTTCTGCGGGGTAGAGGGTAGCTGCACGGGCGTCTCTTCAGGGTCCTCGTCGAAATCCTCGTCACTGGAGTCATCAGAGGATGAGTCGTCGGATGATGAGTCGTCGAAAACAGCTGGAGGTGGTGGCACTCGGCGGCCTGTAGTCATAATCCGGTATCTGAAAGGTGGGATCGGTATGACACGTCCATCAGGAAGGCGTCAGCACCAATGGTTATGCTCATTACGGAACGGAACGTCCCCGTATTCCCCGGGAATCACAGCACCACCGGGATGGGACAGTGGCTCCGGAGGTACTGGGATGAGTGGAGCTAGAATCTCTGGTGGATCCTCTTGTCCGTCTGAGATAACCACTGGGTCGGGTACATGGCTGCTGGCTCCAGAGGACGAAGCGCCAGGGTCACTGGAGTGTGTCGACGATGGGATCTGAGAATCGGCAACAATGGCAGGTGAGGTGGCGGATGTGTTTGAGTCGCTCTCCAAAATGACAAAGGCCGGGATATCCGACATCTGAACAAGGAAAAATAACTTTTTCCAAGTCAGTAAGTCATAAAGCAAGCACGTATTAGGCACTACAGCAACCTAAGTTGTCTAAAACAGTATACAGCATGGCAATAATAACAACTCTAAATAGAAATAACATGTGAAAGCAGATAGTAATCATGCAATAGTGGAAATAAGCATACAGCAAGTTCGCATGGTAGTAAAGATAAGCAATAGCATGCAGTAATATCACATAACAGTAAAAGTAATCAGTAGCATGCAGTAAGTTCCGCAGAAACAGGTAAACTAGCAAGTTGTAGATTAGTCCTATTAGTGAATCCTACTTGGTCCGGTATACACTCACTAATGCAACCTAATTCCCTACAACCAATGCTCTGATACCAAATGTGACGCCCCGTACAAAACCATCGTGTACGATTCGTTAACAACGGGATCTTTACACGGTCAAATACTACATGCTGTTTGAAAACCAGTTTGCATTCATAAAAACGTAGTGTTTACAAAAGATAACGTGACACAGAGGTCATTACAAAGCCATTATTCAAATAACATAAGTTGCGAATGCAAATTAAAAGTTTCATGATTGAGACATCTCTAAGTAATGCAGCGGTTATCTAACACAGCATATCCTTAACAGCAAGTCTAAATAGCATGACAACAAGTCTAACAGCGGAAGCAACAAACCTCTAAGCACCTGAGAAAACATGCTTAAAAATGTCAAAAATAATGTTGGTGAGCTATAGTTTAAATTGTAACAGTAATATAAGATTGACCACGAGATTTCAATGTTTCAAAATAGAATGAAAAGCATATGTATAACCGTGGGCACATGGTAACTAGACTTAACGTAAATATAAATATCACCCCCTAAAAGTACACATGGCGAGTGCGTATGTCCTCGAAGTATCAAACACCCGTTAAATACTAGCGCGACTAGCCCGAGTGGGGATGTCAAACCCTATGGATCCATATCTAATATTCGATTCTACCGGTTCAAAAACCAATAGTTAAACGTTACCGTGCTAAGGGAAATCTTTATGCCGTTGTATAACCCACACATATGTAAAGTTTAAGTACTCGTGTCAAATAAGTAAAACATAAAAAGTGCATGTATTCTCAGTCCCAAAAATAGTATAAGTAAAAAGGGATGGTATAACTCACAGTGATAAAAGCGGTAAAGTCGGTAATGAAAGTGTGCAAGTAGTAAGTCGGTCCGAAAGGTTGTCAACCTAAATCAAAGGTTACTAGGTCAGTAAGTTGTCTTTATAAGTTCTAATAGTGCATAAAATAAGTTTAAGTATGATCATCATCATAAAAGCTAAGTAAGTTTGACAAGAATAGAGATCGAAACAATAGGCTGACTTCGGTCAGCTGCAACGACCTCTACATAAATAGAAAAGATGTGTAATCAGTGGCTATGGCTCCGTGTGTGAGTCCCATAACCGCTGACCAATTTTCAGAACCTAACTCGTCTTCGTTTGACCGTGGCGACGGTTTAAGTGCGAGTAGGTCAGAAATTTCAGCACAACGTTAATAGGGTGTACTGACTTTCGGAAGGCCATAAATCCTAAACCGTAACTCGGATTAAGACGAGGCCTAAACAGAAAATTATCTAATCGAACCGAACTAACTGAAAATATACTTTCCAGTAGCCCAGGTTACTGATAAGATCCCAAAAAACAGTAAACAAGTGCTCAGGTGGGGTTCTTACTACTTGATGCACATCACGGTTCTCATCCTTGATGCTTGTAGCTTCAAGTGTACAACTCGTTGATGGTTTAGCATCACTTTTGACCAAGATTCTACTATCAATACACAATATGTTAAGAACAAGTAATAACACAACTCATTTAAGAGTCTTAGATGGATGATGAACCAAGGTTACATCATATCCTTAGTCTTAACACAAATACAAGTCCTATTTACAAACAAAGTTACTAACTTTACATCAATCAAACAAGTATGAACATGATCTAAATTAAATGAGGTGATGGAACACTAAGCTAGCGAGCTTGGATCCCTTTCATACAAGTTATAAGGTCACAAAGCTAAAAAGCTTGAACCTTTAGTGTTCTCGAAGATCTTGAAGCATAAAGCTTGGATCTTTAAGTTACATGAAGATAACAAACACAAGTTTGAATCTTTATTACAAAACAACAAGATCATAAGCTAGAAAACTTAGATCCAACAAAAAGATATGAAGATTCAAGCTAGAAAGCTTGCATCTTGGTTGTTCTTGAAGATCTTGAAGCATAAAGCTTGGATCTTTGAGTTACATGCAGATTACAAACACAAGTTTGAATCTTTAATACAAAATAACAACATTAAAGCTAAAAAGTTTTAGATCTACAAAGTAGGTGAAGATTCAAAGCTAGAAAGCTTGAATCTTCCATATTCTTGAAGGATTCATGCTTGAATCTTCAAGATGTAATCAAGATCAAAGCTAAAAAGCTTGATCCTTCATTGATGATGATGTACACGAAAAAGAAAGGAGAAGAAGAAGAATAAAAGTTCAAAATAACTTACACTTTTAGAGAGAGAAAGAACTAGAGAGAATTAGAGAGTGAGTGTGTGTGAATTAGAAACGAAAGTAAGTGTAAAATGGGAGGAATGAGGCTTGTATTTATAGTGAAATGAGGGTGGGGGAGCGCCTCATGGCTGTAGGTTTTGGTAGGGGGAGGGGGAGACAAGATTTACTTTTTGGTTAATGGTTGTTTAAAGTAGGTACTTATGTTGGAATCCCATGCAACATTAAGGATAATACTTGACATAAATGCTAGCATGTTCCCTCTAATAAATGGGTATTTGTCTTACTTATTAATGGGTCACTAGTAATTAATTAGTGGGCTAAATAAATGGGCTACTAGCTAGAGTAGGATGGGCTTAAGTCCAACAAGGTAGAAAGTCCAACAAGACTAACTAGTAAGCAAAATTAAATTACTACGCATAAATAAGCATCCATAAACCCAAGTAATTATTATTATGAAATAATAATTAGTATTCCGTAGTCATAATCTTCCGGTTATGACAAAAGTTAAATGTGCGCGCAGTTCGCGGTTTAATCGAAACTTTAAGTGACACTAACGGTCATAAAGCATCCGGTGAACAAGTTAAGTATCCTTCGTACTCTAAGGCACGTTTTAACATATAAATGAAAGTAAAATATGTATATAAAGGTTCCAGAGTATAAAATAGCACAGTACGCACAAATACACAGTTTCGCTAAAATACAAGGCACAAAAGCAAGTCGAAAAAGTCCGGGTCGTTACATTACCCACCTGTTAATGGAAATTTCGTCCCAAAATTTAAGCTGAGGCAGTTGTTGAAGTCGGGAAGAGGTGAGGATACTTCTGCATCATTTGATCCTCTCATTCCCAGGTGAACTCAGGTCCACGTTTGGCATTCCATCGAACTCGGACGATCAGAATCTTGTTGGGTTTCAAAGTTTTGACCTCACGGTCTATAATTTCAACAGGTTCTTCCATGAAGTGGAGTTTGTCATCAATCGTAAGTTCCTCCATGGGTATGATAAGTTCCGGTGGAGTAAGATACTTCTTCAAATTTGATACGTGGAAGGTAGGATGAACTGCGCTTAATTGAGTTGGAAGATCCAGACGGTAAGCTACGGGACCAACACGTTCCAAAATTTCGAAAGGACCAATGTATCGCGAGTTTAACTTTCCACGCTTTCCAAAGTGGATTACACCTTTCCAAGGTGCGACTTTCAACATCACACGGTCACCCACGTTAAATTCGAATTCTTTACGTTTAAGATCAGCATAACTCTTTTGGCGATCACGGGCCGTCTTAAGCCTTGCTTGAATCTGGGCAATCTTCTCCGTCGTTTCATGGACTATCTTGGGTCCGGTGATTTGCACTTCACCTAACTCGGCCCAACAAATTGGAGAACGGCACTTGCGGCCATACAACGCTTCAAAAGGTGCGGCATTAATACTCGAGTGATAACTGTTGTTGTAAGAGAATTCGGCTAACGGCAAATGCCTTTCCCAAGACTTTTCGAAGTCAATAAAATAGGTACGCAACATGTCCTCTAAAGTCTGAATCATTCTTTTTCTCTGACCGTCGGTCTTTGGGTGATATGCAGTGCTCATGTCAAGTCGAGTTCCCAAGGCTTCTTGCGAAGAACGCCAGAATCTGGAAGCAAAATGGGGATCGCGATCTGAGATAATTGATAGAGGTACACCATGAAGAGACACAACTTCTTTGATGTACAGTTGAGCAAGTCTCTCTATTGTATCTATTTCCTTCATTGCTAGGAAATGAGCAGATTTGGTAAGACGGTCAACGATAACCCAGATTGTATCATATCCGCCCACCATCTTTGGTAGCTTCGTGATGAAGTCCATCGTAATTGCTTCCCATTTCCATTGTGGGATTTTCGGTTGTTGAAGTAATTCAGATGGCCTCTGATGTTCAGCCTAAACCTTCGAACAAGTCAAACACCTCCCAACATAAGTTGCAACATCCTTCTTAAGATTTGGCCACCAATACTGTTCCTTAAGATCGTGGTACATTTTACCGGTTCCTGGATGAATCGAATATCTCGACTTGTGGGCTTCATCAAGTATAAGGCTTCGTAAATCTCCAAAACGAGGTTCCCAAATTCTTCCGGCATAACATTGGAGTCCAGACTCCTTAACCTCAAATTTAGAGATGAGAATATCCAAGTATTCACGGGATATGTTCTCCTCTTTGAGAGCCTCTTCTTGGGCTACTCGGATCTGGCTGTTGAGGTTCGAATGAATGGTGATGTTCAAGGCACAGACGCGAATAGGTACCGTTCTTTCCTTTCGACTCAGAGCATCGGCTACAACATTTGCCTTTCCAGGATGGTAACGAAGTTCACAATCATAGTCGTTCAGCATCTCGATCCATCGACGTTTTCTCATATTCAGCTGCTTTTGATCAAAGATGTGCTGGAGGCTTTTGTGATCGGTGAATATGGTACTCTTTGTCCCATAAAGATAATGTCTCCACAACTTCAAAGCGAAGACAACTGTTCCAAGTTCGAGATCATGGGTAGTGTAGTTTTGCTCGTGTATCTTCAGTTGACGAGAAGCATAAGCAATGACCTTCGTTCATTGCATCAATACGCAACCAAAACCATTTTTCGAAGCATCGCAGTACACAACAAAGTCGTCACTGCCTTCAGGAAGTGATAAGATAGGTGCGGTGGTTAATTTATGCTTCAGGGTTTGAAATGCTGATTCATGCTCTTTTTTCCAAACGAACTTCTTCCCTTTGTGAGTCAGTGCGGTCAAAGGATGTGCAATCAACGAAAAACCTTCAATAAATCTTTGGTAGTAACTGGCAAGACCTAGAAATTGGCAGATGTGAGTTGGAGTAGTGGGTGTCTCCCACTTGCTGATAGCCTCGATCTTTGTAGGATCAACTTTGATACCTTGATCACTCACAATATGACCCAGAAATTGGACTTCCTTCAACCAAAATTCACACTTGGAGAATTTGGCATAAAGTTGCTCTTATCTCAAGAGTTCAAGCACTAGTCGGAGATGTTGCTCATGTTCTTCTTCGCTCTTAGAGTAGATGAGGATATCATCTATGAAGATGATAACGAACTTATCCAGGTATGGCTTGCATACACGATTCATGAGGTCCATGAATACAGCGGGTGCGTTGGTTAAACCGAACGGCATCACGAGAAACTCATAATGACCATAGCGGGTTCTGAATGCAGTCTTCATCACATCACTCTCCTTCACCCTCAACTGGTGATAACCGGATCGCAAATCGATCTTAGAGTAAACGCTTGATGCTTGCAGCTGATCAAAAAGATCGTCAATTCAGGGAAGAGGATATCGGTTCTTGATCGTCAATTTGTTGAGTTCGCGGTAGTCGATACACATGCGGAAGGATCCGTTCTTCTTCTTCATGAATAAAACAGGTGTGCCCCAAGGCGACGAGCTCGGTTGGAAAAACCCTCGGTCGAGCAATTCCTGGAGTTGACTCTGAACTCTTGCAGTTCGGAAGGCGCTAGTCGATAAGGTGCGTGAGCTACGGGTGCAGCTCCCAGCACTAGATCGGTCTGGAATTCCACAGCTCTCGGTGGCGGTAATCCAGGCAGTTCTTTCGAAAAGACGTCGAGGAATTCATTCACGATTCGCACATCATTCACACTCTTCTCTTCTTTTTCTAAAGCCTTCATGTGTGCTAAAACAGCAAGACGTCCTTTCTTCATGATCTTCTGCGCTTTCATTACAACTAATGAGGTTCAGCTGCGAACTACATCTCTCTTCGTAAATAACCAGTGGCTCACCATCTCCTTGTGGTATACGAAGAGCTTTATCTCCACAGATAACGTCGGCCCTCACTTTGGTCAACCAGTCCATGCCGACAATCACATCAAAGCTTCTCAATTTGATGGGTATCAAGTCAATTGCGAAATCCACACCAGCTATGTTGATAATAGCTCCTCGTCCAATTTGGTCGACTTTCTCAAGTTTCCCATTGGCTACCTCAACTTGCATACTCTCCTCTAAAGGTACTAACGACCAATCTATCTTAGAGCAAAAGTGTTTACAAACATAGCTCCTATCGGTACCAGTATCAAATACGACAGAAGCTAATAGATTGTTGATAGTGAATATACCTGTAACCAAGTCGGGGTTCTCACGGGCATCCCTTGTGTTTACATTGAAAGTTCTTCCACACGGGGGTCCGCCGTCCTTTCGCTTGTTGGGACACTCATTCCTGAAGTGGCCCTGTTGTCCACATTCATAACACTTTCTTGGTCAATTGGGGTTGGTCCTCACAGTTGGGATGGGAATCTTGCAGTCCTTGCCAATATACCCGGTCCTTTTGCACTTTTCACATACCACATTACAATACCCAGTATAGTGCTTGTAGCACCTCTTGCACTGTGGTAAAGTACCCTTGTAGTTGGGGTTCGAGCTGGTGTTCGGGTTGGGGTTCCTTCCGTCGTTATGCCTCTTAGCGGGGGTTTGATCATAGACTCTCCCCTTGTTGTTGTCCCACTTACGCTTCTCACCGCTGGCTCCCGATTCAGATTTTGCCTTTTCTGATTCCTTGCTGATAATTTGGTTCATAAGTGTTTGCGCCATGCACATAGCTGCCGGGACATTGGGTGGATTAGAAGAGGTGACATTTCCTTGAATGAAGTCCCCACAAGTATCGCTCCATTCTCTTAAATTCCGGGGTAACCATCGTGGGACACATCAGCGCTAATTCCAGATACCTACGGTTGTAACCATCAAGATCGTTTCCCACAACCTTCAACTCCTAGAACTCAGCCTCCATTTTCTGTATCTCTGCTCTGGGGCAGTACTCTTCGATCAGGGCTCCCTTAAATTCTTCCCACGGAGTGACATAAGCCTCGTCAATACCCTTAGCTTGAGCCAGTGTGTTCCACCAGGTTAGGGCGCCATCTGACAGCGTACACGAAGCATACTTGGTTTTGTTCTCCACTGAGCAGTTGCTTACACGGAACACAGCTTCTAATTTCTCAAACCACCTAGTCAGACCAACTGGCCCCTCAGTACCGTTAAAATTGTGGGGCTTGCAGCTTTGAAACTCTTTGTATGTGCACCCGTTACGAATGGGCTGGTTAACTGGTGGAGCTTGTGGGTTGATTTTCGCAATAGCTGCGGCTACTCTTTCCGCAATCATTTCCTCAATTTGTGCTGCTGTGGGTGCTGCTCGTCCGTTTGCCATTGCTCTTCTAAACAGAAATTTTGACTTAAGTCAAAATCCAGCATTTAATAAATAGTAATAAAGTATATAGCAACCAACTTGGAACCAACGCAACACATGTTAACTAAGCAATGCTACCAGATATAGATACCACAGAAACAACATACAGTAACGTAATTAGAACACCGTACAAAAAGTAAACAACAATAAGTTCCATTCATTAATAATAAGTTGCATACATGCGCATAAGTTCGTACAATACATGAGTAAAACATGAAACTACAACGAGATTACATAATGAAATCTACTACAATGCCCTATGGTGACGGTGGGTAAAGGATGTCCATTACGTGGGACATCTGGTCCTCGAGCTCAGTTACCCGAGCATGGAGGATCTCCACTTCCCTCGTCAATTCCTCGATGGAGGGAGATGGTGGGGCAGGCGGTGCAGTCGGTACAGATGGTGCAGGTGGTGCAGAAGATCCAGCGCCAGAAGTAGATGATGCATAGCGGTAAGGCTTACGCACAAATGGATCGGTAGAATACGGCACAACCTGCTTGCGGGCGGTGACCCTTGTCCTCAGTCCATGTGCGCTAACGAACGTCCTACTTCCATTAACCCCTGGAATAACGGTACCATCGAAACGATACCGCTTCTTCTGCGGGGTAGAGGGTGGCTGTACGGGCATCTCTTCAGGGTCCTCGTCGGAATCCTCGTCACTTGAGTCATCAGAGGATGAGTCGTCGGATGATGAGTCGTCGAAAACAGCTGGAGGTGGCGGCACTCGGCGGCCTGTAGTCATAATCCGGTATCTGAAAGGTGGGATCGGTATGACACGTCCATCAGGAAGGCATCGGCACCAATGGTTATGCTCATTACTGAACGGAACGTCCCCGTATTCCCCGGGAATCACAGCACCACCGGGATGGGGCTGTGGCTCAGGAGGTACTGGGATGAGTGGAGCTGGAATCTCCGATGGATCCTCATGTCCGTCTGAGATAACCACTAGGTCGGGTACATGGCTGCTGGCTCCGGAGGACGAAGCGCCAGGGTCACTGGAGTGTGTCGACGACGGGATCTGAGAATCGGCAATAATGGCAGGCGAGGTGGCGGATGTGTCTGAGTCGCTCTCCAAAATGACAAAGGGCGGGATATCTGACATCTGAACAAGGAAAAATAACTTTTTCCATGTCAGTAAGTCATAAATCAAGCACGTATTAGGCACTACAGAAACCTAAGTTGTCTAAAAAAGTATACAGCATGGCAATAATAACAACGCTAAACAGAAATAACATGTGAAAGCAGATAGTAATCATGCAATAGCGAAAATAAGCATACAGCAAGTTCGCATGGTAGTAAAGATAAGCAATAGTATGCAGTAATATCACATAACAGTAAAAGTAATCAGTAGCATGCAGTAAGTTCCGCAGAAACAAGTAAACTAGCAAGTTGTAGATTAGTCCTATTAGTGAATCCTACTTGGTCCGGTCTAGACTCACTAATGCAAGCTAATTCCCTACAACCAATGCTCTGATACCAAATGTGACGCCCCGTACAAAACCATCGTGTACGATTCGTCAACAACAGGATCTTTACACGGTCAAATACTACATGCTGTTTGAAAACCAGTTTGCATTCATAAAAACATAGTGTTTACAAAAGATTACGTGACACAGAGGTCATTACAAAGCCATTATTCAAATAACATAAGTTGCGAATGCAAATTAAAAGTTTCATGATTGAGACATCTCTAAGTAATGCAGCAGTTATCTAACACAGCAGGTCCTTAACAGCAAGTATAAACAGCATGACAGCAAGTCTAACAGCGTAAGCAACAAACCTCTAAGCACCTGAGAAAACATGCTTAAAAACGTCAAAAATAATGTTGGTGAGCTATAGTTTAAATTGTAACAGTAATATAAGATTGACCACGAGATTTCAATGTTTCAAAATAGTATGAAAAGCATATGTATAACCGTGGGCACATGGTAACTAGACTTAACGTAAATATAAATATCACCCCCTAAAAGTACACCTGGTGAGTGCGTATGTCCTCGAAGTATCAAACACCCGTTAAATTCTAGCGCGACTAGCCCGAGTGGGGATGTCAAACCCTATGGATTCATATCTAATATTCGCGTCTATCGGTTCAAAAACCAATAGTTAAACGTTACCGTACTAAGGGGAATCTTTATGCCGTTGTATAACCCACACATATGTAAAGTTTAAGTACTCGTGTCAAATAAGTAAAACATAAAAAGCGCATGTATTTTCAGTCCCAAAAATAGTATAAGTAAAAAGGGATGCTATAACTCACAGTGATAATATTTTCATGAAAATATATATTTTAAGATTTATAATGATATTTTCTAACAACCATGACAATTTTAATAATAACGATACTTTTAATATTAACGATAATAATAATAATAATCATTTTAATAATAATACTAAAATGATAATAATAATAATAATAATAATAATAATAATAATAATAATAATAATAATAATAATAATAATAATAATAATAATAATAATAATAATTAGATAATAATAATAATAATAACGATAATAACGACGATAGTAATCAAAATAATACTAAAATTAATAATAATTCAGTTGACTATATCTTTTAAACCGTTCAACGAAAACAAATGACTTCTAAATGAAAAGTTAATAATTTTTCGACAGCTTTCCAACAACATGCATATCATATACCTTATATCAGTATTATATGTATTAAATTCATGATTCAACATACACTATATAACGATGAAATTAAATATACAAGTATGCATAATCAAATATACTCGCGCACTAGTCAGTGATACACTATTAATATATAAAAGATAAGATATGAGTGCTCACGTATCAATATTGAGATTCAATATTGCAGGAAAGTACGTAGACGCAACGGAGATGATAAACACTAGTTTGACTCACTATCAAAACCCCCGAGCAATACCCATAACCTCCATAGCTATAACCCATAATTTCCTTAACTCTATCCCGTTTGAAAACTTATTTTGAAATCGCCTGAACATAACTCCGTCGTAGTATTTTATGTATACTAATAATATCTTGAAATAATACGGAGTAAATATATATATGTAAATCGATTGAGAGAGTTTAGAGAAATATATTTTCAAGTTTCTATGAAATAATGAAACCTATTGAATTCTATTTATAATAGATTTTTGAATTATTAAAGTGAATTATTAAAGTATGAATTATTAAAGTGAATAATTAAAGTATGAATTATTAAAGTATGAATTATTAAAGTGAATTATTAAAGTTAAAGTAAAGTAAAAGTAAAGTAAAGGTAAAGTTAAAGTATAGTAAAAGCATAAAACTATGTACGTATAATACGCGTATAAAAATATATAATATTAATTTAAATTGTTATATATATTTAATAAAATAAAATATAAATATCTTTATCTTTATCATACAGGTTAAGTAATGGGCTGTCAAAAGTGGTTCTAGATATTTATAAAAGTTATATACATTTTAATAATAAAGTTGTTTTTAAACTGAAAACGTTATTGTACGTTAGAAACTAAATCAAATAAATATAATTATTTTGTTTTCCAAACTAAATATATTTTAGAATCATTTTGTTAAAAGGTTAAAAAATAATGGAAATCGTTATACCATAAAACATTTTAGAAGAGTAAAATTATATATACTCATAATAGGTTTCTAGTTTTTAAATTACAGTTTGTGGGTGAAGCGTGGGATAAAGTTCAAAGGTTAAATAATCTTATGAAATCATTTTAAGATAAAACGTCGATATCTATTTTCTAAGTTATCTATATTCCATAACTTTACTTTCATTTTAAATAATATTAAAGTTAAATAGTTGACGCATAAAAATATGACACCGAACAGGAACTACACTAACCCTTGTCTAGTTCCCGTTAATTGACACCTTTGTTCTTACTTGCAGATCACTTTACCATTTATTCCGAATATTGTTAAAAAAACAGATTTCTTAAATCACAGTGGACCTCACCATATAGACCCATAACAATATCACAAAGTATCAGATAAATCAATCATTTGATATTATCTTATAATTTTGTCGATAACTATATTGAACAAATATGTTTCATGTAAAGTATTATACGTTTAATACTTTGTTAACATTTTCAAGTTATAATATATATATATATATATATATATATATATATATATATATATATATATATATATATATATATATATATATATATATATATATATATATATATATATATATAATGGTTCGTGAACTGTCAGAATTTGGTCGAGGTTAAATGAATGCATGAACACGGTTTAAAATTTTTGAAATTCAATTTAACAAACTTTGCTTATCGTGATGGAATAATATAAAGATAAAGTTTAAATTTGGTCGGAAATTTTCGGGTTGTCACAGTACCTACCCGTTAAAGAAATTTCGTCCCGAAATTTGATCGAGGTCGTCATGGCTAACAATAAGAATGTTATTATGACGAATATAAGTTGATACACGGGGTTTTATCATGATTAGGAAATATGGATAAAATAATTCGATTACACGAAGCGTATGTGTGAAGTTATCATAAAAGAGTGGAATGAGAAAATAGGAATTCGTATTATCTTTTGACGTCATCACGGTTGATCTCCGGATTAAAGAAAATCTTTGTAATCTATATAAGATTTGATTCTTCGACGATTAAGGAAATTATGATCCTCTTCGATTTAATGCGATAATCTGTCTCGATTTCTCTGTCAGATATTTCACTGTAATTCCACTCCCTTCGTTTCCTTATTTTCACAGATCACACCTTCTATTCGTTCTATTTCACAAATCATATTTTCAAAAGATTGTGGAAATGCTTCATCCAGTTTTGATCCTTGATCTTATTCTGACTGTCACAACAATCATTCTTCTATTCTAACTTCCACCGGAGGAATCTGTTTACTTCTACTTCGCTCTTGGGGTGGTGGTTTTCTTAATCCTTCCTTGCATTTGTCTTTCCATAATTATTGACATCTATGGTTAATGATCTTTTCTGTTTGCTGCGATTTATAATCCCTTTTCTATTTCGGAGCTTCATGCTTTTGTTTTCTTTTCACAAGTAACGGTCCAGAATTCGTAGGGATGGAGTTTCGAATTATCATGATATACAAGGTAGAAAGGGAAGGTAGTAGCATAATTTGATTTGTCAAATTACCGGAATATTCGAAAAAGACCAAATCATCAAGAAAATATTTTCTTGATATTTTAGAGGTTAAATAGAATGAAAGAGTTATGTAATATGGCACATGATGACATTATGTCAGTGAATCATCATGTTCCATTAGAAACTCAGCATGACTTACTGTAATATAATCACGTTGATCAAGTGTCATTATATTATACTAACTCATGCTTCAGTTCCCAACACTACTTCAAAAACATTCATAATTTAAACTCGAAGGTTTCAGAATTTTGAAACTAAAATAGTTTCTTTTATGATGTAACACAGATAGCGCGAAGAGGTAAATAATTTCGGATAACAATAGTTATGAAGATATCTTCAGAAACATCGAAGATATTTATAATGAAATATATGATGATATCTTAGAATATCTAAGATCAGAGGATGATGAAGAATATTGTCCGCAGGAGTTGAGAGTAAGGAGCAAGGTATTCGCTAAAGACTTCAGCAGACACTGAATCATTTGGATTCTTTAAAGGCAGATTTAGTCGTTGTGATTTGTCTACAGCCTCCTTCATGGTTTGCTCAATCCGTTTTCAAGTTCTAAACCTTCTCTTTTTCTGAGCTTTGCCAACACACTATTCTTTATCATCAAACTTTTGACTGTTACGGTTGTCTACAGTGTCTGCTGCTTCATTCAGTTTTTTTTTTTAAATTCAGGGTATTGATTCGTAGACTGGGTGCTATTCAGAATTTCAAAAGAAGGTCAAAACTTCCAAGAGTTACATGTTATATGTATACATATAATTGTTGAAGTGAAAACACTGCGAGATTCGAGATTGATGATTGATGATTTCCGGTAGTTGGTATGGTAATTATTGTTACAGGATGTAGGTGAGTACATGATAGGGTTTCATGAATATTATAGATATTTTTCAGAGAGACTAAAGCCGAAGTTTCTGGTACATCTGCTGATAATATAGTGGAATATAAAAGGTTCTCCGATAACGATGGCGAAAGGGCAACGTATATATTGAGGTTATAATAAGGCTAATCTGACTGAAAAGTCGAAGTTGACTTGCTGAAGCTGTGACAAAACTGACTACTTTGAAAAAGAATTTACAAGGTTGTTTTCAGTAACAACAACGCTAATGGCTCACGGATTTGTGTTAAACTTCTACTTAGGTTCCAGGAGTTTTCCAAATGCATGATTGTGGATAACATGTGGTTGGATCATCATCTCAATTGTTTCTTAATTGAGGTGTTTTCAAGAATCATGAAGGGTTTGAATGTAGATTGTAATGAATTTTTGAATAACACAAAAATTGTTTTATGGGTTTAATGAATAGAAGTGATGTTTTAGCACAGTTTTGAAGTCAAAGTACGGCTTTAAAATCTGTAGGGATCTAAGAGGGATGATATTGGTTATATCTCGAATTTGAATTCTGTTCTATCAAAATCAGAATAAGTAATCGAATTTGGATACGAATGATTGTTTTAATTTCTATGTAGGAATGTATAGTTGTGAAAGTAGTGAGTATAGCTAATGATTTCTGAATCAGAATCGAAGAATATAACATATCAATTGTGAATTTATATACTCTCGGGTATTACCTACCCGTTAAAAGTTTCACAAGTAATATTTTGTACAAGAGAATTTGCATTACAGTCTTTATGAAAATATATGTATATTCTCTTCAGATGTAATATAGATTTAATAAGTTAATATTTCATTAAACTCATTTGATTTATGGTTGGAATTGTGATTGAGAAATCCCTAAAACTTCAGAAGTTACGTAATCTTCACTGAGTATTTCTTCTATTTGAATGAAATTATGAATTACCACTTCATTATTCATCTATTGATATTTCTTCAATGAATGATGTTGGTGTTTGTGGAAATTCTTGTGAACTTTGCAAGACACGAATGATGATTCTTAGAAATTTTCGAGTATATCGAAAATGAAAGTGTAAAATCAAACTTATAATTGAATAATACACTTGGTTTATTATGAAATGGAATTTGTCGAGTTGAAATGGATATTGTAGCTAACGATGGTTAAATTATTAACGAAGGATGTACATCATAGCATATTAGTAACATGAATTATCCAAGTATCTACTCTTTAAAATTTTACGCATATTAGCTTAGTACGAAAAGATTTATTGTGGTTTCAAAACTCTATATATGTAAGATATACATAGAAATTCTTCAGTGGAAGTGAGTTAATACTTCGTAATTCGTTGATACAATATACTCATTGTTGATTAGTGATGATTTTTGCAGTGATTATGGATCTGGTTGAACTTGTGATGTTGTAGGTGCGGCTGATGCTGACTATGCTGACGGTACTGTTGATGCTGCTGGTAAAACAAGTCTAGTTTTTAATTCACGCTCCTTTCTTCTCAGGGTTTCTATTCTCTGGTATATCTATCCATTCATCTGATTTGCGGTTTGAATAAATAATCTCTAAGACTTTGGAGATTACATAATCATCGCAGAATGTTTGTCCAATGAAATTAGGAATCAATACTTCATCGTTTGTTGTTGTTGGTATTCCATGGTATCTATAGGGCGTATGACATTGGTGCTTGTGGGACAGATTGTAAAGTTAAGGTTTATGATGCAGTTGTGGTTGGAGTTGGTAATGGTACTGTTGGCGTTGATGATGGTGATACTGTTGATGTCGGTGGTGCTGCTGGTGCTTGTAACCTTTGCACCATATTCTCTAAATCCACTACCCGAGCGCGAAGCTCGTTGACTTCTTCTATTACACCGGGGTGGTTGTCGGTTCGAACGAGCGGATGAATAAGATCTAGAATCTGAGATAGTATATAATCATGACGAGATACTCTGAAATGAGAGAGAAAATGTTGTTTCTGATAGGTTCGCCGGTAAGTGCTTCAGGTTCATCGCCAAGAGGGAAATGTGGTGGATGGAAGGGATCACCATCTTCTTGTCTCCAATGATTAAGTAGACTACGAACCCATCCCCCATTCATCCAGAATAAATGATGGTTAATTGGTTGATCCATTTCGATCACACTGCTTTCGGAGCTCGAGTGAAACTCCATATCAGAATCCGAGGGACTTAAACTAATGGAGAATTCCATTTCGTACGATTGAACAAAGGATTTTTCGATATGAAATGATTTCTGGCTATCGGATGGTATTCTAATTACATAGAATATATATATATATATATATATATATATATATATATATATATATATATATATATATATATATATATATATATATAGAACAAAAGATTTCATAGATTACGAAGGGATTTACTGAATATGCCAGGCAAAGTTTACAGTAACAGATACGCTATGATATGAATTAGCAGATGCACTAAGATATGAATTTTTTTTTTGTCTATACACTATTCATGCAATCAATGCAGTAAGATGTGTCTAGACTAAGAAGGGTAAGCAGGTAATTTCCGACAAGAAATGATAAGCAAAAATTTTTGACATGCAGCTAAGGTCGAAGTCCAGACTCACTAATGCATCTTAATAACTATCCGTTAGACACACTAATGCAAGACCTGGTTCGCTAAGACCACCGCTCTGATATCACATGAGACGACCCGTCCTAATCCATAAGGAAGAATACAATAACATATGATTACATTGCGAGGTATTTGACCTCTAAATGATACATTTTACAAACATTGCATTCGTTTTTAAAAGACAAACTTTCATTACATCGAAAGTTGACAGGCATGCCTACCATTTCATAATATATCAAACTATCAATGACTTATTAATAATCTTGTTGAACTCAACAACTCGAATGCGACGTCTTTTGGAATATGCGATGAATGACTCCAAATGATATCTCTAAATGAGCAAATGCACAGCGAAAGATTTCTTTCAAACCTGAGAATAAACATGCTTTCAAGTGACAACCAAAAGGTTGGTGAGTTCATTAGTTTATCATAAACATTCATTTCCATCATTTTAATAGACCACAAGATTTCAGATATTTAATTGTACACGTAATCCGAGTACAAAATAGTACGCATAACCTGCGAATTAAAAATCATTCATATGGATTGAACACCTGGTAACTGACTTAACTTTAATGCATAGAATATCCCCAAACAGAACCTCTTGTCTGTATAATAATAATAATCTCGAAGTACTAAAGTATTCGTACCCCGAATGGGACTTGTCAAGGTCCATAGATCTATCTTTAGGATTCGCGTCAATTAGGGGCGATATCCGTTTCCTAATTATTAGGTTACCAAGCTAAAAAGGGGTGATATTCGATTTCGATAATCCAACCATAGAATGTAGTTTCGATTACTTGTGTCTATTTCGTAAAATATTCATAAAAATAGCGCATTTATTCTCAGTCCCAAAAATATATATAAAAAGGGAGTAATGAAACTCACAATACTGTATTTCGTAGCAATAATGCAAATGACGGCACTGAACAAGTGTAGGGTTGATCTCGAATTCACGAACCTATATTAATTATATATATATTTATGTAATGGTCAATATATATCTTAACAATTAAGGTTGAGTCATAGTGTACCACAATCCTAATGCTCAAGATCGATATGCAAATGTCAACAAAAGTTAGTTTGACCCAAAATGACATTTAAAATCTATACGTGTTTATTATATAAATTAAATATAATCATTTTATATATTTAAATATATTTATCAGATTTTATTAAAGTAATTAATACTAGTCATATATAAATAAAAATTTATATTAAAATTTATATATGATAAAAATATACTTTTATGTATTTCGAGTAATAAAATTTATATAGTTCACTCAAAATCATACAAAAATAGTGGTATGCATTATTAATGTAATTTTTATTACGTGTGGTAATAATATCTTTGTATCACATATTTATTTGATAAAATAATATTGATAATAATAATAATGAGTAAAATTTATATTATTTTGTAATAATAATATTGATAATAATAATAACGATCAAGTTATTAATAGTACTTTAATATAAATAATAATAATAATAATAATAATGGTAATAGTAATAATGATATTAATAATACTAATAAAATTGATAGTAATGATAATTTTTAAATAAAATGATAGTTTTAAATTCTATACTTTTTAATGATAATATATTCTAATAAAGACGATAATTTTTAATAGAATGATAGTTTTAATAATAATGATAAATTTTAAATGATAATTGATAATATCGATACTTTTATATTAGTATATATATATATATATATATATATATATATATATATATATATATATATATATATATAAAATTTATCTTAATAATAATATTTACTATATATATAATAATTATTGTAATAAGATTAGTTATAATGATATTTTATAAAATAATTTATCAAGAATGATAATTTTTAATAATGATAATCCTAATATGATAATAATGATAATATTTTATAATAATAATGATATTTCTATTAGAAATGATAATTTTAATAAAAGTGCAAATTTTAATATTAATGATAATTTTAATAATAATAATAATAATAATAATAATAATAATAATAATAATAATAATAATAATAATAATAATAATAATAATAATAATAATAATAATAATAATAATAATAGAAATAAAAAAATGATAGTTTTTATAAAGATGTTAATTTTTAATAATAACGATAGTAATAATAATAACAACATAATTTTTAATTATAATACCTATATTGATAATGATAACGATAATAATAATTTTGATAATAAATAATAATCTTTTAATGTCATAATAATAATAATATTACTAATAATGATAATTTTCTTGAAAATATATATTTTAAGATTTATAATGATATTTTCTAACAACCATGACAATTTTAATAATAACGATACTTTTAATATTAACGATAATAATAATAATAATAATAATCATTTTAATAATAATACTAAAATGATAATAATAATAATAATAATAATAATAATAATAATAATAATAATAATAATAATAATAATAATAATAATAATAACGATAATAACGACGATAGTAATCATAATAATACTAAAATTAATAATAATTCAATTGACTATATCTTTTAAACCGTTCAACGAAAACACACGACTTCTAAATGAAAAGTTAATAATGTTTCGACAGCTTTTCAACGACATGCATATCATATACCTTATATCAGTATTATATTTATTAAATTCATGATTCAACATATACTATATAACGACGAAATTAAATATACAAGCATGCATAATCAAATATACTCGAGCACTAGTCAGTGATACACTATTAATATATAGAAGATAAGATATGAGTGCTCACATATCAATATTGAGATTCAATATTGCAAGAAAGTACGTAGACGCAACGGAGATGATAAACACTAGTTTGACTCACTATCAAAACCCCCGAGCAATACCCATAACCTCCATAGCTATAACCCATAATTTCCTTAGCTCTATCCTGTTTGAAAACTTATTTTGAAATCGCTTGAACATAACTCCGTCGTAGTATTTTATGTACACTAATAATATCTTGAAATAATACGGAGTAAACATATATATATATATGTAAATCGATTGAGAGAGTTTAGAGAAATATATTTTCAAGTTTTTATGAAATAATAAAACCTATTGAATTCTATTTATAAAAGATTTTTCAATTATTAAAGTGAATTATTAAAGTATGAATTATTAAAGTATGAATTATTAAAGTGAATTATTAAAGTGAATTATTAAAGTTAAAGTAAAGTAAAAGTAAAGTAAAGGTAAAGTTAAAGTATAGTAAAAGTATAAAACTATATACGTATAATACGCGTATAAATATATATAATATTAATTTAAATCGTTATATATATTTAATAAAATAAAATATAAATATCGTTATCTTTATCATACAGGTTAAGTAATGGGTTATCAAAAGTGGTTCTAGATATTTATAAAAGTTATATACGTTTTAATAATAAAGTTCTTTTTAAACTGAAAACGTTATTGTACGTTAGAAACTAAATCAAATAAATATAATTATTTTGTTTTCCAAACTAAATATATTTTAGAATCATTTTGTTAAAAGGTTAAAAAATAATGGAAATCATTATATCATATAACATTTTAGAAAAGTAAAATTATATATACTCATAATAGGTTTCAAGTTTTTAAATTACAGTTTGTGGGTGAAGCGTGGGATAAAGTCCAAAGGTTAAATAATCGTATGAAATCATTTTAAGGTAAAACATCGATATCTATTTTCTAAGTTATCTATATTCCATAACTTTACTTTCATTTTAAATAATATTAAAGTTAAATAGTTGACGCATAAAAATATGACACCGAACAGGAACTACACTAACCCTTTTCTAGTTCATGTTAATTGAAACCTTTGTTCTTACTTGCAGATCACTTTACCATTTATTCCGAATATTGTTAAAAAGAACAGATTTATTATATCACAGTGGACCTCACCATAGAGACCCATAACAATATCACAAAGTATCAGATAAATCAATCATTTGATATTATCTTATATTTTCGTCGATAACTATATTGAACAAATATGTTTCATGTAAAGTATTATACATTTAATACTTTGTTAACATTTTCAAGTTATAATATATATATATATACATATATATAATCATATTCATTTATATAATGGTTCGTGAACCGTCGGAATTTGGTCGAGGTTAAATGAATGCATGAACACAGTTTAAAATTTTTGAAATTCAATTTAACAAACTTTGCTTATCATGACGGAATAATATAAAGATAAAGTTTAAATTTGGTCGGAAATTTCCGGGTTGTCACAATAGATGGGTCGGAAATGTTTCTCAACCCGTTGGCCTAAAACAGAACCAATAGCAAAATCAGAAGCATCGCACATTAGCTCGAATGGAAGGGACCAATTCGGAGCTATAATTATTGGTGCGTTAACAAGTTTTTCCTTCAAAAGCTCAAATGCTTTGGTACACTCGGCTGAAAACAGAAAAGGTGCATCTTTCTCAAGAAGTTTATTCATCGGGTTTGCAATTTTGGAAAAATCCTTAATAAATCGCCGGTAGAAACTGGCGTGCCTGAGAAAACTCCTAACACCCTTGACATTGATAGGAGGTTGAAGGTTGGCGATAACATCAACCTTAGCGGGGTCAACCTCTATACCGGCACTTGAGATTTTGTTCCCGAGAACAATGCCTTCACGAACCATAAAGTGGCACTTCTCCCAGTTAAGCACAAGATTTGACTTTTCACACCTCACAAGCATCTTTTCCAAGTTGTGGAGACATGACTCAAAAGTGTCACCGAAGACTGAAAAGTCATCCATGAACACTTCCATGCAATCCTCAACCATATCATGGAAAATCGCCATCATGCACCTTTGAAATGTCGCCGGAGCGTTGCAAAGTCCGAAGGGCATGCGACGGTATGAAAAAGTACCATAGGGACACGTAAAGGTTGTCTTTTCTTAGTCCTCGGGCGCGATAGGGATTTGAAAATATCCCGATAAACCATCAAGGAAACAATAAAAGCTATTTCCAGACAACCGTTCCAACATCTGGTCGATAAAGGGTAATGGAAAATGGTCTTTTCGTGTGGCATCGTTTAACTTTCGGTAGTCAATACAGACACGCCACCCCGTGACAGTCCTCGTGGAGATAAGCTCGTTTCTTTCGTTAGTGGTGACGATCATGCCACCCTTTTTAGGTACGCAATGAACCGGGATTATCCAAGGACTGTCATGTGACGACCCGGAGATTTTCGACCAAATTTAAACTTAATCTTTATATGTTTTCGACACGATAAGCAAAGTCTATAATGTTGAGTCTCGAAAATTTTGGAACTAAGTTCATGTGTTCAATTACCCTTCGACCATTCACGACGATTCACGAACAATTGTGTGCAAATAAATATGTAACTATAAATATAAGTGTATATATTAATTTGAATTAATATAATACAATTTAATAAGATGAAGTGTAAATATAAAGTAACATGCAAAATAATTAAGCTATTACTAAAAGGAATCTATATATATATATATATATATATATATATATATATATATATATATATATATATATATATATATATATATATATATATATATATATATATATATATATATATATATATATATATATATATATATATATATATATGTATAAATTTTTACTTAAGTAGTATTATATATATTGTAATATATATATATGTTTATAAAGATTAAATATTCAATATATGTTATTAGTAAATATGATATAATTAGTAAAACTGTAAATTTAATACATTAAATGAAATTACAAGTTGAAAATATATTTGTATAATATTATTATTACTTTTATTAATATTAATATTAATATTAATATAGATATCAGTATTATTAATATCATTATTCTCATATGAAAATAAAATACATGTAACTTATTAAATCTTTCCTATCATTTGTATTATTAGATCGTATTATCATTAAAAATTATTAGTATTATTATAAATTAATATTATTATTAGTATCTTTAACAATAATAACAGTGTTATTATTAGTATTATTATTATTAATTGGTATTACTAATATATTTAATATATTTATATTTATTATCAATATCAATATTACACTAAGTTCAAATTTTAAATATATACAAAACTCTTAAAGACAGAAAATTAAGCGATTAATTATTTACACAACTTTGTCAAACTTTATTCTTTCACTATATGTGAAATTCGATCCACCAGGTAGATTACAAAATCTGTTTTGGGTCTTTATCTACTTTCCATATGTTTTGTATTTTCCTTCCTGGTTTGATTCTTAATGTCGACCAGAGTAGCTTACAAACAAAAGGATCGATCACTCTTTAATCATTCCAACATCAACCAAAAATCAAACACACCATATAATTCTATTACTGCTGCTGTTATACACCCATGAACCAACCGTAACAACCACCATGACCATGGAACCCACCTCAAACCATCATCTATAATTTTCCTCTCCTTCATTTAATGTTTCTGTCAAACGAAACCAACAAATATAACTTCCTTCACTAAACCCATCATAACAATCACAAGCTCGATATCTTTCTCTGTTATGACCATCACACTCCACCATCTCTCCATCTCTCTCTAATGTTGCAACCACAACCAACACCTTCGATGTAAGCTACTGCAGTAACCATTTTCTCGTTGGCTACTACAACTTTTATTCAGTTATAATCGACAAAAACCATCATCGAGACTGCTACAACCTTCTATCTTCTTTCTGTTCGAATAACAATCGTAAACACATCCACCACCTGCAACTTCTTCTATTCTATTGAAAAAAAGAAGAAGATGAACACACGATTGTAACTGGGTTACCATTATTTTCTGCGGCCTTTGCTTTTCTGTTGTTTCAATCACGCTCCGTAATCACCACCAAAACCACTTAAATATTACGGAGTATTACTGTTATTTTTTTTTCGATCAGTATTTATAGTGGTAGAGAACCGAAACCTTTTATGTTAGTGGGGAGAATAAAGAATATATGTGGGACAAAGAAAGAAACTCCATGGCCAACATACCAATCCATGTTTGGTACATCCACGTTCAAAAAGAGAAGAAGGGGAACCATAAGTTAATTTAAAAAGAAAAAGTCATGATACGTGATTGTATGTGGCTGTTTTTATTTTTTTAATTAACATACTTTATGGGCCAATATAAATTATGTAAACTCCACTTGGGTCGGGACATATTAATGTCTGTGGGTCGTGATTGGTTTTAGTGGGTCACTACCTGAACCAAATTTCCTTTTTGAGCTCGTGATTTAGCTTATTGACGAGATACGTTGATGTTGATAAGGGTATGCATGATGATCATGGTTTTGATCATATTAATTATTATGATGATGGTTTGATTAATGATGATGATGATGATGATGATGATTCTATTACATGATGGTGATTGAGGTGTTGGTGATGATATATGATGATGATGGTGATGATAGATGAAGAGATTTGATGATGCTTTTTTTAAAGAAATAAACCATTTTGTATATGTTATATAAGTTGAAAAAAAACGAGTTGATGCAGAAAGACATAAATGGTCGAATGGTTTAGCAGCGGGTGTGTTGAGCGAGAGGTCTCGGGTTCGAGTCTCGTCTGGGACAATTCTTTTTTAGAAAAACATTTTTTGAAAGGGTATATACTTTTACCTTCAATTTTTCCATTATCATTATTATTATTATTGTTATTATTATTGTTAATGTCATTATAAATTGTTATTATTATGTTAAAATTTATAATATAATTGTTATTATTATCATATTAGTTAATAATAAGTAATAACACTAATTATTATTAAGTAATGGTATTATTATTATTTGTATTACTCTTATTATGTATTATGAATATCATTTATTATTATTACTATCAATATTACTATTGCTATTATTAGTATCATAATTATTTTAGAACTATTATCATAACCATCAATTTTATTATTGTTATCATTAAATTACCATTATTACTATTCATAAGTAATATCAATATCTTTATTATTAAAAGTATTATGATTATGGAAATAAAAGTTTTTCTTCTTAAAAGATATTATTATTAAGATTATAAGTATATTATTAGTGTTGATATTATTATTTATATCACTAATGTAACCATAACCATTATTATCTTAATTAGTAATATTGAATAATATAATTATTAGAATTTTATTATTAATATTACTCTAGTATTACTATAACTATCATTTTGTAAACAAAAGATTATGTATATAAAAATAAATACAATAACCATAACTTAGATATATAAATACTTTATAGGTTAATAATATAAAAATTATCAATAATAATAATATAAATATTGGTTCGATTATAACTATGGATATTAATAAATATACAAATGATATAGGTTCGTGAATCCAAGGCCAACCCTGCATTGTTCAATGACGTCATATGTATTTTTACTACAAAATACAGTAGAGTGAGTTTCATTTGCTCCCTTTTACTCATTACATTTTTGGGCTGAGAATACATGCAATGCTTTAATAACTATTTTACAATATTTATATGCGTGAGTTTCATTTGCTCCCTTTTACTCTTTATATTTTTAGGACTAAGAATACATGCGCTGTTTTTACAACTACTTTATTAAATGCTTTTGAAATATATTTTGAACTACGAATACATGAAATGCTTTTATAAATGTTTGACGAGATAGACACAAGCAAAACATTCCTCGAATGAATTATTATGCAGACAGAAGTTCTGCGGATTATTGTTGAATTATGTGAACATGATAATTGCTACCGTTGAATTATGTGGAGATGATAATTGCCAACATTAAATTATGTGGACATGATAATTGCCACCATTGAATTATGTGCACATGATAATTGCCACCAATTGATATGAATGTTATTTATCGAGAGAATGATTTTTATACACAGATTATGTGTATGTTATTTTTGTGCACAAGATATGTGTACGGTTACTAAGATTTATGAAAAATGGTTTTGTACACGAGAAAGGTGTACTGTATTTAAAAGATATTGCATGTACATTATAGGTGGGTATAGGATTCGGGCCCATTTGTACCATGCAGCATTTAAATCTTGTGGTCTATCAAAATGATGAATTTTATTGTTTTATGTTAAACTAATGAATTCACCAACCTTTTGGTTGACACTTTAAAGCATGTTTATTCTCAGGTACGAAAGAAATCTTCCGCTGTGCATTTGCTCATTTTAGGGATATTACTTGGAGTCATTCATGACATATTTCAAAAGACGTTGCATTCGAGTCGTTGAGTTCATCAAGAATATTATTAAGTCAATTATAGATGGATATATTACGAAAGAGTATGCATGCCGTCAAATTTCGATGTAAATGAAAGTTTGACTTTTAAAAACGAATGCAATGTTTGTAAAATGTATCATATAGAGGTCAAGTACCTCGCGATGTAATCAACTGTTATGAATCGTTTATAATCGATATGGACTTCGTCCGGATGGATTAGGACGGGTCACTACAGTTGGTATCAGAGCAGTGGTCTTAGCGAACCAGGTCTTACATTAGTGTGTCTAACTGATAGTTATTAGGATGCATTAGTGAGTCTGGACTTCGACCGTGTCTGCATGTCAAAAGTTTTGCTTATCATTTTTGTCGGAAATCATCTGCTTATCATCCTTAGGAAATTACCTACTCATTATTCTTAGTTTAGACACGTTTTACTGCATTGACTGCATGAATAGTGTATAGACAAAATTCATATCTTAGCGTATCTTCATATCTTAGCGTATCTATTACTGTAGACCTTGCCTGATATCTCTCGTAAATATCTCCTTAATTTAAGGGATCTTGGTACTATAGATATCTATGCATATTATGTACTGAGAATACTATCCAACTATCATTTGCTGTCACTAAACTTTTCATACCAAAAATCTTTTCTGTGATCGCGTAAGATGGCCTCTACGAATCGACCAAGTTCCACCGACTCTGAAGACAGCGTGACGGGAGCGCACCAACCGATCAACTACCGTGATTTCTTTAGAAAGTGGGGATGGGTTCGCGAAATACTTACCCTATGGAGAAATGAAGAAGGTACTCCATATCACGAGCCGAACTTACCACCTAACATCGGAGTGCTCGATCCGCTTACCGGTGAACTTGTTCGCAATACTATTTTCACTCTTTTCGCACGGATTTTACGCCTCGAAGGTCGACTCGATGTCATTAAAGATAGTATTCGTCCTCTACTCCCAAATTCTAATCAGATAGGATTATCAGAAGAAGTTAGAAGACTTCGAACTAAATATCAAGAATTGACAAACCTTACGGAAGAATGGGTAGAACTAATTCATAGGCTCGAGCGTAAATGTGACGATCGCTCCAAATCCATATGGACGAACACGTCATTCATTGATTTCATTGCGAGGTATTTGACCTCTATGTGATACATTTTGTAACATTGTATTCGTTTGAAAAGGTATTTCATAAATGAATATATAAATTCCAGGTTTTTAACATCTGATGATTTCTACGTATAGACAATCACCATTTAAATGGTTTACAATAATACATCTGTTGACAATACAGTCAAAATAAGATACATGATAATGGTTTGGTGAATGCAAGTTTCTTGTATATAGCATGTATGACTCCAAGCACATATCTTGTATCACGTATAAGCAAACAGCGGAAGACTTCTAGAATCCTGAGAATAAACATGCTTCAAGTGTCAACACAAAGGTTGGTGAGTTCATAGTTTTAATATTACACATAATCCGTATATCAATGTGGATTACAAAAGTTCAGTTGTTTTATTTAAAACGTTTTTCAATAGGTTTTACATAAAAAGTGGATCACAAGATTTCAGTTGTTTCATCCGAAACGTTTATCAAAATATTCTACGAAATTGAGCACCCTGGTAACTAAACTTAACGTATATATAATTTATACCCTTTGTATAATCATCTTAATAATACACGCAAACCAACGTGTACGCTTCTCAAATAGCATACGTCCGTTAAAAGGCTAGTGCTCTAGCTCGGACGGGGATATCAAACCCTATGGATCCATATACTACTACTCGCGCCCACCAGTTCTTATAACTGGCAGTTACTAGTTACCAAAGCTAAGGGATTTTCGGTTCAAACTCAGTGTAGAATTTAGTATGTACTTGTATCCATTGCGTTTAAAATAAAGTGCATGTATTCTCAGCCCAAAAATATAGATTGCAAAAGCAATTAAAAAGGGAGCAAATGAAACTCACGCATATAAATATTGTATATCGGTTAATAAAGCATTTGCATGTATTCTCAGCCCAAAAATGTAGAGAGTAAAAGGGATCATATGAAACTCACAGTTAAATATTGATATACAATATTGTAGGAAAGCACGTAGACGCATCGGAGATGATAAACACGAGGTTTGCTTCACAAAAATACCCCCGAACATTACCCATAACCTCCTTGGTAATAACCCATATTTTCCTTAACTCTATCCCGCTTGAAAACATATTTTGAAAGTGACACGCTCATGACCTCGTCGTAGTATTTTAGGTATAATACTAATAAAAATAGATTAATATTAATCTTAATAATAATAATAATAATAATAATAATAATAATAATAATAATAATAATAATAAATAATATTACGGAGTATATATATATTTGTGTATGTGTGTGATTTAAATCGAGCGAAAACACTGGAATTTATAGATGTGGCCTGAAATCTGGAGTCATGCGACTCGCATGGAAATGGCCTTCTGGCCATGCGACTCGCATGAGGACCAGGGACAGCTCACATTGTTTTGGCTCCTAGCTTGTCGACATAATATAAAATAAATATAAATATATAAATAATTAATATAATTATTTATATATTATATTTTATTCTTGTGCATAGTAGACTAGATATTTTTGGTCCGTTGCGTCAGGCGTTTCTTCTTGACTCGGGTCCCGGTTCCGGATTTTCAAACGTCCTTGCGTACTATTTTATATCGTGTACTTTGCGTTCCGCAACTTGTACTCTTGTCATTTTTAGACGTTCTTCATCAATAATTTGAACCTTTTTAATTGTATCTTGTACATTTGAGCATTTTGGACCTTTCCGTCTTCAATTCTTCGTTTTCGCCTTTTGTCTTCGCACTTATTAAATATAAACGAATATTACTTGAATATGGAACAATTACAACTAAAATCCTGTCTTTCTTGGGGGATAATGCTATGAAATATATGTTCCTTTTTAGCCTTATCAATAGCCTTAAATTATCCCTTAATTATATCACTCAAAGTGTATCTTAAACTTTCGAGTGTTTTGGTCATTTACTTCTATAAATCATCGTCTCGCTATTTGTTAAAATACATTTTTATAATAGCGTTACTGTAGCAAAGTTACTGTAGCAAAGTCAAATTTTACTGTAGCAATTCACTGTAGCAAAGTCAATTTCACTGTAGCAAATAGTGATTTTCGAAAACACTGTAGCATTTTGAGTAATGTGGCAATTTGAAAACACTGTAACAAATTAGTGTTTAACTGGTTCATCTTAAACGCTTTAGTTAACTTATCTAAATATCAATCGAATCAATAAACGAATGTTACTATCGTTTACTAAATAACTTGAAATCATATATATTCAAATAGATATATAAACCAATAAGTTTAATGTATGGTATCATGAAATTAAAACTTTGTTACGTTTTCAAGTTATAGTATATATATGTATCTATTTACATATAATGGTTCGCGAATCGTTGAGAACAACCGAAGGGTAATTGAATAGTTCAAAATTTTGAGATTCAACTTCATAGGCTTTGCTTATCGTGTCGAAATCATTAATCATTTAAGATTAAGTTTAAATTTAGTCGAAATTTCCGGGTCATCACAGTACCTACCCGTTAAAGAAATTTCGTCCCGAAATTTGAGTGAGGTCGTCATGGCTAACAATAAAAATGTTTTCATGCCGTATATGTGTAGATAAATAGAGTTTTATCACCGTTAAATAATATGGATAAAACAATCCGATTTTTCGAAGCGTATGAGAGAAGTTATCGTAAAAGAGTGAAATGAAGAATAGAGATTTGTCTTAACTCTTGACCTATTAACGATTGATTTCCATAATTTAAGGAATAGAAAATCTTCATAATCTAAATAAGATTTGATTCTTCGGAATTTAAGGAAATTAAGATTTCTTTTGATTAAATGCGTAATTTGCTTCGATTGCTATGTTTGATATTTCGCTATAAATTGACCTCTTCCGTTTCATTATTTTCATCACTCTTACATCTTCTTCCTCATTTCCTATTTTCAAAAGATTGTAAAAAAATGCTTCATCCAGTTCTGATTCTTGATATACTCCTAACTTTCATATCTGTCATTCTTCTTTTTCATCTACCACCGGAGGAAGTTATTTTCTTCTACCATTACCTTGGGGTTATAGTATTTTTCATTCTCCCGTGTCTTTATATTGCTATACGCATTGATATACACGATTTGTAATTTCTGGGTAGTTGTTGGGTTTTATATCTTCCCTTATATTTCGATGTCTCTGCTTCTGTCTTTCCATAATTATTGACATCCACAGTTAATACTCTCTCCAATTTACTTATATATACTCTCATTGATATTTTAAAGCTTCATGCTTTTGTTTTATCTTCCCGACTTTAAATCAAGCGAATAATGGTCCAGAATTCGTAGGTATGAATTTCGGAATGAACATAATTAATGTTTTAAAAAAAACGGTAATAGCACAATCTGACTTGTCAAATTACCAGAATACCTCGAAAAAGACCGAATCATTAAGAAAATATTTTCTTGATAGTTTAGAGGTTAAATAGAACGAAAGAGTTATGTAATATGGTTTATAATGAGGGTATGATCTGTGAACCTTTATCACGTTCCATTAGAAACTCAGCATGACTTACTGTAATATAATCACGTTGATCAAGTGTCATTATATTATACTAACTCATGCTTCAGTTCCCAACACCGCTTCAAAAATATTCATATTTTAAACTCAAAGGTTTCAGAATTTAGAAACTAAAATAGTTTTTTTTATGATATAATACAGATAGCGCGAAGAGATGAATGATTTCAGATAAGAATGCTTATGAAAATATCTTCAGAAATATCGAGGATATTTATAATAAAAGATACGATGATATCTTAGAATTTCTAATATCGAAGAATGATGAAGAAGATTTGTTCGTAACGGATTTTGAGTTAGTAGCAAGGTATTCGTTAATAACTTCAGCAGATACTGAATCATTTGTATTCTTTGAAGGCAGGTTTAGTCTTTGTGATTTATCCACAGCCCTCCTTCATACTTTGCTCAATCCGTTTTCCAGTTTCAAACCTTCTCTTTTTCTCAGCTTTACCACCATACTATTCTTTATCATCAAACTTTTGACTGTTAAGGTCGTTTACAGTTTTTGCTGCTTCATCAGCATTGTTCCAATTTCAGAGAACTAGTTTCATAGTTTGGGGTGTTTTTCGAAAACTTCACATTCGAAGTATGTAATTCGAGGAGGTAGACGTTATATGTACACATATAACTGTTGGCGTAGACGTGCTGCAAGATTTCAAAATACTGATTGCAAATTCCCGATAGTTGGAACGGCAACTAATGTTACAAGATGTGGATGAGTACATGATAGGGTTTCAATGTATATATAGTGATTTCCGGAGAGATTCAAATAGCAGAGTGACGGAGTCGCTGGTACATTTACTGCTAATATGGTGGAACATAAAAGGTTCCCCAGTAACAAAAACGTATATGCCAAAGTTATAAGTCTGGAAGGTCGTCGTTGACTAGTTGAATGGGTGATAATACTGGATACTTTTAAAAAGGAATTGCAAGGTTATTTTCAGTAATAATAATGCCGAAGGATTTATCACAGATACGTGTTAAAGTTTTACTTGGGTTTCGAGAGCTTTCCAGATATATGATTATAAGTACAAATCTTTCTTCTCGTAGATATCGTGTAGTTGGTTTGTCTTCTCGTTTGTTCATTAGTTGAAGTGTTTCTAAGAATTTCGATGGGTTTGAACGCAAAATGTAATCATATGATGTTCTAGTACTGTTCTGAATTCAAAGCATGGTTTTCGAAGCATGGTTTTGAAAGATGTAGGAATCTAAGAGTGATGTTTTTCGTTTAATCTTGACTTGGATTCTGATCAATCGAAATCAGAATATGAAATTGAATGAAAATGGTTATTCTGCGATGAACAGATACGTATATCTATAGGTTTGAGCAGTATAGTTAATGATTGCTGAATCAGAATTGAAGAATGTATAGTGTAACATATTAATGTGGAATTTATATATTTCTAGGGTATTACCTACCCGTTAAAATATTCTCATCATTAACAGTTTGTACAAAAGGATTTTCAATTACAATCTTTATGAAAATATATGTATGTATATTTCCTTCAGATGTAATATAGATTTAATGAGTTATTAAACTCATTTGATGTTCGGTTGGAACTAGAAACGAATAATCTCTTCTATATTAAAGATTACATAATCGTCGCAGGATATTTCTCCAATGAAGTTATGAATCAATACTTCATCGTTTATGGTTATTAGTATTCTTCGGTGCCTACGGTGCATATGAGGTTGATACTCGTGGAACAGATTGTGAGGTTGAGGTTTACGGTGCGGATGTTGTTGTTGGTGGTACTGGTACTGTTGTTGGTTGTGCTGCTGGTACTGGTGGTGCTACCGGTGCTGCCTGTGATGCCTGCAAATTGTGCATCATATTCTCCAAAGCCACAACTCGAGCGCGAAGCTCGTTAACTTCTTCTATTATTCCGGGATGATTGGCGGTTGGTACGAGAGGATGAATAAAGTTTAAAATTCTGGTTATCATATAATCGTTGCGAAATATCCTGGAAATTAGGGTAAAGATAGTGTTTCGAACGGGTTCGCCGGTAAGTGCCTCAGGTTCCTCACCAAGAGGTGAATTCGGTTGGTGGAAAGGATCGCCTTCCTCTTGTCTCCATCGATTAAGTTGATTACGAACCCATCCCCAATTCATCCAGAATTGGTGGTGACTGATTGGTTGATTCATTCCGGTTACACTGCTTTCGGAACTCAGGTGGAAACTCATATCGGAATCCGAAAAACCCGAATTACTTGCAGAATTCATCTTACACGGTTAGATAAATAATTTTTGATGTGAAATGATTTTCGGATATCGGATGATATTCTAATTACATAGAATACCTTTATATAGTACAAAGGTTCCGTAAATTATGGAGAAACTTTCGGAAACTGTCAAGTAAAGGTAACAGTAACAGATACGCTAAGATATTCATTTTGTCTATACACTAGTCATGCAATCCATGCAATAAGGTGTGTCTAGACTACAAATGATAAGCAGGTAATTTTCCACACAAGGAATGATAAGCAGGTAATTTCTAACAAAAAAATTATAAGCAACAACTTTTATCATGCAGACATGGTCGAAGTCCAGACTCACTAATGTATCCTAACAATAACCGGTTAGACACACTAATGCAAATTCTGGTTCGCTAAGACCAACGCTCTGATACCAACTGTGACGATCGCTCCAAATCCATATGGACGAACACGTCATTCATTGATTTCATTGCGAGGTATTTGACCTCTATGTGATACATTTTGTAACATTGTATTCGTTTGAAAAGGTATTTCATAAATGAATATATAAATTCCAGGTTTTTAACATCTGATGATTTCTACGTATAGACAATCACCATTTAAATGGTTTACAATAATACATCTGTTGACAATACAGTCAAAATAAGATACATGATAATGGTTTGGTGAATGCAAGTTTCTTGTATATAGCATGTATGACTCCAAGCACATATCTTGTATCACGTATAAGCAAACAGCGGAAGACTTCTAGAATCCTGAGAATAAACATGCTTCAAGTGTCAACACAAAGGTTGGTGAGTTCATAGTTTTAATATTACACATAATCCGTATATCAATGTGGATTACAAAAGTTCAGTTGTTTTATTTAAAACGTTTATCAATAGGTTTTACATAAAAAGTGGATCACAAGATTTCAGTTGTTTCATCCGAAACGTTTATCAAAATATTCTACGAAATTGAGCACCCTGGTAACTAAACTTAACGTATATATAATTTATACCCTTTGTATAATCATCTTAATAATACACGCAAACCAACGTGTACGCTTCTCAAATAGCATACGTCCGTTAAAAGGCTAGTGCTCTAGCTCGGACGGGGATATCAAACCCTATGGATCCATATACTACTACTCGCGCCCACCAGTTCTTATAACTGGCAGTTACTAGTTACCAAAGCTAAGGGATTTTCGGTTCAAACTCAGTGTAGAATTTAGTATGTACTTGTATCCATTGCATTTAAAATAAAGTGCATGTATTCTCAGCCCAAAAATATAGATTGCAAAAGCAATTAAAAAGGGAGCAAATGAAACTCACGCATATAAATATTGTATATCGGTTAATAAAGCATTTGCATGTATTCTCAGCCCAAAAATGTAGAGAGTAAAAGGGATCATATGAAACTCACAGTTAAATATTGATATACAATATTGTAGGAAAGCACGTAGACGCATCGGAGATGATAAACACGAGGTTTGCTTCACAAAAATACCCCCGAACATTACCCATAACCTCCTTGGTAATAACCCATATTTTCCTTAACTCTATCCCGCTTGAAAACATATTTTGAAAGTGACACGCTCATGACCTCGTCGTAGTATTTTAGGTATAATACTAATAATAATAGATTAATATTAATCTTAATAATAATAATAATAATAATAATAATAATAATAATAATAATAATAATAATAAATAATATTACGGAGTATATATATATTTGTGTATGTGTGTGATTTAAATCGAGCGAAAACACTGGAATTTATAGATGTGGCCTGAAATCTGGAGTCATGCGACTCGCATGGAAATGGCCTTCTGGCCATGCGACTCGCATGAGGACCAGGGACAGCTCACATTGTTTTGGCTCCTAGCTTGTCGACATAATATAAAATAAATATAAATATATAAATAATTAATATAATTATTTATATATTATATTTTATTCTTGTGCATAGTAGACTAGATATTTTTGGTCCGTTGCGTCGGGCGTTTCTTCTTGACTCGGGTCCCGGTTCCAGATTTTCAAACGTCCTTGCGTACTATTTTATATCGTGTACTTTGCGTTCCGCAACTTGTACTCTTGTCATTTTTAGACGTTCTTCATCAATAATTTGAACCTTTTTAATTGTATCTTGTACATTTGAGCATTTTGGACCTTTCCGTCTTCAATTCTTCGTTTTCGCCTTTTGTCTTCGCACTTATTAAATATAAACGAATATTACTTGAATATGGAACAATTACAACTAAAATCCTGTCTTTCTTGGGGGATAATGCTATGAAATATATGTTCCTTTTTAGCCTTATCAATAGCCTTAAATTATCCCTTAATTATATCACTCAAAGTGTATCTTAAACTTTCGAGTGTTTTGGTCATTTACTTCTATAAATCATCGTCTCGCTATTTGTTAAAATACATTTTTATAATAGCGTTTTACTGTAGCAAAGTTACTGTAGCAAAGTCAAATTTTACTGTAGCAATTCACTGTAGCAAAGTCAATTTCACTGTAGCAAATAGTGATTTTCGAAAACACTGTAGCATTTTGAGTAATGTGGCAATTTGAAAACACTGTAACAAATTAGTGTTTAACTGGTTCATCTTAAACGCTTTAGTTAACTTATCTAAATATCAATCGAATCAATAAACGAATGTTACTATCGTTTACTAAATAACTTGAAATCATATATATTCAAATAGATATATAAACTAATAAGTTTAATGTATGGTATCATGCAATTAAAACTTTGTTACGTTTTCAAGTTATAGTATATATATGTATCTATTTACATATAATGGTTCGCGAATCGTTGAGAACAACCGAAGGGTAATTGAATAGTTCAAAATTTTGAGATTCAACTTCATAGGCTTTGCTTATCGTGTCGAAATCATTAATCATTTAAGATTAAGTTTAAATTTAGTCGAAATTTCCGGGTCATCACAGTAAAGTAGAAACCTTGGAGGTGACAGTGTTCGATTTGGAAGCTAGGCTCACATCTACTACGCAGGTACCACAAGTAGTACCGACACCAACACCACCACCACCACCACCAGCATCATTTCCATCACCACGTGCTCCGTAAGCACCACAGACACCGAAGAGTACTGAGAATGATGAATTATGAAATAATAATTCATTACTTTCTATTCACGATTGAAAGATATATGTATATATATTTATGTATATCTCGATATCGTAATAAAAAATTCTTTTCACATTAACTATGATGTGTGAATTTTTAACAGGTAGGTAATACCCGAGAAAGATAAAAGAAGCTTTAAAGATCTTTAATCATAATTAATTCACATATGTTATCATTCACATCTTTCATCAATGATTTAACAATCAATATCTATAAATTCATGATTACATCTGAAGAAAATATATGTGTAAGTATATTTTCATAAAGATTGTAATTAAAAGTTCTTTCATACAAACTGTTAATGGTGAAAATATTTTAACGGGTAGGTAATACCCGAGGAATATTTAGATTTCACATAAATAAGTTACACTGTACATTCTTCGCATCTGATTCAACAGTCAATTACTATCCTACTTACATCCATAGATATACGAATCCGTTCACGTCAGAATAACCATTTTCATTCAATTTCATATTTGGATTTGACCTATCAGAATCCAACAAGTGGCATAATGAAGAAAACATTGGACAAAATAAAATTTGTTAGAAACAAACAAATTAATTATGGGAAATTTGTTAAGAATTCACGCTAACTGTTTCTAGCCAACTGATTACATTTTATTTAACGCAATTTATTTATCGCAATTTATTTTTCGCATATTAATTATCGCAATTTTAATTCTCACAATTTTATTTATCGTCATTTAATTTCTGTTATTTATTTTACGCACTTTAAATATCGGGACACGTATACAAGGTTTTGACATATCATATCGACGAATCTATATATATTATTTGGAATAACCATAGACACTCTATATGCAGTAATGCTGGAGTTAGCTATACAGGGTTAAGGTTGATTCTACAATACTATATATAGTTTGAGTTGTGATCGAGTCTGAGACGAATACGGGTCACGATCCGTATTAATTAATTCGAATATTTTATATTAAACTATACATAAATTATTGAATTTCTAATTGTGGACTATCAATTATGGACTACCAACATTGGACAATTAAAATGAATTAAAATATTGACTATAACATATGAAACTAAACAATTCTTCAAGTTTGTCACTTGATTTCATCTTAAACCTCATTTGTATCTTGACGATTACAATCTGCGTTCAAACCTTTCATAATTCTTGAAAACACCCCAATCGAGAGGAAGAACCAACCGCATTCCATCTACGGAAGAAAAGATTAATGCATATAGTAATGCACCTGAAAACACTCAGAACCTGAGTAAACGTTTAACACATATCTGTGCTATCTCCTTTGGCATTGTTATTACCGAAACTAACATTGCAACTCTTTTTCAAATTAGCCAATTTTGTCACAGCTTCAACAAATCAACTCCGACTTCCATTCGAATTAGCCTTATTATAACCTCGATATATAAGTTTGCATGTCGTCATCGTTACCGGGGAACCGTTTATATTCCACCACATTAGCAGTAAACTTACCAGTAACTTCATTACTCATTGGCTTAAGTCTCTCCGAAGAACCATTATAGTTGTTCGTTAAAACCTATTCATATACTCATCCGCATCTTGTAACAAGAACTGCCATACCAATTACTGAGAATCAGCAATCAGTACTTTGAAAACTCACAGCATATCTACATCAACAGTTATATGTACAATGTTTATCTCTTAGAGTTATGATCTTTCATTATGAAATTCTGAAAAGCACTCAGTCTACAAATCAATATTCTGAACGTTGAAAAAAGCTGAATGAAGCAGCAGAAATCGTAGACTACCGTAAATGACCTTAATCATCGAAAGTTTGATGATAAAGAATGGTATGTTGGAAAAGCTCAGAAAAATTGGAACTGGAAAACGGATTGAGCTAACCACAAAGGAGACCAAGGACAAATACAAGGATCATACCCTATAATCGAAGAATTCAGGTAATTCTGAATCCGTTGAAATCTTTAGAGAATATCTTGCATCTTGCGGAAAATTTTCTTCACCATCCTTCGATATTAGAAATTCCAAGATATCATCGTATCTTTCATTATAAATATCCTCCATATTCCTGAAGATATTTTTATAACTATTCTTATCTGAAATCAAGAATCTCTTCGTTCTATCAGTGTTACATCATATAGAAACTGTTAGTTTCTATATTCTGTAAACTTTCGAGCTTAAAATATGAATGTTATTGAAGTAATGTTAGGAACTGATGCATGAGTTAGTATAATATAATGACACTTGATCAACGCGATTATATTACAGTAAGTCATGCTGAGTTTCTAATGAAACGTGATGACTCACAGTTCATAACGTCATCATGTGCCATGTTACATAACTCTTTCATTCTGCTTAACTTCTGAACATATCAAGAAAGTATATTCTTGATAGTTCTATTCTCAGTGATTCTGGTAATTTGACAAATCAAATCGTGCGATCACGTTCTTTCTTGCTTAGAACATGGAGTTCATTCGAAACTCCATATTTACGAATTCTGGACCATTAGTCGCTTAACTAGAGGTCGAGAAGAGAATAAAAAGGCAAAGAGCTCCAAAATATAAGAGAAAATATAAAGCTCAATAACAACACGGAGATCACAAATCGTGGATATTAATACGGATAGCAATATAAAGACAGGGTATAATTAAGAATAGTATCACCCCAAGGTAAAAGTAGAAGTAAGCAGATTCCTCTGGTGGAAGTTGGAAAAAGAGAACGGTGGTTGTGATAGTAAGGATAAGGACAAGGATCAGAAGTGGATTTAGCATTTTCATAAACTTTTGGATATGGGGATTTGATATAGGAATGGTAAAAGTAACGGAATGGAAGAAGTTTAATTTATAATGGAAATATCAGACAGAGTAATCGAGGCAGATCACCATAATTAATTATAGAGATCTTAATTTCCTTACTCGCCGAAGAATCAAATCTTTTAGATTTTGAAGAATTTCTTTAAATCCCTTGAATTCCGGAATTCAACCAAGAAAACGTCAAAAGATTTGACGCGTCTTATTTTCTAAATTCAACCCTGACTCTGTCAAAAGTTAAGGCGAATCTTTACTTTTCCTATTTCAATCTTTTGCGATAGCTTCACTCATACGCTTCAAGTAACCGAATCGTTTAATCGTTTAATCCATATTACTCGGTAATGATAAAACTCTATTTACCACTCATATTCGCCAGGAAAACATTTTTATTGTTAGCTATGACGACCTCACTCAAATTTCGGGACGAAATTTCTTTAACGGGTAGGTACTGTGACGACCCGGAGATTTCTGACCAAATTTAAACTTAATCTTTATATGTTTCCGACACGATAAGCAAAGTCTATAATGTTGAGTCTCGAAAATTTTGGAACTAAGTTCATGTGTTCAATTACCCTTCGACCATTCACGACGATTCACGAACAATTGTGTGCAAATAAATATGTAACTATAAATATAAGTGTATATATTAATTTGAATTAATATAATACAATTTAATAAGATGAAGTGTAAATATAAAGTAACATGCAGAATAATTAAGCTGTTACTAAAATTAATCTAAATATATACAGGGTTGAGGTTGATTCTACAATACTATATATAGTTTGAGTTGTGATCGAGTCTGAGACGAATACGGGTCACGATCCGTATTAATTAATTCGAATATTTTATATTAAACTATACATAAATTATTGAATTTCTAATTGTGGACTATCAATTATGGACTACCAACATTGGACAATTAAAATGAATTAAAATATTGACTATAACATATGAAACTAAACAATTCTTCAAGTTTGTCACTTGATTTCATCTTAAACCTCATTTGTATCTTGACGATTACAATCTGCGTTCAAACCTTTCATAATTCTTGAAAACACCCCAATCGAGAGGAAGAACCAACCGCATTCCATCTACGGAAGAAAAGATTAATGCATATAGTAATGCACCTGAAAACACTCAGAACCTGAGTAAACGTTTAACACATATCTGTGCTATCTCCTTTGGCATTGTTATTACCGAAACTAACATTGCAACTCTTTTTCAAATTAGCCAATTTTGTCACAGCTTCAACAAATCAACTCCGACTTCCATTCGAATTAGCCTTATTATAACCTCGATATATAAGTTTGCATGTCGTCATCGTTACCGGGGAACCGTTTATATTCCACCACATTAGCAGTAAACTTACCAGTAACTTCATTACTCATTGGCTTAAGTCTCTCCGAAGAACCATTATAGTTGTTCGTTAAAACCTATTCATATACTCATCCGCATCTTGTAACAAGAACTGCCATACCAATTACTGAGAATCAGCAATCAGTACTTTGAAAACTCACAGCATATCTACATCAACAGTTATATGTACAATGTTTATCTCTTAGAGTTATGATCTTTCATTATGAAATTCTGAAAAGCACTCAGTCTACAAATCAATATTCTGAACGTTGAAAAAGCTGAATGAAGCAGCAGAAATCGTAGACTACCGTAAATGACCTTAATCATCGAAAGTTTGATGATAAAGAATGGTATGTTGGAAAAGCTCAGAAAAATTGGAACTGGAAAACGGATTGAGCTAACCACAAAGGAGACCAAGGACAAATACAAGGATCATACCCTATAATCGAAGAATTCAGGTAATTCTGAATCCGTTGAAATCTTTAGAGAATATCTTGCATCTTGCGGAAAATTTTCTTCACCATCCTTCGATATTAGAAATTCCAAGATATCATCGTATCTTTCATTATAAATATCCTCCATATTCCTGAAGATATTTTTATAACTATTCTTATCTGAAATCAAGAATCTCTTCGTGCTATCAGTGTTACATCATATAGAAACTGTTAGTTTCTATATTCTGTAAACTTTCGAGCTTAAAATATGAATGTTATTGAAGTAATGTTAGGAACTGATGCATGAGTTAGTATAATATAATGACACTTGATCAACGTGATTATATTACAGTAAGTCATGCTGAGTTTCTAATGAAACATGATGATTCACAGTTCATAACGTCATCATGTGCCATGTTACATAACTCTTTCATTCTGCTTAACTTCTGAACATATCAAGAAAGTATATTCTTGATAGTTCTATTCTCAGTGATTCTGGTAATTTGACAAATCAAATCGTACGATCACGTTCTTTCTTGCTTAGAACATGGAGTTCATTCGAAACTCCATATTTACGAATTCTGGACCATTACTCGCTTAACTAGAGGTCGAGAAGAGAATAAAAAGGCAAAAAGCTCCAAAATATAAGAGAAAATATAAAGCCCAATAACAACACGGAGATCACAAACCGTGGATATTAATACGGATAGCAATATAAAGACACGGTATAATTAAGAATAGTATCACCCCAAGGTAAAAGTAGAAGTAAGCAGATTCCTCTGGTGAAAGTTGGAAAAAAGAGAACGGTGGTTGTGATAGTAAGGATAAGGACAAGGATCAGAACTGGATTTAGCATTTTCATAAACTTTTGGATATGGGGATTTGATATAGGAATGGTAAAAGTAACGGAATGGAAGAAGTTTAATTTATAACGGAAATATCAGACAGAGTAATCGAGGCAGATCACCATAATTAATTATAGAGATCTTAATTTCCTTACTCGCCGAAGAATCAAATCTTTTAGATTTTGAAGAATTTCTTTAAATCCCTTGAATTCCGGAATTCAACCAAGAAAACGTCAAAAGATTTGATGCGTCTTATTTTCTAAATTCAACCCTGACTCTGTCAAAAGTTAAGGCGAATCTTTACTTTTCCTATTTCAATCTTTTGCGATAGCTTCACTCATACGCTTCAAGTAACCGAATCGTTTAATCATTTAATCCATATTACTCGGTAATGATAAAACTCTATTTACCACTCATATTCGCCAGGAAAACATTTTTATTGTTAGCTATGACGACCTCACTCAAATTTCGGGACGAAATTTCTTTAACGGGTAGGTACTGTGACGACCCGGAGATTTCCGACCAAATTTAAACTTAATCTTTATATGTTTCCGACACGATAAGCAAAGTCTATAATGTTGAGTCTCGAAAATTTTAGAACTAAGTTCATGTGTTCAATTACCCTTCGACCATTCACGACGATTCACGAACAATTGTGTGCAAATAAATATGTAACAATAAATATAAGTGTATATATTAATTTGAATTAATATAATACAATTTAATAAGATGAAGTGTAAATATAAAGTAACATGCAGAATAATTAAGCTGTTACTAAAATTAATCTAAATATATATATGTATAAATTTTTACTTAAGTAGTATTATATAAATTGCAATATATATATGTTTATAAAGATTAAATATTCAATATATGTTATTAGTAAATATGATATAATTAGTAAAACTGTAAATTTAATACATTAAATGAAATTACAAGTTGAAAATATATTTGTATAATATTATTATTACTTTTATTAATATTAATATTAATATTAATATCGATATCAGTATTATTAATATCATTATTCTCATATGAAAATAAAATACATGTAACTTATTAAATCTTTCCTATCATTTGTATTATTAGATCGTATTATCATTAAAAATTATTTGTATTATTATAAATTAATATTATTGTTAGTATCTTTAACAATAATAACAGTGTTATTATTAGTATTATTATTATTAATTGGTATTACTAATATATTTAATATATTTATATTTATTATCAATATCAATATTACACTAAGTTCAAATTTTAAATATATACAAAACTCTTAAAGACAGAAAATTAAGCGATTAATTATTTACACAACTTTGTCAAACTTTATTCTTTCACTATATGTGAAATTCGATCCACCAGGTAGATTACAAAATCTGTTTTGGGTCTTTATCTACTTTCCATATGTTTTGTATTTTCCTTCCTGGATTGATTCTTAATGTCGACCAGAGTAGCTTACAAACAAAAGGATCGATCACTCTTTAATCATTCCAACATCAACCAAAAATCAAACACACCATATAATTCTATTACTGCTGCTGTTATACACCCATGAACCAACCGTAACAACCACCATGACCATCGAACCTACCTCAAACCATCATCTATAATTTTCCTCTCCTTCATTTAATGTTTCTGTCAAACGAAACCAACAAATATAACTTCCTTCACTAAACCCATCATAACAATCACAAGCTCGATATCTTTCTCTGTTATGACCATCACACTCCACCATCTCTCCATCTCTCTCTAATGTTGCAACCACAACCAACACCTTCGATGTAAGCTGCTGCAGTAACCATTTTCTCGTTGGCTACTGCAACTTTTATTCGGTTATAATCGACAAAAACCGTCATCGAAACTGTTACAACCTTCTGTCTTCTTTCTGTTCGAATAACAATCGTAAACACATCCACCACCTGCAACTTATTCTATTCTATTGAAAAAAAAAAAAGGAAGATGAACACACGATTGTAACTGGGTTACCATTATTTTCTGCGGCCTTTGCTTTTCTGTTGTTTTAATCACGCTCCGTAATCACCACCAAAACCACTTAAATATTACGGAGTATTACTGTTATTTTTTTTTCGATCGGTATTTATAGTGGTAGAGAACCGAAACCTTTTATGTTAGTGGGGAGAATAAAGAATATATGTGGGACAAAGAAAGAAACTCCATGGCCAACATACCAATCCATGTTTGGTACATCCACGTTCAAAAAGAGAAGAAGGGGAACCATAAGTTAATTTAAAAAGAAAAAGTCATGATACGTGATTGTATGTGGCTGTTTTTATTTTTTTAATTAACATGCTTTATGGGCCAATATAAATTATGTAAACTCCACTTGGGTCGGGACATATTAATGTCTGTGGGTCGTGATTGGTTTTAGTGGGTCACTACCTGAACCAAATTTCCTTTTTGAGCTCGTGATTTAGCTTATTGACGAGATACGTTGATGTTGATAAGGGTATGCATAATGATCATGGTTTTGATCATATTAATTATTATGATGATGGTTTGATTAATGATGATGATGATTCGGTTACATGATGGTGATCGAGATGTTGGTGATGATATATGATGATGATGGTGATGATAGATGAAGAGATTTGATGATGCTTTTTTAAAGAAATAAACCATTTTGTATATGTTATATAAGTTGAAAAAAAAAATCGAGTTGATGCAGAAAGACATAAATGGTCGAATGGTTTAGCAGCGGGTGTGTTGAGCGAGAGGTCTCGGGTTCGAGTCTCGTCTGGGACAATTCTTTTTTAGAAAAACATTTTTTGAAAGGGGATATACTTTTACCTTCAATTTTTCCATTATCATTATTATTATTATTGTTATTATTATTGTTAATGTCATTATAAATTGTTATTATTATGTTAAAATTTATAATATAATTGTTATTATTATCATATTAGTTAATAATAAGTAATAACACTAATTATTATTAAGTAATTGTATTATTATTATTTGTATTACTCTTATTATGTATTATGAATATCATTTATTATTATTACTATCAATATTACTATTGCTATTATTAATATCATAATTATTTTAGAACTATTATCATAACCATCAATTTTATTATTGTTATCATTAAATTACCAGTATTACTATTCATAAGTAATATCAATATCTTTATTATTAAAAGTATTATGATTATAGAAATAAAAGTTTTTCTTCTTAAAAGATATTATTATTAAGATTATAAGTATATTATTAGTGTTGATATTATTATTTATATCACTAATGAAACCATAACCATTATTATCTTAATTAGTAATATTGAATAATATAATTATTAGAATTTTATTATTAATATTACTCTAGTATTACTATAACTATCATTTTGTAAACAAAAGATTATGTATATAAAAATAAATACAATAACCATAACTTAGATATATAAATACTTTATAGGTTAATAATATAAAAATTATCACTAATAATAATATAAATATTGGTTCGATTATAACTATGGATATTAATAAATATACAAATGATATTGGTTCGTGAATCCAAGGCCAACCCTGCATTGTTCAATGACGTCATATGTATTTTTACTACAAAATACAGTAGAGTGAGTTTCATTTGCTCCCTTTTACTCATTATATTTTTGGGCTGAGAATACATGCAATGCTTTAATAACTGTTTTACAATATTTATATGCGTGAGTTTCATTTGCTCCCTTTTACTCTTTATATTTTTGAGACTGAGAATACATGCGCTGTTTTTACAACTACTTTATTAAATGCTTTTGAAATATATTTTGAACTGCGAATACATGAAATGCTTTTATAAATGTTTGACGAGATAGACACAAGCAAAACATTCCTCGAATGAATTATTATGCAGACAGAAGTTCTGCAGATTATTGTTGAATTATGTGGACATGATAATTGCCACCGTTGAATTATGTGGACATGATAATTGCCACCATTAAATTATGTGGACATGATAATTACCACCATTGAATTATGTGCACATGATAATTGCCACCAATTGATATGAATGTTATGTATCGAGAGAATGATTTTTATACACAGATTATGTGTATGTTATTTTTGTGCACAAGATATGTGTACGGTTACTAAGATTTATAAAAAATGGTTTCGTACACGAGAAAGGTGTAATGTATTAAAAAGATATCGCATGTACATTACAGGTGGGTATAGGATCTGGGCCTATTTGTACCATGCAGCATTTAAATCTTGTGGTCTATCAAAATGATGAATTTTATTGTTTTATGTTAAACTAATGAACTCACCAACCTTTTGGTTGACACTTTAAAGCATGTTTATTCTCAGGTACGAAAGAAATCTTCTGCTGTGCATTTGCTCATTTTAGGGATATTACTTGGAGTCATTCATGACATATTTCAAAAGACGTTGCATTCGAGTTGTTGAGTTCATCAAGAATATTATTAAGTCAATTATAGATGGATATATTACGAAAGAGTATGCATGCCGTCAACTTTCGATGTAAATGAAAGTTTGACTTTTAAAAATGAATGCAATGTTTGTAAAATGTATCATATAGAGGTCAAGTACCTCGTGATGTAATCAACTGTTATGAATCGTTTATAATCGATATGGACTTCGTCCGGATGGATTAGGACGGGTCACTACAGTTGGTATCAGAGTAGTGGTCTTAGCGAACCAGGTCTTACATTAGTGTGTCTAACTGATAGTCATTAGGATGCATTAGTGAGTCTGGACTTCGACCGTGTCTGCATGTCATAAGTTTTGCTTATCATTTTTGTCAGAAATCATCTGCTTATCATCCTTAGGAAATTACCTACTCATTATTCTTAGTTTAGACACGTTTTACTGCATTGACTGCATGAATAGTGTATAGACAAAATTCATATCTTAGCGTATCTTCATATCTTAGCGTATCTGTTACTGTAGACCTTGCCTGATATCTCTCGTAAATATCTCCTTAATTTAAGGGATCTTGGTTCTATATATATCTATGCATATTATGTACTGAGAATACTATCCAACTATCATTTGCTATCACTAAACTTTTCATACCAAAAATCTTTTCTGTGATCGCGTAAGATGGCCTCTACGAATCGACCAAGTTCCACCGACTCTGAAGACAGCGTGACGGGAGCGCACCAACCGATCAACTACTGTGATTTCTTTAGAAAGTGGGGATGGGTTCGCGAAATACTTACCCTATGGAGAAATGAAGAAGGTACTCCATATCACGAGCCGAACTTACCACCTAACATCGGAGTGCTCGATCCGCTTACCGGTGAACTTGTTCGCAATACTATTTTCACTCTTTTCGCATGGATTTTACGCCTCGAAGGTCGACTCGATGTCATTAAAGATAGTATTCGTCCTCTACTCCCAAATTCTAATCAGATAGGATTATCAGAAGAAGTTAGAAGACTTCGAACTAAATATCAAGAATTGACAAACCTTACGGAAGAATGGGTAGAACTAATTCATAGGCTCGAGCGTAAAGTAGAAACCTTAGAGGTGACAGTGTTCGATTTGGAAGCTAGGCTCACATCTACTACGCAGGTACCACAAGTAGTACCGACACCAACACCACCACCACCACCACCACCACCAGCATCATTTCCATCACCACGTGCTCCGTAAGCACCACAGACACCGAAGAGTACTGAGAATGATGAATTATGAAATAATAATTCATTACTTTCTATTCACGATTGAAAGATATATGTATATATATTTATGTATATCTCGAGATCGTAATAAAAAATTATTTTCACATTAACTATGATGTGTGAATTTTTAACAGGTAGGTAATACCCGAGAAAGATAAAAGAAGCTTTAAAGATCTTTAATCATAATTAATTCACATATGTTATCATTCACATCTTTCATCAAAGATTTAACAATCAATATCTATAAATTCATGATTACATCTGAAGAAAATATATGTGTAAGTATATTTTCATAAAGATTGTAATTAAAAGTTCTTTCATACAAACTGTTAATGGTGAAAATATTTTAACGGGTAGGTAATACCTGAGGAATATTTAGATTTCACATAAATAAGTTACACTGTACATTCTTCGCATCTGATTCAACAGTCAATTACTATCCTACTTACATCCATAGATATACGAATCCGTTCACGTCAGAATAACCATTTTCATTCAATTTCATATTTGGATTTGACCTATCAGAATCCAACAAGTGGCATAATGAAGAAAACATTGGACAAAATAAAATTTGTTAGAAACAAACAAATTAATTATGGGAAATTTTGTTAAGAATTCACGCTAACTGTTTCTAGCTAACTGATTACATTTTATTTAACGCAATTTATTTATCGCAATTTATTTTTCGCATATTAATTATCGCAATTTTAATTCTCACAATTTTATTTATCGTCATTTAATTTCTGTTATTTATTTTACGCACTTTAAATATCGGGACACGTATACAAGGTTTTGACATATCATATCGACGAATCTATATATATTATTTGGAATAACCATAGACACTCTATATGCAGTAATGCTGGAGTTAGCTATACAGGGTTGAGGTTGATTCTACAATACTATATATAGTTTGAGTTGTGATCGAGTCTGAGACGAATACGGGTCACGATCCGTATTAATTAATTCGAATATTATATATTAAACTATACATAAATTATTGAATTTCTAATTGTGGACTATCAACTGTGGACTACCAACATTGGACAATTAAAATAAATTAAAATATTGACTATAACATATGAAACTAAACAATTCTTCAAGTTTGTCACTTGATTTCATCTTAAACCTTATTTGTATCTTGACGATTACAATCTGCGTTCAAACCTTTCATAATTCTTGAAAACACCCCAATCGAGAGGATGAACCAACCGCATTCCATCTACGGAAGAAAAGATTAATGCATATAGTAATGCACCTAAAAACACTCAGAACCTGAGTAAACGTTTAACACATATCTGTGCTAGCTCCTTTGGCATTGTTATTACCGAAACTAACATTGCAACTCTTTTTCAAATTAGCCAATTTTGTCACAGCTTCAACAAATCAACTCCGACTTCCATTCGAATTAGCCTTATTATAACCTCGATATATAAGTTTGCATGTCGTCATCGTTACCGGGGAACCGTTTATATTCCACCACATTAGCAGTACACTTACCAGTAACTTCATTACTCATTGGCTTAAGTCTCTCCGAAGAACCATTATAATTGTTCGTTAAAACCTATTCATATACTCATCCGCATCTTGTAACGAGAACTGCCATACCAATTACTGAGAATCAGCAATCAGTACTTTGAAAACTCACAGCATATCTACATCAACAGTTATATTTACAACGTTTATCTCTTAGAGTTATGATCTTTCATTATGAAATTCTGAAAAGCACTCAGTCTACAAATCAATATTCTGAATGTTGAAAAAGCTGAATGAAGCAGCAGAAACCGTAGACTACCGTAAACGACCTTAATCATCGAAAGTTTGATGATAAAGAATGGTATGTTGGAAAAGCTCAGAAAAATTGGAACTGGAAAACGGATTGAGCTAACCACAAAGGAGACCAAGGACAAATACAAGGATCATACCCTATATTCGAAGAATTCAGGTAATTCTGAATCCGTTGAAATCTTTAGAGAATATCTTGCATCTTGCGGAAAATTTTCTACACCATCCTTCGATATTAGAAATTCCAAGATATCATCGTATCTTTCATTATAAATATCCTCCATATTCCTGAAGATATTTTTATAACTATTCTTATCTGAAATCAAGAATCTCTTCGTGCTATCAGTGTTACATCATATAGAAACTGTTAGTTTCTATATTCTGTAAACTTTCGAGCTTAAAATATGAATGTTATTGAAGTAATGTTAGGAACTGATGCATGAGTTAGTATAATATAATGACACTTGATCAACGCGATTATATTACAGTAAGTCATGCTGAGTTTCTAATGAAACGTGATGATTCACAGTTCATAACGTCATCATGTGCCATGTTACATAACTCTTTCATTCTGCTTAACTTCTGAACATATCAAGAAAGTATATTCTTGATAGTTCTATTCTCAGTGATTCTGGTAATTTGACAAATCAAATCGTGCGATCACGTTCTTTCTTGCTTAGAACATGGAGTTCATTCGAAACTCCATATTTACGAATTCTGGACCATTAGTCGCTTAACTAGAGGTCGAGAAGAGAATAAAAAGGCAAAGAGCTCCAAAATATAAGAGAAAATATAAAGCTCAATAACAACACGGAGATCACAAATCGTGGATATTAATACGGATAGCAATATAAAGACAGGGTATAATTAAGAATAGTATCACCCCAAGGTAAAAGTAGAAGTAAGCAGATTCCTCTGGTGGAAGTTAGAAAAAGAGAACGGTGGTTGTGATAGTAAGGATAAGGACAAGGATCAGAACTGGATTTAGCATTTTCATAAACTTTTGGATATGGGGATTTGATATAGGAATGGTAAAAGTAACGGAATGGAAGAAGTTTAATTTATAATGGAAATATCAGACAGAGTAATCGAGGCAGATCACCATAATTAATTATAGAGATCTTAATTTCCTTACTCGCCGAAGAATCAAATCTTTTAGATTTTGAAGAATTTCTTTAAATCCCTTGAATTCCGGAATTCAACCAAGAAAACGTCAAAAGATTTGACGCGTCTTATTTTCTAAATTCAACCCTGACTCTGTCAAAAGTTAAGGCGAATCTTTACTTTTCCTATTTCAATCTTTTGCGATAGCTTCACTCATACGCTTCAAGTAACCGAATCGTTTAATCGTTTAATCCATATTACTCGGTAATGATAAAACTCTATTTACCACTCATATTCGCCAGGAAAACATTTTTATTGTTAGCTATGACGACCTCACTCAAATTTCGGGACGAAATTTCTTTAACGGGTAGGTACTGTGACGACCCGGAGATTTCCGACCAAATTTAAACTTAATCTTTATATGTTTCCGACACGATAAGCAAAGTCTATAATGTTGAGTCTCGAAAATTTTGGAACTAAGTTCATGTGTTCAATTACCCTTCGACCATTCACGACGATTCACGAACAATTGTGTGCAAATAAATATGTAACTATAAATATAAGTGTATATATTAATTTGAATTAATATAATACAATTTAATAAGATGAAGTGTAAATATAAAGTAACATGCAGAATAATTAAGCTGTTACTAAAATTAATCTAAATATATACAGGGTTGAGGTTGATTCTACAATACTATATATAGTTTGAGTTGTGATCGAGTCTGAGACGAATACGGGTCACGATCCGTATTAATTAATTCGAATATTTTATATTAAACTATACATAAATTATTGAATTTCTAATTGTGGACTATCAATTATGGACTACCAACATTGGACAATTAAAATGAATTAAAATATTGACTATAACATATGAAACTAAACAATTCTTCAAGTTTGTCACTTGATTTCATCTTAAACCTCATTTGTATCTTGACGATTACAATCTGCGTTCAAACCTTTCATAATTCTTGAAAACACCCCAATCGAGAGGAAGAACCAACCGCATTCCATCTACGGAAGAAAAGATTAATGCATATAGTAATGCACCTGAAAACACTCAGAACCTGAGTAAACGTTTAACACATATCTGTGCTATCTCCTTTGGCATTGTTATTACCGAAACTAACATTGCAACTCTTTTTCAAATTAGCCAATTTTGTCACAGCTTCAACAAATCAACTCCGACTTCCATTCGAATTAGCCTTATTATAACCTCGATATATAAGTTTGCATGTCGTCATCGTTACCGGGGAACCGTTTATATTCCACCACATTAGCAGTAAACTTACCAGTAACTTCATTACTCATTGGCTTAAGTCTCTCCGAAGAACCATTATAGTTGTTCGTTAAAACCTATTCATATACTCATCCGCATCTTGTAACAAGAACTGCCATACCAATTACTGAGAATCAGCAATCAGTACTTTGAAAACTCACAGCATATCTACATCAACAGTTATATGTACAATGTTTATCTCTTAGAGTTATGATCTTTCATTATGAAATTCTGAAAAGCACTCAGTCTACAAATCAATATTCTGAACGTTGAAAAAGCTGAATGAAGCAGCAGAAATCGTAGACTACCGTAAATGACCTTAATCATCGAAAGTTTGATGATAAAGAATGGTATGTTGGAAAAGCTCAGAAAAATTGGAACTGGAAAACGGATTGAGCTAACCACAAAGGAGACCAAGGACAAATACAAGGATCATACCCTATAATCGAAGAATTCAGGTAATTCTGAATCCGTTGAAATCTTTAGAGAATATCTTGCATCTTGCGGAAAATTTTCTTCACCATCCTTCGATATTAGAAATTCCAAGATATCATCGTATCTTTCATTATAAATATCCTCCATATTCCTGAAGATATTTTTATAACTATTCTTATCTGAAATCAAGAATCTCTTCGTGCTATCAGTGTTACATCATATAGAAACTGTTAGTTTCTATATTCTGTAAACTTTCGAGCTTAAAATATGAATGTTATTGAAGTAATGTTAGGAACTGATGCATGAGTTAGTATAATATAATGACACTTGATCAACGTGATTATATTACAGTAAGTCATGCTGAGTTTCTAATGAAACATGATGATTCACAGTTCATAACGTCATCATGTGCCATGTTACATAACTCTTTCATTCTGCTTAACTTCTGAACATATCAAGAAAGTATATTCTTGATAGTTCTATTCTCAGTGATTCTGGTAATTTGACAAATCAAATCGTACGATCACGTTCTTTCTTGCTTAGAACATGGAGTTCATTCGAAACTCCATATTTACGAATTCTGGACCATTACTCGCTTAACTAGAGGTCGAGAAGAGAATAAAAAGGCAAAAAGCTCCAAAATATAAGAGAAAATATAAAGCCCAATAACAACACGGAGATCACAAACCGTGGATATTAATACGGATAGCAATATAAAGACACGGTATAATTAAGAATAGTATCACCCCAAGGTAAAAGTAGAAGTAAGCAGATTCCTCTGGTGAAAGTTGGAAAAAAGAGAACGGTGGTTGTGATAGTAAGGATAAGGACAAGGATCAGAACTGGATTTAGCATTTTCATAAACTTTTGGATATGGGGATTTGATATAGGAATGGTAAAAGTAACGGAATGGAAGAAGTTTAATTTATAACGGAAATATCAGACAGAGTAATCGAGGCAGATCACCATAATTAATTATAGAGATCTTAATTTCCTTACTCGCCGAAGAATCAAATCTTTTAGATTTTGAAGAATTTCTTTAAATCCCTTGAATTCCGGAATTCAACCAAGAAAACGTCAAAAGATTTGATGCGTCTTATTTTCTAAATTCAACCCTGACTCTGTCAAAAGTTAAGGCGAATCTTTACTTTTCCTATTTCAATCTTTTGCGATAGCTTCACTCATACGCTTCAAGTAACCGAATCGTTTAATCGTTTAATCCATATTACTCGGTAATGATAAAACTCTATTTACCACTCATATTCGCCAGGAAAACATTTTTATTGTTAGCTATGACGACCTCACTCAAATTTCGGGACGAAATTTCTTTAACGGGTAGGTACTGTGACGACCCGGAGATTTCCGACCAAATTTAAACTTAATCTTTATATGTTTCCGACATGATAAGCAAAGTCTATAATGTTGAGTCTCGAAAATTTTGGAACTAAGTTCATGTGTTCAATTACCCTTCGACCATTCACGACGATTCACGAACAATTGTGTGCAAATAAATATGTAACTATAAATATAAGTGTATATATTAATTTGAATTAATATAATTCAATTTAATAAGATGAAGTGTAAATATAAAGTAACATGCAGAATAATTAAGCTGTTACTAAAATTAATCTAAATATATATATGTATAAATTTTTACTTAAGTAGTATTATATATATTGCAATATATATATGTTTATAAAGATTAAATATTCAATATATGTTATTAGTAAATATGATATAATTAGTAAAACTGTAAATTTAATACATTAAATGAAATTACAAGTTGAAAATATATTTGTATAATATTATTATTACTTTTATTAATATTAATATTAATATTAATATCGATATCAGTATTATTAATATCATTATTCTAATATGAAAATAAAATACATGTAACTTATTAAATCTTTCCTATCATTTGTATTATTAGATCGTATTATCATTAAAAATTATTAGTATTATTATAAATTAATATTATTATTAGTATCTTTAACAATAATAACAGTGTTATTATTAGTATTATTATTATTAATTGGTATTACTAATATATTTAATATATTTATATTTATTATCAATATCAATATTACACTAAGTTCAAATTTTAAATATATACAAAACTCTTAAAGACAGAAAATTAAGCGATTAATTATTTACACAACTTTGTCAAACTTTATTCTTTCACTATATGTGAAATTCGATCCACCAGGTAGATTACAAAATCTGTTTTGGGTCTTTATCTACTTTCCATATGTTTTGTATTTTCCTTCCTGGATTGATTCTTAATGTCGACCAGAGTAGCTTACAAACAAAAGGATCGATCACTCTTTAATCATTCCAACATCAACCAAAAATCAAACACACCATAAAATTCTATTACTGCTGCTGTTATACACCCATGAACCAACTGTAACAACCACCATGACCATCGAACCCACCTCAAACCATCATCTATAATTTTCCTCTCCTTCATTTAATGTTTCTGTCAAACGAAACCAACAATTATAACTTCCTTTACTAAACCCATCATAACAATCACAAGCTCGATATCTTTCTCTGTTATGACCATCACACTCCACCATCTCTCCATCTCTCTCTAATGTTGCAACCACAACCAACACCTTCAATGTAAGCTACTGCAGTAACCATTTTCTCGTTGGCTACTACAACTTTTATTCGGTTATAATCGACAAAAACCATCATCGAAACTGTTACAACCTTCTGTCTTCTTTCTGTTCGAATAACAATCGTAAACACATCCACCACTGGCAACTTCTTCTATTCTATTGAAAAAAAAAAGGAAGATGAACACACGATTGTAACTGGGTTACCATTATTTTTTGCGGCCTTTGCTTTTCTGTTGTTTCAATCACGCTCCGTAATCACCACTAAAACCACTTAAATATTACGAAGTATTACTGTTATTTGTTTTTTCGATCGGTATTTATAGTGGTAGAGAACCGAAACCTTTTATGTTAGTGGGGAGAATAAAGAATATATGTGGGACAAAGAAAGAAACTCCATGGCCAACATACCAATCCATGTTTGGTACATCCACATTCAAAAAGAGAAGAAGGGGAACCATAAGTTAATTTAAAAAGAAAAAGTCATGATACGTGATTGTATGTGGCTGTTTTTATTTTTTTAATTAACATACTTTATGGGCTAATATAAATTATGTAAACTCCACTTGGGTCGGGACATATTAATTTCTGTGGGTCGTGATTGGTTTTAGTGGGTCACTACCTGAACCAAATTTCCTTTTTGAGCTCGTGATTTAGCTTATTGACGAGATACGTTGATGTTGATAAGGGTATGCATGATGATCATGGTTTTGATCATATTAATTATTATGATGATGGTTTGATTAATGATGATGATGATGATGATGATGATGATGATTCTGTTACATGATGGTGATCGAGATGTTGGTGATGATATATGATGATGATGGTGATGATAGATGAAGAGATTTGATGATGTTTTTTTAAAGAAATAAACCATTTTGTATATGTTATATAAGTTGGAAAAAAAAAACTAGTTGATGCAGAAAGACATAAATGGTCGAATGGTTTAGCAGCGGGTGTGTTGAGCGAGAGGTCTCGAGTTCGAGTCTCGTCTGGGACAATTCTTTTTTAGAAAAACATTTTTTGAAAGGGTATATACTTTTACCTTCAATTTTTCCATTATCATTATTATTATTATTGTTATTATTATTGTTAATGTCATTATAAATTGTTATTATTATGTTAAAATTTATAATATAATTGTTATTATTATCATATTAGTTAATAATAAGTAATAACACTAATTATTATTAAGTAATGGTATTATTATTATTTGTATTACTCTTATTATGTATTATGAATATCATTTATTATTATTACTATCAATATTACTATTGCTATTATTAGTATCATAATTATTTTAGAACTATTATCATAACCATCAATTTTATTATTGTTATCATTAAATTACCATTATTACTATTCATAAGTAATATCAATATCTTTATTATTAAAAGTATTATGATTATGGAAATAAAAGTTTTTCTTCTTAAAAGATATTATTATTAAGATTATAAGTATATTATTAGTGTTGATATTATTATTTATATCACTAATGAAACCATAACCATTATTATCTTAATTAGTAATATTGAATAATATAATTATTAGAATTTTATTATTAATATTACTCTAGTATTACTATAACTATCATTTTGTAAACAAAAGATTATGTATATAAAAATAAATACAATAACCATAACTTAGATATATAAATACTTTATAGGTTAATAATATAAAAATTATCACTAATAATAATATAAATATTGGTTCGATTATAACTATGGATGTTAATAAATATACAAATGATATAGGTTCGTGAATCCAAGGCCAACCCTGCATTGTTCAATGACATCATATGTATTTTTACTACAAAATACAGTAGAGTGAGTTTCAATTGCTCCCTTTTACTCATTACATTTTTGGGCTGAGAATACATGCAATGCTTTAATAACTGTTTTACAATAATTATATGCGTGAGTTTCATTTACTCCCTTTTACTCTTTATATTTTTGGGACTGAGAATACATGCGCTATTTTTACAACTACTTTATTAAATGCTTTTGAAATATATTTTGAACTGCGAATACATGAAATGCTTTTATAAATGTTTGACGAGATAGACACAAGCAAAACATTCCTCGAATGAATTATTATGCAGACAGAAGTTCTGCAGATTATTGTTGAATTATGTGGACATGATAATTGCCACCGTTGAATTATGTGGACATGATAATTGCCACCATTAAATTATGTGGACATGATAATTGCCACCATTGAATTATGTGCACATGATAATTGCCACCAATTGATATGAATGTTATGTATCGAGAAAATGATTTTTATACACAGGTTATGTGTATGTTATTTTTGTGCACAAGATATGTGTACGGTTACTAAGATTTATGAAAATGGTTTCGTACACGAGAAAGGTGTACTGTATTTAAAAGATATTGCATGTACATTACAGGTGGGTATAGGATTCGGGCCCATTTGTACCATGCAGCATTTAAATCTTGTGGTCTATCAAAATGATGAATTTTATTATTTTATGTTAAACTAATAAACTCACCAACCTTTTGGTTGACACTTTAAAGCATGTTTATCCTCAGGTACGAAAGAAATCTTCCGCTGTGCATTTGCTCATTTTTGGGATATTACTTGGAGTCATTCATGACATATTTCAAAAGACGTTGCATTCGAGTCGTTGAGTTCATCAAGAATATTATTAAGTCAATTATAGATGGATATATTACGAAAGAGTATGCATGCCGTCAACTTTCGATGTAAATGAAAGTTTGTCTTTTAAAAACGAATGCAATGTTTGTAAAATGTATCATATAGAGGTCAAGTACCTCGCGATGTAATCAACTGTTATGAATCGTTTATAATCGATATGGACTTCATCCGGATGGATTAGGACGGGTCACTACATGTCAGAGATCGGGTAAATAAGACCTGCATCAATTAACTTAATGATCTCCTTTTTAACGATCTCGTGCATATGGGGATTTAGCCTTCTTTGGCGTTGCACCACAGGTTTGGAATTATCTTCCATTAATATTTTGTGGGTACAATATGAAGGACTAATACTCTTTATGTCTTGAATTTTCCATGCAATCGCAGGTTTGTGGGCCTCGAGCATGGTAACGAGTTGAGATTTCTGACTTACCGAAAGATCTTTAGCAATAATGACGGGAAGCTTAGATTCTTCCTGAAGGTAAGTGTACCCAAGATGTTCAGGGAGCGGCTTTAGCTCTAATTCGGGAGGATCTTCGATAGAGGATTTGCTATGGTATTCATTATCTTTTTCCAACTTTGTAAAACCATCATCAGTTGGCTCATAATCGTTAGCCATCAAAACTTGCAACATATCAATCTACTCCAACATATCTTCTTCACCACTAGCAATATCACATTCACCTGTTTCTTCTAATTCTGGGAATTCCTGCAATAACTCAACACGCGTGTCTATGGTTTGCAAAAAATAACATTGGTCATCGGTAGACTCGGGGTATTTAAGGGTATGGTCAATAGAAAAGGTTGCACTTGCCCCATCTATCCTAAGGGTCAAACATTGGCCATACACATCTATAATACACCTAGCTGTGTTCAAAAATGGTCTTCCCAAAATAAGAGGCACCCGTGTGTCCTCTTCCATATCCAAAACCACAAAGTCAGCGGGAAAAATAAGGTTACCCGCCCGGACTAACATATTTTCCACAATACCCCTTGGGAACTTAACACTACGGTCAGCTGACTGGATGGCCATTCTAGTTGTTTTAAGTGGTCCTGGGTCTAGCTTAAGGTAAACACTATAAGGCATCAAATTGATGCTAGCCACCAAGTCCGCCAAAGCCCTCATACAGTCTAACTGGCCAAGTAAACAAGGTATCGTGAAACAACCCGGATCATTGAGCTTCTCGGGAAGCTCATTCAAAACCACAGCTGAGCAAGTTGCATTCATCACCACCGACTTGATTTGCTCCATCTTCTTTCAGTTGGTTAACATATCTTTCAAGAATCGTGCATATCTCGGCATACCTGCAATAACATCAATAAACGGAATATTGATATTCACCGACTTAATCATATCCATGACCCTATTTCTCTCGGCCTCCAACTTTTCAAGTCTTTGCTTCCTAAGGTACGGTAACAGTGGTTGATATTCCTTGACGACCGGCTTTGCTTTAACACTCTTTTCAGCATCACCCGGTTAATTTTTCTCTACCTCTTCAACCACTTTTTCCGGCTCCATACCCACAACTGGCTCACTAACTTTCTCCAACGGAACCCGATAATCATCAACAATATGCATCTTTGGTGCCTCATATGCCTTACCACTTCGAGTAGTAATAGCATTCAAATGCTCATTTCTCGGATTCACTTTCATATTACTCAGGAGTTCACCTAGTTTCCTTTCACTAATCAAATCTGTGACGCCCCGTACAAAACCATCGTGTACGATTCGTCAACAACAGGATCTTTACATGGTCAAATACTACATCATGTTTGAAAACTAGTTTGCATTCATAAAAACATAGTGTTTACAAAAGATAACGTGACACGGAGGTCATTACAAAGCCATTATTCAAATAACATAAGTTGCGAATGCAAATTAAAAGTTTCATGATTGAGACATCTCTAAGTAATGCAGCAGTTATCTAACACAGCAGGTCCTTAACAGCAAGTCTAACAGCGGAAGCAACAAACCTCTAAGCACCTGAGAAAACATGCTTAAAAACGTCAACAATAATGTTGGTGAGCTATAGTTTAAGTTGTAACAGTAATATAAGATTGACCACGAGATTTCAATGTTTCAAAATAGTATGAAAAGCATATGTATAACCGTGGGCACATGGTAACTAGACTTAACGTAAATATAAATATCACCCCCTAAAAGTACACCTGGCGAGTGCGTATGTCCTCGAAGTATCAAACACCCGTTAAATGCTAGCGCGACTAGCCTGAGTGGGGATGTCAAACCCTATGGATCCATATCTAATATTCGCGTCTACCAGTTCAAAAACTAATAGTTAAACGTTACCGTGCTAAGGGGAATCTTTATGCCGTTGTATAACCCACACATATGTAAAGTTTAAGTACTCGTGTCAAATAAGTAAAACATAAAAAGCGCACGTATTCTCAGTCCCAAAAATAGTATAAGTAAAAAGGGATGCTATAACTCACAGTGATAAAGCGGTAAAGTCGGTAATGAAAGTGTGCAAGTAGTAAGTCAGTCCGAAAGGTCGTCAACCTAAATCAAAGGTTACTAGGTCAGTAGGTTGTCTTTATAAGTTCTAATAGTGTATAAAATAAGTTTAAGTGTCATCATCATCATCATAAAAGCTAAGTAAGTTTGACAAGAATAGAGATCAAAACAATAGGCTGACTTCGGTCAGCTGCTACAACCTCTACGTAAATCGAAAAGATGCTTAATCAGTGGCTATGGCTCTGTGTGTGAGTCCCATAACCGCTGACCAATTTTCAGAACCTAACTCGTCTTCGTTTGACCGTGGTGACGGTTTAAGTGCGAGTAGGTCAGAAATTTTAGCACAACGTTAATAGGGTGTAATGACTTTCGGAAGGCCATAAATCCTAAATCGTAACTCGGATTAAGACGAGGCCTAAACGTAAAATTATCTACTCGAACCGAACTAACTGAAAATCCACTTTCTAGTAGCCTAGGTTACAGATCAGATCCCATAAATAGTAAACAAGTGCTCCGGTGGGGTTCTTAGTGCTTGATGCACATCACGGTTCTCATCCTTGATGCTTGTAACTTCAAGTGTACAACTCGTTGATGGTTTAGCATCACTTTTGACCAAGATTCTACCATCAATACACAATATGTTAAGACCAAGTAATAACACAACTCATTTAAGAGTCTTAGATGGATGATGAACCAAGGTTACATCATATCCTTAGTCTTAACACAAATACAAGTCCTATTTACAAACAAAGTTACAAACTTTACATCAATCAAACAAGTATGAACATGATCTAAGTTCAATGAGGTGATAAAACTATAAGCTAGAGAGCTTGGATCCCTTTCACACAAGTTATAAGGTCACAAAGCTAGAAAGCTTGAACCTTTAATGTTCTTGAAGATCTTGAAGCATAAAGCTTGGATCTTTAAGTTACATGAAGATAACAAACATAAGTTTGAATCTTTATTACAAAACAACAAGATCATAAGCTAGAAAACTTAGATCCAATAAAAAGATATGAAGATTCAAGCTAGAAAGCTTGCATCTTGGTTGTTCTTGAAGATCTTTAAGCATAAAGCTTGGATCTTTGAGTTACATGAAGATTACAAACACAAGTTTGAATCTTTAATACAAAATAACAAGATTAAAGCTAAAAAGTTTTAGATCTACAAAGTTGGTGAAGATTCAAAGCTAGAAAGCTTGAATCTTCCATGTTCTTGAAGGATTCATGCTTGAATCTACAAGATGTAATCAAGACCAAAGCTAAAAAGCTTGATCCTCCATTTATGATGATGTACACGAAAAAGAAAGGAGAAGAAGAAGAAGAAGAAGAATAAAAGTTCAAAATAACTTACACTTTTAGAGAGAGAAAGAACTAGAGAGAATTAGAGAGTGAGTGTGTGTGAATTAGAAACGAAAGTAAGTGTAAAATGGGAGGAATGAGGCTTGTATTTATAGTGAAATGAGGGTGGGGGAGGGCCTCATGGACGTGGGTTTTGGTAGGGGGAGGGGGAGACAAGATTTACTTTTTGGTTAATGGTTGTCTAAAGTAGGTACTTATGTTGGAATCCCATGCAACATTAAGGATAATACTTGACATAAATGCTAGCATGTTCCCTCTAATAAATAGGCATTTGTCTTACTTATTAATGGGTCACTAGTAATTAATTAGTGGGCTAAATAAATGGGCTACTAGCTAGAGTAGGGTGGGCTTAAGTCCAACAAGGTAGAAAGTCCAACAAGACTAATTAGTAAGCAAAATTAAATTACTACGCATAAATAAGCATCCATAAACCCAAGTAATTATTATTATGAAATAATAATTAGTATTTCGTAGTCATAATCTTCCTGTTACGACAAAAGTTAAACGTGCGCGCAGTTCGCGGTTTAATCGAAACGTTAAGTGACACTAACGGTCATAAAGCATCCGGTGAACAAGTTAAGTATCCTTCGTACTCTAAGGCACGTTTTAACATATAAATGAAAGTAAACCATGTATATAAAGGTTCCAGAGTATAAAGTAGCACAGTACGCACATATACGCAGTTTCGCTAAAACACAAGGCACAAAAGCAAGTCGAAAAAGTCGGGTCATTACATTACCCACCTGTTAATGGAAATTTCGTCTCGAAATTTAAGCTGAGGCAGGTGTTGAAGTCGGGAAGAGGTGAGGATACTTCTGCATCATTTGATCCTCTCGTTCCCAGGTGAACTCAGGTCCACGTTTGGCATTCCATCAAACTCGGACGATCGAAATCTTGTTGTGTTTTAAAGTTTTGACCTCACGGTCCATAATTTCAATAGGTTCTTCCACAAAGTGGAGTTTGTCATCAATCGTAAGTTCCTCCATGGGTATGATAAGTTCTGGTGGAGTAAGACACTTCTTCAAATTTGATAAGTGGAAGGTATGATGAACTGCGCACAATTGAGTTGGAAGATCCGGACGGTAAGCTACGGGTCCAACACGTTCCAAAATTTCAAAAGGACCAATGTATCGCGGGTTTAACTTTCCACGCTTTCGAAAGAGGATTACACCTTTCCAAGGTGCGACTTTCAACATCATACGGTCATCCACGTTAAATTCGAAGTCTTTACGTTTAAGATCAGCATAACTCTTTTGGCAATCACGGGCCGTCTTAAGCCTTGCTTGAATCTGGGCAATCTTCTCCGTCGTTTCATGGACTATCTTGGGTTCGGTGATTTGCACTTCGCCTAACTCGGCCCAACAAATAGGAGAACGGCACTTGCGGCCATACAAAGCTTCAAAAGGTGCGGCATTAATACTCGAGTGATAACTGTTGTTGTAAGAGAATTCGGCTAATGGCAAATGCCTTTCCCAAGACTTTTCGAAGTCAATAACATAGGCACGCAACATGTCCTCTAAAGTCTGAATCGTTCGTTCACTCTGACCATCGGTCTGCGGGTGATATGCAGTGCTCATGTCGAGTCGAGTTCCCAAGGCTTCTTGCAAAGAACGCCAGAATCTGGAAGTAAAACAGGGATCGCGATCTGAGATAATTGATAGAGGTACACCATGAAGAGACACAACTTCTTTGATGTACAGTTGAGCAAGTCTCTCCATTGTATCTGTTTCCTTCATTGCTAGGAAATGAGCAAATTTGGTAAGACGGTCAATGATAACCAAGATTGTATCGTATCCGCCCACCGTCTTTGGTAGCTTCATGATGAATTCCATCGTAATTGCTTCCCATTTCTATTGTGGGATTTCCGGTTGTTGAAGTAATCCAGATGGCCTCTGATGTTCAGCCTTAACCTTCGAACAAGTCAAACACCTCCCAACATAAGTTGCAACATCCTTCTTAAGATTTGGCCACCAATACTGTTCCTTAAGATCGTGGTACATTTTGCCAGCTCCTGGATAAATCGAATATCTCGACTTGTGGGCTTCATCAAGTATAAGGCTTCGTAAATCTCCATAACGAGGTACCCATATTCTTCCGGCATAACATCGGAGTCCAGACTCCTTAACCTCGAATTTAGAGACGAGAATGTTCAAGTATTCACGGGATATGTTCTCCTATTTGAGAGCCTCTTCTTGGGCTACTCGGATCTGGCTGTTGAGGTTCGAATGAATGGTGATGTTCAAGGCACGGACGCGAAGAGGTACCATTCTTTCCTTTCGACTCAGAGCATCGGCTACAACATTTGCCTTTCCAGGATGGTAACGAAGTTCACAATCATAGTCGTTCAGCATCTCGATCCATCAACGTTGTCTCATATTCAGCTGCTTCTAATCAAAGATGTGCTGGAGGCTTTTGTGATCGGTGAATATGGTAATCTTTGTCCCATAAAGATAGTGTCTCCACAACTTCAAAGCGAAGACAACGGCTCCAAGTTCGAGATCATGGGTAGTGTAGTTTTGCTCGTGTATCTTCAGTTGACGAGAAGCATAAGCAATGACCTTCGTTCTTTGCATCAATACGTAACCAAAACCATTTTTCGAAGCATCGCAGTACACAACAAAGTCATCACTGCCTTCAGGAAGTGATAAGATGGGTGCGGTGGTTAACTTATGCTTCAGGGTTTGAAATGCTGATTCATGCCCTTTTTCCCAAACGAACTTCTTCCCTTTATGAGTCAGTTCGGTCAAAGGACGCGCAATCAACGAAAAACCTTCAATAAATCTTCTGTAGTAACCGGCAAGACCTAGAAATTGGCGGATGTGAGTTGGAGTAGTGGGTGTCTCCCACTAGCTGATAGCCTCGATCTTTGCGGGATCAACTTTGATACCTTGATCACTCACAATATGACCCAGAAATTGGACTTCCTTCAACCAAAATTCACATTTGGAGAATTTGGCATAAAGTTGCTCTTGTCTCAAGAGTTTAAGCACTAGTCGGAGATGTTGCTCATGTTCTTCTTCACTCTTGGAGTAGATGAGTATATCATCTATGAAGACGATAACGAACTTATCCAGGTATGGCTTGCATACACGATTCATGAGGTCCATGAATACAGCGGGTGCATCGGTTAAACCGAACGGAATCACGAGAAACTCATAATGACCCTAGCGGGTTCTGAACGCAGTCTTCATCACATCACTCTCCTTCACCCTCAACTGGTGATAACCGGATCGCAAATCGATCTTAGAGTAAATGCTTGATCCTTGCAGCTGATCAAAAAGATCATCAGCTCGGGGAAGAGGATATCGGTTCTTGATCGTCAATTTGTTGAGTTCACGGTAGTCGATACACATGCGGAAGGATCCGTCCTTCTTCTTCACGAATAAAATAGGTGCGCCCCAAGGCGACGAGCTCGGTTGGATAAACCCTCGATCGAGCAATTCCTGCAGTTGACTCTGCAACTCTTGCAGTTCGGAAGGTGCTAGTCGATAAGGTGCGCGAGCTACGGGTGCAGCTCCCGGCACTAGATCGATCTGGAATTCCACGGCTCTCGGTGGCGGTAATCCAGGCAGTTCTTCCGAAAAGACGTCGGGGAATTCATTCACGATTCGCACATCATTCAGGCTCTTCTCTTCTGTTTCTAAAGCCTTCACGTGTGCTAAAACAGCAAGACGTCCTTTCTTCATGATCTTCTGCGCTTTCATACAACTAATGAGGTTCAGCTGCGAACTACATCTCTCTCCGTAAATAATCAGTGGCTCACCATCTCCTTGTGGTATACGAAGAGCTTTATCTCCACAGACAACGTCGGCCCTCACTTTGGTCAACCAGTCCATGCCAACAATCACATCAAAGCTTCTCAATTTGATGGGTATCAAATCAATTGCGAAATCCACACCAGCTATGTTGATAATAGAACCTCGGCCAATTTGGTCGACTTTCTGAAGTTTCCCATTGGCTACCTCAACTAGCATACTCTCCTCTAAAGGTACTAACGACCAATCTATCTTAGAGCAAAAGTGTCTACAAACAAAGCTCCTATCGGCACCAGTATCAAATAGGACAGAAGCTAATAGATTGTTGATAGTGAATATACCTATAACCAAGTCGGGGTTCTCACAGGCATCCCTTGCGTTTACATTGAAAGCTCTTCCACGCGGGGGTCCGCCGTCCTTTCGCTTGTTGGGACACTCATTCCTGAAGTGGCCCTGTTATCCACACTCATAACACTTTCTTGGTCCATTGGGGTTGGTCCTCACAGCTGGGATGGGAATTTTGTAGTCCTTGCCAATATGCCCGGTCCTTTTGCACTTTTCACAGACCACATTACAGTACCCGGTATGGTGCTTGTAGCACCTCTTGCACTGTGGTAGAGTACCCTTGTAGTTGGGGTTCAAGCTGGTGTTCGGGTTGGGGTTCCTTCCGTCGTTATGCCTCTTTGTGGGGGTTTGATCATAGACTCTCCCCTTGTTGTTGTCCCACTTACGCTTCTCACCGCTGGATCCCGATTTAGATTTTGCCTTTTTTGATTCCTTGCTGATAATTTGGTTCATAAGGGTTTGCGCCATGCGCATAGCTGCCGGGACGTTGGGTGGATTAGAAGAGGTGACATTTCCTTGAATGAAGTCCCCATAAGTATCGCTCCATTCTCTTAAATTCTGGGGTAACCATCGTGGGACACATCAGCACTAATTCCAGATACCTACGGTTGTAACAATCAAGATCATTTTCCACAACCTTCAACTCCCAGAACTCAGCCTCCATTTTATGTATCTCTGCTCTGGGGCAGTACTCTTCGATCAGGCTCCCTTAAATTCTTCCCACGGAGTGTCATAAGCCTCGTCAATACCTTAGCTTGAGCCAGTGTGTTCCACCAGGTTAGGGCGCCATCTGACAGCGTACACGAAGCATACTTGTTTTTGTTCTCCTCTGAGCAGTTACTTACACGGAACACAGCTTCTAATTTCTCAAACCACCTAGTCAGACCAACTGGACCCTCAGTACCGCTAAAATTGTGGGGCTTGTAGCTTTGAAACTCTTTGTATGTGCACCCGTTACGAATGGGATGGTTAACTGGTGGAGCTTGTGGGTTGATTTTCACAATAGCTGCGGCTACTCTTTCCGCAATCATTTCCTCGATTTGTGCTACTGTGGGTGCTGCTCGTCCGTTTGACATTGCTCTTCTAAATAGAAATTTTGACTTAAGTCAAAATCCAGCATTTAATAAATAGTAATATAGTATATAGCAACCAACTTGGAACCAACGCAACACATGTTAACTAAGCAATGCTACCAGATATAGATACCACAGAAACAATATACAGTAACGTAATTAGAACACCGTACAAAAAGTAAACAACAATAAGTTCCATTCATTAATAATAAGTTGCATACATGCGCATAAGTTCGTACAATACATGAGTAAATCATGAAACTACAACGAGATTACATAATGAAATCTACTACAATGCCCTATGGTGACGGTGGTTAAAGGATGTCCATTACGTGGGACATCTGGTCCTCGAGCTCAGTTACCCGAGCACGGAGGATCTCCACTTCCCTCGTCAGTTCCTCGATGGAGGGAGATGGTGGGGCAGGCGGTGCAGTCGGTACAGATGGTGCAGGTGGTGCAGATGATCTAGCGCCAGAAGTAGATGCTGCATAGCGGTAAGGCTTATGCATAAATGGATCGGCAGAATACGGCACAACCCGCTTGCGGGCGGTGACCCTAGTCCTCAGTCCATGTGCGCTAACGAACGTCCTACCTCCGTTAACCCCTGGAATAACGGTACCATCGAAACGATACCGCTTCTTCTGCGGGGTATAGGGTGGCTGCACGGGCGTCTCTTCAGGGTCCTCGTCGGAATCCTCGTCTCTGGAGTCATCAGAGGATGAGTCGTCCGATGATGAGTCATCGAAAACAGCTGGAGGTAGCAGCACTCGGCGGCCTGTAGTCATAATCCGGTATCTGAAAGGTGGGATCGGTATGACACGTCCATCAGGAAGGCGTCGGCACCAATGGTTATGCTCATTACGGAACGGAACATCCCCGTATTCCCCGGGAATCACAGCACCACCGGGATGGGGCTGTGACTCCGGAGGTACTGGATGAGTGGAGCTGGAATCTCTGGTGGATCCTCATATCCGTCTGAGATAACCACTGGGTCGGGTACATGGCTGCTGGCTCCGGAGGACGAAGCGCCAGGGTCACTGGAGTGTGTCAACAACGGGATCTGAGAATCGGCAACAATGGCAGGCGAGGTGGCGGATGTGTCTGAGTCACTCTCCAAAATGACAAAGGGTGGGATATCCGACATCTGAACAAGGAAAAATAACTTTTTCCATGTCAGTAAGTCATAAAGCAAGCACGTATTAGGCACTACAGCAACCTAAGTTGTCTAAAACAGTATACAGCATGGCAATAATAACAACGCTAAATAGAAATAACATGTGAAAGCAGATAGTAATCATGAAATAATGGAAATAAGCATACAGCAAGTTCGCATGGTAGTAAAGATAAGCAATAGCATGCAGTAATATCACATAACAGTAAAAGTAATCAGTAGCATGCAGTAAGTTCCGCAGAAACAAGTAAACTAGCAAGTTGTAGATTAGTCCTATTAGTGAATCCTACTTGGTCCGGTCTACACTCACTAATGCAACCTAATTCCCTACAACCAATGCTCTGATACCAAATGTGACGCCCCGTACAAAACCATCGTGTACGATTCGTCAACAACAGGATCTTTACACGGTCAAATACTACATGCTGTTTGAAAACCAGTTTGCATTCATAAAAACATAGTGTTTACAAAAGATAACGTGACACAGAGGTCATTACAAATCCATTATTCAAATATAATAAGTTGCGAATGCAAATTAAAAGTTTCATGATTGAGACATCTCTAAGTAATGCAGCGGTTATCTAACACAGCAGGTCCTTAACAGCAAGTCTAAACAGCATGACAGCAAGTCTAACAGTGGAAGCAACAAACCTCTAAGCACCTGAGAAAACTTGCTTAAAACATCAAAAATAATGTTGGTGAGCTATAGTTTAAATTGTAACAGTAATATAAGATTGACCACGGTCTTTCAATGTTTCAAAATAGTATGAAAAGCATATGTATAACCGTGGCACATGGTAACTAGACTTAATGTAAATATAAATATCACCCCCTAAAAGTACACATGGCGAGTGCGTATGTCCTCGAAGTATCAAACACCCGTTAAATGCTAGCGAGACTAGCCCGAGTGAGGATGTCAAACCCTATGGATCCATATCTAATATTCGTGTCTACCGGTTCAAAAACCAATAGTTAAACGTTACCGTGCTAAGGGGAATCTTTATGCCATTGTATAACCCACACATATGTAAAGTTTAAGTACTCGTGTCAAATAAGTAAAACATAAAAAGCGCATGTATTCTCAGTCCCAAAAATAATATAAGTAAAAAGGGATGCTATAACTCACAGTGATAAAAGTGGTAAAGTCAGTAATGAAAGTGTGCAAGTAGTAAGTCGGTTCGAAAGGTCGTCAACCTAAATCAAAGGTTACTAGGTCAGTAAGTTTTCTTTATAATAATAGTGCATAAAATAAGTTTAAGTATCATCATCATCATCATAAAAGCTAAGAAAGTTTGACAAGAATAGAGATCAAAACAATACGATGATTTCGGTCAGCTGCAACGACCTCTACATAAATCGAAAAGATGCGTAATCAGTGGCTATGGCTCTGTGTGTGAGTCCCATAACCGCTGACCAATTTTCAGAACCTAACTCATCCTCGTTTGACCGTGGCGACGGTTTAAGTGCGAGTAGGTCAGAAATTTCAGCACAACGTTAATAGGGTGTAATGACTTTCGGAAGGCCATAAATCCTAAACCGTAACTCAGATTAAGACGAGGCCTAAACAGAAAATTATCTACTCGAACCGAACTAACTGAAAATATACTTTCCAGTAGCCCAGGTTACTGATCAGATCCCGAAAAATAGTAAACAAGTGCTCTGGTGGGGTTCTTAGTGCTTGATGCACATCACGGTTCTCATCCTTGATGCTTGTAGCTTCAAGTGTACAACTCGTTGATGGTTTAGCATCACTTTTGACCAAGATTATACCATCAATACACAGTATGTTAAGACCAAGTAATAACACAACTCATTTAAGAGTCTTAGATGGATGATGAACCAAGGTTACATCATATCCTTAGTCTTAACACAAATACAAGTCCTATTTACAAACAAAGTTACAAACTTTACATCAATCAAACAAGTATGAACATGATCTAAGTTCAATGAGGTGATGGAACCGTAAGCTAGAGAGCTTGGATCCCTTTCACACAAGTTATAAGGTCACAAAGCTAGAAAGCTTGAACCTTTAGTGTTCTTGAAGATCTTGAAGCATAAAGCTTGGATCTTTAAGTTATATGAAGATAACAAACACAAATTTGAATCTTTATTACAAAACAACAAGATCATAAGCTAGAAAACTTAGATCCAACAAAAAGATATGAAGATTCAAGCTAGAAAGCTTGCATCTTGGTTGTTCTTGAAGATCTTGAAGCATAAAGCTTGGATCTTTGAGTTACATGAAGATTACAAACACAAGTTTGAATCTTTAATACAAAATAACAAGATTAAAGCTAAAAAGTTTTAGATCTACAAAGTTGGTGAAGATTCAAAGCTAGAAAGCTTGAATCTTCCATGTTCTTGAAGGATTCATGCTTGAATCTTCAAGATGTAATCAAGATCAAAGCTAAAAAGCTTGATCCTTAATTGATGATGATGTACACGAAAAATAAAGGGGAAGAAGAAGAAGAAAAGTTCAAAATAACTTACACTTTTAGAGAGAGAAAGAACTAGAGAGAATTAGAGAGTGAGTGTGTGTGAATTAGAAACGAAAGTAAGTGTAAAATGGGAGGAATGAGGCTTGTATTTATAGTGAAATGAGGGTGGGGGAGAGCCTCATGGCCGTGGGTTTTGGTAGGGGGAGGGGGAGACCAGATTTACTTTTTGGTTAATGGTTGTCTAAAGTAGGTACTTATGTTGGAATCTCATGCAACATTAAGGATAATACTTGACATAAATGCTAGCATGTTCCCTCTAATAAATGGGCATTTGTCTTACTTATTAATGGGTCACTAGTAATTAATTAGTGGGCTAAATAAATGGGCTACTAGCTAGAGTAGAGTGGGCTTAAGTCCAACAAGGTAGAAAGTCCAACAAGACTAACTAGTAAGCAAAATTAAATTACTACGCATAAATAAGAATCCATAAACCCAAGTAATTATTATTATGAAATAATAATTAGTATTCTGTAGTCATAATCTTTCGGTTACGACAAAAGTTAAACGTGCGCACAGCGGTTTAATCGAAACGTTAAGTGACACTAACGGTCATAAAGCATCCGGTGAACAAGTTAAGTATCCTTCATACTCTAAGGCACGTTTTAACATATAAATGAAAGTAAACCATGTATATAAAGGTTTCAGAGTATAAAGTAGCACAGTACGCACAAATACGCAGTTTCGCTAAAACACAAGGCACAAAAGCAAGTCGAAAAAGTCGGGTCGTTACATTACCCACCTGTTAATGGAAATTTCGTCCCGAAATTTAAGCTGAGGCAGGTGTTGAAGTCGGGAAGAGGTGAGGATACTTCTGCATCATTTGATCCTCTCATTCCCAGGTGAACTCAGGTCCACGTTTGGCATTCCATTGAACTCGAACGATCAGAATCTTGTTGCGTTTCAAAGTTTTAACCTCACGGTCCATAATTTTAACAGGTTCTTCCACGAAGTGGAGTTTGTCATCAATCGTAAGTTCCTCCATGGGTATGATAAGTTCCGGTGGAGTAAGATACTTCTTCAAATTTGATACGTGGAAGGTAGGATGAACTGCGCTCAATTGAGTTGGAAGATCCAGATGGTAAGCTACGGGTCCAACACGTTCCAAAATTTCGAAAGGACCAATGTTTCACGGGTTTAACTTTCCACGCTTTCCTAAATGGATTACACCTTTCCATGGTGCGACTTTCAACATCACACGGTCACCCACGTTAAATTCGAAGTCTTTACGTTTAAGATCAGCATAACTCTTTTGGCGATCACGGGCCGTCTTAAGCCTTGCTTGAATCTGGGCAATCTTCTCCGTCGTTTCATGGACTATCTTGGGTCCGGTGATTTGCACTTCACCTAACTCGGCCCAACAAATAGGAGAACGGCACTTGTGGCCATACAACGCTTCAAAAGGTGTGGCATTAATACTCAAGTGATAACTGTTGTTGTAAGAGAATTCGGCTAACGGCAAATGCCTTTCCCAAGAGTTTTCGAAGTCAATAAAATAGGCACGCAACATGTCCTCTAAAGTCTGAATCGTTCATTCGCTCTGACCGTCGGTTTGCGGGTGATATGCAGTGCTCATGTCGAGTCGAGTTCCCAAGGCTTCTTGCAAAGAACGCCAGAATCTGGAAGCAAAACGGGGATCGCGATCTGAGATAATTGATAGAGGTACACCATGAAGAGACACAACTTCTTTGATGTACAGTTGAGCAAGTCTCTCCATTGTATATGTTTCCTTCATTGCTAGGAAATGAGCAGATTTGGTAAGACAGTCAACGATAACCCAGATTGTATCGTATCCGCCCACCATCTTTGGTAGCTTCGTGATGAAGTCCATCATAATTGCTTCCCATTTCCATTGTGGGATTTCCGGTTGTTGAAGTAATCCAGATGGCCTCTGATGTTCAGCCTTAACCTTCAAACAAGTCAAACACCTCCCAACATAAGCTGCAACATCCTTCTTAAGATTTGGCGACCAATACTGTTCCTTAAGATCGTGGTACATTTTACCGGCTCCTGGATGAATCGAATATCTCGACTTGTGGGCTTCATCAAGTATAAGGCTTCGTAAATCTCCATAACGAGGTACCCAAATTCTTCCGACATAGCATTGGAGTCCAGACTCCTTAACCTCGAATTTAGAGATGAGAATATTCAAGTATTCACGGGATATGTTCTCCTCTTTGAGAGCCTCTTCTTGGGCTACTCGGATCTGGCTGTTGAGGTTCGAATGAATGGTGATGTTCAAGGCACAGACGCGAAGAGGTACCGTTCTCTCCTTTCAACTCAGAGCATCGGCTACAACATTTGGCTTTCCAGGATGGTAACGAAGTTCACAATTATAGTCGTTCAGCATCTCGATCCTTCGACGTTGTCTCATATTCAGCTGCTTCTGATCAAAGATGTGCTGGAGGCTTTTGTGATCGGTGAATATGGTACTCTTTGTCCCATAAAGATAATGTCTCCACAACTTCAAAGCGAAGACAACGGCTCCAAGTTCGAGATCATGGGTTGTGTAGTTTTGCTCGTGTATCTTCAGTTGACGAGAAGCATAAGCAATGACCTTCGTTCATTGCATCAATACGCAACCAAAACCATTTTTCGAAGCATCGCAGTACACAACAAAGTCGTCACTACCTTCAGGAAGTGATAAGATAGGTGCGGTGGTTAACTTATGCTTCAGGGTTTTAAATGCTGATTCGTGCTCTTTTTCCCAAACGAACTTCTTCCCTTTGTGAGTCAGTGCGGTCAAAGGACACGCAATCAATGAAAAACCTTCAATAAATCTTCGGTAGTAACCGGTAAGACCTAGAAATTGGCAGATGTGAGTTGGAGTAGTGGGTGTCTCCTACTTGCTGATAGCCTCAATCTTTGCAGGATCAACTTTGATACCTTGATCACTCACAATATGACCCAGAAATTGGACTTCCTTCAACCAAAATTCACACTTGGAGAATTTGGCATAAAGTTGCTCTTGTCTCAAGAGTTCAAGAACTAGTCGGAGATGTTGCTCATGTTCTTCTTCGCTCTTGGAGTAGATGAGGATATCATCTATGAAGACGATAACGAACTTATCCAAGTATGGCTTGCATACACGATTCATGAGGTCCATGAATACAGCGGGTGCGTTGGTTAAACCGAACGGCATCACGAGAAACTCATAATGACTATAGCGGGTTCTGAATGCAGTCTTCATCACATCACTCTCCTTCACCCTCAACTGGTGATAACCGAATCGCAAATCGATCTTAGAGTAAACGCTTGATGCTTGCAGCTGATCAAAAAGATCGTCAATTCGGGGAAGAGGATATCGGTTCTTGATCGTCAATTTGTTGAGTTCGCGGTAGTCGATACACATGGGGAAAGATCCATCCTTCTTCTTCATGAATAAACAGGTGCGCCCCAAGGCGACGAGCTCGGTTGGATAAACCCTCGGTCGAGCAATTCCTGCAGTTGACTCTGCAACTCTTGCAGTTCGGAAGGTGCTAGTCGATAAGGTGCGCGAGCTACGGGTGCAGCTCCTGACACTAGATCGGTCTGGAATTCCACGGCTCTCGGTGGCGGTAATCCGGGCAGTTCTTCCGGAAAGAAGTCGGGGAATTCATTCACGATTCGCACATCATTCACACTCTTCTCTTCTGTTTCTAAAGCCTTCACGTGTGCTAAAACAGCAAGACGTCCTTTCTTCATGATCTTCTGTGCTTTCATTACAACTAATGAGGTTCAGCTGTGAACTACATCTCTCTCCGTAAATAACCAGTGGCTCACCATCTCCTTGTGGTATACGAAGAGCTTTATCTCCACAGATAACGTCGGCCCTCACTTTGGTAAACTAGTCCATGCCGACAATCACATCAAAGCTTCTCAATTTGATGGGTATCAAGTCAATTGCGAAATCCACACCAGCTATGTTAATAATAGCTCCTCGTCCAATTTGGTCGACTTTCTCAAGTTTCCCATTAGCTACCTCAACTAGCATACTCTCCTCTAAAGGTACTAACAACCAATATATCTTAGAGCAAAAGTGTCTACAAACATAGCTCCTATCGGTACCAGTATCAAATAGGACAGAAGCTAATAGATTGTTGATAGTGTATATACCTGTAACCAAGTCGGGGTTCTCACGGGCATCCCTTTCGTTTACATTGAAAGCTCTTCCACGCGGGGGTCCGCCTTCCTTTCGCTTGTTAGAACACTCATTCCTGAAGTGGCCTTGTTGTCCACACTCATAACACTTTCTTGGTCCATTGGGGTTGGTCCTCACAGCTGGGATGGGAATCTTGCAGTCCTTGCCAATATGTCCGGTCCTTTTGCACTTTTCACAGACCACATTATGTCATAACCCGTCCTTAACCCTAAGAACGAGTTAGATAACGTATGATTTCATTGCGAGGTATTGACCTCTATATGAGACATTTTTAAAAGAAAACTGCATATATTTTGCATTACAAACCACAAATCTTATTTTTGATACAAGCTTTAGACGATAGAAAGATGATTATCGTTTAGCGATAATCTTCGACTTACAAACTTTACAAATAATGATAACAACACGATTTCTAGTATATTTTACAACACAAATCCTCGGGTATGCAGTTCTATTTTTGACACAAATATGCGTACGCAAGATCCTGCTCAAATTCAATATAATGCAGCGGAAACTTCTAATTATCACCTGAGAATAAACATGTTTAAAACGTCAACATAAAGTTGGTGAGATATAGGTTTAGTGCCGGCAGCAATATATATATAGACCATAAGATTTCATATATAAACAGTTTAATAAAAATATTCTAAGTGGTTGAGCACTTGGTAACCATACTTAACATTTAATCACGTCGCATATTCCCTTTATTATGAAATCTTACTACACCGTACCAAGTGTAGTCACGAAACGAAGTACTGTGCAACCGTTGAATACTGGTCGTCCAGTCCGGTTGGGGTTGTCAGGCCCGATAGATCTATCAACAGGATTCGCGTTTACAATACCACTGTAAATAACAGTTACCAAGCTACAGGGAAGTATGCCAGTGGTACAACTCAACGTAGAATATATTTTTCAGTTACTTGTGTCCATAACGTAAAACATAAAATACATGTATTCTCATCCCGAAATATTTAGAGTTTAAAAGTGGGACTATATACTCACTTTCGTCTTGAAGATATATATATAATTTGACTTGGTCTCCGGTTGATATCACGAACCTATCCATATATAATATATCAATACCTTTTCTTTTTAAACAAACGTCACATATATATACTTGTTATACTTTTAATACTTTGAATAATTCCTTAGTCCGTAGTTAGCAGTTCGTTGTTAGTAATTCAATTTTAATGGTTCATTTTTAGATGTTTAATATACCCGCAATGAAATAAATAAAACCCCCAACGAAATAAACAAAACCCCATCGTATATGTATTGGTCGAGATTAATCTTGACCCATGGTACCGGTGTTGTCAAATGACGTGTTGCGTACATAAAGTACCGGTGTTGTCAAATGACGTGTTGCGTACAATCATGGGATCTTATGATTAATCTTCTCGTGTTGTTTACGGGTGATCCTGAACCATATAAAATTGAATTATAAGTACATATATATAAAATATCATGTTAACTTAAAAAGATGTGATTTATTTAATTTTTTTCCCAATTATTTTCGTGGCTAAACTAGTCTTGGATATCCGATTTTGTTTCGGTCATAGTTTCTTCGTTACAACTCCGTTTTCGTTGATTCAACTTGCCATCTCCTTGGATCGAGTCCCTCTTTAAGACTATGAACTGTAAATACCTTAGTTTGTATTCAAAATCACACGGCATAGGTTAAACTTTAGTGAAACTTATGAAGTTAATCATTTTCCATCATGTAAACAACCTCAAATGATTATTTTTCTAAAAATACTTATACTTTGAGTTAAATCATGAAATTTTTATGTGTTATCATATTCATAGTAAAAATCATTTTTCCAGAAAATAAACCTCCAATTCAAAGTTCAAAATAGTTTTTAATTATCCAACCCAAAACAGCCCCCGGTTACACTCCGACACCGTAGATTCAGTTTTTAAGGTGTTCTTTGAAAAACCAAGTTATACCTTGTTAAGTTAGCATATAATTAAGATATGTTACAGGTCTTGAAGTATTTTAAAAGTTAAGTTAGAATGATCTATTTAGTTTGCGAACAAGTTTGAAATCATTCAAACTATGTTCTAGTTTATAAACTCTTATATATATAGCTATAAATATATGAATTGAAAAAGAGTTGAAGTAGAGTTTTTACCTCAAGTTTAAAATGTAAAGTTGCTGGAAAGAAGTAGTAAAATAAAAGTTGAGAGAGTTCTTGCAAGTGTGTGTGAAAATTGGAAGTAAAATTTGGAAAATGAATGTGTAAAAATGAGTTAGAAATGGTGCTTATTTATAGGCTTGAAAATTTGGTTTTTAGTGAAAATATCTAAGATAAGTTAAAATTTATTATGTCATGAATGACATATTATTCCAATAATTGAAGATTTCTATTGGTATATACCAATAGTAAATACTTCTAGAAGCTGTGTATAGTACCCTAGATATACGTATAGGATTATTGAGGAAACGGAACGAGAATTCAAATATAACTATCTTTTGTAAATATACTTATATTGTTTTATGTATAAAAGCCCTTTAAAAATGATTAAATACATTACTTATACGATATATGTATAAACATTATAAATCATCAGTATTTATGTCAAATAACGTTACGTAGGTTATTGTTTTGAAAACTTAAGTTAGTAGTTTCAAAATATACTTATGACTTTTTGTTATTAATACAAAATGAGATATTAAAACATCCTAGATCATGTTAAATATGTATGTATAATTATCATATATTGTATAGTTCGTGATATCATCGGTCAAACTAGACGGTCAAACGTTGTGTAAAACTCTTTTCAAAAACATAAGTCTCAACAATTTGGATTGCTTATCATGTTGGTAAGGTTTAATTTATATAAATATTAATCTTATAAGTATAGAACGATCGAAAAAGTGCGGGTCATTACAGTACCTACCCGTTAAATAAATTTCGTCCCGAAATTTTAAAATTGTACCTATTTTGCGTCATCGGAAAACAAGTGTGGATATTTTTGTTTCATTTGATCCTCTCGTTCCCAAGTAAACTCGGGACCCCTTCGAGCATTCCAACGAACCTTAACGATCGGTATGTTGCTCTGCTTGAGCCGTTTAACTTCACGATCCATGATTTCGATTGGTTCTTCGATGAATTGTAGTTTCTCGTCGACATGGATTTCTTCAAGAGGAATGGTGAGGTCTTCCTTTGCAAGACACTTCTTAAGGTTTGAGACGTGAAAGGTATTATGTACTCCGGCGAGTTGTTGCGGTAACTCGAGTCGATAAGCTACCGGTCCAATGCGTTCGATGATCTTGAACGGGCCTACATACCTTGGGTTTAGTTTACCCCTTTTTCCAAAACGTACTACACCTTTCCAAGGTGACACCTTTAACATAACCATGTCACCGATCTGAAACTCTAATGGTTTCCTTCGAACATCGGCGTAGCTCTTTTGGCGACTACGGGCTGTTTTCAATCTCTCCTTGATTTGTACTATCTTCTCAGTCGTTTCGTGTATGATCTCGGGACCAGTTAATTGTCGATCTCCTACTTCATTCCAACAAATAGGAGATCTACACTTCCTTCCGTACAATGCTTCGAATGGCGCAGCTTTAATGCTCGCATGATAACTATTATTATACGAGAATTCTGCTAATGGTAGATATTTATCCCATCCGTTTCCAAAATCGATCACACATGCCCTGAGCATGTCTTCAAGAGTCTGAATTGTTCTTTCACTCTGCCCGTCGGTTTGCGGATGATATGCGGTGCTCATATCCAAACGAGTTCCTAGGGCCTTCTGTAGTGATTGCCAGAACTTTGAGGTAAATCTACTATCACGATCAGATATAATGGAAATAGGTATTCCATGCCTTGAAACAATTTCCTTTATATACAATCGTAATAGTTTCTCCATTCTATCTGTTTCCTTTATAGGCAAGAAATGTGCAGACTTGGTGAGACGATCAACAATCACCCAAATGGTGTCGTATCCCCAGGCAGTCTTTGGTAACTTCGTGATGAAATCCATGGTAATACCGTCCCATTTCCATTCTGGAATTTCTGGTTGTTGAAGTAACCCTGACGGCTGCTGGTGTTCAGCTTTGACTTTGGAACAAGTTAAACATTCCCCAACATATGTTGCAACGTCTGTCTTTAAATTAGGCCACCAATAATGTGTCTTAAGATCTTGGTACATCTTTCCAACTCCAGGATGTATCGAGTATCTTGTCTTATGTGCCTCATTTAATATCAACTTCCTTAATCCACCCAACTTCGGTACCCAAATACGATTTGCAAAATATCGAATTCCATCTTCCCGCATAACGAGTTGCTTCTCATACTTCTTCATTATTTCATTTCCTATATTTTCTTTAGTAAGTGCTTCTCGTTGAACTTCTTTGATTTGTGAGTTGAGATTCATGCGAATTTTTATGTTCATCGCTCGTACTCGAATTGGTTCTCGTTCCTTTCTGCTTAGAGCGTCAGCCACCACATTCGCTTTCCCGGGATGATAACGAATTTCACAATCATAGTCGTTTATTAACTCGACCCACCTACGTTGCCTCATGTTCAGCTGTTTCTGATCAAAAATATGTTGAAGACTTTTATGATCAGTAAACACAGTGCATCTAACCCCATATAAGTAGTGTCTCCATATCTTTAACGCAAACACGACTGCTCCCAGTTCTAGATCATGCGTCGTATAATTCCGCTCGTGAATCTTCAATTGTCGAGATGCGTATGCAATAACTTTCTTTCGTTGCATAAGAACACAACCAAAACCTTGTCGCGAAGCGCCACAATATATTTCAAAATCATCGTTCCCTTCAGGTAACGATAAAATAGGCGCCGTAGTTAACTTTTTCTTCAGTAATTGAAATGCGTTCTCCTGCTCCGAGGTCCATTCGTATTTCTTCCCTTTTTGCGTTAATGCTGTCAACGGCTTAGCTATTCGGGAAAAATCTTGAATAAACCTTCTATAATAACCGGCTAAACCCAAAAATTGGCGTATCTGCATTGGTGTCTTAGGAGTCTCCCATTTTTCAATGGCTTCAATTTTTGCTGGATCAACCTGAATTCCTTTGCTACTAACAACGTGGCCAAGAAATTGCACTTCTTTCAACCAGAAAGCACATTTAGAAAATTTAGCATATAGCTGTTCTTTTCTCAACAACTCTAATATCAACCTTAAATGCTGCTCATGCTCTTGCTCACTCTTGGAATAGATAAGAATATCATCAATGAAAACGATAACAAACTTATCTAAATATGGACTACAAACTCGATTCATGAGGTCCGTGGATACAGCTGGCGCATTCGTCAATCCAAACGGCATGACCAAAAATTCGTAATGACCATAACGTGTCCGAAAAGCAGTTTTCGGTATATCTTCTTCTTTGACACGTAATTGATGATAGCCCGATCTTAGGTCAATTTTCGAGTACACACATGATCCTTGGAGTTGATCAAATAAGTCGTCAATTCTCGGTAGTGGATACCGATTTTTGATAGTTAACTTATTTAATTCACGATAATCTATACACATCCTAAAAGATCCATCTTTCTTTTTAACAAATAGAATCGGAGCTCCCCACGGTGAAGTACTTGGTCGTATGAATCCATGATCCAGTAATTCTTTTAACTGACTCTGAAGTTCTTTTAACTCGGACGGTGCAAGTCTATATGGAGCACGAGCCACTGGTGCGGCTCCTGGTACTAAATCTATTTGAAATTCTACAGATCTAAATGGAGGTAATCCCGGCAACTCTTCCGGAAAAACTTCAGGAAAATCTCTTGCCACAGGCACGTCGTTGATGCACTTCTCTTTTTCTTTCTTTTCGACTTTATTAACATGTGCTAAGATAGCATAGCACCCTTTCTTCAAGCACTTTTGAGCTTTCAAATAACTAATGAGTTTTAGCTTTGAGTTACCCTTCTCTCCATAAATCATCACCGGTATTCTATCCTTACAAGGAATGCGAATTGCCTTCTTGGCACACACAACTTCAGCTCCTACTTTGGACATCCAGTCCATGCCGACTATTACATCAAAACTTCCTAATTCTACGGGTATTAAGTCAATTTTAAATGTTTCTCCGGCTAAATTTATTTTACAATCACGGCAAATTTTATCGGCTTTAATTAGTTTACCATTAGCTAACTCAATCATGTACTTAGCATCTAGAGGTAATGATGAACAATTCAATTTAGCGTAAAAGCCTCTACTCACGTAACTTCTATCGGCACCAGTATCAAATATAATAGATGCGGATAAGTTATTAATGGTAAACGTACCCGTAACAAGCTCCGGGTCTTCACACGCCTCTCTAGCATTAATAACAAATGCTCTTCCACGTGCAGATCCATTATTCTTCTCTGGATTCGGACACTGGCTCTTATAGTGACCTTGTTTTCCACACCCATAACAAGTAATGGTAGCCAAAGCAGTTCTATTTGCATTGGTGGCAGGAGTCTTGGTACCATTTGTATTTGTAACGAGAGCCCTACAATCTTCAGCAAGATGACCCTTTCGATTACATTTGTTGCATACCACATTACAGTAGCCAGAGTGATGTTTGTGGCATCGGTTGCATAAAGGATTTTGTCCTTTGTAACCAAAGCTTGAACCACTACCTGCACCTTGCATGGTTTCTTGTTTCTTAAAAGATTGTTGTTGGTTACCTCGATCATAATTTCCATTCCACTTTCTTTTGTTACCTGATACCTTCACATCAGTATTGGATGCTTTTTTATCCAAAATGACCTGATCCATTAGCTCGTTTGCCATGGTTATAGCTTCATGAATTGTCTTAGGTTTCGATGCTGTAACATTTGCCTTGACCTTTTTGGGCAAACCATCTTTGTACATTTCAATCTTCCGTTCTTCGGTTGGAACCAATTCAGGACATAGCAAAACTAATTCCATAAATCGCTGATTGTAGTTGGTGATTTCAGTACCAATAACCTTCAGACTTCGTAACTCATCTTCCAACTTCCTAACCTCGTTCCTTGGACAATATTCATTGATTAACATTGTTTTGAATTCTTCCCACGGAGTATCATAAGCTACATCTCCTCCTACAGCCTTCACATAATTTTTCCACCACGTAAGTGCGCTATCTTGTAAAGTGCACGATGCATACTTGGTCATGTCCTTTTCAACACAACCACTTATTTTAAACACAGTCTCCATCTTTTCTATCCACCGGGTTAAACCGATCGGTCCTTCTGTTCCACTGAATGATGAGGGCTTGCAAGCTTGAAAAGTTTTGTAAGTGCACCCCACACGAGGATTTGGGTTAACTGCAGCACCTCTTGCAGCCTCGACCCATAACATTCTGTCGTTCACTCGTTGATTGATGAGTTCCTGGATTTCTTGTTCCGTCATTCGGTTCAATCGCGCCATATTCTTCTATAGGAATGAAAAGAAAATAATTATTCACATGGAATATTATAGATGTAGTGTATATTTACAGTACATTATAGCTTATTAATAATATGAACCAGGTATTATTATAAAAGCCTTTTCTTCTTATTAGCGTTTTATAATTATATCTAGGGTAGTACCTACCCGTTAATGTCCATACTTAATAGCTTAGTACAGAATCAATTACTACCATCTAAATAATACTTAACCATGGAAAATTATTGCATTTCACACTTCACTATTTTACATATGCTTATCTTATATCGAACATTAAGCAAACCACACTAATAATATTATACAAAACATTATATGATCCCATGGTTTAATACGGCAGCGCATCGTTTGGTCTATTTTCTAGGACGTTTAGGTTCAAGGAATGGCCTAACGCTTATCCTAGCTGTCTGCCTATATTTTGGCTGTGGGGCTGAAGAACTGGATGCCGGGACAGCACGAATAGGAATAGCGGGAATAGGGGTGGTAGTGTCTAGTGGAGTTGGTGCCACATCATCCTTACTAAACTCGGGATTTGAATTTTCTAATTCATTAGCCTTTCGTTTCTTTCCTAGTTCGAACTCGTCTTTTGTAATTTCCTGTATTTCTTCCTCGGGTTCACTTTCCTCCTCGGGTTCACTTTCCTCCTCGGGTTCACTTTCCTCCTCAGGTTCACTTTCCTCCTCGGGTTCACTTTCCGGGTTCTCTATAGTCGGTTCATCCGGAATTTGTGAGTCTTCCCCAAAGATATTATTTTCGTCATCGGATAGGTTAATGACTGGAACACCATCTGAAGATTCTGGTTCGGAGTCGCTGAATGTGATAACAAGTTTTGAGCCCGACATCTATCATACAACAACTAACCCATTAGTACTACATAATATTTACATATAAATTTTAACCAACAATGATAAGCAATGGTTTTTAAATCAGACCCGGTCAAAGTCCAGACTTACTAATGTATCCTAACGACTTATCGGTTAGACACACTAATGCAAACCTGGTTCGCTAAGACCACCGCTCTGATACCACATGTCATAACCCGTCCTTAACCCTAAGAACGAGTTAGATAACGTATGATTTCATTGCGAGGTATTGACCTCTATATGAGACATTTTTAAAAGAAAACTGCATATATTTTGCATTACAAACCACAAATCTTATTTTTGATACAAGCTTTAGACGATAGAAAGATGATTATCGTTTAGCGATAATCTTCGACTTACAAACTTTACAAATAATGATAACAACACGATTTCTAGTATATTTTACAACACAAATCCTCGGGTATGCAGTTTTATTTTTGACACAAATATGCGTACGCAAGATCCTGCTCAAATTCAACATAATGCAGCGGAAACTTCTAATTATCACCTGAGAATAAACATGTTTAAAACGTCAACATAAAGTTGGTGAGATATAGGTTTAGTGCCGGCAGCAATATATATATAGACCATAAGATTTCATATATAAACAGTTTAATAAAAATATTCTAAGTGGTTGAGCACTTGGTAACCATACTTAACATTTAATCACGTCGCATATTCCCTTTATTATGAAATCTTACTACACCGTACCAAGTGTAGTCACGAAACGAAGTACTGTGCAACCGTTGAATACTGGTCGTCCAGTCCGGTTGGGGTTGTCAGGCCCGATAGATCTATCAACAGGATTCGCGTTTACAATACCGCTGTAAATAACAGTTACCAAGCTACAGGGAAGTATGCCAGTGGTACAACTCAACGTAGAATATATTTTTCAGTTACTTGTGTCCATAACGTAAAACATAAAATACATGTATTCTCATCCCGAAATATTTAGAGTTTAAAAGTGGGACTATATACTCACTTTCGTCTTGAAGATATATATATAATTTGACTTGGTCTCCGGTTGATATCACGAACCTATCCATATATAATATATCAATACCTTTTCTTTTTAAACAAACGTCACATATATATACTTGTTATACTTTTAATACTTTGAATAATTCCTTAGTCCGTAGTTAGCAGTTCGTTGTTAGTAATTCAATTTTAATGGTTCATTTTTAGATGTTTAATATACCCGCAATGAAATAAATAAAACCCCCAACGAAATAAACAAAACCCCATCGTATATGTGTTGGTCGAGATTAATCTTGACCCATGGTACCGGTGTTGTCAAATGACGTGTTGCGTACATAAAGTACCGGTGTTGTCAAATGACGTGTTGCGTACAATCATGGGATCTTATGATTAATCTTCTCGTGTTGTTTACGGGTGATCCTGAACCATATAAAATTGAATTATAAGTACATATATATAAAATATCATGTTAACTTAAAAAGATGTGATTTATTTAATTTTTTTCCCAATTATTTTCGTGGCTAAACTAGTCTTGGATATCCGATTTTGTTTCGGTCATAGTTTCTTCGTTACAACTCCGTTTTCGTTGATTCAACTTGCCATCTCCTTGGATCGAGTCCCTCTTTAAGACTATGAACTGTAAATACCTTAGTTTGTATTCAAAATCACACGGCATAGGTTAAACTTTAGTGAAACTTATGAAGTTAATCATTTTCCATCATGTAAACAACCTCAAATGATTATTTTTCTAAAAATACTTATACTTTGAGTTAAATCATGAAATTTTTATGTGTTATCATATTCATAGTAAAAATCATTTTTCCAGAAAATAAACCTCCAATTCAAAGTTCAAAATAGTTTTTAATTATCCAACCCAAAACAGCCCCCGGTTACACTCCGACACCGTAGATTCAGTTTTTAAGGTGTTCTTTGAAAAACCAAGTTATACCTTGTTAAGTTAGCATATAATTAAGATATGTTACAGGTCTTGAAGTATTTTAAAAGTTAAGTTAGAATGATCTATTTAGTTTGCGAACAAGTTTGAAATCATTCAAACTATGTTCTAGTTTATAAACTCTTATATATATAGCTATAAATATATGAATTGAAAAAGAGTTGAAGTAGAGTTTTTACCTCAAGTTTAAAATGTAAAGTTGCTGGAAAGAAGTAGTAAAATAAAAGTTGAGAGAGTTCTTGCAAGTGTGTGTGAAAATTGGAAGTAAAATTTGGAAAATGAATGTGTAAAAATGAGTTAGAAATGGTGCTTATTTATAGGCTTGAAAATTTGGTTTTTAGTGAAAATATCTAAGATAAGTTAAAATTTATTATGTCATGAATGACATATTATTCCAATAATTGAAGATTTCTATTGGTATATACCAATAGTAAATACTTCTAGAAGCTGTGTATAGTACCCTAGATATACGTATAGGATTATTGAGGAAACGGAACGAGAATTCAAATATAACTATCTTTTGTAAATATACTTATATTGTTTTATGTATAAAAGCCCTTTAAAAATGATTAAATACATTACTTATACGATATATGTATAAACATTATAAATCATCAGTATTTATGTCAAATAACGTTACGTAGGTTATTGTTTTGAAAACTTAAGTTAGTAGTTTCAAAATATACTTATGACTTTTTGTTATTAATACAAAATGAGATATTAAAACATCCTAGATCATGTTAAATATGTATGTATAATTATCATATATTGTATAGTTCGTGATATCATCGGTCAAACTAGACGGTCAAACGTTGTGTAAAACTCTTTTCAAAAACATAAGTCTCAACAATTTGGATTGCTTATCATGTTGGTAAGGTTTAATTTATATAAATATTAATCTTATAAGTATAGAACGATCGAAAAAGTGCGGGTCATTACACATTACAATACCCAGTATGGTGCTTGTAGCACCTCTTGCACTGTGGTAAAGTACCCTTGTAGTTGGGGTTCGAGCTGGTGTTCGGGTTGGGGTTCCTTCCGTCGTTATGCCTCTTAGCGGGGGTTTGATCATAGACTCTCCCCTTGTTGTTGTCCCACTTACGTTTCTTACCGCTGGCTCCCGATTCAAATTTTGCCTTTTCCGATTCCTTGCTGATAATTTGGTTCATAAGGGTTTGCGCCATGCGCGTAGCTGCCGGGACGTTGGGTGGATTAGAAGAAGTGACATTTCCTTGAATGATGTCCCCACAAGTATCGCTCCATTCTCTTAAATTCCGGGGTAACCATCGTGGGACACATCAGCGCTAATTCCAGATACCTACGGTTGTAACCATCAAGATCGTTTCCCACAACCTTCAACTCCCAGAACTCAGCCTCCATTTTCTGTATCTCTGCTCTGGGGTAGTACTCTTCAATCAGGGCTCCCTTAAATTCTTCCCACGGAGTGGCATAAGCCTCGTCAATACCCTTAGCTTGAGCCAGTGTGTTCCACCAGGTTAGGGCGCCATCTGACAGCGTACACGAAGCATACTTGGTTTTGTTCTCCTCTGAGCAGTTGCTTACACGGAACACAGCTTCTAATTTCTCAAACGACCTAGTCGGACCAACTGGCCCCTCAGTACCACTAAAATTGTGGGGCTTGCAGCTTTAAAACTCTTTGTATGTGCACCCGTTACGAATGGGCTGGTTAACTGGTGGAGCTTATGGGTTGATTTTCGCAATAGCTGCGGCTACTCTTTCCGCAATCATTTCCTCGATTTGTGCTGCTGTGGGTGCTGCTCGTCCGTTTGCCATTGCTCTTCTAAACAGAAATTTTGACTTAAGTCAAAATCCAGCATTTAATAAATAGTAATATAGTATATAGCAACTAACTTGGAACCAACACAACACATGTTAACTAAGCAATGCTACCAGATATAGATATCACAGAAATAACATACAGTAACGTAATTAGAACACCGTACAAAAAGTAAACAACACTAAGTTCCATTCATTAATAATAAGTTGCATACATGCGCATAAGTTCGTACAATACATGAGTAAAACAAGAAACTACAACGAGATTACATAATAAAATCTACTACAATGCCCTATGGTGACGGTGGGTAAAGGATGTCCATTACGTGGGACATCTGGTCCTCGAGCTCAGTTACCTGAGCACGGAGGATCTCTACTTCCCTTGTTAGTTCCTCGACGGAGGGAGATGGTGGGGCAGGCGGTGCAGTCGGTACAGGTGGTGCAGGTGGTGCAGATGATCCAGCGCCAGAAGTAGATGCTGCATAGCAGTAAGACTTACGCACAAATGGATCGGCAGAATACGGCATAACCCGCTTACGGGCGGTGACCCTAGTCCTCAGTCCATGTGCGCTAACGAACGTCCTACCTCCGTTAACCCCTGGAATAATGGTACCATCGAAACGATACCGCTTCTTCGGCGGGGTAGAGGGTGGCTGCACGGGCGTCTCTTCAGGGTCCTCGTCAGAATCCTCGTCACTAGAGTCATCAGAGGATGAGTCATCGGATGATGAGTCGTCGAAAACAGTTGGAGGTGGCGGCGCTCGGCGGCCTGTAGTCATAATCCGGTATCTGAAAGGTGGGATCGATATGACACGTCCATCAGGAAGGCGTCGGCACCAATGGTTATGCTCATTACGGAACGGAACGTCCCCGTATTCCCCCGGAATCACAGCACTACTGGGATGGGGCTGTGGCTCCGGAGGTACTGGGATGAGTGGAGCTGGAATCTCCGGTGGATCCTCATGTCTGTCTGAGATAACCACTGGGTCGGGTACATGGCTGCTGGCTCCGGAGGACGAAGCGCCAGGGTCACTGGAGTGTGTCGATGACGGGATCTGAGAATCGGCAACAATGGCAGGCGAGGTGGCGGATGTGTCTGAGTCGCTCTCCAAAATGACAAAGGGCGGGATATCCGACATCTGAACAAGGAAAAATAACTTTTTCCATGTCAGTAAGTCATAAAGCAAGCACGTATTAGGCACTACAGCAACCTAAGTTGTCTAAAACAGTATACAGCATGGCAATAATAACAACGCTAAATAGAAATAACATGTGAAAGCAGATAGTAATCATGCAATAGCGGAAATAAGCATACAGCAAGTTCGCATGGTAGTAAAGATAAGCAATAGCATGCAGTAATATCACATAACATTAAAAGTAATCAGTAGCATGCAGTAAGTTCCGCAGAAACAAGTAAACTAGCAAGTTGTAGATTAGTCCTATTAGTGAATCCTACTTGGTCCGTTCTAGACTCACTAATGCAACCTAATTCCCTACAGCCAATGCTCTGATACCAAATGTGACGCCCCGTACAAAATCATCGTGTACGATTCGTCAACAACAGGATCTTTACACGGTCAAATACTACATGCTGTTTGAAAACCAGTTTGCATTCATAAAAACATAGTGTTTACAAAAGATAACGTGACACAGAGGTCATTACAAATCCATTATTCAAATATAATAAGTTGCGAATGCAAATTAAAAGTTTCATGATTGAGACATCTCTAAGTAATGCAGCGGTTATCTAACACAGCATGTCCTTAACAGCAAGTCTAAACAGCATGACAGCAAGTCTAACAGCGGAAGCAACAAACCTCTAAGCACCTGAGAAAATATGCTTAAAATCGTCAAAAATAATGTTGGTGAGCTATAGTTTAAATTGTAACAGTAATATAAGATTGACCACGAGATTTCAATGTTTCAAAATAGTATGAAAAGCATATGTATAACCGTGGGCACATGGTAACTGGACTTAACGTCAATATAAATATCACACCCTAAAAGTAGACCTGGCGAGTGCGTATGTCCTCGAAGTATCAAACACCCGTTAAATGCTAGCGCGACTAGCCCGATTGGGGATATCAAACCCTATGGATCCATATCTAATATTCGCATCTACCGGGTCAAAAACCAATAGTTAAATGTTACCATGCTAAGGGGAATCTTTATGCCGTTGTATAACCCACACATATGTAAAGTTTAAGTACTCGTGTCAAATAAGTAAAACATAAAAAGCGCATGTATTCTCAGTTCCAAAAATAGTATAAGTAAAAAGGGATGCTATAACTCACAGTGATAAAAGCGGTAAAGTCGGTAATGAAAGTGTGCAAGTAGTAAGTCGGTCCGAAAGGTCGTCAACGTAAATCAAAGGTTACTAGGTCAGTAGGTTGTCTTTATAAGTTCTAATAGTGCATAAAATAAGTTTAAGTGTCATCATCATCATCATAAAAGCTAAGTAACTTTGACAAGAATAGAGATCGAAACAATAGGCTGACTTCGGTCAGCTGCTACGACCTCTACGTAAATCGAAAAGATGCGTAATCAGTGGCTATGGCTCCATGTGTGAGTCCCCTAACCGCTGACCAATTTTCAGAACCTAACTCGTCTTCATTTGACCATGGTGATGGTTTAAGTGCGAATAGGTCAGAAATTTTAGCACAACGTTAATAGGGTGTAATGACTTTCGGAAGGCCATAAATCCTAAAATGTAACTCGGATTAAGACGAGGCCTAAACGGAAAATTATCTACTCGAACCGAACTAACTGAAAATCAACTTTACAGTAGCCCAGGTTACTGATCAGATCCCGAAAAATAGTAAACAAGTGCTCCAGTGGGGTTCTTAGTGCTTGATGCACATCACGGTTCTCATCCTTGATGCTTGTAGCTTCAAGTATACAACTCGTTGATGGTTTAGCATCACTTTTGACCAAGATTCTACCATCAATACACAATATGTTAAGACTAAGTAATAACACAACTCATTTAAGAGTCTTAGATGGATGATGAACCAAGGTTACATCATATCCTTAGTCTTAACACAAATACAAGTCCTATTTACAAACAAAGTTACAAACTTTACATCAATTAAACAAGTATGAACATGATCTAAGTTCCATGAGGTGATGGAACCCTAAGCTAGAGAGCTTGGATCCCTTTCACATAAGTTATAAGGTCACAAAGCTAGAAATTTTGAACCTTTAGTGTTCTTGAAGATCTTGAAGCATAAAGCTTGGATCTTTAAGTTACATGAAGATAAAAAACACAAGTTTGAATCTTTATTACAAAACAACAAGATCATAAGCTAGAAAACTTAGATCCAACAAAAAGATATGAAGATTCAAGCTAGAAAGCTTGCATCTTGGTTGTTCTTGAAGATCTTGAAGCATAAAGCTTGGATCTTTGAGTTACATGAAGATTACAAACACAAGTTTGAATCTTTAATACAAAATAACAAGATTAAAGCTAAAAAGTTTTAGATCTATAAAGTTGGTGAAGATTCAAAGCTAGAAAGCTTGAATCTTCCATGTTCTTGAAGGATTCATGCTTGAATCTACACGATGTAATCAAGATCAAAGCTAAAAAGCTTGATCCTCCATTGATGATGATGTACACGAAAAAGAAAGGAGAAGAATAAGAAGAAAAGTTCAAAATAACTTACACTTTTAGAGAGAGAAAGAACTAGAGAGAATTAGAGAGTGAGTGTGTGTGAATTAGAAATGAATGTATGTGTAAAATGGGAGGAATGAGGCTTGTATTTATAGTGAAATGAGGATGGGGGGAGGGCCTCATGGCTGTGGGTTTTAGTAGGGGGGAGGGGGAGACAAGATTTACTTTTTGGTTAATGGTTGTCTAAAGTAGGTACTTATGTTGGAATCCCATGCAACATTAAGGATAATACTTGACATAAATGCTAGTATGTTCCCTCTAATAAATAGGCATTTGTATTACATATTAATGGGTCACTAGTAATTAATTAGTGGGCTAAAAAATGGGCTACTAGCTAGAGTAGGGTGGGCTTAAGTCCAACATGGTAGAAAGTCCAACAAGTCTAACTAGTAAGCAAAATTAAATTACTACGCATAAATAAGCATCCATAAACCCAAGTAATTATTATTATGAAATAATAATTAGTATTCCGTAGTCATAATCTTCCGGTTACGACAAAAGTTAAACGTGCGCGCAGTTCGCGGTTTAATCGAAACGTTAAGTGACACTAACGGTCATAAAGCACCCGATGAACAAGTTAAGTATCCTTCGTACTCTAAGGCACGTTTTAACATATAAATGAAAGTAAACCATGTATATAAAGGTTCTAGAGTATAAAGTAGCACAGTATGCACAAATACGCATTTTCGCTAAAACACAAGGCACAAAATCAAGTCGAAAAAGTCGGGTCGTTACAAAATCCGACAAATTACCAATCTGCTTCTCTAAAATTTGAATCGAAGCCTGCTGATTCTTAAACAACTGCTCGTTCTTATCATTCGTTTCCTTCACATTATTAACTAGCTGGGTTTGTGAAATTACCAACTTCTCAATCATAGACTCTAAATTCGAATTTTTCTCTTCATCCTGAGTTTTTCGGAAATACCCAGGAACTTGTTGCTGAAAACCCCCCACTCGGCTGATTCTGATAATTATTATTACTACTACTCCCTTGTCGAACTTGAGGGTTGTAAGGACTATTGAAGTTGCGGTTGAACTGAGCACGCCCTTGAAATTGATTATTATTCTGCTGACTGTTGAAAGCTATCTCTTCTTTCTGACCTATCGTCAACCCCGCATCACAATCTTTTGCTAAATGTAATCCCCCACAATATTCACAACCAACCTTCATACCATGAATAACCTTATCCATCTTCTCTAAATGCCTACCAAACTTATCTAACTTAGCATTTATAGACCCATAATCATCATACGCACCAGTGGTTTCAGTTCTCTTAACTGAAGCTGAACGGGATGACTCATGATCTTGATGCCATTCGTGAGTGTAGGCAGCTTGCTTTTCAATAATTTCTAACGCCTCTTCTTCTGTCTTATCCATTACCGTACCTCCTGCTACTTGATCAATACTCTGGCGAGTCGGTATGTCACAACCTTTATAGAAAATCTGGACCTTTTGTAAATCATTCAACCCGTGTTACGGACACGAGCGTAACATATTAGAATAACGGTCTCAAGCATCAAATAATGTCTCAATGCTTTTTTGTCTGAATTGTGAAATTTCTGCTTGAAGTCTAGCAGCTCGAGACGCAGGGAAAAACTTTGATAAAAACTTATCTACCAACCCATCCCAAGAGGTAAACGTACCCTCAAGTTGCTTATCTAACCACCTCTTAGCTTCTCCCTTAAGAGTCCAGGGAAAAGGCCTTGTCTTGATCGAAGTATCATTAACCTGATTCAGCTTGAATAAGTTGCAAACATCACTGAAAATACGAAGATTCTCGTTAGCATCCTCACTATCCTTGCCATGAAATTGGCAATCAGTAGCTATCAAACTCAGAATTGGACTTGATATGTAAAATCGCGTATATAATTTATCAGTGGAAAATACCGGTTTGATTGATTAAACACACTAACGGGCAGTGTACCCGATCGTGTACTAGTATGATTTGGTAAAGTCCAAAGTTCATTCCAAGGAAAGTTTTTGTATCAACTTAAAATTGTACTACAAGTAATTAAACTACTTTATCTAGAAATCTAATGAAATTACTGGTTATTGTAGTTTTGGCTATTTAACGATTAGCCGAATCAAGAAATGGTTTATAAAAGTAAAAACAGTATTTTTGTTCTTTTTAGTTTATGCGCTAGTACTTAACAAATATTAAAGATAGTTTTGTATTCAATTCAAACAAGAATGTTCATCTAGACCTTTTACCCTCGGTAATGGATGTTCATGTTATTTAGACCTTTTATCTCAATTATGCATGCAAATTAACCAAATGGATCACCAAGAGTTCTCTTAATGATCACTCAAACTCTAATTACGCAGTGTAGGGTTCCCTTGCACTTAAGACCTTGTTGTTTGTGTTTAACTAATTAGCTAACTTGGTAATTCTATTAACAATTGTGCTCACGTTCGCTTACACAATTCATACATATTCAATTCACTAGTCTTTACTCAATTTACCCCTTGGTCCGGTTTAGCAAACAACTACTTAAGACAAACTAGTTGTATATTAAAGTGTTAAATTAACCTAGGGTTCTCTTGATCAAACAAACACAATAATCAATTGAGAGCAAACATGTAAACATGAACAAGAATGGATCTTTTAATCAAAACCAAATTAACAAGAATAAAATCCTTGATAATTCAAATAAACATCCAAAACCTCGGTTATTAGTCTAGACAAACATTAAATAATTAGCCAACAATCATGGCTAAAACCAAAATCACAATCAAAATAAAAGATGAATTCATTGTTTGAAACAAAGAGATAAACTTAATAGATGAATGAATCTTGAGTGATGAACGAATCGAAACACGTTCCCGTAATGATTGAAGCATTAGAATGATCTTGGGATTCCCCAAAAATCACCCTTTTTCATCTTAGAGCTGCTGCAAATTGTCTGGGAATGATATATCCTCATTAGGGTGAAAATACGTGCTTTAAATACCTCAAAATTGAACCCGGCTGGAAGTGGAGTGGCGCTCCAAGTCTTGAGCGGCGCTTAGGGCCCCAAATGTATGATCTGTGGAACTTTAAAACTCTCGAAATCATTTTTGTGCCTAATGGAGCGGCGCTCCAGGCCTTTGAGTGGCGCTCCAGGCCCCCTTTCGCTGAATCTGAAGCTGAAACTCACTAACTCAAACCGAACTCGAATCAAACCAACTTCTTTCACTCGTTTGCATAGAAAATCACTAAAACCATCAAATAACTTCAAATTTAATCTTCTTGGTTTTAGAACTTGAACTTTCATAACACTATCAAAATAAACGCCAAATCGCATCCGAAAGGACTAAAATGTGATCGATATCGCTAAGGAAAACGTGTATAAAATATGCGATTGTTATAAATGATGAAATTGATTTATGATATGTATTTAGTTGTATTCCTCGTCAAAATACCTTTCCAACGATGTATGGTATGCTTTTTGAGTGTTTACGGTTCATAATTTGTGTTTGATTGAAGTTTGGCTCGACACTTAGAAAATTTTCAGCATTTCAGTAGGTCAGCCAATTTGGACGCCGTCCCACACTTTGGATGCCGTCCTGTCCTTCACTGCTGGACGCCGTCCAGCCATTTTGGATGCCGTCCAGATGATCTATTCAGGGCTGTCCAAAATTGTTATTTTTCTTTTAATTCTAACTATGCTACGCACCTCCGATTAACATGCAACTTGTTCTAACATGCTCATATATAATTATATAACTTAGAAAAATTGTCTGAGACCTGACTCGAACGTGTTGAATTTTTTGTTGACTTTGACATTGACCAAAGTTGACTTTTATTCAAACTTAACCAAATACTTATGCAATCGTTCCAACTTGTTTATACACTTGTATCTTGGATGAAACTTGACAACTTGACTCACATGCTATATAATCGAGTCGTAACGAGCCATAAGACTAATTGAATACATTTCGACCGACCTTGTGTCTTACCCGGTATTGATACAACTTACTTGTTTAGGTCAAGACTAAACAACTTTCATGCACACGTTTACTTTGTGAAGTACCTTTATACTCGTGCACTCAAGGTGAGATCATAGTCCCACCTTTTCAACAACTACTCTTTAAATTATGGGATGAGAAACATATACGTATTATACTTTTATGCTTTGAACACAAGTACGAAAACAAACATTCCACATGCGAGTTAGAACAAAAAGCCTCAATTAATTATCATTAGTTACACTTGTAGGGTGTAAACGTGAACTTATGTCGTGTGGATCCATACGGGCTTGACGTGCCCTCATTTGGACCGTTCGCTACCGTTAGCGGATGAAATATATTTTCGGGTATAGTGTAGGTTCTAACACTATGATAACGGGGTTCGTATAACAGTTAAGTCTTGATAATTGGGTGCTCGTGAACGTACAATAACTTTGGAATGCAAATGATTTGGATAAACAACTCATACAAAATCTTGTGGTTCAAAAACAACGTTTACAAAACACCTATGATTTCACCAACGTTTTTCATTGACAGTTTTCTATATGTTTCTCATGTTCATACTTGGCTACTTGATACATGCTTCTGCACACTTTGATTACTTGCTTGGTGTCAAGCATACATGCATACGCTAGCGATAGCACCTTTGGACTCAAACTTAATGTTTACATGCATACGCTATTGATAGCATTCGTGAATTTCAACTTATACTATGTCGCAAGTTATTTCATTTATACTTTACAATTTCTGTAAACTTAAACTCGTTGCCGAACCGTCTGGTAACTTAAAACTTTGCAAGTCATACACGTTTCAAATGAATGCGACATAATTTTGTTCAAACGCGTCTCATTTAGGGACTATGACCACGTAACGGGACCTAAGTTGACGGCGCCGTCAATGGCGATTTTGTCGGGTCGTCACAAAAGCTATGAGTTATTATCAGGTCTAAAAGTAAATTTTACGAAGAGTTTTCTATACGGCTTAGGAGTGGAGGAAAGTGAGCTGATATTGATGGCTGATAGAATTGGATGTCAGGTTGGCAAGTTTCCCTTCACATACTTGGGAATTCCTATCGAGTTGAAAATGAACAAAATCGAGGACTGGATACCTGTCATAGTGTAACATACGTGTTATATCCGTCCCACATCAGTTGGAGAGGGGAACGAAGCATGCCTTATAAGGGTGTGGAGACCTTTCCAAGCATGACACGTTTTGGGACCACAAGCGCAGCAGATCTCATGAGAACTCTGCAGTTAAGCGTGCTCAGGAGAGAGCACTACCAAGATGGGTGACCTCCTGGAAAGTGCTCCTCGTGTGTGGTTGCCAAGAAAAATCTGTGCGCCAACGGGCAAATTGGACAATATCATGCTACGGGGAATGTTTACCTGGGATGTTACAGATGGTGTCAAAGTCAGGCCCCGGAACAAACGTGCACAGTGAGGACGCTGGGTCCCATTAGGGGGAGGATTGTAACATCCGTGTTACATCCATCCCACATCGGTTGGAGAGGGAAACGAAGCATGCCTTATAAGGGTGTGGAGACCTTTCCTAGCATGACGCGTTTTGGGACCACAAGTGCAGCAGATCTCATGAGAACTCTGCAGTTAAGCGTGCTCAGGCGAGAGCACTACCAGGATGGGTGACCTCCTAGGAAAGTGCTCGTCGTGTGTGGTTGCCAAGAAAAATCCGTACGCCTACGGACAAAGCGGACAATATCATGCTACGGGGAACGTTTACCTGGGATGTTACACATAGAAAAGATCAAATCCAGACTTTCCACTTGGAGATCGAAGATGTTGTCATTTGGTGGTCGTTTAACCCTCATCAAATCGGTATTAAGTAGCTTGCCCTTGTATTTCTTCTCGCTTTTCCAGGCTCCTTCAGGTGTACTCAAAATCCTTGAACAACTTAGACATAAATTCTTTTGGGGCGGGTCAGTGATAATTCAAAATTATGTTGGGTAAAATGGGATTTGATTCTAAATTCTTATGAATCAGGCGGGTTAAATATCGGGTCTCTAATTGGGAAAAATAGGGCTTTACTGGGGAAATGGTGGTGGCTCTTTAAAACGGAAGATAATGCATTTTGGGTAAAAGTGATTAAAAGCATTTACGGGTTTGATGGGGGTCTCGGGTTTGACTGTCAAATAAATAACTCACTGAAAGGAACTACTTAGTTTAAAATTGTAAACAACGGCTGCAAACTCAGTGAGTTATGTGACGACCCGAAAAATTTCGACTAATTTTAAACCAAACTCTCGATACGATTTTATATTTTGACACGATAAGCAATGTCTGTTAGGTTAAGTCTCAAAAATTTTGAACTGTTTCATTGACCTTCGACCAGTTTCGACTATTCACGAACAACTATTTGTAAATAGATAAATATATATTGCAATATATATATAGATATGTATATATTTGAAGTCTAAATTTAAAATACTATATGCTTTAGTTAACTATGTAAAATAAAAATAAAATATAATATTATTACTAAAATAAATACATATATATAAAGTATATTAAAAATAAATATTAAATGATTGTAATATTCGTTGGACGTTTTGATTATTGTTTAGAGAAGTTTGATTCGAACTTATGTGATTTTAAAATAAACGGTGATCCAAAAAAAATAAGTTATATAAATTATAGACTTATTAAAAATGTATTTATGAGCCAATTGTTAAATTTGAACACATTTATATTTTACCCAGAATTGAGAGGGACAGTTGATGTAATTTTTATTTAATAAATTAATGATCAAATCTTATACCATAATGACCAAAATAAATAAAGTTAGTCACTGTAAAAATTTGGGATTTTTTCGAATACTTTTATCCGCCACTGATTTAACAACGGAGTACGAATTATTATCCTAATAAAACTATCGGCAGATTGAATTCACACGTTGTTTTTCTTAGTTATATTTAATTAATATATGAATATTATTATATTAATATTAATTATTATATTGATAGTGGCATATATTTTGATTGATACTTGTCCATTTCTGTTTAACATCTCAATCAGTAAAGAATTTCGATGCTATACTGTGCGTAAATGAAATATGAGATTACTGTTGTTGTTGCTTTCATTACACCATCTATCTATTCTTTATGTATATAAATATATACATATATGCATGAATAAAATCACACACACCCACATATACAATTACAATTCATTTCGACAACCAGCATCCGCCTTCAACTTCCACCTCCTTCCTTTCATGACCGCTGCCTCCACCTATATTCACCATTAAACACCACCACTATCACCGGTCATGAAGAAACACGATCACCACCACAACCTCGTCATATTTTTCCCTCTCCTTTTTTCGAATGACAATCTCCACTGAAAACTACTACTACTCCTCGATTGTATTTCTGTGTTGGTTGACAGATTAGGAACAAAGACAACATTAAACCGCCATAGCAATCACTAAACCACCGTGAGCTGTAATATTAACCACCATGGACACGCCACACCTTCCACTTCACAACCGTAACCCTTCCCTCTCCCTCTCTCTCTAAAAATCTTTGAACCAGGAATCACCACCATGATTCCCCATCATTCTCACCACCATTAGAAAACAACATCATCATCAATATTGTTGTTATGTTGTTACAATGGTCGATGTTATTAACAAACGAGACCCACTTGAACCATTCTTAATGCTACTGTAATCGAAGAACAAAACCACCATTGATCATCACAAAACCCTGGTAAACCTGCTGCTGTTAATTTTTGTTATGCTACAGCTACTTATATGTCTTCTACCCAAAAATTTACACCATAAACCGCCAATCAAAATCAACGTAAAACATGTTGCTGTTATATATTTTTTTCTTCGAAGTCAGCTGCAATGGCAGCCGCTATTACTCAATCCCTCTTCCTGTTTGTCCATTGATTTATGAAAATAATAACTTAGAAAGATGATGATATATGCTGTTAATCTTTTCTGCTCTCCACAATCACGACAACAAGACTCCACACTTCAATCCATCGATCCTTTCACAGACTTAATTGGTTAAATAAATCAGATAGTTTAATTAGGCTTTTGAGTTGGGCTTATTTAGCTATGAACTTGGGCCGTGAACCCTAGGTACTAATTAGTTGGGCCATTAACAGTTTTGAAGTAGTTATATTTGAGCTGTAACTAGGCTTTAAATTATCAAGCTGTTGGGCCAGATTAAATCGATACATGATGATTATTACAATCGAACCAGTAATGAACGATCATAATGATGATATACGAAGATTATGATGGGGTGTATCATGATTAGGATGATGTTTAGAGTTAGGGTATGATAAGGATAATGATAATGATACATGGTGATACATAAAATGATGAAGACATGTATCATGATTTTAATGACGATGGTGTGTGATTATAATTAAAATTATGAGTATGATTACAATTAAGATTATGATTATGATTGTAATCGATATTATGATTATGATTATAATTAAGATTGTGATTATGATGCAAGGAAAGAGAATGAGGAAGATTGATGATGATGATGATGATGATGATAATAATAAGATCCGAAGGTGGTATTGGTGATGATCGAAGTAATGGTGATGATAATATGATAGATGATGCGAATGATGTTAACAAAATATGATGATGATGCTGTAAAAATAAAAAGTGATACACGAAATAATAAAGAAGAAGAAGTCAGTTAATGGGTAAATATATTTAGTATAGGATTTATTCCAAAAAAACGAGTTAGCTCAATGGGTTAGGGGTGTGTTTGTTGAACGAGAGGTCTCGAGTTCGAACCCGGACTTGAGCATTTTTTTAGGACTACTCCTTTGAGGTAGTTATTATTACTACTCTTATTATTATTATTTCATTATTATTATTATTATTATTATTGTTACTATTGTTATTATTTATTATTGATTGTTATTAAGTAATTATTGTTATTACTAATATTAGAAATAAGATTTTTAGTATAATTAATATTATTATTACTATTAAAATATATAGTATTATTATGATTAATATGACCATTAAAATTGCTATTAAAATCATCAGTTTTATTAAAAGTGCCATTATTATTTAAAATATTATTTTTATGAAAACTAACATTGTTTATCTTATCATTATTGTCTTTTCTATTAAAATTATTATTATTACTAACATTACTTTTATTATTAGTATTATTATCAAAGCTATTAATATCAGTATCATTACTAAATCTAATTATTTTTAGTATTATTATTATTATCATAAAAAAAAAGATACAAATTTTTATTTATATTATTTTACCAAATAAATAACTATATAAGAATATATTTAAAACATATCACATAACAACATTAATATTTTCATAATAAATACTAATTATTTATCTAATGTATATAAAATAAAGTATAGTTAATTTAATTATTAATGAAACATACAAGTTACTAACATAACAATTAATAATAAAACATAAACTTGTTCAATTACGATTATATGTTTTAATATATATAACTGTTATAGGTTTGTGAATCCGAGGCCAACCTTGCATTGTTCAGTTCTGTCGTATGCATATTTTTACTACAAAATATCGTATTGTGAGTTCATTTGCTCCCTTTTACTCTTTATATTTTTGGGACTGAGAATACATGCGCTGTTTTTACAACTGATTTATTAAATGCCTTTGAAATCTATATTTTTAAACTGAGATGCTTTTATAAATGTTTGACGAGATAGATACAAGCAAAACATTCCTCGAATGAATTATTATGCAGACAGAAGTTCTGTGGATTATTATTGAATTAGTTGGACGTGATAATTGCTACTAATTGTTGTGAATATTTTCCCTGATTATTATTTCTTGGTAACCTAAGAATTAGAAAACGGGTATGGCCCTAATTCACGTGAATCCTAAAGGAAGCTACCGGGTTTAACACCCCCACCCAGAATGTTCACTAGACGGAAGAGCTAGTGGGCGTGGTGTTTAGTACTTCGAAGTTTATATATTTTACAGACGAGATGTTCTGTTTTGGAGATATTATTGATGCGCATTATATGTTAAGGTCGGTTACCAAGCCAAGTAATGAATGCAAAGTGAATGTTATGTATCGAGAGAATAATTTTTATACACAAGTTATGTGTATTATTTTTGTGCACGAGATATGTGTACGGTTATTTAAAAATCGCGAGGCAACCTACGGGGGAGAAAAGGATACGAACCTACTCTGCTAAGCATTATAAAAAATGGTTTTGTACACGAGATAGGTGTACTGTATTTAAATCTTGTGGTCTATCAAAATGTTGAATTTTATTGTTTATGATAAAACTATGAACTCACCAATCTTTTGGTTGACACTTTTAAAACATGTTTATTCTCAGGTCTGAAAGAAATCTTCCGTTGTGCATTTGCTCATTTTTAAAGATATTACATGGAGTCGTTCATGGCATATAGAGGTCAAAACCTTGCAATGGGACCATCTGTTGAAGACTTCGTCCAGGTGGATTAGGACGGGTCACTATAAGTTAGGAATAAACTTCAAAAACTTGTTTAAAAAGACTATTGGGGATGGTGGTAACAGAAAATTTTGGGATGGGTTTGGCTTGACAACACACCTTTAAAGCACAGATTTAGGAGATTATATTTGCTTGAAGTGGACAAGAATGTGCAGGTTAAGGATCGGGTTTTATGGACAGGCTCAGCCTGGACGTCGACATAGAATTCGAACAGAATTTTTCGAGGCAGAACATAGTCTGAGCTGATCGAGCTGTAATCAGTGGTGCTGTCGCTTCTGCCTCCGAGTGGGTCAAGGGATAGTTGGGTATGGGCTCTTGATAATCGAGGTAAATTCACAACAAAATCTCTTAGCAATCTTATCGATACTATGCGAAATAACTTAGTAACCAATAAATTGGGAGTTTTCGTATTGAGGCTTAAACTTAAAAAATTGTCGGTTCGTATAGAGTTAGATAGACGGGGTATTGACTTAGATTCATTATGATGCCCTACTTGTGACGATGACATTGAATCAATAGATCACACATTCATTTTTTGAAAGCATGCTAGAGATATTTGGGATAGAGTTTATAAATGGTGGGGTTTAAATAGTGCAAATAACTTTATCTTGGAGGAAACTTTATGCGGGATAAATGGGAATAATACTTCGGGTTGGGGTTCGAAGCTTTGGCAAGCAATAGAATGGGTCACTGGGTACATTATTTGGAAAAATCGTAACCAAAAGGTTTTCAACAATAAATGGTGGTGCAGGGCAACGGCCCTCAACGAAATTCAGATTAACAGTTTCGAGTGGATCTCGTGTCATTCGCGGAAGACAAAAATGGATTGGCTTCAATGGTTATCAGCTCCACATTCGTATATAAAATAGTATGCTGTATATATCTTTCGGCTCTTAATGCCTGTTGATGTAATTTGTTTTCTTTTACTCGGCAAGTGGGGCTTAAATATTACAGCCCAGTCTTTTAGCATGTGGGCTTTAAATAGTACAACCACTTGATTGTAAATTTGTAATCTTCGTTTTTTAATTTAATTATAGCCGCTTTTGAAATAATAAAAATAAAAAACATTTTATAGCCTTATAACCCTGAAAAAGTTTTAAATTGAACTCTCTTTCAGGTGGCAGAAGTGAAAATGTTTTTGTTATCATTTGTTAAATGTGGGATGGTCAAACCGACCGTATCCTGTGAGAGATTTAGTATTACGTAGTATAAGGTTAAAAATAACCCGAGTCGAATAGAAAGATAAGGTCCGTTGAAGTTTTTTGGTGGAGTTTGAATTTTCTTTTCTTTTTTTTTTTTAATAAGAAATTGAATTTACATTTTATAACTCTGAAAATGTTTTAAAATTGAACCTTAAAAAAAGTGGCAGAAGTGAAAATGTTTTTGTTGTCGTTTATTAAATGTGGGATGGTCTAAACGGACGTATCCTGCGAGAGATTTAGTATTATAAGTATCAGCTCCACATTTGTATATATAATAGTATGTTGTATATATCTTTCGGCTCTTAATGCCCGTTGATGTAATTCGTTTTCTTTTACTCGGCAAGTGGGGCTTAAATATTACAGCCCAGTCTTCGTAATCTAGTTAGCATGTGGGCTTTAAATAGTACAACCACTTCATTGTAAATTTGTAATCTTCGTTTTTTATTTAATTATAGCCGCTTTTGAAATAATAAAAATAAAAAACATTTTATAGCCTTATAACCCTGAAAAAGTTTTAAATTGAACTCTCTTTCAGGTGGCAGAAGTGAAAATGTTTTTGTTATCGTTTGTTAAATGTGGGATGGTCAAACCGACCGTATCCTGTGAGAAATTTTGTATTACGTAGTATAAGGTTAAAAATAACCCGAGTCGAATAGAAAGATAAGGTCCGTTGAAGTTTTTTGATGGAGTCTGAATTTTCTTTTTTTTTAAATAAGAAATTGAATTTACAGTTTATAACTCTGAAATGTTTTAAAATTGAACCTTAAAAAAGTGGTAGAAGGGAAAATGTTTTTGTTGCCGTTTTTTTAATGTGGGATGGTCTAAACGGGCATTTCCTGCGAGAGATTTAGTATTGTAAGGGTAATAATTAATGTTGAATAATAACAACACTTATTTTAAGCACACTGTACATTCTTACATATTTTAACTGCTATAAATAAATGTGATACATAAGTCGAGTAGGTTAGTCTCATATCTAGTCTTTCATTCTTTTAAAACTTCTCCCTTGATCACATGTGTATATGTAAGGATTAAATCCACTGTAAATATACATTCCATTTACATTTTCGATGTGTATATATTACAAGTTCATAATTCAAAATTATTTTATGATTACGATAATCGAAAATCGTAACTCATTCATCACACAATTTTATAAATAATGTAGTACTATATTTTATAACCATCAATCACTAACCTTATACGGAGTATAAATGATGTACTGATGTACTTCGTAGTACTCTGTACTATAATTTTATAATCAACTATTTACTATCCGGCCCTTTACTCATTCGTCACGCAATTTAGTACTCCGTAAAGATAAATACTACTTCCTCCGTCCCATATTAGTAGTCTAGTATTCCATTTTGAGATGTCTCAAATTAATAGTCCACTTTCAAAAGTATAAAAGAATAAGAAGCTTAAGTTCTATTATACACTTAATGTATGTGCATAGAATTAAAAGAGAAAGAAAATGTAATGATAAAACCGGAAAGTATAGTACTTTTATGACATTTTCTTAAAGTGTGTATTTTTTGTCTGTGAACTATTAATATGAGTCATAGCTCATAGCTCATAGCTCATACTATTTAATATTAATATAAAAAACTAAAATTCCTATAAAGGAGTTTTTTTTTTTTTATTATTTTTTTTTTTTTTTCCTTATATACAAAGTTTGAAATCAAAGAAAAATGTGACATGTTAGCATATTCTATTCTACTACAATTATTTTTGACTATTGACTATTACTCCGTATCATTTTTCAACGGTGATCGTTGCTTGTTTAAAATTATTTGCCAAAGTACAGTGGATATTTTTTGGTCACTCTTTTAGATAGTTCCTTATACGGAGTATTAAATATCTTTTATATTAATCAACCACTACTTATTACAGAATATATATTTAATTGATTGATATCGTGTGAAAACTTTATTAGCACAAATTAAACTAAACAACTCATTCAAAGAACAAAGCAATGGCTGATGATATGCAAATTGAAGTTCCTGCCACCCTTCAGATCGCCCCACCTCCGGCCACCGTTGGCGACAGATCGTTACCGCTTACTTTTTTCGACATTCTTTGGTTACCATTTTTCCCAATTAACCAACTTTTCTTCTTCGAATTCCATCAACAAACCGATTATAATAATCCCGAAGAACTTTTCGCTTTCGAAATATTTCCAAAACTTAAACACTCATTATCCATCACTCTCCAACACTTTTTCCCATTTGCAAGCAACTTAATTGTCTTCCCTAAACAAAATGATTCAAATGTTTTAAAAAAACCCGAAATCCGTTACGTTGAAGGTGATTCTGTCACGCTTACGTATGCAAGATCCACTTTAAGTTTAAGTGATCTCGCTGGAAATCATCCTAGAGCTAGCAAGGCGTTTTATGGATTAGTCCCACGATTAGGACGCGCGAAAAAAGTGTCTAATGATGAGGTGGCAATCCCTCTTTTCGCGGTACAAATTACATATTTTGCTAATCAGGGATTTTCACTCGGGCTCACTAATCATCACACGCTTTCTGATGCGAGTACTAGGTTCGATTTCATGAAAGCGTGGACTTCGATCGCTAAAAATGGGACAGACGAGTTATTTTTATCTAGTGAATCTAAGCCGTTTTATGATCGTGCGATCGTATACCCCGATTTGTTAGATGAAATCTTCATGAATCAACCAGGGATTGAGAAACTTGATGGTGAACACCAGCCTGCTCATCCTAGTAGCGATACCGATAAAGTTCGAGCCACGGTTATAATGGAAAAAACAAAAATAAATGAGCTAAAAAAGTGGTTATTGGTTAAACTACCAAATCTAGAATATCTTTCATCTTTTTCGATTACTTGTGCTTATATCTGGAGTTGCATAGCGAAATCAAGAGATCTAGCCGGAGAATTGATCAAAGGTGACAATGATCTAGAAAGATTTATTTGTACGGTGGATTGGAGGTCACGTTTAACCCCACCGATTCCAAAAACTTATTTTGGGAACTGTGTGGGATTATGTGACACTGCCAAAATAGAAAGTAAGAAAATGTCAGGAGATGCCGGGTTTATTAATGCTACCGAGTTATTAGGGCAAGCGTTAAGTCGAACCTTAAAGAATAAGGACGGAATGTTTAAAGATGCCGAAATGTGGCTTGTGAGAGCGTGTGATCCAGCTCCGGTGATAGGGGTGGCTGGATCACCGAAGATCAAGGTTTATGATTTGGATTTCGGATGGGGAAAACCGAGTAAGTATGAGACAATATCGATCGATTACAACGGTTCGATTTCTGTTAATGCTTGCAAAGAAGCTCCAGATGATATTGAAGTTGGTTTGTGTCTTTCTCCTAAACATATGGATGCTTTTGTTGCTATATTTACAAGTGAACTAGATAAGATTCTTAAGAAAGAATAAACACGTTAATATTTTGGTCCAAACCAAGGGTTTGATTTGTTTTTCGTCATTTCATTTTGTGTATTGCACGTTAAGCTATTCAATTTCTTGTTGTAATATATTGTAGTGTTTTATTTTATGATTACTCCGTATTATTATGACTGCATGCTACAAATGACATACGGGGTGACGTGTGTACAATTTCTATATGTCTTTGGGCATTTATATCGTACACATAACATAAGAACAAAGATGCATACTTACAACGCTACCACTTAGACATTCTATTTTTCTATATTTGCTATTGCTAGCCGTATAGTAGTACCTAATGTAAATGTTGATACAAATTTCATTGTAGCTATTTTCATTTTTAGACATTTTTTATCACATATATTAATCAACTAGTTTAATTAGGTATGCTCTTCACCGTAGAGCGTAAAAATCTTTGTTTGCAATTTCAGATATTTATACATTTTGAAATAGTGTATGTAATTTCAAATAATAACAATGTAATTTCTTATTCAAAATAGTATAACTATGTGAAATTTCATAGCAATTATTCGAAATTCCATAGACATTACATAGCCATTATTTAAAATTGCGTAATCATAATTTCAATTTGCAGAGCCATTATTCAAAATTTCATGTTGATTACGTAGTCGTTATTCGAGCGTTCATAACAATACTAATGTAATGAAAGTCTCAAACTTTCAAAAGAATTGAATAGAAAAAAAGAATAGTAAAAAATATAAGTTTTTATTTATATTTTTGGTCCTGCAACCTTTAGTTCTGTTACAAATTTACTAACTTAAAAAAAAAAAAAATCCAAAGTGGTCGGTTTGTACGTAAGATGTCAACCAATCAAATGTTTGCAAACAATACAGTAATTAGTACTACCTCCGGCCCATTACACGTGTCCACTTACTTTTTGCACACAGTTTTAGAAAATCACACTAACTTTATTTTTCACCAATCAGAAATCTTCTCTCTCCAGAATAGCTTCTTCTTATTGGTTGAAATTCAAAGTGGACATTTGATATGGGACAACTAAAAATGGAAAGGTGGACATTTGAAGTGGAACGGAGGGAGTATATTGTTAAAATTTTAAATTACGGAGTATTAGTTAACAGAAAATTATGAAAACCATTATTTAAAGTCTATATAAACAAATAACAATATGTTCTAAAAAAAATATAAATTTAAAATTTTGCCTTATGTCTTACCCCATCACAATTCATACATTGCACATGTGTGTGATGTGCGCCTCCTTAGAAATCTAAATTATGATCTGATGCGACGTGCATTTCTTGGTTATGACCAAGTCAAGACAAATTTTCTAAATTTTTGTTAGAGGACAAATCGTCATGATCGCTTATAAAATAAAAAGACTATAATTTCCCTAAACTAATTAATATTAATTAATACTAATATAAATTAATTATGTATTATTTTATCCATAGTGCCACTTTAGCGTATCTACTTAAAGATACTCCGTACTTTTAATATTGTTATTTAAATGTGTGTTGTGATTGTGATATATATTTTTTTAACTTTTTTTTTCCTTCCTAAAAACTTAAATTAAACTAACATAAAAACAGGGAAATAATTATTCAAGAAAAAAGAACTGCAGAAACTTTTTCTTTTGAACGGTACTATATCCACATTATTCGGACGGGACTTAACCGTTTTCACGATCATATGTTACCCACACACGCGTTAGGCGGAAACTCAAGTCGCAACAACTCTGGTAGTACGATTTAACGTTGAGAAAACTCCCTCCGAGAAGCTAATAGCTGGCAGTACAAATTAAATCCCGGCCCTTGGAATCGAACCTTCGCCTACTCGTTAAGGACAAACAAGTCACCCCCTCGTATACCAATCAGGCAATGCCTCGACGCTAAGAACTGAAGAAACTTACAAGAGCCAAACCGCACAAAGCTAAAAATAGGGACCTAACTCAAACTACTAAGCAAAACGTCCGGACCAAAGCAAACAACAAAAAGCAAAAGAAGTAAAACTAAATGATAAAAAAAAAAAAAAAAAAAAAAAAAAACAAACAATCACAACAAAGGTACTACTATAACTAAATCAATACAAACAGATAGGGAAAACTTAAAACGAGGACCCGGCCACTCCGTCAAAATCGTTTATAAAGAAATGGTGTTTTTCCGCCGCTGCACTAGCTTTCTTAATCTTCGAACCCGGCTTGATGAGTCTCCCATCCACTTGGGAGAACCGAATAGCCTTGCTCGAACGATAGAAGAACGAAAATTTTCTTGTTGACTTGGAGGATGAAGATTTTGCTCTCAAACGCGTGGTCACTCGCGCGGTTAACCTCACTCGCGTGGCGGAGTTGACTCGCGTGGTCAAGCTCACTCGTGTGGTCTAACGTGCGGCTAGGCTATCAAACGTGTTGTCAAACGCGTGGAAGCTGAAGAACATCATCAACTCAATGTTTTTGGGTTTTGACCCCAAATCTTGATTTGGGTCGTTTTGATCATGAAACAACTTAAAAACATCATATAATACATATAAACATAAATCTAACATAAATCAAGCATCACAAGCACATAATAATCAGGATTCAAGCCAAATAACCTAAAACCCAATTTAACTCAAAACTAAGATTAAAACAAGATTAAACCATGAATTCAGTACACATACCTCGTTAAAGATCATTGATTAAACACTAATTCAAATTCTAAACTTGATTCAATCCAATTTCACTTCATGATTCAAGTTAGGGTTTCAAAGGATCAACATTTAGGTACGAGTGTGAGTTTTCTAATTTGGGAAAATGGAAGGAATAATCGAGAAACAAGTATATAAATGGGTTATAAACCCATTCCTCATACCACACGGATATTTATCAGTTATCTAACAACCTACGTACCTCGATAGACAACCCTAACGAGGTCCGAAATAAATAAATAAAAACATGTTCTGTAACCCTTGTCATAAAACGAATCTATCAACACCGATAATTAATTCTAAATATTTAATTAAAATAAAAGAATAATAACCACACAAGTCAAGTCCTAATGGTAAAATAGTCATTGCAACTAGGCCCGATTTGCGGATGTTACAGATAGCCATTGGATTTTTTTTTTCCAAACGGTCGGTCCTTAAACATTTTTCAAAAGGAAATGGAAACGGACGAATGGTTGGATGGTCGCGTGGGCGGACGGCTGGGCGCAGCCCTACCATCAGCGCCCAGGTAGGTGGGGAGCTGGACGGGTGGGAAGGAGCCACTTTTGGGAGCAGTCTAACAAACCTTCACTTGATGAATTGTGACACTTTGTTGATCTTCATGTTGTATTCATCTTCATCATCTTCATGGATCAATTCATGTTCATCATTACATATACACATCGACATATACATACATCATTGTTATATTCATAATCAAGTAATCAACACGAATCCAACACTTCTAGTATTTTTGTTATACAATAGAATTCCCCATAACAATCACTTTATTATCATTCAATATTTATAGAGTACAGAAACCCTAACATTACGTAGAAACCATAGCAGACTGTAAGCCCATAATACATATTGAACTCGGGCCAAATATATTGGCTAACACTCCCCCGCAGTCCGAACGACGAAATCGCGAAAGTTCGGACTGGAGCAAAACAATAAACATTAAATTAAAGAAATAAAATAAACTCTAAACTCTACATTTTTGTTCATTTGTTGCATCGAATAGGCTGATATTCGTTGGTTGAGTTGCATATTTCTTGACGGGTTCTCCTTTTCTGTAGCGTTACCGCTTTCATATGCTACTTTTGCGGACGAAACAGTATTCTTCAATGCTGCAAACAAGAGTTTTGACAATATTCTTTTTTTTTGTGTTTTTTTTTATATTCCTCTTTTTTTTTGGGTTTGGAACCTAGTCAAGCTAGGCGGCTCAGCCCCACGCCGATAAAAAAAAAAAAAGATTACATGTTACGATAACATCTAAACAAAAATAAAAGACGTTGATAAAAGAAAATAAAAAATTACATGTTATGATAATATCTAAACAAAATAAAAGACAGAGGATTAAATCGGCATATGCTCGTGGCAGGTAACATGTGGCTAAATATAAAATAGGTTGGTGATTAAGATAATGTGATCGGTTGAAAATAAAACATGAAAGCACTCAAAGCAGATTGACGGTGAGTAGAAGTGCAAAGGGAAACAAAAAAAGGAAATAGTTTAGAGTAGGAAGGAAAAGAGTACGGCCGATTGAATTTTACGGCAATATTATTTTTTCCTTTTAGGTTTTGAGGTGGTGGTTAGGATAGTTGATGGGGTGGCTTAGAGGTACCGACACGTGATGGCCGATTAGGTCTCGGATCAAACCTCCTCTCTGATACCATGTTATACAATAGAATTCCCCATAACAATCACTTTATTATCATTCAATATTTATAGAGTACAGAAACCCTAACATTACATAGAAGCTCTAGTAGACTGTAAGCCCATAATACATATTGAACTCGGGCCAAATATATTGGCTAACAATTTTCAATTGGTATTAGATCAAAATAAAAAAGCTCTAAACGATCCACGAGCTACAATTCATGTTCATACAACTTTAATTGATCGAAGTTGTCCAGAAATTTGTTCGAAAGCTACAATAACCTTCAAGAATCCAAAAATCAATTTCTACAATTAAACCCGCAATTGATTTTTCAAACACCGACGATAACTAGATCAAGTTTATAAGCACGAAATTGATCAAAATTTGAAGATCTTCGTCTGAACATATAAATGAAGGATGTGCAGGTCTTTGATCGATTTAGAACAATTAAACGAATTATGGAAAAAGAGAAGTGTTCCTGATGTTAAACTGTGCACGAAGTTTCGAGCCCTAATTAAATTGTTTGGTTTGTCAATTTCTTGATGAAAGTTTTGGAGCAAAAAGAACATAAAATCAAATTGATCGCTTATGTTAATCTCAGTGTATGAATTTGACTGACGAAGGTTTAGTGTATGATTCTAAGCGTTTTTCAAGAAGGAAACACAATTTGACCGTACATGAATCTAGAGTTAAATTTTTTTAACTCATTAATGGCGGTTTATGTGATTTTGAATTCCAATGGATTTAAGTGTGTATGATCACTTGAAAATGATTCATAATCGTTCTAAGAAAACACAGAAACATGTTTGAACCTAGAATCTTTTAATTGATGTTTGAATGTTCGCTGAAGAGTTCATCGTTGCTGGAAAAGTTTGTTAGAACCATCAAACTTGCATAGTCGTATAACTTTGAAACTGTACAAGTTGTCCGTATAACTTCATCCACAGTGTAATAATTGATGTAAGATATTTACCGAAGAAATTAAGTACCGAATAAATTTCATACCGTATAATTTGTTCACTTGTTATAATTACCGTGGAACTCATACCGGAAAAGTATAATACCGTGTAAGTTTAGAAGTGGAAGAAATTGCAAGTCTGGTTCGTTCGATTTTTTTTGTGACGAGGAAGACAAGTTGTAAAATGGTCTAAAACGAATTAAACTGCTTAGTATTTCAGATATTAACGATTGGCTTGGTGGTTTATGGTGTTGTTTAGTGTACACGAGGTACATGGTTCGAATCCTAGAATTTTTTTGACCAACTTGTGATCTTGTAGCAGACAAAAACTCAATCAACCCATTAAATTTTGCAGCTAACTTTGTACCCGCACTTGTGGCCAAGTGGTATGGCTAATACTTTGTGTATTGGATGAGGGTGGGAGGTCTCAAGTTCGAGTCCCTCTCTTAAAACATTTCATGGTATTTACCCGGTTATGGATTGACCCCAGAGTGGTTTTACCGACCCGCATTTCGGGAATTCGGCTCGCTTCGCCTGCCTTTGGGATGGATCAGGATCGGGTATCTATAACGCGGTTCGAGTTTCCACCCGAAAGCACGTACGTGCGTGAAAATTGATTGGGGGTGGTTTTCTATTCCCTTAAGTGATTCTAAATACTTGTCTTTCAAAGAAATTTTTTGCAAGCAACTCTGAACCAAGCCCAATTATTATTGTACAAGAATCAATCTGTTAAGACCATCTATCTAAGCCCACTTCTCAATCGTTTCTTCAAGACCCATTTTATCATTTCTCAATCTAAGGCCTATTTAATTGAAGCTTTTTTTTTTTTTTTTTTTTAGTCAATTAGTTCAATTGAATTTTGTTAATAATTGTTAGAAAAAGAACCTATATGATAATAAGTTTAACAAATTGTTAACCTAAGGGCCTTTGGCATAAGGTTTGATAAGTTTAGATGATTTGTTTTAAGTTGACAAAGTTTTACCAGAATTAACCTAGTTTTACTCGATTTGATCCGTTGACTTTAATTTTGATCAAAAGTCAACCCCCTTACCAAAAAGCCAACTTTTTTTACCAATATTTCTGGATTTTATAGATTTTCTGGATTTACAGGTTTTATCAGGTTTTCATGGAAAACTTGATACATTTACCCAGATGACTCCAAAAGTCAATTTTTGACCGATACTTGATATTTTTCCGTATTTTTGATATTTCTTGTATTTATTAGAGTTTGCAGGTTTGTCAAATTTGTTAGGATAACTAGAACTGATATATAGAATGTATAATATACAAAAAAAAAAAAAAAAAAAAAAAAAAAAAAAAAAAAAAAGTGAACAATAACGATGTCATTTCCGATAGATATATAGATAATTTGATATTTGATAGGGTAATTAGAGGGGACATAAAAAGAAACAAAAGATTGACTTGAAAACTGCACACCATATTTGAAATCTATATAGATTCTAGATGTAGAATAGTACTAAAGAAGAGAAAATGCAATTAGCTACCTCCACCCACATGTTGACCGTACTTGAAAACTGCCGGATATCTCCACCACCGGCCACCGTAGGAAACCGATCACTGCCACTCACTTTCTTGGACATAATATGGCTACTTCACTTTCCGATCAACCAGCTTTTCTTCTACGAGTTTCATCACTCTAAAACACATTTCATTGAAACAATAATTCCTAACCTTAAACACTCATTATCCATCACTCTCCAACACTTTTTCCCATTCGCAGGCAACTTAATTGTGTACCCTAATTCAACTCCATCAAGTAATTCAAGAACACCCGAAATTCGTTACGTTGAAGGTGATTCTGTTAAGCTTACGTTTGCAGAATGTAATCTCGATTTCGACGATCTAGTAGGAAACCATCCCCGATCATGCGACAAGTTCTATCCACTTGTACCTGTACTAGGTCATTTCGTAAAAGAATCTGACTTTATAACCGTTCCTCTTTTCGCAGTTCAGGTGACGGTTTTTGAGAATTCGGGTATCTCGATTGGGATTACGAATCATCATGTGCTTTGTGATGCAAGTACCAAGTTCGATTTCCTAAAGACGTGGGCTTCAATTGCTAGATACGGGACACATGAGATACTCTCAGCTAGCGGGCATTTACCGTTTTACGATAGAGTAATAGAATACCCCGACCATTTAGACAGACTGTTTATGAGCCAACCCGGGGTTGATACTCTGAATCATGCAGAGTATCAACCCCGTCATCTTATTGGCCCGAGCTGTAAAATTCGGGCCACATTCATCTTGACCAAAGAAAAAATCAATCTGGTCAAGAAATCAGTATCGACGCAACTACCAACACTAGATTACGTATCAACTTTTTCGGTAGCGTGTGCGTACACATGGTGTTGCATTGCAAGGTCACGAGCCGAAATTGAAGGGAGTAAAACAGAAGATGAGTTTGAGCGTTTTGTATGCGTTGCGAATTTCAGGAGTCGAATGAATCCACCACTTCCGCAAACCTACTTTGGAAACTGCGTGGGGCCATGTGTCGCGATTGCAAAGAGCATCTTGTTATCAGGAAAAGACGGATTTCTTACTGCTGTTAAGTCACTAGGAGAGGCTATAAGTGAAACAGTAAAGAACAAATATGGAGTGGTTGAAAATGCAGAATTATGGTTCGACATGCTATTTAAATTGCCAGCAAAGATACCGATGAAGATTGGCGTTGCTGGAACCCCAAAGGTGAAGATTTATGATATTGATTTTGGATGGGGTAAGCCGAAAAAGTATGAGACTGTATCGATAGATTGCAATGGTTCGATTTCGGTTAACGCGTGCAAAGAATCGCCAGAAGATCTTGAAATTGGTTTGTCCCTTTCGGCTAAACAAATGGATGCGTTTACTGCTATCTTTAACCAAGGCTTGGTATCATTGATTTAACTCTGTAATACGAGTATATATTCATTCGTATGCATCTTAAAATCGGTTCATGTATGCATGACATTTCGAAATTTGAAAATGTAGACTATATGGGCTGGCACCAGCAATAATCATGTAATTTGCATTACTTTTGTGTGTACTTGTACAGCTGTAATTATTACGTTTCGCTTACAATTTAGAAACTCCAGATATGGGAATCTTAACCCATCCATTTACGAATGGGTCAATTTAAGTTGAGTTTCAACAGATTAAATGGGTGAAATCATAAAAATAACCTAGAAAGGAGAATAGGTCAAATGAGTCAAATGGGTTGATATTGTAGTCTCATTTGGTGCATACAATCTAGTGATCTACTAAGTGATTATTCAGTGATCTAGATTATTAGTGGATTAATGTTCTCATTTTCATAAAAGAATCTAAATTCTGCACAAAAGTGTTTAGGATCCAACCAAATCCAACCTTGCAAGTTTTAAAATCAATGAATCAAAAGGGCACGGGTCGAAACTCTGAATACGTGCCCAATCTTCCAATTTCTCTGAGTCAATCCTACAGTTCATGATACAAGATTGTTGAGTGCAAAAATCCCATTTACTAATTGGTCATTCAGGTAATTTATTACTACTGTATATCAAAAACATAACATCAAATAATAATAAAATCAATGAATTAAAAGGGAACGGGTCGAAAGTTACGCAACAGTGTATCTTTAAGGATATAAAACCTCCAAAAACAATTTGTTCAAGCAATTGACGGACCTGTATTGTCGCGGATCCTCATTTAGTGCCTTAATATATGCTTTAAAGATGGCTTCCCTGTCATCATCACTCGGATACCCTTCCATAAGTTGATCATAAACAGTCACAAACCCTAGAGCAAATACAGGATCATAACTATATGTCTTCTTATATCATAACTATACAATTAGCTGTTGCAGAACATTATTGAAGATACTGGGTATGGGACACTTGTGCATCTATATCTATATACGACAACCAATGTAAACATTAAGTACAAAAAACCTACCAAGAACAACTGAAGCAGCATACTTGTAGAAAGCAGTAAGAACAAAGTGTCATTAACAATAAGTTGTGAAAATATTTAGATTGGCAGTTGATTTCATTTATATTCATCTATCAGCCCCCAAAAAAATAAAAAGGAGAAAAGAAAAAGAATATATTATCCTTTTTTTCAAAATATCAAAATTGACAGAAATGAGAAAATTAATGAAGATTTGTAAGTTCTATGCCCACTAATCATTAACTCAAATCATATCACTCAAGATTGCATCATAAAAATAAAACAAAAATCGCCTACAACTTCACACATTTTCAACGAAAATTACTAGTCTCGAAAAGGGATTAAAAAAATAAACGTAAGAAACCTGAACCGGTGGACATGCTGTTAATTGATTTATCGTCAGGATCAGTATATCTCATAATCACATATTAACATCAAGAACATTAGAGTAAAACTTACTTGGATGAAGAATCGATTTGCCACTAGGATTTCATGAGTAAGCCATGATTACAACAAAAATTAATTCATATACACAAACTTACTATTATACCCTTAATCTAATTATTATGAAGGTTCAACTTGTTAGATAAACTTAGGGATATAATTGTAAAATTTGTGCTAAAAACAAACTTACTATTATACCCTTAATCTATAATTATTATGAAGGTTCAACTTCCTAGATAAACTTAGAGATATAACTTTAAATTTTGTGCTAAAAGGTGTGTGACCTCCCATATAATGAATATAAAAGACCAATACCCATGATTTATATTGTTATTACAGTTATTTTATCAATAATTTTCAAATATTAGTTAGGGTACATATTGTCATTTAGGCATTGTAATTTTCTCGGAGATAACACCATAATGAATATTTTGTTTGACCCGTTCTCGTTAGTTCGGAGGATTGCATCCACATCTTCGCCAAAAGCACACTTTCCGCGTCCGTCCACGCCACTTTTTTGCATCTCACTTTCTTTTTTCCTTTTCCTATCGGGTCACTTTCACCTTCGTCTTCAACTTCTTCGGGTTGAGTTTCTGGAACGGCTTTAACATCTACATCACCGGATTCGGTATCCCTTGGAATTTGTGTAGGAACTTGATTTGGGAAGATAGGTTGCCGTATTGTTAGACGAGTTTGTTGATGAGGAAAATGTTGTTGTAGAGGAAATTGTTGTCGTTGAGGATACTGAAATTGTTGATAAGGTTGAGTAACGTATTGTTGTTGGGGATGATAATTAGTGTAAGTAGGAGTAAAAATTGGTGAAGATGATGCGTATTTGGCAAATTCCATGTCTTGAGACGGGTTGGAAGATGACCCGCAAAGTGAGTTGAAACACATTTGGTTTTCAAGAAGGTTTTGAAAAAAATCATTACTTCGTTGAGCGTCGAGAACTTGCTCGTTCGGTTTGTTTTGGTTTTTTTCGATGATGATATTTTAGGCATTTTAAATTTAGTGTTGGATAAAAGTGTTGGAGTGTTGTGTTGAGTGTAGTAAAATTGTTGAATTTGTTAGAGTAAATAAAATTGTTGAAAGTGAGTTAGATATATAGAGTATTAAATGAGAAAAAAAACATAAATTTAACCAAACTAGCCATTTGGTTCAATTCCAACGGTCAAAAAGCATCTAAATTCAAACAAAACTCGTCTTCATTTGTTCTTACGGACGAAATCAACCAGGGCAAATTGGTTCAGGGTGGTGGAGGGCGGCCGAGGGCGGCAGGATTGCCATCGGCGCCCTGGGATGCATTTGTAGAAGACACTTCCCAGCACTGACCGGTAGGAGTGGGCTTAAAAACATAATGAAATAATCGATTACCTTATAGCCATCATATCTGTAATTGAATAGAACACCGTAGATATTATGCATCACATTAATGAATATTTATAGACTATAACTACAATTCTAATCACCTACCTAAACCCAAATGGACTGAACCCATATGTACAATTGGACTAGACCTATACTAACAGTTTAATACTCCCCTGCAGTTTGAGCGGGATGAGATTACAAACGCTCAAAATGGTAAATACATAATATAATATAAACCTTATGCACATAACTAATAAAACTAAAAAAATATAGCCCATAGTCTTCATGCTCGAGCTTGTAATCTTCATAATTGACCTTGGTACTCGGCTAAAAGTCTACTCTTCTGTTTTTTTTTTTTTTTTTTTTTTTTTTAAATAGAATGAGAAAGATTAGCTAGCGGGAAAGGAAACAATAAATTTAGATTTAGAAGTTTTGGTAGAAAGGAATTTTCTAGAGATAAAATAAAGATTATAGAAGAGAGATTTGAAAAGATTTAAGAACAATATGAAAACGGAACCGATTTGGGAAGATATCGAAAAAAAGAAATAAATAGAAGAGAATTAAAATAAGAATAATGAGAAAAGAAATTGAACATTCGCGGACGGGGAGCGCGAAAAGGAGGGTAAGAAAACTGGCAGCAGACTGTTGGGCGGCGGCGGCGGCAAACCGTTCGGTGGCGACGAAAAGAAGAAAGAAGATATTGGCTCAACCTGAGCATCTGATATCATGTAATTGAACAGAACCCAGTAGTTATTATGTATCACATTTATTTATATTTATTTATATTTATAAACATACTTAACCCCGTAAAAAAATCCCACTCCCATAGACCAACACCGCTACAACATAACACATTAAAACAGTACCCTCCCTTTCTCCCCTTCCACTCACTTCTGGCGGCTTCTTGCACAAAATCGTCTGGAAAAAAAAATACCATCATCTTCGCCTGACCATTATTGATGACAAAAAAAAACCCTTCACACCACCGCCATCCTCAACCTCTGGCAACCGTTATTTAAAGCCGCGAACCAGTGGTGCGAGTTTCCCTTATTACTCTAAATCGATTGAAGTTTTATGCGAAAATTAGGGTTCCAGTCGATTAATTAAGGTTTGCGGCAGTTAAACTCAAATCGTTAGCATGGCTGTTGTAACCACACTCACCGTCGTCAGTGCAATCTCCGTCATTCCAATCGGGTCACGGTATTAGTTCTATAGCATTTTTGCTAAATTGTTGTTTTTTACTCATGTTTGCAGAGTGTGTTTTTTTTTTTTTTCGTTTTCATGGAATGTTATATCTTTCAGTTTGACCTACGGATTTTGGTTTCTTGCATTTTGCGATACTGCAATATTACTGCCACTACATTTTGTGTTGTTTATTATTGAGAGTTTTGGATAAGTTATTATAATTAACCTGAGTAAAATTTGTAGAAATTGGTTGGCCAGGATAAGAAGTTCAGACATTTTGAGAGTCATATTGTTAAATTTAGGGAGTTAATCGATTAAAAAGACTTGATGAGGCATAAATTGTTGTTTATGTTTATTGTAGAGTACTTGGAATGTGGGAAGAACCTTATTGCATTTTAAACGTTTGGGCGTGTTCGACCCATTTGACCATATGTAACCCTTTTCAACCATTTTATTTAACTCCTTTTTGTTACTTTCCCAAACATTACATCTTATATCGATATGACCTTCTTTCACTATCATCATCCATAACTTCATTCTGATTCTTTAAACTGTCAAACTTATTGGATGTGACCATCTACTCATTCTTCTTTTGGTTATCAAAATTACTGAGCTTTAATTCAACCTACACATTATCACCTAATTTCTGATCAAAATGATCATCAACAACCAGAATAGACTTCTTGAAACCTTCACCCTAATCAAGTGTCTCTTATTCGTGTTAGAGTTATTAACAGGCCCATTAGCATTTTGTTTCACATGTCTCATGCTACCAGCACCACTAACATGAGGCTATCTGACATATGAATGTGGATGAAATGATATATAATACTCACAGTTTGCATACATATACCCAAATTACTAACATTTCCTTCCAAACTTATTAGAATTGACTAAGTTTTTAATGTGTTCACTATGTGTGTATATATATTGTTTGAAATGATTCATTTAATTCATATTTAATACACGAATCGTTATTAATTTGATAAATTTTTCAGAAATGAGAAAATGATAAACTCGATTCTTTGATGTGATGTGACAAACGAGTTAAAACGAAATTCTTTTTGTTATTTCCATTTTTGGAGTAATATATTAGATTATTTCTTAAGATAAACTTTAGGGGTAGAAGTTTTGGCATATTATTTGCTCGCATTTTTAGTCTTGCAGATTTGGATGACATGGGATTGTGTTATTTGTAAACTCATCAAAAGTTGATTTGGCAAAGCTTAAAATGGTCATGGTGGAAAGTACAAGGTAAATCAATCTACTATTTTATCTTCCCACAATCTCACTTATATTACCTCTTTTGTTCATTTGTTTGATCCCAGAATGTGTGTAGTCAATATTGCATATGAAGTAAACTGTATGAATTTGAATTATTTGAAGGGAGTCCATATTAGTATATTACCTACTTTCAATTTTGCATATTTCACTCAGGCTCAGGGTTCTCATCATAGGTTTATTACATAAATGATGAACCAGTGAGAACATTGAGTTAATGACAGTTTGATGGAACCATGAGCACTGCTTATATTTTTATGTTAAAGTATGATGACATCATATATTGTGATTTTTTATATTGAAGCAAGCAAGGCCGACTTCACTGTATGTGTGTGTGCATTTTTAGACTAATTATTTGTTGGGATTTGAAGATTCTTTATAGTAGGATAGAGCCCTTTTGAAGTTTGTAGTTATAAATTTTTACTTGATGTTTCCTACTTTATTGAATTAGTGATACCATCACTATCTTAACTTTGATTTGATTTAGCAGCTAAATAATTTTCTTATCGTTGCAAATTGAGTTATGTTCTACTGTCAATGGATATCATCTAAAAATTCTAAAAAAGCGTTGTGCACTTGATCTCTCTTAACATTTCCATCATGTCCCCTGCTACTTTTTCCGGTTCAAAATTTATATTTTGGGTAATGATGACTTTTGGATATGTTTAACATAGGTTGTGGTGATACATGATACTGTTGAAAATGTATTTTTTTAGTACACTAGAAGTATTTAATCAAGATGCCATACATGAAAAACTGCCATTTGAGAACTACGATAGGTGGTTAATAACTACTATATTGTCAAGCGACTTACATTAGCCAGCCTCTACAGCTTATAAACTACATAAAATTTGGAAGATGATCTTCTTTATTGACTAAGTCCAATGTTTAGGTTGCAAACATTTGAAATATACCGAGTTGTTTATAATCTATCGTAAATTGTGTAGAACTGTGATATCTGATTTAGTTCAATAAACTTTGAAGTCGAGTAGTAATATGGACCCATTTGCTATGAAGGTTGTGTTATAAATTGCGTAGAAACCATGATATCTGATTTATTTCAAATGAAAAATACCACTTTAGATCATTTGTCATGTGTTACTTGCTATGTTGTGTTATACAAGGTTGTGGTTTCAAATCTTGCCAGAGCGACAAAGAAGGTGATAGAGAAGATGAACGGATCTACATGTTAATGATATTAGAGAAGGCTAGATGAAGGGTAAGACTACAAGTGATACTTTACGCTTCTTAAAATTATTTGTTTCACTTTATTTATGATTTTTCTATTTTATTGTTCATGGAATTTTATTTTTAAATTCAAACCCTTCTTTAGCAAAATCACATCGGGGACTATTGACCACTAAAATCGGGTGAAGATTTGAGGTACAAATTATGTCTACAGGTGACAAAACTGAAATCATCATCTATTATAGGCGTTTTCGTTTTCAAATCATAGGGTTTCATCGGGTTTAAATGCTATGATTTCATCAGTTTGCGGAAGTTCGCGATGGTTTGAAAGTTTAGGGCTTCATCACTTTGCAAAGGTATGTTTTTACTATCTTTTTTAAGATATTTTTTGGCTTGGAGGATATGCTATTGTTGCGTCTTAAGCTATTGATAAGGGTAAGTTGGTATGAATATTTATAAGTGAAAGTAGACGTGATTTATAATTGAATGAGAGCGGGGATGTTTGGATAAGTTTACTAAGATGGCTTATGGCTTCAGCTTATAGTTAGACAACATGCAATCATTTTGATGGCATGGCTTCTTTTTTATTGTGGGTCTGCCGTACTTCGATTTTTTTGGTTGGTTGATAAAAGGTGATTTTATTCATTAGATATAGCAACTAATGATATTGCCTAAAGGAGTGGGCTTGGCATGGTGGATGTTGGCTTAGTTGCTAATGGTTAGGTTACAATTTGTGATAGTTGTCAACAAGTCTGTATGGCGACAATTGTTATAATGTATGTGATATCTTCCTTGAAAGTTGTAATTAATTTACTCTTTATATGAATTGCTCCCATTCTTAACGTTTCGTAGCACTAAATAGACAGTCTGTGTTTTTTTTTCTTCCATTTTTTGCTTCTCTATTTATTGTTGAATTTCTTACAAATATATACTGACAAGAAGATTTTACAGTTTCAGCCACCGAATATTGCAGCGTTTACGCCGCAACGCGCGGGCCTCACATATCTAGTTAATGAATATTTATAGAGTACAATTACAATTCTAATTACCTACCTAAACTTTAATGGACTGAACCCATATGTACAATTGGGCTAGACCTATACTAACAATCTAATAATATCTATCACAAGTACCTACACAGATTTTCTAGTTTTATTTTTATCTCAATATATATAATATAGGGGCATGATCAATGGGGAAGTAACCAATCGGGGGAAGCGGGGGGAAGCAATTTTTTTTTTTTCGATTTTTGAAAAAACTTTGTTCACGAACATTATAGATTGGATGAAAATAAGAACATTTAGAAAAGACACTTCGTGATGAATGTTATTATTTTGGCGGGAAAACGATCGACAAAAATAACATTCAAGATAATATTGTTCGTGAAGAATGTTAACTTTTTTTTTCATGTTTTGTGAAGTAAAATTTAGCCCGATTTAGAGTTTAGGGTTTAGGGTTTAGGGTTTGGTGTTTTGGGTTTCCATAAACCCAAAACACCAAACCCTAAACCCTAAACCCTAAACTCTAAACCGTTCGTGTTAAAAACTCGATCTAAATCCTAAATCTAAACCCTTAATCTAAACCCTAAACCCTAAATTTCTAAACCCTAATATCTAAACCCTAATGTCTAAAACCACAACATACGCTCGAAAAACACGATAATTGTTATATATTACTTCTTCGAGTGTTTTCCCGCCAAAATAATAACATTTATCACGAAGTGTCTTTTCTAAATGTTCTTATTTTCATCCAATCTATAATGTTCGTGAACAAAGTTTTTTCAAAAAATGAAAAAAAAAAAAAGAAATTTGCTTCCCTCCGCTTCCCCCCGATTGGTTACTTCCCTCTTGATCCTACCACATATAATATATGTCAACATTCATATCCAAAGAGTGTTTTTTATTTATTTATTGAAAGTGAGATCTCTCCTTGCGTATATTTATCAAATTAATATATTTATGATGTTATGATTCACGTGCAGCAGCTTGGATAAACCAACCATACAATATATAAAGACCAACCAAATGCACATCATTTTATCATATCTTGAAACATTAAGAGAGAACTGAGGTACGTATCATATTATAATTATTATTATGGCTTCTCTTCCTCTATTAACTATTCTTGAACAAGCTCAAGTATCACCACCACCAGCCACCTTAGTCGAAAAATCGTTGTCCCTAACTTTTTTCGACTTCTTTTTTCTTTCTCAACCTCCGCTTCACGAACTTTTCCTTTATGAGCTTCCAATAGACGAAAACCACTTTGTCGAAACTATCATTCCTAGTCTTAAGAACTCGTTATCAATCACTCTTCAACACTTTTACCCTTTCGCGGGTAACATTATCATATTTCCTAATAACGAAAAGAAGCCTGAAATTCGCTACGTTGAAGGCGATTTTGTCAAGGTCACATTTGCAAAATCTAACCCTGACTTCAATGATCTAGTAGGAAATCATCCTAGAGATTGTGACCAGTTTTATGATCTTATTCCTGCACTAGGTGAAAGTGTGAAAACATCCGAATTTCGAAAAATCCCACTTTTTTCGGTCCAAGTAACACTTTTCCCACAAAAAGGCGTATCGATTGGTATGACGAATCATCATAGTCTAGCGGATGCTAGCACTCTATTTTGTCTCTTGAACGCGTGGACATCGATTTCAAGATCTAGTACAGATGAGTCATTTCTAACTAATGGAACCAAACCGTGTTATGATAGAGTGATAAATAACCCAAAACTAGATCAAAGTTCTTTAGAGTTTTCCAAAGTTGACACTCTTTACGAAACGTATCAACCAATAAGTCTTTCTAAAACGTCTAATAGACTTCGTGGCACGTTTATTTTGACACGAAAAACCCTAAACGAGTTGAAAAAAAGAGTATTAACTGAGCAACCAACTTTATCATACGTATCATCTTTCACGGTTGCATGTGGTTACATTTGGAGTTGCATAGCGAAATCAAGAAACGATGATATACACTTATTTGGGTTCGCTATTGATTGTAAGGCACGTTTGGATCCACCGGTTCCCTCAAATTATTTTGGGAATTGTGTTGAAGGTTGTCTAGTGAGGACGAAAACAAGTGTGTTGAAAAGAAACAATGGTTTTGTAATGGCTACAAAGTTGATTGGAGAAAGTCTACATAATAAGTTGACCGAAAAAGGTGAAATTGTAAAAGGTGTAGAAGCGTATAAAGATACGTCTAACCTTGGAATGCCAACATGTTTCATAGGAGTTGCTGGAACACCAAAGCTTAAGTATTATGAGACGGATTTCGGGTGGGGGAAGCCTAAAAAGTTTGAAACGATTTCGATAGATTATGATACGTCGATTTCTATGAACGCGTGTAAAGAATTGGAAGATGATTTGGAGATTGGTGTTTGCCTTAAGAATACTGAAATGGAAAGTTTTGTTCGTTTATTTGAGGAAGGATTAGAATCATACGTTTATAGCCGAGCTTAGGTCCCAATATACAGACATCCTATCGATGTGTTATCTATAAACGATGTGTAAGTATAAAAAGATCCTATTGATGTATTCGTTCTCTGTAATAAAACTCTTCGACGTATTGTTGTTTTTGTATGTAATAAAATAATAAATTCAAAATTAACTAGTTTATTACTCTGCCTTCATTCTTTGTAAGATCAATTCCATCGGCCAGTGCTCAAGCATGTCACCACCTTACTTCCTCGAGGGTGCCGATAGCAATGGTGTCGCCCTCGGCCGCCCTCAACCGCCCTGGTGACCGTCGCCCTCAAACATTTCATATCGAAGCATAATTGAGGACGTTCAACGGATGTTTTTTGCTTTTTAACGGATATATTGCAGTTTGTATTTATATATATACACGATGCATACAACAAAAACACATACAACACTTCACACACTCTTCAAAATAAAAAACACATACTTCACACACACATCTTAAAAAATGGTGACAATTCCCCCGATGATCGTCTCGTTCGATGTTTATTACGGAAGTGGATTCGACTACAAATCCAAATTGTACGATTATGAACGTGGTTCAAAAATTTCGTTTGAATACATCGACATTCGAGACGTGTGTTTAGACGAGTTGCTTGAAATTTTGAAGAAAACTGTACCGTTTGAACATACAGACGTGTTATATTATGAAGACGACCGTGTTCCGGAATTGTCCCCTCCCTACATTCGGACCGAGGAACAATGGAACGGTATAAAAGAAACTCTCCTCTTCTGTGCAAATCGAATTTCTCTGTATTTGGAATTTGATGATGATGATGATGATGATGATGATGATGATGATGTATCATTTGACCCATATGAAGGTGATCCATGTCATCCAGATTCTCGTTGGAAATAAATCGTACGTTTTAAGTTTATGATTTTAAAATAAAGTAGTAATTGTATTAGGAATTTTTTATGTTTTTAGGATTTGCTAATTATTGTAATTTTTAATTTTTTAGGACTTGTAATGAATTGTAATCGTTTTTTTTTATTATCAATTTAAGTGTGTTTTTATTTTAATAATAGTATTATTTATAAAAATGAATATAATAACAAAATTTAATAATAAAAAATAATAAATTTTGAGAAAGTATGTCATGGTTGTCAATTGTGTGTTATGGGAGGAAGTGGTGATGAAGGAGGAGAGAGAAAGTTGATGTGGAGCTGAGGAAGTGTTGAGGAAGGCGTCATGGTAGAGATTGGTCTAATAAAACTCTTCGACGTATCAACGATCAACTTTTAAATTTTTAGTATAAACTAGTGAAATGACCCGTGAAATCACGGATTTGTTTTAATGAAATAGTTTAATGATATATTTTAGGTATTAAGTGAACATAAATGTTAAAGTCATTTAGTTTAATGACCCGTGGAACCGCAGATTCCTACTAAGAAACTTGTCATTGTTGTTACAAATATATTGATATACTTAACTTAGTCAGAATATAAATGAACTACATTTATTCTCCCACGACTTTCTTTCAATTTTCATCACAATTGCTATTTTTCTTGTCATAAAAGCCTACATTACAACATTTTATTGAGACGTGTATTTTGTATACATATGTAACATAATTAATCTCTTAAAAAAAAACCCACAATTGATATTTTGTGTTTAAAAAGTTGACTAATCAATGATATTTTGTTGTGTGTAAGAAATTTTATTTTAAGTATGTTATAAGAGATTTGCTATTCTCACACAAATATATCACACAATATCAGCCACACTCTGACTTGACATTTCAGCCACACAAATTATTTAGTTGTTATGATTGAAGAAAAGAAAAGAATAAGATATGATGAAGAAGATAATCACATTCGTTATAAAATAATACAGAATAATTATTTAGTTGTTATTATGAAAAAGAAAAAATAATTCTTTAAAAAGTAGAAGATAAATAATTACTCTTTTTATTAATTTATTTTAATTAGTGTTTATGACATCATTTAGATGTTTTTTAATTTTTTCTTTTTTCTTTTGATTTATTTTTATAAAGAATAATTGTTTTTATGATATAATAAGATTAGAGATTTAATATTAATTATAGATTATAGATTATAGATATAAAGTAAGCTAAAATAAAAAAGAGTCAAGCTTTTTAATTAAGGTGCAAAAAACCACACATAAAACAGAGGTAGATAATAGTATATTTTTCCTCATTTAACGAGTAACCCTTCAATTATTTGTTGAACATTCAATATAATCTGAATCTCCAATGCATATATTATTTGGCGAAACAGTCATTTTTCTCAACTTTTCAACTCCTTCTTCTTCCTCTAATAAACATTTTTTAGGAAGAAGGAGGAGATATCTGTCCAAACATTACACATTTTCCAATTAGAAATTTGATTGTTTCTTACAAATAATATTGAACCATAAAACGTTAAGATGAATGACTTATTCTCCCAATCATTTAAACAAGCTCAAGAAAATGACTTAGAGGCCGGTGGCGGTGGTGGCAATGACTCGGATCTCGATGGTTTCTTTCAAGATGTCGAGAATGTCAAGGAAGACATGACGGAAGTCGATAAACTTTACAAGAGGTTACGAGAGGCAAACGATCAGAGTAAAACGGTCCATGATGCCAAAAACATGAAACAACTCCGATCCAAAATGGACAAGGATATTGAACAAGTGTTGAAACGTGTGAGAGTCATTAAAGGGAAGATCGAGGCGCTTGATAAGGCGAATATCTCCCACCGCAAGCTCCCTGGGTGTGGGCCCGGCTCGTCTGCTGACAGAACACGTTCTTCCGTTGTTAGTGGTCTAGGGAAAAAGCTGAAGTCCATGATGGACGACTTTCAGTCCCTAAGAACTCGTATGAATGAAGAATATAAAGAGACCGTTGCCAGAAGATACTTTACCATAACCGGTGAGAAGGCGAACGATGAAGTGATCGAAAACCTAATCTCTAATGGAGAAGGTGAAGATTTCATGCAAAAAGCCATCCAAGATCAGGGTCGAGGCCAGATTATGGACACTATTTCTGAAATTCAAGAACGACATGATTCGGTGAAAGAAATAGAAAAGAATTTGATAGAACTACATCAAATTTTCTTGGACATGGCCGCGCTAGTCGAGGCTCAAGGTCAACAATTGAATGATATCGAGAGCCATGTGAACCACGCTAGTTCATTCGTTCATCGTGGGACGGAACAACTAGTCGAGGCTCGAGAGTTGCAAAAGAACTCGAGGAAATGTGCTTGCATTGCCTTTTTGCTTGTTATACTTCTTATAATTGTGGTACTTTACCCAATTTGGTTCCCAATGTTGATAAATAGCTTCTAAGAGTGAAAGAAAAAATTGGGAAGAGGAAGTCAAGTATGTTTTCATGGATTTTGTTTCTCATTATTGTGCCTTGAAAAGAATGTGTGTTTATGTTTTCATTTTCTAAAGAGATGTATGTATGATAGTAGATATTAATTTTTATTCAACTCGAAAGAAAGGACGGATTAAAATACATAATGTTTCTAATCTAAAATAATAAATAAATAATAAATGATATCGTTGTCATATTTCAAAACCGTTGGATCTTGTTTGTATTGGATATGTAAAAAATTAAATTCGTGTATGAGTATATACATCCGTTCAAGGCTGGGTTTTGTAGCTTACACCATGTATTTAACTTTGAATTCCTATTGTATGCATCCAACTTTGAAATCGAATAGGTAATTCAATATATACAATAGAATAATTTAAAAAGTTAAATGCATACAATAGGAGATTTCAAAGTTGGATGCATACAATAGGAATTTGATGAAAGTTCAATACATTTTCATATACTTTTCCCTTTCGAGTACTGCACACTAATGGTCAATTCGTTTTTTTTTTTTTTTTTTTTCAAACCTGTTTCAGGTCCGAGAACCCACGAAGGGAGGGACTTGAATTTTTCTAAAGAAATATCTCGTATTAGTATCATAAAATATAATAAAGTTTAATTAATACAATAACTATTAACATCAAAATATTAATTCTTAAAGCTGGTGTTCGTACTCGTTTTTCAGTGTTCATCTCGGTGTTCAAAATAGAAATCGAAATTAACTTTCACTGACATACTTGACATGAGTTGACATGAGTGAAGATGTTCATTTCAGTATATTTTCTATTTTATATTAGTTTGAATATTTTTAATACTTATTTTTTTATTATTTTAATACTCTTATATTTTATTAATTATAAATTATAATAAATAACAATAATAAAAGAGGCATCTTTTATCATAAAAAATTACAACTCTTAAAAAAAACTTAAACATACTACGATTATTCATACGAACGATTATTTTAAACAAACTCAAAGCTCCACAAACCACCATCTCCTCCTCCTCACGACCCTCCATCAAACGCCTCATCACAAGATAATAGTCTAATTTCATAAATACATAGAAGTAACTGTTTAAATTAATTTTATATCCTTAATTTATTTAACAAAGACAAAAGTGTAAGTAAAATGTAAGGCTAAACTGAAAAGTAAATTAAAAGTACATGCTATTTTTTTTTAAACAAGTATTTTTGTTTGTTCGGACTATTAAATTGAGGGGGATTGAGTATCGTTGACTAATAAGACCATTCCTAGTGGTGAAGGTGACGTCAGAGACAGTTTTTGCAATTTTTGCCTAAAAAGCGCAAACTGGCTGTGAGTCAGCAGGGTCAGTTTCTGACCTTTTCTAACAGTCAAAGTCAGTTTTTTGTGTCAGTTTTCAGTAGGGTCTACCAGTTTATTATTTTTTACATTTTCTTTATTTCTAACATATTATTTAATAAAAATTAAAATAGAAAGTTCATTAAATAAAAAAAAATACAAACTAAAAATGAAAAAAATACTTAAAATGAAATAAGTAAAAAAAAAAAACATAAACTAGTAAACTAGTTGTCGTTGTCGTCTTCGGAGGTTGCGTCGGGTTCTTGTGGTGGTTTGTCGACCAAATGCATAAACTCTTCAAGGTACACTTTTTGAAGCTTCATGATATAGGATTTGTGACCCGTGTGATGGCCCCGTCAAAACACTTAACGGCTCCGTCACTTGGTCCCACAGCTTGATCGAACTTAAATTAATTTAACAAACGACATTGCATTCTTTTATTTCAAAAGTTTTTCAAAAAGGAAAGCATACCAAAATATGTAGTTTAAAAGTAACCCAACATATTAGTTAACCAAAGTTGACATAAAACATTGTCAACAAACCACAAGTTTAAATTATCCAAAAACAGAATGCAAGCTTAAGTTTCATAAATTGTTTCATTAACATCTGTCCAAATGCATGCAGACTCTTCTAAACACAGCGGAAGCATCACATAAACTCAAGTACCTGTGAAAACATGCGAGTAAACTGTCAACACAAAGATTGAGTGAATTATAGGTTTAAATAATTGAATAAACTTTAGACCACAAGATTTAAAATGTTAGAAAACATTAAACATTATTCCATTATCAATGAGCCACCTGATAACCACTTAACCCTTTATTTACCCTTGCCAAACACAATAATAATATACACTGGACAGTGTATCTACAACAAAATACGAATACTAAACATTTCGATTATAAATTGCTAGCGCGACTAGCTCGAAATGGGGTTGTCAAACCCGATAGATCTATCCGTAGGATTCGCGTTCACCGGTAGAAACCAATGATTACAGTTACCAGACTAGGGAATATTTTTGTCCAACTCACAATGAATAATTTAAATTTAATTGTCACTTGTGTCTAAATGTGAAATAAAATGCATGTAATCACATCCCAAAAATATACTTTAAAAAGTATGTAACAACGGGACTATAACTCACCTTAATAGTAACGAAGTAACCAACACAATTAAGCGAACAGCAAATGAGTACAGTGATCAAGAATGATCACAACGCCGACCTATAAATAAAGCAGGTCGATATAAATAACTAACTTAGGTCAAGTCTTAGTATGATAGCTATTGTACATGTTGCAAGTAGTCATAGAACAACACTCAGCATGCATCGGTTTGATCGGAACATCGTACGGACACACACTTTCTATTTTTAGAAAGTTTCTATTTTTGAAAAGTTTCTATTTTTGGAAAGTTTCTATTTTTGGAAAGTTTCCAAATTTAGAAAGTTGCTATTTTAGGAAAGTTTATAAGTTAGGAAAGTTTCCTTAATTAGAAAGTCAACAAAAGTCAACTGAAAGTCAAAGTCAACCGAAAGTCAACTCAAAAGTCAACATTGGTCAAACATAGTCAACGTTAATTTTAAAAGTGTAAGTTGTGATAATAATATAAGTTATAATGTTAATTAAAGTTAAATATGTCTAATTATGTCATATCATAAGTTTAATTAAAATGAATTATTAAAGTTAACATAAGTTTAAATGATATAATTTATATAACATAAGTATTTAATTAATTAATTAAATATTAGTCATAATATAAGTATTATTAATTAATAATAAATTTTAAATCATATCATAAGTATTATTAATTAATAATGAATTATTAATCATATCATAAGTTTCTAATTATAATTATTAAATCATAAGTATTTAATAATTAAATTATAATTAAATAATAACTAAGCCTTATAATAATTAAATAATTAATTAATCCTTATTATAAGTCTTATAATAATAATCTTATAATATAAGTTTAATACTTATCATAAGTATTTTCCATTAATAATAAAAGTATTATTAATCATAAGTTTAATTAAAATGTTAATTAAATCATAAGTAATAATTAAATGATATAATAAATATATATATCATAAGTCTTAAAATTTTAATAATTACTTTTATATCATAAGAAATTAAATGATAATGAAATTCATTATTTATATCATAAGTTTAATAATTAATCATAAGTTTTAAATCAAAAGTTCATCGGGTCGTATCTTGAGCCCCGGGTGTCGGGTTTCAGCGAGCCTTACATATATCTCCGCCTAATCAAACCACCCGACACTTTGGTACACTCAAGAACACACCAAGAATAGGCCACAAGTCGTGGTGATCAGCCATGACACCACTTGGAACTTCAATTCAATCAAAATCGTGTTTTAGCCATAACGGGTGATTCGTGGCTCGGATTTAGATGACCCGAACATGAAAGTTCGTCCCACCATTAATCCTAACACACTAACACACCCTAAAGTCACCAAATATGGTCACAAAGTTGGACCAAACCTGGTTCATATCAATATCACATTTCAATTTTAACAAAATACCATTTTGATCATATCTAGGGCTCCGGGAATCGAAACGACATGAATCCGGAGTCTAAAATTAATGTCTTGATGAAAGGAACTCATCTAGATACTTTATTTTAACTTTTATAACAGTCACAATATTAGAAATACACGAATTAGCTGCTGTCCCAATTATATCAAACCGAAAACATATGTATTTGAGTAATTCTATGCATACAAACACCATTACAACAATAAGTAATCATCATACTATTAATATATATAATCAAAATACATAAAAATAATGAAAAATCAAAAGTTCTAGGGCCAGGGTTTATACCCTAATCAACAATCAACAAGTATAATCGCGTAGAGAACGGAATGAGGAGCGCGTTGGTGTTGTTTAATCCTTGATCCAAGCTATATTTTTGGTTGATGATGATGATGATATGGTGAGGGTTGGCGACGGCACAAGGAGAGGAGAAAGATGGAGAGCAAAAATAAATTTAGGTTTTGATAAATTGAAATAAAATGTGGAAATGAGAGGAATGGTGCAAAAGTGAAGGGTATACCCCCTCCCCCTTGGTCTCGGCCGAATGGGGTGTGTGGGGTGGGCCCCACAAGCCCAAGTTTGCTTAATGATGATTTACTTGTGGCCCGAAAGCCCGAACGAAACCCGAAACGCGAAAACATGCTTACGCGATTACAAATTCGGAGAGATAACGAATAAGCGATGAAAAATAAATATAAATACTATATATAATTATATGATCTTAAAATATCATATTTAAAATAATTAGGATTTAAATATCCCAAAAACTCGACCGTTGGTTTGAAAACCGGAAAGATTCGCTGGATAGAAATATGCGACACGTAGAAACGTATAACTCAAAATATGAATACAAAAATTCACATAACACATAATAATTAATATATTATTATTAAAATAATAATATAGGTCATAGAAATGACGTAGCACAATTAACAGTTAACGGTCGTTAAATAATTAACGGTAAAAGATAACGGAAAAAGTAGGGTCGTGACAACCCGGGTCCTTGATGTCACTTGCATTAACGGTCAAAATACTTGCACCAGCAAAAGCGGTTCGTAGTGTTTCTTGTTTTTCGCATGTTCAACACCTTTTGATCTTTCCGCTTTAGCCTTTGAAATAGCTTCCAAAGCCTCATCCGCCTTTGATGAACGAGTCGAACGACTAGAGTCGGTAGAATGGTTTGATCGTGCCTTTTTTTTTTTGCCTTCTCTCGGCCCATTGGTCTCACAAAAGGATCTTCCTCAAAAATATCGTTGTTTTGAGAAAGTGGAACCTCAAACCCTTCCTCCTCGGCGTCCAAATTTAGTTGCAAATTCGAACCCGGAACGTACCACTTTGATTTGTTTTTCAAAACCCGCCAAGCTTCCATCATGTTAAACTTTTTTCCATTATTATTAATTCTATAAATTTCATGAGCTCGTTGTTCGACTTGTTGATCATTTTCCCCGCTTCTCCAAGTACGTTCGGCTTCGTTATAAGCGGCTTGATATGCACCACAAAAGGCGTTGACATTTCTCCATTTTGATGACAACTGATCGTCACCTCGGTTCCATCCATATTTGTTGTTATTAAATTTCTTGTAAATGGTATGCCACAACGATTGATATTTTTGTGAATTTCCCTTCTTCGAATCCTCGGACGAAACCAACCAACATTGAACCAACCACGCTTCTTCTAGACCACTCCATTTTGTTTGATTCCTTTGAGTCAGAACATCATCTCGCTCATTCTCCTTCGACACTACATAATTTTCAAACATTTAAAATTAAATATATAAATATATATATATATATATATATATATATATATATATATATATATATATATATATATATATATATATATATATATATATATATATATATATATATATATATATATATATATATATATATATATATATATATACGGACTATATGTATACCGTATGTATATGTATACTGTATGTATCTATATGTATACTGTATGTATATGTATACCGTATGTATATGTATACCGTATGTATCTATATGTATAAAAATAAACCGAATTACCTTGATTCTTTGTATGTTTTCTTGTTTAACGTACTTGAGGAGTTTCCGGGATCGATTCTTCTTGGCTATGCGCATCATTTGGTGGGATACTTTCCGACACCGAATCGTGAGTCATTGTCGGAGTCGGCGGATTCAACAACATTGATTGAAAAGAGCCCCGATGTTGTTGGTCGAAAAGCCGTTGTTGTTCTAAAAGTTCTTGTTGTTCCATATAAAATTGATGTTGTTGTTCGGTAGTAAGAAAACGATAATTGGGCATAACGATTGGAATTTGTTGAAGATTGTTCGGATTCGATGAACTACCACCCACGTACGATCCATATCTCCAATCGTTGGGGTTTGGTGGTCTTTGATTTGGGTTAAACATAATTATTATTTTTGTGACAAAATGTTAAAGATGAGTTGAAGATGAAAGAGTGAAGTGTTGAAGATGAGTTGTAAAATGGTGTATATGTATATATAGAAGATAATATATTAAGGAAAAGAAAAAAAAACAAAAAAAAAAATTACAAAGGGCTCTATAGCCGTTGGTGGTTGTGGGGTCACCAAAATTTCGAACGAATCAATCACACTAGGCCACGTTGATCTGACGATTTTCATCCTTTTCGTCAAAGTCCTAACTAACGCCTCTAACTAACGGAAACTGACGCCCCGTTAACGGCCGTCAGTTTCCGTTACATTTGCCATGTCAACTAACGAATGGGAACTAACGGGTCGTTAGATATGGTCTAAGTCCACTTCCCCAAATCTTTTAGTTTCCTTTTCTTTTTCTTTCAAGAACAATCAAGAACTACAACAATACACCTAAATCCAAACTCTAAACGTCATCATCACAATCATCAATCATGGCGGCTCGTAAAGCTGCAACTTTACTCAAACTTTCGTCATCCTCATCTTCTTCTTGTAGTTCAGCCGCTTCACTGTTCCATCGCCGTGGCCTTGCTGGTTCCGCCGGTACACCTCACCCTCACAATTTTATCTTTAATTAATTAATTAATATTATTACGTTTTTATATAGTATTAAGTGATGATGTTTATTTGTTTGCAGATCATCATGGACCACCTAAAGTTGACTTCTGGAAAGATCCAATGAGTCCTTCTAAATGGAAGGAAGAACATGTTAGTCACCTATATCTATACCTATATATATTATCTGATCACCTTTTAGCTTATAATTTGTAAATGCTAATACTTTGCTCATAATTGATGATTTTAGGGTTTTAACATGCTGGTGGATTTTTTTTTATTTATCTGGTTGAATGTGCGGTTTGATGTATGTAGTACTGTTGTTTACTGGTATGAACTTTAAGAACGGAGCCTGTGGGAAATAATTAATACTTTAATTAATAAATAATGTAGTTGGTTAAACTAAATGTATGGAATATTTGATCTTTATGGTGGATTTTAAATTCAGATTGAGTTGGTTTGTATGATTGAAATTGGGATTGTGATTACGTATATGTAATCTGCATTTCACACAATCAAGGATATAGTAAACTTTATACATACATGATCTTTATGCTGTTGTTAGGGACTCATAGTTTCCCCAATTTAATTAATTGGCCTGCAGTAGTTTATCAAGAATATAAAAATGGCAGTAGCTGAAATGATCATCACTGCACTCATTATTTTCTTTTTTTTGTTTCTTTTTATCATTTTTATAACGATTTTGTCTCTCTTAGGTGATTAACTATAAGAAAAATAAGGATTGTACTTTCAATGTTGTTTTACTAAGCGTATGAGTAACTCTGTTTTCAGTTTGTTATCGTATCCTTAGCTGGCTGGGGTGTGGCTATCTATGGTGGATACAAGCTCTTCTCTGGAGGCAAAAAGGACGAGGTATTCACTATTTCATTAAAGTGTTCATTTTTGTTTACTATAATTAATCAAGGGATTGTGTAAATATATTGGCACGATATACCATGGTATCGATGTATGACGAAGCACTAATCTACTATTTACTCTATGCCACGTAATTAAACGAAAGAAAATATTTTATGTTTTTTGTGTTATGTTAAATTCATATATTCATGCAGTGTAGCCTTATACTATTATTAGATTGAAAATTGAAAATTGAAAATTGAAAATGAAGTTGGTAATTATGCAAGGGAAGATGCCAATCAAGAGCCCTATGTATGATATCAGTGTGATTGTATTATGATGCTTTACTGTTTCATTATTTTGTTTCACTGTTCTCTATTATTTTGATTTTTATCTTGTTAAGTTCTTTACCATCTAATTGAGTGATAATGATCAAAGTTTTTCAGTTAGTTCTCTGTTAACTCAGAACATAACTATATATTTATATGCATGTTGTCATTAAGCACTTTGTTGTTTGTAATACCTGATAATCATGAGTCTAATATGCAAATATTATGATTACCTTTTAACTAAATATTAACACTGGTTTTGTTACTGTGCTCCAAAAGTAAATTATAGGAAATAGTGTTTGTTAACCCTTCTACTTACTACAATATCTATTTGATACTTTACTTTTTAAGTAACGCATCTGTTTGATATGCGTTCTGCTCCAATCATCTTGTCCGGTAGACCTATTAATAAGGGAGAACGTGAAAAAAAAAAAAAAAAATCACTTGTGTATTACCAACTATTAACGCGATATTGTTTGCACAAAAGGTTAAATCAATCATTATAATCTGTGCTAACTTGAATGGATTTTTTTTTTTTTTTTTTTTTTGCAGAAACCAGGTGAAGCGTCAAACTCAGGTTGAAACGGGTACAAATGTACTATCTAGTTGTTTGCTTCGTGTAAGTGTTGAACTTGAGAGAGTAGTAGTCGATACATGTTCTAAATTTTGAGTAGCAGATATTCATGCTCTGTTTTTGCTTTAAATAAATTCACGTATTTCAATATTGACATGTTTTGATATGTGTAATGTGTTTGTTACTTTATCCTTTGGCAAGATTTGTGCAGCAACATACAAATCATATTTATAAGATCTGCATGTTACAAATTGAAAAGTAGGTTCTGTTCTGAATGTATACGCTTACAAAGCCATTTTTACGACAAAAACTAGGGTGCTGCACAATCTACATGACATATTTGTATTGATTTAAGCCTTCAAGGTTGTCTTCGTAGTAGCTTGTTCCTGACTTCTCATAGGCTGTGTTTCAACTATTTGTGTGAACTAGTTTTCGAACCCTCCCTTCGCTCCGGGGGTTCGGTTTTCAATGTATTTTATTGTGTTTACTTTGTAAAATTATTTCGTGGCTAACGATCATGTCGTTGAAACGCAAATCGAGTCGAACTAAAAGGTATAACCCGTCAAAGATTTAAATGTTATCTTAAATTATCAATATATGTGCATCTACGCGTTTCGCTATGGAATTGTTGACTTTTTAAAAATTTAACGCAATTAAGTCGTTATCTTATATTAACACTTCGTATGATTTAAGAGTAGAAGATTTACTGAGATATATCTAAAAATTCACTAAATAATTAAAAAATAATAATAAGACCCATATGTGATTGTCGTTAATAGATGAAAATAGTTACGGAGCCTGTGAGTGAAAATTCAACGTGTATGAAAAGTACCCCAAATATTTAGCGTTTTTTAACAAGTGTCCGTTTTGCGTATAGTTAGTGACATTGTGTTCGTAAAATTATTTCGAGTTTAACGATGGTGTCGGAAAAATTTAACTCGGGAGCGAGAAGATATGACCCGTTGAATATTTGAGTGGAGTTTATTTAAGTTTTTTTATGAAAATGTTGATTTGACAGTTTACCCCCTGTTTTGGGGGCCGATTTTAAATTTTGAACAAAGTGTGGGGGTGTTTGTGGTGAAATGGAATTTAGTTAAAAGGGGGAAAAAGGTGAAAAGACGAAAGCGTCCTTGATACTATTCATCATTTTTGTCTAATAGATAACAAGTATTCGGGCGGGCCAGCTTCGCTGGGCCCAAAATCGCTAGTCTGGGAGGGGAAAAAAAACACCCCTGCAAGAATTGAACCTGCACCCATCTGGAAACAATAAAAGCCACCAAGCCACCCAACCACTTATGTCTTTGTGTTATTATTTTACAGTGTTTAATATAGATCCCTTAAAATTAGAGGGTTGAGCAAAATTAAAAAGGTAATTAAAAGGAGGTGAAATTTAACATAATGTAAAGAAGTTTCAAATGAATAATTTCATTTTTTTGTCTTCTTGTGTTTTCTATTTGAATCTATGTATAATATAGTAATAGTAATTATATTCGCCTGAAGTTTGTACAGTTCATCAACTGCAGTCTAAGTGATCTTTAGCACGAAACAAATATTTCTTGTCACACTAAGGTTTAAATAAAACTGAGATTTATTTGTAGTTTGAGCATTGTGGCAATGTATTTATCTCTTTTAAAATTGATTTTCTGTTCAGGTATTTGAAAACATATATCTGTGTTGATCTGTCAGTTGAATAACCACCATTCTTGAGAAGATCACATTACACATTCATGATATTGCAAATGATATGAAAATAGACTCTTTTATTTTCCTTTGATTCCATCAAGACAAATAGCCTTGGTTACATCATGATACACATTCCTTATTCACCTATAGTCATGAGCTTTTAAGATTTCAGCATTTGATATCTAATACCGGATGATATTTTGATATAACAAGCGTTTGATGTCTATAAACCTAATCATTTAAACTTTTTAATGTGCTCCAGTTCAGAAAATAGAAAAAATGAAACAACCATTACAACCAAACAACACGGGAATGTTAGGAACTAGAAAATTACACTAACCAAGCTAATAATAGTTACCACTATTTGAAGACGAGCCTAAGCGGAACAAAGCCGAACACAAAACCTAAGGATATTTCTTACGTTTGTTGATGCGGAAATAATGTTTAATATTTAATTTGATCAAGGATCGTGAGGATCCATATTATATTGCTAGAACAATTCATTGGTGATCTTACTTGATGGTGACATGATCATAATATCTTATTATGGATACGAGTGTGTTCTTGGTGTATGAATATTTATAATAAATGAAATATCTACTATAGGGATAGATGTCGCTATTTAAAATCCGTTAGGACTCAACGATGATAGCTCTACTATTCAGAATCTAAAAGACTCAACAGAGAAAACCAGTAAGGTTTATTACAAACTACAACATGATTACAAACTACAACTGAGGCTTCCTTTTATAGGCGAGCCATAACTCTATTTACAGATGCTCTGGGACTCACGCACTGCGATCGTTTATATCATCAATCGTTTACATTATTGTTGTGGCCCGCGCTCTTATTTAACTTTAAACGTAAACCGCACACGTCGATCTACTTTAAAGATACCTATGATCCACACACTAATCACGCGTATATTACAATAATGGAAACTATGGCTTACATGGCACACACACTAAATTATTATACATATCTAATATCTATTCATTATTGATATGGCCGGCATGGGATCCACTGTGACCCACTTTCTTTATTGTCTTTTGTCTACATCCTCCCCTCGCCGAAAAAGCTAGCGTCGAAATTTCTTGATCTCTTCATGCCTTTTCTGAATCGGCGAAATCCTTCAATTCTTCGGGTAATTTATTTGATGCTTGATCCTTTTCTGATATCTATCATGTTGGAGTTAAAGTTGAACTATTGACTTTTTGTTGTACCCCATAATTTGCCCAATACTTAAATCCATTGTTTGATTCTGCATGAACAGCTCATATGTTAATTTATGATATAACACACATGTCGATCTACTTTAAAGATACTTATGATCCACAAACTAATCACGCGTATATTACAATAATGGAAACTATGGCTTACATGACACACACTAAATTATTATACATATCTATTCATTATTGATATGGCCGGCATGGGATCCACTGTGACCCACTTTCTTTATTGTCTTTTGTCTACATCCTCCCCTCGCCGAAAAAGCTAGCGTCGGAATTTCTTGATCTCTTCATGCCTTTTCTGAATCGGCGAAATCCTTCCATTCTTCTGGTAATTTGTTTGATGCTTGATCCTTTTCTGATATCTATCCTGTTGGAGTTAAAGTTGAACTATTGACTTTTTGTTGTACCCCATAATTTGCCCAATACTTAAATCCGTTGTTTGATTCATTGCGTAAAATAGCATTTGGGTTCCCCGCAATATATGCGTAAAAGTAAACACATCGTAACTTATGGATTTCCCAATGTGATATCCCCATCTTTCGAACGAAAGCCTTTTATAAACCAAGGCATTCTTGGAACGTTCTTCGAATGTCTTACAAACTGATCTCGCCTTAAATAGTAAAAAATGGAGCAAATGAACTCACGCATATAATTATTGTAAAACAGTTAATAAAACATTTGCATGTATTCTCAGCCCTAAAAATGTAAAGAGTAAAAGGGGAGCAAATGAAACTCACCAAACTGTATTTTGTAATAAAAATACACCAAAACCGAAAAAGAAGAAACAAGCGAGTCGGAATAAGATAGTTGTATTCATGTGGTGTAATATATGTAATATAGTGTGCTTATGCTTTATGAGCTAATATGGTGATTTATGATATAACGCATTTCAAGAGAACCTAAACATTTTTCATTAATCTTGAAAACAAGGGCGATATACCCGTACTTAACATTCTGAAACTCAAGAACACATCGTATGCATGTATGAAAATAGATGTCATATATAGATCTCACCAGACGTTAACTATAAAAAGTCAGATCTGATTTGACCTAGATTTTGATATGTAGATCCAGATATAAACCCAAACTACAACGTAGTCTACACAGATTATCACAGATGCTCTAGAACTTTTTTAAGATGAAAGAAAGATTATCATAACTGGTTTGCATCCAGATGCATATCAAATCCAATCAAACTAGTTTGACCTTCAAAAGAAAAGAAAAAAAGAACGAATAAATTTTTATGTATATAAAGCAATTAACAGCAAACTGAAATATACTTTTTGTGAAAATCAAAACGAGAGATTGAGAGTAGAGAGATGAGGAGAGACGGAAGTGGTTTACAAAGAAACAGGGTAGATCTGACTCTTTTAAAGGTGAACTCAATATAATAATACCTCCGTAACATTTTTGATGGATACTCCGTAATTAAATACAACCCGTTTCACTAAACCCGACCCACATAAAACAGTGGTCTCAGTACATATTCAGATCTGACCCTCTTTTAAAGGATAAAAATGAAAATTCCTTAACTACTCCTCACTTAATACTAGTAATAAGTACACCAATAGAGTAACATTTACAATTACAATTACAATTACAATTACAATTGGTATACTCCGTAATCAAATATGAGTTCAACCCGTTTCACTAAAACCGGACCCACAAAAAGGGTGTCTAAATTTGTGGATGAGATTTGGATAGAATATGATTCTCACCCAATCTTCCTGCTGCACTTCAATTCACTACTGGCCACTTGTCTTAATTTGCTATTCGCATGATCAGGTAATTAAGCATCATTCATTTCTCTTTGTGATCCAAGTCAGTAATTTGTCTATAACGCTTGATAATGTACATTTGTTCGTCTAATTACAACACTTAGTTTCAATTTGGGCAATTAAAGTGCAAATGTTTTCTAAGTTAGTATTTTAAACTATATATATATATATATTACTGGTTCTGTAGGAATACCGAACTGATGTTTATAACATGAAGATCAACATGAACAAAAAGCTAATGTTTATTAGCATAAACAGCAACATGAATACACTCACTATGATGACTTAAACAGTTGCTAATAATATGACATTCATGTGTTATATATTATATATACTATATCTGTTGCTATAAAAAAATATCAACATAAGGATAGATGGAGGTCTTAGGTCATTTATACAATTATACATCAAGAAATAACTGATCTATTAATCAAGTATGATTAAGATCATTAACCAAACAATCAATGATGCATAAGTTAGACCTTTTGATCAACCCTGCTGTAAAGGAAGTGGAACAAACAGGTTGGATCATGGGTCATGTTAAAACAGCCCATTTGCACTTAATGGGTCAAATTGAACCCATTTAACATGTGGATCACAAGTCTGCAAAACAGCCCATTGATGGGTCACCTATTTTGAACAGCTCACTATCCTGATTTACAGCAGCCCATTAATCATAATGGGTCTTGGGTCAAAACATACCCAATGAACCATCCGACCATATTTAGACCACTATATCTCATTCGCAACAACATAACTTTGGACTAATAATATACCGTTACGAAGCCCTTGTCAAAAGCTTCGTAAACATATAAAATGTCACTCATAATTGTTATATATATATCTACATATTTAGGTCCAAAGTTTGGCAAAATTGCACTAATAACCGATTTTTCTAACAGTTTGATAAATATATAATCATTGAATTGAACTTTAGGTTGTTGCGCTAGTTATGAAATACTTTATTAATATGGTGATTTTTGTCTATGACACTATAGTCTGAAATCCAGTGAAAAAGGGGGAAAAAGATGTGTAAATCAACGTTTTCATGTTGTAAAATTTACATATCCGAGGCACGAAACAAGTCAGCTCTGGATACGATTGAACGAGCTGTTAAATTGTTTCCTGGGGTTGCTATTATGAATATATTTGTAGATGAGATTTACAACAGAGTAGGATACACACTTGTCTCGAAATCTGATTCTTTTGATTCGAGTTGTTTGAAAAGTGCTGTTTTCTCAATGGTGAAAACAGCATTTGAAACTATCGATCTTGAGTTACATACTGGAAATCATCCACGGCTTGGTGTTGTTGATCATATATGTTTCCATCCGTTAGCTTCAACGTCACTTGAACAAGTTGCTGAGACGGCTAAAGCTCTTGCTGCCGATATCGGCTCCGTACTTCAAGGTTTGTTAAATTTATCTTTTCTCGTATGAATATTTACAAATTTGCTATAGTGACACACCCTAGGTGATGATTTATGAGTATGCCTGGCAATTAAGACAGATACTTTCAAATATGGATCAATTGGGTTAAGCTTTCGGGTTAACCGGGTCTTGAGAAAAATTAGGTCCGACAATGTTAAAAAAAGGACCAATGGGTTTCTCTCCAACCTATTGGGTCCTATGCTAATTATAAAGGAGCATGTCAATTGGGTATCAATTCCTAAAGCTCAATGAATATGGTTAAGTCTAATGGGTCTTGTGAATGGGTCAAATGGGTCGAGCATAAAGATCATAACAAGTTCATCCGTCAAACGTAATCATAAATGTAAAAAAATCAAATGTAAAACTATAAACGTGAAACGTAAATATAAACGTAAAACGTAATCATAAATGTAAAAATCAAATAAAAGTATATGACACGTTTGGACCCATCTGACCCATGACCCGTTACCGAACCCGACTCAACATAACCCATTCGGACCCATTTAAAAATATGACCCGTTTGACCCATGACATTTCAACCCAAAACAGTTTTGACCCGTTATCCAAACCGACCCAACATGACCCGTTTTGTCAGGTATATTTATGAGTAGAGGTGACAATTTTCATACGGCTATTTAATACTTATGAATGGGTTGTAAATTGTTGCCAATGATGATAAACATTGTTCTGCAGTCCCTATTTATACATATGGCGCTGCGCATAAACAACAAAAATCAATCGATTCCATCAGGAGGGAACTCAGCTACTTCAAACCAAACACAGATGGAAACCAGTGGTCAGGTGGACCACAGTCAACCGTTCTACCATTTGAACCAGATGAAGGTCCAGCCCAATCAGATCAATCCAAGGGTATAATAGTCATAGGAGCAACCAAGTGGGTGGGTACATACAACATACCTGTGTTTTGCACCAACATTAGTACAGTTCGTAAAATTGCAAAATTGGTAAGTGGAAGAGGTGGTGGGCATGCATCGGTTCAGGCAATAGCACTAGTTCATGGTGATGTTACTGAGGTGGTTTGTAACTTGCTTGAACCAACTAAGGTTGGTGGTGACCAAGTTCAAGGTTTAGTCGAACGATTTGCTACAGAGGAGGGCGTGTCTGTCGGAAAAGGATACTTCACCGATTTTTCTCAGGATGAAACAATTCAAAATTATTTGAAGTTGAGTTCTTTCTGACAATTTCAGAGTTGGTGATCAAACATGGCGTTACTAAATAAAATTGTTACGTAGTAGTTATTATCCATCATAATATAATATCCTAACCTATTTATACATTATGGTGAACTTATATAACTTTCAACTCTTAATCCCCATGTAATAAAATTATGTTGCAACTTATGTTACGTTGCAACCTATGTAACTACCTGCAGTGTCCAATAGGTTATATACTCTTCTAATCGCCATAATATTGTGGTGTAACTCGTATGAGTTACATATTCCTTAATGACCATATATTAAATAGCCTTAACTTTTTATTTTTATTTTTTGTTGGCGAAAAAACGAAAACTATATAGACAAAGACTTATTCATCGAAAGATGAAAAAGCCGAACAAGAATACAACAAAGCAACGGCAAGGATCGAAACTAAAAAGGAAAAGAAAATCTAACTGCTAGCTACAATCGATCCGAACCGAGCCAAAGAGACAAACAACATAACCCACAATACAACCGAAAAAATAGTATAACTAGACTAAAAACCACAAACTGAAATGAACCAAAGAACTTAAATTTGATCCCAAATCAACAAACTACTAAGCAAAAAAAATGAAGAAAATGAGGCATGAAGAGAAGCAAATGAAATTAAGCACCCGGTTTAATTACATCCCGTTGCTCGAGTCTATCGAAAAAACCGTCCCAATTCTTTTTAACACCAATGTTAACCTCAATATCCCGAACCACGAATTCCTCATATGAAACTCTTGAGAATCTTCAATACTTGGAGTTCTGAGTTTTTTGATTATTTATTTATTTTTTTTTGATGAAAAACAAAAACAATAATTAAAATAGATCCAAAAGATCTGATTGGGTTATAATTATTAACTTAGGCTCTACCGCGTCAGATTGATTGATCCTACGATCTATTGACAACTAAACCCAATTATTACAACCTGCAGCACGAATACAAATCAACTGAACACAACCCGTGAAACAACGATTGAAACTCCCCTAAAACCTGAACTTACTTAAACCAAGACCCAAACGTCTTCGAACACCCGATAACAATCAAGAAGAACTGACTGTAACTGAACGCGACCAACCACCATAAACCGCAACCGAACTCGAACAAGGAGTCACCAAAACTACATCTAACAAAACCATAAAGTTACAAACAAAGGCCCGTGTAAAACATCAGAAACCAAACTCGGTGACTCAACTTGGCTGATGCCGCCGCCGAGGATTAAAACAAACCAAATAAGGCTTGTGTATCACCCTATAGAGACCTACCTTTATATTTCAGTAGTTTGGAAGTATATTTATGTTTAGATATTTTAAGTGTAGCGACCCGACCAAATCATGTTTGACGGCGCCGTCTACTTAGGTCCCGTTACGTGGTCATAAGTCTTTAAAACAACGTTTGACCTAACGATATGTCGCATTCATTTCAAATGTAAAGATTGTTCAAAGTTTACAAGAATAGTTCCACCACAAGTTACGATACAAAGTTTTAAGTACAAATGAAACTTATGCGACACAATTTAAAAGTAGCCAAAAGACGCTCCATGTATGCATATATACTCGACATCCAATGCAAGTATCAAAATAATGAGCGTAAGCATGTATCATGTATCGTTCAAGGACCTGAGAAAAACATAGAAATCTGTCAACGAAAACGTTGGTGAAATCATAGGTTTAAGTAAGTAAGTACAAGTGAACCACAAGATTTGCAACCATGAGATAATAGTAATACATTCCAAAAGTTTGTTTCACGAGCACCCAATTATCAATGCTTAACATTCCTTCCATAGAACCCCATCACAATAGTGTTAGAACATACACTGTTTCTCGAAAATACATTTCATTCGTAAACGGTAGCGAACCGTTTGAATGAGGGTTTGTCAAACCCATATGGCCATATAACATAAGTTCTCGCTTACACCCGGCAAGTGTAACTAATGATAATCGAATTGAGGATTTTTGTTCAAACTCGTATGTAGAATGTTTGTTTTCCTGTACTTGTGTTCACTTAGTAAAAAGAAACGTTTATGTTTTTCTCATCCTAAATGTAAGTGCAAAAGAGTAAAAGTGGGACTATGATCTCACCTTGAGTGCACGTACGAAAAGTACTTCACAAAATAACGTGTGCGAAGGATAGTGCTAGTCTTGACCTAAACAAATAGGTCGTATCAATAACGGTAAACACGATAGGTCAAAGATGTTCAATTAGTCCTATGGCTCGTTACGACTCGATTATGTAGCATGTGAAATCAAATTGTCAAGTTTCATGCAAGATACAAATATATAAACAAGTTAGGAAGGTTGCATAATCATTTGGTTAAGTTTGACAAAAAGTCAAACTTTGGTCGGTCAAAGTCAACGAAAAAGTCAACACGTTCGGGTCGAGTCCCGAACTATTTTTCTGAGGTTTTTAATCATGTATGAGCATGTTAGAACAAGTTACATGTGAATCGAAGGTGCGTAGCATAGCAAACATTATTCGAAAATTGACAAAGTTGGACAGACCACTTTGGCGCGCCGCGCGGGTATATGGCGCGCCGCGCCATTACCTGTGCAGAGAATTCTGGCAGTTTTTAAGTTTTATGCACGAACCTAACTTCAAACAATCACCATTTATGATCCGCAAACAATCAAGACAAGTATCTTATACCGTTGGGAAGGCAATTTGACGAGGAAAACAACTAAACACATTTTATCAATCAATCTACCTATTACAACAACCAAAACCGCATCTAATGCTTAACATTAACCGCATACAAGTTCATAAATGCAATTCAATGATTCGGGCAACCAATTTACATGAATGATATGCCGTTTTGAAGGTAATCAAGCATACAATCCAACTAAACACTTACCAATAATAATCCATGGCATTCAATGCATCAAAAGTCCATTTCAAGTTCATCAAACCCTAACCCAAATTCACCAAAATCAATAATCAAGTTCATGAAGTTTTCTAAGGCAACCTACACATCAAATTGAAGCTAGTGATGCTAGTAACACAATTAAAACATCAACTTTTAACATCTAACAACATATGATCATCCTAAATTCAAGAACAACACACCAAAATTCAAGTTCATGCTAGTTACACTAAAACAACGAGATCGAGCATATAAATCATATATTCATGTTAGACTTGAGCCATAGACACTAATTAACACTTTTATAAGTTAAAAACATCAAGAACACAAAATCTAGTGATTTTAGAAAGTTACCCAAATGTAATGAAATCGGTATGGAATCGAAGAGGAAGATGCAAGGATCACGAAATTGCAATTTGTTTTGTTGCTAGCTTCCTAATCCGAATTTAGATGATGAATTCTTGTTGGTGTTCTTGAGAGAAAAAAAGAGAGTAGAAGAAAGATGGAGATGTTGAAATGAGAGGAGGAGGTTGAAGGTTTGACTAGTTGACCTAGTCAAATCTTTGGCCTCTTGGCAAGTTTAGTCCCTCTAATTTGGATCGGGAGCGTGAATTACCTAAACGAGATAATTTAAAACGCGTATTAACGGGAGATGTTATAAACATATAACGGAGTTTAAATTAATATAACGGAAAAGTAAATGGAAAAAGGCGGGATGTTACATTACCTACTCCTTAAAAGAAATTTCGTCCCGAAATTTAAGTAGGCGTAGTAGTCGTTGTTTCTTCCTCGAGATCTTGTGTTTCCGAATTCACGAATAGATGAGGATACTTTCTTTGCATTTGATCTTGCCTTTCCCAAGTAAACTCGGGTCCCCTTTTGGCGTTCCAACGGACTTTAACAATCGGGATTCGGCTTTGTTTCAATGTCTTGACGGAGGTGTCCACAATTTCAACCGGTTCCTCCACAAAATGAAGTTTGTCATCAATAGTAAGTTCCTCGAGAGGAATGACGATATCGGGTTCGGCAAGACACTTTTTCAAGTTAGATACATGGAAGGTAGTATGAACGGAGTTCAATTGAGGCGGAAGATCTAAACGATAAGAAACGGTTCCAATACGCTCCAAGATTTCGAAAGGACCAATATACCGTGGATTTAGCTTCCCGCGTTTCCCAAAACGGATTACACCCTTCCAAGGTGCGACTTTTAACATGACGCGGTCACCGACTTGAAATTCAAGGTCGTTGCATCTTTTATCGGTATAGCACTTTTGACGACTCCGGGCCGTCCGAAGCCTATCTCGGATTTGAACGATCTTCTCGGTGGTTTCGTGAATGAGTTCGGGTCCGGTGATTTGTACGTCGCCTACTTCGGCCCAACAAAGAGGTGAACGGCATTTTCGGCCATATAGCGCTTCAAAAGGTGCGACTTTAATACTCGCGTGATAACTATTGTTGTAAGAGAACTCGGCGAGAGGTAAGTGCTTGTCCCAAGCTTTTCCGAAATCAACCACGCAAGCTCGTAACATGTCCTCTAAGGTTTGAATTGTACGTTCGCTTTGTCCATCGGTTTGAGGATGATATGCGGTGCTCATGTCTAAACGCGTTCCCAATGCTTCTTGCAAAGTACGCCAAAATCTAGAAACGAAACGGCCATCTCGGTCGGAGATAATCGATAAAGGTACACCGTGTCGGGCTATGATCTCCTTAATGTAAAGTTGTGCAAGTTTATCCATTTTGTCCATTTCTTTCATGGCAAGGAAGTGTGCGGATTTGGTGAGACGGTCAACAATAACCCAAATGGTTTCATAACCGCCCGTCGTTTTTGGTAGCTTGGTGATAAAATCCATCGTTATCCTTTCCCACTTCCATTGCAGGATCTCGGGTTGTTGAAGTAGTCCGGACGGTCTTTGGTGTTCGGCTTTGACTTTGGAACATGTCAAACACTTGGAAACATAAGTAGCTACGTCCCTTTTGATGTTCGGCCACCAATATAGTTGTTTAAGGTCGTGGTACATCTTATTGGCACCGGGGTGAATCGAGTATCGTGACTTATGGGCTTCATCTAAAATAAGGCTTCGTAGGTCCCCATAACTAGGCACCCAAATCCTTCCGGCGTAATATCGGAGTCCGGTCTCCCTAATTTCGAATCGAGAGACGAGAATGTTCAAGAGCTCGTGTGAAAGGTTTTCATCCTTGAGAGCCTCATCTTGGGCTACCCGAATTTGGCTATTAAGGTTGGTGTGAATGGTGATGTTTAAAGCTCGGACACGAAGAGGCACCGCTCTTTCTTTTCGACTTAAGGCATCGGCTACTACGTTTGCCTTCCCGGGATGGTAACGAAGCTCGCAATCGTAATCGTTCAAAGTTTCAATCCACCGTCGTTGTCTCATGTTTAGTTGCTTTTGATCGAAGATGTGTTGAAGGATTTTGTGATCGGTGAAGATAGTACTCTTGGTTCCATAAAGATAGTGTCTCCACATTTTAAGTGCAAAGACAACGGCTCTGAGTTCGAGATCATGTGTCGTATAGTTTCGTTCATGAATTTTGAGTTGTCGAGAAGCATAAGCAATGACTTTCGTTCGTTGCATCAATACACACCCAAAACCATGTTTCGAGGCATCGCAATATACAACAAAGTCATCATTGCCTTCGGAAAGTGACAAGATATGAGCGGTGGTTAGCTTCGTTTTCAAGATTTGGAATGCGGATTCATGTTCGGTCGCCCAAATGAATTTCTTTCCCTTGTGAGTCAATACGGTTAGAGGACGTGCAACCAAAGAGAAGTTTTCGATGAATCTACGATAGTACCCGGCGAGACCCAAGAATTGACGAATGTGAGTAGGAGTAGTAGGAGTCTCCCATTTACTAATGGCTTCGATTTTCGTGGGATCGACTTTAATACCTTGATCACTTACAACATGACCAAGAAATTGAACTTCCTTTAACCAAAATTCACACTTGGAGAATTTGGCATAAAGTCGTTCTTGTCTCAAGAGTTCAAGCACAAGTCGGAGATGTTGTTCGTGCTCTTCTTCATTTTTAGAATAGATCAATATGTCATCGATGAACACAATAACGAATTTATCGAGATACGGTTTGCACACGCGGTTCATAAGATCCATGAACACCGCCGGTGCGTTAGTGAGACCAAATGGCATGACAAGGAATTCATAACTACCATAACGAGTTCGGAAAGCGGTTTTGGAGACATCTTCCCCCTTAACCCTCAATTGATGATAACCCGAGCGGAGATCGATTTTCGAATATACACAAGACCCTTGTAGTTGATCAAAGAGGTCATCGATGCGAGGAAGAGGATATCGGTTCTTAACCGTCAATTTTTTTAGTTCACGATAGTCAATGCACATTCGTAGGGATCCGTCTTTCTTTTTAACAAACAAAATCGGAGCGCCCCATGGTGAATGGCTAGGTTGGATAAAACCACGATCAAGTAGTTCTTGGATTTGACTTTGCAATTCTTGCATTTCGGATGGAGCAAGTCTATACGGTGCACGTGCTACGGGTGCGGCTACCGGAATAAGATCGATTTGGAATTCAACCGGTCGATGAGGTGGAAGACCCGGCAATTCTTCAGGAAATACATCGGAAAAGTCACTAACAATTTGCACATCATCGATATGCTTCTCATCGGACTCGACTTTCTTAACGTGGGCAAGGATCGTAAAACAACCCTTACGAAGTAGTTTTCTAACTTTAAGGCACGAAACGAGGTTGAGTCTGGTGCAACTCTTATCGCCATAAACAATCAAAGGTTCACCATTCTCGATAGGAATTCGGATTGCGTTAAGATCACAAAGGATGTGAGATTTCATTTTGACTAACCAATTCATACCTATTATTACATCAAAGCTTCCTAGTTCCATGGGTATCAAGTCAATTTCAAATTCCTTACCCAAAATGTTTAACGTACACCCTCGGTAATATGTGTCGGCACTTAATAGTTTCCCGTTAGCCACTTCAATGGTATAAGTGGTATCTAATGGAAGAGGTGGAGTGCTAAAAGAATGAGTCAAAGTCTTGGATACAAAGCATTTATCGGCACCCGAATCGAATAAGCAAGAGACATAAGAATTGTTGAGAAGAAACGTACCCGTGACTAGTTCAGTGTCATACCGGGCTTCCTCGGTGTTGATGTTGAAAGCTCGGCCGCGCGTATTGGGGTTATCTTTCTTCTTTGGGCATGCATTTCTATAATGACCCGTTTGGCCACATTCGTAACAAGTGCCCGTCTTTGGTGCATTGGGCCACTTTCGAGCGACGGGAGTGGCACTTTTACAATCGTTGGCCTTATGACCAACTCCTTGGCACCGGTGGCAAATTAACTTACTACATTCGCCAAAGTGACGTTTGTTGCATTTGTTGCAAAGAGGTAGGTTCCCGGCATAACCCTTCTTGCCGTCGGAGGTGTAAGGCTTCTTAGCAAAGTTGTTGTTGTTTGATTGGGAGGGTTCCCACTTTCTTTTGTTGCCGCCCGATTTATCCTCGGCCTTAGGTGCCGGAACTACGATTTCGTCAACCGTTTCTATCAATTTGCGGGCCATGTTCAAAGCTTCTTGATGATTAGTGGGTTTGGATGACATTACTCCGTGTTTGATACTCTTTGGAAGACCATCCATGTAAAGTTCAACCCTTAAAGCTTCGGGGTTCACAAGATTTGGGCACATCAAGGCTAGTTCGGAAAATCGTTTATTGTAAGCCTTGAGATCATTTCCGATCGCCTTTAAAGTTCTTAGCTCTTGTTCGAGCCTTCGGGTTTCTTCACGAGGGAAATATTCGACAATCATCTTTTCCCTCAAGTCGGCCCAAGAGAGGGCGTGAGCTTCATCGGTACCCACCGATTGTACATAAGTATTCCACCATGTAAGAGCGACACCGGCGAAGGTGTGAGTGGAGTATTTGACCTTGTCTTGGTCCTGACAACCGCTTATGCTAAAGACGGCTTCCGTTTGCTCAAACCATCGGGTGAGCACGACCGGTCCCCCGGTTCCATCAAAAGTGTGAGGTTTGCACCCCATGAAAGCTTTATAGGAGCATCCCTCGTTTGAGTTTCCGGCTCCATTGTTGTTGTTGTTGTTGTGGTTGTTATTATTATTGTTGTTGGATGAGTGACCGGCCATGGCCGCATCTACGGCGGTGGCTATCATCCGTTCGAGAGCTTGTTCGGGAGTTTCATTGCGGCGTACACGACGAGGAGCCATTGTTCCTTCAAGACACAAGAATATCATTGATTAGTATTCTCAATAATACTAACCGTGATATAGAATAAAGATAAAGATAAAATTTCCTTAACCCGCCTTAAATTCTTTATGTCATAATGTCGGAACGTCCATGTGAACCACCGTAATATAATCCCGGAAATTATATTACCCTGATTCACATGTGCATTTAACACTACTTCATAAAGTCAAGGTGGCGTGTCAATCAAATTTAACAACGTGATATCAAGATCGAATAAGAGTTAGATATGATAGGAGAGTTCGAGTATAATGCACAAATAGTCAAGTAGTTCCTACTTCGGTCTATATGCCGGTTGTAGTCTAGATTCACTAATGTACCCTATGACTCGGGGTCGACACCAATGAACTCTAAATCCCTACAACCAACGCTCTGATACCATCTGTAGCGACCCGACCAAATCGTGTTTGACGGCGCCGTCTACTTAGGTCCCGTTACGTGGTCATAAGTCTTTAAAACAACGTTTGACCTAACGATATGTCGCATTCATTTCAAATGTAAAGATTGTTCAAAGTTTACAAGAATAGTTCCACCACAAGTTACGATACAAAGTTTTAAGTACAAATGAAACTTATGCGACACAATTTAAAAGTAGCCAAAAGACGCTCCATGTATGCATATATACTCGACATCCAATGCAAGTATCAAAATAATGAGCGTAAGCATGTATCATGTATCGTTCAAGGACCTGAGAAAAACATAGAAATCTGTCAACGAAAACGTTGGTGAAATCATAGGTTTAAGTAAGTAAGTGCAAGTGAACCACAAGATTTGCAACCATGAGATAATAGTAATACATTCCAAAAGTTTGTTTCACGAGCACCTAATTATCAATGCTTAACATTACTTCCATAGAACCCCATCACAATAGTGTTAGAACATACACTGTTTCTCGAAAATACATTTCATTCGTAAACGGTAGCGAACCGTTTGAATGAGGGTTTGTCAAACCCATATGGCCATATAACATAAGTTCTCGCTTACACCCGGCAAGTGTAACTAATGATAATCGAATTGAGGATTTTTGTTCAAACTCGTATGTAGAATGTTTGTTTTCCTGTACTTGTGTTCACTTAGTAAAAAGAAACGTTTATGTTTTTCTCATCTCAAATGTAAGTGCAAAAGAGTAAAAGTGGGACTATGATCTCACCTTGAGTGCACGTACGAAAAGTACTTCACAAAATAACGTGTGCGAAGGATAGTGCTAGTCTTGACCTAAACAAATAGGTCGTATCAATAACGGTAAACACGATAGGTCAAAGATGTTCAATTAGTCCTATGGCTCGTTACGACTCGATTATGTAGCATGTGAAATCAAATTGTCAAGTTTCATGCAAGATACAAGTATATAAACAAGTTAGGAAGGTTGCATAATCATTTGGTTAAGTTTGACAAAAAGTCAAACTTTGGTCGGTCAAAGTCAACGAAAAAGTCAACACGTTCGGGTCGGGTCCCGAACTATTTTTCTGAGGTTTTTAATCATGTATGAGCATGTTAGAACAAGTTACATGTGAATCGGAGGTGCGTAGCATAGCAAACATTATTCGAAAATTGACAAAGTTGGACAGACCACTTTGGCGCGCCGCGCGGGTATATGTCGCGCCGCGCCATTACCTGTGCAGAGAATTCTGGCAGTTTTTAAGTTTTATGCACGAACCTAACTTCAAACAATCACCATTTATGATCCGCAAACAATCAAGACAAGTATCTTATACCGTTGGGAAGGCAATTTGACGAGGAAAACAACTAAACACATTTTATCAATCAATCTACCTATTACAACAACCAAAACCGCATCTAATGCTTAACATTAACCGCATACAAGTTCATAAATGCAATTCAATGATTCGGGCAACCAATTTACATGAATGATATGCCGTTTCGAAGGTAATCAAGCATACAATCCAACTAAACACTTACCAATAATAATCCATGGCATTCAATGCATCAAAAGTTCATTTCAAGTTCATCAAACCCTAACCCAAATTCACCAAAATCAATAATCAAGTTCATGAAGTTTTCTAAGGCAACCTACACATCAAATTGAAGCTAGTGATGCTAGTAACACAATTAAAACATCAACTTTTAACATTTAACAACATATGATCATCCTAAATTCAAGAACAACACACCAAAATTCAAGTTCATGCTAGTTACACTAAAACAACGAGATCGAGCATATAAATCATATATTCATGTTAGACTTGAGCCATAGACACTAATTAACACTTTTATAAGTTAAAAACATCAAGAACACAAAATCTAGTGATTTTAGAAAGTTACCCAAATGTAATGAAATCGGTATGGAATCGAAGAGGAAGATGCAAGGATCACGAATTTGCAATTTGTTTTGTTGCTAGCTTCCTAATCCGAATTTAGATGATGAATTCTTGTTGGTGTTCTTGAGAGAAAAAAAGGGAGTAGAAGAAAGATGGAGATGTTGAAATGAGAGGAGGAGGTTGAAGGTTTGACTAGTTGACCTAGTCAAATCTTTGGCCTCTTGGCAAGTTTAGTCCCTCTAATTTGGATCGGGTGCATGAATTACCTAAACGAGATAATTTAAAACGCGTATTAACGGGAGATGTTATAAACATATAACGGAGTTTAAATTAATATAACGGAAAAGTAAATGGAAAAAGGCGGGATGTTACATTAAGTTATTTACCGATGGCTACATTTGTGGCATTTTTTAAGACAAAATTATATGGTTGGTCTCTAGTGTTTGCTCAAAATTACATGGATGAACCTAAACTTTTTTTATGTGGATGGCTCTAATGTTTGCATATGTTGTATGATTGGTACCTGACCCCGACGAGCGTTAGTCACACTCCGTTAAGTGACCATGTACTTTACATGTGTGGTCATTGGCAGAACTTCATAGAGACTAAAGAGGGCTGTAGCCCTCCCACTGATTATAAGCAATAGTGTAATCTCTAAATGTTTCAAGGGTAATTTTTTGTGGATTAATATTTCTATTTCTATAACCTATTATATCCAAGCGTAAAAGTCAAAAATTTTATAGTCACTCATCTAAATCAAATTTTGACCCCACCTCATAGATGCCCTCGATCTAATCACTCGAGTATATAATTTAATTGGTTATATTCAACAGTGAAAAAAGGGGGGAAAACATTTCCTACCATATATATATATATATATATATATATATATATATATATATATATATATATATATATATATATATATATATTTTTTTTTTTAAAGCAAGGTAGAACTTTCGTTAAACGAAACCGAACATTCATGTACATGATCCGTCGGCTACAATGGACAGCCCAAATTACACAAATTATCATGGGAGCCGAGATAGCAACCCAAAACAAGAACACGAAACACGAATATTACATAATTACAAGCTTAAGTACACTGATGGGTTTGTTAACCAAACTTGCCAATCAATATGGTTTCCTTTGAGCTTTCTCGAGACCCAATCAAACGCCTTTACTTGAATTTCATTTATCATCACCGGGGAACACGAGCTTTTATTCTTGAAAATCGTAGAATTCCTATTCTTCCAAAGATAATACACACATACCCAACGAACCGCTTGCCAAATCTTGGAACCAAGCCTTGTGATATTTGGCGATGAAACACGTCGTAGTAGTTGATTTGCGTTTAGGCTTGGGTTGAAACCGACACCTCACCAATTATAGAGTCTTGACCACACATCCGTAGAGAATTTACACGATATTAGAAAATGATCAACCGATTCGACATCCTCATCACAGACGGGACAACGAGTGCTATGTAGATCGATACCCCGATTGTCAAGTTCGACACGCACCGGGATTCTTTTTTCAAAATCCTCCAAACAAAAACCTCGAGTTTTTTTGGAACAAGGTTGTTCCTTTCGGTTTCAACAGACGAGGTAGAAAGCACTGGATACATATGCGAAAAAATGATGTTTGAGATTTTTTTTTACCGAAAAGACACCAATAGCGCAAGGTTTTTGCACTTTAGAGACCCGATGTTTTATGAAATGATTTTTTATGAAATGATATTGCTAAAATAATATATAAGATTATTTATTTCTACTAATGTAATTATGTTTGTTCAATACTTGAATACACTTTGTTTGGTAATATAGTATATATACATGTTAAAAGGTTTGATGTTTATATTTATAAGCATGTAACGATATTATAATCTTTTTTTATTATCATTTTTGCCCTCCTAAAATATATCTTCAAGTTCCGCCACTGTGTGTGGTTATTTTGGACATTTTAAATGCTTCTCTTCCTTCATTCTAAACTTCTTCCCCAAGTTTTATATCTAGCTTCATCTTCAAAGTCAAAACCAAATTAAAATTAAAATCAAAACCTACAAGTGTAAACCAAATCTAATTCCTAACCCTACATATCAAAACTAACATTATAAACATAAACAAAGTTATAAAAACACAACTGTTAAAAATGGAATTGTTAAATTTATCATCATCATCATCATCATCATCATCATCATCATCATCATCCATAGGAAGAACGTAACTCAAGAAACACAAAAACAAAATTCGAACTTCATTTTTCATATTCAAATCTAGTATATAATATAACAAGTAATGTAAATCGGAATTAGATCTGCAAATCGGAATTAGATCTAAAATGCAGAAAACATCGCCAGGAAGAAATCCGTTTTGAGATCTGAAAATCAGAATTATCAACCAGAGGCTTCAGTTCATCGCCGATCGCCGTATTTCTTCGCCAAACGCAAGGGATGGCAAAAGACCCGTACCCAATGGGTAAACCCGAAACCCACCACTTTTGGGCCGGGTTCGGGTTCGGGTCCGGGTATTCGGGTCTTGGGCCGGGTATGAGGATGGTTTTAATATGTTTTCCTGGTTTGGGTATGGGGATAGGTTTGGATACAAACTCATATACTTGACCCGTATACCCAGCCCATATACCCGAATACGCGATTCGAAAGGAGTTTCAATTTCATTAATAACAATAATAAAATATAATAATAATAATATAAACTACAATGTGATAATGTACTATTGTTCGATATATATATATATATATATATATATATATATATATATATATATATATATATATATATATATATATATATATATATATATATATATATATATATATATATATATATAGTACTCAATTTAATAGCATCATTGAAACATAAATTGAAATAAGTGAATGGTGAATGATAATGGCTAACAACGGGAATATACAATGCCCACAAGAAAACCTGATAACCCTAGAGTTAGTAAGTAAATGTGGATCCCCCGTTTACCCGTGGGGAAACCGAGTAACCCGACGGTTAGTAAGTAAACGAGGACCCGACAGGTATGGGACCGGGTTTGGGACAAGTTTTCCTAACCCGGTTCAGGTATGGGATTACCTAAACCCGACTCAAACACGACCCGATGCCATCTCTACCGAACGCCATTTTTCATCGTTGTCTGACGCCGCTTCTGTTCACTGTCGCTAGGTTTATTGTCACAAATCAATCATGTAGCTCAAACAAAATTATCGAATATAGATCTAACATCACCTCTGTTGTTGGAAATTTGAATGAAAAGAAGTATTTCATACATAAGCTATGTATACTAGTCATGATTATACAAGGAATAAAAAGAGGTCTGAATATTTCATTGGTTGTTTATTAAGATTTTTTTCATTAAAATTATTAATGGATTAGAATAGGGATGTGGATAAAGTTGTTTATTAACGGATTTATGTATTAGGAGTACAGGAGAACCACCGTAGGATTAGATTTGTTCAATGTGATGACCCGTCCAAATCCATTTGGACGAATACATCATGTAGTGACCCGAACTTTTCCATGTTTATATATATTAAATGAAATTGTTATTTACATGATTAAGTGTTTCCAACATGTTAAGCAATCAAACTTGTTAAGACTTGATTAATTGAAATAGATTTCATATAGACAATTGACCACCCAAGTTGACCGGTGATTCACGAACGTTAAAACTTGTAAAAACTATATGATGTAATATATATGGATATATATATAGTTAACATGGTATTATGATAAGTAAACATATCATTAAGTATATTAACAATGAACTACATATGTAAAAACAAGACTACTAACTTAAGGATTTCGAAACGAGGCATATATGTAACGATTATCGTTGTAACGACATTTAATTGTATATATATCATATTAAGATATATTAATACATCATAATATCATGATAATGTAATAATTTAACATCTCTTTAGATATAATAAACAATGGGTTAACAATATTTAACAAGATCGTTAACCTAAAGGTTTCAAAACAACACTTACATGTAACGACTAACGATGACTTAACGACTCAGTTAAAATGTATATACATGTAGTGTTTTAATATGTATTCATACACTTTTGAAAGACTTCAAGACACTTATCAAAGTACTTCTACTTAACAAAAATGCTTACAATTACATCCTCATTCATTTTCATCAACAATTCTACTCGTATGCACTCGTATTCGTACTCGCACAATACCCAGCTTCTAAATGTATTTACTATTGGTATATACACTCCAATGATCAGCTCTTAGCAGCCCTTGTGAGTCACCTAACACATGTGGGAACCATCATTTGGCAACTAGCATGAAATATCTCATAAAATTACAAAAATATTAGTAATCATTCATGACTTATTTACAAGTAAACAAAATTACACATCTTTTATATCTAATCCATATAGCAACGACCAAAAACACCTAAAAAAACTTTTATTCTTTAATTTTCTTCATCTAATTGATCTCTCTCAAGTTCTATCTTCAAGTTCTAAGTGTTCTTCATAAATTCTATAAGTTCTAGTTTCATAAAATCAAGAGTACTTCCAAGTTTACTAGTTTACTTCCAATCTTGTAAAGTGATCATCCAACCTCAAGAAATCTTTCTTATTTACAGTAAGATATCTTTCTAATACAAGGTAATACTCATATTCAAACTTTGATTCAATTTCTATAACTATAACAATCTTATTTCGAGTGGAAATCTTACTTGAACTTGTTTTCGTGTCATGATTCTGCTTCAAGAACTTTCAAGCCATCCAAGGATCCTTTAAAGTTAGATCTATTTTTCTCATTTTTAGTAGGTTTACCTACTAAAATTAAGATAGTAATGATGTTCATAACATCATTCGATTCATACATATAAAACTATCTTATTCGAAGATTTAAACTTGTAATCACTAGAACATAGTTTAGTTAATTCTAAACTTGTTCGCAAATAAAGTTAATCCTTCTAACTTGACTTTTAAAATCAACTAAACAAATATTCTATATCTATATGATATGCTAACTTAATGATTTAAAACCTGGAAACACGAAAAATACCGTAAAACCGGATATACGCCGTCGTAGTAACACCGCGGGCTGTTTTGGGTTAGTTAATTAAAAACTATGATAAACTTTGATTTAAAAGTTGTTCTTCTGGGAAAATGTTTTTTCTTATGAACATGAAACTATATCCAAAAATCATGGTTAAACTCAAAGTGGAAGTATGTTTTCCAAAATGGTCATCTAGACGTCGTACTTTCGACTGAAATAACTACCTTTACAAAAATGACTTGTAACCTGTATTTCTGACTATAAACTTATTCTTTTTATGTTTAGATTCATAAACTTAAGTTCAATATGAAACTATAGCAACTTGAAACACTCAAAACGGATTTAAAACGAAGAAGTTATGGGTAAAACAAGATTGGATAATTTTTCTTGTTGTAGCTACGTGAAAATTGGTAACAAATCTATATTAATCATATCATAGCTAACTCGTATTGTATTATATATGTATTCTAATATATTATGTAATCCTGGGATACGATAGACACGAATATAATGTTTTGACATATCATATCGACTCATGTATATATATATTTCGGAACAACCATAGACACTCTATATGCAGTAATGTTGGAGTTAGCTACACAGGGTTGAGGTTGATTCCAAAATATTATATATACTTTGAGTTGTGATCTAGCCTGAGGCTTGTATACACGAGGTTGTGGATTGATTCAAGATAATATATATTGCTTTATTTTCTGTACATCTAACTGTGGACAACTAGTTGTTGGTTACTAACGAGGACATCTGACTTAATAAATTTAAAACAGCAAAACGTATTAAAAATGTTGTAAATATATTTTGAACATACTTTGATATATATGTACATATTTGTTATAGGTTCGTGAATCGACCAGTGGCCAAGTCTTACTTCCCGATGAAGTAAAAAATATGTGAAGGTGAGTTATAGTCCCACTTTTAAAATCTAATATTTTGGGATGAGAATACATGCAGTTTTATAAATGTTTTACAAAATAGACACAAGTAAATGAAACTACATTCTATGGCTGGATTATTAAACCGAATATGACCCTTTTTAGTCTGGTAATCTAAGAATTAGGGAACAGACACCCTAATTGACGCGAATCCTAAAGATAGATCTATTGGGCCCAACGAGCCCCATCCAAAGTACCGGATGCTTTAGTACTTCGAATTCATCATGTCCGAAAGGAGTCCCGGAATGATAGGGGATATTCTATATGCATCTTGTTAAGGTCGGTTACCAGGTGTTCACCATATGAATGATTTTTATCTCTATGTATGGGATGTATATTGAAATATGAAATCTTGTGGTCTATTATTACGATTTGATAAATATAGGTTAAACCTATAACTCACCAACATTTTTGTTGACGTTTAAAGCATGTTTATTCTCAGGTGATTATTAAGAGCTTCCGCTGTTGCATGCTATTATATGGACAAGATTTGGTGTCAGCATGCTTGTATAATATTGTTTAAAACTGCATTCGAGATTTATTTTGTGGTAACATATTAATATTTGTAAACCAATATGTATTGGTAGTGTGTAAGTGTGATATTTGTTAGATTATCATTTCTGGATAATCTAAGTGGTGTCTTGTTAACCTTGTAGATAAAATAAAGGTTATGGTTTGTTTTAAAAACGAATGCAGTCTTTGAAAAAAGTCTCATATAGAGGTCAAAACCTTGCAACGAAATCAATTAATATGGAACGTTTATAATCAATATGAACGGGACATTTCACATCATTCATCGATTTCACAGTGGGGTACTGACCTCTACATGATACGTTTTGTAAACATTGCATTCTTTTGAAAAGGCACACCATAATTAAATATCAAATTCCAAGGTTTTTGACGTTTGATGATTTCTACATATAGACAATTACCGTAAATAATAGTTTACAATACTACATCCTTTGATAATGCATTCAAAATAAGATACATGGTGATGATTTTGTGAATGAAACGTTTTCTCGAATAAATCATGTATGACTCCATGCACATAGCTTGTATCACATATAAGCAAACAGCGGAAGACTTCTAGGAACCTGGGAATAAACATGCTTAAAAGTGTCAACACAAAGGTTGGTGAGTTCATAGTTTTAATGTTGCGCATAATCTGTATGTAAAGGTGGATTACAAGATTTCAGTTGTTTCATCCAGAAACGTTTATCAAAATATTCTACAAGATTGAGCACCCTGATAACTAAACTTTAACGTCTATAATAAGTACCCCTGTTTTAACATACATGCAACCAACATGTACAATACACGCAATCCAACGTATACTAAACTCAAATAGCATACGTCTGTTTTATAGTTCAGGCTAGGGTTTCTATACCTGGAACAAACAGGGATGTCAAGCCCTATGGATCCATATATCACTATTCGCACCCACCGGTTCTTATAACCGGCAGTTACTAGTTACCAAAGCTAAGGGATTTTCGGTTCAAACTCGGTGTTGAATTTAGTATGTACTTGTATCCATTGCATTTAAAATAAAGTGCATGTATTCTCAGCCCAAAAATATATATTGCAAAAGCAGTTAAAAAGGGAGCAAATGAAACTCACCTTAGCAGCACATAAATTCATTCATCGAAATGTGACCGAAACTCGGAATGCAAAGTAACCATAGATCTCAACCTAGAGAACATATGTTGGTCAATACATGTCTAACAAGCTAGGTCAGGTCATAGTGTATCACAATCCTAATGCTCGAGACCGACATGCAAAAGTAAACAAAAGTCATCTCAAAAGTCAACCTGACCCAATATGATCTTTAAATCTATACATGTTTATTAACATAGTATAAGTGTTGATAATTGAACGAATTTATAGTTTACTAAACTCAAAATTTTATTTATTTCAGGAGTATATTATATTTGAATTATCATGGCAATCAAAAATATTTTATTATTTCACATAGTTTTTCAATACTTGTAAAATCAGATTATAGTGTTTATAAAGCTTTAAAACATGATAACACAATCAACTTTGGCAATTGTTTAACGAGACGTTCCTTATATAAGAATTCATTTACTTGACTAATAATATTTGGAAATTCAATTTATCAATCTCATAAACACATTGTTTAAATATCAATTTACAGTTTCAAAAAAAATTTCAATTAATATTAATCATAATTCAGTTGACCATAACTTTTAATCCGTTTCTCGAAAACACACGATTTCTAAATGAAAAGTTATTAATTTTTTGACAGCTTTCCAACGACATGCATATCATATACCTTATATCAATAACATATGTATTGATAATGCTAAATACGAACATATATTTCATAGCATTATCCTTCAAGAAAGACAAGCTTTTAGTTTCAATTGTTCTATTTACAAGTAATATTCATTTAAATATTAAAAGGCGAAGACAAAAGACAGATTCGACGATTTGTAGACGCAAATGACTAAAAAGCTCAAACGTACAAGTGACAATCCAAGTAGTTCAATTTATTGATGAGAAACGTCTAAAAATTGACAAGAGTACATGCCGCGAAAAGCAAAGTACAAGATATTAAATCATACGAAAAGTCGTTCGAGAATCCGGAACCGAGATATAAACCGGGCGTAAATGTACGAGACAACGGAGCCAAAATTACAAGTCAACTATGCACAAGAATATAATATAATATATAAATAATTATATAAATAATATATATATTATATTTATATACTAAACAAATAAGTCGACAAGCTAGGAAACAAAAGTTGGTGAGCTGGATACTGAACCTCCATGATCGCGGAGCTGCATAGGGTAAAAGCTCCACGATCGCGGAGCTGCCAAAATCAGAATTTGCCTATAAAAGGCACGAGCTTCTGCCGAATCCATTACACCAATATCAATCTCTCTTCTCTCTGTATAATATTTATATATATATATATATATATATATATATATATATATATATATATATATATATATATATATATATATTAGTTTTATATTAGTTAGTTTGGGTAATGTAACGGTTATTTTACGAGTTTTAAAGTCGGAACTCTATCCCTGTAACACTACGGGATTAATAATCACTGTAAGCTAAATTCTCCTTTTTAAATTTATGTATCGTATTTAAGTTATTATTATGCTTATTTGAGCCGAAGTAATCGTGAATGTTGGGCTAAATATTAAGACGGGTGATGTGCAAAATGTGGTATATGAATTGTTGTATGAAATAGTATGAAAAAATATCGATTAAAGATTGTTACACACTAACGGGCAGTGTACCCGATCGTGTAGTAGTATAAATAATGGTTTAGTTCCGTGTATCGTTCCAAGGACAGTTGTATTAGTCAAACTAGAATTAGAAACTATATTATGATTAACTAAGTAAATGAAACTTAAAGGTACAAGATATTATGTTTTTGTGGCTATTTAACGATTTAGCCAAATCAGAGAAGATTAAAAGTAAAAACAATAATTTTGGTCTTTTAAATTTATATAATGAAAACAAGTGCAAAGAAAGCAAATAAGATAGTTTGATTAAGATCAAAGATACGAAATGTTCATCTAGATATTTTACCCTCGGTATTGGATGTAAGTTATATTGTTAAGACCCGATTGAATGAATATGTGTGTAAGTTACCTAATAGATTGTAATGACCCGGATTTTTCCGTTAATATATAGAAGATTAATATTTACATAATTAATGTTTCCAACATGTTAAGCAATCAAACTCATTAAGACTTGGTTATTTGAAATGAATTTTATACAAACATTTGGCCACCCCGTCTGTCTGACGATTCACGAACGTCATAATTCGTAATAATTATTTAATGACGTATATATGAATACAAATATATAATCATGATTGTTAAATGATATTTAAGTATCTCATTACATATATTAATAATTGGTTATATACATAAAATGAGATTACTAACTTAAAGACTTCAAAACTATATACATATATATAACGATTAACGTTGTAATAACTTCTAAATTAAAATGTATGTATATGTATTGTATTAATATGTATTAATACACTTTTGAAGGACTTAAATATATATACTAACATACTTATACTCAATAAAGATAGCTATACTCATAATCTCATTCAATTCCATCAAGAATTCTATTCGTATTCATTGGGTATTTACACCCGTATCATACCCAGCTTCCATACTTAAATACTATGAGTATATACCAATATGAAATACCAATTATAGCCTCCTTAGTAGCCCTATGAGTCACAAAACAAGGATAAACATGATGGAAACTTGTGGGAACCAACATTTAACTTCTAGTTTGCATTATTATGCTATATTCCAAATTTTGATAAAGTCTCTTAACCATATAGATGAACAACAACTTTTAACACTCTTTTTACTCATTCATATCAGCTATTTAACTTATATTCACTCTCATAATACTCATACACAAGAACTCCAAGTATTCTCTCCATTTCTTACTCTTTAAACACTCTTTAAACACACATACTTCAAGTACTAGAAAATCTTCATTCACTTTGATCATAAACTAGCTTCAAGAACACTTTGTTAACTCATCTACTCCTCTTTATCAAGGTAAGAATCATATATAAGCTTTGGTTCAATTCATATACTTATAACTATCTTAATTCAAGATAGAAATCTTATTCGAACTTTTGTTCATTCTATGATTCTACTCCAAGGATTACAAGCCATCAAGGATATCTTTGATCACAAGAATATCATCTTATTTTATCAGCAACTTTGTTCATTTAATTTGAGGTAGTCACCTTATTCATAATCTTTTTCGATTCATATCCATATAGCTATCTTATTATGAGTTTATAACTTACAACAACAAGAACATAGTTTAGATTAATTCTAAACTTGTTCACAAACAAACTTAATCCTTCTAACTTGACTTTTAAAATACTTCAACACATGTATTATGACATTATGCCAAGCTAACATAAGGATATAAAACTTGTAAACACGAAGAACACCTTAAAACTAAACATATGCCGTCATAGATCATCGGGGGCTATTTTGGGTTTGATTTTAAAAACCTATCTTAAACTTTGAATTAAAAGATTTCCTTTGGTGAAAAATCTTATTTTATATGGATATGAAATATATCCAATATCCATGGTTAAACTCTAATTGAAAGTATGTTTTTCAAAAGAGTCATCAAGATGTCGTTCTTACGACGGATATGACTATCTTCTTGTATTTGACACCTAAGCTGTATTTTTGACTATAAACATATACTTTTTCTATTTAGATTAATAAATAATGGTTCGATACAAAACTATGGCAAGTCGAATCACTCAAAACGGATTTGTAACGAAGAAATTATGGGTAAAACAAAATTAGATATTTTTGTTTGTTTTTAGCTACGGTTTTGATTAATAAAAATGGATGCTAACCTTATACTAGCTAAATTACCTTGTATCCTACATGTATTTATACATGTCTTGTTCCCGAACTTATGGAAATACAATTTATAATAGTCGTGATTAAGTTCTACGACAATATATTATAGTCTTAATAAAGATCGTAAGGCACCATATATATATGACTTGATCACCGTGGATTCGTATACAAAGTTTTGACATATCATTTTGACTTCTTCTATATATATTATTGGAACGAACTATAAGACACCATTGGCAGTAATCTCGAGTTAGCTGTGGGTCGAAGTGGATTCCAACATAATATATATACTTTGAGTTGTGATCGAGCCTGAGACATGTATACAATGGGTCGCGGTCTTATTATATTAAGACAATATATTATAGTGTTAGTAAATTTTAACACAATATACGCATTTATATTTATATATATATTTATACTATTGGACTATCGGACTATTGGACTACGAACATTGGACTACTAACAATGGACAATTAAAATTATCACAAGTATCATAAGTATGAAATATTAATTATATATATATCTTGACACAAGAATATTATTATTAGGTTCGTGAATTTGTCAAAGGCCAAGTCTTATTACCATCTATTCGGAAATCATCACAAGTGAGTTATAGTCCCATTTTTACTATCTAAATTATTTTGGGATGAGAATACATGCAAATTTATAAATGTTTTACAAAATAAGCACAAGTTCATGAAACTACATTCTACGATTGTTTTGTTTTACCGGATATCTGTACTTATTATTATTATTATTATGCTTGGTAACCTAAGAATTAGTGAAAAACACTAATTAACGCGAATCCTAAAGGTAGATCTACGGGAACCAACCACCCCCATTTTCGAATAGTGGAAATGCTTTAGTACTTCGAAGGGTTCTTGTCATACATTTGAATAGTAGAATGTATGATGCCAGATATCTTAAGCACTCTATGTTAAGGTCGGTTACCAGACGACTCATCGTATGAATGATTTTTGCAGTTGTAATGATCCTGTGCATTTAATTAAATGAAATCTTTTGGCTTATTAAATGTTATGATTATTATATAGAAACTAAATGAAATGTCCCGTTCATATTGATTATAAACGTTCCATATTAATTGATTTCGTTGCGAGGTTTTGACCTCTATATGAGACGTTTTTCAAAGACTGCATTCATTTTTAAAATAACCATAACCTTTATTTTATCAATAAAGGTTTTAAAAGCATTCCGTAGATTATCAAATAATGATAATCTAAAATGTACTGTTTACACATGAACATTACATAATGGTTTACAATAGAAATATATTAGATCGACATATGTTTCTTGAATGCAGTTTTTACACAATATCATACAAACATGGACTCCAAATCTTGTCCTTATTTTAGTATGCAACAGCGGAAGCTCTTAGTATTCACCTGAGAATAAACATGCTTTAAATGTCAACAAAAATGTTGGTGAGTTATAGGTTTAACCTATATATATCAAATCGTAACAATAGACCACAAGAATTCATATTTCAATACACATCCCATACATAGAGATAAAAATCATTCATATGGTGAACACCTGGTAACCGACATTAACAAGATGCATATATAAGAATATTCCCATCATTCCGGGACACCCTTCGGATATGATATAAATTTCGAAGTACTAAAGCATCCGGTACTTTGGATGGGGTTTGTTTGGCCCAATAGATCTATCTTTAGGATTCGCGTCAATTAGGGTGTCTGTTCCCTAATTCTTAGATTACCAGACTTAATAAAAAGGGGAATATTCGATTTTGATAATTCAACCATAGAATGTAGTTTCACGTACTTGTGTCTATTTTGTAAATCATTTATAAAACCTGCATGTATTCTCATCCCAAAAATATTAGATTTTAAAAGTGGGACTATAACTCACTTTCACAGATATTTCCTTCCTCGGAAATAAGACTTGGCCACGGATCGATTCACGAACCTATACAAATATGTACATATATAACAAAGTATGATTAAAATATAATTACAACCATTTTATTATGTTTTAAATATTTGAGTGTATTAAGTCAGCTGTCCTCGTTAATAACCTACAACTAGTTGTTTACAGTTAGATGTACAGAAATAAATCGATATATATTATCTTGAATCAATCCACGACCCAGTGTATACAAGTCTCAGGCTAGATCACAACTCAAAGTATATATATATTTGGAATCAACCTCAACCCTGTATAGCTAACTCCAACATTACTGCATATAGAGTGTCTATGGTTGTTCCAAATAATATTTATACATGGGTCGATATGATATGTCAAAACATTTGCATACGTGTCTATGGTATCCCAAGATTACATAATATATTAGAATACATGTATAATACAATATAAGTTAGCTAGGATATGATTTGTATAGATTTGTTAAATATTTCCCGTAGCTAAAAAGATCAAAAATATTCAATCTTGTTTTACCCATAACTTCTTTATTTTAAATCCGTTTTGAGTGAATCAAATTGCTATGGTTTTATATTGAACTTTAATTTAAGAATCCAAACAGAAAAAGTATAGGTTTATAGTCGGAAATTTAAGTTACATGTCAATTACTAAAAAGGTAGTCATTTCCATCGAAAGAACGACATCTTGATGACCATTTTGAAAAACATACTTTCACTTTGAGTTTAACCAAGATTTTTGGATATAGTTTCATGTTCATATTAAAAATCATTTTCCCAGAAGAACAACTTTTAAATCAAAGTTTATCATAGTTTTTAATTATCCAAACCAAAACAGCCCCCGGTTTCACTACGACGGCGTATATCCGATTTTATGGTGTTCATCGTGTTTCCAGGTTTTAAATCATTAAGTTAGCATATCATATAGATATAGAACATGTGTTTAGTTGATTTTAAAAGTGAAGTTAGAAGGATTAACTTTTGTTTTGCGAACAAGTTTAGAATTAACTAAACTATGTTCTAGTGATTACAAGTTTAAACCTTCGAATAAGATAGCTTTATATGTATGAATCGAATGATGTTATGAACATCATTACTACCTCAAGTTTTCTGGATAAAACTACTGGAAATGAAAAAAATAGATCTAGCTTCAAAGGATCCTTGGATGGCTTGAAAGTTCTTGAAGCAGAATCATGACACGAAAACAGTTCAAGTAAGATTTTCACTCGAAATAAGATTGTTATAGTTGTAGAAATTGAATCAAAGTTTGAATATGAATATTATCTTGAATTAGAAAGATAACCTACTTTAAATAAAAAAGGTTCCTTGATCTTAGATGATTACTTGGAATGAATTAGAAAGCTTGAAAGTAGACTTGCAAACTTAGAAGTATTCTTGATTTTTATGAAACTATACTTATGGAATTTATGAAGGACACTTAGAACTTGAAGATGGAACTTGAGAGAGATAAATTAGATGAAGAAAATTGAAGAATGAAAGTGTTTGTAGGTGTTTTTGGTCGTTGTATATGGATTAGATATAAAGAATATGTAATTTTGTTTTCATGTAAATAAGACATGAATGATTACTAATATTTTTGTAATTTTATGAGATATTTCATGCTAGTTGCCAAATGATGGTTCCCACATGTGTTAGGTGACTCACATGGGCTGCTAAGAGCTGATCATTGGAGTGTATATATCAATAGTACATATATCTAAAAGCAGTGTATTGTACGAGTACGAATACGGGTGCATACGAGTAGAATTGTTGATGAAACTGAACGAGGATGTAATTGTAAGAATTTTTGTTAAGTAGAAGTACTTTGATATGTGTCTTGAAGTCTTTCAAAAGTGTAAGAATACATATCAAAACACAACATGTATATACATTCTAATGGAGTCGTTAAGTCTTCGTTAGTCGTTACATGTAAGTGTTGTTTTGAAACCTTTAAGTTAACGATCTCAATTAATGTTGTTAACCCAATGTTTATTATATCAAATGAGATGTTAAATTATTATGTTATCATGATATTATGATGTATGAATATCTCTTAATATGATATATACATTAAAATATCATTACAACGATAATCGTTACATATAAGTCTCATTTCGTATTTCTTGAGTTAGTAGTCTTGTTTTTACATATATAGTTCATTGTTAACACACTTAATGATATATTTAAATATCATTTTATCATGTTAAATATAGTGTATCAATATCTTAATATGATACATATGTATTTAGTAGACGTTATCATAACGATAATCGTTATATATATCATTTCGAGTTTCTTAACTTAGTAATCTCATTTCTTATGTATATCACACATTGTTAATATACTTAGTGAGATACTTAATCATCATAATCTCATGTAAACCATATATATATGTCTATATATACCACAACATGTAGTTTTTACAAATTTTTAACGTTCGTGAAACGCCGGTCAACTTGGGTGATCAATTGTCTATATGAAACTTATTTCATTTAATCAAGTCTTAACAAGTTTGATTGCTTAACATGTTGGAAACATTTAGTCATGTAAATATCAATCTTAATTAATATATATAAACATGGAAAAGTTTGGGTCACTACAGTACCTACCCGTTAAATAAATTTCGTCCCGAAATTTTAAGCTGTTGAAGGTGTTGACGAATCTTCTGGAAATAGATGCGGGTATTTCTTCTTCATCTGATCTTCACGCTCCCAGGTGAACTCGGGTCCTCTATGAGCATTCCATCGAACCTTAACAATTGGTATCTTGTTTTGATTAAGTCTCTTAACCTCACGATCCATTATTTCGACGGGTTCTTCAATGAATTGAAGTTTTTCATTGATTTGGATTTCGTCCAAAGGAATAGTGAGATCTTCTTTAACAAAACATTTCTTCAAATTCGAGAAGTGAAAAGTGTTATGTACAGCTGCGAGTTGTTGAGGTAGCTCCAGTTGGTAAGCTACTGGTCCGACACGATCTATAATCTTGAATGGTCCAATGTACCTTGGATTTAGTTTCCCCCGTTTACCAAATCGAACAACGCCTTTCCAAGGTGAAACCTTAAGCATGACCATTTCTCCAATTTCAAACTCTATATCTTTTCTTTTACTGTCCGCGTAGCTCTTTTGTCGACTCTGGGCGGTTTTCAATCGTTGTTGAATTTGGATGATTTTCTCGGTAGTTTCTTGTATTATCTCCGGACCCGTAATCTGTCTATCCCCCACTTCATTCTAACAAATCGGAGACCTGCACTTTCTACCATAAAGTACCTCAAACGGCGCCATCTCAATACTAGAATGATAACTGTTGTTGTAGGAAAATTCTGCTAACGGTAGGTGTCGATCTCAACTGTTTCCGAAATCAATACACATGCTCGTAGAATGTCTTCAAGCGTTTGTATCGTCCTTTCACTCTGCCCATCAGTTTGTGGATGATAGGCAGTACTCATGTCTAGACGAGTCCCCAATGCTTGTTGCAACGTCTGCCAGAACCTTGAAACAAATCTACCATCCCTATCAGAGATAATAGAGACGGGTATTCCATGTCTGGAGACAACCTCCTTCAAATACAATCGCGCCAACTTCTCCATTTTGTCATCTTCTCTCATTGGCAGGAAGTGTGCTGACTTGGTGAGATGATCAACTATTACCCAAATAGTATCATAACCACTTGCAGTCCTTGGCAATTTAGTAATGAAATCCATGGTAATGTTTTCCCATGTCCATTCCGGGATTTCAGGTTGTTGTAGTAGACCTGATGGTTTCTGATGTTCAGCTTTAACCTTAGAACACGTCAAACATTCTCCTACATATTTAGCAATATCGGCTTTCATACCCGGCCACCAAAATTGTTTCTTGAGATCTTTATACATCTTCCCCGCTCTGGGATGTATTGAATATCTGGTTTTATGTGCTTCCTTAAGTACCATTTCTCTCACATCTCCAAACCTTGGTACCCAAATTCTATCAGCCCTATATCGGGTTCCGTCTTCCCGAATATTAAGATGTTTCTCTGATCCTTTGGGTATCTCATTCTTCAACTTTCCTCCTTTTACAACCCCCTGTTGCGCATCCTTTATTTGAGTAGTAAGGTTAGTACGAATAATTATATTCATAGCTTTTACCCGTATAGGTTCTATGTCCTTTCTACTCAAAGCGTCAGCTACCACATTCGCCTTCCCCGGGTGGTATCGAATCTCAAAATCATAATCATTCAACAGTTCAATCCACCTGCGTTGTCTCATATTCAGTTGCTTCTGATTAAATATATGTTGGAGACTTTTGTGGTCGGTATATATAATACTTTTGACCCCATATAAATAATGCCTCCAAGTCTTTAATGCAAAAACAACAGCACCCAATTCCAAATCGTGAGTCGTATAATTTTGCTCGTGAATCTTCAATTGTCTAGACGCATAAGCAATCACCTTCATTCGTTGCATTAATACACAACTGACACCTTGATTTAATGCATCACAATAAATCACAAAATCATCATTCCCTTCAGGCAATGACAATATAGGTGCCGTAGTTAGCTTTTTCTTCAATAACAGAATCGCCTTCTCTTGTTCATCCTTCCATTCAAATTTCTTCCCTTTATGCGTTAATGCAGTCAAGGGTTTTGCTATTTTAGAGAAATCTTGGATAAATCTTCTGTAGTAACCAGCCAATCCTAAAAATTGACGTATATGCTTCGAAGTTTTTGGGGTTTCCCACTTTTCAACGGTTTCGATCTTTGCCGGGTCCACCTGGATACCTTCTTTGTTCACTATGTGACCGAGGAATTGAACTTCTTCCAACCAAAATGCACACTTTGAAAACTTAGCGTACAGTTTTTCTTTCCTCAATACTTCTAGCACTTTTCTCAAATGTTCTTCGTGCTCTTGATCATTCTTTGTGTAAATAAGTATGTCATCGATGAAAACAATGACAAACTTGTCAAGATATGGCCCACACACCCGGTTCATAAGGTCCATGAACACAGCTGGTGCGTTAGTCAATCCAAACGGCATAACCATAAACTCGTAATGACCATAACGCGTCCTAAAAGCAGTTTTTGGAATATCATCCTCCTTTACTCGCATTTGATGATATCCAGAACGTAAATCGATTTTCGAATAAACCGACGAGCCTTGTAGTTGATCAAATAAGTCGTCAATTCTCGGCAGTGGATAACGGTTTTTGATGGTAAGTTTATTCAACTCTCTGTAGTTAATACACAACCTAAATGTACCATCCTTCTTCTTGACAAACAAAACAGGAGCTCCCCATGGTGATGTGCTTGGTCGAATGAAACCACGTTCTAATAGTTCTTGCAGTTGGCTTTGCAGTTCTTTCATCTCGCTGGGTACGAGTCTGTAAGGAGCACGAGCTATTGGTGCAGCTCCTGGTACAAGATCTATTTGAAATTCAACAGATCGACGTGGAGGTAGTCCCGATAATTCTTTCGGAAATACATCAGGAAATTCTTTTGCGACGGGAACATCATTGATGCTCTTTTCTTCAGCTTATACTTTCTCGACATGTGCTAGAACAGCATAGCAACCTTTTCTTATTAGTTTTTGTGCCTTCAAATTACTAATAAGATGTAGCTTCATGTTGCCCTTTTCTCCGTACACCATTAAGGGTTCTCCTTCTTCTCGTATAATGCGAATTGCATTTTTGTAACATACGATCTCTGCTTTCATCTCCTTCAGCCAGTCCATGCCAACTATTACATCAAAACTCCCTAACTCTACTGGTATCAAATCAATCTTAAATATTTCGCTACCCAGTTTAATTTCTCGATTCCGGCATATATAATCTGCTGAAATTAATTTACCGTTTGCTAATTCGAGTAAAAATTTACTATCCAATGGCGTCAATGGACAACTTAATTTAGCACAAAAATCTCTACTAATATAGCTTCTATCCGCACCCGAATCAAATAAAACATAAGCAGATTTATTGTCAATAAGAAACATACCCGTAACAAGTTTCGGGTCTTCCTGTGCCTCTGCCGCATTAATATTGAAAACTCTTCCGCGGCCTTGTCCATTCGTGTTCTCCTGGTTCGGGCAATTTCTAATAATGTGGCCCGGTTTTCCACATTTATAACAAACTACATTGGCATAACTTGCTCCGACACTACTTGCTCTGCCATTACTCATTCCGACACCATTTGTTCCTTTCATTCTATTAACCCCTGGTCCGTAGACCTCACACTTCACCGTGCTTTGACCATTTCTTTTACATTTGTTGCAAAATTTGGTGCAGAACCCCGAGTGATACTTTTCACACCTTTGGCATAGCTGCTTTTGATTGTTGTTGTTGTTGTTGCGGTTGTTATTGTGGTTGGGATGATTGTTGTAGTTGTTGTGCCGTTTGTTGTAGTTGCGATTGATGTTGCGATTGTTGGGATAGTTGTTGTTGTATTGGTGATTCTTATCACCGTTTTTCTCCCACTTTCTTTTGACTAGCTTCACGTTGGCCTCTTCGGCCGCCTGTTCTTTAATTCTTCCCTCAATCTGGTTCACTAGTTTGTGAGCCATTCTACATGCCTTTTGTATGGAGGCAGGCTCGTGTGAACTTATATCTTCTTGGATTCTCTCCGGTAACCCTTTCACAAACGCGTCGATCTTCTCTTCCTCATCTTCGAACGCTCTCGGACACAATAGGCACAATTCTGTGAATCGTCTTTCGTACGAAGTAATATCGAATCCCTGTGTTCGTAACCCTCTAAGTTCTGACTTGAGCTTATTGACCTCGATTCTGGGACGATACTTCTCGTTCATCAAGTGCTTGAATGCTGACCACGGTAGCGCGTAAGCAGCATCTTGTCCCACTTGCTCTAGATAGGTATTCCACCATGTTAACGCAATACCTGTGAAGGTATGCGTAGCGTACTTCACTTTGTCTCCTTCAGCACACTTACTTATGGCAAACAATGATTCAACTTTCTCGGTCCACCGTTTCAATCCGATTGGTCCTTCGGTCCCATCAAATTCTGAAGGTTTGCAGGCAGTGAATTCCTTGTAGGAGCATCCTACACGATTTCTTGCACCGTTAGCTGTATTCTAGATTCAGAGTTATTGTTGGTATGTAGCGCGGCCTGTACTGCGGCTATGTTTGAAGTAAGAAAGGCACGAAATTCCTCTTCGCTCATATTCAAGGTGTGTCGAGTAGTCAGTGCCATTTTCTTCAAAATAGTCAAATGAAACAAGTTAATCATACAGAATATTAAGAGTAGTCAATAGTATCTCATAGCATAATATGAACTCATTTATAAAAGCTTTTTCTTCATATTAGCGTTTTATAAGTTTAAATTCGGGTAGTACCTACCCGTTAAGTTCATACTTAGTAGCTAATATACAATTCAACTACTACAATTCCATATGAAAAACTGATTATAATAATATATCACATACAAATATTCTTCAAACTTACAACTTCGCTATATTATATATAACATGAAATATAGTACACTATGATACAGGACAGTTTTGAAGATAAATCTAGTTAATACGCAAGTTGTTCAGCAAAGGAAATAAAGACACGTAATTCATAAGTTCAGAAACAAGTCATGCATTCTGGTTTTACTAAGACGACTTCCCATCCTTGGTCTTGTGGAAAATAACCGTTATGACCATTGGCTAGGCAGCATGTTGTAATGTCGTCAAAAGGACGAGGGTTTCGTAATGTCCAACATCCCCGTAATAATCTAAAAACCTTGTTTATCACCCCAACTACTGAATCCGTCACTTGTGGGAAAGTTTTATTTAAAAGCTGCAATCCGATGTTCTTTTTCTCACTTTGGTAAGAAGCGAACATCACTAACCCGTAAGCAAACATGCTTCTTTATGTTGCATGTTAGAAGCTCTTTCTAATTCACGAAATCCTATGTTGGGATATGTTGAGTCAAAATAGGTTTTTAACCCGTAGCGTAAAATTGCATTTGGGTTCCCCGCATTTAACGCTTTAAAGAAAACACGGCGTAACTTAAAGTCTCCCCAATGTGATACACCCCACCTATCAAAGAAAAGCCTTTTATAAACTAAGGCATTTCTGGAAAGTCTTTTAAATGTTTGACAAGTTAATTTCGCCATAACTAAATGTGCTGATGAATTCTGACCGACTCTAGACAAGATTTCCTCAATCATATCCTCTGGTAGGTCTTCTAAAATATTCAGTTGTCTACCCTTAACGTCCATTTTGTTTTTATACTGTAAAATAGACAAGGATTAGATTCGTAATAACAAACAATACAAGCAATTTTTACATAGAACATAAAAGTACAAGCACACTACAATATATTTATTACACAACATGCTCACACCCCTCTAATCTGAATCACTGGTTTCTTCTTCTTCAGACTTAGTTCTTTTTACTAATTTTCTAGGGATATATGATGTTCCTCTAATACAAGCCGTCATTTTCCACATTGGTTTAGAAAAACCTGGTGGTTTAGAGGTTCCCGGGTTATTGTCATGATATTGAAAATACGGGTGTTGACGGTACATATAAAGTTCATCGGGGTCGGAATCAGATTTCTCTATTTTGATGCCTTTTCCCTTATTATTTTCTTTTGCCTCATTAAATTGGGTCGGGGTAATTTCTATAACATCATCGGAATCCTCATCAGGATCCGATTCATCGGATAATTGGTAATTTTCCCAATATTTTGCTTCCTTAGCGGAAACACCATTGACCATTATTAACTTTGGTCCATTGGTTGAGGATTTTCTTTTATTTGACCGGTTTTCTGTGGTTCCTACTATTCCCCTCCGGAACCTTTTCTTCTTCCAGTTCCTCTTCTTCTGATTCCTCTTCTTCCGATTCCTCTTCTTCCGGTTCCGTTTCCTCTTCTTCCGGTTCTTCGGGAACTTGTGAATCTTGCCAATATATATTTGACTCTTCGTTATTATTAGGTGAGTCAATGGGATTTGTGCTAGAGGTAGACATCTATCACACAATATCAAACATGTTAAGAGATTAATATATCACATAATATTTACATGTTAATAATATATAGTTTCCAACAAAAATGTTAAGCAATCATTTTTAAAGAAAACACGGTCGAAGTCCAGACTCACTAATGCATCCTAACAAACTCGATAAGACACACTAATGCAAATTTTTTGGTTCTCTAAGACCAACGCTCGGATACCAACTGAAATGTTCCGTTCATATTGATTATAAACGTTCCATATTAATTGATTTCGTTGCGAGGTTTTGACCTCTATATGAGACGTTTTTCAAACACCGCATTCATTTTTAAAACAACCATAACCTTTATTTTATCAATAAAGGTTTTAAAAGCATTACGTAGATTATCAAATAATGATAATCTAAAATGTACTGTTTACACATGACCATTACATAATGGTTTAAAATAGAAATATATTACATCGACATATCTTTCTTGAATGCAGTTTTTACACAATATCATACAAACATGGACTCCAAATCTTGTCCTTATTTTAGTATGCAATAGCGGAAGCTCTTAGTATTCACCTGAGAATAAAAATGCTTTAAATGTCAACAAAAATGTTGGTGATTTATAGGTTTAACCTATATATATCAAATCGTAACAATAGACCACAAGAATTCATATTTCAATACACATCCCATACATAGAGATAAAAATCATTCATATGGTGAACACCTGGTAACCGACATTAACAAGATGCATATATAAGAATATCCCCATCATTCCGGGACACCCTTCGGATATGATATAAATTTCAAAGTACTAAAGCATCCAGTACTTTGGATGGGGTTTGTTAGGCCCAACAGATCTATCTTTAGGATTCGCGTCAATTAGGGTGTCTGTTCCCTAATTCTTAGATTACCAGACTTAATAAAAAGGGGCATATTCGATTTTGATAATTCAACCATAGAATGTAGTTTCACGTACTTGTGTCTATTTTGTAAATTATTTATAAAACCTGCATGTATTCTCATCCTAAAAATATTAGATTTTAAAAGTGGGACTATAACTCACTTTCACAGATATTTCCTTCCCCGGAAATAAGACTTGGCCACGGATCGATTCACGAACCTATACAAATATGTACATATATAACAAAGTATGATCAAAATATAATTACAACTATTTTTATTATGTTTTAAAGATTTGAGTGTATTAAGTCAGCTGTCCTCGTTAATAACCTACAACTAGTTGTCCACAGTTAGATGTACAGAAATAAATCGATATATATTATCTTGAATCAATCCACGACCCAGTGTATACACGTCTTAGGCTAGATCACAACTCAAAGTATATATATTTTTGGAATCAACCTCAACCCTGTATAGCTAACTCCAACATTACTACATATAGAGTGTCTATGGTTGTTCCAAATAATATATATACATGGGTCGATATGATATGTGAAAACATTTGCATACATGTCTATGGTATCCCAAGATTACATAATATATTAGAATACATGTATAATACAATATAAGTTAGCTAGGATATGATTTGTATAGATTTGTTAAACATTTCCCGTAACTAAAAAGATCAAAAATATCCAATCTTGTTTTACCCATAACTTCTTTATTTTAAATCCATTTTGAGTGAATCAAATTGCTATGGTTTCATATTAAACTCTAATTTAAGAATCCAAACAGAAAAAGTATAGGTTTATAGTCGAAAATTTAAGTTACATGTCAATTACTAAAGAGGTAGTCATTTCCGTCGAAAGAACGACATCTTGATGACCATTTTGAAAAACATACTTTCACTTTGAGTTTAACCAAGATTTTTGGATATAGTTTCATGTTCATATGAAAAATCATTTTCCCAGAAGAACAACTTCTAAATCAAAGTTTATCATAGTTTTTAATTATCCAAACCAAAACAGCCCCCGGTTTCACTACGACGGCGTATATCCGATTTTATGGTGTTCATCGTGTTTCCAGGTTTTAAATCATTAAGTTAGCATATCATATAGATATAGAACATTTATTTAGTTGATTTTAAAAGTCAAGTTATAAGGATTAACTTTTGTTTGCGAACAAGTTTAGAATTAACTAAACTATGTTCTAGTGATTACAAGTTTAAACCTTCGAATAAGATAGCTTTATATGTATGAATCGAATGATGTTATGAACATCATTACTACCTCAAGTTTTCTGGATAAAACTACTGGAAATGAGAAAAATAGATCTAGCTTCAAAGGATCCTTGGATGGCTTGAAAGTTCTTGAAGCAGAATCATGACACGAAAACAGTTCAAGTAAGATTTTCACTCAAAATAAGATTGTTATAGTTGTAGAAATTGAATCAAAGTTTGAATATGAATATTATATTGAATTAGAAATATAACCTACTTTAAATAAAAAAGGTTCCTTGATCTTAGATGATTACTTGGAATGAATTAGAAAGCTTGAAAGTAGACTTGCAAACTTAGAAGTATTCTTGATTTTTATGAAACTATACTTATGGAATTTATGAAGAACACTTAGAACTTGAAGATGGAACTTGAGAGAGATAAATTAGATGAAGAAAATTGAAGAATGAAAGTGTTTGTAGGTGTTTTTGGTCGTTGTATATGGATTAGATATAAAGAATATGTAATTTTGTTTTCATGTAAATAAGACATGAATGATTACTAATATTTTTGTAATTTTATGAGATATTTCATGCTAGTTGCCAAATGATGGTTCCCACATGTGTTAGGTGACTCACATGGGCTGCTAAGAGCTGATCATTGGAGTGTATATATCAATAGTACATATATCTAAAAGCAGTGTATTGTACGAGTACGAATACGGGTGCATACGAGTAGAATTGTTGATGAAACTGAACGAGGATGTAATTGTAAGCATTTTTGTTAAGTAGAAGTACTTTGATATGTGTCTTGAAGTCTTTCAAAAGTGTAAGAATACATATCAAAACACAACATGTATATACATTCTAATGGAGTCGTTAAGTCTTCGTTAGTCGTTACATGTAAGTGTTGTTTTGAAACCTTTAAGTTAACGATCTCAATTAATGTTGTTAACCCAATGTTTATTATATCAAATGAGATGTTAAATTATTATGTTATCATGATATTATGATGTATGAATATCTCTTAATATGATATATACATTAAAATATCGTTACAACGATAATCGTTACATATAAGTCTCATTTCGTAATTCTTGAGTTAGTAGTCTTGTTTTTACATATATAGTTCATTGTTAACACACTTAATGATATATTTAAATATCATTTTATCATGTTAAATATAGTGTATCAATATCTTAATATGATACATATGTATTTAGTAGACGTTATCATAACGATAATCGTTATATATATATCATTTCGAGTTTCTTAACTTAGTAATCTCATTTCTTATGTATATCACACATTGTTAATATACTTAGTGAGATACTTACTCATCATAATTTCATGTCAACCATATATATATGTCTATATATACCACAATATGTAGTTTTTACAAATTTGTAACGTTCGTGAATCGCCGGTCAACTTGGGTGATCAATTATCTATATGAAACTTATTTCATTTAATCAAGTCTTAACAAGTTTGATTGCTTAACACGTTGGAAACATTTAGTCATGTAAATATCAATCTCAATTAATATATATAAACATGGAAAAGTTCGGGTCACTACACTAAACCTATGACTCACCAATAATTTTGTTGACTTTTTAAGCATGTTTATTCTCAGGTGATTATTAGAAAGCTTCCGCTGTTGCATGTTTACTCAACGTCAAGATTTGGAGTCATCATGCTTTTCTAAATAAATAAACTTGCATTCGGGAATTGTATTTGTAATATATTGTTGACAAGTATGTAATGGTGTGTGTAAAATACATGTATTTTGAGGAGATTGTCTTTGATCGACAATCAAAACTTATGCTTTTAAACCTTTATTCAATAATAAAGGTTATAGTTATATTAAAATGAATGCAAGCTTTGAATACGTCTCATATAGAGGTCAAAACCTCGCAAAGAAATCAATTAATATGAAACATTTATAATTAATATGAACAGGGCATTTCATAGATTTACCAAGAATTCTCTTTAGTAAACACGCAAACTCGATTACAAGATCAAGGGTTCCCTTTTCTCTATAGTTCTCGTGTTTGTAACCAAATAACTATGATATATATGCTAATCACTCAAATCGACTTGCCAAGAGTTCTCTTTAGCAAGTACTCAAACTAGAAATACTAAGTGGAGGGTTCCCTATCACCTAGACCTTTTCGTTTGTGACTAGTTGATTAGCTAGATTAAAGACTTGAATACCAATTGTCCGTTGCGTTCGCTCTACACAATTCATCCCTATATCGTCTAATCATTTTGATCTAACTTACCCCCTTGGTCCGGTTTAGTAAACAATCAATCTAAGACAAGTTGATTGTAAATCAATATGATACATCAGCAAGAGTTCTCTTTATCAACAACATATCAATTAACTAGATACAAATGATTTAACATCAATAAGCATGGTTCTTTAATTCAAGCTTTAATCTATCACACATAATACATTCAATCAATAAGATTACATCCAATACTTTGGTTATTAATCTAGACAAATATTATAGAGTTTAGCCAACAATCATATTAACAAACAAAATAACAATCAATTGATAAGTAGAATTCATTGTTAAGAACAAGAAATCAACCTAATAGAGAATGAATCTTGGATGGAGAAGGATTAGTTTCTTGATTCTTGGATGTTAGATCACTTGAAAGAGCTTGGAGTTCTCCAAAAATGCTCCTAAAATCGTCTTCTAACTCCTCTGGTTCGTATCTGATAGTATCCCTCAATCATTTTCTTTTTAAAGTAGTTAAAGTTGGTCAAAAAGAAAAAGTAGGCTGAAACCTACTTCTGGACGGCGTCCAAGATACTGGACGGCGTCCAGTTGTAAAGGGCTGGACGGCGTCCAGTTGTGAAGGGCTGGACGGCGTCCAGATTTCTGGACGGCGTCCAGTTGTGCTGAATTTTACTGTCTCGTTTTTTCCAAATCTCCCTTCATTTGGACGGAGTCCCAATCATTTTGGACGGCGTCCAACATATCTGTAGCCTCGTTTTATCATTTTAGAGCGCTAATTTGACCATAACTTGTATCGGAATCAACTATGATGAAATCACAACTTATAGAACGGTCATAATTTACCAAAACTCTTTATAAACCACTTTTCGATACACTTTACATAACTTTATGTATTACTTGTAGAAACCGCCTTAACTATCCTTGATTCGAGAGTTTTTCACACGATATTGCGAGATATATATATGATGTATTTGGGCAATATCAAAACATCCCACACTTAAACCTTGCTTGTCCTCAAGCAATTCATTCTTACAAAGTAGAAAACTATCAAACACTCTTACACAATATAGAGTACACACATCACACAAGTCACATGAAACAAATGAAACACACACGTTTATTTGAAACGTAAACTAATGCTTTAAGTATAACACACACGCTTTAAGTATAACACACCTTTATTGTAATCACACTCACGCTATATACACAATGAGAACACACTCACACATTTTTGGGATTTTAGAGCCAAGTATCCGAAAAATTTGATCCTACGGAAATCAGGACCTTATGAAAACGTTTTATGTTTTTGAAAATATAATGCTAGTTTTTACACTAGGCACGTTTTCCGATTTTTTTGTCGGATTTTCTGAATTTTGGAAAATGAGTGCGGGTTTCCCGCTATTGGTCAAGCCAATCCCTCCCACAGTACCTAACATCGCTAGATGTTGGTAAGAAAATAATGTGTTTAGGAGGATACACATTACGTCCAGATATCATCGATAATCATGAGGTAATCATCTAATCCATTAAGTCAACCATAAAGATTGAGGTTCATTAGGCTTAAAAGCTGATATCTTACCTTTCCGGAGGTTATCCACTGGGAATCTGATCAATCACTGACATTTTGTGTATCATGGTGCGCTTCCCATTTGGCCAGCAAATCTCCCTCATTGAGATAAGCTTTAACTACCAGTTTCCCTGTTTGACGTTGAGGCCTGGTAGATTTCCAGTCGATTTTAGCAATGACTTTTAAAGATTTTTCGTCACCCTACAACTGGTCTGGACTACAACTTCTGAAACAATTCAGCAAGTGTGTCGTTCGGAAGACTTTACTTCCTTGAGGATGGAATGGATACATCCTATGGGTAATAATAAAGTGGTCGGATGCAACATTGTCCTTGTTAGGAGAAACAATGAGGATCGTCCTGTTTTAGATTTCGATCTGGCGCGAGGTCCGGTTTCTGACCACGCTATGCAATCACCGCTCTCTCACGGTTCGGTTTACACTCGTTTTGGTACAAGTTAGCTTTACTAAACTAGTAGGATTTTCATTCAAATAATTGAATGATAGTACAACTTCAAAGACTATTAATAATTTAAAACATAACTCAACATTTCTTTTCTAGTTTTAGCACACAATGTATGTAAAATGGTTTTTGGACAATTTTCGTTTCTAAGGCTACCTGAAAATTTTAAAATTTTGATCATAAACGCCTTAATTTTTGTAAAACGAATTCCCGATAAATTTCTATCTCCCACCCCACACTTGAGATCATGCAAGGCCCTCATTGCATGAAATCAGAAAAAGGATTAAATTCAGAGGGCAAAGTGATAGGGTGATTGTAGAAATTTTCAAATTTTTAACCTGTAAATCGTGGAACATGTAGACGAATGCCGCCGAACTTACTGCCAGCATAAGAGCATCGTACATTCCTCGATTATCAACATACATACATCATAATATCAAATGTTGCTGAACTTAATGCCAGTCTTTGAAGTTCAACCACGCTGCACAAAATAACAAACCACACAAATAATAATAAAAATAACGGTGTTTCCACAACCACAACTATTATTAAACCACACAATTAGTTTAAAAATACAAATGAATATTGTTTCAATACACACCATAACAAATAAATAGATTGTTTGAAAATGTAACAGAATGATCATAGGCTCGCAGGCGTTCAGTTATCGTAAGGCCAAAAGTAATTTTCCGAGCCATCTCTGCTTCGGCGTCCCTGCGGGTATTCCTGCTCAAATCGGTTCCTGGCATCCTGCATCACATCGTTAGTATTATAAATTGGGTAAGGTGGAGGTGGGTTTTGAGGATCAGTGTAGTATTAGGGTGTCAGACGTGTTGTCCCATATTACTGATCGGGGTTGGAATAAAATAACTCTATGTTATGGTTATTCCAATCAATACCATAACTGTTCCATACCTGATTATGTACTTGAGCAATCTGGCGTTACTCCATTCCTTGCTGACTCAACCTCATATTATTTACACTATCAACCAAATTATCTCAACTAGATTGGGATGGATTCCAAGGCCCTTGATCCTGAACATTTGTCTGGGCTTCCATTTCCGCTTCTTCTTCCTCTTGTTATTCCTGTTGAACATTCGCTCAACTACCACTCGCGCCACCTGCCACAAAAGGTACCAAACGCCTATTTCCGTAGTACATCAAAATCCCGGCGTTAACATAAGAAACCTTTTTCAAGGCTTTCATTGCATGGTCACATTCAATCAAATGATTAAGATCAATATTAAAGTGACGAGCAATCCGCATAATGTAGTGGCCCCCTAGTAGCGGTTTGTCTCTTCGTATGTGACGATCGCTCCAAATCCATATGGACGAACACGTCATTCATTGATTTCATTGCAAGGTATTTGACCTCTATATGATACATTTTGTAAACATTGCATTCTTTTGAAAAGGCACACCATAAATGAATATTTAAATCAAAGGTTTTCGACATCTGATGATTTCTACATATAGACAATCACCATAAATAATAGTTTACAACAGTATTTCCATTGACAATGCAGTCAAAATAAGAGACATGGTGATGATTTGGTGAATGCAACGTCTCCTTGAAAAATATGTCATGTAAGACTCCATGCACATAGCTTGTTTAACATCTAAGCAAACAGCGGAAGACTTCTAGGAAACCTGAGAATAAACATGCTAACAAGTGTTAACACAAAGGTTGGTGAGTTCATAGTTTTAATGTTGCGCATAATCTGTATATAAAGGTGGATCACAAGATTTTAGTTGTTCAATCCAGAAACGTTTATCAAAATATTCTACGAAATTGAGCACCCTGGTAACTAAACTTAACGTATATATAATTTGTACCCTTTGTATAATCATCTTAATAATACACGCAAACCAACGTGTACGCTTCTCAAATTGCATACGTTTATTTAAAAGGCTAGTGCTCTAACTCGGACGGGGATATCAAGCCCTATGGATCCATATACTACTACTCGCGCCCACCAGTTCTTATAACTGGCAGTTAACAGTTACCAAAGCTAAGAGATTTTCGGTTCACACTCAGTGTAGAATTTAGTATGTACTTGTATCTATTGCGTTTAAAATAAAGTGCATGTATTCTCAATCCAAAATATATATTCCAAAAGCAATTAAAAAAGGGATCAATGAAACTCACCTTAGCAGCATATAAAGTCGTTCACCAAAATGTGATCGAAACTCGGATTACCAAATAACCGTAGATCTCAACCTAGAGAACATATGTTGGTCAATAAATGTCTATCAAGCTAGGTCAGGTCATAGTGTATAACAATCCTAATGCTCGAGATCGACATACAAAAGTTATCCAAAGTCGTTTCAAAAAGTCAATTTTGACAATAATTCAACAAAACGAGACGTGCCTTATATATGGATTCATTTACTTGGCTGGTAATATTCAAAAATCCAATTTATCATTCTTACAAACAAGTTTCAAAAGCAATTTCAATCAATATCAATCATAATTCAGTTGATCATATCTTTTAATTCGTTCACCGAAATTACGCGATTTCTAAATGAAAAGTTATTGATTTTTTGCCAGCTTTCCAAAAACATGCATATCATATACCTTTTATCAGTAATATATGTATTTACTTCGTGATTCATCATAACTGTTTAACGACAAAATTTAGCGTACAATCATGTATAAATATATACACTCGAGCACTAGTATGTATACACTATTAATTTATAAAATATAAAATATAAATGCTTACGTATTAATATTGAGATTCAATATTGTAGAAAAGTACGTAGACGCAACAGAGATGATAAACACTAGATTTGATTCACAAATATATCCTCGAACATTACCCATAACCTCTTTGGCAATAACCCATAATTTCCTTAGCTCTATCCCGCTCAAAAACCCACTTTGAAGGTGACACGCTCATAACCTCGTTGTAGTATTTTATGTATATATAATACTAATAATAATATTATAATAAGATTAATAATAATAATATTAATCTTAATAATAATAATAATAATAATAATAATAATAATAATAATAATAATAATAATAATAATAATAAGGAGGAATAAATTAGAAAAGAAACTCGAGACCAGATCGAGCTTTTATAATATGTGGCCTGCTACAGTACCTCATGCGATCGCATGAGTTTTCAGTAGTTTTGCCATGCGATCGCATGACCGCCTTATCCTGTTTTTGTTTGCTAGTTCGTCGACATTAAATAGTGTTTTACTGTAGCAAATAGTGTTTCATTGTAGCAAATAGTGTTTTACTGTAGCAAATAGTGTTTTACTGTAGCAAATAGTGTTTCATTGTAGCAAATAGTGTTTCACTGTAGCAAATAGTGTTTTACTGTAGCAAAATACGGTTTCACTGTAGCAAATAGTGTTTTACTGTAGCAAATAGTATTTTACGGTAGAAAAGTCATTTTTACTTGTACAAATATATATATACATACATATAATTGTTCATGAATCGTCGAGAGCAGTCAAATGTAATTTAATACATGAAACAGTTCTAAAATTTTGAGATTCAGTTTTACAGACTTTGCTTATCGCGTCAGAAATGTTGATCATACAAAGATTAAGTTTAAATTTGATCAGAAATTTCCGGGTCATCACAGTACCTACCCGTTAAAGAAATTTCGTCCCAAAAATTGAGTGAGGTCGTCATGGCTAACAATAAAAATGTTTTCATGACGTATATGAGTCGATAAATAGAGTTTTATCACCATTGAATAATATGGATAAAGCAATCCAATTACTCGAAGCGTATGAGAGAAGTTATCGTAAAAGAGTGAAATGAAAGAATAGAGATTCGTCTTAGCTTTTGACGTAGTTACGATTGATTTTCGGAATTTAAGGAATAGAAAATCTTCATAATCTAAATAAGATCTGATTCTTAGAAATTTGCAGAAATTAGGATTTTCTTTGATTAAATGCGTAATCTGTCTCGATTGCTATGTCTGATATTTTGCTATAAATTAACCACTTCCGTTTCATTATTTTCATCACTCCTACATCTTCTTCCTTAATTCATACTTTCAAAAGATTGTGAAAATGCTTCATCCAGTTCTGATTCTTGATATACTCCTAACTTTCATATCTGTCATTCTTCTTTTTCATCTACCACCGGAGGGAATTATTTTCTTCTACTATTACCTTGGGGTTATAGTGTTTTTCATTCTCCCGTGTCTTTATATTGCTATACGCATTGATATACACGGTTTGTAATTTCGAGGTTGTTATCGGGCTTTATGTTCTTCATTATATTTCGGAGCTTCATGCTTTCGTTTTCTCTTCCCGACCTTAAGTCAAGCGAATAATGGTCCAGAATTCGTAGGTATGAATTTCAGAATAAACATAATTAATGTTCTAAGAAAGAAACGGTAATGGCACAGTCTGACTTGTCAAATTACCAGAATATCCGAAAAAGACCGAATCATCAAGAAATATATTTTCTTGATATATTTAGAGATTATATAGAATGAAAGAGTTATGTAACATGGTTTATGATGAGGGTGTGATCTGTGAACCTTCGTCACGTTCCATTAGAAACTCAACATGACTTACTGTAATATAATCACGTTGATCAAGTGTCATTATATTATACTAACTCATGCTTCAGTTTCCAACATTACTTCAAAACATCCATTTTTTTTTTAAAATTTTCAGATTTTAGAAACTAAAATAGTTTTTTTTATGATGTAACACAGATAGCGCGAAGAGGTAATGATTTCAGATAAGAATGGTTTCGAAAAATATCTTCAGAAATATGGAGGATATTTATAATGGGAGATACGATGATATCTTAGAATATTTAAGATCAGATGATGATGAAGAATATTGTCCGCAAAGGTTTTAGAGTAAGGAGCAAGGTATTCGCTAATGATTTCAGCAGACTCTGAATTATTTAGATTCTTTGAAGGTAGATTTAGTCTTTGTGATTTGTCCACAGCTTCCTTCATGGTCTGCTCAATCCGTTTTTCAATTCCAAACCTTCTCTTTTTCTCTGCTTTACCACCATACTATTCTTTATCATCAAACTTTTGACTGTTAAGGTCGTTTACAGTTTTTGCTGCTTCATCAACATTTTTCCAAAATTCGGAGAACTAGTTTCGTAGTTTGGGGTGTTTTTCGGAAACTTCACATTCGAAGTATGTAAGTCCAGGAGGTAGACGTTATATGTACACATATAACTGTTGACGTAGACGTGCTACAAGATTTCAAGATACTGATTGCTAATTCCCGATAGTTGGTATGGCAATTGCCGTTACAAGATGTGGATGAGTACATGATAGGGTTTCAATGAATATTATGATTTTTCGAAAGGTCAAGGATTAATAAAGTTGTTTGGTAAATTTACTGCTAATGTAGCGGAACATGAAAGGTTCCCCAGTAACAAAACATATATATCAAGGTTACAATAAGGCTTAATCTGAAAAGTTGAAGTTGACTGGTTGGAAGTGTGATAAAACTGGATACTTTGAAAAGAAATTGCAAAATTATTTTCGGTAATAACAATGCTAAAGGATCTTTCACCGTTTTGAAGTCAAAGTATAGCTTTGAAAGATGTAGAGATCTAAGAATGATGTCACTTGTTAAATCTTGACTTGGATTCTGCTCTGTCAATATCAGAATATGTAATTGAATTTGTATGGAAACGATTGTATATTGCTGTGAGCATAGTTAATAATTTTTGAATCAAAGTTGAAGAATGTACAGTGTAACATATTAATTGCGAACTTATATATTTCCCGGGTATTACCTACCCGTTAAAGATTTCACAATTAATACTTCGTACAAAAGAATTTTTATTACCGTCTTTATGAAAATATATGTATGTATATTTTCTTCAGATGTAACACAGATTTAATGAGTTAATATCATATTAAGCTCATTTAATTTTTGGCTTGACTTAGAAATGATTAATCTCTAAAACATTAAAGATTACATAATCTTTGCGGAGTATTTCGCTAATGTAATCGATACTTCATTATTTATTCTTATTTCTCGGTGAAGGATGTTGATGCTTGTGGAATTTTTGTGAACCTTACAAGGCACAGATGATGTTTTCTGGAAAGTTTCGAGTACATCGAAAATGAACATGTAAAATCAATTATGTAATTGAATAATACACTTGGTTTATTATGAAATGGAATTCATTAAGTTGAAACAGAGATTGTAGTTCACAATGGTTAAGTTGTTAAGGAAGGATGTACATCATTGCATATTAGTAATATGAACTAACCGAGTAGTACCTACCAGTTAAGATTCACACGTAATAGCTTAGTACGAAAAGATTTATTTTGATTTCAAAATTCATATATATTAAATATACATAAAATTTCTTCAGGGGAAATAAGTTAATACTTCATCGGTTATTGTTGCTGGTATTTCTTGGTAACTACGATGCGTATGATGTTGATGTTCAAAGTACATATTGTGATGTTGAGGCTTACGGTGTGGATGTTGTTGGTGGTGGTAATGGTACTGTTGGTGTTTTTGTCGGTGGTACTGTTGATGCCGGAGATTCTGCTGGTGCTTGTAACCTTTGCACCATATTCTCCAAAGCCACTACCCGAGCGCGAAGTTCGTTGACTTCTTCTACTACACCGGGATGATTGGCGGTTCGGACGAGCGGATGAATAAGATCCAGAATTTGAGAGAGTATATGATCATGACGAGATATTCTGGAGATGAGAGAGAAAATGGTATTACGAACAGGTTCGCCGGTAAGTGCTTCAGGTTCTTCGCCAAGAGGGCAATGTGGTGGATGGAAGGGATCGCCTTCTTCTTATCTCCAATAATTAAGTAGGCTACGAACCCATCCCCAATTCATCCAGAATAGATGATGGCTAATTGGTTGATCCATTCCGGTTACACTGTCTTCGGAATTCAGGTGAATATCCATATAGGAATAGCTGTCAGAGTTTAAGGAATTTGAACTAAATACGGGATCCATCTTGTATAATTAGGGAGATGATTTTTTTATATGAATTAGATTATAGAATGTAGTTTGGTATTCTTCAATACATAATTTACATATGTATATATAATACCAAATTCCATAAATCACGGAGAAATATTCGGAAGATGTCAGGAAAAGTTTACAGTAACAGATACGCTAAGATATGAATTTTGTCTATACGCTATTCATGCAATCAATGCAGTAAAACGTGTCTAGACTAGGAATGATAAGCAGGTAATTTCCGACAAAAAAATGATAAGCAAAACTTTTGACATGCAGACACGGTCGAAGTCCAGACTTACTAATGCATCCTAACAACTATCAGTTAGACACACTCATGCAAGACCTGGTTCGCTAGAACCTGGCTCTGATACCAACTGTGACGATCGCTCCAAATCCATATGGACGAACACGTCATTCATTGATTTCATTGCGAGGTATTTGACCTCTATATGATACATTTTGTAAACATTGCATTCTTTTGAAAAGGCACACCATAAATGAATATTGAAATCAAAGTTTTTCGACATCTGATGATTTCTACATATAGACAATCACCATAAATAATAGTTTACAACAGTATTTCCGTTGACAATGCAGTCAAAATAAGATACATGGTGATGATTTGGTGAATGCAACGTCTCCTTGAAAAATATGTCATGTAAGACTCCATGCACATAGCTTGTTTAACATCTAAGCAAACAGCGGAAGACTTCTAGGAAACCTGAGAATAAACATGCTAACAAGTGTCAACACAAAGGTTGGTGAGTTCATAGTTTTAATGTTGCGCATAATCTGTATATAAAGGTGGATCACAAGATTTCAGTTGTTCAATCCAGAAACGTTTATCAAAATATTCTACGAAATTGAGCACCCTGGTAACTAAACTTAACGTATATATAATTTGTACCCTTTGTATAATCATCTTAATAATACACGCAAACCAACGTGTACGCTTCTCAAATAGCATACGTCCGTTAAAAGGCTAGTGCTCTAACTCGGACGGGGATATCAAGCCCTATGGATCCATATACTACTACTCGCGCCCACCAGTTCTTATAACTGGCTGTTAACAGTTACCAAAACTAAGGGATTTTCGGTTCAAACTCAGTGTAGAATTTAGTAAGTACTTGTATCCATTGCGTTTAAAATAAAGTGCATGTATTCTCAGCCCAAAAATATATATTGCAAAAGCAATTAAAAAAGGATCAATGAAACTCACCTTAGCAGCATATAAAGTCGTTCACCAAAATGTGATCGAAACTCGGATTACCAAATAACCGTAGATCTCAACCTAGAGAACATATGTTGGTCAATAAATGTCAATCAAGCTAGGTCAGGTCATAGTGTATAACAATCCTAATGCTCGAGATCGACATACAAAAGTTATCCAAAGTCGTTTCAAAAAGTCAATTTTGACAATAATTCAACAAAACGAGACGTGCCTTATATGTGGATTCATTTACTTGGCTGGTAATATTCAAAAATCCAATTTATCATTCTTACAAACAAGTTTCAAAAGCAATTTCAATCAATGTCAATCATAATTCAGTTGATCATATCTTTTAATTCGTTCACCGAAATTACGCGATTTCTAAATGAAAAGTTATTGATTTTTCGCCAGCTTTCCAAAAACATGCATATCATATACCTTTTATCAGTAATATATGTATTTACTTTGTGATTCATCATAACTGTTTAACGACAAAATTTAGCGTACAATCATGTTTAAATATATACACTTGAGCACTAGTATGTATACACTATTAATTTATAAAATATAAAATATAAATGCTTACGTATTAATATTGAGATTCAATATTGTAGAAAAGTATGTAGACGCAACAGAGATGATAAACACTAGATTTGATTCATAAATATACCCTCGAACATTACCCATAACCTCTTTGGCAATAACCCATAATTTCCTTAGCTCTATCCCGCTCAAAAACCCATTTTGAAGGTGACACGCTCATAACCTCGTTGTAGTATTTTATGTATATATAATACTAATAATAATATTATAATAAGATTAATAATAATAATAATAATAATAATAATAATAATAATAATAATAATAATAATAATAATAATAATAATAATAATAATAATAAGGAGGAATAAATTAGAAAAGAAACTCGAGACCAGATCGAGCTTTTATAGTATGTGGCCTGCTACAGTACCTCATGCGATCGCATGAGTTTTCAGTGGTTTTGCCATGCGATCGCATGACCGCCTTATCCTGTTTTTGTTTGCTAGTTCGTCGATATTAAATAGTGTTTACTGTAGCAAATAGTGTTTTAATGTAGCAAATAGTGTTTCACTGTAGCAAATAGTGTTTTACTGTAGTAAATATTGTGTTACTGTAGCAAATCACTGTAGCACTGTAGCAAAATACGGTTTCACTGTAGCAAATAGTGTTTTACTGTAGCAAATTGTAGTGACCCGTCCTAATCCACCTGGACGAAGTCATCAACATTTGGTCCCATTGCGATGATCGACTCCAAGTAATGTCCTTAAATTGAGCAAATGCACAGCAGAAGACTTAATTCGTACCTTAGAATAAACATGCTTAAAAGTGTCAACCAAAAGGTTGGTGAGTTCATAGGTTTATCATAACAATCATTTCAATATTTTAATAGACCACAAGGTTTCATAATCATAAACATAATACACTCGCAAGTGTATGTAAAGCATTCTAAGTGGTTGAGCACTTGGTAACCATACTTAATATTTAATCAACGTCGCATATTCCCTTTATTATGAAATCTCACTACACCGTACCAAGTGTAGTCACCAAAACGAAGTACTGTGCAACCGTTGAATACTGGTCGTCCAGTGCGGTTGGGGTTGTCAGGCCCGATAGATCTATCAACAGGATTCGCGTTTACAATACCCATGTAAATAGTAGTTACCAAGCTACAGGGAAATATGCCAGTGGTATAACTCAACGTAGAATATATTTTTAAGTACTTGTGTCTATTTTGTAAACATTTATAAAAGCAGCGCATGTATTCTCAGCCCAAAAATATATACTGCAAAAGCAATTAAAAAGGGAGCAAATGAAACTCACCATACTGTATTTTGTAGTAAAAATACATATGACGTCATTTAACATGTGTAGGTTTGACCTCGGATTCACGAACCTATATCATTTGTATATATATATTAATACATATTATCGAGATCGAACAAAGTTATATATATATATATATATATATATATATATATATATATATATATATATATATATATATATATATATATATATATATATATATATATATATATAAATTTATTAGTTATATTATTTTTATATTATTAACCTATATGTTTAATATATTCATTTTATAAAAATATAAATTTTGTTATGCTATATATAGTAAATATATTTTTATATATATTTTCTCATAAATATATATATATATATATATATATATATATATATATATATATATATATATATATATATATATATATATATATATATATATATATATATATATATATATATCGTTTGTTTGTTAAAATTATAGTAATACTAAAATAATATTAGTAATTGTAAAAATAATAATAATAATAATAATAATAATAATAATAATAATAATAATAATAATAATAATAATAATAATAATAATAATAATAATAATAAAAATAATAATGAAATAATAATAGTAAGAGTTTTTGTAATAACTACCTCAAAGGAGTAGCCTTAAAAATAAATGCCCAAGCCCGGGTTTGAACCCGCGACGTCCCGTTAACCCGATATCATCCTTAGCCATTATCATTTAATCTTATCATTATGTCATAATCATATCACCACCTAATTCTAATTATTATCTTCCTAATCTCTTTCATCTTCATTTCATATAACAAAATTACTATCATCCTCCATCATCTTCACATAACCCGTAATCATAATCATTAATTAATCATCATCATCCTAACATCTATCATCACCTTCACTTATAATTCCATCATCATTAATGAACCATGATCATAATCATATCAGAATCATAATCATAACATGATCATACTTATATCATAATCATAACCATTTTTCAATTCATTTCATCTCGATCGTTATCGTTCTTAATCTATTACTACCATCATTATTTTTATCAAGTTATCATCATAACATCTTTATTTCTCTTGTTCATCTCCGTCACCTATATCATCATGATCATTTTAACTATCCTACTCATAATCCTAATCATCTTCACATCATTATTATCATCACGATTCGTGTACCTCAAAAATACCATGATATTATCACGATCACACTTATACTTCAACTATTATTATCAAAATCATACTATCATCATTATTAAACCCGTCACCTTCCTCAATCTATCCCTTCATCGTTTCCATTTTGCTATAAAGGAAATTAAATAAAAAAAAAAACGTGAAGCAGCAAAACTCAATGATTCAATTATTGAATCAAAAAGCTCAAGAACTCTTGTGGCCTAATTGAAAGAAAATCGGCCCATCCACATAAACCATACAGCCCAAACATTTATGATAGAACTTGGCCCAACAAGTTAAATGATTTGGAGTCATAGGATTCGATTTTAAAAGATATATCAGGGACGGTGCAAGTTGTAGCAACCATGCGACTATTCCCACATCATTATTTCATCATCATAACCTCATCTTCCATTAATCATCAAACAGCATTATCAAAATTTATTTTTTGCTGTGGAAATAGAAAAGAAACAGGAAACACAAGCAAATAGCAGGTGATGGATTTTGATCGACCGGAACAAAGAAAAAAAAACGTGGTGGTTGATGATTTCATTAAAGAATGTGAGGATTCTCGTACAGACAAGAAAAGAAGAGAACTCACGATGAAGATGGTTGTTTGGATTTTGTTACAATAGAAATAAAAACAGAAATAATTTAGTAGTTTATGGTGGTTGTTTGGCTTGTAAGTGATGGTTATGTTGGTGTAGACGAAACAGAAAAACATGAAAGAAAGGTGATTCGAAAGGAACAAACGGTTATGGGTTTGATGGGTTTGTGTTGGAGAGGTGGTGGTTGTGGTGTTACGGTGGTGGGTGTTATTCATGGTGGATGATGTCCGATGATGGTTAGTGATGGTTGCCGATGCTTGATTGAAAACCGAAAGAAAGAAGAAAGAGAGTAGAGAGAGAAGAGATTTAGGGTGGTGATGGGAGGTTGTGGTAGGGTGGCGGTGATAATTTGATAATAGAAGGTGATTTTCGGTTCACTCACATGGAAAACAAAGTAAAAAAAAAAATTAAAGATGATGATGATGCTTGTGGAGGCGACGGTTTAAGAGTGGTGTTCAAGGTGGTCCATGAATATTGTATAGTGGTCACGCAGAAGCACAAAAAGGGTTTGAATCGAATAATCAATAGTTTATGAAGGTGGTGCTCAAGTGGGGGTTCGTTCGAACCGTAGCAGGAGTTGGGTTTCAAAACATAATATTAGTAGTACTAGGTACAACTTTAAAGATGATCATGTGGTTTGATGTTTGAAACCGAAACATAATTTAGTGATAATAATAATATCAGTAAGCATAAAAATGGTGAAGATCTAGTGATGTTAGTAATCGAAACAACGAAATAATAGGAATAACATATATTTTGGTTTTAGTAGTTGTAGGAGTAGTTATGGATGAAAGAAAGTCATAAAGAAGAAGAAAAGTAACAAGAATAAAGGTAGTGGTTTTCTGATATGTATAATTTATATATATAAAGTTAGAAGTTAGATGATGATAGATCATACAAAACAGTAAACTCAAATAGAAAATCAGCCTAAAGTTTTAACTCTTTCTACCGACAGTTTATCCCCGAATTGCTATATCGTGTCCATTGCTAAACAGTTAATGTATAAAAGTGTCCCTAAAAATCTCAAAATTTTAGATTAAACATATTTAATTATTTCACTCATTACCTGTTTGAAACCTAGTCAAAAAGGTTCAAAAATTATTTATTTTCTGTTCCAATTATCGTGTACGGAGTACTAAAACTTAAACTAAAAGGGGTAAAAATATTTTTATCGAGCCCATAATCTTTTTAATCAATATGCGGACCAACTTTTATTTAAGTCATCATAGATATATATTAGGTTTTATTATATAACTAAATATAAATAAATATATTTACAATTAACATTCATGTATATATATACATATATATGTATCTATTTACAAATAGTTGTTCGTGCATCGTCGAGAACAGTCGAAGGTCAATTAAATATATGAAACAGTTCAAAATTTTTGAGACTCAACCTAACAGACTTTGCTTATCGTGTCAAAGATAATGAATCGTATCGAGAATTTGATTTAAAATTAGTCGAAATTTTTCGGGTCGTGACAGTACCCACCCGTTAAAAAAATTTCGTCCCGAAATTTGAGTTAGGTCGTCATGGCTAACAATAAAAAATGTTTTCATACCGAATATGAGTTGATAATTAGTGTTTTATCATTATAGATAAAACGATTCGATTACTCGAAGCGTACGAATGAAGCTTTCTCAAAATAGTGAAAAGTTTTATCTTATCTTTTGACGTAGTCATGGTGGATTTTCGGAATTTAAGGAATTTAAGGAAATCTTCTAATCAGAAAGAAAATGTGATAGCACGGTTTATTAGCAACTATTGGAATTACGGAAGAACAAAATTATCAAGGAAATAATTCCGTGATATGCTTAGTGATTAAGTAGAATGAAAGAGTCGTGTAACATGGCACATGATGAGGGTAAGATCTGTGAATCATCATCACATTCCATTAGAAATTTAGCATGACTTACTGTAATATAACCACGTTGGCCCGGCGTTATTATATTATACTAACTCATGCTTCAATTCCCTACACTTCTCCAAAAATCATCCATAATTTAAACTCAAATTTTATAGAAGGATAGAAACTGAAACAGTTTCTTTTATGAGGTAACATAGATAGCACGAGAAGATAGATAATTTCGGACGAAGATATTTATGAAGATATCTTCAGAAATACTGAGGATATTTATAATGAAAGATATGATGATATCTTAGAATTTAAAATATTTAAGATCGGAAGATGATGAAGAATTTTGTCCGCAAGGATTTAGAATAAGTAGAAGCATGGTATTCGCTAAAGAGTTTATTAGATATAGAATCATATGGATTCGTTAAGTACAGGTTTAATCCTGATGATTTGTCTACAGACTCCTTCATGGTGTGCTCAATCCGATTTTCAGTACTAAATTTTCTATCGAGTGTTCCTGGCACTTCCTTCTTTATCATCAACTTTTGGCCATTAAGACCATCTACAACATGCTGCTTCATCAGCATTTTCAAAGTTAACGGATCTGGGTCATCGGTTATCAAACCGAGGTGGTTTCAGGAGAATTGTGTTTTTAGATGATTAAACGCTGATGGTAATATGGTGAAATATAAAAGGTTCTCCGGTAACAATAAAAGAGTACGCATATATTCATAATAAGGTTGTTTTGGACTAAAAGTCGAAATCAACTTGCTGGAGCTGTGACAAAATTTGGCAAATTTGGAAAGGAATTGCAAAGTTATTTTGGGTAATAATAACGCCAAAGGAACTAGCACAGGTATGTGTTAAACATTTACTCAGGTTCCGAGAGTTTTCAAGTGCGTAACTATATGCATCAATCTCTTTTTACGTAGATGAAGTGCGGTTGGTTCATCCTCTCGATTGAGGTGTTTTCAAGAATTACGAAAGGTTTGGACGCAGATTGTAATCGTCAAGATACAAAAGAGGTTTAAGATGAAATCAAGTGGCAAACTTGAAGAATTATTTAGTTTCATATATTATAATCAATATTTTAATTCATTTTAATTGTCCAAAGTTAGTAGTCCAATAGTCCAATAGTTCATATATAGTTTAATATATAGCATTCGAATTAATTAATACGTATCGTGACCCGTGTACCGGTCTCAGTATTGATCACAACTCAAACTATATATATATTTTGGAATCAACCTCAACCCTGTATAGCTAACTCCATCATTTGTATATAGAGTGTCTATGGTTGTTCCAAGATAAATATATAGATGGGTCAATATGATATGTCGAAACCTTGTATACGTGTCCCGATATTTAAAGTGCGTAAAATAAATAACAGAAATTAAATAACGATAAATAAAGTGCGTAAAGTAAATAACAGAAATTAAATGACGATAAATAAAATTGCGAGAATGTAAATTGCGATAAATAAAATGTAATCAGTTAACTAGGAACAATTAGCTAGGAACAGTTAGCGTGGTTACTTAACAATATTTCAATTAGTTAGTTCATTTGTTTCTATCAAAATTTTATTGTGTACCATGTTTTCTTCATTATGCCACTTGTTGAATTTTGATAGGTCAAAATCCAAATATGAAATTGAATGAAAATGGTTATTCTGTAGTGAACGGATACGTATATCGGTGGATGTAGATAGGATAGTAAATGATCGTTGAATCAGATTCGAAGAATGTACAGTGTAACTTATTAATGTGAAATCTAAATATTCCTCGGGTATTACCTACCCGTTAAAATATTTTCACCATTAACAGTTTGTACAAAAGAATTTTTAATTACAATCTTTATGAAAATATACATACATATATATTTTCTTCAGATGTAATAATGGATTTAATGAGTTAATATGATATTAATCTCATTTGCTTTACGGCTAGAATTAGAGTACATAATCTCTAAAACATTAGAGATTACATAATCGCCATGTCGAGCGAAGATAATCGATGTAGAACGATATGTAGAACGAAGATAAAGTAGATAGAACGATGCGTAGGATGATGATTATGCTCGAGGTACAGAATGAGATATTGAGGCGTGGATTGTTGATGGTACTGTGGGTGCCGATGATATTGCTGAAGCTGTTAAGTATTGCACCACATTCTCCAAAGCTACTACTCGTACGCGAAGCCCGTTGACTTCTTCTATTACTCCGAGATGATTGTCGGTCGGAACGAGCGAATGAATAAGGTTTAGAATTTTAGATAAAATATAATCGTGTTGAGATATTCGAGAAATGAGGGTGAAAATGGGGCTTCAGACTGATTCTTCGGTAAATGCTTCAGGTTCATCGCCAAGAGGTAAATTCGGTTGGTGAAAAGGATCGCCTTCTTCGCGTCTCCATTGATTAAATTGACTACGAACCCATCAGATGAATCGGGAATGACGGATTGATTGATTCATTCTGGTGACGCTGCTTCTGGACCTTAGGTGAAACTCCATATAGGAATAGCTGTCGGAATCTGAGGAATTTGAACTAGGGGTGAGTTTCATTGCGTACGATTGAATAAAGGATGTTTCGATATGAGATGATTTTCGGATATCGGATGATATTCTAATTACATAGAATATCTATGTATAGTACAGAAGATCCCGTAGATTACGGAGGAACTTTCGGAAATTGTCAGACGAAGTTTACAATAGCAGATACGCTAGGATATAAATTTATCTATAACTATCTTTGCAATAAGTGCAGGAAGTCATGTCTAGACTTAGGAATGATAAGCAGGTAATTTTCCACTAGGAATGATAAACAATACTTATAATATGCAGCTAAGGTCGAAGTCCAGACTCGCTAATGCATCCTAACAACTATCAGTTAGACACACTAATGCAAGACCTGGTTCACTAGGACCAACGCTCTGATACCACTTGTAGTGACCCGTCCTAATCCACCTGGACGAAGTCATCAACATTTGGTCCCATTGCGATGATCGACTCCAAGTAATGTCCTTAAATTGAGCAAATGCACAGCAGAAGACTTAATTCGTACCTGAGAATAAACATGCTTAAAAGTGTCAACTAAAAGGTTGGTGAATTCATAGGTTTATCATAACAATCATTTCAATATTTTAATAGACCACAAGGTTTCATAATCATAAACATAATACACTCGCAAGTGTATGTAAAGCATTCTAAGTGGTTGAGCACTTGGTAACCATACTTAACATTTAATCAACGTCGCATATTCCCTTTATTATGAAATCTCACTACACCGTACCAAGTGTAGTCACCAAAACGAAGTACTGTGCAACCGTTGAATACTGGTCGTCCAGTCCGGTTGGGGTTGTCAGGCCCGATAGATCTATCAACAGGATTCGCGTTTACAATACCCATGTAAATAGTAGTTACCAAGCTACAAGGAAATATGCCAGTGGTACAACTCAACGTAGAATATATTTTTAAGTATTTGTATCTATTTTGTAAACATTTATAAAAGCAGCGCATGTATTCTCAGCCCAAAAATATATACTGCAAAAGCAATTAAAAAAGGAGCAAATGAAACTCACCATACTGTATTTTGTAGTAAAAATACATATGACGTCATTTAACATGTGTAGGTTTGACCTCGGATTCACGAACCTATATCATTTGTATATATATATATATATTAACACATATTATCGTGATCGAACAAAGTTATATATATATATATATATATATATATATATATATATATATATATATATATATATATATATATATTTATTAGTTATATTATTTTTATATTATTAACCTATATGTTTAATATATTCATTTTATAAAAATATAAATTTTGTTATGCTATATATAGTAAATATATTTTTGTATATATTTTCTCATAAATATATATATATATATATATATATATATATATATATATATATATATATATCGTTTGTTTGTTAAAATTATAGTAATACTAAAATAATATTAGTAATTGTAAAAATAATAATAATAATAATAATAATAATAATAATAATAATAACAATAAAAATAATAATGAAATAATAATAGTAAGAGTTTTTGTAATAACTACCTCAAAGGAGTAGCCTTAAAAATAAATGTCCAAGCCTGGATTTGAACCCGCGACGTCCCGTTAACCCGATATCATCCTTAGCCATTATCATTTAATCTTATCATTATGTCATAATCATATCACCACCTAATTCTAATTATTATCTTCCTAATCTTTTTCATCTTCATTTCATATAACAAAATTACTATCATCCTCCATCATCTTCACATAACCCGTAATCATAATCATTAATTAATCATCATCATCCTAACATCTATCATCATCTTCACTTATCATTCCATCATCATTAATGAACCATGATCATAATCATATCAGAATCATAATCATAACATGATCATACTTATATCATAATCATAACCATTTTTCAATTCATTTCATCTCGATCGTTAACGTTCTTAATCTATTACTACCATCATTATTTTTATCAAGTTATCATCATAACATCTTTATTTCTCTCGTTCATCTCCGTCACCTATATCATCATGATCATTTTAACTATCCTACTCATAATCCTAATCATCTTCACATCATTATTATCATCACGATTCGTGTACCTCAAAAATACCATGATATTATAACGATCACACTTATACTTCATCTATTATTATCATCAAAATCATACTATCATCATTATTAAACCCGTCACCTTCCTCAATCTATCCCTTCATCGTTTCCATTTTGCTATAAAGGAAATTAAATATAAAAAAACGTGAAGCAGCAAAACTCAATGATTCGATTATTGAATCAAAAAGCTCAAGAACTCTTGTGGCCTAATTGAAAGAAAATCGGCCCATCCACATAAACCATACAGCCCAAACATTTATGATAGAACTTAGCCCAACAAGTTAAATGATTTGGAGTCATAGGATTACGATTTTAAAAGATATATCAGGGACGGTGCAAGTTGTAGCAACCATGCGACTATTCCCACATCATTATTTCATCATCATAACCTCATCTTCCATTAATCATCAAACATCATTATCAAAATTTATCTTTTGCTGTGGAAATAGAAAAGAAACAGGAAACACAAGCAAATAGCAGGTGATGGATTTTGATCGACCGGAACAAAGAAAAAAAAAACGTGGTGGTTGATGATTTCATTAAAGAATGTGAGGATTCTCGTACAGACAAGAAAAGAAGAGAACTCACGATGAAGATGGTTGTTTGGATTTTGTTGCAATAGAAATAAAAACAGAAATAATTTAGTAGTTTATGGTGGTTGTTTGGCTTGTAAGTGATGGTTATGTTGGTGTAGACGAAACAGAAAAACATGAAAGAAAGGTGATTCGAAAGGAACAAACGGTTATGGGTTTGATGGGTTTGTGTTGGAGAGGTGGTGGTTGTGGTGTTACGGTGGTGGGTGTAATTCATGGTGGATGATGTCCGATGATGGTTAGTGATGGTTGCCGGTGCTTGATTGAAAATCGAAAGAAAGAAGAAAGAGAGTAGAGAGAGAAGAGATTTAGGGTGGTGATGGGAGGTTGTGGTAGGGTGGCGGTGATAATTTGATAATAGAAGGTGATTTTCGGTTCACTCACATGGAAAACAAAGTAAAAAAAAAATTAAAGATGATGATGATGCTTGTGGAGGCGACGGTTTAAGAGTGGTGTTCAAGATGGTCCATGAATATTGTATAGTGATCACACAGAAGCACAAAAAGGGTTTGAATCGAATAATCAATAGTTTATGAAGGTGGTGCTCAAGTGGGGGTTCGTTCGAACCGTAGCAGGAGTTGGGTTTCAAAACATAATATTAGTAGTACTAGGTACAACTTTAAAGATGATCATGTGGTTTGATGTTTGAAACCGAAACATAATTTAGTGATAATAATAATATCAGTAAGCATAAAAATGGTGAAGATCTAGTGATGTTAGTAATCGAAACAACGAAATAATAGGAATAACATATATTTTGGTTTTAGTAGTTGTAGGAGTAGTTATGGATGAAAGAAAGTCATAAAGAAGAAGAAAAGTAACAAGAATAAAGGTAGTGGTTTTCTGATATGTATAATTTATATATATAAAGTTAGAAGTTAGATGATGATAGATCATACAAAACAGTAAACTCAAATAGAAAAGCAGCCTAAAGTTTTAACTCTTTCTACCGACAGTTTATCCCCGAATTGCTATATCGTGTCCATTGCTAAACAGTTAATGTATAAAAGTGTCCCTAAAAATCTCAAATTTTTAGATTAAACATATTTAATTATTTCACTCATTACCTGTTTGAAACCTGGTCAAAAAGGTTCAAAAATTATTTATTTTCTGTTCCAATTATCGTGTACGGAGTACTAAAACTTAAACTAAAAGGGGTAAAAATATTTTTATCGAGCCCATAATCTTTTTAATCAATATGCGGACCAACTTTTATTTAAGTCATCATAGATATATATTAGGTTTTATTATATAACTAAATATAAATAAATATATTTACAATTAACATTCATGTATATATATACATATATATATGTATCTATTTACAAATAGTTGTTCGTGAATCGTCGAGAACAGTCGAAGGTCAATTGAATATATGAAACAGTTCAAAATTTTTGAGACTCAACCTAACAGACTTTGCTTATCGTGTCAAAGATAATGAATCGTATCGAGAATTTGATTTAAAATTAGTCGAAATTTTTTGGGTCGTGACAGTAATAGTGTTTTACGGTAGGAAAGTCGTTTTTACTTGTACATATATATATATATATATACATACATATAATTGTTCATGAATCGTCGAGAGCAGTCAAATGTAATTTAATACATGAAACCGTTCTAAAATTTTGAGATTCAGTTTTACAGACTTTGCTTATCACGTCAGAAATGTTGATCATACAAAGATTAAGTTTAAATTTGATCAGAAATTTCCGGGTCATCACATCGTACATCCGTAGCGATACCCAGTAAATAGTTCCCAATTAACCCCGGTATATCGGTGTGACAACCCCGTTTTATTTGATCCATTATCCATAGATCCAGAGATTTTACCTTTTCATGTCCTTTGACTCTCGCATTAAAAGTACATGCGATAAGTCGATGGAGAAGCTTATCATCTGGGGTTGCTATTTCGGTATACCGGTGCCTGCTAGATTTAAACGAGCTGGATGCATTCGGACTTCTAATCCTTCTCTAAAAGGATTGTTCATTGAAACCCCTTTGTCCATGGTACTATGAGCTTACCAAATATGTCCTCACTTGTGCGTCAGTAAGCTCGTTAAAAATACCCAAAACTCTACATAACCCAAAACTACTCAAACTTCTTTCCTCACCCCCTAGTCGAAATCTAAAGAAAGCATCCGATAGTGGATTGCGAACATTATTGAATCAGAAAGTTGAGTAGAACTCTTTACATAGCACGGGAAACACTTCATCGTGTAGACTGAAAATGTGTTCCCATGCATAGGTCACTATGTTATTATATGGTATAGCTAACAAACGAGTGACATGGTTGTGCATGCCCACCTCAATCAAAGGAGCCCAGTCGAAATACCATGTAGCATTAATTGGTCTACGGGTAATTCGAGCAAAAGTTTCCCCATAATCATCATTGTCCCGAAGATGTTCTAACCATACTATTGGATTATTTTGATCCTCTTCTTCGCCAGATGATGATGATGATGAATGTCATTGTTGAACCGGTGGTGGTGGTGGAACATTTCTGGAGGTTCTGCCTCTTTTCGATTGTCCACCTCGGCTAGATTGTCCCTGCATAACATAATAACACCAAACCAAAAGAACATAGAAACCGTTGTGTTAATGTTAGCTAAAAACATAACCGAGTAACAAGGGGAATTAGTCATTCCATTCAAAGTTCATAAGCATTGTGATTCATATAAACAAAAGCGTATGTTCAGAATAATTGATCACAGTCAACCAAAGTTAACATAAACTAGCAAATACACTCTCACAAATGTGGATCACAAAATTCACAATTAGGCACCAACTTAGGACTCAAACATGTTGCGTTCATAGGTCATGACATTTAAACTTGCATTCCAATGATATTCATTACAATCATAGCACAAGTATCACAATTTAGTTTAAAATGACCATAATCTTCACATAATGCAACTACATTATAGCATTCCATACCATCAATCCACTTCAATAGGCTTAAACATATGAGAAACTAGCATACATCTTTCATAAGAACATTACAATTCAAAGCATGCTAGAAATTCACTAAAATTCAATTTATGACCCGGCCAAATTAACATCTATATCATCAACAACAATTAAACACTTCACAAGCTTCATAAACAACACAAACAAACTCAATATCTTGAATTAATTACCCTAATTTCGAATTTAATCATTACAAACCCTAGAATCATAAACATACCCATTAAACATATAATTATTGCAAAATCAAGACATAATGGGTAATTAAACAACTAAGACATGTTAATCTAAACAAGAATCATGCAAATCAAACACCCCACACTTATCTTTCACCAAATTAAACATACAAATTAAGTAATTAAGAAATAAAAGTATGAAAAGGGATTAGCAATACCCTAGAAAACATGATTCAAGCTTGGATTTGAAGGAAGAAATCGCGAATTTGAAGTAGATTTTAGGGTTTTGTGAGTGTTGGTTCGTGTTTGGGAGAGAAAAGCTGAGTTAAAAGTGTGTGTGGTAGAAAAATGGGTTGGATAACCTTTAAAACGCGTTTTATTTTTTTCCTGGTCAGGTGTCTGGACGGCGTCCAAACTTCTGGACGGCGTCCAGTAAAGAAGGTCTGGACGGCGTCCAGAAATCTGGATGGCGTCCAGTAAAGAAGGGTGGGACGACGTCCAGTGTTTTTGGATGGGGTCCAATTACGCTAAAAAGTACTGACCATGTTTTGAGAAAATCCTTTGAAATTGGACGGCGTCCAAGGGATTTTGGACGGCGTCCCACTGGTCTGGTGGCTCAAAATTTGCATAAAACTCATAAAAATTCCCATTTTCAACACACAAAAACTCATATCATCATCATAGATCATTTTGTACATTAAAAACAATCAAACCAATCATAAAATACTCAATTCACACTATTTACACTCGTGAACTTTCTTTAACGAGTCGTTCACCCATCTCGTCCCCATTTTGATTTAGGCTTTGTTCTCGAAGTTGAGGCTAACCTCGTCTTCGATTTCCAGGGGACCATCGACATAGTGTTTGACCCGGTGGCCATTCACTTTAAAAATATTGCCCTTCCAGTTCACCACTTCAATTGTACCATAAGGGTATACCCTTTTAACAACAAATGGTCCCGACCATCGGGACTTAAGCTTTCCTGGTGATAACTTGAAACAGGCATTGTAAACAAGGACCCGATCTCCTTCCATGAATTCCTTTAGATTTTTCAATCTCTTGTCGTGCCATTGTTTGGTTTTTTCTTTATAAATTAGAGAGTTGTCATAGGCTTCAAGCCTCAACTCGTCTAATTCATTTAACTAGGTCAAACGTAACCGACCCGCCTCTTGGTAATCCAAATTACATGCCTTTAGCGCCCAATGCGCTTTGTGTTCAATCTTCAAATGGAGATGACATGCTTTTCCGTATACCATACGGAAATGAGTGGTTCCAATAGGTGTTTTGTAGGCCGTGCGAAAGGCCCATAATGCATCGTTTAACTTAACTGACCACTCTTTTGGATTCTCACCAATGGTCTTTTCAAGTATGCGTTTTAACGACCGAATAGTATTCTCCACTTGCCCACTTGTTTGGGGATGATAGGATGTTGAAATTTTATGGATCACTCCATATCTTTTCAACACCTTTTCTAATTGCTTATTGCAAAAGTGGGTGCCCCGGTCACTGATAAGGGCTTTTGGTGTGCCAAACCTTGAGAAAAGTTCTATCAAAAAGGTTACTACAACTCGGCCATCGTTTGTTGGTAGAGGTTTTGCCTCCGCCCATTTTGAAACATAGTCTATGGCAACAAGTATGTAGAGGTAAGAATGAGACTTTGGAAAGGGCCCCATAAAGTCAATTCCCCAAACATCGAACACCTCGCATACTTGGATGCTTTGTTGAGGCATTTCATCTCGTTTAGTGATTTGACCGGCCCGTTGGCACGCGTCACAAGCCTTACAAATAGTGTAGGCATCTTTGAATATTGTAGGCCAATAGAAACCGGCCTCGTAAACTTTCCTCCCCGTGATTTGGGGGCCAAAGTGCCCACCTGTTGGACTAAGGTGACAATCGTGCAGAATTTCGGTGCATTCCTTCCCTGAAACACACCTGCGAATAACTCCATCCGCACATCGCCTAAATAGATAAGGGTCTTCCCAAAAATAGTATTTTAGGTCACTAAAGAATTTCATTCTTTTCTGATGTGACCAACCGGTTTCTAGGTACCCCCAAACAATGTAATTGGCAAAATCAACATACCACGAGTCTTCCACCTTCTCTACTCGCATGAGATATTCATCGGGAAAATCATCTCTAATACTCGATTCACAGAGTACTTCAAGATTGGGATTTTCAAGTCTAGAAAGATGGCCAGCCGCGAGATTTTCGGCACCTTTCTTGTCCTTAATCTCGATATCAAATTCTTGCAAAAGCAAGACCCATCTTAGCAATTGAGGTTTTGCATCCGGCTTAGAGAAAAGGTATTTCAATGCCGAATGATCGGTGAAGACAATTGTCTTCGATAGGACAAGATATGATCGGAATTTGTCAAAAGAAAAGACGATAGCAAGGAGCTCTTTTTCCGTGGTTGTGTAGTTCAATTTAGCTCCTTGTAAAGTCTTACTTGCATAATAAATAGGTTGAAAATGTTTCTCAACCCGTTGGCCCAAAACTTAACCAACTGTAAAATCCGATGCATCGCACATTAGCTCGAATGGTAGTGACCATTTTGGACCTATGATTATTGGTGCGTTGACAAGTTTTTGTTTCAAAACATTGAATGCCTTAGTGCATTCACTTGTGAAAACAAAGGGTGCATCTTTTTCGCGAAGTTTATTCAATGGCGTTGCAATTTTTGAAAAATCTTTAATAAATCGCCGGTAAAACTCGGCATGCCCCAGAAAACTTCTCACACCCTTCACATTTGAAGGAGGTGGAAGGTTGGAAATGACGTCAACCTTTGCTGGATCCACCTGAATACCAACACTTGAGATTTTGTGCCCCAATACAATGCCTTCTTTAACCATAAAGTGGCATTTTTCCCAATTTAGCAGTAAGTTTGATTTCTCACACCTAATTAGCATTTTCTCCAAATTTAGAAGGCATGAATCGAAAGTGTCACCGAAGTCTGAAAAGTCATCCATGAACACTTCCATGCATTCTTCAATCATATCGTGGAAAATGGCCATCATATACCTTTGGAATGTTGCGGGAGCATTACATAGACCAAAGGGCATTCGGCGGTATGAAAAGGTGCCATAGGGACACGTGAAGGTAGTCTTTTCTTGATCTTCGGGGGAGACGGGAATTTGAAAGTACCCTGAAAAACCATCTAGGAAACAATAAAAGCTATTTCCTGCTAGTCTCTCTAACATTTGATCAATGAATGGTAGCGAAAAATGGTCTTTTCTCATGGCATCGTTTAGCTTACGATAATCTATACAAACTCGCCACCCCGTGACAGTTCGTGTTATGATAAGCTCGTCTTTATCATTGGTGATAACTGTTATACCACCCTTTTTAGGAACACAATGGACCGGGCTTATCCACGGACTATCTGAGATTGGGTAGATTAGACCTGTATCTAGCAATTTAATGATTTCCTTCTTGACAACATCTTGCATATGAGGATTTAGTCTCCTTTGACGTTGCACCACTGGTTTGGAATTTTCTTCCATCAAGATCTTGTGCGTGCAATAAGAAGGACTAATTCCTTTTATATCATGAATTTTCCATGCAATGGCCGGTTTGTGGGCCTGTAACAAGGAAACAAGATGTTCTTTTTCATGTTTAGAAAGAAGTGAGGAAATAATTACCAGAAGCTTCGAATCTTCCTGAAGGAAAGCGTACTCAAGATGATCAGGGAGCGGCTTAAGCTCCAAAATTGGAGGTTCCTCAATTGAGGATTTACTCCGGTACTCGCTATCCTTGTTCAGTTGTTCTATCTCCTCCTCAGTTGGTTCATACCCATTTGCCATCAAAGTGGCCATCACATCCATTTCTTCAATGGAAAATTCTTCATCTCCACCCACCAAATCGTATACACCTGTTTCATCCGATTCGGGAAATTCCTGCAAGAACTCATAATGCGAATCTATGCTTTGCATAAAATAACAAGTATCATCTGAAGATTCAGGATATTTTAATGACTTGTCAATTGCAAAAGTCGCACTAGCTTCACCAATTCTAAGGGTCAACTGCTGGTCATAAACATCAATCACACATCTAGCAGTATTCAAAAATGGTCGACCCAAAATAATTGGTATTCTTTCATCAACTTCCATGTCTAAAACCACAAAGTCTGCCGAAAAAATGAGATTCCCGATCTTAACTAACAAATTCTCTATTATTCCTCGAGGGAATTTTATAGAGCGATCAGCTAGTTGAATAGCCATTCGTGTGGTCTTGAGTTCCCCAGGGGCTAATTTAAGGTAAATCGAATAGGGCATTAAATTGATACTAGCCCCCAAATCGGTCAATGCCCTCATACAGTCGAGGTCACCCATTAGACATGGAATAGTAAAACAACCTGGATCCTGAAGCTTTTCAGGAAGTGTGTTGGACACCAGCGCTGAACATCTAGCATTTAAAGTGACTGATGAAACGCTTTCCATCTTCTTGCGGTTAGTAAGTAAGTCTTTTAAGAACTTAGCATACTTGGGCATATCTGAAATCACATCAATAAAAGGCATATTTATGTTAATTTGTTTAAACATATCTAGAAATTTTAACCTTTCGGCTTCAAGCCTTTCTTGTTGTTGCTTTCTTGGGTATGGGAGCGGTGGTTGATATGACTTCACTACGGGTTTCTCCCGTTCTTCCTTCTCAACCACTTGTTCCGGCTCCTTAACCGGTTCGTCATTTTTGTTCAACGGAACATTGAAATCAGAATCTTCAGGAATTTTTGGAGCTTCGTATGCTAGACCACTCCGTGTGGTGATAACATTGGCGTGTTCATTTCGGGGGTTCTTATTAGTATCCCCCGGTAAACTCCCTGGTTTTCTTTCGCTAAGTAAACTAGCTAAACCACTCATTTGCTTCTCCAGATTCTGAATTGCAGCTTGTTGGTTTTTAAATTAGTGTTCATTCTTCTCGTTTGTTTGGCTTATATTGGTGACAAGCTGGGTCTGAGATGCAATTAACTTCTCCAACAAACTCTCCATATTTGACTTTTTCTCTTCTTGTTGGGGTTTTTGATAAAAACCCGGAGTTTGTTGTTGGAACCCACTACTTGACCCTTGTTGGTAATTGGAATTTTGACCTTGAGGGTTGTAGGGGTTGTTGAAGTTTCAGTTAAATTGGGCTCTTCCTTGAAATTGATTATTATTTCTTTGGCTTATGAAAGCCACTTCTTCTTTTTGAGCCATTGTTAAACTGGCATCATAATATTTTCCTAAATGGAGACCACCACAGTATTCACAACCTACCTTCATACTATGAATTTCCTTGGTGATTTTGTCCATGTTCCGAGAAACACCGTCTATTTTCACACTTAGGGAACTAAGGTCATCATAAGCACCGGCGCTATGGACTTGAGAATTACGAGTAATTGGTCATTCTTGATGCCACTCATGAGAAAAATCGGTTTGCTTCTCGATTATCTCATAAGCCTCTTGCTCGGTTTTGTCCATGAGTGAACCTCCGGCCGCTTGATCAATGGAAATTTGGGTTGCAACATCACAACCCTTGTAAAAAATTTGAACTTGTTGGAAGGTATCCAGACCATGGTTTGGACAACCTCTTAGCATTTTGGAAAACCAATTCCATGCTTCATATAAGGTTTCCATCGGCTTTTGACAGAATTGGGTAATTTCTTGTTGGAGTCTCGCGGACTTAGAAGTTGGAAAATATTTCTTAAGAAATTTTTCCATCATACCATCCCAAGTTTCTATCGTAGCATCGGCCAATGAATCTAACCAACTTCGTGCTTCCCCGTGGAGTGTCCATGGGAAAAGTCTTAAAAATATGGCCTGGTCAGTATCTGGTTTAAGTTTGAAAAGAAGAAATATCTCTTGAAAAAGACGAATATGTTCGTTTGCATCTTCATTCGGACCACCACCAAATTGACATCTGTTGTTAATCATTTGGAGAATAGGTCCTTTTATTTCAAATTTTTCTTCACCTGTGGGCGGAGTAATGGCACTACCTTGTCCGGTTCGAGGTTGCTTTCATCTTGGCCGCCATTGATTGTCTTGGTACCACCTGCCTTGCCTCTCCTTCCATTTCAAAATTTGGAGGATGAACGGTTTCACCAAATTCAGAGTATCTTGGCTTGGTTGTACTTGATTCTGAATCAAAATTTTCTTGCTTTGATGAAGATTCAAAAAGTTCAAGTACTTCTTTTGGGATCCTACCAAGCTTTCTATCAGGTTCTGTAAGCGGTGTAAGTAATGGAGAATCTGAACTTCGGGCATGTGGCATATGCAACCTAAAATCTGTCAATCACGCAACTAACAAAACTATTAAACACACCGATTCTATAAGTTTAAAAATCAAAGACTATTAATAATTGAAAATAATTAAGAAACTACTTAATCACAAATTAGTTAACAATTCTATTTTGACACAAAACTGTCCCCGGCAGCGGGGCCAAAAACTTGATGTGCAAAACATGGTATATGAATTGTTGTATGAAATAGTATGGAAATATACTGATTAAAGATTGTTACACACTAACGGGCAGTGTACCCGATCGTGTAGTAGTATAAATAATGGTTTAGTTCCATGTATCATTCCAAGAACAGTTGTATTAGTCAAACTAGAATTAGAAACTATATTATGATTAACTAAGTAAATGAAACTTAAAGGTACAAGATATTATGTTTTTGTGGCTATTTAACGATTTAGCCAAATCAGAGAAGATTAAAAGTAAAAACAATAATTTTGGTCTTTTAAGTTTATATAGTGAAAACAAGTGCAAAGAAAGCAAATAAGATAGTTTGATTAAGATCAAAGATACGAAATGTTCATCTAGATATTTTACCCTCGGTATTGGATGTAAGTTATATTGTTATGACCCGATTGAATGAATATGTGTGTAAGCTACCTAATAGATTTACCAAGAATTCTCTTTATTAAACACGCAAACTCGATTACAAGATCAAGGGTTCCCTTTTCTCTATAGTTCTCGTGTTTGTAACCAAATAACTATGATATATATACTAATCACCCAAAATCGACTTGCCAAGAGTTCTCTTTAGAAAGTGATCAAACTAGAATTACTAAGTGGAGGGTTCCCTATCACCTAGACCTTTTCGTTTGTGACTAGTTGATTAGCTAGATTAAAGACTTGAATACCAATTGTCTGTTGCGTTCGCTCTACACAATTCATCCCTATATCGTCTAATCGTTTTGATCTAATTTACCCCCTTGGTCCGGTTTAGTAAACAATCAATCTAAGACAAGTTGATTGTAAATCAATATGATACATCAACAAGAGTTCTCTTTATCAACAACATATCAATTAACTAGATACAAATGATTTAACATCAATAAGCATGGTTCTTTAATTCAAGCTTTAATCTATCACACATAATACATTCAATCAATAAGATTACATCCAATACTTTGGTTATTAATCTAGACAAACATTATAGAGTTTAGCCAACAATCATATTAACAAACAAAATAGCAATCAATTGATAAGTAGAATTCATTATTAAGAACAAGAAATCAACCTAATAGAGAATGAATCTTGGATGGAGAAGGATTGGTTTCTTGATTCTTGGATGTTAGATCACTTGAAAGAGCTTGTAGTTCTCCAAAAATGCTCCTAAAATTGTCTTCTAACTCCTCTGGTTCGTATCTGATCGTATCCCTAAATCATTCTCTTTTTAAAGTAGTTAAAGTTGGTCAAAAAGCAAAAGTAGGCTGAAACCTACTTCTGGACGGCGTCCAAGATACTGGATGGCGTCCAATTGTAAAGGGTTGGACGGCGTCCAGATTTCTGGACGGCGTCCAGTTGTAAAGGGCTGGACGGCGTCCAGATTTCTGGACGGCGTCCAGTTGTGCTGAATTTTACTGTCTCGTTTTATCCAAATCACCCTTCATTTGGATGGAGTCCCAATCATTTTGGACGGCGTCCAACATATCTGCAGCCTCGTTTTATCATTTTAGAGCGCTAATTTGACCATAACTTGTATCGGAATCAACTATGATGAAATCACAACTTATAGAACGGTCATAATTTACCAAAACTCTTTATAAACCACTTTCCGATACACTTTACATAACTTTATGTATTACTTGTAGAAAACGCCTTAACTATCCTTGATTCGAGAGTTTTTCACATGATATTGCGAGATATATATGATGTATTTGGGCAATATCAACGGGGTTATTGGACGTTGGACCATAATTGGGGTTTGGACAAAAGACCGACACTTGTGAAAATTGGACTATGGGCTATTAATGGACTTTATATTCGATTAACTAAATGATATCTTGTTAATTTAATGTAGAGATTTACAACTTGACGTATTTATATATAACCACATACGCTTGATCGGGTACGGTAGGCGGGATATCTATAAATACTAATAATTGTTCATTTGACCAGACACGGGGATGGATTAATAGTCAATGGACTCATTAAAACAGGGGTGAATTACATTCAAGGGTAATTGGTGTAATTGTTTATAAAGTATTAAAACCTTGGATTACACGCAGTCGATAACCTGGTGTAATCATTAACAATGTATTAAGACCTTATTACGGTTTAAATCCCCAATTAGTTGGAATATTTAACTTCGGATATAAGGTTAATTTGGCAAAGACCCTCGCACTTTATAATTATGACCAATGGACTATTATGGACAAAACCAGATGGACTTATCAAATAATCCAGGACAAAGGACAATTAACCCAGGATAATAAATTAAAATCAAAACGTCAAACATCATGATTACGGAAGTTTAAATAAGCATAATTATTTTATTTCATTTCTTATCGCAATTTTATATTTCGTCATTTAAATATCGTTATTTATTTTACGCTTTAAATTAAGTTATATATAATATTTTGCATTAGGTTTTAATTGTGACTTAAAATATAAAATCGACAAACCGGTCATTAAACGGTAAACCCTCTTTTATAATAATAATAATTGTAATATATATATATATATATATATATATATATATATATATATATATATATATATATATATATATATATATATATATATATATATTGACAAATATATATATATATTGACAAATATAGTTATATAAAAATATAGTGTAAAATTAGCCGTCTCCCTGTGGAACGAACCGGACTTACTAAAAACTATACTACTCTACAATTAGGTACAGTGCCTATAGTATTGTAGCAAGGTTTAGGTATATCCCATCTGTAAATAAATTAAATAAAACTTGTGTAATATTTCGTCATATTTCGTAGTAAACAATAATAGTATCACGTACCACCGCTCGCAAATCATGTATCAAATTCGTGATTCATCATAAACTGTCTAACGACAAAATTAAAGAATACAAGCATGCATAAACATATATACTCGAGCACTAGACATGGATACACTATTAATATATAAAAGATAAGATATGAATGCTCACGCATCAATATTGTGATTCAATATTGCCGGAAAGTACGTAGACGCAACGGAGATGATAAACACTAGGTTTGACTTGCGAACAATACCCACGAACATTACCCATAACCTCCATAGCTATAACCCATATTTTCCTTAGTTCTATCCCTCTTAAAATGCTTGTTTCGAAATCGTTTAGGCATAACCTCGTCGTAATATTTTATGTATAATAATACTCCTAACTATAAGATTAATAATAATATTAATCTTAATAATAATAATAATAATAATAATAATAATAATATAAATATAATTATAATACAGAGTAAGAATGGAAGGATATATTGAAGAATGAATCGAGAGCAGAAGGCTCGTGCCTTTTATAGGCTTTTTCTGATTTTTACAGCTCCGCGATCGTGGAGTTTTTGTGCCTTACAGCTCCGCGATCGCGAAGGTGCGCATTTGTAACAACCCAAACCAAATCACGTTTGAACCCGCTTAATGTATCAAAAAAAAAAATTTGTTTGTTCAGCTACTGGCGCGGCGCGCCAAACTGGTCTGTCCAAAAAGTCTTGAAACGTGAAAATGTTTGACCACTTCCCGATGTATTTAGACAAAACGATTTTCACAACATAGTCATATATGAAAAACTAACACGTTCCATTCATAAAATAAATTTTACGAGACCGGGCCCACATCGGCCGTTTTACGACTTTCGTACGAAAATACAAGTTTTCAACCACATGATTTGTAATACAAAATAAAGGCCGAGCATGGCGATTGGGGATACGCTACCCAATCCTAATTAATCCAAAAGCAAGCCTTCTAAAGCTACTACGCGAGCCACTAGTTCCCACGCTTACCCGAGCCACCGCATCCAAGCAAATCTATAAAAATGTAAACAACGAGAGGGTAAGCTAACGCTTAGTGAGTGATAATATACTTGATGACGTAGGGTTTGGCCCAATTAGGGTCTACGTAATTAACTTGGGCCCCAAGTTAAGTAACCCTAATTCCCATCTATAAATATGGGGCAAAACCTACATCAAGTTCACACGCTCCCAATCGCATCACCCTCATGCGGTCATTCAATCTCGCCTCTCACTCTCTCAATGAAAGCACGCGGCAGTCATAGCCGGATCTTCTCCACGATCGTCTTCACGATCGCAACTCTAGGGTTTTTACCTACGGGTCTTGTAGGGTTTTTTCTCCCTTTGTCGTCGATAGGGTCCGACTATCGACATGCGGGCAATTCGTTGGCCACCCTCCCGAGATCATCATCTCGGGTACGGGTTATTCACGGTAACCGGACCGGAGATCAACGACGTTGACTCAAAAAAAAACCCTTTCGCATTGATGTCCGTGTGTATGTTTTCCCTAAGAAAAAATATGCATGAACAATTGGCGCCCACCGTGGGGCACGATGCATTATGTCTCGTGTTTCTACCGTCTATCGTTCGGTTTGAGAAGGTTTGTCTTTTCTTATTGAGCTTTTAATTCGTTATATGCGGTTTTAGTACATGAATATTTAGCGCAGATGTTCGCGCGCTTGCGCAACTGTCCACACGCTTTTGTCCAGGTTACGCACGCTTTGTGCACAGTTGTCCACGACTTTAGACGCAATTTTCATGCGGTTTTACGCATGCTAGTTCATGCGGTTTCCCACGCATTCTGCATGGGGTTTTTTGCGCGTATGTTCGCGGGTTTACGCACAGTTGTTTGCGCAGGCTCCTGTGAACTTATTTTCCACAGCATAATGAGAAGTTCGATACGATACTTGACAAAAATATCATACCGAACTTGGGGGACTTGATGACGTAGGGTTTGGCCCAATTAGGGTCTACGTAATTAACTTGGGCCCCAAGTCAAGTAACCCTAATTCCCATCTGTAAATATGGGGCAAAACCTACATCAAGTTCACACGCTCCCAATCGCATACACCCTCATGCGGTCATTCAATATCGCCTCTCACTCTCTCAATGAAAGCACGCGGCAGTCATAGCCGGATCTTCTCCATGATCGTCTTCACGATCGCAACTCTAGGGTTTTTACCTACGAGTCTTGTAGGGTTTTTTCTCCCTTTGCCGTCGATAGGGTCCGACTATCGACCGGCGGGCAAATCGTTGGCCACCCTCCCGAGATCATCATCTCGGGTACGGGTTATTCACGATAACCGGACCGGAGATCAACGACGTTGATGCCAAAAAAAAAACCCTTTCGTATTGATGTCCGTGTGTATGTTTTCCCTTGGAAAAAATATGCATGAACATATACTACATACATATATATGTATAAAATGGACACGCCACACCAATATCAAATACCGCATACCGAAGCATCCATGAATAAGGCAACTACACTAAGCATACCGTACGATCTCTAAGCAACAAGCTAAAGATATCAACAAAATATAAGTTCACCAACGACGATGTGAACAACGCCAAATAAGCTACACCCGGAGGGTTAGCCACATCACAACAATACGTCAATATGTATATGTATATATATATATATATATATATATATATATATATACAACAATATATAAACGCCCAAGGTTAACCAATCATAAAAAGGAATGGTACTCGAATTTTCCATCGGTGTTCATAACAACCGTTAGTGTACAACACATATATCACTAACCGTTAGACAACACATATCCGTTTATAAAATCGTTAGTGTACAACACATATAACACTAAATTGGACAACACATATCCATTCATAAATCATTAGTGTACAACACATATAACACTAAATTGGACAACATATATCCATTCATAAATCATTAGTGTACAACACATATAACACTAAATTGGACAACATATATCCATTCATAAAACCGTTAGTGTACAACGCATATATCACTAACTTGGACAACACATATCCATACAATAAACCGTTAGCATACAACACATATATCGCTAACTCGGACTACATACATCCGTTCATAAAGGCCATAGTGTACAATGACATATATCACTAACTTGGACATCACATATCCGTTCCTACAAATAAATACATTATATACATACATGTATACTTATTCCACTCACAACCACGTGTGATAATGTACACCCAAAGTGTGTACTTCGCCAAAGGTGGTCAACCAAAACGCACAACCGTGCCAATTGGACCCATACACAAGTCCATCAAATCCACTTATATGTGAGGTGAGCTCTATAGCCGAGAATCACTTCACCCGACCCGCACCCATCCTACGCATACATATGTACATAGGATATTAACACTCACCTTGAAGTCTTGATGAATGATTCCAAGTAATCCGCGACTCGTCAATGGAAAGTACCTATTCCATTATCACGAAACAAGCAACACAATTAGGGTTGACTTACAAACCAACCCAATTCGACACTTAGTGCCATTTTGACCCAAATGCACTTCCAAGCACAAACCGTGCCCAAACTAACCAATAATCACTGACACACTTGAGAATGGTCTTAATATGCCAATTAAACCCAATCATAGGTGTTAAACACCTATCTTGCCCATAATGACACTTAAACCCTAATTTTGACCCAAAGGAGTCAACATCGCGCCGTTAGCGAGTTTTGACACCAAAACATATTTAACTCGGTTTTATACTTCAACTTAATACATTTTAAGTTTATAAACCTCATTAAATCGACAATTGGGTCATAATCATCACCAAACCCTAATTTTGACTCTAGTCAAAATTAGTCAACCTAAATTCACCTAAAGTGGTTCCAACACTTCCATAATCACAAAACCTAGTGATTAAACTCAAGATTAAAGCCTAATCAAGGCCAAATCGTCAACCAGCTCAAAACCCGCCAAGTGACAAGAATAACTAGTCACCATAAACCCATTTCATCATCTAAGAGGGTTTCACAACAAATCAAACTCAAACCCTAACTTGAATATCAAATCTAACAAATGTAATTCGGAGTTTGAACTTACCAATACCACCAAAATGATGCCGTTGACGAGTAGAACAACTTTAAAACCCGAGCTTTGGTGAGAATCCAACTCCTTCTTCTCCAATTCAAGCTCTCTCACTCTAGAACCCTTCCTCTCTCTCTAGATATGGATGAGAGTGTTTGTGTGGGTGAGAAATGAGCTCCAATGGAGTTCTAGATCAGTTTTGGTGACCCTAAACTGACCCTAAATGAAAATACCAAAGTACCCCTCATTTAAACCTTTTAAAAAGGCTGAAAATTGCATCAGACGGGATCAACGCGCAGCGCCATAAGGTGGAGCGCCGCTCCGACCTACAGGTCAGTTTTCAGAAACTAGTTTTGGCCATAACTTTTTGACCGTAGCTCTGTTTTCGATGAATCAAATATCGTTGGAAACATAATAAGATTTTCTTTCCAATGGTAAGGCTTTGAAACATCAACACAAACTTTATTTGGGGTTGAAAATATACGTACACACCTTGTCACTTCAGACAACGTCCAGTTTCCTTCGACGTTCGAGCAAGCAACACGTACGTGCTTCGTACACTTCATACACGCATCGTACACCATAAATACATTATGTACAATAAATATTTGGGTCTTACAACTCTCCCCCACTTAAACTCGATCACGTCCTCGTGATCCTCGTCACTTAACCATCCGGACCTACACTCAAAGGTTTTCAACATATGTTCCAATCCGACTTTCTTAGGCAATCCTTCCCAATAATCGCCTTTAACAACTAAATCGTCACCCGCAATTTAACAAAATCACCATCCGAGCACTAAAAACCTGCTCTTTTCCCCATATCGGGAGAAACTCAACCAATCTCGTACCGAGATATCAATTCCTTAGCGTACCTTTACCAAGGACAATGCTAAAAGCGACCAAGTCTCAACCTAAAGTCAACAATCCGAACGTTGAAGATCGAACCACAAAAATCCTTACGGATTACACTTACCACAAAACATCCTTTGTAGCGCGCAATACAACCAATACGCCACTAACCTAACATCATAAGCAACGGCTAAGACCGATAGCGTCCAAAACGACTATCGCAACACTAAACCCAAGGTTTACAAAAATTGACTATTGTTACACCCGTAATAACATGTGAGTGAAACACGGCTATCGCCTCACTAATCCCATGACATGGTCCTCACGACCCCACCATCGGCGTATAAAACCACCGTTAGTTCACACAACGTGGTCCTTACGACCCCACCATTGGCGTATAAAACAACCAATAGACCACACATCTGAAAGGACCCGTTCATATACATTATAAACGATTCACAATAGTTGATTACATCGCGAGGTATTTGACCTCTATATGATACGTTTTACAAACATTGCATTCATTTTTAAAAGACAAACTTTCTTTACATCTAAAATTGACGGCATGCATACCATTTCATATTACATCCAACTATAATTGACTTAATATTAATCTTGATGAACTCAACTACTCGAATGCAACGTCTTTCAAAGTATGTCATGAATGACTCCAAGTAATATCCTTAAAATGAGCTAATGCACAGCGGAAGATTTCTTTAATACCTGAGAATAAACATGCTTTAAAGTGTCAACCAAAAGGTTGGTGAGTTCATTAATTTATCATAATCAATCATTTCCGTAATAGTAATAGACCACAAGATTTCTGTTTATAAATATATGTACACTCGCAAGTGTATAAAAGTATTCTATAAGTTGTAGGCACCCGGTAACAAGCCTTAACGTTCATGTTTTACCCTCTGAAGTACACCAGATCAGGTGTATTTAAAATAACCTTGAAGTACTAAAGCATCTCATAGTTAGGATGGGGTTTGTCAGGCCCAATAGATCTATCTTTAGGATTCGCGCCTACCGTACATAGACAAGTAGTTTAATGTTACCAAGCTAAGGGTATATTTCTGGTTTAAACCCACATAGAATTAGTTTTAGTACTTGTGCCTATTTCGTAAAACATTTATAAAACAGCGCATGTATTCTCAGCCCAGAAATATATATAAAAAGGGAGCAAATGAAACTCACCATACTGTATTTCATAGTAAAAATACATATAACGTCATTTAACAAGTGCAAGGTTGGCCTCGGATTCACTAACCTATATTAAGTATATATATTTATATGTTGGTCAATATCTGTCTAACAATTTAGGTCAAGTCGTAGTGTATCACAATCCTAATGCTCGAGACCGACATGCAAAAGTCAACAAAAGTCAACTTGACCCAAAATGACCTCCAAAATCTATACATGTTTATTATATAACTTATATATAGTCGTTTTATATATTTAAATATATTTATCAGATCTTATTATACTAAATAATAACAGTCATTTATTAATAAATAAAAATTTATATTTAAATTTATATATGATAAAAATATACTTTTATATATCTCAAGTAATAAAATTTATAAAATTCACTTAATATCATAAAAATATAATGGTATGTATTATTAATGTAATTATATTACGTGTGGTAAAAATATCTTTGTACGCATATTTATTTGATTAAATAATATTGATAATAATAATAATGATAAAAATAATAAAATGATAGTTTCAATAAAAATATTAATTTTTAGTAATAAAGATAATTTTAGTAATAACATCAACTGATAACAATTATAATAACCGTTTTAATAATAATATTAAAATTAATAATAATTCAGTTGACCATATCTTTTAATCCGTTCATCGAACCCACACGATTTCTAAATGAAAAGTTATTAATTTTTCTTTAGCTTTTCAACGACATGCATATCATATACCTTATCTCGGTAGCATATGTATCAAATTCGTGATTTATCATAAACTATTTAACGACGAAACTAAGCATACAAACATGCATAATCATATATACTCGAGCACTAGTCAGGGATACACTATTAATATATAAAAGATAAGATATGAATGCTCACGTATCAATATTGTGATTCAATATTTCAGGAAAGTACGTAGACGCAATGAAAATGATAAACGTTAGGTTGACCTCACGAGCAATACCCTCGAACAATACCCATAACCTCCATAGCTATAACCCATAATTTCCTTAGCTCTATCCCGTTTGAAAACTTATTTTGAAATCGTCTGAATATAACTCCATCGTAGTATTTTATGTATACTAATAATATCTTGAAATAATACTAAGTAAATATATATATGTAATTTGATTGAGAGAGTTTAGAGAAATATATTTTCAAATTTCTATGAAATAATGAAACCTATTGAATTCTATTTATAATAGATTTTTGAATTATTAAAGTGAATTATTAAAGTATGAATTATTAAAGTGAATTATTAAAGTATGAATTATTAAAGTGAATTATTAAAGTGTGAATTATTAAAGTGAATTATTAAAGTATGAATTATTAAAGTGAATTATTAAAGTATGAATTATTAAAGTGAATTATTAAAGTATGAATTATTAAAGTGAATTATTAAAGTTAAAGTAAAGTAAAAGTAAAGTAAAAGTAAAGTAAAGTTAAAGTATAGTAAAACTATAAAACTATGTACGTATAATACGCGTATAAATATATTTAATATTAATTTAAATCGTTATATCATAAAACATTTTAGAAAAGTAGAATTATATATATTCATAATAGGTTTCAAGTTTTTAAATTACAATCTGTTGGTGAAGCATGTGATAAAGTCCAAAGGTTTAATAAACATATGAAATCATCTTAATGAAAAATGTCGAGTTACTTAACTTGTCGATATCCAACATCTAAGTTATTTACACTCCACGTTCTTACTTATAGATCACTTTACCATTTTCCGAATATTGTCAAAAAGAATAGATTTCTTAAATCACAGTGGACCTCATAACATTGGCCCGTAATCATATCATAATGTATCTGATAATTCAATCATTTGATATTATCTCTTAATTCTGTCGATAAATATATCGAAACAAATACGTTCATGTAAAGTATCATATATATCAAATACTTTGTTAATGTTTTCAGTTATTATATATTATATATACATATCTATATACACATAATTGTTCGTGAATCATCGAACACGGTCAAAGGGTAATTGATTACATGAATGTAGTTCCAAACTTTTTGAGATTCAACATTACAAATTCTGCTTATCGTGTCGGAAACATATAAAGGTTAGGTTTAAATTTGGTCAGAAATTTCCGGGTCGTCACAGTACCTACCCGTTAAAGAAATTTCGTCCCGAAATTTGATCGAGGTCGTCATGGCTAACTTTAAAAATGTTTTCATGACGAATATGAGTTGATAAATAGAGTTTTATCATCATTGAGTAATATAGATAAAACAATTTGATTACGCGAAGAGTATAAGTGAAGTTATCGCAAGAGAGTGAAATGAGTAAACGTATATTCGTTTTAACCGATGACGTAGTTATGATTGATTTTCGGAATTCATGGAATTTAAAGAAAATCTTTGCAATAAGATTTGGTTCTTCGGCGATTAAGGAAATCATGATCTTATTTGATTAAATGCGATAATCTGTCTCGATTTCTCTGTCTGATATTTTACTATAAATCCACCCCCTTCGTTTCCTTATTTCCACAGCTCACACCTTCTAGTCTTTCTCCCCAATTCATACTTTAAAGCATTCGTTAATATGCTTCATCCAGTATTGATTCTTGATATACTCTTAACTTTATATCTGTCATTCTTCTTTTTCATCTACCACCGAAGAAAGTTATTTTCTTCTACCATTACCTTGGGGTTATTGTGTTTTTCATTCTCCCGTGTCTTTATATTGCTATACGCATTGATATACAAGGTTTGTAATTTCGGGATTGTTATCGGGATTGTTATCGGGCTTTATATTCTCCATTATATTTCGGAGCTTCATGCTTTCGTTTTCTCTTCCCGACCTTAAGTCAAGTGGATAATGGTCCAGAATTTGTAGATATGAATTTTTGGATGAACATAGTTAATGTTCCAAGAATAAAATCGTAATGGCACGATCTTGATTTGGCAAATTACCAGAATATGCGAAAATATAGAGCTATCAAGATGATATGTTCTTAATATGTTTGAAAATTGGGTAGAATGTAAGAGTCGTGTAAATAGTACATGATAAAGGTATGTTCTGTGAATCATCACGTTCTATTAGAAACTCAGTATGACTTACTGTAATATAATCACATTGATCAAGTGTCATTATATTATACTAACTCATGCTACAGTTCCCAACACTACTTCAAAAACATTCTTATTTTAAATTCGAATTTTTTTTCTTCGGAATTTAGAAACTAACACAATTTCTTTTTATGTTGTAACGCATATATTGTGAATAGATAGAATATTTCGGATAAGAATAGTTGTGAAAATATCTTCAGGAATATCGAATATATTTATAATAAAAGATACGATGATATCTTAGAATTCTTAACATAGATGAATGATGAAGAAGATTTGTCTGTGAAGGTTTAGAATAAGAAGTAAGGTGTTTGCTAACGATTTCAGTAGACACTGAATCATTTGGATCCTTTGAAGGCAGGGTTAGTCTTTGTGATTTGTCCACAGCCTCCTTCATGGTCTGCTCAATCCGTTTTCCAGTATCAAACCTTCTCTTTTTCTCAGCTTTACCACCATACTATTCTTTATCATCAAACTTTTGACTGTTAAAGTCGTTTACAATTTTTGCTGCTTCATCAGCATTTTTCCAATTTCGGAGAACTAGTTCATAGTTTGGGATGTTTTTCAGAAAATTCACATTCGAAGTATGTAAGTCTAGGAGATAGACGTTATATGTATACATATAACTTTTGACGTAAAATTGTCGCAGAATTCAAAATACTGATTGCTAATTCCCAGTAGTTGGTGTGACAATTATTGTTACAGGATGTAGGTGAGTACATGATGGGGTTTTAATGAATAAGTATAGTGGCTTTTCGGAGAGGCTTAAGTCGAAGGTTAATGAAGTTGTTGATAAGTTTACTGCTAATGTGGCGAGATATGAAAGGTTCCCCTGTAACAATGATGAAGGGGTAATTGTTATAATAAGGTTTATTCGTATAAACAAATGAAGGTGATTTGTTGAAGCTATGACAAAACTGTCTATTTTGGAAAGAGATTGAAAAATTATATTTAGTAATAAATATCAAAGGATCTGACAAGGATACGTGTTAAACTATAACTTTGGTTTCGAGAGCTTTTCAGGTGCATGACAGTGGGTAATGTGTGGTTGGATCATCATCTTGCATGTCTTTAAGAATTTTGAAGTGTTTGAACACATATTGTAATTGTTAATATACATATGATGTTCTAAGATTTTGAATGATACAAATATTTTGTGAGTTCCATGAATAGAAATGAGGTTCTAGGACAGTTTTGAAGTCAAAGTATAGTTTTGAAAGATGTAGAAATCTAAGAGTGATGATTTCGGTTATATCTTGAATCGAATTCTGAGATTTCAAAATCAGAATATGTAATTAGATTTTGAATGAGTATGGTTGTTTTGATTTCTATAAAAGAATGTATATTGTTGTGAAAGAAGGGAGTATAATGGATGATTTGCTGAATCTGATTCGAAGAATGTAACATATTAATTGTGAATTTATATATCTCTCGGGTATTACCTACCTGTTAAAAAATATTTCACAATTAATATTTTGTACAAAAGAATTTTATTACAGTCTTTATGGAAATATATATGTGTATATTTCTTCAGATGTAATATAGATTTAATGAGTTAATATTAAATTAAACTCATTTGATTTATGGTTAAGGCTAGGATAGATAATTTCTAAACTTTAGAAATTACATAATCGTCGTAGAATGTTTTCCCAATGAAGTTATGAATCAATACTTCATCGTTGTGGTATTCCTTGGTATCTACATGGCGCATGACGTCGATGCTCGTGGGACAGATTGTGAAGTTGAGGTTTGCGATGCGGTTGTTGTTGGTGGTGGTAATGGCACTGTTGATGTTGTTGATGGTGGTACTTGTTATGCTGTTGGTGCTGCTGCTGGTGTTTGTAACCTTTGCACCATATTCTCCAAAGCCACTACCCGAGCGCGAAGCTCGTTGACTTCTTCTATTACACTGGGGTGATTGTCGGTTCGGACGAGCGGATAGATAAGATCTAGAATTTGGTGTAGTATATAATCATGACGAGATACTCTGGAAATGAGAGAGAAAATGGTGTTTCGGACAGGTTCGCCGGTAAGTGCTTCAGGTTCATTGCCAAGAGGGCAATGTGGTGGATGAAAGGGATCACCTTCTTCTTGTCTCCAATGGTTAAGTAGATTACGAACCCATCCCCAATTCATCCAAAATAGATGATGGATAATTGGTTGATCGATTCCGGTCACACTGCTTTCGGAACTTGAGTGGAATTCCATTTCAGAATCCGAGGGACTTGAACTAATGACGAATTCCATTTCGTACGATTGAATAAAGAATTTTTTTCGATATGAAATGATTTTCCGGCTATCGGGTGGTATTCTAATTATATAGAGCAAAAGGTTTCGTAGATTACGGAGGAATTTACCAAATATGTCAGTCAAAGTTTACAGTAACAGATACGCTAAGATATGAATTAGCAGATACGCTAAGATATGAATTTTGTCTATATACTATTCATGCAATTAATGCAATAAGATGTGTCTAGACTAAGAATGATAAGCATGTAATTTTCGACAAAAATGATGAGCAAAACTTTTGACATGCAAACACGGTCGAAGTCCAGACTCACTAATGCATCCTAACGACTATCAGTTAGACACACTAATGCAGACCTGGTTCGCTAAGACCACCGCTCTGATACCAACTGAAAGTTGGGGACGCATCCCACTCAGTGCCTTTCCAGCTAACCGCCTGGTGACCACTGAGCGTACCTCAGACACTGATTTTACGGCCCGCCTCTCGGCAACGTACAGCCAACCCTAATAGGGACCGCGAGGAGTAAGAGCCAATGCTTCGTCACAGGTAACACTGTGAGAACCCCCTCTACGATTAACCCGCTAATAAACGGCATTAAACCAGCTCTGATACCAACTGAAAGGACCCGTTCATATACATTATAAACGATTCACAATAGTTGATTACATCGCGAGGTATTTGACCTCTATATGATACGTTTTACAAACATTGCATTCGTTTTTAAAAGACAAACTTTCTTTACATCTAAAATTGACGGCATGCATACCATTTCATATTACATCCAACTATAATTGACTTAATATTAATCTTGATGAACTCAACTACTCGAATGCAACGTCTTTCAAAGTATGTCATGAATGACTCCAAGTAATATCCTTAAAATGAGCTAATGCACAGCGGAAGATTTCTTTAATACCTGAGAATAAACATGCTTTAAAGTGTCAACCAAAAGGTTGGTGAGTTCATTAGTTTATCATAATCAATCATTTCCGTAATAGTAATAGACCACAAGATTTCTGTTTATAAATATATGTACACTCGCAAGTGTATAAAAGTATTCTATAAGTTGTAGGCACCCGGTAACAAGCCTTAACGTTCATGTTTTACCCTCTGAAGTACACCAGATCAGGTGTATTTAAAATAAGCTCGAAGTACTAAAGCATCCCATAGTCAGGATGGGGTTTGTCAGGCCCAATAGATCTATCTTTAGGATTCGCGCCTACCGTACATAGACAAGTAGTTTAATGTTACCAAGCTAAGGGTATATTTCTGGTTTAAACCCACATAGAATTAGTTTTAGTACTTGTGCCTATTTCGTAAAACATTTATAAAACAGCGCATGTATTCTCAGCCCAGAAATATATATAAAAAGGGAGCAAATGAAACTCACCATACTGTATTTCATAGTAAAAATACATATAACGTCATTTAACAAGTGCAAGGTTGGCCTCGGATTCACGAACCTATATTAAGTATATATATTTATATGTTGGTCAATATCTGTCTAACAATTTAGGTCAAGTCGTAGTGTATCACAATCCTAATGCTCGAGACCGACATGCAAAAGTCAACAAAAGTCAACTTGACCCAAAATGACCTCCAAAATCTATACATGTTTATTATATAACTTATATATAGTCGTTTTATATATTTAAATATATTTATCAGATCTTATTATACTAAATAATAACAGTCATTTATTAATAAATAAAAATTTATATTTAAATTTATATATGATAAAAATATACTTTTATATATCTCAAGTAATAAAATTTATAAAATTCACTTAATATCATAAAAATATAATGGTATGTATTATTAATGTAATTATATTACGTGTGGTAAAAATATCTTTGTACGCATATTTATTTGATTAAATAATATTGATAATAATAATAATGATAAAAATAATAAAATGATAGTTTCAATAAAAATATTAATTTTTAGTAATAAAGATAATTTTAGTAATAACATCAACTGATAACAATTATAATAACCGTTTTAATAATAATATTAAAATTAATAATAATTCAGTTGACCATATCTTTTAATCCGTTCATCGAACCCACACGATTTCTAAATGAAAAGTTATTAATTTTTCTTTAGCTTTTCAACGACATGCATATCATATACCTTATCTCAGTAGCATATGTATCAAATTCGTGATTTATCATAAACTATTTAACGACGAAACTAAGCATACAAACATGCATAATCATATATACTCGAGCACTAGTCAGGGATACACTATTAATATATAAAAGATAAGATATGAATGCTCACGTATCAATATTGTGATTCAATATTTCAGGAAAGTACGTAGACGCAATGAAAATGATAAACGTTAGGTTGACCTCACGAGCAATACCCTCGAACAATACCCATAACCTCCATAGCTATAACCCATAATTTCCTTAGCTCTATCCCGTTTGAAAACTTATTTTGAAATCGTCTGAATATAACTCCATCGTAGTATTTTATGTATACTAATAATATCTTGAAATAATACTAAGTAAATATATATATGTAATTTGATTGAGAGAGTTTAGAGAAATATATTTTCAAATTTCTATGAAATAATGAAACCTATTGAATTCTATTTATAATAGATTTTTGAATTATTAAAGTGAATTATTAAAGTATGAATTATTAAAGTGAATTATTAAAGTATGAATTATTAAAGTGAATTATTAAAGTATGAATTATTAAAGTGAATTATTAAAGTATGAATTATTAAAGTGAATTATTAAAGTATGAATTATTAAAGTGAATTATTAAAGTATGAATTATTAAAGTGAATTATTAAAGTTAAAGTAAAGTAAAAGTAAAGTAAAAGTAAAGTAAAGTTAAAGTATAGTAAAAGTATAAAACTATTTACGTATAATACGCGTATAAATATATTTAATATTAATTTAAATCGTTATATCATAAAACATTTTAGAAAAGTAGAATTATATATATTCATAATAGGTTTCAAGTTTTTAAATTACAATCTGTTGGTGAAGCATGGGATAAAGTCCAAAGGTTTAATAAACGTATGAAATCATCTTAATGAAAAATGTCGAGTTACTTAACTTGTCGATATCCAACATCTAAGTTATTTACACTCCACGTTCTTACTTATAGATCACTTTACCATTTTCCGAATATTGTCAAAAAGAATAGATTTCTTAAATCACAGTGGACCTCATAACATTGGCCCGTAATCATATCATAATGTATCTGATAATTCAATCATTTGATATTATCTCTTAATTCTGTCGATAAATATATCGAAACAAATACGTTCATGTAAAGTATCATATATATCAAATACTTTGTTAATGTTTTCAGTTATTATATATTATATATACATATCTATATACACATAATTGTTCGTGAATCGTCGAACACGGTCAAAGGGTAATTGATTACATGAATGTAGTTCCAAACTTTTTGAGATTCAACATTACAAATTCTGCTTATCGTGTCGGAAACATATAAAGGTTAGGTTTAAATTTGGTCGGAAATTTCCGGGTCGTCACAACATCCAACAACATGAAGGCTGGCAGAAAAACTACACGCGACCCACTTCCCAAATCTCAACACCGGATGAAGTCAGCGGACCCCATCAATGGTCATGCTTCACCGATATAACACTACACCCATGATGAAGTCATCGGACCCCGAAGGTCATGCTTCACTAATCAACGATCTCATGATGAAGTCAGCAGACCCTGGAGGTCATGCTTCACCAATCAACGATCTCATGATGAAGTCAGCGGACCCCGAAGGTCATGCTTCATCAATCACCAATACCATGATGAAGTCAGCGGACCCCGAAGGTCATGCTTCATCAATCAACGCCCTTTTGGCCTCGAACGACGAGTAGCGTAACATCGCGCTCTGCTACGCCATAGTGAATCCTAACGGATACCACTAACCATTCACACAATCGAGCAAGAACTGCCAAAAACAATAATTCTTTACAAGAGGATCCGATACGCACATCCCTTAACCGAGGGATTTTCACCTTTCTCGCCATACCCGTTCATTATCTCTCAACGAGATTTACCACATTACCACCTTGGTGATAATTCAAATCCAAAATCATAGGTACAATTTTACCGAAATTGTACTCTACCACAAATCGACCAAATCTAGGACCCGACACAAATTTCAGATCTACCATAAGCATTGTCCAAAATCTCACACTAAAACCTCCTCGTGTGGGAGTGTAACTCCCCCACTTGGAATTACGTTCCATAACCGCATCTCGTACACCCGTACAATGCTACCAAAGGTAGACTTTACCAATAATTGGGTTCACCCGACCCATCACCATGTCTTGCTCCAACTTTGAGCATACCAAGGATCCTAACGTATCCTTAAACACTTCGAATGAAAAGTGTACCACAAATTACACGACTATACACTCGCAATCATCCAATTGCTTTAGTTTGTCGAATTTCACCCGATCACTCATGAACCTAAAGGTTTTACTTCAGTACCCTAAGTACAATGTAACCGCAACACAAACGGAGTCGGACACCACGCTAGTAGGTATGAAAGAGGTACCTAATGTCGCGTCACGTAGACTCCTTTACCAACATACATCGAGATCCAAAACACTCGATTTCTCGGGTTTCATCCCACCCGTCGAACCTCATGGTTCATCAACTTCAACACGAGAGCGAACACACTCTAACATCCGAACACCAAAACTCATTTCCATGGCTTGGTAGAAACATTTCCCAAATACTAAGGAATGCTTGGTTACGCCAAGTCTTACGCCCTTCGCCCGACAATCCAAAGTCACCATAGGGTACTTCCATTAGGAATGTCACCCATATCAATAACATGCACAACACAATTGAGACCTTAAGGGTCTCACTCGAACGAGCTTAACGACCCGGTACCAACCAAAATGCCTAAGCGCCTAAGGATTCGCACCATAGAGTCAAGGCACAACACACCACTTATACGCTCTACTGAGAGCAAACCGGAGCCATAAATGTAAACCGCCCGCTCGCTACGAAGTATCTCCAACGGAGAATAAAGTTTAGCTAAGACTTACGCACATATCGCATGCTATTACAAACGAACAACATATAATTTCGTACTAAAAGTACCTGATGTAGCGCTGTTGGGCTCCCGTGCTCCACTTCCCATCATGTATTCGCGCTCTAACCTCCTAACCCGATCGTCATGTAATTTGGAACACTCTGACTTCCGGTGTCCCTCCATCCGGCAAATGAAACACCTGATTGAGCCCAAAGGCACCACCGTACAATCTTGTGCAAAATGACCCCGTTTCCCACACTTAAAGCACGTGAGCTTGTAACCCTTCTTACTTTTCTTCTTCACATTCCCGACGCCTCCAGGCGTACTTCGTGCCCTCTTACCATGAGCACCATGTAATCCTAACCTTGCAAGTACATCTTCATCATCACTACCTCGAGGTTTGGGAAACCTCTTTTCAAACTCTTCCTTTACAACTTTAGTCACTTGGTCTCGGACCATTTCCGTCATTTGTTCTTCGACCAACTCCTTGGTTACTTCTCTAACTTTGCCGGTGAAAACCGAGACATATTGTTTAAACACGGCCTCAATCTTTAACATTAACTCATCCTTCCCTTCGTGAATAGGCTCACTCGTTCCGCATCCATTTTCCGTTTTCATTCTAAGGAATGCAAACGATTAGATCATGAACGTATAGACCACACGCACAACACCGCCCCATCTTGCTAAACACTCATCTTACATCACTTGTTAGACACGATTTGCACCCGTAATAAGGGTTGCAAGTCCTTATTACGCATACACGCCGTATCAACTTGTTAGTACAACGATCGCCTCACTCGATGATATAAGCAAACGCAAACAAAATTCTACGCGATAAAAAACACACGCGAGAATTATTATCGCAACACAATAATATATTAATAATATCTGCATTACTAATAGAAACGTTAGTCCACTTACAAACAAGGCACTAACTATAACCCATTCCGACCCGTAATCCTACAAGTCCCGCAACAATTAAGCACACACAAAAGTCTAAGTCTAGGCACCTATCTCAAGTCACCTAAATCCCTTAGACCATGCTCTGATACCACTTGTAACAACCCAAACCAAACCATGTTCGAACCCGCTTAAAGTATCATAAAAAAAATTGTTTGTTCAGCTACTGGCGCGGCGAGCCAAAGGCTGCGCGGCGCGCCTAACTGGTCTGTCCAAAAAGTCTTGAAACGTGAAAATGTTTGACCAATTCCCGACGTATTTAGACAAAACGCTTTTCACAACATAGTCATATATGAAAAACTAACACGTTCCATTCATAAAATAAGTTTTACGAGACCGGGCCCACATCGGCCGTTTTACGACTTTCGTACGAAAATACAAGTTTTCAACCACATGATTTGTAATACAAAATAAAGGCCGAGCATAGCGATTGGGGATATGCTACCCAATCCTAATTAATCCAAAAGCAAGCCTTCTAAAGCTACTACGCGAGCCACTAGTTCCCACGCTTACCCGAGCCACCGCATCCAAGCAAATCTATAAAAATGTAAACAACGAGAGGGTAAGCTAACGCTTAGTGAGTGATAATATACTACATACATATATATGTATAAAATGGACACGCCACACCAATATCAAATACCGCATACCGAAGCATCCATGAATAAGGCAACTACACTAAGCATACCGTACGATCTCTAAGCAACAAGCTAAAGATATCAACAAAATATAAGTTCACCAACGACGATGTGAACAACGCCAAATAAGCTACACCCGGAGGGTTAGCTACATCACAACAATACGTCAATATATATATATACAACACTATATAAACGCCCAAGGTTAACCAATCATAAAAAGGAATGGTACTCGAATTTCCCATCGGTGTTCATAACAACCGTTAGTGTACAACACATATATCACTAACCCTTGGACAACACATATCCGTTTATAAAATCGTTAGTGTACAACACATATAACACTAAATTGGACAACACATATCCATTCATAAATCATTATTGTACAACACATATAACACTAAATTGGACAACATATATCCATTCATAAATCATTAGTGTACAACACATATAACACTAAATTGGATAACATATATCCATTCATAAAACCGTTAGTGTACAACGCATATATCACTAACTTGGACAACACATATCCATACAATAAACCGTTAGCATACAACACATATATCGCTAACTCGGACTACATACATCCATTCATAAAGGCCGTAGTGTACAACGACATATATCACTAACTTGGACATCACATATCCGTTCCTACAAATAAATACATTATATACATACATGTATACTTATTCCACTCACAACCACGTGTGATAACGTAAACCCAAAGTGTGTACTTCACCAAATGTGGTCAACCAAAATGCACAACCGTGCCAATTGGACCCATACATAAGTCCATCAAATCCACCTATATGTGAAGTGAGCTCTATAGCCGAGAATCACTTCACCCAACCCACACCTATCCTACACATACATATGCACATAGGATATTAACACTCACCTTGAAGTCTTGATGAATGCTTCCAAGTAATCTGCGACTCGTCAATGGAAAGTACCTATTCCATTATCACGAAACAAGCAACACAATTAGGGTTGACTTACAAACCAACCCAATTCGACACTTAGTGCCATTTTGACCCAAATGCACTTCCAAGCACAAACCGTGCCCAAACTAACCAATAATCACTGACACAAGTGCGAATGATCCTAATATGCCAATTAAACCCAATCATAGGTGTTAAACACCTATCTTGCCCATAATGACACTTAAACCCTAATTTTGACCCAAAGGAGTCAACATCGCGCCGTTAGCGAGTTTTGACACCAAAACATATTTAACTCGGTTTTATACTTCAACTTAATACATTTTAAGTTTATAAACCTCATTAAATCGACAATTGGGTCATAATCATCACCAAACCCTAATTTTGACTCTAGTCAAAATTAGTCAACCCAAATTCACCTAAAGTGGTTCCAACACTTCCATAATCACTAAACCTAGTGATTAAACTCAAGATTAAAGCCTAATCAAGGCCAAATCGTCAACCAACCCAAAACCTGCCAAGTGACAAGAATAACTAGTCACCATAAACCCATTTCATCATCTAAGAGGGTTTCACAACAAATCAAACTCAAACCCTAACTTGAATATCAAATCTAACAAATGTAATTCGGAGTTTGAACTTACCAATACCACCAAAATGATGCCGTTGACGAGTAAAACAACTTTAAAACCCGAGCTTTGGTGAGAATCCAACTCCTTCTTCTCCAATTCAAGCTCTCTCACTCTAGAACCCTTCCTCTCTCTCTAGATATGGATGAGAGTGTTTGTGTGGGTGAGAAATGAGCTCCAATGGAGTTCTAGATCAGTTTTGGTGACCCTAAACCGACCCTAAATGAAAAGACCAAAGTACCCCTCATTTAAACCTTTTAAAAAGGCTAAAAATTGCATCAGACGGGATCAGCGTGCCGCGCCAAAAGGTGGAGCGCCGCTCCAACCTACAGGTCAGTTTTCAGAAACTTGTTTTGGCCATAAATTTTTGATCGTAGCTCCATTTTCGATGAATCAAATATCGTTGGAAACGTAATAAGATTTTCTTTCCAATGGTAAGGCTTTGAAACATCAACACAAACTTTATTTGGGGTTGAAAATATACGTACACACCTTGTCACTTCAGACAACGTCCAGTTTCCTTCGACGTTCGAGCAAGCAACACGTACGTGCTTCGTACACTTCATACACGCATCGTACACCATAAATACATTATGTGCAATAAATATTTAGGTCTTACAGCATTTCCAGCTCACACATGTTTCTTCCCTAGCTTGTCGACATAATTTTATATTTATATATAATATATATAATTTATTTTAATTAATTATATATTATATTATATTCTCTTGCATAGTTGACTTGTAACAATAGCTCCGTTGTCTTGTACGTTGATGCCCAGTTTATATCCTGGTTTTGGTTTTTCGAACGTCCTTTCGTACGCTTAGAAAACTTGTACTTTACGTTTCGTGACTCGTACCTTTGTCAAAATATAGACTTACATTACCAATAACCATATTACCCGAAATGTATCTTCTATGTTTGAGTGTTTTGGTCATTTGCTTCTTCAAATTACCTTCTCGTTATTTATTAAAATACATTTAATAATATATTAAGTCTTTATAAAAAATCGTTTTAAATTTAAATTTATATTATATTTTATCACTTTGTAATATATATATATATATATATATATATATATATATATATATATATATATATATATATATATATATATATATATATATATAAATATCTATTTACATATAATTTGTTCGTGAATCGTCGAGCACAGTCAAAGGGTAATTGATTACATGAATATAGTTCCAAAACTTTTGAGACTCAACATTACAGACTTTGCTTATCGTGTCGAAATCATTTAAAGCTTAAGTTTAAATTTGGTCAAAAATTTCCGGGTCGTCACATTCAATTTGCAGATTATATTTGGGGTATAAAATTGGTGAAAATTTGAAGTTTAGAGAAGAAGATGAAGTTTGGCAAAGAAAAGAAATTGAAATGACAAAAATATCCTCACTTGAATGGAATTTGGGTCATTTAACGGAGCTTGACTAACGGTCATCAAGTTCAGCTACTAACCGTGCGACATATTCCAACATTAGGGTCATCCACGCTAAAAACATAGGCCAATTCGTGTAAGTTTGAGCAAACACTAGGGACTAACCGCGTAATTATGTCTTTTTTTAATCATTGTTTATTGATTGTTATTAGAACATCATTAATCCTGACTATGACGTGGAGACGGATGATGCTCTTTTGGTAAGAAATAGGTTTATGACTGTGGCGTAACAATGTCATCCAGTGAAGGTAAATAATGGTGATTGAGTGAAAAGATTTTGGCTAGTGTGGTAAAATGTGACTGTAAAATTTAGTGAGAAAAAAATAAAGTAATAATATATATACATACGTTTTAAAATTTTGATTGGTTGAAAAAAATCTCACGCTTTTATTTTGTCATAGGTAACGCCCCATTAAAGGCATCAGGGGCGTCACTTTTTGACACTTCACATGCCAACTCAGAATTTGTGCGTTAGTTTTGAGGTCTCACTTTAAAATTGATCTAAGACGTAATTAAAACTATGACTGTGCCAATAAATTTGGCCGTAGGTCATTACAAAAGAAATCTCTCTACCCTGGAGTAGAGAGATGGGACTTTCTCTACATGGGGGTGGAGAATTCTTTCTATACATGTGGGTAGAGAAACGAGTTCTCTTTTATTTAAAGATAGAGGAAAGATTGTCTACATCTCCCCTCTCCCACTTCACGAGCGTGGAATTGAGTATTGTTGATGTAATCTTGCCAATAAATGCGATCCTTGGTTCCTTATTTGGAACGTGGTGTTACAATCATTGTCATAGCTAATATGTTTATGCCCTTATATCATAGATTAGACATGTTGAAAGGATAACAAGAAAGAAAACTGATGATTTAATGTCCCTTGATTTAATAAGGAACCTCTCTCAATTTTACCAGCCATCGAAACCAAAACTCCAACCCACATTTCCAAACTCCATCTCAATTAAACAACAAAATTCAAACATACATCACAAACAACAAAAATCATATCACCAGTCCTCTAATAATCAATCTTTTCCAAAGAAATCTACTTTATTTTGGGGTGGTCTTTCAAGATTTATCAACCCAACCACTATCAACAATGCTTTGAACAACTATGGTTCAATTCAAGGCATCTCATGGAAATAAGATAGGTTCTGCATTCGTTCAACTTGAAAACATCTTTCAAGCTACAAAAGTAGTTCAAGAGATGAACGCTATGATCATTAATGATCGAAATCTTTTCGTCGGATACGCTAAAACAGAACTGAATACCAAAATATCCCCTATAACTTTCGTACCGCAAGTTAACCCGGTTATAAAATTTTCAAATATACCAAAATCAAACATTAATCTCTCTGTAAACCATGAAACATGTGATCGGTTACACCTAACAGCACTCATTGTAGAAAAAAATTCTATCAAGGCACTTAAACTTTTTGAATGGTTAAAAAGTTGTTTCATTGCAATCGTATCAATTTCAACTTGTGGATCGTATGGCTACATAGTCCATTGCAGGGATGAGGACAGTTCCAAGAGAATGACGATGGGTCCTACCATGAACGAATTAGAATTTACTGAAGTGATTCCGATGATTAACAGCAAAAACAAATTCTCTAGAATTACAAAGTTGACGAATAAGGGAATACCATTTGATTGTTGCTCTTGCGGTTGCACAATCGAAGCTGATAAGTCGTTTGGGAGAGTATTACATACCGATAGCAAATGAACGGATGTAATGTATGCTCTCATTGGAACCAATCAGTAAGTAAGTGCGAACATTGCAAACATCTACAGTTGTAAATTATAGGTCGAAGAAGTGTTCGAAGAGGAATTGATTGAAACGGTAGACGACAACATCATTAGAGAATACAATGACGCAATTCAAGAGTCTTGTAAAAATTTTGTTAAGCAGATATCTAAAGATCAAATCGAAAGTCCGGTGTTGCCTGAAACAGATTATGAGCAGGAGGAGGGAGAAGTATACGTTATTAATGAGAATTTGAATTTTCATACACCTAAAAAACCAACCTTACCTAAAGAAGCAATCACTCCAAGGGAGATCCACTTTTCCCTGGAAAAAGTCACAAAAGTAGTTAACAATCAAAAGGAAAAGTCTGCTCAAATCAAACTGCCACAGGAAGAGATCAAAAAGTCTTTGTTCAAGAAAAATTGCATGGGTGGAGTATAAGACAAGATGGTAAATGAAGATAGGTTGCTTTCGGCAGCCTCAACCTCTTTCCAAGATGTTCCTTTTAATCTTAATATAAATGACTATCCTACCCTCATTCAAAACTCACCAAAAGACCCTTCTACTTCCAAACAAGATTTACCCATTCTGCAAAAAATACCTCCTTTAGCAATACGGATATATCATTTGCTTCAAAAGTGTCTGCAACAAGTCCTGTTAAGGAACTCCAAGCTGATCAATGTTATGGCAACAATTGTAAGGATTCTTGTGAAAAGATTAAATCTCGTTGCATCCCCCTAGATACTTGTAAAGAACCTTTTGTTCAAGTTAATAATGGTAGGGCCAAGAAAAATGTCAAAGACAAAGGCTTAAATTGGGTCGACGAAGTTCCAAATCTCATTGATATGTTCGACATGGCTAGTGAAATTAATCACGTAGTCAGAAACAATTCAAATTTTAAGAATAGCAAGATCAGTCGAGAACATTTGGAGGCAAAAAACTTTCATACAAAGAAAAGTTGATTAATTTTGGAGAATTGATGGAAAACATGGCGGATGATGATACTCCAACCAACAAATTCAAACCATGAGGCTCGACTCGTGAAATACCCGTTACCTCGGAAAAAAGTCAAGAGGTGGAATGGCAGGTTCGTTGGTTAATCGCTTTCAACTACAACTTCTAGCAATACGAGAAACAATGGTGAAAGTTGTAGCATTGGATCGCCACAATTATGAGTAGATGTTATGGTGTTGAAGTATCCAACTGCAATGTTGGTCAAATGGTGGGTTCAATGATTGTAGCAATCAAATGGCTATGTTTCCTCTTTGTATACATCTCAATTGTCACTTATACGGAAAGAGCTCTTTAAACTGCTAGAAAAATGACTCAATGGTTAATATCTTGGGAGCTAATGTTTAAAAGTGGAAATTGTTAAATGGCGTGAGTACTTCGTTTTTGTATGATTCGTGGATCGGTGGACGCGTATTAAAAGATGTTTCCATTCTCTCTTCTCTATTTGCTCGAAGCAATCTACTAAAATGCAACAGTTTCGCTTGCCTTTTGCCCTCGTTCTTCCACATTTTGGATGAGATCTACATACATCTCATTGCAACTCCCTCTTTTTGATTTATAAAAGCTACTGATTTTTCCAATTGACTTGAGGTTGTTTACTTGAAAAATAGTGAAGATGATCAGATGGTTGTTGTTCCAACGAGATATTTTCGGTGGTCGATACAATTAGGATCGTAATTCTGTCAGCAACTATGTCATTACTCATTAGGTGTCACTAGTTTCTTTCAATTTTTGCATCTCTTGACCGAGTTTGACTCCGTCAATGTAACACTACTTGAGACTCTTCATTGTTTTAATGAAGTGGTCTTTATTATTAATTTAATTCTTTTTTTTGTCAAAAAAAAAAAAAATAAAAAAAATTAAGAGTTGTCGGTTGTGAACCCAAATGTTAGAAAAACTGAGGTTTTAGGCTATTGTTTGCATGTGAATGGCATTTTTAATTATTAAAGAATATAAGAAACACGATTTTGAGATCTTTCTAAATGAAAGTGAAACTATAATTAAAGAAATATGAAATCATTAACTTTATTGAATATCGAGAGTTTTGTTTTATTTGTGGGCAAGTTTAATACATGCCTATATAGATTAAAAACATGTTGGTACACTTTAAAATCCACGAGTTTGGTACTTTGATTTCTATATTTGTATTCTCTCTCTTTGACCAAATCTTGGTTAACTCTAAACGTGTAATAAGTTTTTAAATGGAATCAATAATATGATATAATAAAATATGAAAATGTGGTGTTATTCTAACACGGGTTAGTTAAGAAATAGAACGGAACTTTAAAGCTTTTAGCTTTTAATTTTTACAAAAAAAAAAAAAAAAATTTATCAATCAAAAAATTCTGTTTGGTTAGAAGAGTTTAAAGTTTTGAGAGATAGCAAAAGATAAAAGTAAAAAGTTAATTGAACTAGCATTTGAAAAAAAACATCTAGTTTTTTGTCATTTTACTATTTCTTTTAACAGTTTCAATTAAGTTATCAAATACCTAAATACATATAAAAAGTTAACAGCTATCAGGTACTAACAACCAGCTACAACTACTAGCTAACTAGGTAACAACTACCGACTACTAACTAGTTTTTGACAAACATACCTATAATGTAATAAAGCACACCATTTCAATAAAGGTTGGGATTCTCTGGTGTAATTTGACATAGCAAGTCACTTTTTATGCATAAACAAACTATAATCATAAAATAAATTAATATAATAAATAATTATAGTAGATCCTCTATTTTCCCTTTCATAAACTCTGTAACATGATCAATCATGTTATTTTACAACTGGAAAAGATTATTATCCTTTCATTAATGTATCACCTTTTATAATGTATATTTAAAGTTTTAAAATTTTGAATTAAGTTGAACTAGTCACAAGAATGGGACAATTTTATTTGAACGGAGAAAAATTGTACAGTATAATGGAATAAAGACTAATATCTAAATTGCATTGATCAAAATTAAATATGTGTATAAATATATTTTTTTTTAAATATTAATTTTCTAAAATTAATCTTAATAAAAGAACTTATTCATGGTAACTCTAAGTAATAGTTATAAAATTAAGTTAAATATAGTATACTTAATCATAACTCTTATATGTATTCTTAACTTTTATTTGAAGTGAGAAGGATCATAAATTATTATAAAAATTAAAAAAAAAATCATATCGAGTTTTTTACATTAACGAAATGGAAATGGATGCAGGGGCGGAGCCAGAATTTATGATTGCGGGGGGCAAATTTTCTTATGAAAAAGACACATGAATATTACTTTGAAACGTATATAAAAAATTTCATGTTAGTAAATCAGAAACGAAAAATTTGAATGTACACAAAATAATACCTCCTATGTACAAAATCAACTGACTCAAAAAAGTCAATATTCACTTATACATTTTCTTAAAAAATACGTAAAGTGTATTTTTTTTGTTTTTTTAGAGTTGTTTTATTAAAAAAATATAAATCAAACTTGACACTTTAATTCTCTGTTGTTCTTTGTATAATTTGTATATTTATATTTTGACTTTCTAAAAATGGTATATTTAAGATTGTATTTAGTTAATATATCAATGTAAAGAGGTTAATGTGAAATGTATGTTAATAGTTGAGGGGCCTAAACTAAAAAATATGATAAAACTCATCCTCTCCATCGCTACCTGCAACAAGTCATAAACCCCAAATTTATAGATTTCAAATGCGCCATGTTTATTTCTTCATTAAATCATCATAATAAAATACAAATAACCTACTAATCTGCTACCATAGTTAGGGTAGGCTGAACACCCCAAACACCCCCCCCCCCCCCCCCCCCCCCCCCCCCCCCCCCCCAAAAACACCAATTAGCTCCGCCCCTAAATGGATGGAGAGGAATAAAAAAATGACAAATGTTAGTGAATTTTTTTTTGTTCAATTTTGAGATTTAAGGAAATAATTTAGTTTTCTCCTTTACATTATTTAATTTGAGAATACATATAACTAAGTATGTATTACATTCTTAGGAGTTTTCTAAAGATAACTATATGAGTTACGTTTAATAACTATAAGAGTTACGTCTAAGAATTTAAGACATGTATTGTTGGAAATCATTATTATTATGATCTGTGGTACACCCACAAACTCATTTGTGTTTGTTCCACCATCTATTGAGTAGTAATCCATTACCTTTCTTTTGTGTTTGATCTAATATCTATTAAGTGGTAAAGTGATATGGTCGAAACGGACGGTTTTTATTTGCGCGGAGTCGTCGGGCCGCGGCTCGCCAGGATCAGCCACTCGTGGAAGAGGGTACTGTTTTAAATTTATATTTAACGGGGCCTAAATCTTACTACTCCTTATAAGTAAGGGAAGTATGACCTAGGGTCGTATTTTTGAGATATCAGTAGAATCGAACCTATATTTAAGCCTAAGATAGTTAGGGAGTAGTGGTTATTTATTTTGGGATTTTCTAATTTATAGGACAGATAAAGTAAATGCGATAAAATTCGTAATTCAGATAAGGTTAAAGTGAGTGCATACTATGACTTCATCAGTTATTCTGTCGAGATTATGGAATGCTGGCTCATGAATAGGCAGAGGCCTTGTATTGATTACACTGGTCCTAAACGCCCCTGTCATAAGACATGTCACTGGTTATTGCGTTAGGCTTGAAGATTCTGAATAGACAGCAACGTCCCTTACCCCCGACGCCCGTGCAGTCTGACTTCAAGCATACACGTTCAGATGGCTCATCCAATTGAGCGACTCGGTTGGGTGACGTATTAACATTCCAAAATGGTCTAAACTTTCTTAAGCATAATAGAATACATGGTTTACCATATCCGAGAGACGTGATGCGTTTCAATGCTTTCGTTAATGATTGGTTTTGAAAGATAGTTAGGCCCTTAAAAAGAGTTCAACCATAAAGAACACCATGGCCAAGTCAAGCTGACTTCCATGAACACGTTCGGTTATCCTAACGGTCCAATCCTTTATGTGTCTAAACAAACAGTTCCTTAATTAACTAAGAATCCCTCAAGCGGGGTGCAATGCTTGAGACCGCGTTATGGTGCAGTGTACTGGTCAACACTAACCGGGTTCCATGACCTTACTTAGCAGAGGTACAGCTTACAATAACCGCTGTGCTTCAGGCACGTATGAAGTTTATATGCTTGGTGACTACACTAGCATGGTCTAGGACCGACAATGTACTAAGGGTCTAGTCAGATGTTTCACTATGAAAGAGTCCTCAGTCAGAATCCAAAGCTTGATAGACTTACTACAACCAGTGTGCCTCAGTCGATCTTACGTTGTATCCAATAGACTTCTCTTACCAAGGGGTGACACAGATAGTGTACTCTGAATCGGGGTTCGCGACTTCCCAATAACAGAGCCTATAACTACGTTCTATTAGTTGGAAAAGTGATTGAGTTTAAAGCATAATCGAAAAGCATTTCAATAGCATGCACAGACCATAATATTATTTTGGCATTATAACTGCTTACATCATAGCATACACTAAAGATAACTACTCGCTAATCATGGCAACAATATTATAAAACATTATATAAGATAAAGGATAGAAGTACCAGTAGATTAAACGAGTTCTGAATACAAAAGTGACAACTTCAAGACTCTAGACCGCTCCTAATACAATCTGCAGCGTTCTTCTCCGGGTACTAGGTTTCCCGCACGGAGTCGAAGGCCTTGAGAGTATGACTAATATTGTACAAGAGAGAGAAAGAAGTGAATTGAAGTGTGTGTTGGAATGAATGACAAAGACCCTTTAAATAAGCAAATTTTTGCCTGCAAACGGCTGGCAAGCCGTATGGCAAGCCGTTTGCTTGGCAGCCCGTTTTTTGGGGCCGTTTGCTGGACTGTTTGGCAGGACGTACCCCATACTGGCAAGCCGTATGGCAGGCCGTTTTTGGTGCTGGTCAGCCTTGATTCACTGGATCGTAACTTGATTTCTTGTCTTTCACCGTTTTTGCTCTAAAATCTTCGTTTTAGCTCCGATTCTCTTGATTTTTTTTGCAGCGCCTTCGTAATTACTTGTTCTTCAATTCTAATCGACGAAGTGAGTATTTTTCTGACAAAGTTCGAATCTTTCTTGTTTTTGAGCCTTAATACCGGGGTGAAAACGTGATTTTTTAGCCGATATCAAATATCCCACACTTAGACTTTGCTTGTCCTCAAGCAAACTCTTATTTCCTTAAGAATATTTTCGACGTTTCTTTTCTAATAGCCTAAACGGTTCGCTTTTATTATAAGAGCAAAAGATAAGGTGAGTCATCTATGTTAGGATTGAAATTATCTCTGCAAGCATGCGAGGAGGTTACATGACATAGGCTAGCTTTCACGGGTCACTCAAATCACTCAAGTGTTTAGGGTTCCCTATAGATCTAAGAAATGAAAACGATCATAGCCAGTCATGCTGCACCCATCGTTATAGGCCTGATAAAGACTCAAATCCTTGCTGCTAAGGCGAAAACGGTAGTAATCTCAGCTTTATGGGTCATTTGTCAATGATGAAAAAGGAATTTTGGAGTGGTAGTGAAGTTTTTTTTAGGGGTGAGATAAAGGGTAATGTTGTCTTTATACAGACTTTTATTCGGATAGATAGGAGTGCTGAAGAATTTTGAGAAGCACTTTTGAACTTTTCTTCATTTGATAATCATTTTCGGTCGAGTTCTCTTCGGCATTTCTCTTATTTAGTTCTGCTCCTTTTTTTTTTTTTTTTTTTAAGATACTTCATCTCGAGAAACTTTTAGCCGGTAAACTTTTTCAAGACCTTTGCCATGATACTTGAAAGGTTTATAACATTGGGTTTTCGGAAGAAGTACTTGTTTTCTGGATTTTTCGAGTAATAGTAAAGGTGATGTGGAGTAGAAGTGGTGGAGGTGCGGAAGGATTATGTTTGACAAATAGCTAGCTCTTTTGATTACAATCGAATCACGTTTCGCTGCTTAGAGATGTAGATCTAAAGCAAGTTCTGATTCTGAGCACAGACATCGGCACTCTCAACAGAAAATAGTAAAGCATTAAAGATGAATGCTGGTCTTATTTGGGGTGCCTTACCATAATCAATTTAGGTCGATAATGCCTTAGTCATGTAATGCTCTATTAGAGATTCCAATCTAACAAGATTTCCACCTTACTTAAGCCTTATTTTTATTGACAAACGTTTCAGGTTTTCAAAAATACATCTTTCGAAAAGGGTTTCTTTTGCAAAAATTTTGAAATTTGGCTTAAGGACTTGGAATCTTCGTAATGGGTTATTATAATACAGCATAAAAAGATACCAACATCCCACACTTAGATGAACATTGTCCTCAATATTCCTAGTGTATCCCACACTTAGTGATAAGCTAGGATGTGGCATAGTTTGAATCTTGAGCTAGTAGAGAAAAAGAAAGAAATACCCCTAGCAGATGCGGCTAGCTTCCAATACTTGTCATCTTTTATTCTTCTACTCTACTTTATTGCACGGGTTGCCTCCCGAGAAGCAATTTTGTTTAAGGTCGTTGGCTCGACAGTAGTGATGCTTTAAAAAGCAAACTTTCCTCGCTGATGGTTGTGATATTGGTCTTCTCGAGTGAATGTGAGTCTTGGCGGGTAAATCCTGAGAAAGTGCCGGACCAATAGTGGTAAAAGATCCGGTACTTCTCTTGAAGATCTTCTGAAAGATAAGTAGTGCGCAGTTTCGGCTCTTGATAAGTCTTGAAGTCCGATAAGAATATGATCAATGGCTCTGCTGGTTGACCCATGAATGTCAATCATAGAAGTAGTGCTGGTGGTGATTATTTCTCTGATGGGATGCTCATTTCGGAGGTCTTCAAATAATGTCAGAAACTGTATCTTTAGAATTTCGAAGTCTTCGGAACGGTGATCTCCACAGTAGGAGTCTGTAGCTTTGTACAGATTTGTTAAAAGATGAAGCTGGAAAGAAGTGAACAGCAATCCTGATCCGAGCATTAATGTCACCGTCTTTTACTATATCTCCCGACATCCAGCTTTAAATGTGAAACTAGGATCTGTGGATTCGTGGAAGATACGTGATAGCTGCTTCGTAACATAGGTGGCAATGTTGATTCGATCTGGTTCAAGATGAGAGAACGAATTGTTTCGCCTTGCTTCCTCCATAACAGCGTCTCGTAACTCTTTGATAATCAGATCAGCGTGGTGATCAATTGTTACGTAAATCACTAGCCTGTCTGGTGTGCTTTCGAAATTATCTCTTCCCAAAAGAGCGAAAAAGCTGTGAATATCCTCGATCATTTGCAAATCAGAGTGATAAGTCGGGCGTCCGGTGGAAAGATCCATATGCTTTCGGATGAGAGTCAGTTGTGCTCGTTGGTTTCGTGAGAACGGAAGTGCAGATCCAGCTAAGGAGTTGTAAATCTTAGAGTAAATGATTTTCTGATCTCGACAGAATCTTGTCTCAAGAATAGTGCGAACCACTGAATTGTGCTCTCTTTACCTTTCTTCGTGATAGATATGATCGTGAAGAGAATTGATAAAGTCTTGAACGCGTTCTTCTAGGATTTCAACATCATTGTCTTTTCTTTGGAGATAAAGGTAGTGTTCTTCTTTGATAGCCATGATTCGTTCTGTTAAGCGTAGTGAAAAATCAATGGTTGATTTTCGAATGGCTTCGAGAATGTCCTCAAATTCATCGGTATCATTGATGAAGGTTATCATATCTGCGTGTGTGGATATAACTGGAATTCGATTTGAAGAAGAGTCCGGCTCCCCTTGATCTGGTTCGGTTGGTGTCACACCCCCCAAAATGGACCAGGGGTAATTGTGACCAATCATATCATAACACAGTTGTATAAACGAGAACGACTCTATATGAGACTTTTTAAATAAAACCTTTGTTAATAAAACAGCGGAAGCAGTAATACATGTTTACATTATTATAAAAACGTAAAATAAATATTTATGAACTAAAATATAATATGCGATATGGACTCCATGGAAGCATCAAATCTATCATCACAAAGTTGCAAACAGCTAGCTCAATCATCACCTGAGACAAAACATGCTTAAAGTGTCAACCAAAAAGGTTGAGTAAAATTCACAGGTTTATAAATAATATCCAAAGTTTTAGACCACAAGATTTAGTTTAAAGTTGATTGATATAGAAATATTAATCTAAAAGTGTTGCTGCATTTTGTAATATCGCTACTAAACAAGTTTACCCTATGACACCTTGTACTGTCAGTGTCATGGAATCATTATTATGTAACCAAAGACCAACGGTCGAATGGTTAGAGATGTTACTCTCAATAGGCCTATTCACAATAATTAAGTTTGCATTTAAACGTAGCAATTAACGATATTACGGTAGGGATTTAGCATGAATCAAAGCATGACAGCATAGTTAACAATTTAGTACTTGTGTCTAAGCGTAAAACAGTTATAAAGCAAGCATGTGTCTCACCCCAAAAGTTATAAATAGTTAAGTAAACAGTAAAAGTGGGGCTCTAAAAATCACCTTAGTAGCACAAAAGAGTATTCCACGAAAGAATTGAACAGAAGGACGTGACCGAGATCTCAACCTAGAGATAGAACGTATGAATCAGACATTGCCTAACAGACAATAGTATATAGTACTATATTGATAGTAATGGTTCACTAAAGAATTTCCATTTTCGGAAGGTTACTATTTATGGAAAGTTTCCACTTATAGTAATTTTTCAATTTTAGAAAGTTCGAGTTAATCTTTAGCAAGACGTTGTATAACTTTACTCAAACTTCGTTGCTATCAAATAAGTCAGGAATGACCAGATGTAACCGGGGGGCCAGGACTCTTGACCAGAATCTAAGTCATGGCATTCGAGATACACAAGCTTACCCATAAATGGCAACCTAGACATCATTCACTTACGACCGTGAGTAGCGATGAAGTTCACATGAATTGTACATTATCTTTGATTAACCTTCACTTTAGGTTTATATGTTATTATATATGTTATATTATATTTATTAATGTATTAACAATTTGATTATCTTATATTATATACTATAAGTTATTATTATTAAATCAGTATAGTTATAAAATAAGTGTTTATTAGTAATGTATTGTTATTAACTTACATTATAAGCATTATACTTTATTATATAGTATACTTAGTTATTAACCGTAAGTTATAATAATAATATTAATTTAGTATATGTAATATACTTATGTTAATCGAAAATCATACTAATATATGTTAATTCAATTATTAATTCATTAAATATTATATTTATAATTTTTATAAACTTAGTTAATTATACAATTCAGTAGGAATTTTATAAAAATAATTTTATCAAGTTTTTGTATTTATTTCCCACTTTTCTTTATATATATACTCGGTTTATATTAATCAAATTTAATTAGGTAATAAATATTAAATTGACCTAAATAAATAATTTTATATTTTTTACAGGTTCTATATTATGTAAAAATGTTATAAAAATTATTAAATCAAATTTTATATCAAAATATTATTTATTTAATGATTTCTAATTATTTAACCATTGTAAACGGCCTATAATTAAATAAATAGGAAAAATAATTTAAAAATAATTTTTATATTTTTTAAAGTATCTAGTGATACTACTAATCATATAAAAATTTTATAAAAATATTTAATACACGTTTGTATTTATTTTGTATTTTCTTTATTGTTTCTCTCGGTTTAGAATAATGCAAAAGTAAATTCTTTTTAAATAATAATCGTCCCATTTATTTAATTTTTATAATTTTTGCTTGTTTATAAAAGTATAATAATCTCAAAAAAAATTATAATTATTTTTATTACTGTTTAATATTTTATTACGAATTTTATATTGTTTTTATGTTTAAATACTACATAATTCGTATTTAATTATAAATAATATTCCATAAATTATCAAAATTATTTTTATACATCATAATACTTATAATACTAATTATAACATGTAAAAATAATTTATATATATTAAATTTGAATTTTTAAAGAATATACAAAAAATAAAAGCAATTCGATAAAAAATATAGAAAATACCTCAAGTACTTTTCCAAGTTTGTGAAAAAGTTTTTCCAAAGATTTGATATAAGTTTTTATGAAATAGAAGTGGGTATTTATAGGAAAAAAATGGTTGGTGAATTGAAAAAATATAAATAAAATAATGGTTCCAATTTTGACAAAAAATAAAAACATGTTAAAAATATTTTTAATAAGTTTTTGTTTTTGAAAATATTTAGTCAAAATTCATGGGCTCATTATTTAATTTATAAAAAAAATCTCTTTTTTTATAAGCTAAAAATATATATATAATGATTAAAATAACTTATTATTTAATTAATAATTATGTTTCATATAGTTTTAAATATAATACGCATTAATATTAATATTAACTAAAGTTATTTTATATAATTAGTGTAAACTTTAGTTAACAAAAAGTGTCGACTAAAAATAAATATTTGATCAATGTCAAATTTAAATATATATTACGTATGGATAACAACCCTATAGTCAAATTAGTCAATTCAGGTATGGAAATATGAGGGTTGTTATAGTACCAACCCATTAAAAGAAATTTTGTCCCGAAATTTAGTTGTTGCCATTAATCGGTGTTGTTCATACATAGACGAGGATATTTACGTTTTATTTGGTTTTCACGTTCCCAGGTATGCTCGGGGCCTTGCGTGAATTCCAACGGATAGAATATTGTTCTGTTTCAAGAATTAAAATCATACAAACTATAATTTCTACAAGTTCTTCTACGAAGTGCATTTTATTATTAATGCGGAGATCATTCAAAATGATGATGTTATACAAGTCATTTCAGTAAATTGGATATATAAAATGTGTTATGAATAATATCGAGCTCATTTAAACCTTGAGCGTTTATGCCACCACGCTAGGGTAGACAAAATAGAGAGGAGTTCATGAAAATCATAGTCGTGAAATTTGATAGAGATTGTCATTCTTTACAACAAGAATGATGATTATGAGTTGAAAATATTGTTTTATCAACATTGGGCAATATGGATAAAACGATTCGATTATAGGAAGAGTATAAATGAAGTTATCTTAAAAGTTTGAAATAAGAAAATATCAGTTTGCCTTAACTTTTGACATAATTAAAGGTGATTTCCGGAATTCAAGGGATTTAAAGGAAATCTTTATAATCTGTATAAGATTTGATTCTCCGGTAATTAAGGAAATTAAAATTGCCTTGATTGTTGTGTCTAGAATTTTGCTATAAATTAGCTTCTTCTGTTTCATTATCTTCACCACTTCTATACTTTCTTTTTCGATTCATACTTCCAAAGATTGTGAAAATGCTCCATCCAGTTCTTATCCTGGATATTTTTCTGACTATCGTTTCTGTCATTCTTCTTTTTTATTTACCCCCAGAGGAATCTGTTTACTTCTACAATTACCTTGGGATTATAGTATTTTTAATTCTACCGTGTCTTTATGTTGCTATATGCATTGATATACACGGTTTGTAATTTCCGTGTTGTTATCGGGCTTTATATTTTCCCTTATATGTCGGAGCTCTATGCTCTTGTTTTTCCTTCCCGACTTCAAGTCAAGCGAATAATGGTCTAGAATTCGTAGGTGTGGAGTTTCGAATGATCGTAATATACAAAGGAGAAGGAAAGGTAATAGCACGATTTGATTTGTCAAATTACTAGAATTACTAAGGATAAAACTATCAAGAATATATGTTCTTGATATGTTCAGAGGTTAAGTAGAATGTAAAAGTCATGTAATATGGCAAATGATGATTATAAAGTCTATGAATCATCATCTTCCATTAAAAATTTAGCATGACTTACTGTAATATAATCACGTTAGCCTGACGTCATTATATTATACTAACTCATGCTTCAATTCCCAACACTACCTCAAATCATTCAAAATTTAAACTTGTATGTTATAGAAATATAGAAACTAAAACAGTTTCCTTTATTATGTAACACAGATAGTGCGAAGTGATAAATAATTTCGGACAAGAATAGTTATGAAGGTATCTTCAGAAATATAGAGGATATTTATAACGAAAGATACGATGATATCTTAGAATTTTCTAAGATCCAATGATAATGAAGAAAATTCTTCTGTAAGGATTTAGAATGCGTAAGGAGATCTTTTGTGGTTTTCGTCAGAATTCGAATCATCTAGATTCTTTGATTACAGGTTTAGTCCTTGTGATTTGTCCATGGTCTCCTTTATGGTTAGCTCAATCTGTTTTTCAGTTCTAAATCTGAGCTTTTTCAATATGTCATTCTTTATCATCAAACTTTTGGCCATTAAGACCACCTATAGCTTTTGCTGCTTCGTCAGCATTCTCAAGGTTAACGAATCTGAATCATTGATTATCAATCCGAGGTGTTTTCAAGAATTTTGAATTTAAAGTGTTTAAGCGTAGGATGTAACCATCAATGGTTCTAATTTTGGTGGTTTGACGTGATAATTCATCACAAAATACGAATGAATATATATATGAATTTAGTAATCTTTAGGAAGATAACACCTGCTAAAGCTTTACTTGGATTCTGATATGTCAAAATTAGAATATGTAATTGAATTTGTACGAAAATGGTTGTTCTTTAGTGAACGGATACATATATCTTGTGAACGTAAGTAGTATAGTTACTGATTATTGAATCAGAATTGAAGAATGTACAATGCAACATATTAATGTGAGATATAAATATTTCTCGGGTATTACCTACCCGTTAAAATATTTTCACAATTAACAGTTTGTACAAAAGAACTTTAATTACAATCTTTATGGAGATATACGTTCATATATGTATTCTTCAAATATAATATGGATTTAATGAGTTAATATAATATTAAAATTATTTGATTTGCGGTTGGAACAAGAATAAATAATCTTCAAAACTTGAGAGATTACATAATCATCGCGGAATATTTCTTTAATGGAGTTATGAATCAATACTTCATCGTTCATTGTTATTGATATACCTCGGTATATGATGTTGGTGCTCGTGGAATTCTTGTGAAATTCACAAGACGCGAATAATGTTTTCTAAAAAGTTTCGAGTACATCGAAAATGGAAGTGTAAAATCAGATATGTATTTGAATAATACACTTGATTTATTATGAAATGGATTTTATTGTGCTGAAGCAGTGATTAACGATCATTAAGTCATTAACGAAGGATGTACATTATAGCATATTAATGATATGAATTAACCAAGTAGTACATACTAGTTAAGATTTATACGTAATAGCTTAGTACGAAAAGATTTATTATTGTTTCAAACCATATATATATATAAAGTATACATATATAATTCTTCAGGAAGAATGAGTCAATACATCTTAACTCATTATTACTAATATTCCTTGGTATCTATGGGGCGTATGATGTTGATATCCGAGGTACTGAGTGTGATGTTGAGGCGTGAAATGCAGATGTTGTTGTTGGTGATGCTGATGCTGTTGGTGGTGATGCTGATGGTGCTTACAATGCTTGTGGTGTTGGTGATGTTGGTGGTATTGTTGGTACTAGTGGTGCTGGTTATGTTGCTGGTGTTGCTTGTGGTACTTGGGTAGTAGGTGTGAGCCTAGCTTCCAAATCGTGCACTGTTTCCTCCAGGGTTTCTACTTTTTTCTCGAGTCTATGGATTTGTTCTACCCATTCCTCCGTAAGGTTTGTCAATTCTTGATATTTAGTTCGAAGTCTTCTAACTTCTTCTAATAACCCTATCTAGTTAGAATTCGGGAGTAGAGGACGAATACTGTCTTGGGCTACATCGAGTCGACCTTCGAGGTGGAAAATCCTTGCGAAAAGAGTGAAAGTGGTATTGCGAACAGGTTCGCCGGTATGCGGATCGAGTACTTCGACGTTTGGTGGTAAGTTTGGCCCGTGATAAGGAGTACCTTCTTCATTTCTCCATAGGGTGAGTATTTTGCGAACCCATCCCCATTTTCTGAAGAAATCTCGGTAATTGATAGGTGGGTGTGCTCCCATCACGCTATCCTCGGAGCTATAGGAACTTGAGAAATCAGGTGAGAAATCCATATTATGTGTTTGGAATAAGGTTTGATATGAAATGGGTGTTGAATATTGAATGATATATTCGTCTCCTTGAATACGTATATATAGAAAAAGATTTCCGTAATTTACGGAGGAAATTTAGGAAAAGTGTTAGACAAAGTCTATTGGGATAGATATGATAAGATATGATTTGTCTATACTCCATTTATGCAATAATTGCAGTATGACGTATCTAGATTAAAAATGATAAGTATGTAATCAGATAAACTTTCGATTAAAGACTTTCAATTCGTAATGGCCTATTCAGGTCTAGGGGCTTATGAAAGGACCCGTTCATATACATTATAAACGATTCACAATAGTTGATTACATCGCGAGGTATTTGACCTCTATATGATACATTTTACAAACATTGCATTCGTTTTTAAAAGACAAACTTTCTTTACAACGAAAGTTGACGGCATGCACACCATTTCATAATACATCCAACTATAATTGGCTTAATAATAATCTTGATGAACTCAATAACTCGAATGCAACGTCTTTCAAAATATGCCATGAATGACTCCAAGTAATATCCTTAAAATGAGCTAATGCAAAGTGGAAGATTTCTTTAATACCTGAGAATAAACATGCTTTAAAGTGTCAACCAAAAGGTTGGTGAGTTCATAGGTTTATCATAACAATCATTTCAATATATTAATAGACCACAAGATTTCCGTTTATAAATATATGTACACTCGCAATTGTATAAAAGTATTCTATAAGTTGTAGGCACCCGGTAACAAGCCTTAACGTTCATGTTTTACCCTCTGAAGTACACCAGATCATGTGTGTTTAAAATAACCTCGAAGTACTAAAGCATCCCATAGTCAGGATGGGGTTTGTCAGGCCCAATAGATCTATCTTTAGGATTCGCGCCTACCGTACATAGACAAGTAGTTTAATGTTACCAAGCTAAGGGTATATTTCTGGTTTAAACCCACGTAGAATTAGTTTTAGTACTTGTGCCTATTTCGTAAAATATTTATAAAACAGCGCATGTATTCTCAGCCAAAAAATATATTGCAAAAGCAAATAAAAAGGGAGCAAATGAAACTCACAATACTGTATTTCGTAGTAAAAATACATATAACGTCATTTAACAAGTGCAAGGTTGGCCTCGGATTCACGAACGTATCAATATTGAGATTCAATATTGCAGGAAAGTACGTAGACGCAACAGAGATGATAAACACTAGATTGACCTCATGAGCATACCCATGAACCATACCCATCACCTCCATAGCTATAACCCATAATTTCCTTAGCTTCGACTCATTCAAAAAAAACTATTTTGAAATCACTCGGACAGTACTCCGTCGTAATATTTTATGTATACTAATAATATCTTGAAATAATACAGAGCAAATATATATATATATATATATATATATATATATATATATATATATATATATATATATATATGTATAAATCGATTGAGAGAGTTTAGAGAAATATATTTTCAAGTTTCTATGAAATAATGAAACCTATTGAATTCTATTTATAATAGATTTTTGAATTATTAAAGTGAATTATTAAAGTATGAATTATTAAAGTGAATTATTAAAGTTAAAGTAAAGTAAAAGTAAAAGTAAAGTAAAGGTATAGTTAAAGTATAGTAAAAGTATAAAAACTATGTATGTATAATACGCGTATAAATATATATAATATTAATTTAAATCGTTATATATATTTAATAAATAAAATATAAATATCGTTATATTTATTATACTGGTTAAGTAATGAGTTGTCAAAAATGATTCTAGATATTTATAAAAGTTATATACGTTTTAATAATAAAGTTCTTTTTAAACTGAAAACGTCTTTGTACGTTTGAAAATAGATTAATAGAATATTATGGAAACCAATTCTCCACTAACTTTTGTCTAACTTTCGTAAATGACACTTTTTGTTTTTATTTATAAATAGCTTTACAAATTATTCTGAATATCGTTAAGAGGAATTGATTTTCTCAAATCATAGTGGACCTCTCAACAGAGACTTGTAATCATAATTCAATGTTTCTGATAATTCAATCATTTAATATATATATTTTTTAATTTCGTGGAAAATCATATTGAAACAAATACGTTCGTGTAAAGTATTATACGTTTAATACTTTATTAATATTCTCAAGTTATAATATATATACATAACATATCTATTTATATATAACGGTTCGTGAATCGTCGGAATTTGGTCGAGGTTATAATGAATGTATGAATGCAGTTTAAAATTCTTGAGATTTAACTTAAAAAACTTTGCTTATCGTGTCGGAATAGTATAAAGATTAAAGTTTAAATTTGGTCGGAAATTTCCGGGTCGTCACAGTACCTACCCGTTAAAGAAATTTCGTCCCCGAAATTTGATAGAGGTCGTCATGACTAACAATGAGAATGTTATTATAACGATTATAGAGTTTTATCATGTTCAAGAAGAATGGATAAAATAATTTGATTACTCGAAGCGTGTGAGTGAAGTTATCGTAAATGAATGAAATAAGATAATAGTGATTCGTTGTATCTTTTAACGTCATCACGATTGATCTCTGAAAAGAAAATCTTTGTAATCTATATTGGATTTGATTATTCGGCGATTAAGGAAATTATGATCCTCTTCGAATTAATGCGATAATCTATTTTGATTTCTCTGTCGGATATTTCACTATAAATCCACCTCATTTGTTTTCTTACAACTCACACCTTCTCAACTCATATTTTAAAGTATTTGTCAATATGCTTCATCCAGTGCTGATTCTTGATATACTCCTCACTTTCATATCTGTCGCTCTTCTTTTTCATCTGCCTCCGGAAGAATCTATTTACTTCTACTATACTCTTGGTTTTATAGTGTTTTTAGTTCTCCCGTGTCTTTATATTGCTATATGCATTGATATATACGGTTTGTGATTTCCGGGTTGTTGTTGGGTTTTATATCTTCCCTTATATTTCAAAGTCCTTACTTCTTCTATAATCATTGTCATCCACAGTTAATGCTCTCTTCTATTTGCTATGATTTATACTCCCATTTCTAGTTCGGAGCTTTGTCCTTTCGTTTCTTCTTCTTGCGATTAAGCACCGCTTGTAATGGTCCAGAATTCGCAGATATAAATTTCGGAATGAACATTGTTAATGTTCTAGGAAGGAAATTGTAATGACACGATCTTGACTTATCAAATTACCAGAATACCTCGGAAAAGGCCGAATCATCAAGAAATATTTTCTTGATATTTAGAGATCAAAGAGAATACAAGAGTCGTGTAACATAGCACATGATGACGTTATGATCTGTGAATCGTCATGTCCCATTAGAAACTCAGCATGACTTACTGTAATATAATCACATTGATCAAGTGTCATTATATTATACTAACTCATGCTTCAGTTCCCAACACTACTTCAAAACATTCATAATTTAAACTCGAAAGTTTATAGAATATAGAAACTAATAGTTTCTTATATGATGTAACACTGATAGCGCAAAGAGATAAATGACTTCAGATAAGATTAGTTGTGAAAATATCTTCAGAAATATCGCGGATATTTATAATGAAAGATATGATAATATCTTAGAATTTTTAATATTGATGGATGATGATGAAGATTTTTCTGTAAAGGTTTAGAATAAAGAGTAAGGTATTCGTTAATGACTTTAGCAGGCACTGAATCATTTGGATTCTTTGAAGGCAGATTTAGTCTTTGTGATTTGTCCACAGCCTCCTTCATAGTCTGTTCAATCCGTTTTCCAGTTTCAAACCTTCTCTTTTTCTCAGCTTTACCACCTTACTATTCTTTGTCATCAAACTTTTTAGTGTAAAGATCGTTTACAGTTTTTGATGCTTCGTCAGCATTTCAAGAACTAGTTTGCAGTTCAAAATATTTTTCAGAACTTCACATTCAAAGTATGTAAGTCCAGGAGATAGACGTTTTACGTACACATATAACTGTTGGCGTAGACATGCTACGAGATTTCAAAATACTGGTTACTGTTTTCCGATGATTCGTATGACAATTCTCGTTACAAGATGCGAATGAGTAAATGATGGGGTTTTGATAAATATAAAGATTTTTCGGAAAGTCAAAGATCAGTGAAGTTGTTAATAAGTTTACTGCTAATGTGGCGAGATATGAAAGGTTCCCCGGTAATAATGATGAAGGGGTAATCATTATAATAAGGCTTATTCGAATGAACAATTGAAGTTGGTTTGCTGGAGCTGTGACAAAACCGTCTATTTTTAGAGGGGATTGAAAAGTTATTTTAGCTAGTAAATGCTAAAAGGTCTGACATGGATACATGTTAAATTATGACTTTGGTTTCAAGAGTTTTTCAGGTACGTAACTGTGGATAACATGTGGTTGGATCATCATTTCGATTGTTCATTATTTGAAATGTCTTCAGGTATTTCGAAGGGCTTGAACACAGATTATAATCGTTAATATACATACGATGTTCTAACACAGTTTTGAAGTTAAAGTATAGCTTTGAAAGATTTAAGAATCTAAGAGTGATGATACCGGTTATAACTTGAATTGAATTCGGCGATTTCAAAATCATAATATGTAATTAGATTTTTGAATGAGTATGGTTGTTTTGATTTCTATAAAAGAATGTATATTGTTGTGAAAGTAGGGAGTATAATGGATGATCTGCTGAATCAGATTCGAAGAATGTAACATATTAATTGTGAATTTATATATCTCTCGGGTATTACCTACCCGTTAAAAAAAATGTCACAATTAATATTTTGTAAAAAAAAAAATTTTATTACAGTATTTATGGAAATATATGTGTATATTTCTTCAGATGTAATATATATTTAATGAGTTAATATTAAATTAAACTCACTTGATTTATGGTTAAGGCTAGGATAGATAATTTATAAACTTTAGAAATTACATAATCGTCGTAGAATGTTTTCCCAATGAAGTTATGAATCAATACTTCATCGTTGTGGTATTCCTTAGTATCTACAGGGCGTATGATGTCGATGCTCATGGGACAGATTGTGAAGTTGAGGTTTGCGATGCGATTGTTGTTGGTGGTGGTAATGGTACTGTTGATGTTGTTAGTGGTGGTACTTGTTATGTTGCTGGTGCTGCTGCTGGTGTTTGTAACCTTTGAACCATATTCTTCAAAGCCACTACCCGAGCGCGAAGCTCGTTGACTTCTTCTATTACACCTGGGTGATTGTCGGTTCGGACGAGCGGATAAATAAGATCTAGAATTTGGTGTAGTATATAATCATGACGAGATACTCTGGAAATGAGAGAAAATGGTGTTTCGAACAGGTTCGCCGGTAAGTGCTTCAGGTTCATTGCCAAGAGGGCAATGTGGTGGATGGAAAGGATCGCCTTCTTCTTGTCTCCAATGATTAAGGAGGCTACGAACCCATCCCCAATTCATCCAGAATAGATGATGGCTGATTGGTTGATCCATTCCAGTCACACTGCTTTCGGAGCTTGAGTGGGATTCCATTTCGGAATCCGAGGAACTTGAACTGATGACGAATTCCATTTCGGACGATTTGATAAAGGATTTTTCGATACGAAATGATTTTCCGGCTATCGGGTGGTATTCTAACTACATAGAATATCTATATATATATAGATCAAAAGATTTCATAGATTACGGAGGAATTTACGAAATATGTCAGGCAAAGTTTACGGTAATAGATATGATAAGATATGATTTAGCAGATACGCTAAGATATGAATTTTGTCTATACACTATTCATGCAATCAATGTAGGAAGACGTGTCTAGACTAAGAATGATAAGCAGGTAATTTCCTAAGGATGGTAAGTAGATGATTTCCGACTAAAAATGATAAACAAAACTTTTGACATGCAGACACGGTCGAAGTCCAGACTCACTAATGCATCTTAACAACTATCAGTTAGACACTAATGCAAGACCTGGTTCGCTAAGACCACCGCTCTGATACCAACTGAAAGTTGGGGAAGCATCCCACTCAGTGCCTTCCCAGCTAACCGCTTGGTGACCACTGAGCGTACCTCAGACACTGATTTTACGGCCATGCCTCTCGGCAAAGCCAACCATATTCGGACCGCGAGGAGTAAGAGCCAATGCTTCATCACAGGTAACACTGTGAGAACCCCCTCTATGATTAAGCCGACGACACAGCTTAAACCAGCTCTGATACCAACTGAAAGGACCCGTTCATATACATTATAAACGATTCACAATAGTTGATTACATCGCGAGGTATTTGACCTCTATATGATACATTTTACAAACATTGCATTCGTTTTTAAAAGACAAACTTTCTTTACAACGAAAGTTGACGGCATGCACACCATTTCATAATACATCCAACTATAATTGGCTTAATAATAATCTTGATGAACTCAATAACTCGAATGCAACGTCTTTCAAAATATGCCATGAATGACTCCAAGTAATATCCTTAAAATGAGCTAATGCACAGCGGAAGATTTCTTTAATACCTGAGAATAAACATGCTTTAAAGTGTCAACCAAAAGGTTGGTGAGTTCATAGGTTTATCATAACAATCATTTCAATATATTAATAGACCACAAGATTTCCGTTTATAAATATATGTACACTCGCAATTGTATAAAAGTATTCTATAAGTTGTAGGCACCCGGTAACAAGCCTTAACGTTCATGTTTTACCCTCTGAAGTACACCAGATCAAGTGTGTTTAAAATAACCTCGAAGTACTAAAGCATCCCATAGTCAGGATGGGGTTTGTCAGGCCCAATAGATCTATCTTTAGGATTCGCGCCTACCGTACATAGACAAGTAGTTTAATCTTACCAAGCTAAGGGTATATTTCTGGTTTAAACCCACGTAGAATTAGTTTTAGTACTTGTGCCTATTTCGTAAAACATTTATAAAACATCGCATGTATTCTCAGCCCAAAAATATATTGCAAAAGCAAATAAAAAGGGAGCAAATGAAACTCACAATACTGTATTTCGTAGTAAAAATACATATAACGTCATTTAACAAGTGCAAGGTTGGCCTCGGATTCACGAACGTATCAATATTGAGATTCAATATTGCAGGAAAGTACGTAGACGCAACAGAGATGATAAACACTAGATTGACCTCACGAGCATACCCATGAACCATACCCATCACCTCCATAGCTATAACCCATAATTTCCTTAGCTTCGACTCATTCAAAAAAAACTATTTTGAAATCACTCGGACAGTACTCCGTCGTAATATTTTATGTATACTAATAATATCTTGAAATAATACAGAGCAAATATATATATATATATATATATATATATATATATATATATATATATATATATATATATATATATATATATATATATATATATATATATATATATGTATAAATCGATTGAGAGAGTTTAGAGAAATATATTTTCAAGTTTCTATGAAATAATGAAACCTATTGAATTCTATTTATAATAGATTTTTGAATTATTAAAGTGAATTATTAAAGTATGAATTATTAAAGTGAATTATTAAAGTATGAATTATTAAAGTAAATTATTAAAGTATGAATTATTAAATTGAATTATTAAAGTATGAATTATTAAAGTGAATTATTAAAGTATGAATTATTAAAGTGAATTATTAAAGTATGAATTATTAAAGTGAATTATTAAAGTGAATTATTAAAGTATGAATTATTAAAGTGAATTATTAAAGTATGAATTATTAAAGTGAATTATTAAAGTTAAAGTAAAGTAAAAGTAAAAGTAAAGTAAAGGTATAGTTAAAGTATAGTAAAAGTATAAAAACTATGTATGTATAATACGCGTATAAATATATATAATATTAATTTAAATCGTTATATATATTTAATAAATAAAATATAAATATCGTTATATTTATTATACTGGTTAAGTAATGAGTTGTCAAAAGTGATTCTAGATATTTATAAAAGTTATATACGTTTTAATAATAAAGTTCTTTTTAAACTGAAAACGTCTTTGTACGTTTGAAAATAGATTAATAGAATATTATGGAAACCAATTCTCCACTAACTTTTGTCTAACTTTCGTAAATGACACTTTTTGTTTTTATTTATAAATAGCTTTACAAATTATTCTGAATATCGTTAAGAGGAATTGATTTTCTCAAATCATAGTGGACCTCTCAACGGAGACTTGTAATCATAATTCAATGTTTCTGATAATTCAATCATTTAATATATATTTTTTTTAATTTCGTGGAAAATCATATTGAAACAAATACGTTCGTGTAAAATATTATACGTTTAATACTTTATTAATATTCTCAAGTTATAATATATATATACATAACATATCTATTTATATATAACGGTTCGTGAATCGTCGGAATTTGGTCGAGGTTATAATGAATGTATGAACACAGTTTAAAATTCTTGAGATTTAACTTAACAAACTTTGCTTATCGTGTCGGAATAATATAAAGATTAAAGTTTAAATTTGGTCCGAAATTTCAGGGTCGTCACAGCTTAAGCTATAGGATCCTTTAAATCGGTAATCCAAACCCTTCCATTCTAGAGTTTCGTAGACGTCATCCGTCAAGAAAATTCAATGATCAAAAATAACGAGAAAACAAAGATTTAAAAGTAACGAATATGAGTAGTGATGACATTATAATATCTTTGAGATTCTCAATAACTCAATGACATTTTTTGGTTCGCAAATCGATGCATAAAGGCATAAAGCATATAGGTACGTGGTATAACAAGGAGGTTATATACGTTTGAGTATGAATAGTAACAAATATTGGAGTTTCAAAAATCATGGATAATATTTCATGTAATACATATGTAATACACAAAACCATGATAAATGACATAGGAATGTCGAGAACAGTGTCGCATTTAAATGTGGTGGCGGAATTGAATAGTACTTAGGAGAATGAGCAGAGTTCTTAGATTGGCTCGGCATTCTAAGATAAGTAAAGTTTCTAAAGTATAGTGTAGCATTTAACAGTTAAAGGCAATAATTAAAGGCACTATAGTCAAAGGAAGTTGTAGTCCTACATTGCTAAGGTACCTAATTGTATAAGGCACACTTAAAATGCAATCTTGGTTCTCTACAATAGCCTGCTCTGATACCAATCTGTCACACCCCCCAAAATGGATCAGGGGTAATTGTGACCAATCATATCATAACACAGTTGTATAAACGAGAACGACTCTATATGAGACTTTTTAAATAAAACCTTTGTTAATAAAACAGCGGAAGCAGTAATACATGTTTACATTATTATTAAAACGTAAAATAAATGTTTATGAACTAAAATATAATATGCGATGTGGACTCCATGCAAGCATCAAATCTATCATCACAAAGTTGCAAACAGCTAGCTCAATCATCACCTGAGACAAAACATGCTTAAAGTGTCAACCAAAAAGGTTGAGTGAAATTCACAGGTTTATAAATAATATCCAAAGTTTTAGACCACAAGATTTAGTTTAAAGTTGATTGATATAGAAATATTAATCTAAAAGTGTTGCTGCATTTTGTAATATCGCTACTAAACAAGTTTACCCTATGACACCTTGTACTGTCAGTGTCGTGGAATCATTATTATGTAACCAAAGACCAACGGTCGAATGGTTAGAGACGTTACTCTCAATAGGCCTATTTACAATAATTAAGTTTGCATTTAAACGTAGCAATTAACGATATTACGGTAGGGATTTAGCATGAATCAAAGCATGACAGCATAGTTAACAATTTAGTACTTGTGTCTAAGCGTTAAACAGTTATAAAGCAAGCATGTGTCTCACCCCAAAAGTTATAAATAGTTAAGTAAACAGTAAAAGTGGGGCTATAAAAATCACCTTAGTAGCACAAAAGTGTATTCCACGAAAGAATTGAACGGAAGGACGTGACCGAGATCTCAACCTAGAGATAGAACGTATGATCAGCCATTGCCTAACAGACAATAGTATATAGTACTATATTGATAGTAATGGTTCACTAAAAAATTTCCATTTTCGGAAGGTTACTATTTATGGAAAGTTTCCACTTATAGTAATTTTTCAATTTTAGAAAGTTCGGGTTAATCTTTAGCAAGACGTTGTATAACTTTACTCAAACTTCATTGCTATCAAATAAGTCAGAAATGACCAGATGTAACCGGGGGCCTAGGACTCTTGACCAGAATCTAAGTCATGGCATTCGAGATCCACAAGCTTACCCATAAATGGCAACCTAGACATCATTCACTTACGACCGTGAGTAGCGATGAAGTTCACATGAATTGTACATTATCTTTGATTAACCTTCACTTTAGGTTTATATGTTATTATATATGTTATATTATATTTATTAATGTATTAACAATTTGATTATCTTATATTATATACTATAAGTTATTATTATTAAATCAGTATAGTTATAAAATAAGTGTTTATTAGTAATGTATTGTTATTAACTTACATTATAAGCATTATACTTTATTATATAGTATACTTAGTTATTAACCGTAAGTTATAATAATAATATTAATTTAGTATATGTAATATACTTATGTTAATCGAAAATCATACTAATATATGTTAATTCAAATATTAATTTATTAAATATTATATTTATAATTTTTATAAACTTAGTTAATTATACAATTCAGTAGGATATTTTATAAAAATAATTTTATAAAATTTTTGTATTTATTTCCCACTTTTCTTTATATACATACTCGGTTTATATTAATCAAATTTAATTAGGTAATAAATATTAAATCGACCTAAATAAATAATTTTATATTTTTTTACAAGTTCTATATTATGTAAAAATGTTATAAAAATTATTAAATCAAATTTTATATCAAAATATTATTTATTTAATGTTTTCTAATTATTTAACCATTGTAATCGGCCTATAATTAAATAAATAGGAAAAATAATTTAAAAATAATTTTTATATTTTTTTAAATTATCTAGTGATGCTACTAATTATATAAAAATTTTATAAAAATATTTAATACACGTTTGTATTTATTTTATATTTTATTTATTATTTCTCTCGGTTTAGAATAATGCAAAAGTAAATTCTTTTTAAATAATAATCATCCCATTTATTTAATTTTTATAATTTTTGCTTGTTTATAAAAGTATAATAATCTCAAAAAAAATTATAATTATTTTTATTACTGTTTAATATTTTATTACAAATTTTATATTGTTTTTATGTTTAAATAATACATAATTCGTATTTAATTATAAATAATATTCCATAAATTATCAAAATTATTTTTATACATCATAATACTTATAATACTAATTATAACATGTAAAAATAATTTATATATATTAAATTCGAATTTTTAAAGAATATACAAAAAAATAAAAGCAATTCGATAAAAAAATATAGAAAATACGTCAAGTACTTTTCCAAGTTTGTGAGAAAGTTTTTCCAAAGATTTGATACAAGTTTTTATGAAATGGAAGTGGGTATTTATAGAAAAAAAATGGTTGGTGAATAGAAAAAATATAAATAAAATAAAGGTTCTAATTTTGACAAAAAATAAAAACATGTTAAAAATGTTTTTAATAAGTTTTTATTTTTGAAAATATTTAGTCAAAATTCATGGGCTCATTATTTAATTTATAAAAAAAATCTCTTTTTTTATAAGCTAAAAATATATATATAATGATTAAAATAACTTATTATTTAATTAATAATTATGTTTCATATAGTTTTAAATATAATACGCATTAATATTAATATTAACTAAAGTTATTTTATATAATTAGTGTAAACTTTAGTTAACAAAAAGTGTCGACTAAAAATAAATATTTGATCAATGTCAAATTTAATTATATATTACGTATGGATAACAACCCTATAGTCAAATTAGTCAATTCAGGTATGGAAATATGAGGGTTGTTATAGTTGGAGAGTGTGAGTTATTCAGAATGTCTTCATGTTGCTCTTCCTCGTCATCATCGGTGTATTGTTCTTCTGAGGATGCGTCTGATGAACGGGTTTCTTCAGTATTTTGATTCTCCACTTTGATACTTGCATGATCAATTTCTATATCCTTAACCTCAGGCTTGTCGGTTTTCTTCTTGAAGCGAATGATTAAACTGTGATCTTCCGTCTCAAGCCTCATTATTTCTTCATGACGCTCAATGCTTAGAGCGGGTATTTTCGCAGTTTCTTTTATGTCTTCCATTTCCTCTTCCTCCTCAGATTCCTCATCTTCCTCTATTTCTTCGCTGGGATCCTCTTCTTCCATTTCTGGGTCGTCTACAGACTGTGATTTGACACCCATCTCGATATCATCGGCTGGTGGTGAAAACTCGTCATCGGAAGTGATCTGTCTGGTGGAAATAGCAAACATCTCTGCATGTCCAGAAAGATCGGTTGGTCGGTCAATTTTGAAGGTAACGCTCTCCCCATGCAATCGTAAGATCAAGGTTTGATTGTACACATCAATGACAGTCCTAGCCGTATTCATGAAAGGTCTTCCTAACATTACTGGGGTGTGTAGGTCTTCCTTAATATCCATTACTACGAAATCCGTAGGATACAAGAATTTGTCGACTTTCACCAAGACGTTCTCAACTATGCCCTTAAGATATCGAATTGTGTGATCGGCAAGTTGGATTGTCATTTTGGTTGGTGACAAGTCTCCTAACTCTAATCTCTTGTAGAGAGAGTAGGGGTTCAGGTTGATACTTGCTCCTAAATCTGCTAGCACATGAATGGTTCCAGATTGGTAGATTGAACACGGGAAAACGAATCGGCCCGTATCTCCTAGCTTTGGTGGTAGAGAGTTTCTGAGTAATGCAGAGCATTCTTCACTCATTAGAGTCTGGTACCCTCTCCTTTGTAGAAAGAAGCCTTCGGATGTATCTCATCTAGTTGGGAACTTTGGACATAGTGTCCAGGAATCTTTCATCAAGTTTGAAGGAATCAAGCTTGGATGGTTCTTCTTGTAGCCTTCCAGGATAAGGTACGCAAACTGGAGTTTCAGGGGTCAGCTTCTGAATATATGTCGATTTGTTCTTGAGCCTAGCTGACCTTCTCCGTGGTTCTTCCTCTGGGATTACGGAATCCATTTGCTTTGCTTCTTCTATGTAGGGATTTTGGATAGTATTACTTGGCAATCTTCTCTGCGGTCAGGTTTCAAGACGTTGTGATAACTGTCCGAGCTGCGTTTCCAAACTTTTGAGCAGAGCCAATTGATTTCTCATTAGTATCTCCGTCTGATCTTGTTTGGCTGCAGTTCTCTGATTCAGCTGTTGTTGTCCTTGAATGAACTGAGTCAATTGATCATCAGCTCCGAGAGCGGGGTTAGTTGCTTTTGTAATCTGGGTTGTAGGGGAATTTTTCTCAACTGGGGGACCAGTGAGTGGAAGTGGTTGATCGTAGTTCAATTGAGATTGTTGGGCTGGATAAGGTGGATAGCGATAGCGAAAGGTTGATTGCTTCGCTGAAATTGATTAACCCTAGGTGGTTGATTGAATCCGGGATTTGGTGGACGAGATGGGTATTGGACGTAACAGACTGAACCGTCAGGGTTTTCGTACTCAACTTGATATTCTTCAGTGGGTTGCGGGTTGGTACAATTAACACAAGCCTGAGCTTGGTGAACCTGCTGCGGCTGCGTCTTCAATTCTCTGAGTTGTTTAGCAAGAGATTCCATCTTATCCGTGATGGATTTGATGGCCTCCGTTTGATTGTTAAGTGCAGAGAGTGGGGCAGATGATGAAGTTGTTTCACCACTGTTCCAATCATGATGATGCATTGTCATGTTCTCGGGCAATTCCCATGCTTCATCTGCGGTTTGGTTCATCAGATTCCCTTGAGCTGCTGCATCGATCGTCGTCCTATGATTTACCGTAAGACCATTGTAGAAGGTACAGATTTGGGCTGACCGTTCTAGCTGGTGATTAGGGCATTTCTTCAGCAGGGTTTTGAATCGCTCCCATGCAGTGTAAAGAGATTCATCATAACTTTGTTTGAAGTTAATGATGTCATTCTTCAGTTTGGTTTGTTTAGAAGGAGGGAAATATTTGGTTAGGAATTTAGTAACCATCTCCGTCCATGACGTGATGGAATCTTTTTCCAGTCCTTCAAACCAAGTTTGAGCATGATGAGTGAGAGAATAAGGGAACAAGTATAGTCGGACTATATCTTGTCCTATCCCTGGTTGTTTGTAGGAGTTTGAAAGAGATGAATTTATCAAGGTGAGAATTAGGATCATCGTTCGGCAATTCATGAAACTGACAGCTATTCTGGATGAGCTGGATGATGTGATGTTTTAACTCGGATGAGTGTCCTTGAATCTCTGGAAATCTGATTGGTCCTCCTCGACCTTCAATCGAGGATTTGGTGTTTTCTGCTAAAGTAACGCGTAACGCCATTTGATTTCTGATTCGTGCTTCTTTGCGTGCTTTAGAGATTATTGCGTCTGGATCAGGTACGAATAACAACGGCCCTGGACTAGATCGGGTTTGGGTCATACATTGGGTATGCCTTTTTGTTTTTAATTTTTCGAAAATAAACTAAGATAATCTAAAGTAAGCTAAACTAGTCTAAGGTAATCTAATTCTAAGGTGATCTAATTTTATCTAGTTTGATCTAAGGTAGTCTAAAGTAATCTAATTTAATTAACTAACTATCCTACGGTGGAATATATTTTTGGTTCTGGCAACTGATTCCCTGGTACTTCGGTAACAGAGCTCCGCACGAACGATTCAACAAACCAAGTGGCCAGGCTGACTACGGAGAGGCAGGATCCTTTTGGTCCCAATATAATTGGCGACTGTTCGGAAAATCCAACAACCAAGTCCGTGTATAATTGTCTTTCTTAGACACCACTAAATGCTTGTGAATAAGTTTGTTAGAGAGCAGTATTGCCCGATACCAGTTCCCCGGCAGCGGCGCCAAAAACTTGGTATTCTCCCGTGATATGGCCGAAACGGACGGTTGTTATTTGCGCAGTGTCGTCGGGCTGTGGCTCGCCAGGATCAGCTACTCGTGGGAAAGGATACTGTTTTAAATTTATATTTAGCGGGGCCTAAATCTTAGTACTCCTTATAAGTAAGGGAAGTATGACTTAGGGTCGTATTTTTGAGATATCAGTAGAATCGAACCTATATTTAAGCCTAAGATAGCTAGGGAGTAGTGGTTATTTATTTTGGTATTTTCTAATTTATAAGACAGATAAAGTAAATGCGATAAAATTCGTAATTCAGATAAGGTTAAAGTGAGTGCATACTATGACTTCATCAGTTATTCTGCCGAGATTATGGAATGCTGGCTCATGAATAGGCAGAGGCCTTGTATTGATTACACTGGTCCTAAACGACCCTGTCATAAGACATGTCACTGGGTATTGCATTAGGCTTGAAGATTCTGAATAGACAGCAACGTCCCTTACCCCCGACGCCCGTGCAGTCTGACTACAGGCATACACGTTAAGACGTCTCATCCAATTGAGCGACTCGGTTGGGTGACGTATTAACATTCCAAAATGGTCTAAACTTTCTTAAGCATAATAGAATACATGGTTTACCATATCCGAGAGACGTGATGCGTTTCAATGCTTTCGTTAATGATTGGTTTTGAAAGATAGTTAGGCCCTTAAAAAGAGTTCAACCATAAAGAATACCATGGCCAAGTCAGGCTGACTTCCATGAACACGTTCAGTTATCCTAACGGTCCAATCCTTTATGTGTCTAAACAAACAGTTCCTTAATTAACTAAGAATCCCTCAAGCGGGGTGCAATGCTTGAGACCGTGTTATGGTGCAGTGTACTGGTCAACACTAACCGGGTTCCATGGTCTTACTTAGCAGAGGTACAGCTTACAACAACTGATGTGCTTCAGCGTGCACGTACGAAGTTTATATGCTTGGTGACTACACTAGCATGGTCTAGGACCGACAATGTACTAAGGGTCTAGTCAGATGTTTCACTATGAAAGAGTCCTCAGTCGGAATCCAAAGCTTGATAGACTTACTACAACCGATGTGCCTCAGTCGATCTTACGTTGTATCCGATAGACTTCTCTTACCAAGGGGTGACACAGATAGTGTATTCTGAATCGAGGTTCGCGACTTCCCAATAACAGAGCCTATAACTACGCTCTATTAGTTGGAAAAGCGATTGAGTTTAAAGCATAATCGAAAAGCATTTCAACAGCATGCACAGACCATAATATTATTTCGGCATTATAACTGCTTACATCATAGCATACACTAAAGATAACTACTCGCTAATCATGGTAACAATATCATAAAACATTATATAAGATAAAGGATAGAAGTACCAGTAGATTAAACGAGTTCTGAAAACAAAAGTGACAACTTCAAGACTCCAGACCGCTTCTAATACAATCTTCAGCATTCTTTTCCGGGTACTAGGTTTCTCGCATGGAGTCGAAGGCCTTGAGAGTATGACTAATATTGTACAAGAGAGAGAAAGAAGTGAATTGAAGTGTGTGTTGGAATGAATGACAAAGACACTTTAAATAAGCAAAGTTTTTGCCTGCAAACGGCTGGCAAGCCGTTTGGTAGGCCGTATTTTGCAAGCCGTTTGCTTGGCAGCCCGTTTCTTGGGGCCGTTTGCTGGACCGTTGGCAGGCCGTACCCCATACTGGCAAGCCGTATGGCAGGCCGTTTTTGGTGCTGGTCAGCCTTGATTCACTGGATCGTAACTTGATTTCTTGTCTTTCACCGTTTTTGCTCTAGAATCTTTGTTTTAGCTCCGATTCTCTTGATTCTTTTTGCACCGCCTTCGTAATTACTTGTTCTTCAATTCTAACTGACGAAGTGGGTATTTTGCCAACAAAGTTCGAATCTTTCTTGTTTTTGGGCCTTAATACCGGGGTGAAAACGTGACTTTTTAGCCGATATCATAAAGCCACTTATTTGTGATAGTACACAAGGTAATAAGTACACTTATATCTCTATAAATTGAGACTAAAACTTTTCTTGTCAGACACACAAGTAATAAGAGAATATACATACATAAAAGAAACTAAGTAGTTGGTACTTGGCAAACCATTGAAGGAATTAGGTTGTGAAACTTGAAAGCCTTCCGTTCGTGATCGCTTTCCCGACCAGTGATCTAAATGTCAATCCTACTCATTTCCGCTGCTCGTATTCGGTATGTCTTGAATTAACGTTTTACAAGATTGGTACAAGAGCCATGATGTTTATTTCCCGGTTGAATGCTAATTTTTTTATTTAATATTGCATATCCACTGATCTAATATGTAGATTAGTGATCTAAATTCTCATATATTAGTTCTTGAAATTGAATCTCACGAATTGTCTTTTGGCTCATTGTTTGAATTGACATTTGAATTGATATGATTAAAATTAATTCTTATGATGCTACTATTGATGTTCCAAATTGTTATGGAAATAAAACATTCTTCTGAGTATATTATAATAAATCACCGTAGATGATTTTCAACATTTATTATAATCATGATTCGTATAAATTCTTATATGCTTCGTTGTTTGTAAATTTTAACACCTAACATGTTGGCATGTATCTTTTTTTATTGTTTTAATTAAATAATAATAAAAAGGTATTAGAATTTGAACTCGTGTATACGGTAAAATACTCCTTATCATTTTATTTGTTTAGCCATTGCTGGTGTTGGATTGCATGATAAACACCGAGTGTCAAAATAATATTTTATTTAAAGTGGCATGAATATATGTAGAACTGCTCAACACAATTTACATATTATATTTTTTGTAATCTTTATTTTCTGAATGTTATATTGAATTGTATCACTGTAACATGATATCTTTTATTTCACATTCGTAAGTATTGATGTGATTTTTTTTTTAAGATTTATATATTAACTTCTTAGTTAGTATACTTAGTTATTTTTTGTACCAAAATGCTTTATACTTTTTTTTGTGATGTTTAGCATAATATGGTTAATTAATTTTTGGTTTTTGTAACCAAAACGTTAAATATGTATATATTAAATCTTGATTAATATATAGTCAATTAACCTTTGGTTTCAGTAACTGAAACAATAATATATATTTATTGTTTGAGATTATATTTCTATGTGAAATATAAAACCTTATAATCTTGCACCTAAAAGTTTCAAAGTTTGAAACACGATAATTCGTGCTAATTCGGATTTATAGGAATTATAATCTTGTATATTATTGTGTTAATAATAGTTTCATAATAGGTTTTATGGATGATAATTGGAAACATAGTGCCCTTTTTCTCTATAGCCTATGATAAACTATTATTTACTAAAATAAGATAGTTGCAAGATGATTGCATATTTGGATGGATATAACTAACCTTGTATAATTGTCTTAAATATAGAACTTTAGTGTTCAATCATGGCTTCCGCATCAAAGAACATTGTTGTTGAACTTAACAAGGGTGTTAAGTTGAATGGTGACAACTATGAAATATGGAGCATGAAACTCAAATATGTGTTGGAAGAGCAAGAGGCTCTTGTTGCTCTTACTTAATCAATGGAAGTACCTGAGGTGGGTGATACGGAACAACATAAAAGGGATGCTGAAGTATACATCGCTTGGAAACGTAAGAACACCATTGCTCGCATTACGTTGCTGAGCAGCATGGATGATGACATCATGCGTGATTTTTTGCAAGTATGAACTAGCAAAAGATATGTGGAAAGCATTGGCTGACAAGTTTGGTGCAACCTCGATGACCAAACTAAGATCTCTCACTATCAAGTTTGACCAATATAAAAAGAAGTCTGATCATACCATGAAAAAGCATGTCAGACAAATGTCAAACATGATAAGTGAATTGAGAAACGCAGGTCATGTTCTTACTGATGAACAAAAGGTTCAAGCTATGATTCGTTCCTTGCCTCAAAGCTGGGAGCAAATGAAAATGCATCTCTCACATAATGAGAACATCAAGACTTTTGAGGACTGTGCGCGCCATTTAGAGCTAGAAGAAGATCGGATTGAGGCCGGTAAGTCAATCACTGAGGTGAATATGGCGACAAACTCTAAAAATGCTTTTGGGCATAAGCGCAAGTTTCATCACCACAAGGGTAAAGAAACTTATAAGTCCAACAAAAGTCCAAACACCGATCATCGTGGCAAGGTAATACGTCCCTCCAAGAAAGTAAACATTGCAAAGGTGAAATGCTACAATTGTAGCAACAAAGGGCATTTTTCTCGTGATTGTCCTGAGCCTAAAAAGGTATAATCTTACGATGCTTATATTAGCAAAGTCTGTGTTGCTAGTTCTGTTTTCTTAACTGAATCTCAACCTTTGTGGATTGTAGACTCAGGAGCAACAGACCATGTAATTAAGGACAAAGACACCTTTGTAGAATTTCGGCGAGTTTCTCATGGAGCTATGTGAATTTGTGTGGGAAATAACTCAAGAGTTCCAGTTGAAGGGATCGGGTCATACAAGTTAGTCATGCGTAAAGGACGAACCCTAATCCTACATGATGTTTTATATGCTCCTCAAATTCGTCAAAATTTGATTTCTGTTTTGGTTTTGTTAAGACTTGGTTTTCATTGGTACTTTCATGATAATGTTGTTGAGTTGTCTTTGGGAACAAACTCTTATGGTTTTGGTTATGTCCTTAACGGTTTTGTCATAATGGATGTTGATTGTCTTAATAATAAACCATGTTTTTCCTTAGTTGCATCTTCTAATAAGTTTGATAATGATGTAAACAATTGGCATGCAAGACTTGGTCATATCGGCCAACAAAGAATGAATAGATTAGCTAGAGATGGTTTATTGGCTAATATTGATAAAGTGGAATTGTCCACATGTGAGCACTGTCTGGCAGGAAAAACTGCGAGAAAACCATTTGGAAAAGGAACTCGTGCCGATTATCCATTGCAACTAATACATTCAGATATATGTGGTCCTATGAATGTTTGAGCAAGGCATTGAGCATATTATTTCATCACATTCATTGATGATTATTCTCGATTCGGTTACGTCTACTTGATCTCTCACAAATCCGAAGCGTTGGATTGTTTTCAAAGCTATATGAATTTTGTTGAAAATCAATTAGAACGTAAGATTAAAGCATTAAGAACCGATCGAGGACGTGAATACCTATCTGATTCGTTCAAAGCTCTATGTGATGCTAAAGGTATTCAACGTCAATTAACTACTCCTAGGACTCCGCAACAAAATGGTGTTGCAGAATGGCGGAATAGAACGCTTCTTGAAATGGTTAGGTCAATGATGGCACAAGCAAATTTACCTATCACCTTTTGGGGTGATGCTTTGTTAACTGCCACATTTGTACTTAATCGTGTACCTTCAAAATCAGTAACTTCCACACCATATGAGTTATGGACAGGTCGCAAACCTGACTTTAGTATATTAAGACCTTGGGGTTGTGCAGCATATACTTTGGATTCCTCACACAAATATGGAAAATTAGGTCCAAGAGGAAAGAAATGTGTTTTCATAAGATACTCTGAACAATCAAAAGGTTATGTGTTTTTGGGTGAACACGAAAGTGGGAGCATAACTGAATTTGAATCTCGAGATGTTACATTCTTGGAAAACGAGTTTCCAAAATAAGGAGATCTTGATAAAGATTGGTCTTTATTTAAGACTACAGAATTACCTCATTCGAGTGGGAGAGATTTGAGGAGTGAAGATGAAGAATTTTTTTTCTTTGGATTTAACTCCTCAACCTATTGTGAATGATGATAATCCTGATCCGAGTGGAAGCAATACGGCAAACCAACAACAAGTTTTCGAAGAATCTCAACCCGTTGCCAGCGAACATAATTCTAATCCAAGTGGGAGCAATTTGGTAAACCAAGAATCTGTTTCAATGGATAACCAACCACGATGAAGTAGTCGTCAAAGTAAACCTCTACTTCGGTATGAGATTAAACATGGTTATACTTTTATGGTTCAACTAGAAGAGGATGAACCAAGAAATATAAATGAAGCTCTCACTTGTCCTGCAAAGAATGAATGGTTCAAGGCAATGGAAGAAGAGATGGAGTCTATGAGATCCAACAACGTTTGGGAATTGGTTGAGCTTCCAAAAGGAAGAAAAGCCATAGGATGTAAGTGGATTCTCAAAATAAAGCGTAAATCTAATGGTAGTATTGAAAGATACAAAGCTCAACTTATGGCAAAAGGCTACAATCAATAGGAAGGGATTGACTATGATGAAATGTTTTCACCTGTTGTAAGACTCACATCAATTCGTTTGATTCTAGCAATAGTGGCAAGTATGAACCTTGAATTACATCAAATGGATGTAAAGACTGCTTTTCTCAATGGAAATTTAGATGAAGAAATCTATATAGAACAGCCGACGGGTTTCATTAAAGAAGGCCACGAACATAAGGTTTGTAGATTGCTTAAATCAATATATGGCCTCACACAGTCATCAAGACAATGGTATATACATTTTCACAATGTGATCACGTCACATGGCTTCAATGCGGTCAATGAAGATAATTGTGTTTATACCAAAAGTTCTAAAGGAAAACTAGTCATATTGTCATTATATGTTGATGATATATTGATTGCTGGAAATGACAAGGAGCATGTTTTCGAGGTTAAAAGATGGTTATCATCTAAGTTTGAAATGAAGGATATGGGTGAAGCTGAATATATCCTTGGAGTTAAGATTTCAAGGGATCGTTCAAGGAAATTGTTGGCTCTTTCTCAAGAGACTTATATCAACAAGATTCTTGAACGTTTTAGCATGCATAAATGTAAACCCATAGACACTCCTATGGTGATTGGTGATACGTTGAGCATTAGAGAGTGTCCACAAACTCTACAAGAGAAACAAAAAATGAAAAATGTTCCTTATGCTAGTGCGGTTGGAAGTCTCGTGTATGCTATGATGTGTACGAGATCGGATATCTGCTTTGCTGTTGGCATGGTAAGCTGATACCAATCCAATCCAGGTTTAACCCATTGGAAAGCCGTAAAAAGGATACTAAGGTATCTTAAGGGTACTAGTCATTACTATTTGTACTACGAAGGAAATGATCTGCAAATGAGAGGCTATACTGATGCTGATTGGGGAAGAGATATGGATGAAAGAAAATCCACCTCTGGCTTTGTTTTTCTGTTAAACAAAGGTGCTATATCTTGGAGTAGCAAGAAACAATCATGTATAGCAGTGTCTACAATGGAAGCTGAATTTGTGGCATTTTCAGCTGCTGTACAAGAAGCTGTGTGGCTTAATCGATTTTTGAGTAGTTTGGGGGTTGTTGGCAATACCATTGATCGAGCATTGATATACTCTGATAATGAGGCTGCCATTGCATATTCAAAAGACCCTAAGTTCCATTGTAAAACAAAGCACATTGATATAAAGTACAATTATTCGAAGGACAAGATTGCAAGAAAGGAAGTAAGTTTGGAGTACATATCTACGCATGATATGGTAGCAGATCCTTTGACAAAACCCATACCTAGAGATGCATTTGTTAAGCATGTCAGGTCTCAAGGATTGCGTAGATTGTGATAAATGTACTATATTAATAAATGTACTTACAAATTTTTGTTTATATCCAATGCAATAAGTTTTCTTTTAAATCCTTGTTTTATTGTTCGCTATTTGTGTTGCGAATCGAGAAAAGTATGTCGGACAGTTACAAGATTAGCCCACTCACATGGGTAATCAATTCCATGTCATGTGACAAATGGAAAAGTGGTGTATATTAAGCACATTGTTTTAGTGACAATTGAGAGATCAAGATTGAGATAATTAGACGCCACATTCGTAAGTGTACAAATATTATGTGAATTTTCAAAATTCACCCTATCGGTCATGAGTATCCAGATGTGAGTTCTTAAGAGTTTTATGAGTAGATGAGTGAACTCGAGTTTTGAACATTGAGTATGTTGAACTATCATCTGTGAAACATTGATTTAAAGACATACCTCCATTGTGAAATGAGAAATGTTGCAGCATGTGATTTGTGACAACCCGGAAATTTCCAACTGAATTTAAACTTTATCTTTATATTATTCTGACACGATAAGCAAAGTCTGTATTGTGAAATCCTAAAAACTTTGAACTGTGTTCATGTATTCATTTACCTTTCGACTGCTCTCGACGATTCACGAACAATTATGTGTGTATATATATATATATATATATATATATATATATATATATATATATATATATATATATATATATATATATATATATACATATATACATACATACATACATATGTATGATTATTAAATTGAGATATATTAATAAAACATTTAACGGTTTAGTTGATATGAGTATAAGTTATGAGATATATTTACGACTTGGAAACGTTAATAAAGTAGTGAATGAATAATACTTTATAGGAGCGTATTTGTTTCGATATAAGTTTAATATATTTATTGACGAAATTATAAGATCATATCAAATGATTATCAGATACATTGAATTATGATTACGAGTCTCTGTTGAGAGGTCCACATTGATTTGAGAAATCTTCCCATTTTAACAATATTCGGAAGATAGTAAATGATTTACAAGTAAGAACAAATATGTCAATTAACGAGAGTTAGACAAATGTTAGTGGAAGACTAAATTACATAGTAATCAATTGATGTAGTTCCAAATGTACAAAAATGCTTTTCGATATAATAGAACTTGTTTATTCAAAATGTTTTTGATTAAATAAACGTAAGTTAGAATATTGGTTGTTAAATATATAGATAACTTGCAACTTGTATTTAAAACGTGTTAGCTAAATATATATATTTTCAAATTAGTTAAGTAAACGATAGTAACATTGGTTATTTGACTCGATTAATATTTAGATATGTTTTTAGAATAAATGTTGACGCATAAATGAATAACATCAAATTGTGTTTTAAAGAATAAACGTTACGTATTATAATATTTTGTAAATGATTTTAAAAGGAACTTTGAAAAACAACTAGTTTTGAAAAACTAAACATTATATAGATATTTCTAATATATATTTATATTTCCAAATGAATAAATATATATTTTTACAAAGTGATATCAACTTAGTCATAAAACGTTTAATTTAAGATAATATATTTTGTTGAACAACGAGACATTGATTTATAAAAGCAAATGACCACAACACTCAATTATATAAGTTACATTTTTCATAAAGTAATTTATCGATGATTAAATCTAAATTTTGATAAAGGTACACGTCGCGAAATGTAATGTATCAGTTTTCTAAATGTACAAAAATGCGTTCAAGAAATCGGAAGCGAGACATAGGTCGAGTGACAACGTACGAGTCATTAGAACAAAAATTTCAAATTAACTATGCACGTAAATATTATATAATATATAATTAATTATATAGATTATTAATAATTAAAATTATATTTCTTAATAAGTGTCGGCAGCCGTGGAAGTAATGGATAACAACTGGAAGTCAATCCCATGCGATCGCATGGGAACAACCTTATACAACCATGCGATCGCATGGTTAAATTTGAGTGGCCAACCCTTTAAAAGCTCGACGAACTGGTTCACAAACACACACATATCAAACATCATATTACTCCGTATTATATTTATTACTTATATTATTAATTATATTATTATTATGATAATTATTATTAATCTTATTATTAATATTAGTAGTATTAATATTATTTATACATAAAATACTACGACGAGGTTCTGCTCGCATGACTTCATAATGGTTTTATGAGCGGGATAGAGCTAAGGAAATTATGGGTTATAGCTATGGAGGTTATGGGTAATGTTCGGGGGTATGCTCGTGAGGTCAATCTAGTATTTATCATCTCTGTTGCGTCTACGTACCTTTCCTGCAATATTGAATCTCAATATTAATACGTGAGCACTCATAACTTAACTTTTATATATTGATAGTTTATCCCTGACTAGTGCTCGAGTATATATGTTTATGCATGCTTGTATGTTTAATTTTGTCATTAGATAGCTTATGATTGATTATGAATTTGTTACATATGCAATTGAGATAAGGTATATGATATGCATGTCGTTGGAAAGCTGGAAAAAAATTAATAACTTTTCATTTAGATAACGAATGGTTTCGATGAACAGAATAAAAGTTATAGTCAATTGAATTATCTATAATTTTGATGTATTATTGTTAAAATGGTTATCGTTATAGTTATCGTTATCGTTATTATCGTTATTATTATTATTATCTAATAATCAATAATAATAATAATATTATTATTATTATTATTATTATTATTATTATGATTATGATTATTATTATTAATATTATTAAAATAATTAATATTTTTTTTTATCAAAACTATCATTTTATCATTTTATTCGTCATTATTATTATTAAAAGTATCACTAATATTAAAACCATCATTTTTATTAAAATTATCATTTTTAATAGAAATATCATTGTTATAATAAAATATCATTAGTATTATCATTTTAGTATTATTATTATTATTTAAAATTATCATTTTGAATAGAATTATTATTTTTATATAAAATATTATTATTACGGTTAATATTAAAAAGTATTGCTATCATTAAGATTGTCATGATTACAATTATCATTTTATTATAATCATTAGTAAATATATAAATATTGTTATTTTATTAGTAAAATAATAATTATTATTATTACAAAATAATACAACTTTCACTTATTATTATTATCGATATTATTTTATCAAATCAATATGGGATACAAAGATAATTTTACTACATGTAATACAATTACATTAATAATACCTATCACTATAGTTTTACGATATTAATTGAACTTCATAAATTATATTACTTAAGATATATTAAAGTATATTTAGCATAGATAAATTTTAATATAAATTTTTAAAATAAATTTTTAATTATAAATGACTTGTATTATTATTTTTTTTACTATAATAAAAACTGATAAATGTATTTAAATATATAAAATGACTATTTAAGTTATATAATAAACATGAATAAGATTTTGTAAATCATCTTGGGTTAAATTAACTTTTGTTGACTTTTGCATATCGATCTCGAGCATTAGGATTGTGGTACACTATGACCTGACCTAAATTGTTAGACAGTTATTGACCAACATATAAATATATATATATATATATATATATATATATATATATATATATATATATATATATATATATATATATATATATATATATATATATATATATATATATATATATATATATATATATATATATATACATACTTAATATAGGTTCGTGAATCCGAGGCCAACCATGCATTGTTCAATGTCGTCATATGTATTTTTACTACAAAATACAGTATTGTGAGTTTCATTTGCTCCCTTTTTAAATGCTTTTGCAATATATATTTTTGGGACTGAGAATACATATGCTGCTTTTATAACTGTTTTACGAAATAGACACAAGTAATCGAAACTACATTCTATGGTTGAATTATCGAATCGAATATGCCCCTTTTTAGTCTGGTAATCTAAGAATTAGGGAACAGACACCCTAATTGACGCGAATCCTAAAGATAGATCTATCGGGCCCAACGAGCCCCATCCAAAGTACCGGATGCTTTAGTACTTCGAATTTATCATGTTCGAAGGTTGTCCCGGAATGATGGGGATATTCTATATGCATCTTGTTAAGGTCGATTACCAGGTGTTCAATCCATATGAATGATTTTTGTCTCTATGTATGGGACGTATATTTATGAGAAATGGTAATGAAAATCTTGTGGTCTATTAAAATTATGGAAATGATCGATTATGATAAACTAATGAACTCACCAACCTTTTGGTTGACACTTTAAAGCATGTTTATTCTTAGGTATTAAGGAAATCTTCCGCTGTACATTTGCTCATTTTAAAGATATTACTTGGAGTCATTCATGGCATATTTCAAAAGACGTTGCATTCAAGTCGTTGAGTTTAATAGAGATTATTATTAAGTAAATGACAGATTAGGTCATTTATAGGTTGAATATTATGAAATGGTATGCATACCTATCAACTTTCGATGTAAATGAAAGTTTGTCTTTTAAAAACGAATGCAATGATTGTAAAATGTATCATATAGAGGTCAAATACCTCGTAATGTAATCATATGTTATTGTATTCGTCCTTATGGATTTGGACGGGTCATTTCATGTGGTATCAGAGCGGTGGTCTTAGCGAACCAGGTCTGCATTAGTGTGTCTAACTGATAGTCGTTAAGATGCATTAGTGAGTCTGGACTTCGACCGTGTCTACATGTCAAAAGTTTTGCTTATCATTTTTGTCGGAAATTACCTGCTTATCATTCTTAGTCTAGACATGTCTTGCTGCATTGATTGCATGAATAGTGTATAGACAAAATTCATATTTTCTAAATCATATCTTATCATATCTATTACTGTAAACTTTGCCTGACATATTCCGTAAATTGCTCCGTAATCTACGAAATCATTTGATCTATATATATAGATATTCTATGTAATTAGAATACCACCCAATAGCCGAAAAATCATTTCGTATTGAAAAATCCTTTATCCAATCGTATGAAATGGAATTCGTCATCAGTTCAAGTCCCACGGATTCCGAAATGGAATCCTACTCAAGCTCCAAAAGCAGTGTGACCGGAATAGATCAACCAATCAGCCATCATCTATTCTGGATGAATTGGGGATGGGTTCGTAGTCTCCTCAATCATTGGAGACAAGAAGAAGGTGATCCCTTCCATCCACCACATTGCCCTCTTGGCGAAGAACCGGAAGCACTTACCGGCGAATCTGTCCGAAACACCATTTTAGAGTATCTCGTCACAATTATATACTACATCAAATTCTAGATTTTATTTATCCGCTCGTCCGAACCCACAGTCAGCCCGGTGTAATAGAAGAAGTCAAGGAGCTTCGCGCTCGGGTAGTGGCTTTGGAGAATATGGTGCAAAGGATACAAACATCAGCAGCAGCACCAGCAGCATAACCAGTATCACCATCAGCAACACCAACAATATCATCACCACCAATAGTAACATCCGCATCCCACACTTCAACATCACAACCTATATCCCATGAGCACGAACGTCATACGCTCTATAGATACCAAGGAATACCAACAACAACAAACAATAAAGTATTGATTCAAAACTTCATTGGAGAAACACTCCGCGGCAATTAGGTAACCTCCAAAGTCTTAGAGATTATCTATTCTAGCCCTAACCATAAATCAGATAAATGAACCAAAATGATAGGAGGAAGAATAAAATCCTGACAAGAATGGTGCGTGATTTACAAGCTAGACTTGTTTTACCAACAGCATCAACAGTACCGTCAGCATCACCAGCACAGTCAGTGTCTTCAGCATCATCAGAATCAGCAGCACCTATAACATCACAAACTCCGTCAGTTCAAGAATCATTATGGACGACATTACGAATCAATAACGCGTATATTGTATCAACGAGTTATGAAATATTAACTCATTCCCTCTGAAGAAATTATATGTATATTTTATATATATATAAGTTTTGAGATCAAAATAAATCTTTCCGTACTAAGCTATTGTGTGTGAATCATAACTACCCGGTTAATTCATATTACAAATATGCAATGATGTACGCCCTTCGTCAGCAACTTAACCATCGTTAACTACAATCTATGTTTTAATTCAATGAATTTCATCTCATAATGAAACAAGAGTATTAATCAAATATATGTTTGATTTTACACTTTCATCATCGATGTACTCGAAACTTTTCAAAGAACATCATTCGTACCTTGCGAAGTTCACAAGAATTTCACGAAAACCAACATCATGCATCCACAAATAACAAAGTATTGATTCATAATATCATTAAAGAAATACTTATGTGATTTCTAAAGTTTTATGGATTACTCAATTATAGTTTCAACCGTAAATCAAATGAGTTTAACTCATTAAATCTATGTTACATCTAAAGAAAATATACACATATATTTTCATAAAGACTGTAATAAAATTCTTTTGTACAAAATATTAATTGTGAAAAAAAATTTAACGGGTAGGTAATACCCTAGAGATATATAAATTCACAATTTATGTATTACATTCTTCAAATCTGATTAAAAAATCATCAACTATACTCACTATTTTCTCAACAAAATACATTCTTTTATAAAAATCAAAACAACCATACTCATTCAAATTCAATTACATATTCTAATTTTGAAATCGCAGAATTCAATTCGAGATATAACCGGTATGATCACTCTTAGATTCCTACATCTTTCTAAGCTACACTTTGACTTCAAAACTGTGCTAGAACATCATATGTATGTTAACAATTACAATCTGTGTTCAAACCCCTCAAAAATTCTGAAGACACTTTAAACAATGAACAATCGATATGATAATCCAACCACATGTTACCCACAGTTATGTACCTGAAAAACCCTCGAAACCAAAGTCATAGTTTAACACGTATCCGTGTCAGACTCTTTGGCATTTGTTAGCTAAAATAACTTTTCGATCTATTTTCAAAATAGACGGTTTTGTCACAGCTCCAGTAAGACAACTTCGACATTTCAGTCAAAACAGTCTTATTATAACCTCGATATATACGTTACCCTTTTCGCCATCGTTACCGGGGAACCGTTTATGTTCCACCACAATAGTGATAAACTTATCAATAATTTCACTGATTTAGGATTTTTTGAAAAATCATTATATCGAAACCACATCATTTACTCATCCGCACCTTATTACCATACCAATTATTGAGAATCGGCAATCAGTATTTTGAAATCTCGCAGCATGTCTACATCAACAGTTATATATACATATAACGTTTATCTCCTGGACTTACATATTTTGAATGTGAAGTTTCAGAAAAACACCCTGAACTGCGAACTAATTCTCGAAATGCTGATGAAGCAGCAAAAACTATAAACGACCTTAACAGTAAAAAGTTTGATGATAAAGAGTAGTGTGTTGGCAAAGCTCAGAAAAAGAGAAGATTTGGAACTGAAAAACGGATTGAACAAAGTATGAAAGAGGCTGTGGATAAATCACAACGACTAAATCTTCCTTCAAAGAATCCAAATGATTCAGTGTCTGCTGAAGTCTTTAGCGAATACCTTACTCCTGACTCTAAACCTTTACGGATAAAACTTCATCATCATCCATCGATGTTAGAAATTTTAAGATATCATCATATCTTTCATTATAAATATCTTCGATATTTCTGAAGATATCTTCATAACTATTGTTATCCGAAATCATTTATCTCTTCGCGCTATCTGTCTTACATCATAAAAGAAACTATTTTAGTTTCTAAATTCTGAAACCTTCGAGTTTAAAATATGAATGTTTTTGAAGTAGTGTTGGGAACTGAAGCATGATTTAATATAATATAATGACACTTGATCAACGTGATTATATTACAGTAAGTCATTCTGAGTTTCTAAATGGAATGTGATGATTCACAGATCATAACGTCATCATGTACCATGTTACACGACTCTTGTATTCTACTTAACCCCTAAACATATCAAGAAAATATTTTTCTTGATGATTCGGTCTTTTTCGAGGTATTCTGGTAATTTGACAAATCAAGATCGTACCATTACAAATTCCTTCTTAGAACATTAACTATGTTCATTTCGAAATCTATACCTACGAATTCTGGACCATTATTCGCTTGACTTGAAGTCGGGAAGAGGAGACAAAAGTATGAAACTTTTAAATATAAAAGAAAATATGAAGCTCGACAACAACACATAAATTACAAACCGTGCATATCAATACGTATTGCAACGTAAAGGCACATGAGAATTAAATATACTATAACCCCAAGGTAATAGTAAAAGTAAATAAAATCCTCCGGTGGTAGATAAAAGAGAAGAATGACAGATATGAAAGTTAGGAGTATATCAAGGATCAGAACGGGATGGAGCATACTGACGAATGATTCAAAGTATGAATTAAAGGAGAAAGAATAGAAAATGTGAATTGTAAGGAAACGAATGGGGGGATTTATAGTAAAATACCCGACAAAGAAATCGAGACAGATTATCGCATTTAATCCAAGAAGATCCTAATTTTCTTGATTACCGATGAATCAAATCTTATTACATAGATTTTCTCCAAATCCTTTGAACTCTGAAAATCAATCATATCTACGTCAAAAGATATGACGAATCTACACTTACTCATTTAACCCTTCTGTGATAACTTCACTTGTACACTTCACAAAAAGAATCGAATTGTTTTATCTATATTACTCAATGATGATAAAACTCTATTTATCGACTCATATTCGTCATGAAAACATTTATATGTTTAACTATGACGACCACGATCAACTTTCGGGGACGAAATTTCTTTAACGGGTAGGTACTGTGACAACCCGGAAATTTCCAACTGAATTTAAACTTTATCTTTATATTATTCTGACACGATAAGCAAAGTCTGTATTGTGAAATCCCAAAAATTTTGAACTGTGTTCATGTATTCATTTACCTTTCGACTGCTCTCGACGATTCACGAACAATTATGTGTAAATAGATATATATATATATATATATATATATATATATATATATATATATATATATATATATACACATACATATGTATGATTATTAAATTGAGATATATTAATAAAACATTTAACGGTTTAGTTGATATGAATATAAGTTATGAGATCTATTTACGACTTGGAAATGTTAATAAAGTAGTGAATGAATAATACTTTACAGGAGCGTATTTGTTTCGATATAAGTTTAATATATTTATCGACGAAATTATAAGATAATATCAAATGATTATCAGATACATTGAATTATGATTACGAGTCTCTGTTGAGAGGTCCACATTGATTTGAGAAATCTTCCCATTTTAACAATATTCGGAAGATAGTAAAATGATTTACAAGTAAAAACAAATATGTCAATTAACGCGAGTTAGACAAATGTTAGTGGAAGAGTAAATTACATAGTAATCAATTGATGTAGTTCCAAATGTACAAAAACGCTTTTCGATATAATAGAACTTGTTTATTCAAAATGTTTTTGATTAAATAAACGTAAGTTAGAATATTGGTTGTTAAATATATAGATAACTTGCAACTTGTATTTAAAACGTGTTCGTTAAATATATATGTTTTTAAATTAGTTAAGTAAACGGTAGTAACATTGGTTATTTGACTCGATTAATATTTAGATATGTTTTTAGAATAAATGTTGACGCATAAATGAATAACATCAAATTGAGTTTTAAAGAATAAACGTTACGTATTATAATATTTTGTAAACAATTTTAAAAGGAACTTTGAAAAACAACTAGTTTTGAAAAACTAAACATTATATAGATATTTCTAATATATATTTATATTTCCAAATGAATAAATATATATTTTTACAAAGTGATATCAACTTAGTCATAAAACATTTAATTTAAGATAATATATTTTATTGAACAACGAGACATTGATTTATAAAAGCAAATGACCACAACACTCAATTATATAAGTTACATTTTTCATAAAGTAATTTATCGATGATTAAGTCTAAATTTTGATAAAGGTACACATCACGAAATGTAATATATCAGTTTTCTAAACGTACGAAAATGCGTTCAAGAAATCGGAAGCGAGACATAGGTCGAGTGACAACGTATGAGTCATTAGAACAAAAATTTCAAATTAACTATGCACGTAAATATTATATAATATATAATTAATTATATAGATTATTAATTATTAAAATTATATTTATTAATAAGTGTCGGCAGCCGTGGAAGTAATGGATAACAACTGGAAGTCGATCCCATGCGATCGCATGGGAACGACCTTATACAATCATGCGATCGCATGGTTAAGTTTGAGTGGCCAACCCTTTAAAAGCTCGACGAACTGGTTCACAAACACACACATATCAAACATCATATTACTCCGTATTATATTTATTACTTATATTATTAATTATAATATTATTATGATAATTATTATTATGATAATTATTATTAATCTTTTTATTAATATTAGTAGTATTAATATTATTTATACATAAAATACTACGACGAGGTTCTGCTCGCATGACTTCACAATGGTTTTATGAGCTGGATAGAGCTAAGGAAATTATGAGTTATAGCTATGGAGGTTATGGGTAATGTTCGGGGGTATGCTCGTGAGGTCAATCTAGTATTTATCATCTCTGTTGCGTCTACGTACCTTTCCTGCAATATTGAATCTCAATATTGATACTTGAGCACTCATAACTTAAGTTTTATATATTGATAGTTTATCCCTGACTAGTGCTCGAGTATATATGTTTATGCATGCTTGTATGTTTAATTTTGTCATTAGATAGCTTATGATTGATTATGAATTTGTTACATATGCAATTGAGATAAGGTATATGATATGCATGTCGTTGGAAAGCTGGCGAAAAATTAATAACTTTTTATTTAGATATCGAATGGTTTCGATGAACGGATTAAAAGTTATAGTCAATTGAATTATCTATAATTTTAATGTATTATTGTTAAAATGGTTATCGTTATAGTTATCGTTATCGTTATTATCATTGTTATTATTATTATTATCTAATAATCAATATTATTATTATTATTATTATTATTATTATTATTATTATTATTATTATTATTATTATTATTATTATTATTATTATTATGATTATTATTATTATTATTAATATTATTAAAATAATTAATATTTTTTTTATCAAAACTATCATTTTATTATTTTATTCGTCATTATTATTATTAAAAGTATCACTAATATTAAAACCATCATTTTTATTAAAATTATCATTTTTAATAGAAATAGAAATATCATTGTTACTATAAAATATCATTAGTATTATAATTTTAGTATTATTATTATTATTTAAAATTATCATTTTGAATAGAATTATTATTTTTATATAAAATATTATTATTACGATTAATATTAAAAAGTATTGCTATCATTAAGATTGTCATGATTAAAATTATCATTTTATTATAATCATTAGTAAATATATAAATATTGTTATTTTATTAGTAAAATAATAATAATTATTATTACAAAATAATACAACTTTCACTTATTATTATTATCGATATTATTTTATCAAATCAATATGGGATACAAAGATAATTTTACTACATGTAATACAATTACATTAATAATACCTCTCACTATAGTTTTACGATATTAATTGAACTTCATAAATTATATTACTTAAGATATATTAAAGTATATTTAGCATAGATTACCAGGTGTTCAATCCATATGAATGATTTTTGTCTCTATGTATGGGACGTATATTTATGAGAAATGGAAATGAAAATCTTGTGGTCTATTAAAATTATGAAAATGATCGATTATGATAAACTAATGAACTCACCAACCTTTTGGTTGACACTTTAAAGCATGTTTATTCTCAGGTATTAAGGAAATCTTTCGCTGTGCATTTGCTCATTTTAAAGATATTACTTGGAGTTATTCATGGCATGTTTCAAAAGACGTTGCATTCAAGTCGTTGAGTTCAATAGAGATTATTGTTAAGTAAATGACAGATTAGGTCATTTATAGGTTGAATATTATGAAATGGTATGCATACCTGTTAACTTTCGATATAAATGAAAGTTTATCTTTTAAAAACGAATGCAATGATTGTAAAATGTATCATATAGAGGTCAAATACCTCGCAATGTAATCATATGTTATTGTATTCGTCCTTATGGATTTGGACGGATCGTTTCATGATTCATACCACATGTAATCAAGACGACCAAAAAGGGAAATAGAAGAAACGATCTCTACTTCTATGTTATGTGAGTCCCTTGAGGTATTAGTAACCTCCATTTAATGTCCTTATGACTTTTTCTTGTCTCTTGAAGCTTAGTTTAATGTTTGCTATCTTAAGGCGTTACTTAAGGGTTATGAGTGATTCAACCTGGGTGAACGTTCTTAGAAAAGCAAGTTGAGCTAAGGCCAATGGATTCTAAGAGAAGGGAAGATCATTTGAAGATCACATTAATTTGTATTCACCGGTCGACCAATTATCTTTTGTCTTAGTGACAAGTCTTAGTGATAAATGTTAATTGTGAATACAAAAGGGTTTTATGAGTAAAACTGAGATCATGCGAGTTACTAGTGTGATTAATGGTATAGGACATTGCATACTAAATCTACTTTTTCCAAGTTTATTGAGACGCTATATATTCCTAACAAATGTATATCAATTGAGCTCTCAAAGTATACCGGTCGCACGGCCTAGTTCCCAGTATGAATGGTTTGCATATTACACTATAGATTCTCGAGATATTTACTGAGTATATCAAATTCGTTTGTGTGCGAGTGGGAGATGTTAGAAATCATTATTATTATGATTTGTGGTACACCCACAAACTCATTTGTGTTTGTTCCACCATCTATTGAGTGGTAAATCCATTACCTTTCTTTTGTGTTTGATCCAATATCTATTAAGTGGTAAAGCCACTTATTATAATTGGAGAGTAAATCTCTTCTTGTCAGACAGACAAGTAATAAGAGAATATACACACATAAAAGAAACTAAGTAGTTGGTACTTGGCAAACCATTGAAGGAATTAGGTTGTGAAACTTGAAAGCCTTTCGTTCGTGATCACTTTCCCGACCGGTGATCTAAACGTCGATCCTACTCATTCCCGCTGCTCGTATTCGGTATGTATCGAATTAACATTTTACAAGATGTATCATTTAATTATACATTGTAAATAGTCATCACAAACAACTATCTTATTATGGCAACCGATCATTGAAAAGTTTGATAAGCGACTCATCATGGCAACGATCATTGAAAAGTTTGATAAGCGACTCTCCGATTGGAAGGCTAAATCCATCTCATTCAGAGGCCATCTAACCCTCACCAAATCAATCCTTAGTAGCATTCCTTTGTACTATTTCTCATTTTTCCACGCTCCCGTAAACATCATTAATACACTCGAATCTAAAAGACGTAAATTTTATTGGGGAGAGACTGAAGCGGATAATAAAATAAACTGGATAAAATGGGATCGTATTCTACTACCCTATGACAAAGGCGGCCTAAACATCGGATCACTTTTTTGTAAAAACATATCACTACTTTGTAAATGGTGGTGACGATTTAAAAATGAAAAAAAAAACGCTTATGGGTTAAAATCATCACTAGCATTTACAGGACAGGGGTGGGTTGGATACTAATTATTTATTCATGAACATACAGGGAAGGACCATATGGAACGAAATTAAAAAGGCCGGGAAGATCGTTGATAACATCGGTATTGATTTCACCAACTTGTTCACAAGAAGCATCGGCAATGGAACATGCACAAAATTCTGAACAGACTGTTGGTTCAGCTCTATCCCATTCAACTTACTCTTCCATCGGTTGTACATGTTGAAGGTCAACAAAGCCACTTTGGTTGCTGACAGGATCGTTACCCAACACGCAATCACTTCTGGAACGTGGAATTGGGCTCGAACACCTACCAGACGCACTCTAAACGAACTTAGTGAAATTAACAATTTACTCTCTTCTTGTTTATTGTCTGACAGGTTAGATTCTTGGAAATGGTCTTTAGATCCATCGGGACACTTCAAAGCCAAGACGTTAGCCAATTTTCTCAACAATTGCAAATTTGCATCATCTTCCTCTTCCGATGAAACACCCCGTAACAAATTTGTACCACAAAAAGTTAATATACATATTTGGCGAATCAATCTACATAGAATTTCAACATGTGAGGAACTTGTTAAACGTGGGGTAACACTTGCCTCATCGAATTGTCCTCTATGCAATGCTCACATAGAGTCGGTTGATCACATCATATTCCATTGTCTGAAGTATCTTCAAACATATGGAATCATCTTTTACGTTGGTGGAACCTCCCACTCGACACACTTACATGTTTTGAAGATATTCTCACCAACGACCAATCCTTCATCCAATCTACACATGGCCATCTAATTTAGCAAGCCTCCAAATGGACTTGTTGCTACATTATTTGGAAACATAGAAATCTTAAAGTCTTTAGTAATAAGGAATGGTCACCTGCATCAATACTTTGCGAAGTCCAAACACAAAGTTTCTCATGGATATCCAAGCGTGCCAAAAAGGATAGACTCTAATAACATCAATGACTTATAAACCCTTTGTAGTGACCCGAACTTTTCCATGTTTATATATATTAATTGAGATTGATATTTACATGATTAGATGTTTCCAACATGTTAAGCAATCAAACTTGTTAATACTTGATTAATTGAAATATGTTTCATATAGACAATTGACCACCCAAGTTGACCGGCGATTCACGAACGTTAAAACTTGTAAAAACGACATGACGATATATATATGGATATACATATGGTTAACATGAGATTATGATAAGTAAGTATCTCCATAAGTATATTAACAATGAGTTATATACATATAAACAAGACTACTAACTTAAGGATTTCGAAACGAGACATATATGTAACGATTATCGTTGTAACGACATTTAAATGTATATATATCATATTAATATATATTAATATATCATAATATCATGATAATATAATAATTTAACATCACATTAGATATAATAAACAATGGGTTAACAACATTAATTGAGATCATTAACTTAAAGGTTTCAAAACAACACTTACATGTGGTCCTATGAATGTTTGAGCAAGGCATTGAGCATATTATTTCATCACATTCATTGATGATTATTCTCGATTCGGTTACGTCTACTTGATCTCTCACAAATCCGAAGCGTTGGATTGTTTTCAAAGCTATATGAATTTTGTTGAAAATCAATTAGAACGTAAGATTAAAGCATTAAGAACCGATCGAGGACGTGAATACCTATCTGATTCGTTCAAAGCTCTATGTGATGCTAAAGGTATTCAACGTCAATTAACTACTCCTAGGACTCCGCAACAAAATGGTGTTGCAGAATGGCGGAATAGAACGCTTCTTGAAATGGTTAGGTCAATGATGGCACAAGCAAATTTACCTATCACCTTTTGGGGTGATGCTTTGTTAACTGCCACATTTGTACTTAATCGTGTACCTTCAAAATCAGTAACTTCCACACCATATGAGTTATGGACAGGTCGCAAACCTGACTTTAATATATTAAGACCTTGGGGTTGTGCAGCATATACTTTGGATTCCTCACACAAATATGGAAAATTAGGTCCAAGAGGAAAGAAATGTGTTTTCATAAGATACTCTGAACAATCAAAAGGTTATGTGTTTTTGGGTGAACACGAAAGTGGGAGCATAACTGAATTTGAATCTCGAGATGTTACATTCTTGGAAAACGAGTTTCCAAAATAAGGAGATCTTGATAAAGATTGGTCTTTATTTAAGACTACAGAATTACCTCATTCGAGTGGGAGAGATTTGAGGAGTGAAGATGAAGAATTTTTTTCTTTGGATTTAACTCCTCAACCTATTATGAATGATGATAATCCTGATCCGAGTGGAAGCAATACGGCAAACCAACAACAAGTTTTCGAAGAATCTCAACCCGTTGCCAGCGAACATAATTCTAATCCAAGTGGGAGCAATTTGGTAAACCAAGAATCTGTTTCAATGGATAACCAACCACGATGAAGTAGTCGTCAAAGTAAACCTCTACTTCGGTATGAGATTAAACATGGTTATACTTTTATGGTTCAACTAGAAGAGGATGAACCAAGAAATATAAATGAAGCTCTCACTTGTCCTGCAAAGAATGAATGGTTCAAGGCAATGGAAGAAGAGATGGAGTCTATGAGATCCAACAACGTTTGGGAATTGGTTGAGCTATCAAAAGGAAGAAAAGCCATAGGAAGTAAGTGGATTCTCAAAATAAAGCGTAAATCTAATGGTAGTATTGAAAGATACAAAGCTCAACTTGTGGCAAAAGGCTACAATCAATAGGAAGGGATTGACTATCATGAAATGTTTTCACCTGTTGTAAGACTCACATCAATTCGTTTGATTCTAGCAATAGTGGCAAGTATGAACCTTGAATTACATCAAATGGATGTAAAGACTGCTTTTCTCAATGGAAATTTAGATGAAGAAATCTATATAGAACAGCCGACGGGTTTCATTAAAGAAGGCCACGAACATAAGGTTTGTAGATTGCTTAAATCAATATATGGACTCACACAGTCATCAAGACAATGGTATATACATTTTCACAATGTGATCACGTCACATGGCTTCAATGCGGTCAATGAAGATAATTGTGTTTATACCAAAAGTTCTAAAGGAAAACTAGTCATATTGTCATTATATGTTGATGATATATTGATTGCTGGAAATGACAAGGAGCATGTTTTCGAGGTTAAAAGATGGTTATCATCTAAGTTTGAAATGAAGGATATGGGTGAAGCTGAATATATCCTTGGAGTTAAGATTTCAAGGGATCGTTCAAGGAAATTGTTGGCTCTTTCTCAAGAGACTTATATCAACAAGATTCTTGAACGTTTTAGCATGCATAAATGTAAACCCATAGACACTCCTATGGTGATTGGTGATACGTTGAGCATTAGAGAGTGTCCACAAACTCTACAAGAGAAACAAAAAATGAAAAATGTTCCTTATGCTAGTGCGGTTGGAAGTCTCGTGTATGCTATGATGTGTACGAGATCGGATATCTGCTTTGATGTTGGCATGGTAAGCTGATACCAATCCAATCCAGGTTTAACCCATTGGAAAGCCGTAAAAAGGATACTAAGGTATCTTAAGGGTACTAGTCATTACTATTTGTACTACGAAGGAAATGATCTGCAAATGAGAGGCTATACTGATGCTGATTGGGGAAGAGATATGGATGAAAGAAAATCCACCTCTGGCTTTGTTTTTCTGTTAAACAAAGGTGCTATATCTTGGAGTAGCAAGAAACAATCATGTATAGCAGTGTCTACAATGGAAGCTGAATTTGTGGCATTTTCAGCTGCTGTACAAGAAGCTGTGTGGCTTAATCGATTTTTGAGTAGTTTGGGGGTTGTTGGCAATACCATTGATCGAGCATTGATATACTCTGATAATGAGGCTGCCATTGCATATTCAAAAGACCCTAAGTTCCATTGTAAAACAAAGCACATTGATATAAAGTACAATTATTCGAAGGACAAGATTGCAAGAAAGGAAGTAAGTTTGGAGTACATATCTACGCATGATATGGTAGCAGATCCTTTGACAAAACCCATACCTAGAGATGCATTTGTTAAGCATGTCAGGTCTCAAGGATTGCGTAGATTGTGATAAATGTACTATATTAATAAATGTACTTACAAATTTTTGTTTATATCCAACGCAATAAGTTTTCTTTTAAATCCTTGTTTTATTGTTCGCTCTTTGTGTTGCGAATCGAGAAAAGTATGTCGGACAGTTACAAGATTAGCCCACTCACATGGGTAATCAATTCCATGTCATGTGACAAATGGAAAAGTGGTGTATATTAAGCACATTGTTTTAGTGACAATTGAGAGATCAAGATTGAGATAATTAGACGCCACATTCGTAAGTGTACAAATATTATGTGAATTTTCAAAATTCACCCTATCGGTCATGAGTATCCAGATGTGAGTTCTTAAGAGTTTTATGAGTAGATGAGTGAACTCGAGTTTTGAACATTGAGTATGTTGAACTATCATCTGTGAAACATTGATTTAAAGACATACCTCCATTGTGAAATGAGAAATGTTGCAGCATGTGATTTGTGACAACCCGGAAATTTCCAACTGAATTTAAACTTTATCTTTATATTATTCTGACACGATAAGCAAAGTCTGTATTGTGAAATCCTAAAAACTTTGAACTGTGTTCATGTATTCATTTACCTTTCGACTGCTCTCGACGATTCACGAACAATTATGTGTGTGTATATATATATATATATATATATATATATACATACATACATATGTATGATTATTAAATTGAGATATATTAATAAAACATTTAACGGTTTAGTTGATATGAGTATAAGTTATGAGATCTATTTACGACTTGGAAACGTTAATAAAGTAGTGAATGAATAATACTTTATAGGAGCGTATTTGTTTCGATATAAGTTTAATATATTTATTGACGAAATTATAAGATCATATCAAATGATTATCAGATACATTGAATTATGATTACGAGTCTCTGTTGAGAGGTCCACATTGATTTGAGAAATCTTCCCATTTTAACAATATTCGGAAGATAGTAAATGATTTACAAGTAAGAACAAATATGTCAATTAACGAGAGTTAGACAAATGTTAGTGGAAGACTAAATTACATAGTAATCAATTGATGTAGTTCCAAATGTACAAAAATGCTTTTCGATATAATAGAACTTGTTTATTCAAAATGTTTTTGATTAAATAAACGTAAGTTAGAATATTGGTTGTTAAATATATAGATAACTTGCAACTTGTATTTAAAACGTGTTAGCTAAATATATATATATTTTCAAATTAGTTAAGTAAACGATAGTAACATTGGTTATTTGACTCGATTAATATTTAGATATGTTTTTAGAATAAATGTTGACGCATAAATGAATAACATTAAATTGTGTTTTAAAGAATAAACGTTACGTATTATAATATTTTGTAAATGATTTTAAAAGGAACTTTGAAAAACAACTAGTTTTGAAAAACTAAACATTATAAAGATATTTCTAATATATATTTATATTTCCAAATGAATAAATATATATTTTTACAAAGTGATATCAACTTAGTCATAAAACGTTTAATTTAAGATAATATATTTTGTTGAACAACGAGACATTGATTTATAAAAGCAAATGACCACAACACTCAATTATATAAGTTACATTTTTCATAAAGTAATTTATCGATGATTAAATCTAAATTTTGATAAAGGTACACGTCGCGAAATGTAATTTATCAGTTTTCTAAATGTACAAAAATGCGTTCAAGAAATCGGAAGCGAGACATAGGTCGAGTGACAACGTACGAGTCATTAGAACGAAAATTTCAAATTAACTATGCACGTAAATATTATATAATATATAATTAATTATATAGATTATTAAAAATTAAAATTATATTTATTAATAAGTGTCGGCAGCCGTGGAAGTAATGGATAACAACTGGAAGTCAATCCCATGCGATCGCATGGGAACAACCTTATACAACCATGCAATCGCATGGTTAAATTTGAGTGGCCAACCCTTTAAAAGCTCGACGAACTGGTTCACAAACACACACATATCAAACATCATATTACTCCGTATTATATTTATTACTTATATTATTAATTATATTATTATTATGATAATTATTATTAATCTTATTATTAATATTAGTAGTATTAATATTATTTATACATAAAATACTACGACGAGGTTCTGCTCGCATGACTTCATAATGGTTTTATGAGCGGGATAGAGCTAAGGAAATTATGGGTTATAGCTATGGAGGTTATGGGTAATGTTCGGGGGTATGCTCGTGAGGTCAATCTAGTATTTATCATCTCTGTTGCGTCTACGTACCTTTCCTGCAATATTGAATCTCAATATTAATACGTGAGCACTCATAACTTAACTTTTATATATTGATAGTTTATCCCTGACTAGTGCTCGAGTATATATGTTTATGCATGCTTGTATGTTTAATTTTGTCATTAGATAGCTTATGATTGATTATGAATTTGTTACATATGCAATTGAGATAAGGTATATGATATGCATGTCGTTGGAAAGCTGGAAAAAAATTAATAACTTTTCATTTAGATAACGAATGGTTTCGATGAACAGAATAAAAGTTATAGTCAATTGAATTATCTATAATTTTGATGTATTATTGTTAAAATGGTTATCGTTATAGTTATCGTTATCGTTATTATCGTTATTATTATTATTATCTAATAATCAATAATATTATTATTATTATTATTATTATTATTATGATTATGATTATTATTATTAATATTATTAAAATAATTAATATTTTTTTTTATCAAAACTATCATTTTATCATTTTATTCGTCATTATTATTATTAAAAGTATCACTAATATTAAAACCATCATTTTTATTAAAATTATCATTTTTAATAGAAATATCATTGTTATAATAAAATATCATTAGTATTATCATTTTAGTATTATTATTATTTAAAATTATCATTTTGAATAGAATTATTATTTTTATATAAAATATTATTATTACGGTTAATATTAAAAAGTATTGCTATCATTAAGATTGTCATGATTACAATTATCATTTTATTATAATCATTAGTAAATATATAAATATTGTTATTTTATTAGTAAAATAATAATAATTATTATTACAAAATAATACAACTTTCACTTATTATTATTATCGATATTATTTTATCAAATCAATATGGGATACAAAGATAATTTTACTACATGTAATACAATTACATTAATAATACCTATCACTATAGTTTTACGATATTAATTGAACTTCATAAATTATATTACTTAAGATATATTAAAGTATATTTAGCATAGATAAATTTTAATATAAATTTTTAAAATAAATTTTTAATTATAAATGACTTGTATTATTTTTTTTTTTTACTATAATAAAAACTGATAAATGTATTTAAATATATAAAATGACTATTTAAGTTATATAATAAACATGAATAAGATTTTGTAAATCATCTTGGGTTAAATTAACTTTTGTTGACTTTTGCATATCGATCTCGAGCATTAGGATTGTGGTACACTATGACCTGACCTAAATTGTTAGACAGTTATTGACCAACATATAAATATATATATATATATATATATATATACTTAATATAGGTTCGTGAATCCGAGGCCAACCTTGCATTATTCAATGTCGTCATATGTATTTTTACTACAAAATACAGTATTGTGAGTTTCATTTGCTCCCTTTTTAAATGCTTTTGCAATATATATTTTTGGGACTGAGAATACATATGCTGCTTTTATAACTGTTTTACGAAATAGACACAAGTAATCGAAACTACATTCTATGGTTGAATTATCGAATCGAATATGCCCCTTTTTAGTCTGGTAATCTAAGAATTAGGGAACAGACACCCTAATTGACGCGAATCCTAAAGATAGATCTATCGGGCCCAACGAGCCCCATCCAAAGTACCGGATGCTTTAGTACTTCGAATTTATCATGTTCGAAGGTTGTCCCGGAATGATGGGGATATTCTATATGCATCTTGTTAAGGTCGATTACCAGGTGTTCAATCCATATGAATGATTTTTGTCTCTATGTATGGGACGTATATTTATGAGAAATGGAAATGAAAATCTTGTGGTCTATTAAAATTATGGAAATGATCGATTATGATAAACTAATGAACTCACCAACCTTTTGGTTGACACTTTAAAGCATGTTTATTCTTAGGTATTAAGGAAATCTTCCGCTGTGCATTTGCTCATTTTAAAGATATTACTTGGAGTCATTCATGGCATATTTCAAAAGACGTTGCATTCAAGTCGTTGAGTTCAATAGAGATTATTATTAAGTAAATGACAGATTAGGTCATTTATAGGTTGAATATTATGAAATGGTATGCATACCTATCAACTTTCGATGTAAATGAAAGTTTGTCTTTTAAAAACGAATGCAATGATTGTAAAATGTATCATATAGAGGTCAAATACCTCGCAATGTAATCATATGTTATTGTATTCGTCCTTATGGATTTGGACGGGTCATTTCATGTGGTATCAGAGCGGTGGTCTTAGCGAACCAGGTCTGCATTAGTGTGTCTAACTGATAGTCGTTAAGATGCATTAGTGAGTCTGGACTTCGACCGTGTCTACATGTCAAAAGTTTTGCTTATCATTTTTGTCGGAAATTACCTGCTTATCATTCTTAGTCTAGACATGTCTTGCTGCATTGATTGCATGAATAGTGTATAGACAAAATTCATATTTTCTAAATCATATCTTATCATATCTATTACTGTAAACTTTGCCTGACATATTCCGTAAATTGCTCCGTAATCTACGAAATCATTTGATCTATATATATAGATATTCTATTTAATTAGAATACCACCCAATAGCCGAAAAATCATTTCGTATTGAAAAATCCTTTATCCAATCGTATGAAATGGAATTCGTCATCAGTTCAAGTCCCACGGATTCCGAAATGGAATCCTACTCAAGCTCCAAAAGCAGTGTGACCGGAATAGATCAACTAATCAGCCATCATCTATTCTGGATGAATTGGGGATGGGTTCGTAGTCTCCTCAATCATTGGAGACAAGAAGAAGGTGATCCCTTCCATCCACCACATTGCCCTCTTCGCGAAGAACCGGAAGCACTTACCGGCGAATCTGTCCGAAACACCATTTTAGAGTATCTCGTCACGATTATATACTACATCAAATTCTAGATTTTATTTATCCGCTCGTCTGAACCCACAGTCAGCCCGGTGTAATAGAAGAAGTCAAGGAGATTCGCGCTCGGGTAGTGGCTTTGGAGAATATGGTGCAAAGGTTACAAACATCAGCAGCAGCACCAGCAGCATAACCAGTATCACCATCAGCAACACCAACAATATCATCACCACCAATAGTAACATCCGCATCCCACACTTCAACATCACAACCTATATCCCATGAGCACGAACGTCATACGCTCTATAGATACCAAGGAATACCAACAACAACAAACGATGAAGTATTGATTCAAAACTTCATTGGAGAAACACTCTGCGGCAATTAGGTAACCTCCAAAGTCTTAGAGATTATCTATTCTAGCCCTAACCATAAATCAGATAAATGAACCAAAATGATAGGAGGAAGAATAAAATCCTGACAAGAATGGTGCGTGATTTACAAGCTAGACTTGTTTTACCAACAGCATCAACAGTACCGTCAGCATCACCAGCACAGTCAGTGTCTTCAACATCATCAGAATCAGCAGCACCTATAACATCACAAACTCCGTCAGTTCAAGAATCATTGTGGACAACATTACGAATCAATAACGCGTATATTGTATCAATGAGTTATGAAATATTAACTCATTCCCTCTGAAGAAATTATATGTATATTTTATATATATATAAGTTTTGAGATCAAAATAAATCTTTCCGTACTAAGCTATTGTGTGTGAATCATAACTACCCGGTTAATTCATATTACAAATATGCAATGATGTACGCCCTTCGTCAGCAACTTAACCATCGTTAACTACAATCTATGTTTTAATTCAATGAATTTCATCTCATAATGAAACAAGAGTATTAATCAAATATATGTTTGATTTTACACTTTCATCATCGATGTACTCGAAACTTTTCAAAGAACATCATTCGTACCTTGCGAAGTTCACAAGAATTTCACGAAAACCAACATCATGCATCCACAAATAACAAAGTATTGATTCATAATATCATTAAAGAAATACTTATGTGATTTCTAAAGTTTTATGGATTACTCAATTATAGTTTCAACCGTAAATCAAATGAGTTTAACTCATTAAATCTATGTTACATCTAAAGAAAATATACACATATATTTTCATAAAGACTGTAATAAAATTCTTTTGTACAAAATATTAATTGTGAAAAAAAATTTAACGGGTAGGTAATACCCGAGAGATATATAAACTCACAATTTATGTATTACATTCTTCGAATCTGATTAAACAATCATCAACTATACTCACTATTTTCTCAACAAAATACATTCTTTTATAAAAATCAAAACAACCATACTCATTCAAATTCAATTACATATTCTAATTTTGAAATCGCAGAATTCAATTCGAGATATAACCGGTATGATCACTCTTAGATTCCTACATCTTTCTAAGCTACACTTTGACTTCAAAACTGTGCTAGAACATCATATGTATGTTAACAATTACAATCTGTGTTCAAACCCCTCAAAAATTCTGAAGACACTTTAAACAATGAACAATCGAGATGATAATCCAACCACATGTTACCCACAGTTATGTACCTGAAAAACCCTCGAAACCAAAGTCATAGTTTAACACGTATCCGTGTCAGACTCTTTGGCATTTGTTAGCTAAAATAACTTTTCGATCTATTTTCAAAATAGACGGTTTTGTCACAGCTCCAGTAAGACAACTTCGACATTTCAGTCAAAACAGTCTTATTATAACCTCGATATATACGTTACCCTTTTCGCCATCGTTACCGGGGAACCGTTTATGTTCCACCACAATAGTGATAAACTTATCAATAATTTCACTGATTTAGGATTTTTTGAAAAATCATTATATCGAAACCACATCATTTACTCATCCGCACCTTATTACCATACCAATTATTGAGAATCGGCAATCAGTATTTTGAAATCTCGCAGCATGTCTACATCAACAGTTATATATACATATAACGTTTATCTCCTGGACTTACATATTTTGAATGTGAAGTTTCAGAAAAACACCCTGAACTGCGAACTAATTCTCGAAATGCTGATGAAGCAGCAAAAACTATAAACGACCTTAACAGTAAAAAGTTTGATGATAAAGAGTAGTGTGTTGGCAAAGCTCAGAAAAAGAGAAGATTTGGAACTGAAAAACGGATTGAACAAAGTATGAAAGAGGCTGTGGATAAATCACAACGACTAAATCTTCCTTCAAAGAATCCAAATGATTCAGTGTCTGCTGAAGTCTTTAGCGAATACCTTACTCCTGACTCTAAACCTTTACGGATAAAACTTCATCATCATCCATCGATGTTAGAAATTTTAAGATATTATCATATCTTTCATTATAAATATCTTCGATATTTCTGAAGATATCTTCATAACTATTGTTATCCGAAATCATTTATCTCTTCGCGCTATCTGTCTTACATCATAAAAGAAACTATTTTAGTTTCTAAATTCTGAAACCTTCGAGTTTAAAATATGAATGTTTTTGAAGTAGTGTTGGGAACTGAAGCATGATTTAATATAATATAATGACACTTGATCAACGTGATTATATTACAGTAAGTCATTCTGAGTTTCTAAATGGAATGTGATGATTCACAGATCATAACGTCATCATGTACCATGTTACACGACTCTTGTATTCTACTTAACCCCTAAACATATCAAGAAAATATTTTTCTTGATGATTCGGTCTTTTTCGAGGTATTCTGGTAATTTGACAAATCAAGATCGTACCATTACAAATTCCTTCTTAGAACATTAACTATGTTCATTTCGAAATCTATACCTACGAATTCTGGACCATTATTCGCTTGACTTGAAGTCGGGAAGAGGAGACAAAAGTATGAAACTTTTAAATATAAAAGAAAATATGAAGCTCGACAACAACACATAAATTACAAACCGTGCATATCAATACGTATTGCAACGTAAAGGCACATGAGAATTAAATATACTATAACCCCAAGGTAATAGTAAAAGTAAATAAAATCCTCCGGTGGTAGATAAAAGAGAAGAATGACAGATATGAAAGTTAGGAGTATATCAAGGATCAGAACGGGATGGAGCATACTGACGAATGATTCAAAGTATGAATTAAAGGAGAAAGAATAGAAAGTGTGAATTGTAAGGAAACGAATGGGGGGATTTATAGTAAAATACCCGACAAAGAAATCGAGACAGATTATCGCATTTAATCCAAGAAGATCCTAATTTTCTTGATTACCAATGAATCAAATCTTATTACATAGATTTTCTCCAAATCCTTTGAACTCTGAAAATCAATCATATCTACGTCAAAAGATATGACGAATCTACACTTACACATTTAACCCTTCTGTGATAACTTCACTTGTACACTTCACAAAAAGAATCGAATTGTTTTATCTATATTACTCAATGATGATAAAACTCTATTTATCGACTCATATTTGTCATGAAAACATTTATATGTTTAACTATGACGACCACGATCAACTTTCGGGGACGAAATTTCTTTAACGGGTAGGTACTGTGACAACCCGGAAATTTCCAACTGAATTTAAACTTTATCTTTATATTATTCTGACACGATAAGCAAAGTCTGTATTGTGAAATCCCAAAAATTTTGAACTGTGTTCATGTATTCATTTACCTTTCGACTGCTCTCGACGATTCACGAACAATTATGTGTAAATAGATATATATATATATATATATATATATATATATATATATATATATATATATATATATATATATACACACATACATATGTATGATTATTAAATTGAGATATATTAATAAAACATTTAACGGTTTAGTTGATATGAATATAAGTTATGAGATCTATTTACGACTTGGAAATGTTAATAAAGTAGTGAATGAATAATACTTTACAGGAGCGTATTTGTTTCGATATAAGTTTAATATATTTATCGACGAAATTATAAGATAATATCAAATGATTATCAGATACATTGAATTATGATTACGAGTCTCTGTTGAGAGGTCCACATTGATTTGAGAAATCTTCCCATTTTAACAATATTCGGAAGATAGTAAAATGATTTACAAGTAAAAACAAATATGTCAATTAACGCGAGTTAGACAAATGTTAGTGGAAGAGTAAATTACATAGTAATCAATTGATGTAGTTCCAAATGTACAAAAACGCTTTTCGATATAATAGAACTTGTTTATTCAAAATGTTTTTGATTAAATAAACGTAAGTTAGAATATTGGTTGTTAAATATATAGATAACTTGCAACTTGTATTTAAAACGTGTTCGTTAAATATATATGTTTTTAAATTAGTTAAGTAAACGATAGTAACATTGGTTATTTGACTCGATTAATATTTAGATATGTTTTTAGAATAAATGTTGACGCATAAATGAATAACATCAAATTGAGTTTTAAAGAATAAACGTTACGTATTATAATATTTTATAAACAATTTTAAAAGGAACTTTGAAAAACAACTAGTTTTGAAAAACTAAACATTATATAGATATTTCTAATATATATTTATATTTCCAAATGAATAAATATATATTTTTACAAAGTGATATCAACTTAGTCATAAAACATTTAATTTAAGATAATATATTTTGTTGAACAACGAGACATTGATTTATAAAAGCAAATGACCACAACACTCAATTATATAAGTTACATTTTTCATAAAGTAATTTATCGATGATTAAGTCTAAATTTTGATAAAGGTACACGTCGCGAAATGTAATATATCAGTTTTCTAAACGTACGAAAATGCGTTCAAGAAATCGGAAGCGAGACATAGGTCGAGTGACAACGTATGAGTCATTAGAACAAAAATTTCAAATTAACTATGCACGTAAATATTATATAATATATAATTAATTATATAGATTATTAATTATTAAAATTATATTTATTAATAAGTGTCGGCAGCCGTGGAAGTAATGGATAACAACTGGAAGTCGATCCCATGCGATCGCATGGGAACAACCTTATACAATCATGCGATCGCATGGTTAAGTTTGAGTGGCCAACCCTTTAAAAGCTCGACGAACTGGTTCACAAACACATACATATCAAACATCATATTACTCCGTATTATATTTATTACTTATATTAGTAATTATAATATTATTATGATAATTATTATTATGATAATTATTATTAATCTTTTTATTAATATTAGTAGTATTAATATTATTTATACATAAAATACTATGACGAGGTTCTGCTCGCATGACTTCACAATGGTTTTATGAGCTGGATAGAGCTAAGGAAATTATGGGTTATAGCTATGGAGGTTATGGGTAATGTTCGGGGGTATGCTCGTGAGGTCAATCTAGTATTTATCATCTCTGTTGCGTCTACGTACCTTTCCTGCAATATTGAATCTCAATATTGATACTTGAGCACTCATAACTTAACTTTTATATATTGATAGTTTATCCCTGACTAGTACTCGAGTATATATGTTTATGCATGCTTGTATGTTTAATTTTGTCATTAGATAGCTTATGATTGATTATGAATTTGTTACATATGCAATTGAGATAAGGTATATGATATGCATGTCGTTGGAAAGCTGGCGAAAAATTAATAACTTTTTATTTAGATATCGAATGGTTTCGATGAACGGATTAAAAGTTATAGTCAATTGAATTATCTATAATTTTAATGTATTATTATTAAAATGGTTATCGTTATAGTTATCGTTATCGTTATTATCATTGTTATTATTATTATTATCTAATAATCAATATTATTATTATTATTATTATTATTATTATTATTATTATTATTATTATTATTATTAATATTATTAAAATAATTAATATTTTTTTTATCAAAACTATCATTTTATTATTTTATTCGTCATTATTATTATTAAAAGTATCACTAATATTAAAACCATCATTTTTATTAAAATTATCATTTTTAATAGAAATAGAAATATCATTGTTATTATAAAATATCATTAGTATTATCATTTTAGTATTATTATTATTATTTAAAATTATCATTTTGAATAGAATTATTATTTTTATATAAAATATTATTATTACGATTAATATTAAAAAGTATTGCTATCATTAAGATTATCATGATTAAAATTATCATTTTATTATAATCATTAGTAAATATATAAATATTGTTATTTTATTAGTAAAATAATAATAATTATTATTACAAAATAATACAACTTTCACTTATTATTATTATCGATATTATTTTATCAAATCAATATGGGATACAAAGATAATTTTACTACATGTAATACAATTACATTAATAATACCTCTCACTATAGTTTTACGATATTAATTGAACTTCATAAATTATATTACTTAAGATATATTAAAGTATATTTAGCATAGATTACCAGGTGTTCAATCCATATGAATGATTTTTGTCTCTATGTATGGGACGTATATTTATGAGAAATGGAAATGAAAATCTTGTGGTCTATTAAAATTATGAAAATGATCGATTATGATAAACTAATGAACTCACCAACCTTTTGGTTGACACTTTAAAGCATGTTTATTCTCAGGTATTAAGGAAATCTTTCGCTGTGCATTTGCTCATTTTAAAGATATTACTTGGAGTTATTCATGGCATGTTTCAAAAGACGTTGCATTCAAGTCGTTGAGTTCAATAGAGATTATTGTTAAGTAAATGATAGATTAGGTCATTTATAGGTTGAATATTATGAAATGGTATGCATACCTGTTAACTTTCGATATAAATGAAAGTTTATCTTTTAAAAACGAATGCAATGATTGTAAAATGTATCATATAGAGGTCAAATACCTCGCAATGTAATCATATGTTATTGTATTCGTCCTTATGGATTTGGACGGATCGTTTCATGATTCATACCACATGTAATCAAGACGACCAAAAAGGGAAATAGAAGAAACGATCTCTACTTCTATGTTATGTGAGTCCCTTGAGGTATTAGTAACCTCCATTTAATGTCCTTATGACTTTTTCTTGTCTCTTGAAGCTTAGTTTAATGTTTGCTATCTTAAGGCGTTACTTAAGGGTTATGAGTGATTCAACCTGGGTGAACGTTCTTAGAAAAGCAAGTTGAGCTAAGGCCAATGGATTCTAAGAGAAGGGAACATTTGAAGATCACATTAATTTGTATTCACCGGTCGACCAATTATCTTTTGTCTTAGTGACAAGTCTTAGTGATAAATGTTAATTGTGAATACAAAAGGGTTTTATGAGTAAAACTGAGATCATGCGAGTTACTAGTGTGATTAATGGTATAGGACATTGCATACTAAATCTACTCTTTCCAAGTTTATTGAGACGCTATATATTCCTAACAAATGTATATCAATTGAGCTCTCAAAGTATACCGGTCGCACGGCCTAGTTCCCAGTATGAATGGTTTGCATATTACACTATAGATTCTCGAGATATTTACTGAGTATATCAAATTCATTTGTGTGCGAGTGGGAGATGTTAGAAATCATTATTATTATGATTTGTGGTACACCCACAAACTCATTTGTGTTTGTTCCACCATCTATTGAGTGGTAAATCCATTACCTTTCTTTTGTGTTTGATCCAATATCTATTAAGTGGTAAAGCCACTTATTATAATTGGAGAGTAAATCTCTTCTTGTCAGACAGACAAGTAATAAGAGAATATACACACATAAAAGAAACTAAGTAGTTGGTACTTGGCAAACCATTGAAGGAATTAGGTTGTGAAACTTGAAAGCCTTTCGTTCGTGATCGCTTTCCCGACCGGTGATCTAAACGTCGATCCTACTCATTCCCGCTGCTCGTATTCGGTATGTATTGAATTAACATTTTAAAAGATGTATCATTTAATTATACATTGTAAATAGTCATCACAAACAACTATCTTATTATGGCAACCGATCATTGAAAAGTTTGATAAGCGACTCATCATGGCAACGATCATTGAAAAGTTTGATAAGCGACTCTCCGATTGGAAGGCTAAATCCATCTCATTCAGAGGCCATCTAACCCTCACCAAATCAATCCTTAGTAGCATTCCTTTGTACTATTTCTCATTTTTCCACGCTCCCGTAAACATCATTAATACACTCGAATCTAAAAGACGTAAATTTTATTGGGGAGAGACTGAAGCGGATAATAAAATAAACTGGATAAAATGGGATCGTATTCTACTACCCTATGACAAAGGCGGCCTAAACATCGGATCACTTTTTTGTAAAAACATATCACTACTTTGTAAATGGTGGTGACGATTTAAAAATGAAAAAAAAAACGCTTATGGGTTAAAATCATCACTAGCATTTACAGGACAGGGGTGGGTTGGATACTAATTATTTATGCATGAACATACAGGGAAGGACCATATGGAACGAAATTAAAAAGGCCGGGAAGATCGTTGATAACATCGGTATTGATTTCACCAACTTGTTCACAAGAAGCATCGGCAATGGAACATGCACAAAATTCTGAACAGACTGTTGGTTCAGCTCTATCCCATTCAACTTACTCTTCCATCGGTTGTACATGTTGAAGGTCAACAAAGCAACTTTGATTGCTGACAGGATCGTTACCCAACACGCAATCACTTCTGGAACGTGGAATTGGGCTCGAACACCTACCAGACGCACTCTAAACGAACTTAGTGAAATTAACAATTTACTCTCTTCTTGTTTATTGTCTGACAGGTTAGATTCTTGGAAATGGTCTTTAGATCCATCGGGACACTTCAAAGCCAAGACGTTAGCCAATTTTCTCAACAATTGCAAATTTGCATCATCTTCCTCTTCCGATGAAACACCCCGTAACAAATTTGTACCACAAAAAGTTAATATACATATTTGGCGAATCAATCTACATAGAATTTCAACATGTGAGGAACTTGTTAAACGTGGGGTAACACTTGCCTCATCGAATTGTCCTCTATGCAATGCTCACATAGAGTCGGTTGATCACATCATATTCCATTGTCTGAAGTATCTTCAAACATATGGAATCATCTTTTATGTTGGTGGAACCTCCCACTCGACACACTTACATGTTTTGAAGATATTCTCACCAACGACCAATCCTTCGTCCAATCTACACATGGCAATCTAATTTGGCAAGCCTCCAAATGGACTTGTTGCTACATTATTTGGAAACATAGAAATCTTAAAGTCTTTAGTAATAAGGAATGGTCACCTGCATCAATACTTTACGAAGTCCAAACACAAAGTTTCTCATGGATATCCAAGCGTGCCAAAAAGGATAGACTCGAATAACATCAATGACTTATAAACCCTTTGTAGTGACCCGAACTTTTCCATGTTTATATATATTAATTGAGATTGATATTTACATGATTAGATGTTTCCAACATGTTAAGCAATCAAACTTGCTAAGACTTGATTAATTGAAATATGTTTCATATAGACAATTGACCACCCAAGTTGACCGGCGATTCACGAACGTTAAAACTTGTAAAAACGACATGACGATATATATATGGATATACATATGGTTAACATGAGATTATGATAAGTAAGTATCTCCATAAGTATATTAACAATGAGTTATATACATATAAACAAGACTACTAACTTAAGGATTTCGAAACGAGACATATATGTAACGATTATCGTTGTAACGACATTTAAATGTATATATATCATATTAAGATATATTAATATATCATAATATCATGATAATATAATAATTTAACATCACATTAGATATAATAAACAATGGGTTAACAACATTAATTGAGATCATTAACTTAAAGGTTTCAAAACAACACTTACATGTAACGACTAACGATGACTTAACGACTCAGTTAAAATGTATATACATGTAGTGTATTTAGATGTATTAAAATACTTTTGGAAGACTTCAAGACATATATCAAAACACTCATACTTAACGAAAATGGTTACAGTTACTTTCCCATTCTTTTCTTTCATCAAGAATTCTAGTCGTATTCTTACCCGTATTATACACAGCTTCAAAACGTACTTACTATGGGTATATTGTAGTGACCCGAACTTTTCCATGTTTATATATATTAATTGAGATTGATATTTACATGATTAAATGTTTCCAACATGTTAAGCAATCAAACTTGTTAAGACTTGATTAATTGAAATATGTTTCATATAGACAATTGACCACCCAAGTTGACCGGCGATTCACGAACGTTAAAACTTGTAAAAACGACATGACGATATATATATATATGGATATACATATGGTTAACATGAGATTATTATACGTAAGTATCTCCATAAGTATATTAACAATGAGTTATATACATATAAGCAAGACTACTAACTTAAGGATTTCGAAACGAGACATATATGTAACGATTATCGTTGTAACGACATTTAAATGTATATATATCATATTAAGATATATTAATATATCATAATATCATGATAATATAATAATTTAACATCTCATTAGATATAATAAACAATGGGTTAACAACATTAATTGAGATCGTTAACTTAAAGGTTTCAAAACAACACTTACATGTAACGACTAACGATGACTTAACGACTCAGTTAAAATGTATATACATGTAGTGTATTTAGGTGTATTAAAATACTTTTAAAATAATTCAAGACATATATCAAAACACTCATACTTAACGAAAATGGTTACAGTTACTTTCCCATTCTTTTCTTTCATCAAGAATTCTAGTCGTATTCTTACCCGTATTATACACAGCTTCAAAACGTACTTACTATGGGTATATACCAATAGGAACTAGCATGGGATTCCACTCTTGATTATGTCATGTATGACTAATCAATTTTAACGTCTACCTTGAGCTAGTCAACTAACTAGAACTCCTTTTAACCCCACTCACAACTCACCAATTACCACTCATCATTCACTCCATTTCACTTCCAATTCTCTTTCTAATTCTCTCTCAACACACCCACACTATTATGAACGTATTTTTCCAGTTGTTAATCATCATCTTCATCAAAAATCACTTAAAGAATCAAGCTATAATCATCATAGGAAGAACACTTCAAGAACACTTCAAAAATCCCTTCAAGTTTACTAATTTACTTCCAAGCTTTCTAATCCATTCCAAGTAATCATCTAAGATCAAGAAACCTTTGTTATATACAGTAGGTTATCTTTCTTATTCAAGGTAATATTCATATTCAAACTTTGATTCAATTTCTATAACTATAAACTATCTTAATTCGAGTAAAAATCTTACTTGAACTTGTTTTTGTGTCATGATCCTACTTCAAGAACTTTCAAGCCATCCAAGATCCTTTGAAGCTAGATCATTTCTTGTCACTTCCAGTAGGTTTACCTACTAAACTTGAGGTAGTAATGATGTTCATAACATCATTCGATTCATATATATAAAACTATCTTATTCGAAGGTTTAAACTCGTAATCACTAGAACATAGTTTAGTTAATTCTAAACTTGTTCGCAAACAAAAGTTAATCCTTCTAACTTGAATTTTAAAATTAACTAAACACATGTTCTATATCTATATGATATGCTAACTTAATGATTTAAAACCTGGAAACACGAAAAACACCGTAAAACCGGATTTACGCCGTCGTAGTAACACCGCGGGCTGTTTTGGGTTAGTTAATTAAAAACTATGATAAACTTTGATTTAAAAGTTGTTATTCTGAGAAAATGATTTTTATTATGAACATGAAACTATATCCAAAAATTATGGTTAAACTCAAAGTGGAAGTATGTTTTCTAAAATGGTCATCTAGACGTCGTTCTTTCGACTGAAATGACTACCTTTACAAAAATGACTTGTAACTTATTTTTCCGACTATAAACCTATACTTTTTCTGTTTAGATTCATAAAATAGAGTTCAATATGAAACCATAGCAATTTGATTCACTCAAAACGGATTTAAAATGAAGAAGTTATGGGTAAAACAAGATTGGATAATTTTTCTCATTTTAGCTACGTGAAAATTGGTAACAAATCTATTCCAACCATAACTTAATCAACTTGTATTGTATATTATGTAATCTTGAGATACCATAGACACGTATACAATGTTTCGACCTATCATGTCGACACATCTATATATATTTCGGAACAACCATAGACACTCTATATGTGAATGTTGGAGTTAGCTATACAGGGTTGAGGTTGATTCCAAAATATGTATAGTTTGAGTTGTGATCAATACTGAGATACGTATACACTGGGTCGTGGATTGATTCAAGAGAATATTTATCGATTTATTTCTGTATATCTAACTGTGGACAACTAGTTGTAGGTTACTAACGAGGACAGCTGACTTAATAAACTTAAAACATCAAAATATATTAAAAGTGTTGTAAATATATTTTGAACATACTTTGATATATATGTATATATTGTTATAGGTTCGTGAATCAACCAGTGGCCAAGTCTTACTTCCCGACGAAGTAAAAATATGTGAAAGTGAGTTATAGTCCCACTTTTAAAATCTAATATTTTTGGGATGAGAATACATGCAGGTTTTATAAATGATTTACAAAATAGACACAAGTACGTGAAACTACATTCTATGGTTGAATTATCGAAATCGAATATGCCCCTTTTTATTAAGTCTGGTAATCTAAGAATTAGGGAACAGACACCCTAATTGACGCGAATCCTAAAGATAGATCTATTGGGCCTAACAAACCCCATCCAAAGTACCGGATGCTTTAGTACTTCGAAATTTATATCATATCCGAAGGGTGTCCCGGAATGATGGGGATATTCTTATATATGCATCTTGTTAATGTCGGTTACCAGGTGTTCACCATATGAATGATTTTTATCTCTATGTATGGGATGTGTATGGAAATATGAAATCTTGTGGTCTATTGTTACGATTTGATATATATAGGTTAAACCTATAACTCACCAACATTTTTGTTGACGTTTAAAGCATGTTTATTCTCAGGTGAATATTAAGAGCTTCCGCTGTTGCATACTAAAATAAGGACAAGATTTGGAGTCCATGTTTATATCATATTGTGTAAAAACTGCATTCAAGAAACTGATTTCGATGTAACATATTTGTATTGTAAACCATTATGTAATGGTCGTGTGTAAACAGGATATTTTAGATTATCATTATTTGATAATCTACGTAAAGCTTTTTAAACCTTTATTTATGAAATAAAGGTTATGGTTTGTTTTAAAAATGAATGCAGTCTTTGAAAAACGTCTCATATAGAGGTCAAAACCTCGCAACGAAATCAATTAATATGGAACGTTTTTAATCAATAAGAACGGGACATTTCAGTTGGTATCCGAGCGTTGGTCTTAGAGAACCAGAATTTTGCATTAGTGTGTCTTATCTAGTTTGTTAGGATACATTAGTGAATCTGGACTTCGACCGTGTTTACTTGAAAAATGATTGCTTAACAAATTTTGTTGGAAACTATATATTTTTAACATGTGAATATTATGTGATATATTAATCTCTTAACGCGTTTGATATTATGTGATAGATGTCTACCTCTAGAACAAGTCCCATTGACTCACCTAATAATAATGAAGAGTCAAATGTAAATTGGAATGATTCGTGGACTGATTCACAAGTTCCCGAAGAGGAACCGGAAGAAGAGTCGGAACCGGAAGAAGAATCGAAACCGGATGAAGAATCGGAACCGGATGAAGAAATAGAACCGGTGGGGGAAATAATAAAACGGTTAAGTAAAAGAAAATCCTCAACCAACCGACCAAGGTTAATTATGGTCAATGGTGTTTCCGCCAAGGAAGCAAAATATTGGGAGGATTACCAATTCTCCGATGAATCGGATTCCGACGAGAATTCCGATGATGTTATAGAAATTACCCCAACTGAATTTAAAAAGGCAAAAGAAAATAATAAGGGAAAGGGCATAAAAATAGAGAAATCTAATTCCAACCCCGATGAACTTTATATGTATCGTCAACCCCCGAAGTCCTTAAGTTGTAACAATGACCCGGGAACCTCTAAACCACCAGGTTTTTCTAAACCAATGTGGATAACGACGGCTCATATTAGGGGAACATCATATATCCCTAGAAACTTGGCAAAACGAACCAAAACCGAAGAAGAAGAAACAAGCGAGTCGGAATAAGATAGTTGTATTCGTGTGGTGTAATATAAGTAATATAGTGTGCTTATGCTTTATGATATATGTAAAAATTGCTTGTATTAATAAGTATTTTTTTTTATGAATCTAACTCTTGTCTATTTTACAGTATAAAAACATAAAATGGATAGACAACCCAATATTTTAAGAGACCTACCCGGAGACATGATTGATGAAATCTTGTCTAGAGTCGGTCAGAATTCTTCGGCACAACTATTTAAGGCGAGATCAGTTTGTAAGACATTCGAAGAACGTTCCAAGAATGCCTTGGTTTATAAAAGGCTTTCGTTCAAAAGATGGGGGATATCACATTGGGAAATCCAAAAGTTACGATGTGTTTACTTTGACGCATATATTGCGGGGAACCCAAATGCTATTTTACGCAATGGGTTAAGAAATTATTTTGACTCAATATATCCGAATATTGGACTTCGTGATTTAGAAAAAGCGGCTAACATGCAACATAAAGAAGCATGTTATGCTTACGGATTAGTAATGTTCGCTTCTCACCAAAGTGAGAACAAGAACATCGGCCTACAACTATTAAACAAAACATTACCACAAGTGACGGAGTCGGTAATTGGGGTAAGAAATGAGGTTTTTAGATTGTTACGGGACTGTTGGACATTACGGAACCCTCGTCCCTTTGACGACATTACAACACACTGTCTTATCAACGGCCATAACGGTTATGTTCCACAAGACCAAGGATGGGAAGTAGTCTTAGTAAAACCAGAATGCATGACTTGTTTCTGGACGTATGAATTACGTGTCTTTATTGCCTTTGCTGAACGACTTGTGTACTAGCTAGAATTATCTTCACAACTATCTTGTATCAAAGTTATTGTGTGCTATATTTCATGCTTTATGTAAAATAAGCGGTATTGTAAGTTTGTAAAATATTGTATAAAAGTTTGAACGCGAAATATTATTATAATCAGTTTTTCATATAGAATTGTAGTAGTTGAATTGTATATTAGCTACTAAGTATGAACTTAACGGGTAGGTACTACCCGAATTTAAACTTATAAAACGCTAATATGAAGAAAAAGCTTTTATAAATGAGTTCATATTATGCTAAGAAATACTATTAACTACTCTTAATATTCTGTATGATTAACTTGTTCCATTTGACTATTTTGAAGGAAATGGCACCGACTACTCGACACACCGTGAATATGAATGAAGAGGAATTCCGTACTTTTCTAGCTTCAAACATAGCCGCAGTACAGGCTGCGCTACATACCAACAATAACCTTGGATCTAGCAGTACAGGAAATCGTGTAGGATGCACCTACAAAGAATTCACTGCCTGCAAACCTTTGGAATTTGATGGAACCGAAGGACCGATCGGATTGAAACGGTGGACCGAGAAGGTCGAATCGGTGTTTGCCATAAGTAAGTGTACTGAAGAGGACAAAGTAAAGTACGCTACGCATACCTTCACAGGTTCTGCGTTAACATGGTGGAATACCTATCTAGAGCAAGTGGGACAAGACGATGCGTACGCACTACCGTGGTCAGCATTCAAGCACTTGATGAACGAGAAGTACCGTCCCAGAACCGAGGTCAATAAGCTCAAGACAGAACTTAGAGGGTTACGAACCCAAGGATTTGATATTACCACGTACGAAAGATGATTCACAGAATTGTGCCTATTGTGTCCGGGAGCATTCGAAGATGAGGAAGAGAAGATCGACGCGTTTGTGAAAGGATTACCGGAAAGAATCCAAGAAGATATAAGTTCACACGAGCCCGCCTCCATACAACAGGCATGTAGAATGGCTCACAAACTAGTGAAACAGATTGAAGAAAGAATTAAAGAACAGACTGCTGAAGAGGCCAATGTGAAGCAAGTCAAAAGAAAGTGGGAGGAAAACGGTGATAAGAATCACCAATACAACAACAACAGCAATTACAACAATAATCGCAACAATTATCCCAACAATCGCAACATCAATCGCAACTACAACAAACGGCCCAACAACAACAACAACAACAACAACAACAACAGCAACTACAACAATCATCCCAACAACAATAATAACCGCAACAACAACAACAACAACAATCAGAAGCAGCTATGCCAGAGGTGTGAAAAGTATCACTCGGGGTTCTGCACCAAATTTTGCAACAAGTGTAAAAGAAATGGTCATAGCGCGGCGAAGTGTGAGGTCTACGGACCAGGGGTTAATAGAACGAAAGGAACAAATGGTGTCGGAATGAGTAATGGTGGAGCAAGTAGTGTCGGAGCAAGTTATGCCAATGTAGTTTGTTATAAATGTGGAAAACTGGGCCACATTATTAGAAATTGCCCGAACCAGGAGAACACGAATGGACAAGGCCGCGGAAGAGTTTTCAATATTAATGCGGCAGAGGCACAAGAAGACCCGGAGCTTGTTACGGGTACGTTTCTTATTGACAATAAATCTGCTTACGTTTTATTTGATTCGGGTACGTTTCTTATTGACAATAAATCTGCTTACGCGGAAGAGATTTTTGTGCTAAATTAAGTTGTCCATTGACGCCTTTGGATAGTAAATTTTTACTCGAATTAGCAAATGGTAAATTAATTTCAGCAGATAATATATGTCGGAATCGAGAAATTAAACTGGTTAGCGAAACATTTAAGATTGATTTGATACCTGTAGAGTTAGGGAGTTTTGATGTGATAATCGGTATGAACTGGTTGAAAGAAGTGAAAGCAGAGATCATTTGTTACAAAAATGCAATTCGCATTATACGAGAAAAAGGAAAACCCTTAATGGTGTACGGAGAAAAGGGCAACACGAAGCTACATCTTATTAGTAATTTGAAGGCACAAAAACTAATAAGAAAAGGTTGCTATGCTGTTCTAACACACGTCGAGAAAGTACAAACTGAAGAAAAGAGCATCAATGATGTTCCCATCGCAAAAGAATTTCCCGATGTATTTCCGAAAGAATTACCGGGATTACCCCCACATCGATCCGTTGAATTTCAAATGGAACTTGTACCAGGAGCTGCACCAATAGCTCGTACTCCTTACAGACTCGCACCCAGCGAGATGAAAGAACTGCAAAGCCAATTACAAGAACTTTTAGAGCGTGGTTTCATTCGACCAAGCACATCACCGTGGGGAGCTCCTGTTTTGTTTGTCAAGAAGAAAGATGGTACATTCAGGTTGTGTATCGAGTACCGAGAGTTGAACAAACTTACCATCAAGAACCGCTACCCACTACCGAGAATCGATGACTTATTTGATCAACTACAAGGCTCGTCTGTTTATTCAAAGATTGACTTACGTTCCGGGTATCATCAAATGCGGGTGAAAGAAGATGATATTCCAAAGACTACTTTCAGAACACGTTACGGTCATTACGAGTTTATGGTCATGCCGTTTGGTTTAACTAATGCACCAGCTGTGTTCATGGACCTTATGAACCGAGTGTGTGGACCATACCTTGACAAGTTTGTCATTGTTTTCATTGAAGACATACTTATTTACTCAAAGAATGACCAAGAACACGGTGAACATTTGAGAAAGGTGTTAGAAGTATTGAGGAAGGAAGAATTGTACGCTAAGTTTTCAAAGTGTGCATTTTGGTTGGAAGAAGTTCAATTCCTCGGTCACATAGTGAACAAAGAAGGTATTAAGGTGGATCCGGCAAAGATAGAAACTGTTGAAAAGTGGGAAACCCCGAAAACTCCGAAACACATACGCCAGTTTTTAGGACTAGCTGGTTACTACAGAAGGTTCATCCAAGACTTTTCCAGAATAGCAAAACCCTTGACTGCATTAACGCATAAAGGGAAGAAATTTGAATGGAATGATGAACAAGAGAAAGCGTTTCAGTTATTGAAGAAAAAGCTAACTACGGCACCTATATTGTCATTGCCTGAAGGGAATGATGATTTTGTGATTTATTGTGACGCATCAAAGCAAGGTCTCGGTTGTGTATTAATGCAACGAACGAAGGTGATTGCTTATGCGTATAGACAATTGAAGATTCACGAACAAAATTATACGACGCATGATTTGGAATTAGGCGCGATTGTTTTTACATTAAAGACTTGGAGGCACTACTTATATGGGGTCAAAAGTATTATATATACCGACCACAAAAGTCTTCAACACATATTTAATCAGAAACAACTGAATATGAGGCAGCGTAGGTGGATTGAATTATTGAATGATTAAGACTTTGAGATTCGTTACCACCCGGGGAAGGCAAATGTGGTAGCCGATGCCTTGAGCAGGAAGGACAGAGAACCCATTCGAGTAAAATCTATGAATATAATGATTCATAATAACATTACTACTCAAATAAAGGAGGCACAACAAGGAGTTTTAAAAGAGGGAAATTTAAAGGATGAAATACCCAAAGGATCGGAGAAGTAGTTTAATATTCGGGAAGACGGAACCCGGTATAGGGCTGAAAGGATTTGGGTACCAAAATTTGGAGATATGAGAGAAATGGTACTTAGAGAAGCTCATAAAACCAGATACTCAATACATCCTGGAACGGGGAAGATGTACAAGGATCTCAAGAAACATTTTTGGTGGCCGGGTATGAAAGCCGATGTTGCTAAATATGTAGGAGAATGTTTGACGTGTTCTAAGGTCAAAGCTAAGCATCAGAAACCATCAGGTCTACTTCAACAACCCGAAATCCCGGAATGGAAATGGGAAAACATTACCATGGATTTCATCACTAAATTGCCAAGGACTGCAAGTGGTTTTGATACTATTTGGGTAATAGTTGATCGTCTCACCAAATCAGCACACTTCCTGCCAATAAGAGAAGATGACAAGATGGAGAAGTTAGCACGACTGTATTTGAAGGAAGTCATCTCCAGACATGGAATACCAATCTCTATTATCTCTGATAGGGATGGCAGATTTATTTCAAGATTCTGGCAGACATTACAGCAAGCATTAGGAACTCGTCTAGACATGAGTACTGCCTATCATCCACAAACTGATGGGCAGAGCGAAAGGACGATACAAACGCTTGAAGACATGCTACGAGCATGTGTTATTGATTTCGGAAACAGTTGGGATCGACATCTACCGTTAGCAGAATTTTCCTACAACAACAGCTACCATTCAAGCATTGAGATGGCGCCGTTTGAAGCACTTTATGGTAGAAAGTGCAGGTCTCCGATTTGTTGGAGTGAAGTGGGGGATAGACAGATTACGGGTCCGGAGATTATACAAGAAACTACCGAGAAGATCATCCAAATTCAACAACGGTTGAAAACCGCCCAAAGTTGACAAAAGAGCTACGCTGACATTAAAAGAAAAGATATAGAATTTGAAATTGGAGAGATGGTCATGCTTAAAGTTGCACCTTGGAAAGGCGTTGTTCGATTTGGTAAACGAGGGAAATTAAATCCAAGGTATATTGGACCATTCAAGATTATTGATCGTGTCGGACCAGTAGCTTACCGACTTGAGTTACCTCAACAACTCGCGGCTGTACATAACACTTTCAACGTCTCGAATTTGAAGAAATATTTTGCTAAAGAAGATCTCACTATTCCGTTAGATGAAATCCAAATCAACGAAAAACTTCAATTCATCGAAGAACCCGTCAAAATAATGGATCGTGAGGTTAAAAGACTTAAGCAAAACAAGATACCAATTGTTAAGGTTCGATGGAATGCTCGTAGAGGACCTGAGTTCACCTGGGAGCATGAAGATCAGATGAAGAAGAAATACCCGCATCTATTTCCAGAAGATTCGTCAACACCTTCAACAGCTTAAAATTTCGGGACGAAATTTATTTAACGGGTAGGTACTGTAGTGACCCGAACTTTTCCATGTTTATATATATTAATTGAGATTGATATTTACATGATTAAATGTTTCCAACATGTTAAGCAATCAAACTTGTTAAGACTTGATTAATTGAAATATGTTTCATATAGACAATTGACCACCCAAGTTGACCGGCGATTCACGAACGTTAAAACTTGTAAAAACGACATGATGATATATATATGGATATACATATGGTTAACGTGAGATTATTATAAGTAAGTATCTCCATAAGTATATTAACAATGAGTTATATACATATAAACAAGACTACTAACTTAAGGATTTCGAAACGAGACATATATGTAACGATTATCGTTGTAACGACATTTAAATGTATATATATCATATTAAGATATATTAATATATCATAATATCATGATAATATAATAATTTAACATCTTATTAGATATAATAAACAATGGGTTAACAACATTAATTGAGATCGTTAACTTAAAGGTTTCAAAACAACACTTACATGTAACGACTAACGATGACTTAACGACTCAGTTAAAATGTATATACATGTAGTGTATTTAGATGTATTAAAATACTTTTAAAATACTTCAAGACATATATCAAAACACTCATACTTAACGAAAATGGTTACAGTTACTTTCCCATTCTTTTCTTTCATCAAGAATTCTAGTCGTATTCTTACCCGTATTATACACAGCTTCAAAACGTACTTACTATGGGTATATACCAATAGGAACTAGCATGGGATTCCACTCTTGATTATGTCATGTATGACTAATCAATTTTAACTTCTACCATGAGCTAGTTGTAACGACCCGGAAATTTCCGACCAAATTTAAACTCTAATCTCTATATGGTTCCGACACGATAAGCAAAAACCCTAAAGTTGACCCGCACTTTTTCGATCATTCTATACTTATAAGATTAATATTTACATAAATTAAACCTTACCAACATGATAAGCAATCCAAATTGTTGAGATTTATGTTTCCGAAAAGAGTTTTACACAACGTTTGACCGTCTAGTTTGACCGATGATATCACGAACTATACAATATATGATAATTATACGTTTGTGTATATATATGTATATATACATATTTAACATGATTAATGAATGTTTTAATATCTCATTTTGTATTAATAATAATAAGTTATAAGTATATTTTGAAACTACTAACTTAAGTTTTCAAAACGATAACTATACGTAACGTTATTTGACATAAATACTTAAGACTTATAATGTTTATACATATATCGTATAAGTAATGTATTTAATCACTTTTAAAGACTTAAATACATAAAATCATATAAGTGTATTCACAAAAGATAGCTATATTTGAATCCTCATTCCATTTTTCACAAAATTTCTATACGTATATCTAGAGTATTTGTACTCGTATCATACCTAGCTTCTATACGTATTTACTATTGGTATATACACATCAAATCACCACCTAACCAGCCCTTGTTCATGCCTTATGTATAAGGTAATTACTTTTGAATGATTGTAAGACTAATTACAAAAATACAAACTAAAAATTTGTCCATGTCTACTACATAAACATTTTTTTAGGAGTATATATGTATCCTCATTTTGTTTCATTTTTACTTCCATTCTCTAGCTAAAAACACCCACACTCTCAAGAACATTAAACTCCATAAACATTCAGCAAAGTTCTATGAAGATCTAGCTTCAAAAAAACCTTACTTAAACACCATAAGAAAACCATACAAAAACACTTCAAGAAATCCTTCCAAGAACACAAACTTACTTCCAATCTTTCATCCACTTCCATCACCCTTTTGATTCTAGCTTCTTACTCCTCTTTTACAGCAACCTTGTCCAAGGAACTTGAGGTAGTATCTATGTTCATAACCTTATTTGATTCATATATATATAGCTATCTTATTTTGTGGTATAAAAGTTTAACAACAAGAACATAGTTTGAATGTTTTCAAACTTGTTTGCAAACTAAATAGATCCTTCTAACTTAACTTTTAAAATACTTCAAGACCTGTAATATAACTTAAATATATGCTAATTTAACAAGGTATAATTTAGTTTTTCAAAGAATATCTTAAAAACTGTTTTTACGACGTCGGAGTGCCACCGGGGACTGTTTTGGGTTGGATAATTAAAAACTATCTTAAACTTTGAGTTGGAGGTTTATGTTCTGGAAAAATGATTTTTACTATGAATATGATAACACATAAAAATTTCATGATTTAATTCAAAGTATAAGTATTTTTAGAAAAATAATCATTTAAGGTTGTTTAAATAAAGGAAAATGTTTAACTTCATAAGTTTCACTAAAGTTTCACCTATGCCGTGTGATTTTGAATACAAACCAAGGTATTTTCAGTTCATAGTTTTAAAGAGGGACTCGATCCAAGGAGATGGCAAGTTGAATCAACGAAAACGGATTTGTAACGAAGAAACTATGACCGAAACAAAATTGGTTATCCAAGACTTGTTTAACTTCGGGATTAATTGGGAAAAATTAAATAAAATCACATCTTTCTAAAATAACATGATATTTTATATATATGTACTCATAATTCAATTTTATATGGTTCAGGATCACCCGTAAACAATACGAGAAGATTAATCATAAGATCCCATGATTGTACGCAACACGTCATTTGACAACACCGGTACTTTATGTACGCAACACGTCATTTGACAACACCGGTACCGTGGGTCAAGATTAATCTCGACCAATACATATACGATGAGGGTTTTATTTATTTCATTGGGGGTTTATTAAACATCTAAATATGAACCATTAAAATTGAATTACTAACAACGAACTGCTAACTACGGACTAAGGAATTATTCAAAGTATTAAAAGTATAACAAGTATATATATGTGACGTTTGTTTAAAAAAGAAAAGGTATTGATATATTATATATGGATAGGTTCGTGATATCAACCGGAGACCAAGTCAAATTATATATATATCTTCAAGACGAAAGTGAGTATATAGTCCCACTTTTAAACTCTAAATATTTCGGGATGAGAATACATGTATTTTATGTTTTACATTATGGACACAAGTAACTGAAAAATATATTCTACGTTGAGTTGTACCACTGGCATACTTCCCTGTAGCTTGGTAACTAATATTTACAGCGGTATTGTAAACGCGAATCCTGTTGATAGATCTATCGGGCCTGACAACCCCAACCGGACTGGACGACCAGTATTCAACGGTTGCACAGTACTTCGTTTCGTGACTACACTTGGTACAGTGTAGTAAGATTTCATATTAAAGGGAATATGCGACGTGATTAATTGTTAAGTATGGTTACCAAGTGCTCAACCACTTAGAATATTTTTATTAAAATGTTTATATATGAAATCTTGTGGTCCATCGTTATATCGCTGCTAGCATCAAACCTATATATCTCACCAACTTTATGTTGACGTTTTAAAGCATGTTATTCTCAGGTATGAATTAAGACTTCCGCTATGCGTTAGCTCATATTAAGGATACTAGTTGGGACCATTTAAGCCATGATACAAGAACGTTGCATTCGAGTCATTGAAGATCATTAAAGACATTTATTAAGTAAATGACAGTTTAGGTCATTTGGATATCGAGAAATGTTTGACGAGTTTATTAATTTTTTTTATGTAAAGATAGATTGCCTTTTAAGAATAAATGCAACGTTTGTAAAATGTATCATATAGAGGTCAAGTACCTCGCGATGTTATCAACTGTTGTAATTCGTTTGTAATCAATATGGACATCGTCCGGATGATTAGTTTCGGATCCTTTCAGTTGGTATCAGAGCGTTGGTCTTAGCGAACCAGGCCTTGCATTAGTGTGTCTAACTGGTAGTTGTTAGGATACATTAGTGAGTCTGGACTTTGACCGTATCTACCTGCTAAAAAGTTTTGCTTATCATTTCTAGTCGGAAACCATCTGCTTATCATCCTTAGGGAGTTGCCTGCTTATCATTCTTTAGTCTAGACACGTCTTACTGCATCTAGTGCATCGATAGTGTATAGACAAAATTCATATCCTAGCGTATCTATTACTATAAACATTGCCCGACGAATTTCAAAGATTCTCCGTAATTCACGGGATTTCGGTATTATATATACATATGAAAATTATGTATTGAAGAGTACCAAACCCAACTCCTATAATCTATTCCAAACCAAAAAAATTCATTTCTCCAACTATACAAGATGAATTCTTCATCCAGTTCGAATTCCTCCGACTTCGATAGCTACGCCGACATGGATTTCCATTCGAGCTCCGAGAACAGCGTCACCGGAATGGATCAACCAATTTCCCATCATCTATTCTGGATGAACTGGGGATGGGTTCGTAATATACTAAATTTCTGGAGGCAAGAAGAAGGTGATCCATTTCATCCACCAAATTGCCCTCTTAACGATGAACCTGAAGCACTTACCGGCGAACCCATTCGAAACACCATTTTCTCGCTCATTTCTAGAGTATCTCTTCATGATTACATACTATCCCATATTTCAAATCTTGTTCATTCGCTCGTTCCAACCGTCAATCATCCCGGTATAATAGAAGAAGTCAACGAACTCCGTGCTCGGGTAGTGGTTTTGGAGAATATGGTGCGAAGGTTACAAACACCAACAGCAGCACCAGCAGCATAATCCGTACTACCATCGTCAACGCCGACAGTACCTTTATCACCCCAATCACAATCTCAACATCACAATCTGTATCTCGAATATCAACATCACACGACTCAATATCTGTACTTCGAGTATGATCTTCGTTCTATATATCGTTCTACATCGATTATCTTCGCTTTACGTATCGTATGACGATTATGTAATTTCTAAAGTCTTAGAGATTATGTAATCTAGAATTAACGATAAATCAAATGTGTTTAATATCTTATTGACTCATTAAATCTATGATTATCTCTGAAGAAAATATATATGCAAGTATATTTTCATAAAGATAGTAATTAAAAATTCCTTCGTACAAACTATTAATGATGAAAATATTTTAACGGGTGGGTAGTACCCGAGGAATATTTAGAATTCACATTAATAAGTTATATTGTACATTCTTGAATCTGATTCAACGGTTATCTATTATCTTACTTACAACCACCGATATTCGTATCCGCTCACCCCAGAATAACCATTTTCAATCAAATTTCATATTCGTATTTTGACCTACCAGAATCCAACAAGTGGCATAAAGAAGAAAACATTGGACAATTAAAATGAATTAAAATGTTGATTGTAACATATGAAACTAAACAATTCTTCAAGTTTGCCACTTGATTTTATCTTAAACCTCATTTGTAACTTGACGATTACAATTCGCATTCAAATCCTTTCATGATTTCTGAAAACACCCTGAACTATGAAGTAGCTCTTGAAATGCTGATGAAGCAGCAAAAACTGTAAACGACTTTAACAATCAAAAGATTGATGATAAAGAATGGTATGGTGGTAAAGCTGAGAAAAAGAGAAGGTTTGGAACTGGAAAACGGATTGAGCAAAGTATGAAGGAGGCCGTGAACAAATCATGAAAACAGAACCTGCCTTCAAAGGATCCAAATGATCCAGTGCCTGCTGAAACCGTTAGTAAGAACACTGCTCCTTATTCTAAACTTTTCAAGATGATATTCTTCACCATCATTTTATCTTAGATATTATAAGATATCTTCATTCGTTATACATATTTTTCATATTTCTGGAGATATTTTTACAACTATTCCTATCTGCGATCATTTAACTCTCCGTAACATCTGCGCTACAATATAAAAGAAACTGTGTTAGTTTCTAAATTCTGAAATCTCTAAGTTTAAAAATATGAATGTTTTGAAGTAGTGTTGGGAACTGATACATGAATTAGTATAATATAATGAAACTTGATCAACTTCATTATATTACAGTAAGTCATGTTAAGTTTCTAATGGAATGTGATGATTCACAGTACCGTCATCATGTGCCATGTTACACGGCTCTTACATTCTATCAAGTCTTCAAACATATTAGAACGTATCACCTTGATAGTTCTATTTTTTTTTCGGAATATTCGAGTAATTTAACGAATCAAGATCGTGCCATTACAATTTCATTCTAAAACCAATAGCAAGGTTCATTCCAAATTTCCTACCTACGAATTTCGGACCATTGTTCGCTTGGCTCGAGGACGGGAAGAAGAAATGAAGGGACAAAACTTCAGAATAGAAATAGGAACATAAACCACAGCAAATAAGAGAGAGCATTAACTGTGGATGACAATGATTTTAAGGGACGGGAGTAGGAACATCGAAATATAAGGGAAGGTATAAAACCTAACAACAACCCCGAAACTACAAACCGTGCATATCAATACGTATTGCAACGTAAAGGCACGGGAGAATTAAAAACATTATAATTCCAAGGAAAGGATAAAAGAGAATAGATTCTTCTGGTGATAGATGAAAAAGAAGAATGAAAGATATGAAAGTTAGAAATATAACAAGGGTTAGAATGGGATGGAGCATATTAGCGAATGTCTTAAAGTAGGAACTAAAGAGAAAGAATAGAAGATGTGGGAAGAAAGAAAGGGAAGGAGGTAAATTTATAGTGAAATATTCGACAAAGAAATCAAAACAGATTGCCGCGTTAAATCAAAGAAGATCCTGATCGCCGCAAAACTAAATCTTATTACATAAGATTTTCTTTAAAACCCTTAAATCCCGGAAATCGATCATAATCACGTCATCGGTTACAACAATTCTATATTTACTCATTTCACTCTTTTGTGATAGCTTCGCTCGTGCGTCTCACATAACCAAATCGTTTTATCTAAATCTTTCAATAATGATAAAATTTCATTATTACCTCATATTCGTCATGAAAACATTCCTATTGTTGTTTATGACAACCTCTACCAAATTTCGAGGACGAAATTTCTTTAACGGATGGGTACTGTAACGACCCGGAAATTTCCGACCAAATTTAAACTCTAATCTCTATATGGTTCCGACACGATAAGCAAAAACCCTAAAGTTGACCCGCACTTTTTCGATCATTCTATACTTATAAGATTAATATTTACATAAATTAAACCTTACCAACATGATAAGCAATCCAAATTGTTGAGATTTATGTTTCCGAAAAGAGTTTTACACAACGTTTGACCGTCTAGTTTGACCGATGATATCACGAACTATACAATATATGATAATTATACGTTTGTGTATATATATGTATATATACATATTTAACATGATTAATGAATGTTTTAATATCTCATTTTGTATTAATAATAATAAGTTATAAGTATATTTTGAAACTACTAACTTAAGTTTTCAAAACGATAACTATACGTAACGTTATTTGACATAAATACTTAAGACTTATAATGTTTATACATATATCGTATAAGTAATGTATTTAATCACTTTTAAAGACTTAAATACATAAAATCATATAAGTGTATTCACAAAAGATAGCTATATTTGAATCCTCATTCCATTTTTCACAAAATTTCTATACGTATATCTAGAGTATTTGTACTCGTATCATACCTAGCTTCTATACGTATTTACTATTGGTATATACACATCAAATCACCACCTAACCAGCCCTTGTTCATGCCTTATGTATAAGGTAATTACTTTTGAATGATTGTAAGACTAATTACAAAAATACAAACTAAAAATTTGTCCATGTCTACTACATAAACATTTTTTTAGGAGTATATATGTATCCTCATTTTGTTTCATTTTTACTTCCATTCTCTAGCTAAAAACACCCACACTCTCAAGAACATTAAACTCCATAAACATTCAGCAAAGTTCTATGAAGATCTAGCTTCAAAAAACCTTACTTAAACACCATAAGAAAACCATACAAAAACACTTCAAGAAATCCTTCCAAGAACACAAACTTACTTCCAATCTTTCATCCACTTCCATCACCCTTTTGATTCTAGCTTCTTACTCCTCTTTTACAGCAACCTTGTCCAAGGAACTTGAGGTAGTATCTATGTTCATAACCTTATTTGATTCATATATATATAGCTATCTTATTTTGTGGTATAAAAGTTTAACAACAAGAACATAGTTTGAATGTTTTCAAACTTGTTTGCAAACTAAATAGATCCTTCTAACTTAACTTTTAAAATACTTCAAGACCTGTAATATAACTTAAATATATGCTAATTTAACAAGGTATAATTTAGTTTTTCAAAGAATATCTTAAAAACTGTTTTTACGACGTCGGAGTGCCACCGGGGACTGTTTTGGGTTGGATAATTAAAAACTATCTTAAACTTTGAGTTGGAGGTTTATGTTCTGGAAAAATGATTTTTACTATGAATATGATAACACATAAAAATTTCATGATTTAATTCAAAGTATAAGTATTTTTAGAAAAATAATCATTTAAGGTTGTTTAAATAAAGGAAAATGTTTAACTTCATAAGTTTCACTAAAGCTTCACCTATGCCGTGTGATTTTGAATACAAACCAAGGTATTTTCAGTTCATAGTTTTAAAGAGGGACTCGATCCAAGGAGATGGCAAGTTGAATCAACGAAAACGGATTTGTAACGAAGAAACTATGACCGAAACAAAATTGGTTATCCAAGACTTGTTTAACTTCGGGATTAATTGGGAAAAATTAAATAAAATCACATCTTTCTAAAATAACATGATATTTTATATATATGTACTCATAATTCAATTTTATATGGTTCAGGATCACCCGTAAACAATACGAGAAGATTAATCATAAGATCCCATGATTGTACGCAACACGTCATTTGACAACACCGGTACTTTATGTACGCAACACGTCATTTGACAACACCGGTACCGTGGGTCAAGATTAATCTCGACCAATACATATACGATGAGGGTTTTATTTATTTCATTGGGGGTTTATTAAACATCTAAATATGAACCATTAAAATTGAATTACTAACAACGAACTGCTAACTACGGACTAAGGAATTATTCAAAGTATTAAAAGTATAACAAGTATATATATGTGACGTTTGTTTAAAAAAGAAAAGGTATTGATATATTATATATGGATAGGTTCGTGATATCAACCGGAGACCAAGTCAAATTATATATATATCTTCAAGACGAAAGTGAGTATATAGTCCCACTTTTAAACTCTAAATATTTCGGGATGAGAATACATGTATTTTATGTTTTACATTATGGACACAAGTAACTGAAAAATATATTCTACGTTGAGTTGTACCACTGGCATACTTCCCTGTAGCTTGGTAACTAATATTTACAGCGGTATTGTAAACGCGAATCCTGTTGATAGATCTATCGGGCCTGACAACCCCAACCGGACTGGACGACCAGTATTCAACGGTTGCACAGTACTTCGTTTCGTGACTACACTTGGTACAGTGTAGTAAGATTTCATATTAAAGGGAATATGCGACGTGATTAATTGTTAAGTATGGTTACCAAGTGCTCAACCACTTAGAATATTTTTATTAAAATGTTTATATATGAAATCTTGTGGTCCATCATTATATCGCTGCTAGCATCAAACCTATATATCTCACCAACTTTATGTTGACGTTTTAAAGCATGTTATTCTCAGGTATGAATTAAGACTTCCGCTATGCGTTAGCTCATATTAAGGATACTAGTTGGGACCATTTAAGCCATGATACAAGAACGTTGCATTCGAGTCATTGAAGATCATTAAAGACATTTATTAAGTAAATGACAGTTTAGGTCATTTGGATATCGAGAAATGTTTGACGAGTTTATTAATTTTTTTTATGTAAAGATAGATTGCCTTTTAAGAATAAATGCAACGTTTGTAAAATGTATCATATAGAGGTCAAGTACCTCGCGATGTTATCAACTGTTGTAATTCGTTTGTAATCAATATGGACATCGTCCGGATGATTAGTTTCGGATCCTTTCACTAGTCAACTAACTAGAACTCCTTTTAACCCCACTCACAACTCACCAATTACCACTCATCATTCACTCCATTTCACTTCCAATTCTCTTTCTAATTCTCTCTCAACACACCCACACTATTATGAACGTATTTTTCCAGTAGTTAATCATCATCTTCATCAAAAATCACTTCAAGAATCAAGCTATAATCATCATAGGAAGAACACTTCAAGAACACTTCAAAAATCCCTTCAAGTTTACTAATTTACTTCCAAGCTTTCTAATCCATTCCAAGTAATCATCTAAGATCAAGAAACCTTTGTTATATACAGTAGGTTATCTTTCTTATTCAAGGTAATATTCATATTCAAACTTTGATTCAATTTCTATAACTATAAACTATCTTAATTCGAATAAAAATCTTACTTGAACTTGTTTTTGTGTCATGATCCTACTTCAAGAACTTTCAAGCCATCCAAGATCCTTTGAAGCTAGATCATTTCTTGTCACTTCCAGTAGGTTTACCTACTAAACTTGAGGTAGTAATGATGTTCATAACATCATTCGATTCATATATATAAAACTATCTTATTCGAAGGTTTAAACTCGTAATCACTAGAACATAGTTTAGTTAATTCTAAACTTGTTCGCAAACAAAAGTTAATCCTTCTAAATTGACTTTTAAAATTAACTAAACACATGTTCTATATCTATATGATATGCTAACTTAATGATTTAAAACCTGGAAACACGAAAAACACCGTAAAACCGGATTTACGCCGTCGTAGTAACACCGCGGGCTGTTTTGGGTTAGTTAATTAAAAACTATGATAAACTTTGATTTAAAAGTTGTTATTCTGAGAAAATGATTTTTATTATGAACATGAAACTATATCCAAAAATTATGGTTAAACTCAAAGTGGAAGTATGTTTTCTAAAATGGTCATCTAGACGTCGTTCTTTCGACTGAAATGACTACCTTTACAAAAACAACTTGTAACTTATTTTTCCGACTTTAAACCTATAATTTTTCTGTTTAGATTCATAAAATAGAGTTCAATATGAAACCATAGCAATTTGATTCACTCAAAACGGATTTAAAATGAAGAAGTTATGGGTAAAACAAGATTGGATAATTTTTCTCATTTTAGCTACGTGAAAATTGGTAACAAATCTATTCCAACCATAACTTAATCAACTTGTATTGTATATTATGTAATCTTGAGATACCATAGATACGTATACAATGTTTCGACCTATCATGTCGACACATCTATATATATTTCGGAACAACCATAGACACTCTATATGTGAATGTTGGAGTTAGCTATACAGGGTTGAGGTTGATTCCAAAATATGTATAGTTTGAGTTGTGATCAATACTGAGATACGTATACACTGGGTCGTGGATTGATTCAAGAGAATATTTATCGATTTATTTCTGTATATCTAACTGTGGACAACTAGTTGTAGGTTACTAACGAGGACAGCTGACTTAATAAACTTAAAACATCAAAATATATTAAAAGTGTTGTAAATATATTTTGAACATACTTTGATATATATGTATATATTGTTATAGGTTCGTGAATCAACCAGTGGCCAAGTCTTACTTCCCGACGAAGTAAAAATCTGTGAAAGTGAGTTATAGTCCCACTTTTAAAATCTAATATTTTTGGGATGAGAATACATGCAGGTTTTATAAATGATTTACAAAATAGACACAAGTACGTGAAACTACATTCTATGGTTGAATTATCGAAATCGAATATGCCCCTTTTTATTAAGTCTGGTAATCTAAGAATTAGGGAACAGACACCCTAATTGACGCGAATCCTAAAGATAGATCTATTGGGCCTAACAAACCCCATCCAAAGTACCGGATGCTTTAGTACTTCGAAATTTATATCATATCCGAAGGGTGTCCCGGAATGATGGGGATATTCTTATATATGCATCTTGTTAATGTCGGTTACCAGGTGTTCACCATATGAATGATTTTTATCTCTATGTATGGGATGTGTATTGAAATATGAAATCTTGTGGTCTATTGTTACGATTTGATATATATAGGTTAAACCTATAACTCACCAACATTTTTGTTGACGTTTAAAGCATGTTTATTCTCAGGTGAATATTAAGAGCTTCCGCTGTTGCATACTAAAATAAGGACAAGATTTGGAGTCCATGTTTATATCATATTGTGTAAAAACTGCATTCAAGAAACTGATTTCGATGTAACATATTTGTATTGTAAACCATTATGTAATGGTCGTGTGTAAACAGGATATTTTAGATTATCATTATTTGATAATCTACGTAAAGCTTTTTAAACCTTTATTTATGAAATAAAGGTTATGGTTTGTTTTAAAAATGAATGCAGTCTTTGAAAAACGTCTCATATAGAGGTCAAAACCTCGCAACGAAATCAATTAATATGGAACGTTTTTAATCAATAAGAACGGGACATTTCATATATACCAATAGGAACTAGCATGGGATTCCACTCTTGATTATGTCATGTATGACTAATCAATTTTAACTTCTACCATGAGCTAGTCAACTAACTAGAACTCCTTTTAACCCCACTCACCACTCACCAATTACCACTCATCATTCACTCCATTTCACTTCCAATTCTCTTTCTAATTCTCTCTCAACACACACACACTATTATGAATGTATTTTTCCAGTAGTTAATCATCATCTTCATCAAAAATCACTTCAAGAATCAAGCTATAATCATCATAGGAAGAACACTTCAAAAATCCCTTCAAGTTTACTAATTTACTTCCAAGCTTTCTAATCCATTCCAAGTAATCATCTAAGATCAAGAAACCTTTGTTATATACAGTAGGTTATCTTTCTTATTCAAGGTAATATTCATATTCAAACTTTAATTCAATTTCTATAACTATAAACTATCTTAATTCGAGTAAAAATCTTACTTGAACTTGTTTTTGTGTCATGATCCTACTTCAAGAACTTTCAAGCCATCCAAGATCCTTTGAAGCTAGATCATTTTTTGTCACTTCCAGTAGGTTTAACTACTAAACTTGAGGTAGTAATGATGTTCATAACATCATTCGATTCATATATATAAAACTATCTTATTCGAAGGTTTAAACTCGTAATCACTAGAACATAGTTTAGTTAATTCTAAACTTGTTCGCAAACAAAAGTTAATCCTTCTAACTTGACTTTTAAAATTAACTAAACACATGTTCTATATCTATATGATATGCTAACTTAATGATTTAAAACCTGGAAACACGAAAAACACCGTAAAACCGGATTTACGCCGTCGTAGTAACACCGCGGGCTCTTTTGGGTTAGTTAATTAAAAACTATGATAAACTTTGATTTAAAAGTTTTTATTCTGAGAAAATGATTTTTATTGTGTACATGAAACTATATCCAAAAATTATGGTTAAACTCAAAGTGGAAGTATGTTTTCTAAAATGGTCATCTAGACGTCGTTCTTTCGACTGAAATGACTACCTTTACAAAAATGACTTGTAACTTATTTTTCCGACTATAAACCTATACTTTTTCTGTTTAGATTCATAAAATAGAGTTCAATATGAAACCATAGCAATTTGATTCACCCAAAAAGGATTTAAAATGAAGAAGTTATGGGTAAAACAAGATTGGATAATTTTTCTCATTTTAGCTACGTGAAAATTGGTAACAAATCTATTCCAACCATAACTTAATCAACTTGTATTGTATATTATGTAATCTTGAGATACCATAGACACGTATACAATGTTTCGACCTATCATGTCGACACATCTATATATATTTCGGAACAACCATAGACACTCTATATGTGAATGTTGGAGTTAGCTATACAGGGTTGAGGTTGATTCCAAAATATATATAGTTTGAGTTGTGATCAATACTGAGATACGTATACACTGGGTCGTGGATTGATTCAAGATAATATTTATCGATTTATTTCTGTACATCTAACTGTGGACAACTAGTTGTAGGTTACTAACGAGGACAGCTGACTTAATAAACTTAAAACATCAAAATATATTAAAAGTGTTGTAAATATATTTTGAACATACTTTGATATATATGTATATATTGTTATAGGTTCGTGAATCAACCAGTGGCCAAGTCTTACTTCCCGACGAAGTAAAAATCTGTGAAAGTGAGTTATAGTCCCACTTTTAAAATCTAATATTTTTGGGATGAGAATACATGCAGGTTTTATAAATGATTTACAAAATAGACACAAGTACGTGAAACTACATTCTATGGTTGAATTATCGAAATCGAATATGCCCCTTTTTATTAAGTCTGGTAATCTAAGAATTAGGGAACAGACAACCTAATTGACGAGAATCCTAAAGATAGATCTATTGGGCCTAACAAACCCCATCCAAAGTACCGGATGCTTTAGTACTTCGAAATTTATATCATATCCGAAGGGTGTCCCGGAATGATGGGGATATTCTTATATATGCATCTTGTTAATGTCGGTTACCAGGTTTTCACCATATGAATGATTTTTATCTCTATGTATGGGATGTGTATTGAAATATAAAATCTTGTGGTCTATTGTTACGATTTGATATATATAGGTTAAACCTATAACTCACCAACATTTTTGTTGACGTTTTAAGCATGTTTATTCTCAGGTGATTATTAAGATCTTCCGCTGTCGCATACTTAAATAAGGACGAGATTTGGAGTCCATGCTTGTATGATATTGTGTAAAAACTGCATTCAAGAAACTTATTTTGTTGTAACATATTTGTATGGTAAACCATTATGTAATGGTCGTGTGTAAACGGATATTTTAGATTATCATTATTTGATAATCTACGTAAAGCTTTTTAAACCTTTATTGATGAAATAAAGGTTATGGTTTGTTTTAAAATGAATGCATTCTTTGAAAAACGTCTCATATAGAGATCAAAACCTCGCAACGAAATCAATTAATATGGAACGTTTTTAATCAATAAGAACGGGACATTTCAGTTGGTATCTGAGCGTTGGTCTTAGAGAACCAGAATTTTGCATTAGTGTGTCTTATCGAGTTTGTTAGGATGCATTAGTGAGTCTGGACTTCGACCGTGTTTACTTGAAAAATGATTGCTTAACAAATTTTGTTGGAAACTATATATTTTTAACATGTGAATATTATGTGATATATTAATCTCTTAACGCGTTTGATATTATGTGATAGATGTCTACCTCTAGAACAAGTCCCATTGACTCACCTAATAATAATGAAGAGTCAAATATAAATTGGAATGATTCGTGGACTGATTCACAAGTTCCCGAAGAGGAACCGGAAGAAGAGTCGGAACCGGAAGAAGAATCGGAACCGGAAGAAGAATCGGAACCGGATGAAGAAATAGAACCGGTGGGGGAAATAATAAAACGGTTAAGTAAAAGAAAATTCTCAACCAACCGACCAAGGTTAATTATGGTCAATGGTGTTTCCGCCAAGGAAGCAAAATATTGGGAGGATTACCAATTCTCCAATGAATCGGATTCCGACGAGAATTCCGATGATGTTATAGAATTACCCCAACTGAATTTAAAAAGGCAAAAGAAAATAATAAGGGAAAGGGCATAAAAATAGAGAAATTTAATTCCAACCCCGATGAACTTTATATGTATCGTCAACCCCCGAAGTCCTTAAGTTGTAACAATGACCCGGGAACCTCTAAACCACCAAGTTTTTCTAAACCAATGTGGAAAACGACGGCTCGTATTAGGGGAACATCATATATCCCTAGAAACTTGGCAAAACGAACCAAACCGAAGAAGAAGAAACAAGCGAGTCGGAATAAGATAGTTGTATTCGTGTGGTGTAATATATGTAATATAGTGTGCTTATGATTTATGATATATGTAAAAATTGCTTGTATTAATAAGTATTTTTTTTATGAATCTAACTCTTGTTCTATTTTACAGTATAAAAACACAAAATGGATAGACAACCCAATATTTTAAGAGACCTACCCGGAGACATGATTGATGAAATCTTATCTAGAGTCGGTCAGAATTCTTCGGCACAACTATTTAAGGCGAGATCAGTTTGTAAGATATTCGAAGAACGTTCCAAGAATGCCTTGATTTATAAAAGGCTTTCGTTTGAAAGATGGGGGATATCACATTGGTAAATCCATAAGTTACGATGTGTTTACTTTGACGCATATATTGCGGGGAACCCAAATGCTATTTTACGCAATAGGTTAAGAAATTATTTTGACTCAATATATCCGAATATTGGACTTCGTGATTTAGAAAAAGCGGCTAACATGCAACATAAAGAAGCATGTTATGCTTACGGATTAGTAATGTTCGCTTCTCACCAAAGTGAGAACAAGAACATCGGGCTACAACTATTAAACAAAACGTTCCCACAAGTGACGGAGTCGGTAATTGGGGTAAGAAATGAGGTTTTTAGATTGTTACGGGACTGTTGGACATTACGTAACCCTCGTCCCTTTGACGACGTTACAACACGCTGTCTTATCAACGGCCATCACGGTTATGTTCCACAAGACCAAGGATGGGAAGTAATCCTAGTAAAACCAGAATGCATGACTTGTTTCTGGACGTATGAATTACGTGTCTTTAGTGCCTTTTCTGAACGACTTGTGTACTAGCTAGAATTATCTTCACAACCATCTTGTATCAAATTTATTGTGTGCTATATTTCATGCTATATGTAAAATAAGCGGTATTGTAAGTTTGTAAAATATTGTGTAAAAGTTTGAACGCGAAATATTATTATAATCAGTTTTTCATATAGAATTGTAGTAGTTGAATTGTATATTAGCTACTAAGTATGAACTTAACGGGTAGGTACTACCCGAATTTAAACTTATAAAACGCTAATATGAAGAAAAAGCTTTTATAAATGAGTTCATATTATGCTACAAAATACTATTAACTACTCTTAATATTCTGTATGATTAACTTGTTCCATTTGACTATTTTGAAGGAAATGGCACCGACTACTCGACACACCGTGAATATGAATGAAGAGGAATTCCGTACTTTTCTAGCTTCAAACATAGCCGCAGTACAGGCTGCGCTACATACCAACAATAACCTTGGAATTTGATGGAACCGAAGGACCGATCGGATTGAAACGGTGGACCGAGAAGGTCGAATCGGTGTTTGCCATAAGTAAGTGTACTGAAGAGGACAAAGTGAAGTACGCTACGCATACCTTCACAGGTTCTGCGTTAACATGGTGGAATACCTATCTAGAGCAAGTGGGACAAGACGATGCGTACGCACTACCATGGTCAGCATTCAAGCACTTGATGAACGAGAAGTACCGTCCCATAACCGAGGTCAATAAGCTCAAGACAGAACTTAGAGGGTTACGAACCCAAGGATTTGATATTACCACGTACGAAAGACGATTCACAGAATTGTGCCTATTGTGTCCGGGAGCATTCGAAGATGAGGAAGAGAATATCGACGCGTTTGTGAAAGGATTACCGGAAAGAATCCAAGAAGATATAAGTTCACACGAGCCCGCCTCCATACAATAGGCATGTAGAATGGCTCACAAACTAGTGAACCAGATTGAAGAAAGAATTAAAGAACAGACTGCTGAAGAGGCCAATGTGAAGCAAGTCAAAAGAAAGTGGGAGGAAAACGGTGATAAGAATCACCAATACAACAACAACAGCAATTACAACAATAATCGCAACAATTATCCCAACAATCGCAACATCAATCGCAACTACAACAAACGGCCCAACAACAACAACAACAACAACAGCAACTACAACAATCATCCCAACAACAATAATAACCGCAACAACAACAACAATCAGAAGCAGCTATGCCAGAGGTGTGAAAAGTATCACTCGGGGTTCTGCACCAAATTTTGCAACAAGTGTAAAAGAAATGGTCATAGCGCGGCGAAGTGTGAGGTCTACGGACCAGGGGTTAATAGAACGAAAGGAACAAATGGTGTCGGAACGAGTAATGGTGGAGCAAGTAGTGTCGGAGCAAGTTATGCCAATGTAGTTTGTTATAAATGTGGAAAACCGGGCCACATTATTAGAAATTGCCCGAACCAGGAGAACACGAATGGACAAGGCCGCGGAAGAGTTTTCAATATTAATGCGGCAGAGGCACAGGAAGACCCGGAGCTTGTTACGGGTACGTTTCTTATTGACAATAAATCTGCTTACGTTTTATTTGATTCGGGTGCGGATAGAAGCTATATGAGTAGAGATTTTTGTGCTAAATTAAGTTGTCCATTGACGCCTTTGGATAGTAAATTTTTTACTCGAATTAGCAAATGGTAAATTAATTTCAGCAGATAATATATGTCGGAATCGAGAAATTAAACTGGTTAGCGAAACATTTAAGATTGATTTGATACCAGTAGAGTTAGGGAGTTTTGATGTGATAATCGGTATGGACTGGTTGAAAGAAGTGAAAGCAGAGATCGTTTGTTACAAAAATGCAATTCGCATTATACGAGAAAAAGGAAAACCCTTAATGGTGTACGGAGAAAAGGGCAACACGAAGCTACATCTTATTAGTAATTTGAAGGCACAAAAACTAATAAGAAAAGGTTGCTATGCTGTTCTAGCACACGTCGAGAAAGTACGAACTGAAGAAAAGAACATCAATGATGTTCCCATTGCAAAAGAATTTCCCGATGTATTTCCGAAAGAATTACCGGGATTACCCCCACATCGATCCGTTGAATTTCAAATAGATCTTGTACCAGGATCTGCACCAATAGCTCATGCTCCTTACAGACTCGCACCCAGCGAGATGAAAGAACTGCAAAGCCAGTTACAAGAACTTTTAGAGCGTGGTTTCATTCGACCAAGCACATCACCGTGGGGAGCTCCTGTTTTGTTTGTCAAGAAGAAAGATGGTACATTCAGGTTGTGTATCGACTACCGAGAGTTGAACAAACTTACCATCAAGAACCGCTACCCACTACCGAGAATCGACGACTTATTTGATCAACTACAAGGCTCGTCTATTTATTCAAAGATTGACTTACGTTCCGGGTATCATCGAATGCGGGTAAAAGAAGATGATATTCCAAAGACTGCTTTCAGAACACGTTACGATCATTACGAGTTTATGGTCATGCCATTTGGTTTAACTAATGCACCAGCTGTGTTCATGGACCTTATGAACCGAGTGTGTGGACCATACCTTGACAAGTTTGTCATTGTTTTCATTGATGACATACTTATTTACTCAAAGAATGACCAAGAACACTGTGAACATTTGAGAAAGGTGTTAGAATTATTGAGGAAGGAAGAATTGTATGCTAAGTTTTCAAAGTGTGCATTTTGGTTGGAAGAAGTTCAATTCCTCGATCACATAGTGAACAAAGAAGGTATTAAGGTGGATCCGGCAAAGATAGAAACTGTTGAAAAGTGGGAAACCCCGAAAACTCCAAAACACCTACGCCAGTTTTTAGGACTAGCTGGTTACTACAGAAGGTTTATCCAAGACTTTTCCAGAATAGCAAAACCCTTGACTGCATTAACGCATAAAGGGAAGAAATTTGAATGGAATGATGAACAAGAGAAAGCGTTTCAGTTATTGAAGAAAAATCTAACTACGGCACCTATATTGTCATTGCCTGAAGGGAATGATGATTTTGTGATTTATTGTGACGCATCAAAGCAAGGTCTCGGTTGTGTATTAATGCAACGAACGAAGGTGATTGCTTATGCGTCTAGACAATTGAAGATTCACGAACAAAATTATACGACGCATGATTTGGAATTAGGCGCGGTTGTTTTTGCATTAAAGACTTGGAGGCACTACTTATATGGGGTCAAAAGTATTATATATACCGACCACAAAAGTCTTCAACACATATTTAATCAGAAACAACTGAATATGAGGCAGCGTATGTGGATTGAATTGTTGAATGATTACGACTTTGAGATTCGTTACCACCCGGGAAAGGCAAATGTGATAGCCGATGCCTTGAGCAGGAAGGACAGAGAACCCATTCGAGTAAAATCTATGAATATAATGATTCATAATAACCTTACTACTCAAATAAAGGAGGCGCAACAAGGAGTTTTAAAAGAGGGAAATTTAAAGGATGAAATACCCAAGGGATCGGAGAAGCATCTTAATATTCTGGAAGACGGAACCCGGTATAGGGCTGAAAGGATTTGGGTACCAAAATTTGGAGATATGAGAGAAATGGTACTTAGAGAAGCTCATAAAACCATATACTCAATACATCCTGGAACGGGGAAGATGTACAAGGATCTTAAGAAACATTTTTGGTGGCCGAGTATGAAAGCCGATGTTGCTAAATATGTAGGAGAATGTTTGACGTGTTCTAAGGTCAAAGCTGAGCATCAGAAACCATCAGGTCTACTTCAACAACCCGAAATCCCAGAATGGAAATGGGAAAACATTACCATGGATTTCATCACTAAATTGCCAAGGACTGCAAGTGGTTTTGATACTATTTGGGTAATAGTTGATCGTCTCACCAAATCAGCACACTTCCTGCCAATAAGAGAAGATGACAAGATGGAGAAGTTAGCACGACTGTATTTGAAGGAAGTCATCTCCAGACATGGAATACCAATCTCTATTATCTCTGATAGGGATGTCAGATTTATTTCAAGATTCTGGCAGACATTACAGCAAGCATTAGGAACTCGTCTAGACATGAGTACTGCCTATCATCCACAAACTGATGGGCAGAGCGAAAGGACTATACAAACGCTTGAAGACATGCTACGAGCATGTGTTATTGATTTCGGAAACAGTTGGGATCGACATCTACCGTTAGCAGAATTTTCCTACAACAACAGCTACCATTCAAGTATTGAGATGGTGCCGTTTGAAGCACTTTATGGTAGAAAGTGCAGGTCTCCGATTTGTTGGAGTGAAGTGGGGGATAGACAGATTACGGGTCCGGAGATTATACAAGAAACTACCGAGAAGATCATCCAAATTCAACAACGGTTGAAAACCGCCCAAAGTCGACAAAAGAGCTACGCTGACATTAAAAGAAAAGATATAGAATTTGAAATTGGAGAGATGGTCATGCTTAAAGTTGCACCTTGGAAAGGCGTTGTTCGATTTGGTAAACGAGGGAAATTAAATCCAAGGTATATTGGACCATTCAAGATTATTGATCGTGTCGGACCAGTAGCTTACCGACTTGAGTTACCTCAACAACTCGCGGCTGTACATAACACTTTCCACGTCTCGAATTTGAAGAAATATTTTGCTAAAGAAGATCTCACTATTCCGTTAGATGAAATCCAAATCAACGAAAAACTTCAATTCATCGAAGAACCCGTCGAAATAATGGATCGTGAGGTTAAAAGACTTAAGCAAAACAAGATACCAATTGTTAAGGTTTGATGGAATGCTCGTAGAGGACCTGAGTTCACCTGGGAGCGTGAAGATCAGATGAAGAAGAAATACCCGCATCTATTTCCAGAAGATTCGTCAACACCTTCAACAGCTTAAAATTTCGGGACGAAATTTATTTAACGGGTAGGTACTGTTGAAATGTCCCGTTCTTATTGATTAAAAAAGTTCCATATTAATTGATTTCGTTGGAGGTTTTGACCTCTATATGAGACGTTTTTCAAAGACTGCATTCATTTTAAAACAAACCATAACCTTTATTTCATCAATAAAGGTTTAAAAAGCTTTACGTAGATTATCAAATAATGATAATCTAAAATATCCTGTTTACACACGACCATTACATAATGGTTTACAATACAAATATGTTACAACAAAATAAGTTTCTTGAATGCAGTTTTTACACAATATCATACAAGCATGGACTCCAAATCTCGTCCTTATTTAAGTATGCGACAGCGGAAGCTCTTAATAATCACCTGAGAATAAACATGCTTAAAACGTCAACAAAAATGTTGGTGAGTTATAGGTTTAACCTATATATATCAAATCATAATAATAGACCACAAGATTTCATATTTCAATACACATCCCATACATAGAGATAAAAATCATTCATATGGTGAACACCTGGTAACCGACATTAACAAGATGCATATAATAGAATATCCCCATCATTCCGGGACACCCTTCGGATATGATATAAATTTTGAAGTACTAAAGCATCCGGTACTTTGGATGGGGTTTGTTAGGCCCAATAGATCTATCTTTAGGATTCGCGTCAATTAGGGTGTCTGTTCCCTAATTCTTAGATTACCATACTTAATAAAAAGGGGCATATTCGATTTCGATAATTCAACCATAGAATGTAGTTTCACGTACTTGTGTCTATTTTGTAAATCATTTATAAAACCTGCATGTATTCTCATCCCAAAAATATTAGATTTTAAAAGTGGGACTATAACTCACTTTCACAGATTTTTACTTCGTCGGGAAATAAGACTTGGCCACGGGTTGATTTACTAACCTATAACAATATATACATATATATCAAAGTATGTTCAAAATATATTTACAACACTTTTAATATATTTTGATGTTTTAAGTTTATTAAGTCAGCTGTCCTCGTTAGTAACCTACAACTAGTTGTCCACAGTTAGATGTACAGAAATAAATCGATAAATATTATCTTGAATCAATCCACGACCCAGTGTATACGTATCTCAGTATTGATCACAACTCAAACTATATATATTTTGGAATCAACCTCAACCCTGTATAGCTAACTCCAACATTCACATATAGAGTGTCTATGGTTGTTCCGAAATATATATAGATGTGTCGACATGATAGGTCGAAACATTGTATACGTGTCTATGGTATCTCAAGATTACATAATATACAATACAAGTTGATTAAGTTATGGTTGGAATAGATTTGTTACCAATTTTCACGTAGCTAAAATGAGAAAAATTATCCAATCTTGTTTTACCCATAACTTCTTCATTTTAAATCCGTTTTGAGTGAATAAAATTGCTATGGTTTCATATTGAACTCTATTTTATGAATCTAAACAGAAAAAGTATAGGTTTATAGTCGAAAAAATAAGTTACAAGTCGTTTTTGTAAAGGTAGTCATTTCAGTCGAAAGAACGACGTCTAGATGACCATTTTAGAAAACATACTTCCACTTTGAGTTTAACCATAATTTTTGGATATAGTTTCATGTTCATAATAAAAATCATTTTCTCAAAATAACAACTTTTAAATCAAAGTTTATCATAGTTTTTAATTAACTAACCCAAAACAGCCCGCGGTGTTACTACGACGGCGTAAATCCGGTTTTACGGTGTTTTTCGTGTCTCCAGGTTTTAAATCATTAAGTTAGCATATCATATAGATATAGAACATGTATTTAGTTGATTTTAAAAGTCAAGTTAGAAGGATTAACTTTTGTTTGCGAACAAGTTTAGAATTAACTAAACTATGTTCTAGTGATTACAAGTTTAAACCTTCGAATAAGATAGCTTTATATGTATGAATCGAATGATGTTATGAACATCATTACTACCTTAATTTCCTTGGATAAACCTACTGGAAAAGTGAAAAATGGATCTAGCTTCAACGGATCCTTGGATGGCTCGAAGTTCTTGAAGCAGAATCATGTCACGAAAACAAGTTCAAGTAAGATCATCACTTGAAATAAGATTGTTATAGTTATAGAAATTGAACCAAAGTTTGAATATGATTATTACCTTGTATTAGAATGATAACCTACTGTAAGAAACAAATATTTCTTGAGGTTGGATGATCACCTTACAAGATTGGAAGTGAGCTAGCAAACTTGAAAGTATTCTTGATTTTATGTAACTAGAACTTGTAGAATATATGAAGAACACTTAGAACTTGAAGATAGAACTTGAGAGAGATCAATTAGATGAAGAAAATTGAAGAATAAAAGTGTTTGTAGGTGTTTTTGGTCGTTGGTGTATGGATTAGATATAAAGGATATGTAATTTTGTTTTCATGTAAATAAGTCATGAATGATTACTCATATTTTTGTAATTTTATGAGATATTTCATGCTAGTTGCCAAATGATGGTTCCCACATGTGTTAGGTGACTCACATGGGCTGCTAAGAGCTGATAATTGGAGTGTATATACCAATAGTACATACATCTAAAAGCTGTGTATTGTACGAGTACGAATACGGGTGCATACGAGTAGAATTGTTGATGAAACTGAACGAGGATGTAATTGTAAGCATTTTTGTTAAGTAGAAGTATTTTGATAAGTGTATTGAAGTCTTTCAAAAGTGTATAAATACATATTAAAACACTACATGTATATACATTTTAACTGAGTCGTTAAGTCATCGTTAGTCGTTACATGTAAGTGTTGTTTTGAAACCTTTAGGTTAACGATCTTGTTAAATGTTGTTAACCCAATGTTTATAATATCAAATGAGATTTTAAATTATTATATTATCATGATATTATCATGTATGAATATCTCTTAATATGATATATATACATTAAATGTCTTTACAACGATAATCGTTACATATATGTCTCGTTTAAAAATCATTAAGTTAGTAGTCTTGTTTTTACATATGTAGTTCATTGTTAATATACTTTATGATATGTTTTCTTATCATAGTATCATGTTAACTATATATATATCCATATATATGTCATCATATAGTTTTTATGTAACATCCCGCGTTTTTCCGTTAAATTTATTTTTAACACCGTCTTTTTTTTTAAATAATACTTTTCGTTATTTAAATTCGTAGTTTCCGTTGACTAACGTTCATAATAATTCCGTCATTCAATTATAACATCTCTCGTTAACTTGCGTTTTAAAAATATTCGATCGGTTAAATCCCGCACCCGCTTTGAAACTCGAGGGACCGGAGTTGCCAAATGGGCAAACTAGTTGACTAGGTCAACTAGTCAACCCATTTTTCCACCATTCAATCCCTCCATCTATCTCTCTCTTTCTTTCTTTTTTTCTCTCAAGAACACAAACATAATTCATCATCTAAATTCGGATCGGGAAGCAAACTTCAAAACAAATTACATATTCGTGATCCTCTCATCATCCTCTTCGATTTGGTACCAACTTCATCTCGTTTGGGTAACATTTCTAAAACTCTAGATTTCTCTAAATTCGTGTTTTTGATTTGAAATGGTGTTAGTTAGTGTCTATGGCTCAAGTCTAACATGAATATATGTTTGGGTTGCTCGATTTGTTGTTTTTGGAGTAACTAGCATGAACTTGAAATGGGTGTGCTTAATCCTTGATTTTGGATGAGTTAATGTTGTTAGATTGTTAAAGTGCATGTTTTAATTGTGTTACTAGTATCACTAGCTTCGTTTTGATGCGTAGGTTGATTAAGAAAACTTCAAAAACATGAATATTGATTTTGTGATGTTTGACTAGGGTTTGATAGTTCTTGACATGAACTTTTGATGCTTGAATGCCATGGAATGTTAATTGTTAGTGATTAGTTGTAATGTATGCTTAATTACCTTCGAAACGGCATATCGTATGTGTAAATTGGATTCCCGAATCATAAAATACGTTTTACGAACTTGAAACTTTGAAAATAAACCCTTCTTGATCAATTGACGAGTTTTCGGTTATTGTAAATGATGTTTTTGATTGATGATATGTGGTTAGTTGTATTCCTTGTCGAAATAGCTTTCCGATGATATAAAATACATGTTCTAATTGTTTGCGGATCATAAAATGTGATTGTTTGTGTTTTGGTTCGTGCATACTTTGAAAACTGACCAGAATTCTCTGCCCAGATGGTGGCGCGGCGCGCCCCATCCCCGCGCGGCGCGCGGATTGGCCTGGTCAGATTCTGCTCACTTTGGCGCATTTCACGCGAAATGTTTGACTAGCTATCGACCTCCGATTCACATGAAACTTGTTCTAATATGCTTATATATGAATAAAAACCTCAGAAAAATAGTTCGGGACCGAACCCGAACGTGTTGACTTTTTCGTTGACTTTGACCAAGTTTGACTTTTAGTCAAACTTAACCAAACTTTTATACAATCATTCTAACATGCTTTTATACTTGTTTCTTGTATGAAACTTGACAACGTGATTCACATGCTATACTTAATTGAGTCGTAACGAGCCATAGGACTAATTGAACACATTTCACCCGACCTTGTGTCGTAACCGGTTAATTGATACAACTTACTTGTTTAGGTCAAGGCTAAGCAACTTTCATGCACACGTTTACTTGTTGAAGTACCTTTATACTCGTGCACTCGAGGTGAGATCATAGTCCCACTTTTTACTCTTTTGAACTTACTTTTGGGATGAGAAAACATAAACGATTCTTTTGAACTAAGTGAACACAAGAACGGGAAAACAAACATTCTACATACGAGTTTAGAACAAAAATCCTCAATCCGATTATCATTAGTTACATCAGATGGTGTAAGCGAGAACTTATGTTATATGGCCATATTGGGTTGACAACCCTCATCCTTGACGGTTCGCTACCGTCTACGGATGAAATATATTTTCGGGAACAGTGTTGTTCTAGCACTAATTGATGGGGTATTCAACGGACGGAACGTTAAGCTTTGATAATTGGGTGCTCGTGAATATTAACTTTTAGAATGTACTACTATTATTTCAACTTTGCAAATCTTGTGGTTCGACTTACTTTACTTTTACTCACTTACTTAAACCTATGATTTCACCAACGTTTTTGCGTTGACAGATTCTTCTATGTTTTCTCAGGTTTTCACATGGCTATTTGTTACATGCTTCCGCACTCTTTGATTACTTGATTGGAGTCTACCATGCATGCATACGCTAGGGATAGCATTTTTGGAATCAAACTTTTGTCCACTTACTTACGCTATTTATAGCAACTGTGGTTTCAGACTAATTATGTCGCAAGTTATTTCATTCATACTTTATAACTTTGTAAACTTAAACTTATTGTCGATCCGTTTGTTAAACTAAACTTTGTACCTTTCAAATGAACGCGACATAATTTTGGTCAAACGAGTCTCATATAGGGACTACGACCACGCAACGGGACCTAAGTTAACGACGCCGTCAATAACGGTTTTGGTCGGGTCGCCACAGATGGTATCAGAGCGTTGGTTGTAGGGAACTAGGACGTGCATTAGTGTGTCTAACCGAGTCGTTAGGACGCATTAGTGAGTCTAGACTACAACCGGATAGTTAGCATTTGCATTCTGACATACATTTGCTATAGATAGCACTTACTTGACTACTTGTGCATTATACTTGAATCATTCTTAGGCAAACTTTTTAATGGTACCCAACCTTCATCATACGAACTCGTATTCCGCCACTTTTTGGTAACACACGTAAATTCAAGATTCATACCCGTAAGGATGACGACGACTTCATTAGTCACACTTGTTCGGGAACTCTGTCTCCCGGATTGTTATTTGCCACCGTTTCAACTTACTATCGATTTCCCACTGGTGTTTCTTACTATCTACTTTTTGGTGTTACTACCATCACTACTCTAGGTGAGTATCGTCATCAACATTTATCACTACGGTTGCGTGCTACTCGTTATCATGACTCGTTACTCTTTTCATACCTGAATACATTTTTGTCCGACTCGAACCGCATTGACGTGAACAATCAACTATACACTTCCCTCGGGGAACGCATCTTCAGAGTTGCACCAATTCTTTCGATTTAATACGAGTCACGTTTGAGACGTCGTTACATTTTGTTCATTTTAGATTTTCGCGATTACACGAACTTGAATCTATAGAGTGATGTGGGAATGGAGGTATGAGTTAGCGTAATATAACGACACTCGATCAACGTGGTTATATTACGGTAAGACATACCAAAGTTCTAGTGACGCGTGATGGTGGTTAGACTCGATCAACCTAAACACCACCATGTGCCAAGTACATGACTTCATCCTTTCATGTTTGGACATCCGAAAACTCCGAGAATATTGATAACAACCATACCGGGGACACCCCTTCGACTTTTGTCGAACTATACTTATGCTTCCGAATGAATTACCGATTCCTCTCGACTTTAACCGTATGTTACACGTGTATACTATCTCGTCCTCGCACAGTCTTATTGACTAATTACGATTTACTCGTTATGCTCGCACCGAGGCGGAAATTTCTCTCTCATCACACTCGTACTTCCGGTTCAGGAAATCTTTACTCTAAACTCTCAATGGGGGGAGAGACTCTCCACGTTATACTAGTATTCACCTCGAGGGTGAATAGTTCCGACGAACGTTTTTTTTCCAGAAACCGATGAGAAACTTGTCCTAACAAACTTGTTCAAATATACCTTACGGAATGTACTCCGTTTCGGACCGAGATCCTCGTTTCACTTCTAGATTTTGGAGTGCCTCACAAAAAGTCTCGGGACCACGTTTAGACATGAGTACCGCACATCAACCACAACCCGACGGACCGAGCAAACATACGATTTAAGTCTTGAAAACCATAATACGAATTTGTATTACCAACTTCAAATTTACTTGAGAAAAGTATTTTCCTTTAACCGAATCCTCGTACTACAATGATTTTCATTCGAGTTTTAACGTCACTTCTTTTGAAACCACATGTGACCGGAAACGTCATTCTCCTTTGTCGAACCAAGTAAACGATGATCAATTCACGGGGCCGAGGTTATTCATGAGCAACCGAGAAAATTTATTCATATTCAGGTAAAACCCTACGCGACTCGTAATCACCAGGAGCTACGCCGATGTTAGACGTAAACATTTCAAATTCCACGTGGGAAACCGCGTCACGTTAAGAGTCGCACCTTGGAAAGGTGCAATCCGTTTCGGGAAACGTAGGAAGCTAAATCCGCTATATTTCGATCCTTTTTGAAATCTTGGGGCGTTTTGAACCCGTTGCTAGCCGTTTAGATTTTCCGACTCATTTTGAGTCTCCGTTTATCCTACATTCGATGTATCAACTTAAAGACGTGTTTTGCGAAACGAGAACTTGTTATCTCCTTTGATGAACTCACTATCGACGATAACCCTCACTTCCTAGGAGGACCGGTTGAAACCATAAATCGTGAAGCCAAACCTTAAAACAACATATGATCCCGACCGTCAAAAAATTCGTTGAAATACCCTAGAACGTACTTCTCCCTCATTCGTAGAATTGGCAACACAAAATCTCGAGTAAGATTCAACAACTACTACTTCCAACTAAATTTCGGGACGAAATTTCTTTTGAGGTGTGGATAATGTAACATCCCGCGTTTTTCCGTTAAATTTATTTTTAACACCGTCTTTTTTTTTAAATAATACTTTTCGTTATTTAAATTCGTAGTTTCCATTGACTAACGTTCATAATAATTCCGTCATTCAATTATAACATCTCTCGTTAACTTGCGTTTTAAAAATATTCGATCGGTTAAATCCCGCACCCGCTTTGAAACTCGAGGGACCGGAGTTGCCAAATGGGCAAACTAGTTGACTAGGTCAACTAGTCAACCCATTTTTCCACCATTCAATCCCTCCATCTATCTCTCTCTTTCTTTCTTTTTTTCTCTCAAGAACACAAACATAATTCATCATCTAAATTCGGATCGGGAAGCAAACTTCAAAACAAATTACATATTCGTGATCCTCTCATCATCCTCTTCGATTTGGTACCAACTTCATCTCGTTTGGGTAACATTTCTAAAACTCTAGATTTCTCTAAATTCGTGTTTTTGATTTGAAATGGTGTTAGTTAGTGTCTATGGCTCAAGTCTAACATGAATATATGTTTGGGTTGCTCGATTTGTTGTTTTTGGAGTAACTAGCATGAACTTGAAATGGGTGTGCTTAATCCTTGATTTTGGATGAGTTAATGTTGTTAGATTGTTAAAGTGCATGTTTTAATTGTGTTACTAGTATCACTAGCTTCGTTTTGATGCGTAGGTTGATTAAGAAAACTTCAAAAACATGAATATTGATTTTGTGATGTTTGACTAGGGTTTGATAGTTCTTGACATGAACTTTTGATGCTTGAATGCCATGGAATGTTAATTGTTAGTGATTAGTTGTAATGTATGCTTAATTACCTTCGAAACGGCATATCGTATGTGTAAATTGGATTCCCGAATCATAAAATACGTTTTACGAACTTGAAACTTTGAAAATAAACCCTTCTTGATCAATTGACGAGTTTTCGGTTATTGTAAATGATGTTTTTGATTGATGATATGTGGTTAGTTGTATTCCTTGTCGAAATAGCTTTCCGATGATATAAAATACATGTTCTAATTGTTTGCGGATCATAAAATGTGATTGTTTGTGTTTTGGTTCGTGCATACTTTGAAAACTGACCAGAATTCTCTGCCCAGATGGTGGCGCGGCGCGCCCCATCCCCGCGCGGCGCGCGGATTGGCCTGGTCAGATTCTGCTCACTTTGGCGCATTTCACGCGAAATGTTTGACTAGCTATCGACCTCCGATTCACATGAAACTTGTTCTAATATGCTTATATATGAATAAAAACCTCAGAAAAATAGTTCGGGACCGAACCCGAACGTGTTGACTTTTTCGTTGACTTTGACCAAGTTTGACTTTTAGTCAAACTTAACCAAACTTTTATACAATCATTCTAACATGCTTTTATACTTGTTTCTTGTATGAAACTTGACAACGTGATTCACATGCTATACTTAATTGAGTCGTAACGAGCCATAGGACTAATTGAACACATTTCACCCGACCTTGTGTCGTAACCGGTTAATTGATACAACTTACTTGTTTAGGTCAAGGCTAAGCAACTTTCATGCACACGTTTACTTGTTGAAGTACCTTTATACTCGTGCACTCGAGGTGAGATCATAGTCCCACTTTTTACTCTTTTGAACTTACTTTTGGGATGAGAAAACATAAATGATTCTTTTGAACTAAGTGAACACAAGAACGGGAAAACAAACATTCTACATACGAGTTTAGAACAAAAATCCTCAATCCGATTATCATTAGTTACATCAGATGGTGTAAGCGAGAACTTATGTTATATGGCCATATTGGGTTGACAACCCTCATCCTTGACGGTTCGCTACCGTCTACGGATGAAATATATTTTCGGGAACAGTGTTGTTCTAGCACTAATTGATGGGGTATTCAACGGACGGAACGTTAAGCTTTGATAATTGGGTGCTCGTGAATATTAACTTTTAGAATGTACTACTATTATTTCAACTTTGCAAATCTTGTGGTTCGACTTACTTTACTTTTACTCACTTACTTAAACCTATGATTTCACCAACGTTTTTGCGTTGACAGATTCTTCTATGTTTTCTCAGGTTTTCACATGGCTATTTGTTACATGCTTCCGCACTCTTTGATTACTTGATTGGAGTCTACCATGCATGCATACGCTAGGGATAGCATTTTTGGAATCAAACTTTTGTCCACTTACTTACGCTATTTATAGCAACTGTGGTTTCAGACTAATTATGTCGCAAGTTAGTTCATTCATACTTTATAACTTTGTAAACTTAAACTTATTGTCGATCCGTTTGTTAAACTAAACTTTGTACCTTTCAAATGAACGCGACATAATTTTGGTCAAACGAGTCTCATATAGGGACTACGACCACGCAACGGGACCTAAGTTAACGACGCCGTCAATAACGGTTTTGGTCGGGTCGCCACATTTTACAAGTTTTAACGTTCGTGAATCACCGATCAACTTGGGTGGTCAATTGTCTATATGAAACATATTTCAATTAATCAAGTCTTAACAAGTTTGATTGCTTAACATGTTGGAAACATTTTATAACGACCCTCATTTTTTCCATTCTATATTTTTCCAATATTAAAAGCCCAAACAATATAATTAAAACTTAATGATTAAACTTTAATCAACAATTGTTAAGTGTTAAGAGTTAGAAAACATATTAATTAACTTTGTACAAAAATTGACAAGTTAATAAAAGATGAAAATAATAAACTGTTAGTCAACACTCACTGCTAATTAAAATTTATGCATTTATGTAATATTATAACTAATAACCTATAAGTAATAAATAAAAAGTGACATTTATATAAATAATAAAACAATTGGGAACTAAATATATACAAGTCATGAATTAGTAAAAAGAAAATAATACTTATCATGTAGTAAATGTAAAAATAATAATAATAATAATAATAGTAATAATAATGAGACTAAAAAATCTTACATCCTTATGTTGACTAAAAATAAAGTGTAAACTAGTACATCCTTATGTTGACTAATTATAAACTAGTACCACCTATTGTTGACTAAAAATTATAAAACAAAATAAAATCATTAATTAGAACATCCTTATGTTGACTAACACTCTAATACTTGCACTATATAAACACCTAGTTTCTCATTCACAAATCACACCAAAATCCTCTCTCAAAAACAATCTCTCCCTCTCCCTCTCTTGTGGTATTCAGATCTTCAAGCTTGTTCTTCGTGTTCTTCAAGAATCTTCAAGGAGTTCTTCAAGATTTTCAAGGCTTTGATCTTCCATCTTCATCGTGTTCATCTTTTCTTTGTTAATTATCTTGAATCTTCAAAGGTATAACATAAACCCTAAACTATTTACATAAACTTTGATCTTTGATAATTCATATTCATATTATAAACTTGTTATTCATAAGTATATACATAAACACACCTAGATTTATATATAGATATATACATGTAAAAAAAATATTTTTATATATATATATATACATATATATAAGAATTATATATACATATACATATTAAAACCTTAAACCCTAATTACACCTAAACTATAATTCTTAAACCCTAATTAATTAAACTCTAAACATTTATGAAACCCTAGGACATTAATTACTAAACCCTAGTTATTAATTACTACTTTAATTAACTAACCCTAATTAATGAAACCCTAATACTACTTATACTAGTACTTAACATGTATACACTATTACTATTACTAGCACCTATAACCTACTAATTATATTGTAGCACAAAAACATTTTGGGATATGTATTAGAGATGTATAGATCTTCGAACTTTCTTGACGAATGGTTTCTACGAGATTCTAGGCAGAGGGTTTGGATTTCCGATTTAAAGGGTCCTATGGCTCAAGCCCCTAGATCTAAATTAGCCATTCGAAGGGAAAGGGGTGATTGGAAGCTTATCAAATACGGCAAGTATCCTAAAATGGAAACACTCATAAAAGTAGAAACTCTCTAGTCATAGAAACTTAGTAAAATAAGAAACTTTCTAAAAATAGAAACTTTATAAAAATAGTAACTTACTAGGAATAGAAACTTAGTAAAACAAACTATACTTAAACACATACTTAAACTTAAACATGGGCAAAACACTTAACTACTCTTAAATGTCAATAGGTTGACTTTCCTGCTCACTCGTTCAACTCTCTATTCCGAGGAATAACTCTCTCTACTTACTAAGGTGAATTCATAGCCCCACTCTTTATTGCTAGCAAACTTATTTAACTTATTTGGGGTGAGACACATGCTGCTTTTACTATTTACAATTTAGACACAAGTACCAACTGCTAAAACTATGCTATACCCGGCTACGTCCGACTAAGTCCCTACAGTGATATTTTTAAGTGCTGCGGCATGCTTATTTATTGGGGGTAGGCCTATCGGGAGTAACGTCCCCGATACATTTGACTCAGTCTTTGTATTACTTGATAATGAAATTTAAACCGACAAGGACAGACACAACTTGTCATGGGGCAAACTTGAACGTTTAGTCTAAATATCACGCACTGGCATAACTTTTGGATCTGCGAGATCTACTTTTTGATCCTGCGGGAGATCAACTTTACAACTAAATCTTGTGGTCTAAAAACAACGATAACTACTTTTGTTAAACCTATGAACTTCACTCAACCTTTTTGGTTGACACTTTAGCATGTTTTGTCTCAGGTGCTGTTTGATTCAAGCTTTCTTATCTACTACTTATGTGATGCTACTTGGACTTAGGATCAAGAGATATCGCATTTATTACTTCTGCATATGAACAATTACTTTATCGTTATTTCCATTATTGTAACGACATTTCATTTTCCGCCGCGTACTCAATAAAGTTAAATTTTCTCATTTAGTATTGTTCTCGTATTATAATATGTTGGTTTATTTGATATTAGTAACGTTTCTTCCAGACCCTATTGGGAGGACGTTACAGATTGGTATCAGAGCATAACCAGGCTGTTATAGAGAACCAGGATTGCAATTTTATGTGTGCCTTACTTGCTAGCTAGGGTGCCTTAGCAATCTAGGAAACTATAACCTTTCCTGCCTTACACTTAAAGCACTTAGGATTGCCTTATAATCTTAACAATCATGCTTTACCAAACTTGACTTAAAGATTCTAATCAAAGTCTCTTTCCTAATGTAGGACTACAACTTTTCTTGACCATAGTGCCTTTAATTGTTGCCTTTAACTGTTAAATGCTACACTATACTTTAGAAACTTTACTTATCTTAGAATGATGAGCTAATCTAAGAACTCTGCTCACTTTCCTGAGTACTATCCAATTACACCACCGCATCTAAATGCGACACAATGATTTCAGAAATTCTTGACATTCATAAGTCATCTATCATGGTTATGTGTATTACATATGTATTACATGAAATATTATCCATGATTTTGAAACTTTTATAATTGTTACTACTCACACACAAACGTATATAACTCCCTGTTATATCACGTACCTATATGCCTTATGCCTTTATGCATCGGTTTATGAATCGAAAAATGTCATTGGGTTATCACAGTATACGAATTGAAAGTCTTTAATCAAAAGATTATTAGATTACATACTTATCACTTTATGATCTCGACACGTCATACTGCCATTATTAAAGTATAGACACATCATATCTTATTATATCTTATCGTATCTATCCCAATAGATTTTGTCTAACACTTTTCCTAAATTCCCTCCATAAATTACGGAAATCTTTTTGCTATATACACGTATTCGAGGAGACGAATATATCATCCAGTATTCAACACTAATCTCATATCAAAAACCCTAATTCCAAACACATAATATGGATTCCTCGAACTCTTCGAGCTCCAATGGCAGCGTAACCGGAATGAACCAACCAATCAGCCATCATCTATTTTGGATGAATTGGGGATGGGTTCGTAGTAAACTTAATCAATGGAGACAAGAAGAAGGTGATCCCTTCCACCAACCGAATTCACCTCTTGGTGAAGAACCTGAAGCACTTACTGGCGAACCCGTTCGGAACACTATTTTCACCCTCATTTCCAGGATATCCAGTCACGAATATATAATATCTAAAATTTTAGATCTTATTCATCCACTTGTCCGAACCGCCAATCATCCCGGAATAATAGAAGAAGTCAACGAGCTTCGCGCTCGAGTAGTGGCTCTGGAGAATATGGTGCGAAACCTACGAACACCAGCAGCAGCACCAGCAGCATAACCAGTACCACCAGTACCATCGGCATCACCACCAACATCACCAGCTTCACCAACGACAACATCCGCATTCCACGCCTCAACATCGCACTCAGTACCTCAAACATCAACATCATACGCCCCATAGATACCAAGGAATATTATTAATAATGAGTTAAGATGTATTGACTCATTCTTCCTGAAGAATTACATATGTATACTTTATATATATGGATTGGAACAATAATAAATCTTTTCGTACTAAGCTATTACGTGTGAATCTTAACTAGTATGTACTACATGGTTAATTCATATCACAATATGCTATGATGTACATCTTTTGTTAATAACTTAACAATCGTTAATCATTGCTTCAATACAATAAACTCCATTTCGTAATAAACCAAGTGTATTACTCAAATATATGATTGATTGTATACTTTAATTTTCGATGTACTCGAAACTTTCTAGAAAATATCATTAGTGCCTTATGAATTTCACAAGAATTCCAAGAGCACCAACATCATATACCGAAGTATATCAATAACAATGAACGATGAAGTATTAATTCATAACTTCATTAGCGAAATATTTCACGACAATTATGAAATCTCTAAGGTTTTGGAGATTATTTATTCTCGTTTCAACAGCAAATCAAATGAGTTTAATATTATATTAGCTCATTAAAACCATGATTACATCTGAAGAATACATATATGAACGTATATCTTCTCTTTTGTACAAACTGTTAATTGTAAAAAATATTTTAACGGGTAGGTAAAACCCGAGAGATATTCATATCTCATATAAATATGTTACATTGTACATTCTTCCATTCTGATTCAGCAGTTGTTAACTATACTACTTACATTCACATGATATATGTATATGTTCACCAAAGAAAAACCATTTTCATACAAATTCAGTTACATACTCTGATTTTGACATATCGGAACTTAAGTAAAGCTTTAGCAAGTGTTATCTTCCTAAAGATCACTACATTCATGAATTATATTCATTCGTATTCTATGATGAATTATCAAATCAAACCACCGAACTTACCATTCCTTACTTTTGAAAATCACAACATTTCTTCGTCAACCATTAGATCCATTGATGGATGCATCTTACGCTTAAACACTTCAAATTTAAAATTCTTGAAAACATCCTTTGAATCTATCGCAATCAGCGTTTAATCATCTAAAAATGAAATTTCTTGAAACCATTTCGGATTGATAACCGATGATTCAAATATGGCTGCATTAAATGCAGAGGAAACAGAAAAATTGTAGATGGTCTTAAGGGCCAACAGTTTGATAATAAAGAATGGTACGTTGGAAAAGCTCAAAAGAAAATTTGGAACTGAAAAACGGATTGAGCTAACCATGGAGGAGACCAAGGACAAACACAAGGGCCAAACCCTATATTCAAAGAATCCAGGTAATTTTGGATCCGGTGAAATCTTTAGAGAATATCTTGCTCCGAAGTCATGTTAAAAGCTTGCGGAAAATTTTTCTTCATCAACTTTCGAACTTAGAAATTCCAAAATATCATCATAAATATCCTCTATATTTCGAAAGATATCTTCATAACGATTCATGTCCGCAATTAAGTATCTCTTTGCGATATCTTTATAAAGGAAACTGTTTTAGTTTCTATATTCTGTAAAATTCGAGTTTAAATTATAAATGCTTTGAAGAAGTGTTGGGAATTGAAGCATGAGTTAGTATAATATAATGACGTCAGGCCAACGTGATTATATTACAGTAAGTCATGCTAAGTTTTTAATGGAAGATGATGATTCATAGATTTTATAATCATCATTTTCCATGTTACACGACTCTTACATTCTATTTAACCTCTAAATATATCAAGAACATATTTTTCTTGATGATTCGGTCTTTTCCGGATATTCTGGTAATATGACAAATCAAATCGTGCTATTACCTTTCCTTTCTACTTTATATATTATGATCATTCGAAACTTCATACCTATGAATTCTGGACCATTACTCGCTTGACTTGAAGTCGGGAAGAAGAAACAAAAGCATAAAGCTCCGACATATAAGGGAAAATATAAAGCCCGATAACGACTCCGAAATTACAAACCGTGTATATCAATGCGTATAGCAATATAAAGACACGGGATAATTAAAAACACTATAACCCCAAGAGCATAGTAGAAGTAAACAGATTCCTCTGGCGGTAAAAGAAAAAGAAGAATGACTGTATAGATGGTCAATATAATAACCAGGATCAGAACTGGATTAAGAATTTTCTTAATCTTTTGGAAGTTTGAATTGAGAAAGAAAGTATAGAAGTGGTGAAGATAATGAAACGAAAGAAGCTAATTTATAGCAAAATTCCAAACACATCAATCGAGGCAAATCACCGCATTTAATCAAACAAATCTCAAAATTTCGTAAATACCGGAGAATCAAATCTTATAGATTACGAAGATTTCCTTTAATTCCTTGAATTCCGGAAATCAATCGTGACTACGTCAAAAGTTAAGGCGAACATTTAATTTTCTCATTTCACTCTTTTATGATAGCTTCATTTATACTCTTCCTATAAACGAATCGTTTTATCCATATTATTCAATAGTGATAAAACTTTATTTTTCAACTTATATTCATCATTAAAATATTCTTGTTGTAAACAATGAAGATCTCTATCAAATTTCATGACTGTGATTTTCACGAACTCCTCTTTGTTTGTCTGCCCTAATATTGTGGCATAAAATGCTCAAGGTTTTAAATGAGCTCAGTACTATTCATAACACATTTCATGTATCTAATTTACTGAAATGACTTGTATAACATCATCATTTTGAATGATATTCGCATTAATGATAAAATGTACTTCGTTGAATAACCTATAGAAATCATGGAAGGAGAGGTCAAACAAACGCGTAAAAGCAATATACCTATCGTTAAAGTCCGTTGGAATTCGCGTAGAGGCCCCGAATATACCTGGGAACGCAAAGACCATATGAAACGGAAATATCCCCATCTCTTCTCAACTGCTGATGCAAACGAGGAAACTACCTAAAAACTTCGGGACGAAGTTTTCAATAACGGGGAGGTACTATAACGACCCTCATTTTTTCCATTCTATATTTTTCCAATATTAAAAGCCCAAACAATATAATTAAAACTTAATGATTAAACTTTAATCAACAATTGTTAAGTGTTAAGAGTTAGAAAACATATTAATTAACTTTGTACAAAAATTGACAAGTTAATAAAAGATGAAAATAATAAACTGTTAGTCAACACTCACTGCTAATTAAAATTTATGCATTTATGTAATATTATAACTAATAACCTATAAGTAATAAATAAAAAGTGACATTTATATAAATAATAAAACAATTGGGAACTAAATATATACAAGTCATGAATTAGTAAAAAGAAAATAATACTTATCATGTAGTAAATGTAAAAATAATAATAATAATAATAATAATAGTAATAATAATGAGACTAAAAAATCTTACATCCTTATGTTGACTAAAAATAAAGTGTAAACTAGTACATCCTTATGTTGACTAATTATAAACTAGTACCACCTATTGTTGACTAAAAATTATAAAACAAAATAAAATCATTAATTAGAACATCCTTATGTTGACTAACACTCTAATACTTGCACTATATAAACACCTAGTTTCTCATTCACAAATCACACCAAAATCCTCTCTCAAAAACAATCTCTCCCTCTCCCTCTCTTGTGGTATTCAGATCTTCAAGCTTGTTCTTCGTGTTCTTCAAGAATCTTCAAGGAGTTCTTCAAGATTTTCAAGGCTTTGATCTTCCATCTTCATCGTGTTCATCTTTTCTTTGTTAATTATCTTGAATCTTCAAAGGTATAACATAAACCCTAAACTATTTACATAAACTTTGATCTTTGATAATTCATATTCATATTATAAACTTGTTATTCATAAGTATATACATAAACACACCTAGATTTATATATAGATATATACATGTAAAAAAAATATTTTTATATATATATATATACATATATATAAGAATTATATATACATATACATATTAAAACCTTAAACCCTAATTACACCTAAACTATAATTCTTAAACCCTAATTAATTAAACTCTAAACATTTATGAAACCCTAGGACATTAATTACTAAACCCTAGTTATTAATTACTACTTTAATTAACTAACCCTAATTAATGAAACCCTAATACTACTTATACTAGTACTTAACATGTATACACTATTACTATTACTAGCACCTATAACCTACTAATTATATTGTAGCACAAAAACATTTTGGGATATGTATTAGAGATGTATAGATCTTCGAACTTTCTTGACGAATGGTTTCTACGAGATTCTAGGCAGAGGGTTTGGATTTCCGATTTAAAGGGTCCTATGGCTCAAGCCCCTAGATCTAAATTAGCCATTCGAAGGGAAAGGGGTGATTGGAAGCTTATCAAATACGGCAAGTATCCTAAAATGGAAACACTCATAAAAGTAGAAACTCTCTAGTCATAGAAACTTAGTAAAATAAGAAACTTTCTAAAAATAGAAACTTTATAAAAATAGTAACTTACTAGGAATAGAAACTTAGTAAAACAAACTATACTTAAACACATACTTAAACTTAAACATGGGCAAAACACTTAACTACTCTTAAATGTCAATAGGTTGACTTTCCTGCTCACTCGTTCAACTCTCTATTCCGAGGAATAACTCTCTCTACTTACTAAGGTGAATTCATAGCCCCACTCTTTATTGCTAGCAAACTTATTTAACTTATTTGGGGTGAGACACATGCTGCTTTTACTATTTACAATTTAGACACAAGTACCAACTGCTAAAACTATGCTATACCCGGCTACGTCCGACTAAGTCCCTACAGTGATATTTTTAAGTGCTGCGGCATGCTTATTTATTGGGGGTAGGCCTATCGGGAGTAACGTCCCCGATACATTTGACTCAGTCTTTGTATTACTTGATAATGAAATTTAAACCGACAAGGACAGACACAACTTGTCATGGGGCAAACTTGAACGTTTAGTCTAAATATCACGCACTGGCATAACTTTTGGATCTGCGAGATCTACTTTTTGATCCTGCGGGAGATCAACTTTACAACTAAATCTTGTGGTCTAAAAACAACGATAACTACTTTTGTTAAACCTATGAACTTCACTCAACCTTTTTGGTTGACACTTTAGCATGTTTTGTCTCAGGTGCTGTTTGATTCAAGCTTTCTTATCTACTACTTATGTGATGCTACTTGGACTTAGGATCAAGAGATATCGCATTTATTACTTCTGCATATGAACAATTACTTTATCGTTATTTCCATTATTGTAACGACATTTCATTTTCCGCCGCGTACTCAATAAAGTTAAATTTTCTCATTTAGTATTGTTCTCGTATTATAATATGTTGGTTTATTTGATATTAGTAACGTTTCTTCCAGACCCTATTGGGAGGACGTTACACATTTAATCATGTAAATATCAATCTCAATTAATATATATAAACATGGAAAAGTTCGGGTCACTACAGTACCTACCCGTTAAATAAATTTCGTCCCGAAATTTTAAGCTGTTGAAGGTGTTGACGAATCTTCTGGAAATAGATGCGGGTATTTCTTCTTCATCTAATCTTCACGCTCCCAGGTGAACTCGGCTCCTCTACGAGCATTCCATCGAACCTTAACAATTGGTATCTTGTTTTGCTTAAGTCTTTTAACCTCACGATCCATTATTTCGACGGGTTCTTCGATGAATTGGAGTTTTTCGTTGATTTGGATTTCATCTAATGGAATAGTGAGATCTTCTTTAGCAAAACATTTCTTCAAATTCGAGACGTGGAAAGTGTTATGTACAGCCGCGAGTTATTGAGGTAACTCAAGTCGGTAAGCTACTGGTCCGACACGATCAATAATCTTGAATGGTCCAATATACCTTGGATTTAATTTCCCTCGTTTACTAAATCGAACAACACCTTTCCAAGGTGCAACTTTAAGCATGACCATCTCTCCAATTTCAAATTCTATATCTTTTCTTTTAATGTCAGCGCAGCTCTTTTGTCGACTTTGGGCGGTTTTCAATCGTTGTTGAATTTGGATGATCTTCTCGGTAGTTTCTTGTATAATCTCCGGACCCGTAATCTGTCTATCCCCCAATTCACTCCAACAAATCAGAGACCTGCACTTTCTACCATAAAGTGCTTCAAACGGCGCCATCTCAATGCTTGAATGGTAGCTGTTGTTGTAGGAAAATTCTGCTAACGGTAGATGTCGATCCCAACTGTTTCCGAAATCAATAACACATGCTCGTAGCATGTCTTCAAGCGTTTGTATCGTCCTTTCGCTCTGCCCATCAGTTTGTGGATGATAGGCAGTACTCATGTGTAGACGAGTTCCTAATGCTTGCTGTAATGTCTGCCAGAATCTTGAAATAAATCTGCCATCCCTATCAGAGATAATAGAGATTGGTATTCCATGTCTGGAGACGACTTCCTTCAAATACAGTCGTGCTAACTTCTCCATCTTGTCATCTTCTCTTTTTGGCAGGAAGTGTGCTGATTTGGTGAGACGATCAACTATTACCCAAATAGTATCAAAACCACTTGCAGTCCTTGGCAATTTAGTGATGAAATCCATGGTAATGTTTTCCCATTTCCATTCTGGGATTTCGGGTTGTTGAAGTAGACCTGATGGTTTCTGATGCTCAGCTTTGACCTTAGAACACGTCAAACATTCTCCTACGTAATTAGCAACATCGGCTTTCATACCCGGCCACCAAAAATGTTTCTTGAGATCCTTGTACATCTTCCCCGTTCCAGGATGTATTGAGTATCTGGTTTTATGAGCTTCTCTAAGTACCATTTCTCTCATATCTCCAAATTTTGGTACCCAAATCCTTTCAGCCCTATACCGGGTTCCGTCTTCCTGAATATTAAGATGCTTCTCCGATCCTTTGGGTATTTCATCCTTTAAATTTCCCTCTTTTAAAACTCCTTGTTGCGCCTCCTTTATTTGAGTAGTAAGGTTATTATGAATCATTATATTCATAGATTTTACTCGAATGGGTTCTCTGTCCTTCCTGCTCAAGGCATCGGCTACCACATTTGCCTTCCCCGGGTGGTAACGAATCTCAAAGTCGTAATCATTCAATAATTCAATCCACCTACGCTGCCTCATATTCAGTTGTTTCTGATTAAATATGTGTTGAAGACTTTTGTGGTCGGTATATATAATACTTTTGACCCCATATAAGTAGTGCCTCCAAGTCTTTAATGCAAAAACAACCGCGCCTAATTCCAAATCATGCGTCGTATAATTTTGTTCGTGAATCTTCAATTGTCTAGACGCATAAGCAATCACCTTCGTTCGTTGCATTAATACACAACCGAGACCTTGCTTTGATGCGTCACAATAAATCACAAAATCATCATTCCCTTCAGGCAATGACAATATAGGTGCCGTAGTTAGCTTTTTCTTCAATAACTGAAACGCTTTATCTTGTTCATCATTCCATTCAAATTTCTTCCCTTTATGCGTTAATGTAGTCAAGGGTTTTGCTATTCTGGAAAAGTCTTGGATGAACCTTCTGTAGTAACCAGCTAGTCCTAAAAACTGGCGTATGTGTTTCGGAGTTTTTGGGGTTTCCCACTTTTCAACAGTTTCTATCTTTGCCGGATCCACCTTAATACCTTCTTTGTTCACTATGTGACCGAGGAATTGAACTTCTTCCAACCAAAATGCACACTTTGAAAACTTAGCGTACAATTCTTCCTTCCTCAATACTTCTTACACCTTTCTCAAATGTTCACCGTGTTCTTGGTCATTCTTTGAGTAAATAAGTATGTCATCAATGAAAACAATGACAAACTTGTCAAGGTATGGTCCACACACTCGGTTCATAAGGTCCATGAACACAGCTGGTGCATTAGTTAAACCAAACGGCATGACCATAAACTCATAATGACCGTAACGTGTTCTAAAAGCAGTCTTTGGAATATCATCTTCTTTCACCCGGATTTGATGATACCCGGAACGTAAGTCAATCTTTGAATAAACAGACGAGCCTTGTAGTTGATCAAATAAGTCGTCGATTCTCGGTAGTGGGTAGCGGTTCTTGATGGTAAGTTTGTTCAACTCTCGGTAGTCGATACATAACCTGAATGTACCATCTTTCTTCTTGACAAACAAAACAGGAGCTCCCCACGGTGATGTGCTTGGTCGAATGAAACCACGCTCTAAAAGTTCTTGTAATTGGCTTTGCAGTTCTTTCATCTCGCTGGGTGCGAGTCTGTAAGGAGCACGAGCTATTGGTGCAGCTCCTGGTACAAGATCTATTTGAAATTCAACGGATCGATGTGGGGGTAATCCCGGTAATTCTTTCGGAAATACATCGGGAAATTCTTTTGCAATGGGAACATCATTGATGCTCTTTTCTTCAGTTTGTACTTTCTTGACGTGTGCTAGAACAGCATAGCAACCTTTTCTTATTAGTTTTTGTGCCTTCAAATTACTAATAAGATGTAGCTTCGTGTTGCCCTTTTCTCCGTACACCATTAAGGGTTTTCCTTTTTCTCGTATAATGCGAATTGCATTTTTGTAACAAACGATCTCTGCTTTCACTTCTTTCAACCAGTCCATACCGATTATCACATCAAAACTCCCTAACTCTACTGGTATCAAATCAATCTTAAATGTTTCGCTAACCAGTTTAATTTCTCGATTCCGACATATATTATCTGCTGAAATTAATTTACCATTTGCTAATTCGAGTAAAAATTTACTATCCAAAGGCGTCAATGGACAACTTAATTTAGCACAAAAATCTCTACTCATATAGCTTCTATCCGCACCCGAATCAAATAAAACGTAAGCAGATTTATTGTCAATAAGAAACGTACCCGTAACAAGCTCCGGGTCTTCCTGTGCCTCTGCCGCATTAATATTAAAAACTCTTCCGCGGCCTTGTCCATTCGTGTTCTCCTGGTTCGGGCAATTTCTAATGATGTGGCCAGGTTTTCCACATTTATAACAAACTACATTGGCATAACTTGCTCCGACACTACTTGCTCCGCCATTACTCGTTCCGACACCATTTGTTCCTTTCGTTCTATTAACCCCTGGTCCGTAGACCTCACACTTCACTGCGCTATGACCATTTCTTTTACACTTGTTGCAAAATTTGGTGCAGAACCCCGAGTGATACTTTTCACACCTTTGGCATAGCTGCTTCTGATTGTTGTTGTTGTTGCGGTTATTATTGTTGTTGGGATGATTGTTGTAGTTGCTGCTACTGTTGTTGTTGTTGTTGTTGTTGTTGTTGTTGTTGTTGTTGGGCCGTTTGTTGTAGTTGCGATTGATGTTGCGATTGCTGGGATAATTGTTGCGATTATTGTTGTAATTGCTGTTGTTGTTGTATTGGTGATTCTTATCACCGTTTTCCTCCCACTTTCTTTTGACTTGCTTCACATTGGTCTCTTCAGCAGTCTGTTCTTTAATTCTTTCTTCAATCTGGTTCACTAGTTTGTGAGCCATTCTACATGCCTGTTGTATAGAGGCGGGCTCGTGTGAACTTATATCTTCTTGGATTCTTTCCGGTAATCCTTTCACAAACGCGTCGATCTTCTCTTCCTCATCTTCGAACGCTCCCGGACACAATAGGCACAATTCTGTGAATCGTCTTTCGTACGTGGTAATATCAAATCCTTGGGTTCGTAACCCTCTAAGTTCTGTCTTGAGCTTATTGACCTCGGTTCTGGGACGGTATTTCTCGTTCATCAAGTGCTTGAATGCTGACCACGGTAGTGCGTACGCATCGTCTTGTCCCACTTGCTCTAGATAGGTATTCCACCATGTTAACGCAGAACCTGTGAAGGTATGCGTAGCGTACTTCACTTTGTCCTCTTCAGTACACTTACTTATGGCAAACACCGATTCGACCTTCTCGGTCCACCGTTTCAATCCGATCGGTCCTTCGGTTCCATCAAATTCCAAAGGTTTGCAGGCAGTGAATTCTTTGTAGGTGCATCCTATACGATTTCCTGTACTGCTAGATCCAAGGTTATTGTTGGTATGTAGCGCAGCCTGTACTGCGGCTATGTTTGAAGCTAGAAAAGTACGGAATTCCTCTTCATTCATATTCACGGTGTGTCGAGTAGTCGGTGCCATTTCCTTCAAAATAGTCAAATGGAACAAGTTAATCATACAGAATATTAAGAGTAGTTAATAGTATTTCGTAGCATAATATGAACTCATTTATAAAAGCTTTTTCTTCATATTAGCGTTTTATAAGTTTAAATTCGGGTAGTACCTACCCGTTAAGTTCATACTTAGTAGCTAATATATAATTCAACTACTACAATTCTATATGAAAAACTGATTATAATAATATTTCGCGTTCAAACTTTTACACAATATTTTACAAACTTACAATACCGCTGATTTTACATATAGCATGAAATATAGCACACAATAAATTTGATACAAGATGGTTGTGAAGATAATTCTAGCTAGTACACAAGTCGTTCAGTAAAGGCAATAAAGACACGTAATTCATACGTCTAGAAACAAGTCATGCATTCTGGTTTTACTAGGATTACTTCCCATCCTTGGTCTTGTGGAACATAACCGTTATGGCCTTTGATAAGACAGCGTGTTGTAACGTCGTCAAAGGGACGAGGGTTACGTAATGTCCAACAGTCCCGTAACAATCTAAAAACCTCATTTCTTACCCCAATTACCGACTCCGTCACTTGTCGGAACGTTTTGTTTAATAGTTGTAGCCCGATGTTCTTGTTCTCACTTTGGTGAGAAGAGAACATTACTAATCCGTAAGCATAACATGCTTCTTTATGTTGCATGTTAGCCGCTTTTTCTAAATCACGAAGTCCAATATTCGGATATATTGAGTCAAAATAATTTCTTAACCCATTGCGTAAAATAGCATTTGGGTTCCCCGCAATATATGCGTCAAAGTAAACACATCGTAACTTATGGATTTCCCAATGTGATATCCCCCATCTTTCGAACAAAAGCCTTTTATAAACCAAGGCATTCTTAGAACGTTCTTCGAATGTCTTACAAACTGATCTCGCCTTAAATAGTTGTGCCGAAGAATTCTGACCGACTCTAGACAAGATTTCATCAATCATGTCTCCGGGTAGGTCTCTTAAAATATTGGGTTGTCTATCCATTTTATGTTTTTATACTGTAAAATAGACAAGAGTTAGATTCATAAAAAAATACTTATTAATACAAGCAATTTTTACATATATCATAAAGCATAAGCACACTATATTACATATATTACACCACACGAATACAACTATCTTATTCCGACTCGCTTGTTTCTTCTTCTTCGGTTTTGGTTCGTTTTGCCAAGTTTCTAGGGATATATGATGTTCCCCTAATACGAGCCGTAATTTTCCACATTGGTTTAGAAAAACCTGGTGGTTTAGAGGTTCCCGGGTCATTGTTACAACTTAAGGACTTCGGGGGTTGACGATACATATAAAGTTCATCGGGGTTGGAATTAGATTTCTCTATTTTTATGCCCTTTCCCTTATTATTTTCTTTTGCCTTTTTAAATTCAGTTGGGGTAATTTCTATAACATCATCGGAATTCTCGTCGGAATCCGATTCATCGGAGAATTGGTAATCCTCCCAATATTTTGCTTCCTTGGCGGAAACACCATTCACCATAATTAACCTTGGTCGGTTGGTTGAGGATTTTCTTTTACTTAACCGTTTTATTATTTCCCCCACCGGTTCTATTTCTTCATCTGGTTCCGATTCTTCTTCCGGTTCCGATTCTTCTTCCGGTTCTGACTCTTCTTCCGTTTCCTCTTCGGGAACTTGTGAATCAGTCCACGAATCATTCCAATTTACATTTGACTCTTCATTATTATTAGGTGAGTCAATGGGACTTGTTCTAGAGGTAGACATCTATCACATAATATCAAACGCGTTAAGAGATTAATATATCACATAATATTCACATGTTAAAAATATATAGTTTCCAACAAAATTTGTTAAGCAATCATTTTTCAAGTAAACACGGTCGAAGTCCAGACTCACTATTGCATCCTAACAAACTCGATAAGACACACTAATGCAAAATTCTGGTTCTCTAAGACCAACGCTCGGATACCAACTGAAATGTCCCGTTCTTATTGATTAAAAACGTTCCATATTAATTGATTTCGTTGCGAGGTTTTGACCTCTATATGAGACGTTTTTCAAAGACTGCATTCATTTTAAAACAAACCATAACCTTTATTTCATCAATAAAGGTTTAAAAAGCTTTACGTAGATTATCAAATAATGATAATCTAAAATATCCTGTTTACACACGACCATTACATAATGGTTTACAATACAAATATGTTACAACAAAATAAGTTTCTTGAATGCAGTTTTTACACAATATCATACAAGCATGGACTCCAAATCTCGTCCTTATTTAAGTATGCGACAGCGGAAGCTCTTAATAATCACCTGAGAATAAACATGCTTAAAACGTCAACAAAAATGTTGGTGAGTTATAGGTTTAACCTATATATATCAAATCATAATAATAGACCACAAGATTTCATATTTCAATACACATCCCATACATAGAGATAAAAATCATTCATATGGTGAACACCTGGTAACCGACATTAACAAGATGCATATAATAGAATATCCCCATCATTCCGGGACACCCTTCGAATATGATATAAATTTCGAAGTACTAAAGCATCCGGTACTTTGGATGGGGTTTGTTAGGCCCAATAGATCTATCTTTAGGATTCGCGTCAATTAGGGTGTCTGTTCCCTAATTCTTAGATTACCAGACTTAATAAAAAGGGGCATATTCGATTTCGATAATTCAACCATAGAATGTAGTTTCACGTACTTGTGTCTATTTTGTAAATCATTTATAAAACCTGCATGTATTCTCATCCCAAAAATATTAGATTTTAAAAGTGGGACTATAACTCACTTTCACAGATTTTTACTTCGTCAGGAAATAAGACTTGGCCACGGGTTGATTCACTAACCTATAACAATATATACATATATATCAAAGTATGTTCAAAATATATTTACAACACTTTTAATATATTTTGATGTTTTAAGTTTATTAAGTCAGCTGTCCTCGTTAGTAACCTACAACTAGTTGTCCACAGTTAGATGTACAGAAATAAATCGATAAATATTATCTTGAATCAATCCATGACCCAGTGTATACGTATCTCAGTATTGATCACAACTCAAACTATATATATTTTGGAATCAACCTCAACCATGTATAGCTAACTCCAACATTCACATATAGAGTGTCTATGGTTGTTCCGAAATATATATAGATGTGTCGACATGATAGGTCGAAACATTGTATACGTGTCTATGGTATCTCAAGATTACATAATATACAATACAAGTTGATTAAGTTATGGTTGGAATAGATTTGTTACCAATTTTCACGTAGCTAAAATGAGAAAAATTATCCAATCTTGTTTTACCCATAACTTCTTCATTTTAAATCCGTTTTGAGTGAATCAAATTGCTATGGTTTCATATTGAACTCTATTTTATGAATCTAAACAGAAAAAGTATAGGTTTATAGTCGGAAAAATAAGTTACAAGTAGTTTTTGTAAAGGTAGTCATTTCAGTCGAAAGAACGACGTCTAGATGACCATTTTAGAAAACATACTTCCACTTTGAGTTTAACCATAATTTTTGGATATAGTTTCATGTTCATAATAAAAATCATTTTCTCAGAATAACAACTTTTAAATCAAAGTTTATCATAGTTTTTAATTAACTAACCCAAAACAGCCCGCGGTGTTACTACGACGGCGTAAATTCGGTTTTACGGTGTTTTTCGTGTCTCCAGGTTTTAAATCATTAAGTTAGCATATCATATAGATATAGAACATGTATTTAGTTGATTTTAAAAGTCAAGTTAGAAGGATTAACTTTTGTTTGCGAACAAGTTTAGAATTAACTAAACTATGTTCTAGTGATTACAAGTTTAAACCTTCGAATAAGATAGCTTTATATGTATGAATAGAATGATGTTATGAACATCATTACTACCTTAATTTCCTTGGATAAACCTACTGGAAAAGAGAAAAATGGATCTAGCTTCAATGGATCCTTGGATGGCTCGAAGTTCTTGAAGCAGAATCATGACACGAAAACAAGTTCAAGTAAGATCATCACTTGAAATAAGATTGTTATAGTTATAGAAATTGAACCAAAGTTTGAATATGATTATTACCTTGTATTAGAATGATAACCTAGTGTAATAAATAAAGATTTCTTGAGGTTGGATGATCACCTTACAAGATTGGAAGTGAGCTAGCAAACTTGAAAGTATTCTTGATTTTATGTAACTAGAACTTGTAGAATATATGAAGAACACTTAGAACTTGAAGATAGAACTTGAGAGAGATCAATTAGATGAAGAAAATTGAAGAATGAAAGTGTTTGTAGGTGTTTTTGGTCGTTGGTGTATGGATTAGATATAAAGGATATGTAATTTTGTTTTCATGTAAATAAGTCATGAATGATTACTCATATTTTTGTAATTTTATGAGATATTTCATGCTAGTTGCCAAATGATGGTTCCCACATGTGTTAGGTGACTCACATGGGCTGCTAAGAGCTGATCATTGGAGTGTATATACCAATAGTACATACATCTAAAATCTGTGTATTGTACGAGTACGAATACGGGTGCATACGAGTAGAATTGTTGATGAAACTGAACGAGGATGTAATTGTAAGCATTTTTGTTAAGTAGAAGTATTTTGATAAGTGTATTGAAGTCTTTAAAAAGTGTATAAATACATATTAAAACACTACATGTATACACATTTTAACTGAGTCGTTAAGTCATCGTTAGTCGTTACATGTAAGTGTTGTTTTGAAACCTTTAGGTTAACGATCTTGTTAAATGTTGTTAACCCAATGTTTATAATATCAAATGAGATTTTAAATTATTATATTATCATGATATTATCATGTATGAATATCTCTTAATATGATATATATACATTAAATGTCTTTACAACGATAATCGTTACATATATGTCTCGTTTAAAAATCATTAAGTTAGTAGTCTTGTTTTTACATATGTAGTTCATTGTTAATATACTTTATGATATGTTTTCTTATCATAGTATCATGTTAACTATATATATATCCATATATATGTCATCATATAGTTTTTACAAGTTTTAACGTTCGTGAATCACCGATCAACTTGGGTGGTCAATTGTCTATATGAAACATATTTCAATTAATCAAGTCTTAACAAGTTTGATTGCTTAACATTTTGGAAACATTTAATCATGTAAATATCAATCTCAATTAATATATATAAAAATGGAAAAGTTCGGGTCACTATAACTGTAGTGACCCGAACTTTTCCATGTTTATATATATTAATTGAGATTGATATTTACATGATTAGATGTTTCCAACATGTTAAGCAATCAAACTTGTTAAGACTTGATTAATTGAAATATGTTTCATATAGACAATTGACCACCCAAGTTGACCGGCGATTCACGAACGTTAAAACTTGTAAAAACGACATGACGATATATATATTGATATACATATGGTTAACATGAGATTATGATAAGTAAGTATCTCCATAAGTATATTAACAATGAGTTATATACATATAAACAAGACTACTAACTTAAGGATTTCAAAACGAGACATATATGTAACGATTATCGTTGTAACGACATTTAAATGTATATATATCATATTAAGATATATTAATATATCATAATATCATGATAATATAATAATTTAACATCTCATTAGATATAATAAACAATGGGTTAACAACATTAATTGAGATCATTAACTTAAAGGTTTCAAAACAACACTTACATGTAACGACTAACGATGACTTAACGACTCAGTTAAAATGTATATACATGTAGTGTATTTAGATGTATTAAAATACTTTTGGAAGACTTCAAGACATATATCAAAACACTCATACTTAACGAAAATAGTTACAGTTACTTTCCCATTCTTTTCTTTCATCAAGAATTCTAGTCGTATTCTTACCCGTATTATACACAGCTTCAAAACGTACTTACTATGGGTATATACCAATAGGAACTAGCATGGGATTCCACTCTTGATTATGTCATGTATGACTAATCAATTTTAACTTCTACCATGAGCTAGTCAACTAACTAGAACTCTTTTTAACCCCACTCACCACTCACCAATTACCACTCATCATTCACTCCATTTCACTTCCAATTCTCTTTCTAATTCTCTCTCAACACACACACACTATTATGAACGTATTTTTCCAGTAGTTAATCATCATCTTCATCAAAAATCACTTCAAGAATCAAGCTATAATCATCATAGGAAGAACACTTCAAGAACACTTCAAAAATCCCTTCAAGTTTACTAATTTACTTCCAAGCTTTCTAATCCATTCCAAGTAATCATCTAAGATCAAGAAACCTTTGTTATATACAGTAGGTTATCTTTCTTATTCAACGTAATATTCATATTCAAACTTTGATTCAATTTCTATAACTATAAACTATCTTAATTCGAGTAAAAATCTTACTTGAACTTGTTTTTGTGTCATGATCCTACTTCAAGAACTTTCAAGCCATCCAAGATCCTTTGAAGCTAGATCATTTCTTGTCACTTCCAGTAGGTTTAACTACTAAACTTGAGGTAGTAATGATGTTCATAATATCATTCGATTCATATATATAAAACTATCTTATTCGAAGGTTTAAACTCGTAATCACTAGAACATAGTTTAGTTAATTCTAAACTTGTTCGCAAACAAAAGTTAATCCTTCTAAATTGACTTTTAAAATTAACTAAACACATGTTCTATATCTATATGATATGCTAACTTAATGATTTAAAACCTGGAAACACGAAAAACACCGTAAAACCGGATTTACGCCGTCGTAGTAACACCGCGGGCTGTTTTGGGTTAGTTAATTAAAAACTATGATAAACTTTGATTTAAAAGTTGTTATTCTGAGAAAATGATTTTTATTATGAACATGAAACTATATCCAAAAATTATGGTTAAACTCAAAGTGGAAGTATGTTTTCTAAAATGGTCATCTAGACGTCGTTCTTTCGACTGAAATAACTACCTTTACAAAAACGACTTGTAACTTATTTTTCCGACTATAAACCTATAATTTTTCTGTTTAGATTCATAAAAAGAGTTCAATATGAAACCATAGCAATTTGATTCACTCAAAACGGATTTAAAATGAAGAAGTTATGGGTAAAACAAGATTGGATAATTTTTCTCATTTTAGCTACGTGAAAATTGGTAACAAATCTATTCCAACCATAACTTAATCAACTTGTATTGTATATTATGTAATCTTGAGATACCATAGACACGTATACAATGTTTCGACCTATCATGTCGACACATCTATATATATTTCGGAACAACCATAGACACTCTATATGTGAATGTTGGAGTTAGCTATACAGGGTTGAGGTTGATTCCAAAATATATATAGTTTGAGTTGTGATCAATACTGAGATACGTATACACTGGGTCGTGGATTGATTCAAGATAATATTTATCGATTTATTTCTGTACATCTAACTGTGGACAACTAGTTGTAGGTTACTAACGAGGACAGCTGACTTAATAAACTTAAAACATCAAAATATTTTTTCTGTTTAGATTCATAAAAAGAGTTCAATATGAAACCATAGCAATTTGATTCACTCAAAACGGATTTAAAATGAAGAAGTTATGGGTAAAACAAGATTGGATAATTTTTCTCATTTTAGCTACGTGAAAATTGGTAACAAATCTATTCCAACCATAACTTAATCAACTTGTATTGTATATTATGTAATCTTGAGATACCATAGACACGTATACAATGTTTCGACCTATCATGTCGACACATCTATATATATTTCGGAACAACCATAGACACTCTATATGTGAATGTTGGAGTTAGCTATACAGGGTTGAGGTTGATTCCAAAATATATATAGTTTGAGTTGTGATCAATACTGAGATACGTATACACTGGGTCGTGGATTGATTCAAGATAATATTTATCGATTTATTTCTGTACATCTAACTGTGGACAACTAGTTGTAGGTTACTAACGAGGACAGCTGACTTAATAAACTTAAAACATCAAAATATATTAAAAGTGTTGTAAATATATTTTGAACATACTTTGATATATATGTATATATTGTTATAGGTTCGTGAATCAACCAGTGGCCAAGTCTTACTTCCCGATGAAGTAAAAATCTGTGAAAGTGAGTTATAGTCCCACTTTTAAAATCTAATATTTTTGGGATGAGAATACATGCAGGTTTTATAAATGATTTACAAAATAGACACAAGTACGTGAAACTACATTCTATGGTTGAATTATCGAAATCGAATATGCCCCTTTTTATTAAGTCTGGTAATCTAAGAATTAGGGAACAGACACCCTAATTGACGCGAATCCTAAAGATAGATCTATTGGGCCGAACAAACCCCATCCAAAGTACCGGATGCTTTAGTACTTCGAAATTTATATCATATCCGAAGGGTGTCCCGGAATGATGGGGATATTCTTATATATGCATCTTGTTAATGTCGGTTACCAGGTGTTCACCATATGAATGATTTTTATCTCTATGTATGGGATGTGTATTGAAATATAAAATCTTGTGGTCTATTGTTACGATTTGATATATATAGGTTAAACCTATAACTCACCAACATTTTTGTTGACGTTTTAAGCATGTTTATTCTCAGGTGATTATTAAGAGCTTCCGCTGTCGCATACTTAAATAAGGACGAGATTTGGAGTTCATGCTTGTATGATATTGTGTAAAAACTGCATTCAAGAAACTTATTTTGTTGTAACATATTTGTATGGTAAACCATTATGTAATGGTCGTGTGTAAACAGGATATTTTAGATTATCATTATTTGATAATCTACGTAAAGCTTTTTAAACCTTTATTGATGAAATAAAGGTTATGGTTTGTTTTAAAATGAATGCAGTCTTTGAAAAACGTCTCATATAGAGGTCAAAACCTCGCAACGAAATCAATTAATATGGAACGTTTTTAATCAATAAGAACGGGACATTTCACCCTTCATCCTTCGTTGCCCATCCAAACACACGAACGGGCATTGGTTAATCCACCATCTCTACTCAAACTGCCCTCCAAAATAGTCGCATACATTCGGCCCATATGTCTTTGGTTGGTTGGCCTTGGATTAAATGGTTATCATACTAAAACCTTGTCACCGCCCGATCGGTACTGGTGTTGTATGCCAGCCTGCTTGCTCGCAAGTTCTTCGTCCATCCTTCCAATACACATGGACCGTTCTCCTTGTATTCACACTTTGTAATAGTCCCGTGTTCTACGTTTCGTGTGTTGTATAATCTTGTGTTATAGGGCATATTGTAAATATTCATTATGATAAATAAAAGTTTTACTTGCTTTTCAAAAAAATAAAAAATAAATAACTATCTTATTAACTTTCATATAACATTTTTATTGCTTATATTACTTTCTTAAATATAGCTCTTAGAACTCTCATTAATTAAAACATTACTTTATCATTTTTCTCTTTTCCTTTTTATTCTATATTTTTTCACTATAAAAGGCTTGATAACACAATATTAAAACTACGATTTGTTATAATTCAGTAGGCTTATAACTACCTTTAGTGGTTTGATTATGTTATAATTCAGTAGGCTTATAACTACTTTTAGTGGTTTGATTATGTTATAATTCAGTAGGCTTTTAACTACCTTTAGTGGTTTGATTCTTGATTAAGAATACTAATAATGAAGTGTAAGAAAGTAGATGATAATGGAGAGAAAGAAAGAAACACTTTGTAAGTGTGAGAAATAGTGCAAGTTTAATGCTTGCATTCATGAGTATTTATAGCCTAAAATCTCAATATAAAAATACATACTTTATGTACCAAAATTGACTATATGTATACACCAAAATTGACTATCCATATCTATATTATTATTATTATTATTATTATTATTATTATTATTATTATTATTATTATTATTATTATTATTATTATTATTATTATTATTATTATTATTATTATTATAATACTCCCCCTTGGATAGCAATTTTGTTTTATTGAAGATCAACTATAAATTACTGCCTCGTTAAAAACCTTGCTAAAGAAAACCCAGTGGGAAAAAACTTTAGCTAAGGGAAAAAGAGTGCAGCATGAAGTTGACTCCCCCTCAAGTAGACATCGCTTCAGCTGTTACATCTTTTGAACATGGCTCATGCCAATGTTATGAACGTGTGTTCTGAAAATAGCAGTTAGAAGTGCTTTCGTGAAAAAATCAGCAGAGTTTTTGCTGGATTGCACATATCTCATTTCAATCTGGTTATCCTTAATGAGATTTTGAGTGCATGAGAAGAATCTAGGAGGTATGTGTTTTGTTTGGTCACTTTTGATGTACCCTTCTTACATCTGTGTTATACAAGCTGCATTATCTTCATAGATAGTTGTTGGATTTTTATCGCATTCTAGTTCACAAGAATCAGTAATGAGTTGTGTCATTGATCTCAACCAAAAACATTCTCGAGTAGCTTCATGTAATGCAATCACTTCGGCATGATTTGATGATGTAGCAACAAGTGTTTGTTTTCGAGAACGTCATGATATTGCAGTACCTCTATTTAGGAATACATATCCAGTTTGAGATTTAGCTTTATGTGGATCAGATAAATAACCTGCATCTACATAACCAATCAAATCTTGTTTTGATTCGTTAGAATAAAATAATCCTAAATTAGTAGTTCCTCGAAGGTATCGAAATATGTGTTTGATCCTATTCAAGTATCTTTTGGTAGGAGCAGAGCTGAACCTTGCCAACAAATTAACTACAAAAGAAATGTCAGGTCTTGTATAATTTGTAAGATACATAAGAGTCCCAATTTCACTCATATATGGAATTTCTGATCCGTTAAGATCTTCATGATCTTCACAGTGATAAAATGAATCAGTGTCAATATTGAGTGATCTAACAACCAATGGTTTTGTCTTTAAAATTGTTTTAAAATCTTTTCGGTCTAAGTTGTTTGATGTACAAGTAAACCATTAGGCATATGTTCAATTTGCAATCCAAGTCAATACTGATCTCTTTATTTGTTCATATGATGTTATGATCATTGACATAAACAACTTACAATCACATATCCGGACATTGTTTTCTTAATAAGAACACATGTGCAAATAAGATTATTTGTATACCCCTTTTTTCTTATCAAGTAATCACTTAATCGGGTATACCATATGCGATCCGATTGTTTTAACCCATATAAAAATCTTTGTGATTCAATGGAATACATTTCCTTGTGTTTTTGCATTAGATGCTTATGATACCTTAAACCCTTCAAGTATATTCATATATATCACTATCAAGTGATCCATACAGATAAGTAGTAACAACATCCATGAGATGCATTTAAGTAACTACCAGATTGATTAAGTATCTAATAAGTAATTGTATCCATTACATAAGGATAAGTTTTTCTCATAATTCATTTCTGGTCTTTGTGGAAAATCTTGAGTTACAAGTCTAGTTTTGCCTTGTAACTTCATTTGCACATTTCTTTTTCGGATTAAAAATTCATTTGTATCCCATATGTTTCACATCTTTAAAAGTGATAACGATTGATCCAAAAACTTTTCTTTTACTTTTCTTTTATTAAGCGATTCTAATTCAGCTCGTATTGCTCCTTTTCATTGAGCTCAATCATGTCTATTTTGATATTCAATGACAGATTTTGGTTCTAGATCATCATCTTTATTCATGATGTCATGGTAATATTATATGAAAATATCTCATCAAGATTTTCATTTCATTTTGGTTCCATAATATTGCATAATTTATAACAATTTATGTATTTACATTTATCAATATCCTCTGCAGAAAGAATATTGATTTATGGTTCTTCTTGAACACTTTCTTTTACCTCATTATCAGCTGATTTTATTTTTCGAGGATTTTTATCATTGGAACCAATTGGTCTCCCACGTTTCTGCCGTAGCAAAGACTCATGAGTGAAATTATTGCCAGCTTTTGTAATTTCAATTCTAGCTGAAGCATTTACTGTTGGTATATATGATTTAGTCACTTATTTTTGTATCTTTAAATGCATAAAGTAATTAATTTGTAAGTTCTTGCATATGCATTATATTTGAACTTTCTTTTCGCATTCTTTTGTGCGAGGATCAACATACCTTAATTGATGTTCACACCATGAAACATCATTTTATTTATATTTCATTTCTCCCCCTAATATAGGGAACAATGTTTCATTAAAATGACAATCAGCAAAACGTGCTTTAAAAAACATCACCCGTCATGGGTTCAATATATCTTATGATTGAAGATGTTTCATATCCAACATATATTTCAATCCTTCTTTGAGGAACCATTTTTTGTGGTGGTGCAATTAAAAATACACTGCACAACCAAATGTTCTAAGATGGAAAATAGTTGGTCTCGACCACAATTAAGTTGGTAATGGAGAATATTTATGACTTGCACTTGGTTTAATGCGAATTAAGGTCGCATCATGTAAATTTACATGTCCCCATATAGATATTGAGAGTTTTGTACTCATTACCAATCGTCTACTTATTAGATGCAAGCGTTTATCTATTGATTCAGCTAAACTAATTTTGTGTATGCACATGAGCAACTGGATGTTCAACAACAATCCCTGTAGACATATAATAATCATTAAATATTTGAGATGTTAACTCACCAACATTATCAAGTCTCATCCTTTTAATGATATAATCAGAATAATGTGTTCTCAATTTAATAATTTGTGCAAGAAACTTTGCAAATGCTATATTACGGCTTGATAACACACAAACATGAGACCATCCTCTAAATGCGTCTATTAGAACCAGGAAATATCAAAATGGTCCACATGATGGATGAATTGGTCCATATATATAACCTTGAATTCTTTCAAGAAATATTGGTGATTCTTTCTCAATATTCTTTTCATTAATCACCATATGTGCTTTTCATTAATCACCATATGTGTTTTTCATTAATCACCATATGTGCTTTTTCATTAATCACCATATGCGCTTTTCATCATATATCCTTTTCACCATATGCTATTTTAATCATATGCGCTGCGCTTTTCATCATATGCACTTTTCATCATATGCGTTTTTAAACATATGCGCTTTTAATCATATGCGCTGTGCTTTTCATTATATGCACTTTTCATCATATGCGCTTTTAATCATATGCGCTGCGCTTTTAATCATATGCGCTTTTTATCATATGCGCTTTTTATCATATGCGCTTTTCATCATATGCGCTGCGCTTTTCATCATATGCGCTTTTTATCATATGCGCTTTTAATCATATGTGCTTTTCATAATCATCATATGTGCTTTCCATCATATGTGCTTCTGGTACATTTATATATGTATAATGTAAACCAGGACTAAGCCTTGCTAGTTTTTCAACCACATAATTCTTGTCGGTGATGCATAAATATTTCTCATTTTCTCTTATCATTTACTGATAATCATATCCGTTATGATATATATCAGAGAAACTTAATCAATTTCTCTTTGATTTTGAGAGAAAACAAAGCATTATTTACCAGAAAATTTGTAGCATTTGGTAACATGAATTTTGACTTTCTTTTTATCAAGTTCGCAGGACCTGATATAGTATTAATAATTCTTTCAGTTGATTTCAAATTAATGAAATATTTCGTAGATTTGATTATTGTGTGTGTTACCAGTATCTGCAATACATAGGTCTCTATCATCTAATTAAAATTGTATTTCAGCAAGATTCATGCTAAAACTTCAAATAAGATAAGTAAATAATGAGTAAATATTTCATCAAGATAATCAAATTTTATTACCTGAAAACAAGTTACAATCCGCAGTACATAAATGATAACACCTAATAAACATATATTTGGATGGAGTTTTAGTTGGATTAGTTAACCTCTATTATTTGCATAATTTTTTTTAATAACAGTTACGGAGTACTATATAAGACTTAATAACATATATGCTCTTTATTTTTCAACTATATAAACTTCAGTCCATTGAAGCATATATATAGAGTTAGTTTCTAATCTTGACACCGTAGTTAAATGGTTATCTAGGTAATACCCAATCAAAGATCTATAGTTCTCAGACTAGAATACTAGTAAATCTAGCAAGGAGGATTTTATGTTTTAAATGGAGTAACATAATGTTTGTAGGTTGTGGATCACACTAGAAGATATTAAAATATATCTACTCCTACTTAGTACAACAAAATTAATTAAGACTATTAAGTAAATTAAGAGTGCACATAAAAATCTAGACATCTTAGATAATTCAGATTATTTAAGTCTAAGATTGCTAAGGGTTTACATGGTTTTTAAAAGATTCAATTTTTTTTTTTTTTTTTTTTTTTTTACCAATTGAAATGATGTGTTTATTTTTTTCCCTTTTTTTTTAACTCAATCAATTTAATGATGCCACTTTTCTACCTTTCACACCTAAAATTTTGACAAAATTATAACTACTTCATTTGTCCACTTGCTCAAAAATCTTTATATATTATATCCCTACGTATCATTTGATTTAATCATTCTTATTGTAAATTTTCATTGTGTCACTACAATCTGACTAAAATTTTCATCTTCTTCATTAACGTCTCTTCCTTTTATTATTGAATTTTAATCACATCAAAATCAAAAATATAAATTAAACTCTCACATCAAACCTTGAAGTCCAATCGCACTTTGTTATATCAATTTGTTAGCCGCGGCGCTGAAGCGAGTTCCAAATTTATCAACAAAATGTTAAAAAAGGTAATTTAGGTATGTTATTTTTTTTTTGATTCAGTATTCCCCGTTTTTTAATACATGCGAAATAATCGGAACTAATTGTTAATTAATTTATATGTTCCATTTTGTTGTTTAAATCAATCCGCGTTTTATGGATAAGCCGAAGGAGTTAGATCAACTCGTAACATTTATAAAATGAGCTTATCGTTTTTTTTTTTTTTTTTTAGAATATGATATAATATGGAGTGTGTTATAATATATAGATATATATTTTTATGATTTATGATATGAATGAATTGAAAGATGAAGAGGAAGAAATGTAAGAGATGTAACCCGATGAGTATAACTCAGTGGTGGAAGAACCCAAGCTGATAAATTCTTGATCAGAAGACACACCGGAGGTTTCAAGATCTTCCGACGGTTTCAGCGACGGAGGACGGTGGCTGGCGGGAATCTTGAGAGGTGGTAGTGGTGGTTGGGCAACTAAAAGAATCATCTTGATTATATGGAGCTCTTTGTGCTGATAACGTGTTATAATTCAGTAGGCTTATAACTACCTTTAGTGGTTTGATTATATTATAATTCAGTAGGCTTATAACTATCTTTAGTGGTTTGATTATGTTATAATTCAGTAGGCTTATAACTACATTTAGTGGTTTGATTCTTGATTAAGAATATTAATAATGAAGTGTAAGAAAGTAGATGATAATAGAGAGAAAGAAAGAAACACTTTGTAAGTGTGAGAAATGGTGCAAGTTTAATGCTTACATTCATAAGTATTTATAGCCTAAAATCTCAATATAAAAATACATACTTTATGTACCAAAATTGACTATATCTATACACCAAAATTGACTATCCATATCTATATTATTATTATTATTATTATTATTATTATTATTATTATTATTATTATTATTATTATTATTATTATTATTATTATTATTATTATTATTATTATTATAACACGATTAACATTTTCCAACATTTTTTCATTATTCACTTTTAGAAATTATGACTACTCTTTTGGATTTAAGTTGGATTTGAAGTATATCTAGTAACCAAATAATTCCTATTCTCATATACCGACAACCAAAATAATTTTTATTTTAATAATTAACTCAATTATTGCCATTTATATTTTGTTCCTTCCTTCTATTTACAATTATTCATTTTAATTTGTCATATCAATAATTATTTTTATATAGTTTTCTAACGACATCATTTAAAAGTATTGTATATATATATATATATGAATAATCGTCATCCTGAAAATAATAAATAATCATCGTGTACAACACTTTCTAGCGAGTTAACCACAATCCTAAATGTTACTCGTATCTTTTAAAAAATAAGTTTTTAATGTGGCACGTGTTAAATATGTTTTTAAAATGGTATAAACGTGAAAGAAAAAAAGATGTATATTTCATAAAAAGAACTAAACTGAAAATTCATTTTTTATTTCCTTTTCTACAACAATATGTAGATTAAATAGACCACTCGTAACCATAATCTCCTTACTTATCAAGATAGACTTTCACATCAGCGCCATATCAGTATATTCCCCCATTTTCTTTCCATGATATATTCATTGACATACATGACATACTTCTTTACCATTACATGAATCCACTAAATTAATTAAATGAATTAGTTTACAAGTGTCAAATTTATTAGCACAATCCCTTTATTCTAAAACTCCACTTTCATGGTCGCACTCCCTTGCATCGGTCGTGCTCTTGTGAAGCACTCCCTTGTTTTATCGGTCGTGCTTGTGAAGTCCTTAATCATGCTATTTCACCAAAAATGTGAGAGTGAGATTTGAGGCCTAAGTGAAGGTGAGGACACAGTCAGTGGTGTCTTCACGAGGGTGGAGTGAGGACGTTATTATTGGGAGTGATCTTAATAGACAGCTCGAATCCTTCTTGGCCACTTGTATTTTGATATCTAGTTGCAGATATTCTTCAGTACTTTTTAGACTAAATAATTAAACGTGATATTATAATTTATAAGCCACCATTCACCCAAGGACCATGTATAAAAACATACTATTCCGTACTTCCAAACTTCACAAGCAAAACTCAAAAACAACCACCATGGAAGAAACTAATCACATGAAGTCTTTAAAAAGAGTTCACATCTCAAAACCTCCATTTGAGTATAGTGATCTCAAGAAAGCAGTACCACCACACTGTTTCAAACACTCTCTTTTTCGCTCGTTTAAATCCCTATTTCGCGACATTTTCATAATGTGTACCCTCTTTTACATATCAATAAACTATATTCCACTTCTTCCTAAGCCCATTTCTTATGTCGTGTGGCCTATTTATTGGTCGTTCCAAGCTGTAATATTTGGCGGTATTTGGGGCATTGGCCATGAATGTTGCCTTCGTGGCTTCACTGGTCGTCAATGGTTAGACGACCCAATTGGTTTCTTGATCCTTACTTGTCTTCTCACTCCGTACTATTCAATGAAATTTAGTCACCGTACACATCATGCTCACACAAATTCAATAGAATACGACGAAATTCATGTCCCTAAACTCAATGATGATAAATTGTATTCAAAAGTTCTCAACAATCGAATTGGTGTGATTTTACAGATTTTGTTTAATCTCACTTTTGGATGGAGTGCTTATTTATTCTTTAATTATACAGGCCGAAAGTATGAAGGGATCGCGAGTCATTTTTATCCAAATAGTCGCATATTTAATGATAGCGAACGTGGTTTAATCTTTCTTTCGGATATTGGGATATTTGTTGCTCTTTATGGATATTATCGAATAGCAATGGCTAAAGGGGTGTTTTGGGCTATTAATGTGTTTGGACTACCTCTGTTTCTAATGTGTAGTCTTTTGATGTTTTTGACTTACTTACAACACACTCATCCTTCGATCGCTCATTATGATTCAACCGAATGGAACTGGATGAGAGGTGCTTTATCGACGATTGATAGAGATGTTGGTTTTTTGAATTATTTTGTGCACGATTTGCCACGTATTCATGTGTTACATCATTTGTTTCCAACGATTCCACATTATCACGCGATCGAGGCTTTGGAGGCAGTTAAGCCGATATTAGGTGAGTACTACAATTACGATGATACTTTTATTCTAAAGGCGTTTTGGAGAGAAATGAAGGAATGCATCTATGTTGAATCTGATGATGGTGAGAAGAAAGGTGGTGTTTATTGGTATAAGAATAAGATCAAATAATATGTTTTAATGTATTTTTATTACCTTATATTTTGGTCTAGAGATGTTAATGGTTATTTGTTACGCAATACCAATCGTCCTTAGAATAAAGAAGTTGAGCAAAGTCTTAAAAAAAACTGTTGTTTAATAGGGATGCGACTTAATTTTAATTTAGTTAATACAATCTTCATATTTCTAAGAAGAATCTAGTCAACATATATTAATGCACTTTATATATATTTCTAACATGGCACCTAAACTACTTGTTTAAAAAAAAAACACAATGTTTTTGTAGTATTATTCCAATTATATTGTAATGAAAATGGAGATTCTATACTGGTGGCTGTTGTAAAACAGTATTTGAAGAAAATATATATTGTTTTGATTTCTTTTAACTTTACAAGTTTGCGGAGCAGATAAAAAGAAAAATGAAATAAAACATCAATTCTTGATGTTTAAAAACAAATGTACATTTGTGCAAAACTAAGTACCTTCTGGTTGTTTTCTTTCAATGCAGTGAAAAGAAAAAAAAAAGAAACATCAAATTTTTTATGTATAAAAACAATGTACATTTGTGAAGAACTAACTCACCTTCTGGTTGTTACCACAATTAAACCACCACGAGGGACAACTTTTGTGTTTAAAATCTTCTGACAAAAGTTGGGCGAACAGTTAGTTCATTTAACCTAGTTGCACCATGGCCAGGTCTGAAAACAGAATCATCACCACGAACCAAACAAGGGTCTGACCCGTGTTTGGACCATCAACACACCACACACCTTCAGAAAACCGATGTCTACGACCCAAAAGTTCTTGATCAATCTTGTCAAGAACCACATCGTCCTTGGGAATCATTCTAGCAAAAGGTGCGCTACTATTGACCATTTTCTCAAAGTCTTTAATGGTCAAGTAACGCGGGTGCTGTTTCGGAGGATAGTCCCAACTCCCATGCGATGTAATGAAGATCGTGGCTTATGACTATTGCAATCAAATTTAGTCCACCATATAATACATAGTAATCCTCTGTTTTTTATTTAAGAACAGCAATCTCAAACACACAATATGAATATTGCAATCAAATTTATCAAGAAGTATTCTCAATTTACTTGTATGAAGTTCAAAAGTAGCCATTAAAATACTATTCAAAATCTAAAAAAAAAAAACTTTAGTCGAGTAGTCAATTATTTTTTTTTTATCAAGAAGTTTTCTTTTGGAGTAGTCAATTATTGAAGTTAGATATCAACACAAATAAATCCCCTGTTTTGTCTAGAAAATGTTGAAAGTATTCTTTAAAAAATCCAGATTTCAATTGTACCAAACGTGTATGACATATCAAGCCGCCAGTAACAGGGTAATAGGCCTACAATTATATGATAATAGACTGATTGAGTCCCCAAAAAACGACTAAAATCATAGTCAAGACTATTTATAGCCTGCAACCACATATATATGAAAGGACCTCAAAATAATATCCATAAATAATGTGGGAGAGACGTCACTATTGTGTTATTGTTTGGACCTTTCATTCTGAATTATTAACTGATTTGACAACTTTAATTAAAGTTGTCACCAACTTAAGTCTATCTAATCTAATAACATGAAGTTCAGACACAGCTACTGAAATATTAATGAAGAGTTCGAAGAACCTTGCCGCTTTTAAAGTTGAAAAGGAGTTGCTTAAACTTAAGAACTAAAAGCTAAACAGGGTAATTTTAGAAGTTAGCAGATTAAATATCTCACCAGTGAGTACGTTGAGAGGTGATTGCAAGATCCGATTTCTTAGAAAAATAAAGACCTGGATCAACAATAATCGGCTTTGCCCTCTGGTTCCTACAAAAGCAAGCATATAAAATTAAGTATCATTATTTTATTTGCATTACAATCGAAAAGGTAAGTTAATTTTCTCTTACAATTTCCATCCAGTAAGCTTAATGTGTTCGACAAAGTTGAGAGTTCTTGATAAATTAGAGAAAACGTGAAGCAAATCAGCAAAATCAAACACATGAAGAGTATTAAAATGGCTATGAAATGTAACAAGTTTTAAAGGTATTATTTCTTTGCATTGTATGCATAATTTTCAGAAAGAATTTCAGGATTAGCAATTAAAAGTAAATTTCCTAGCGACATAGACGTAATCTATCTATATAATCATATAAAGCTCTAAAATGATCATGTTATCATTAAGTTAATTACCCTTTAATTTTCATAATGATGACATCATAATTATATATTAATTTAATTAAAAAATAATATGAAATCTTTTATAAAAGAAAATACTAATCTCTCATAAATTGTAATTTTAATTTTCTAAAAAAATTTAAAAGTTATTTATTGTTACTAATAATGAGTTGTATTCCCTTGAAATCAAAAATTTGCTTGAAATTCAATGGACCAATCAGAGCGCGACATGTGGCGCGACAATCACATGTGATTGGAAAAAAAAAATTAAATTTTTTTTATATAAATTTAAAAAAAAAAATATTCGAAATTTTTTTTTTTATGAAAATTTTTTTTTATGAATTTTTTTTTTTAAAATTTAGCATGTCAAATCCAATCACATGTGATTGTAAAACCCAATCACATGTGATTGTGGAACTCAATCACATGTGATTTTGCATATCAAATCCAATCACACGTGATTAAAAAAAATTACAATTTTTTTAAAAAAATTTCAACCGGAAACATACTTTAATTCGGTGATTTGATCAAGTTTGTTAGCGTTTCGTGATCGTATCAAAATTTTAGACTTTAATTCGGTGATTTAATCAAGTTTTGATCAAAAACTTGGTGTTTGAAGGTTTTAGCACAAATTTAGTGAAATTCGTCATTATTCGTCATTTTACTGAATTTTTTTTTTTTCCAATCACATGTGATTGGATTTGACATGAGATAATCACATGTGATTGGGTTTTACAATCACATGTGATTTACTGTATGTCAAATTTAATTATATGTGATTGAAAAAAAAAATTTCGAAAAAAAAATTTGAAATTTAATTTTTTTCGAAGAAAAAAAAAAATTTTGAATTTTTTTTTCCAATCACATGTGATTATCGCGCCACGTGTCGCAATCTGATTGGTCCCTTGAATCTCAACTTAAAAATTGTTTTCATTTGAATATTCCTCTACTAATAATTATTAATATTATTAAAAATAAAAATATAAATACTTAACTTTGAGCGAACTTTATTATTATTATTATTTACTTTTAATATAATAATTATAATTATAATTATAATTATTATATTACTAATATTCAAATATGGATTCTTTTTACGAAATTAATTACGTTAGATATGTATGCGAAAATACATGTCTCTATATATTTGTAAAAACAACGACAAGTTTCTTAGTTAAACGGGTTATTAAAATAAATGACTTTAACATTTACATTCACTTAATACCTAAAACATCTCATTAAATTGTTTCGTTTAAACAACCCCGTGATTTCACGGGTCATTTCACTAGTAAAACTACTAAACCACAACATCTTTCATTTTAAATATCTTGATATCAAAACTTTTAGGCATGATATGTTGATCTAAAAGGGTAAACGGTAGAAGGTTTTTCCCTGTCCGGGCTACCGGGAAGGCGAGTAATCTGACCACATACTCTGATGTACGCAACCCAACATGATTACTCTCTGGCTATTTCCAACACATTTCTGGCCACCACTAAATATTCGTCCTAGACATGATCAAACCTGAGACCTCTTGCAATGAATTCAGGGCCTCAACCACTAGACTATTTTGTGATGGTTATTGATCTTAAGTTTAATTATCGAGCTACTAATGTCGTGTTGCTTCTACTTGTCACTTAAACAAGAGTATATCTGTTGTTAATATACCATCCAACTTATACAATCAACATGACAAATGTCATATCAATGATTATTGATCTTTATCTCAAAACTATATAATGAAGGTAAGGATCCACTTATATGCTTTAAGTCACTAATGCGATTAAAACATAGCATCACTAGCTAGATTATCCAATTTGTGGGTTCAAATCATTTTTCCTAACATTATGTAATGACCACCCATAATCTGATAAGATATTAAAAAGGGTATTCATTTAATCATGTTATAACTACCCATACATATCCACAAGATGATAATGTTCATTTTGGAAGCATCTAAACTAATAACATCAGCAAGAAAGCATGTTATGAGATGAACATAATAGATTTTAAAACTCACCATCTTGTGTCACAAGTGGATAATTTGAAGCACCAAGATTAATAAACCAATCCCAATTCAAGCTATCCTTCAACAAAATCGCGATAGCTTGAAGGGTTGTTGCAATCATTGTAGGACCTTTATTTGTCACCAAATTCGATTGAGCCATCAACCTAACATTCTCAACTTCATTAAAAGTTGGAGCATTCTTAACCGCCATTGTTAACTCTAATCGTTCTCTGAGTGGAGCTTCAAGATCCATATGCAAAATGTATATGTTTCTTGAGATTTTTACCCAGAATTGACATCTAGGGCTTCAATTACACCAAGGATTCGATCTTTTTCAAACAAAAACTCATCAAAACCTTGAATAAAACAAAATTGAAGAAACCCAAGTTGCAGAAAACAGTGAAGATTAAAACTTTTACTAGAAAGAGTCAAGAAATTGAATTTGAGATTACTGGAATGCTCAAAAAGCAAGAATCTCTGACCTTCGGACAAAAATTAGAGACAGAATTTCAAATCCAAAATGGGTTTCGGTGGGTTGAAGCAAATATTGTTTTAGTAGAATTAGGGCATGAAAAAGGGTTGCTTACATTCAATATTTAATTTCACACTGATTAATCCGAAAATCAAATCTAGTGAAAACTGAAATAAATCGTAACCGATGTTAAAAGCAAAGGTCAATATAAAATCCATTGTTATGATTATTTTGATTAAATTATGATCGAGATTGAGTTTAACCGAACCGAATACAATTAAGCTTTTGAATTTGAGTCGTTTAATTTCATTTTTACTCTAAAGATTTTCAAATAGGAAGAAAACGTTGCAAAGCCAAAGTCGGATAGGCGACGGTGGAGCTCGGCGTTAAGGAAGAAGACGGTTTAACGTCGTCACGGAGTCGCCGACGCTGAAATCTCGGCGTTGAATTTGGAGAATGGTGAAAGAATTTTCGACTCCGAATGCTCTAGAGAGGTTTTAATAATAAGGAAAGCGTAACTCAAAGTATTAGGAAAAAGAATAGCATTTTGAGTATGATATCTAAAAGAGCAATGGACTCAGTCATGCGAATGAATATCTAATCCATCATATAATATGCATTAATATGTTGTATTTTACATTTCATTAATGTACAGTTATATATTATATTATATATATATATATATAAATCAAAAGTTCTCGCAGTTCTCGCCCTTTTTATGGTTCTCGTTTGAACTTTTGGCTATATATATATATATATATATATATATATATATATATATATATATATATATATATATATATATATATATATATATATATATATATATATATATATATATATATATATATATATATATATATATATATCAAAAATGATGATTGGTATATCAATATCCTATTACAATAGTATTAACCACAAACGGAAATAATAACGACCTGAAAAAAGGATTAATATTATCAAGCGTAAGTAAAAAGAGGGAAAAAAAAAAGTTGCTTCTTATGTTACCTTGTTTACAATTTGGGAAATTGGTGAAAATGCTCTCATTCCGAAAAGTGTTTAACAATATGCCCTCAAAAAATCGCAATTGCAAAAATGCGACATGTACACACATCACGCACCACCCATTATGCGTGTCGATCCGTGCGTAATGCGTGTTTATGAGATAATCACCGAGACGGCCCAAATTATGGCGCAATACGCATCACACACGCATCATGCGTGGTGAGTGATGCATGGACGGCGGACGGGAGCATTTTTACAATTACGATTTTTTTAGGGCATATTGTTAAACACTATTCAGAATGAGGGCATTTTCATCAATTTCCCTTACAATTTTAATCCAACGATCATGTTATCTGGTATTGGACTTGCGAAGGAACCATCCAGGCTCACACGCACCAAGATTTTAAAGGCCTGTTTTTTAAACTAATGGCCATTGGCCCAAGTCGAAGCCCGGATATGGAATGCTGTTAATGCCTTAATGGGCATTAGTACTAGTTGATTAACATGTAAATTTGATTGAAGATTTGAAGTAAACCGAGCGATTTTAAGTAAGAACTAATATTAATATTGACGGGAAAACATTGATTATCGATTTTTCGTCATGCGATAACGGTCTATAGGTTAAGTTTATCAGCAATGACGAATTTGCATGAAAGAAAGAATGTAATCTCCTATGGAACATTATGTACGCACACTGGAATTTTCATCTGTTTTCCGTTTCTACCAAAGTAACATCGGAGATGAGATGTGTTGGTTGCAACTTGACGTTATGCATGATGAATCGTGAGTTAATTTTATTTATAAGGGAGTAACTATCTTATCTAATCTAACTGGATATATTAGCATCATTTGCTGTGTCACTGGGGCAATAGGCAGTGATAAAAATAACGGGCTACTGATAAAAACACTCAATTTTTAAACAAACTATAACGATTCGCATTAAAAAAAAAAAATTCAAAATGCCCTCGCAAGTCGTAAGGTGCCTTTGCCACCAGGTCTTACGACCTTGCGGTCGTCGGGGCGCTAGGTGGTCTTGCAACCTTGCGCCTGATTGCTACTGAGCACGATTGAAAATTTTCAAATATAGATAACTTTTATTCCGTAGCTCGTATTTAGGCCCTGTTATTTTTGAAATGGTATAATTTTTAGAGATCCGTATGTTTTTATTAAAACCAAAGTCTCAATTTTTATTAAAAAACAACTCCATATTGAGAGTTGCGATTTATGTACAAATGCGTGATTTTCGAGTTAATTCAAATTGTTTTTAATTTTAGTCAGTAATGGTGGAGAATTAAACGAACCGCAAACTAGAATGTTCTATAGCTACTTATGAGTGGTCAAAATGCGTTTAAAAGTCAAAATCAACGAAAAATGACAAAGTAACAGTGTCTGATTCCGAGCTACGAGTAAAATGATATATAACGTGTCAAAGTTTAGAATAAACTTATAACTACTACAATTTAATGAACCTTTTCCTATTTCGTAATGTCACCTTACGACCCTGTCGATGCATTATTTAGGCCCAACTCACAAAATCGCAAGCCAAAAAACACAGGTAGCAAGGCTCACAAGCCCCTTGCGACTTGAAATCTTTAGTTCATGACTGGAGTTTTTCTGAAATGACCAAACATCACACTAAGTTGCAAGGGTCGCAAGACCCCTTGCGATTTGCGAGGGCATTTTGGCAATTTCATTTTTAGGGCGAATCGTTATAGTTTATTTTAAGATGCGCGTTTTGGTCAATAACGGAAAAATAAATATTATCCATTCCGAAAACTTTTTTGAATATTAAATAAAACATGCTTCTAAAAGCTGTCAAAGTTTTTTTTTATATATGGAAATATCTAATATGTACCTAAGGGCACATGATTAGGCTATTATTACATATAAAATTTATATTCCGACAATAATTTTTAATGTTTCGGCATGCTGTTTTTTCATGATTTTTCATATTTTCCTCTAAATTTAAGTTATTGAAAGTGATAAGATTAAATGTAAATTTGGAAAGAAAAAAAATTATGTTATAAATAATTTTAGATGTAATAATGTTCTTAGTGTATGCATTTAGGGTACACATTAGCCAAACCCTGATAAACTAATGAGAAATGTTACATATACGTATCGGTATAGATAAAAAGTAATTAAATTTGATGCTAATATTCGCGTAGATACTAATCTTAGTAGTGTGCATTAAACATTTTAAACCATAGATGGTTGATATAAGATTGAAAAATGCAAGTTGAATTTGCAGATGGGTGGTGTGAGTAATGACTTAATCATGTTTAGCTGGTTGAAACATCTATGTTTGATTTAATTCACGTGATGCTACACATCAAGTGTCCCACTTGTATATACTTGTATAATGTATTCTACCATTTCTACGGTTTCTACCTACCATTTCTATGTTATATTTCTTCCTTTTTTTTTTTTTTTTTTTTTTTTGGCAAATAAACAAAAACTTTTATAACAAACAAACCGGGATACAAAAGAACTCCACAAAAAGGCTCGACAACAATAAACAAAAATCAACGCTAACTAAGACCGAGCCCTTACGTGGACACCAAAAACATCAAAGAAATACAACCGAACCTATACCACAACCAACTAAAACAAAGAATCTAGAGCCAAATCACGTGCCATCTTCCCCGGTCGCTTTGAACTTGAAGGTAGACTCGATTCCAATCCCGTCCGAACAAAAGCCACCATTCCTAAATTATTAATATTAATAATTATTAATTTACTATTTACAATCGTTATTAGTTATATGAATTAAAATTTAGTTCTTTATACTCATTTCTATTCACTTTTAACTTTTTATCAAAAAAAAAGAAAGTATAATAGCGTAGAGTGGAAGGAACATGTTGCCCGTCACCAACAAGCAGTGACGAATCTTGAACATATCGAGTGTTGGATGTGAAGGATATCAAAACAAAAGATTCGGACGAACAGGGGAGGCGCGCCGCGGCCTTGGAAGGCGCGACGCGGCCTAACGTGTGATCAGTGTAGAGACCCGTCCTAATCCATCCGGACTAAATCCATATCGATTATAAACGATTCACAACAGTTGATTACATCGCGAGGTACTTGACATCTATATGATACATTTTACAAACATTGCATTCGTTTTTGAAAAGACAATCTTTCATTACATCGAAAATTGACGGCATGCATACCATTTCATAATATATCTAACTATAATTGACTTAATTATAATCTTGATGAACTCAATGACTCGAATGCAACGTCTTTTGAAATATGTCATGAATGATTCCAAGTAATATCTTTAAAATGAGCAAATGCACAGCGGAAGATTTCTTTCGTACCTGAGAATAAACATGCTTTCAAGTGTCAACCAAAAGGTTGGTGAGTTCATTAGTTTAACATAAATAAACATTTCCATCATTTTAATAGACCACAAGATTTCATATTTCCATTTCTCATAAACATACGTCCCATGCATAGAGACAAAAATATCATTCATATGGATTGAACACCTGGTAACCGACATTCACAATATGCATATAAGAATATCCCCATCATTCCGGGATCCTCCTTCGGACATGATATAAATTTCGAAGTACTAAAGCATCCGGTACTTTGGATGGGGCTTGTTGGGCCCGATAGATCTATCTTTAGAGTTCGCGTCAATTAGGGTGTCTGTTCCCTAATTCTTAGATTACCAGACTTAATAAAAAAGGGGCATATTCGATTTCGATAATTCAACCATATAATGTAGTTTCGATTACTTGTGTCTATTTCGTAAAACATTTATAAAAGTTGCGCATGTATTCTCAGCCCAAAAGTATAAAGGGTAAAAAGGCAAATGAAACTCACGCATATAAATATTGTAAAACAGTTAATAAAGCATTTGCATGTATTCTCAGCCCAAAAATGTAATGAGTAAAAAGGGAACAAATGAACTCACCTAATGTATTTTTTAGTAAAAATACATGTAACGACAATGGACAAATGTAGGGTTGGCCTCGGATTTACGAACCTATATCAATTGTATTTCTATTAAAACATATAATAGAAATCTCATAATTTTATCTATTTATATATATTATTTATATATATTTCGTAGTTATATATGATTTATACTGGATTCTATTTCAAAACATATACTTTATTTTATATCTTAAATTATATGTTATATATATTTATTTTGTACATGTACTTAAAGTGATTAATATAGTTATATTAATATCTATATATATTTAGTATTATATTATAAATACTTAATTTGTTGTATATAAGTTTTTATATAAGAAATGTTAATATGTTTTATATATAATTATATGGAATATTAATATAATTATAGTATATGTAATAACTATGTTTTATGTACAAAATATTTATTTGTTTTAAAATGATAGTTTTGATATTAATGGTTTACTAATAATAATAATAATAATAATAATAATAATAATAATAATAATAATAATAATAATAATAATAATAGTGATAATAATAATAATGATAATAATAATATTAACTTTTACAAAAGTGATACTAATTCTAATATTGTAATAATAATAATAACTTGTATTATGATAGTAATAATAATGATTATCTTAACATTAGTAACAATAATTAATAATAATAACAATAATAAGCATAATAACATAACAATAAACATAATAATAATAACTAATAGCCCTTTTATAGCTTTTATAGCTTTTTCCAAAAAGGAAGAATTGCCCTAAGCGGGACTCGAACTCGCGACCTCTCGTAAACCCAAACGAACACCTTACCACTCTTCTGCTTCTATATTTTTTGTCTTAGTACACGACATATATCTATATAGCCCGTATCATCTCTATAACGTGGCCCAATTTCCCTCGGCCCAACAGCAGTTTACTAAACTCAAATTTGCACAAGTCCAATTATCAATTAATGGCCCGATAACAAAACAGTTCACGGCCCACTAGAAAATAACCATGATGGCCCAACCACGACTTTCATTACTAATTAAAAAAAAACAACGCCATGGCCTAGTTTCGAACCTAGACCTCTCGCTTACCCAACATTTGCCCAAACCATCTACTCTATCTAATCCTTTCTGTTTAATTCAGGGAAGTATAATATATAACTTATATCCTAGCTGTTTCTTCTTCTTCCTCATTAATTCATCACCAATTATCATTCCATACTTATCTAACTATCTTTATGATTATTATTTAACAATTATCACGATTATAATTATCATGAACAACATCATCATTATTTTCGATTTCCATCTCCATAACCCATTACTATTCATCGTCTCCATCATTTTTCATCACCATCGTTATCGTTATCTAGCTTACCATCGTCATTCATATCATCTTTGTACACATAAAATCATAATTATAGAATCATAATCATCGTTAACCATTTTCACTGTCGTCATTATCACCCTTATGATACAACAATATCGTCTTCAACATACATCACCTTTATCACGCATAACACCCTTATCATTGATTCATGTACCCCTCATCTTCATAACCCACCGTCGTTGTAACAGAAAAGAGAAAAAAAAATATAAATAAATTTTTGATCGATCACTGTTTCAACATCCTTATGCTATAGTTTATCGTTGCTGCATAGAAGTAGGACAACAGCGGGTAGTAGCAGTTTAAGCTGCCATTTATGGATTAAGATAGGAGCCGGAACAGGAGCAACTCGCCAGCAGCAGTTTGATGTCGGTATAATTCAAAAAAAAAAATAGATAAATAAATAAATAAATATAAAAGGTGGTGATTCGTGATTGGCGGTTTGTTTGCGGTTGAAGTGTAGTCGACGAGTAGGTGGTGGGTGTTTGTGGTGATGGTGGAGAAGAAGTTCAAGTGGTGATCCAATAATGAAAATAGAAAACAGATAGTATGCAAAAATGGCGGTTTCACGTTGGTAATGGTGGCCGGAGATGGCGGTTATCAAATAAGGAGAAGAAGAAGAAATTTGTTGTTTGTTCGTCGATTGTTTGGGTGTTGAGTTGCAGGAAATATCAAAGGGGGTAGGTGAATATGGTGATGATTGGTGTGCATATGTACATATATATATGAATATGTATATTTATTTTAGTTGTCTATATATATAACCACAGATTCGTTTTACAACATAAGTGAGAGAATAAAGTTGGTGTTAATGGAATGCAATGAATAAAGTAGAAGTGGGATTGTGAGTTTGATCGTACAAGACTAATTGGAAAGTGGGCAATTAAGAATAGGAAAGAAAACAGAATACTTAAATGGGTGTAAATAAACAAATCAAAAAGTAGTAACAAGTACTAATCTAGTACAGTAATATTTAAGTCCCGTGAACTTCTGTGTCAAATTCAATAATAATAATAATAATAATAATATAATAATTTGAATTAAAAATGTGAGAACCTAATAGCCATCGTCTTTTACGGAATGTATTTCGTACTCCGTTGATAATTAGTGGTATATAAAAGTGTTCAGAAAAATCTCATATTTTTAAATTAACTATATTTATTTATTTTAGTCAATATGGTATGAAATACGATCCTTAATTTATTAAATAAAAATTACATCAATTGTCCCTCTCAATTTTGAGTAAAATATAAAAAGTGTTAAAATCAAATAATTAGATCCTAAATATACTTTTAATAAGACTATAACTTATATGACCCATTTTCGGATCACCTTTTATTTTAAAATCATATAAGTTAGTTTTTAACTTGATTAATAACCATCAAGATGATAAACGAGTGTTACGAGCGTTTAATAAATAAATTCTAAATTATATAAAATCAATGTACTTTTCATATATAGAAAGATTTATAGTAATGTCATGTATTATTTTATTTACACAAATAAACTAACTCATATAAGTTTCTATTTCAAATTAAAATATATATAATTACATTTATATTTAAATATGTGTGTATCTATTTACAAATAGTCGTTCGTGAATCATCGAGAGCAGTCGAAGGTCAATTGAATATATGAACATTGTTTCAAAATTTTCTAGACTCAACATTACATACTTTGCTTATCGTGTCGGAAACATATAAAGATTAAGTTTTAATTTGGTCAGAAATTCCCGGGTCATCACAGTACCTACCCGTTAAAGAAATTTCGTCCCGAAATTTGAGTGAGGTGGTCATGGCTGACAATAGAAATGTTTTCATGACAAATATGAGTTGATGAATAGAGTCTTATCATCATCGAGTAATACAGATAAAACAATTCGATTATTCGAAGCGTATGAGTGAAGTTATCACAAAAGAGTGAATTGAATTAAGTAGAGGTTAGACTTAACTTTTGATGTGGTCACAGTTGATTTCCGGAATTCAAGGGATTTAAAGAAAATCTTTAAAATCTACAAGATATGATTCTTCGATAAATAAGGAAATCAGAATTCTCTATAATTGAATACGGTGATCTGCCTCAATTACTCATGTCTGATATTTCCATTATAAATTAAACTCTTCAGTCCCATTATTCTCACCATTCCTATACTTTTTTTTCTTAGTTCATACATCCAAAAGATTGTGAAAACGCTTAATCCAGTTCTAATACTTGATATTTTCCTAATTATCATTTCCGTCATCCTTCTTTCCAATCTTCCACCAGAGAAATCTGTTTACTTCTCCTATTACCTTGGGTGATACTATTCTTAATTATACCGTGTCTTTATATTGCTATTCTTATTAATATCCATGGTTTGTGACCTCCGTGTTGTTATTGGGCTTTATATTTTCTCTTATATTTTAGAGCTCTTTGCCTTTTTATTCTCTTCTCGACCTCTAGTAAAGCGAGTAATGGTCCAGAATTTGTAAATATGGAGTTTCGAATGAACTTAATGTTCTAAACAAGAAAGAACGTAATAGCACGATTTGATTTGTCAAATTTATCAACATCACGTAAGATAGAACCATCAAGAATACATTTTCTTGATTTGTTCAGGAGTTAAGTAGAATGAAAGAGTTATATAACATGGCACAAGATGACGTTATGATCTGTGAATCATCACGCCCCATTAGAAACTCAGCATGACTTATTGTAATATAATCACGTTGATCAAGTGTCATTATATTATACTAACTCATGCATCAGTTCCCAACATTACTTCAATAACATTCATATTTTAAGCTCGAAAGTTTACAGAATATAGAAACTAACAGTTTCTATATGATGTAATACTGATAGCACGAAGAGATTAATGATTTCAGATAAGAATAGTTATAAAAATATCTTCAGAAATATGGAGGATATTTATAATGAAAGATACGATGATATCTTAGAATTTCTAGTATCGAAGGATGGTGAAGAAAATTTGTCCGCAAGAGTCAGAAGCAAGGTATTCGCTAAAGATTTCATCAGAAACAGAATCATCAGGATTCTTAATGTACAAGTTTAGTCCTTGTGATTTGTTCAGAGACTCCTTCGTAGTTTGCTCAATCAGTTTTTTTTCAGTTTCAAACTTTTTCTGAGCTTTGCCAACATACAATTCTTTATCATCAACTGTTGGCTGTTGAGGTCGTTTACAGTTTTTGTTGCTTCATTCAACTTTTCAAAATTCAGAGCATTAATTCGCAGACTGGTTGCTTTTCAAAATTTCAGAATGGAAGATCATAGTCCTAAGAGATAAATGTTATATGGATACATATAACTATTGATGTGGAAACGTTGCGAGACTCAAAATACAGATTTATTGATTCCCGGTAATTGGTATGGCAATTTTTGTTACAAGATGCGGATGAGTACATGATGAGACTTTAATAGATAGATATAGTGATTTGTCGGAGGGATTCAAGCCAAAGAGCAACGAGGTTGCTGGTACGTCTGCTGGTAATAAGATGGAATATAAAAGGTTCCCCGGTAGCAATAAAAGAGCACGCATATAAATCAAGGTTATAATAAGGTTGTTTCAAACGAAAATCGAAGTTGACTTGTTGAAGCTGTGACAAAATTGGCTAATTTGAAAAGGAATTTCAAAGTTATTTTCGGTAATAACAATGCCAAAGGAGTTAGTACAGGTATGTGTTAAACGTTTACTCAGGTTCCGAGAGTTTTTCAGGTGCATCTCTATATGCATCAATCTTTTCTTCCGTAGATGAAGTACAGTTGGTTCATTCTCTCGATTGAGGTGTTTTCAAGAATTGTGAAAGGTTTGAACGCAGATTGTAATCGTCAAGATACAAACGAGGTTTAGGATGAAATTAAGTGGCAAACTTGAAGAATTATTTAGTTTCATATGTTATAATCAGTATTTTAATTCATTTTAATTGTCCAATATTATTCGTCCACAGTCGATAGTCCACAGTTAACAGTCCAATAATTTATATACAGTTTAATATATAACATTCGAATTAATTAATACGTATCGTGACCCGTGTACATGTCTCAGACTCGATCACAACTCAAATTATATATATTATTATAGAATCAACCTCAACCCTGTATAGAGAACTCGATCATTACTACATATAGAGTGTCTATGGTTATTCCAAATAATATATATATAGATGCGTCGATATGATATGTCAAAACCTTGTATACGTGTCCCGATATTTAAAATGCGTAAAATAAATACAGAAATTAAATGACGATAAATAAAATGCGTAAAGTAAATAACAGAAATTAAATGACGATAAATAAAATTGTGAGGATATAAAATGCGATAAATAAACTGCGATAAATGAATTGCGATAATTAAATTGCGATAAATAACTTGCGATAAAATAAAATGTAATACAGAATTAACAGTTAGCCAGGAACAGTTAGCTAGAATCTTGTTAGCGTGGTTTCTTAACAAAATTTTCTCATAGTTAATTTGTTTGTTTCTAATAAATTTTATTTTGTCCAATATTTTCTTCATTATGCCACTTGTTGGATTCTGATAGGTCAAAATCCAAATATGAAATTAAATGAAAATGGTTATTCTGCAGTGAACGGATACGTGTATCTGTGGATGTAAGTAGGATAGTAATTGACCGTTGAATCAGATTCAAAGAATGTACAGTATAACTTATTAAAGTGAGATCTAAATATTTCTCGGGTATTACCTACCTGTTAAAATATTTTCACCATTAACAGTTTGTACAAAAGAATTTTTAATTACAATCTTTATGAAAACATATATACATATATATTTTCTTCAGATATAATCATGGATTTAATGAGTTAATATGATATTAAGCTCATCAGATTTCTGGCTAGAACTAGAGTACATAATCTCTAAAACATTAGAGATTACGTAATCATCACGAAGGATGAAGATAGTTTATGTAGAACGATTCGTAGAACGATGATTATGCTTGAGGTATCGATTACGAGGTTGAGACGTGTGATGATGTTGTTGTTGTTGGTACTGGTTATGCTGCTGGTGCTGCTGATGGTGGTACTGTTGCTGTCAATGCTACAAGTGTTGTTGGTGCTGAGGTTGGTGATGATGTTGGTGTAGTAAGTATAGCTTGTAGATCACGCACCATTCTTGTCAGGGTTTCTATCCTACCCTCTATCATTTCTATCCATCCACTCATCTGATTTGATAGATCTTGATTATCAATTCGAAGTTCTCTAACTTCTTCTAATATTCCCCTTCGATTGGTATTCGAAAGTAGAGGTTGAATATTTTCTGAGATTGCAGTAATGCGACCTTCGAGGCGGAATATTTTAGCAAGAAGGGTCAATACAGTGTTGCGCATAGGTTCACCGGTGAGTACATCGTTTTCTCTAATGTTAGGAGGTAAGTTTGGTTCGCAGTAGGGCTCGCCTTCTTCATTTCTCCATCGAGTGAGTAAGTCTCGGACCCACCCCCATCTTCTCCAGAAAGAAAAATAACTAAATGGTTGAGGCACTTCTGGTTCATTGACTTCGGAGTCTGCTTCAATATACATCTCGAAATCGCTTCCGGAACTAATGGAATCCAAGCTAGGTGTAGGATCCATCTCTCACGATCAGTTAAAGGGTTTTGATATGAAATGATTTTCGAATATCGAATGATATTCTAATTATATATAGAATATCTATACATACTTCCAAAGATCCCGTGAATTACGAAGATAAATAAGGAAACGTGTCAGATAAAGTCTACAGTGACAGATTCGCTAAGATATGAATTTTTGTCTATACACTATTTATGCAGTCAATGCAGTAAAATGTGTCTAGACTAAGAATAATGAGCAGGTAATTTCCTAAGGATGATAAGCAGATGATTTCCGACAAAAATGATAAGCAAAACTTTTGACATGCAGATACGGTCGAAGTCCAGACTCTCTAATGCATCCTAACGACTATCAGTTAGGCACACTAATACAAGACCTGGTTCGCTAAGACCACCGCTCTGATACCAACTGTAGAGACCCATCCTAATCCATCCAGACTAAATCCATATCGATTATAAACGATTCACAACAGTTGATTACATCGCGAGGTACTTGACATCTATACGATACATTTTACAAACATTGCATTCGTTTTTGAAAAGACAATCTTTCATTACATCAAAAATTGACGGCATGCATACCATTTCATAATATATCTAACTATAATTGACTTAATTATAATCTTGATGAACTCAATGACTCGAATGCAATGTCTTTTGAAATATGTCATGAATGATTCCAAGTAATATCTTTAAAATGAGCAAATGCACAGCGGAAGATTTCTTTCGTACCTGAGAATAAACATGCTTTCAAGTGTCAACCAAAAGGTTGGTGAGTTCATTAGTTTAACATAAATAAACATTTCCATCATTTTAATAGACCACAAGATTTCATATTTCCATTTCTCATAAACATACGTCCCATGCATAGAGACAAAAATATCATTCATATGGATTGAACACCTGGTAACCGACATTCACAATATGCATATAAGAATATCCCCATCATTCCGGGATCCTCCTTCGGACATGATATAATTTCGAAGTACTAAAGCATCCGGTACTTTGGATGGGGCTTGTTGGGCCCGATAGATCTATCTTTAGAGTTCGCGTCAATTAGGGTGTCTGTTCCCTAATTCTTAGATTACCAGACTTAATAAAAAAGGGGCATATTCGATTTCGATAATTCAACCATGTAATGTAGTTTCGATTACTTGTGTCTATTTCGTAAAACATTTATAAAAGTTGCGCATGTATTCTCAGCCCAAAAGTATAAAGGGTAAAAAGGCAAATGAAACTCACGCATATAAATATTGTAAAACAGTTAATAAAGCATTTGCATGTATTCTCAGCCCAAAAATGTAATGAGTAAAAAGGGAACAAATGAACTCACCTAATGTATTTTTTAGTAAAAATACATGTAACGACAATGGACAAATGTAGGGTTGGCCTCGGATTTACGAACCTATATCAATTGTATTTCTATTAAAACATATAATAGAAATCTCATAATTTTATCTATTTATATATATTATATATATATATTTCGTAGTTATATATGATTTATACTGGATTCTATTTCAAAACATATACTTTATTTTATATCTTAAATTATATGTTATATATATTTATTTTGTACATGTACTTAAAGTGATTAATATAGTTATATTAATATCTATATATATTTAGTATTATATTATAAATACTTAATTTGTTGTATATAAGTTTTTATATAAGAAATGTTAATATGTTTTATATATAATTATATGGAATATTAATATAATTATAGTATATGTAATAACTATGTTTTATGTACAAAATATTTATTTGTTTTAAAATGATAGTTTTGATATTAATGGTTTACTAATAATAATAATAATAATAATAATAATAATAATAATAATAATAATAATAATAATAATAATAATAATAATAATAATAATAATAATAATAATAATAATAGTGATAATAATAATAATAATGATAATAATAATATTAACTTTTACAAAAGTGATACTAATTCTAATATTGTAATAATAATAATAACTTGTATTATGATAGTAATAATAATGATTATCTTAACATTAGTAACAATAATTAATAATAATAACAATAATAAGCATAATAACATAACAATAAACATAATAATAATAACTAATAGTAATAATAATAGGGAAAAGAAGGGAAAAAAAATATAAGAGTGTATACCCCTTTTATAGCTTTTTCCAAAAAGGAAGAATTGCCCTAAGCGGGACTCGAACTCGCGACCTCTCGTAAACCCAAACAAACACCTTGCCACTCTTCTGCTTCTATATTTTTTGTCTTAGTACACGACATATATCTATATAGCCCGTATCATCTCTATAACGTGGCCCAATTTCCCTCGGTCCAACAGCAGTTTACTAAACTCAAATTTGCACAAGTCCAATTATCAATTATTGGCCCGATAACAAAACAGTTCACGGCCCACTAGAAAATAACCATGATGGCCCAACCATGACTTTTATTACTAATTAAAAAAAATAACGCCATGGCCTAGTTTTGAACCTAGGACCTCTCGCTCACCCAACATTTGCCCAAACCATCTGCTCTATCTGATCCTTTCTGTTTAATTCAGGGAAGTATAATATATAACTTATATCCTAGCTGTTTCTTCTTCTTCCTCATTAATTCATCACCAATTATCATTCCATACTTATCTAACTATCTTTATGATTATTATTTAACAATCATCACGATTATAATTATCATGAACAACATCATCATTATTTTCGATTTCCATCTCCATAACCCATTACTATTCATCATCTCCATCATTTTTCATCACGATCGTTATCGTTATCTAGCTTACCATCGTCATTCATATCATCTTTGTACACATAAAATCATAATTATAGAATCATAATCATCGTTAACCATTTTCACTGTCGTCTTTATCACCCTTATGATACAACAATATCATCTTCAACATACATCACCTTTATCACGCATAACACCCTTATCATTGATTCATGTACCCCTCATCTTCATAACCCACCGTCGTTGTAACAGAAAAGAGAAAAAAAATATAAATAAATTTTTGATCGATCACTGTTTCAACATCCTTATGCTATAGTTTGTCGTTGCTGCATAGAAGTAGGACAACAGTGGGTAGTAGCAGTTTAAACTGCCATTTATCGATTAAGATAGGATCCGGAACAGGAGCAACTCGCCAGCAGCAGTTTGATGTCGGTATAATTCAAAAAAAAATAGATAAATAAATAAATAAATATAAAAGATGGTGATTCGTGGTTGGCGGTTTGTTTGTGGTTGAAGTGTAGTCGACGAGTAGGTGGTGGGCGTTTGTGGTGATGGTGGAGAAGAAGTTCAAGTGGTGATCCAATAATGAAAATAGAAAACATATAGTATGCAAAAATGGCGGTTTCACGTTGGTAATGGTGGCCGGAGATGGCGGTTATCAAATAAGGAGAAGAAGAAGAAATTTGTTGTTTGTTCGTCGATTGTTTGGGTGTTGAGTTGCAGGAAATATCAAAGGGGGTAGATGAATATGGTGATGATTGGTGTGCATATGTACATATATATGAATATGTATATTTATTTTAGTTGTCTATATATATAACCACAGATTCGTTTTACAACATATGTGAGAGAATAAAGTTGGTGTTAATGGAATGCAATGAATAAAGTAGAAGTGGGATTGTGAGTTTGATCGTACAAGACTAATTGGAAAGTGGGCAATTAAGAATAGGAAAGAAAACAGAATACTTAAATGGGTGTAAATAAACAAATCAAAAAGTAGTAACAAGTACTAATCTAGTACAGTAATATTTAAGTCCCGTGAACTTCTGTGTCAAATTCAATAATAATAATAATAATAATATAATAATAATTTGAATTAAAAACGTGAGAACCTAATAGCCATCGTCTTTTACGGAATGTATTTCGTACTCCGTTGATAATTAGTGGTATATAAAAGTGTTCAGAAAAATCTCATATTTTTAAATTAACTATATTTATTTATTTTAGTCATTATGGTATGAAATACGATCCTTAATTTATTAAATAAAAATTACATCAATTGTCCCTCTCAATTTTGAGTAAAATATAAAAAGTGTTAAAATCAAATAATTAGATCCTAAATATACTTTTAATAAGCCTATAACTTATATGACCCATTTTCGGATCACCTTTTATTTTAAAATCATATAAGTTAGTTTTTAACTTGATTAATAACCATCAAGATGATAAACGAGTGTTACGAGCGTTTAATAAATAAATTCTAAATTATATAAAATCAATGTACTTTTCATATATAGATAGATTTATAGTAATGTCATGTATTATTTTATTTACACAAATAAACTAACTCATATAAGTTTCTATTTCAAATTAAAATATATATAATTACATTTATATTTAAATATGTGTGTATCTATTTACAAATAGTCGTTCGTGAATCATCGAGAGCAGTCGTAGGTCAACTGAATATATGAACATTGTTTCAAAATTTTCTAGACTCAACATTACATACTTTGCTTATCGTGTCAGAAACATATAAAGATTAAGTTTTAATTTGGTCAGAAATTCCCGGGTCGTCACAGTACCTACCCGTTAAAGAAATTTCATCCTGAAATTTGAGTGAGGTGGTCATGGCGGACAATAGAAATGTTTTCATGACAAATATGAGTTGATGAATAGAGTCTTATCATCATCGAGTAATACAGATAAAACAATTCAATTATTCGAAGCGTATGAGTGAAGTTATCACAAAAGAGTGAATTGAATTAAGTAGAGGTTAGACTTAACTTTTGATGTGGTCACAGTTGATTTCCGGAATTCAAGGGATTTAAAGAAAATCTTTAAAATCTACAAGATATGGTTCTTCGGTAAATAAGGAAATTAGAATTCTCTATAATTGAATACGGTGATCTGCCTCGATTACTCCTGTCTGATATTTCCATTATAAATTAAACTCTTCCGTCCCATTATTCTCACCATTCCTATACTTTCTTTCTTAGTTCATACATCCAAAAGATTGTGAAAACGCTTAATCCAGTTCTAATACTTGATATTTTCCTAAGTTGGTCGGGTACGGTTACCGCGGTTAGTAGCTCTACCGGTACTACTAAGCCTGTGTATGAAGGAATAGGGGATTTAATTCTCGATGAAGACACTCGTAGGAGAAGTTCGGGGGAATTGTTATCCGGTTCTTTATTAAGTACCGACAACCGTGGTAGGAAAGTTGATCGCGCTGAGAAGAAGGGTAAAGGGAAGTTCAAGAAGAGGTATCCTTCGAAAGACCGAAGTGGCATTATTTGTTGGGGTTGCAATCAAAAGGGGCATTATCAAAGATGTAAGTAACTAGAGGGGGGTGAATAGTTACTTGTTTCGTTTTCAACACTTTTTCAATTGATCACCAAATTCGATTAACTTTGATCAACCAATTCAACTCAAACTTGATGTGTGTAGTGTATATATTCAAAATGATAAATGAAGTAATGTAAAGAACATAGACACAAGGATTTATAGTGGTTCGGGTGGATGTTAACTAATTCACCTTAATCCACTCCTCGATTACACTAATCGGGATTTGTTGCTTCACTAAGCACTTTTCTCCAAACCCGGTGGAGATCCGATTTACAAGTCTTCAACTTCTTTGGTAGACAACAAACCTAATCTTTCTATCCTTTTGAAAGATCAACTCCAACCTAGATCAACTTGTCTTCACCTTGGACAAGTATTAATCTCCAAATAAGATTAATCAACTTCCTAAGTCCCTTTAAGGAAGTAGATCACTAAGCTAGCATATGCTTCTACTAATTGAAGTTATAAGACTTATACACTTTGTAATGATGATCATAAGACAATACCAGGACATCCATTACACTAAGTAAACTCACAAGATTAATGATTTGATTAGTAAGTTTACAACAACCAAATTCTATATCTATAAGATCATAGAATCTTATATTGCTTGATCACATTTGATTAGTAGTTAGAGCCCTTGTGATCTCTGGAAATATTTCTTTGAAATATGCAAGAGGGTCAGCTTCAAATACTCTTTAATGCTTGCCTTTTATAGTGGGATTCAAAAAGTAGCCGTTGACACACGGTTGCCTGCACGGTCGACCATGGTTCGACCGTGTGTGCTCCAGTCCAAATTTAGTATCCGTTATATAGCCGTTTGACTCAAATTTGAACACCACATTTTGGCACCTTTACTCCTTCTAGCACCTGCAAAAGAAACCAAACATCATATACAAGCACTATATGAATCAAGTGTGTGAGATTTGGTCTTATTGCATGAAAGTGACATAACACTCCATTAGTGGTAAACCAAACATTCTTGGAGAAGTGTCTTGATTGATATTTTGGGAAATCTCAGATTGGTCAAGACTTAGTTAGTCACATTAATGCCTTTCGTTCAATTCTAAAGACTAGTCACTATATCATTAACTTCCTAGTTTCAATTAATCACAAAACATGTTCCATTTGGGTTTAGGTAGAGATTAATTGAATGATGTCTTTATAAGATAATCATGAAGTATGTAGAGACATCAAAGTTAAGTCATTCTTGAATAAGCAATCACACTTAGTTACTTAGACCAAATAGACAATTGACTATAATTTCATTGTGAACCAATTTACACTTAATTTGTTGGAGTAGATTAGTTACTTGAATCCTAACTAGTAAGCACATAGCAAGCATGTTAATCAAGTTGGTAAATTTATGAGTATTAAACATATTAGCAAGTAGAAAGTAATACTCACACATAGCAAGAGATAGTTACTATAAGATCAATCATATAGATATTTGCACAACTTGTAATTTAAGCTTTTAGCAAGCTTACTTGCAATATAACATATTGCATGATTAATGTGTAAGCACACATTAATGTCCAACACATGCACAAGGTAAGAGCAATCTCTAGTTGGGACTTGGTGACCATCCTAAATGTATCTAAATGTATTTTAGGATTACAAGTCTTTACTAGTTACACTTGAGAGCATTGTTCCTCATTTAGCCTTAATTAATCACTAAGTCATTTTCAATATCAATTATTGTTCTAGTGACATTGGCTTAAGTGTGTTGGTACTTGATGATCATACTAAGGATGCCTAGATAAGATTTAAGATCACAAGTTATTATTTAACACTTATGTGTTAAGCCTAATCTTGGTTAATTTGTCATTAAGATGTCATTAGACGTAATTAACCACAATTAGTGTTTTTATGACCAAAACTCAATTGAGTATGGAGAGGACATCTATTCTAAGCATGTTGAGAAAGGTTTCATGAATTATAGATTTCAGGAACTAGTCAAACTTTATTTGGTCAAAATTGGTAACAAGGAAAACTGCGGTCGCACTGCGGTTGACCGTGGTGGCGACCGTGCAACTTGTTTTCATAAATCTGCGTTGCAATTCAGTTTGGGGTTCTGCTGCTGGTTGTGCGGTCGACCGTACATTGACCGTGTATTTAGCTGATCTTTTAATTTCATTCTTTAGGCTATGTTTGACTTGATCATTTGAAAGATAAAGTATGGATTAGTGACCTTGCGTGTTTTATGTTAAGATGTCGGTCATCACTTATGCATATGCATGTGTCATCATCAAAACATATTCTTTGGTTAATCATCATACTTAAGTTTGTCGTTTAGTTCATTAACCAACATTCAACCAACGTTCTCCCCCTTTTTGATGATGACAAACATACAAGTTATGAAGGACATTTTGCTATAAATACGCAAGTATTAACAATCACTTGTATCCATCTTTCTCCCCCTTTTGTCGAAGCAAAAAGGTTAGCTCCCCCTAGAACTAAGCTCGCCCTTAGACCAAAGCTCCCCCTTTAATTGTGCACGTTGGAAAACATATATTAAAACATAACAAGCACATATTTTATTCAAAACAAGCACGAAACATAGTGATGCATATATGAAAATATACATGGAAAGTACAGTAGATCAATCCTAGGTTTGTTCTACATGGGACGAGATGTGCTTGGGTGAGATGAGCATTTTTCACAGACAAGATTGTTCAGAAAGCATCGCAGGATCTTGTGAGTTCGACGATTCTGACGATGAAGGATGGACATTTGAGTGGAAGATAATAGTGCAATGAACTGTTCATATTCAACACTATCATCAGATCCCGTAATACTCCAGGCAGGTGTGTTCTCACCTTCTGTTTCTTCGTTAAAAGGTCGAACCGAATCGTAATTGATTGGGAGGGTGGTTAGACCAACAGGATGTACATCTCGAACGCCCAGTTGTGTGATGAGCTTTGTTAAGTGTGTCCCATAAGGAAGGGAGAGAGATTCATTGTACACCAATCCATTCATCCTCTTTGCCATGAACAGTGCCATGTTGACTTGAATTCGGTGTTGAAGACACCAGAGTAGTGAGGCTTCACAGGCATGAACATTTGTGGATAGTGTTTCCACCTTGTAGTAAATGTTTTGACTTATGACTTTGAGCCAAAGGTCAAACTTAGGTGCAAGATGATTTGCCTTAAGACCATCACTTTGGATTTCAATGTGATTGATGGGCCTTTGACAAAAGGTGTTGATGATGTCACATTTTGTGATAAATTCGGGAAGACAAAGGAGGTATGGACTATAGGAGAAACATTCCATGCCTTCATCAGGAACATGCATAAAATTTCCAAAGTCTTTGAGAGACATGGAAAACCCTTTATCAAACAACCGGAATTTGATGTTATTTGGGGGAGTGAATTCATAGTTGGCATAGAATTCACGAACAAGAGTGGAGTGAATGGGACCTCTTAAGGTTAAGAATGAATCCCATTTTATGTAAGCAAAATTCACGAGAAGCTCTTTTGAAAAGTGCTCAATAGTGACCATACAACCTTCAACAATTGGTCTAGTGCTAACCATTTGTAGGTTGCGATTGATCACATTTCGTTCTTCTTGAGAGTTAGGAAGGTGATTGTCAAAGGAGTCAGAAATTGAAGAAGACAAGTCAATCACAAAAGGATTGTTAGGAGAGTTGTTTGTTTGACTCATTTTGAGTGAGATTGTGTAGTGAGTTTTGCATTACAATCTACTCAATTTAAAGGGAAAAAGATGAACCTTCATTTAATCTTTCATTCCCTTTTGGAGTAATTGAATCTTTTGAGAAATTTGATCATATTCAAGTATGCTAATTTGTGAATGATACTTTGAAAACAGATCCAATTAGATTTGAGAGGTTCAGTGTGCATTTATTTTTCAAGGAGAGAGAAGAAGAAATGTCAGATTGATACACGATCGATTCTACGGTCGACCGTGTTGTTGGCCGTGTGTGATCTGACAGAATTATGAGTTAATTTAACAACTTAATTTAAACAGATGCTATCCAAGAAATATTCAAATAGTCACACATTTAATTGTTACAAAACAAGTTATTCAACCAACATTATAGTAAATTTATCTTCTCTCACTTCCTTCACCTTCTACTTCTCACATCGCTATTACTTTGACATGAGAAAGCCTTTTTCGATTTCTTCAGTAGCAGACATATCTTGGATTGATACTTCTTTATCTTAGCTTGATTCAGGTAGATTCGTTCAACCTTTTAATCACGATCCAAGCCGTAAAAAGGATCATTAGCTTCATCCAGAAACTGTTCTTCATCACTGTCGGATATATCTTCCAAGTTGATTTGAGAGTTGGTCATGGCTTCATAGACCCTCTCAATCTCATCAGAGTCATCTTCATCATCCCATCCCATCATTGTTAATGTATGACGATTGAATATTTGATTGGTTGGATTTATGCGAATGTCATCTGTTGCTCTTAATTTTTCAAATAACTTTGTAAGGTGCATTCCATAAGGAAGAGCTCTTGTTGAGTCCTTTGGCACATTTCTCATTCGTATGGCCATAAAGTAAGCCATGTTCACTGGTACTTGCATTTGTAGACACCAAAGAAGAGCCATCTGAACATCATGGATAAGTGAACGATTTCCCATTCTACAGTAAACATTGTAGTCGATCACTGGGTTCCATATCCGGAACTTCTTCCGCAGGTGTTTGCTCAATACTCCTTGACTGAGAATTTATTCTCTTAGAGCGTTGTCTTCACACAGTGTTCGAATAGCAGCATCTTTATTGATGAATTCAGGAAGATAGGTCAGACTGTATCCTGTGTGGAAGAACCTTTGTCCACTTACTGGAACTCCTAAGAGTTTTCCAAATTCTTGAAGTATTACCGTTGTTCTTGTTGCTTTTAGCCTAAAGGTAACTGATCCGTTGGTATAGACGAAGCTAGAGTAAAAGTCTCGAATGAGTGATGGATAAATTGGTCCATTTAGATCAAGGAATACATCCCAGTTTAAATCTGAGAAAGCTGCCACCATTTCAGGAAAAACTTCTGCTCCAATTCTTCTTCCTTCTGCTATTTTTTGATTTTTCACTTTTTCTCTATTAAGTGTCGATTGGTGTGGATGAAAGTTGGATGAGCTTTCTCCTCGATTGGCCATTTTCTGCGCATTGACACTTCAAATTAATTCAAAGTGCATAATTCAATTGTAGGCAACAAGTTTTGCAAACTTTAATTATCATCAATACTTAGATGTTTTGATGTTAATATTCTTCACATTTTCACTCTTCATTATTGTCACAGAGTTTGCAACTAGATTAAGATTTTCACAAAGTTCATATGTGTTCTAGACTTTTGAGATCATCATCAACACATGTTTTGACATCCAACATTATTACACTCAAGTTGCAACAATGTCATTTATATCATATGAACAATGATTCTATGAAAATCTAACCTAGATGTATAATGAACCCTAGAATTATTCAATGTTAAATTAACGCATAGATAGGTACTACTACAATCGTTTCCAAGTTGTTCTTCACGAACAATTTTGATTGTTTGCATCAATTTAAGTTTTGATTCATTCTAGTTAGGGTTTCTTCATAACCCTAATTCATCATACAAACACAATTGAATGCTAGAAAAGCAAGGATTAATCATACCGAAAGTAGGAATTGAGAATGAAGGAATGAGCGTTCTTCTTTGTGCTATCGATCTCCTCAGCCATGTGTAAAGTGCGCGTGTTTTGAAGTGAGTGGGAGTGAAGTAAAAGTGAGGGTTTTATTTAATTTAAAAATGGGATCATACCACGTACGGTCGAAGCACATTCGACCGTGGTGTTAGTCGTGCAGGAATTTTCACACGTACAGGACAGGAGCCTGCGATCGAGTATACGGTCAGCCGTGATGCTGCCATGGATTCTTCTGATCACCAATTTCTTCACTTATTCTTTCTTTGAGCGCGTTTTGACGATTCTTAGGTTCTATAAAATACTTGAGGACAAGTTTTCTTTTCCTAACATTGAATGATTACATCCTCCCGATGTTTAATCATCAATGACACATAATATACTATATATATATATATATATATATATATATATATATATATATATATATATATATATATATATATATATATATATATATATATATATATATTTATATTCAATCATGCACATAGTATACACAAAATGCATCAATCTAGTATTTAGCATGCAATACATAGTTTATCATAAACACACAATCCTAATGCAAGTAAGCTTCCTTCACTAATATTTTAAAATTATTTTTCAAAAACAATTTTGCATTTGTGAGAAAAACCTTTCATTAATACAAAGTCTTTTTGAGAAGGTTATTCTCATTAGCATTTTGATCATTGATTTTGATTGATTTTAAGATTACACAATCCTTGACTTATCCCTACCATTGAATTGCTAGCTCGGTCCATTTTTCCCATGTTCTCAATTTTCCTAATAATAGACAATGGACTTTGATTACACAATTTGTGTTTGCTAGAGTCGTGACGCATATTCATTTCATGTTTACCTCTTGATGAATCACAAATAATCATTCTTTCAAATTTTCTTTTCAACGCGTTGTTTTCATCAATTAAGGTTTTGTTAAATTGTCTAACATTGTGTAATTCTTTCTCTAAAAGTTTTACTTTGTCATAACTACTATCATACACAAATTTAATAGTCTTGTAATCATCTAACAATTCTTCATAATTAGAAGGATAGAATACATGTACCTCATTACAATCCATGCTTGAGACATCATCTTCTTTGAAAGGAGATTCAACCTCTTCCTCACTTTGACCATCTTGATCCAAATCATTCCAAGAACTCATGAGGTAAAAATCTTCATTTCCATTTAAACCTTTTGCTTGAGAATCACCAAGCTTCTTCAAATCCTTCCCTATTCCTTTACCCTTTAAACTCCTAGAGTTTTCTTCTTCTTGAGAACATAGTGAATCCCAACATTCCTTTGCACTTTCACATGAAATTATCTTTAATCTTTCTTCACTAGGAAGAATTCCATGAAGTAGTGAAATTGCATCAAATTGTTTCAAAACCTCATTATTTTGAAATGTTGACTTCACTAGTCTTGAACTAGCTTGTGGTACAAAGTCTCCTACTTTGATTATTCTCCACAAGTAGTAATCCTTGGATTTGAGATAAGCTTCAAATCTTAATTTCCACACATCAATATCCACCTTATCAAAGATTGGTGCTTCTTTCACCAATTCTTCCAAGTATCCCATAGTTTGAGTTGATCCGAGAATCGTTGACTCAAGTTTTTGCACAAAACAAATTTTGACACTTTCACAATCGTTTATAGAGCAATGATTTGAGCACACGCTCTGATACCAATTGTAAGTAACTAGAGGGGGGTGAATAGTTACTTGAAACGTTTTCAACACTTTTTCAATTGATCACCAAATTCGATTAACTTTGATCAACCAATTCAACTCAAACTTGATGTGTAGTGTATATGTTCAAAATGATAAATGAAGTAATGTAAAGAACATAGACACAAGGATTTATACTGGTTCGGATGTATGTTAACTAATCCACCTTAATCCACTCCCCGATTACACTAATCGAGATTTGTTGCTTCACTAAGCACTTTTCTCCAAACCCGGTGGAGATCCGATTTACAAGTCTTCAACTTCTTTGGTAGACAACAAACCTAATCTTTCTATCCCTTTGAAAGATCAACTCCAACCTAGATCAACTTGTCTTCACCTTGGATAAGTATTAATCTCCAAATAAGATTAATCAACTTCCTAAGTCCCTTTAAGGAAGTAGATCACTAAGCTAGCATATGCTTCTACTAATTGAAGTTATAAGACTTATACACTTTGTAATGATGATCATAAGACAATACCAGGACATCCATTACACTAAGTAAACTCACAAGATTAATGATTTGATTAGTAAGTTTACAACAACCAAATTCTATATCTATAAGATCATAGAATCTTATCTTGCTTGATCACATTTGATTAGTAGTTAGAGCCCTTGTGATATCTGGAAATATTTCTTTGAAATATGCAAGAGGGTCAGCTTCAAATACTCTTTAATGCTTGCCTTTTATAGTGGGATTCAAAAAGTAGCCGTTGACACACGGTTGCCTGCACGGTCGACCATGGTTCGATCGTGCGTGCTCCAGTCCAAATTTAGTATCCGTTATATAGCCGTTTGACTCAAATTTGAACACCACATTTTGGCACCTTTACTCCTTCTAGCACCTGCAAAAGAAACCAAACATCATATACAAGCACTATATGAATCAAGTGTGTGAGATTTGGTCTTATTGCATGAAAGTGACATAACACTCCATTAGTGGTAAACCAAACATTCTTGGAGAAGTGTCTTGATTGATATTTTGGGAAATCTCAGATTGGTCAAGACTTAGTTAGTCACATTAATGCCTTTCGTTCAATTCTAAAGACTAGTCACTATATCATTAACTTCCTAGTTTCAATTAATCACAAAACATGTTCCATTTGGGTTTAGGTAGAGATTAATTGAATGATGTCTTTATAAGATAATCATGAAGTATGTAGAGACATCAAAGTTAAGTCATTCTTGAATAAGCAATCACACTTAGTTACTTAGACCAAATAGACAATTGACTATAATTTCATTGTGAACCAATTTACACTTAATTTGTTGGAGTAGATTAGTTACTTGAATCCTAACTAGTAAGCACATAGCAAGCATGTTAATCAAGTTGATAAATTTATGAGTATTAAACATATTAGCAAGTAGAAAGTAATACTCACACATAGCAAGAGATAGTTACTATAAGATCAATCATATAGATATTTGCACAACTTGTAATTTAAGCTTTTAGCAAGCTTACTTGCAATATAACATATTGCATGATTAATGTGTAAGCACACATTAATGTCCAACACATGCACAAGGTAAGAGCAATCTCTAGTTGGGACTTGGTGACCATCCTAAATGTATCTAAATGTATTTTAGGATTACAAGTCTTTACTAGTTACACTTGAGAGCATTGTTCCTCATTTAGCCTTAATTAATCACTAAGTCATTTTCAATATCAATTATTGTTCTAGTGACATTGGCTTAAGTGTGTTGGTACTTGATGATCATACTAAGGATGCCTAGATAAGATTTAAGATCACAAGTTATTATTTAACACTTATGTGTTAAGCCTAATCTTGGTTAATTTGTCATTAAGATGTCATTAGATGTAATTAACCACAATTAGTGTTTTTATGACCAAAACTCAATTGAGTATGGAGAGGACATATATTCTAAGCATGTTGAGAAAGGTTTCATGAATTATAGATTTCGGGAACTAGTCAAACTTTATTTGGTCAAAATTGGTAACAAGGAAAACTGCGGGCGCACTGCGGTTGACCGTGGTGGCTACCGTGTAACTTGTTTTCATAAATCTGCGTTGCAATTCAGTTTGGGGTCTGCGGCTGGCTGTGCAGTCGACCGTACCTTGACCGTGTATTTAGCTGATCTTTTAATTTCATTCTTTAGGCTATGTTTGACTTGGTCATTTGTAAGATAAAGTATGGATTAGTGAGCTTGCGTGTTTTATGTTAAGATGTCAGTCATCACTTATGCATATGCATGTGGCATCATCAAAACATATTCTTTGGTTAATCATCATACTTAAGTTTGCCGTTTAGTTCATTAACCAACATTCAACCAACAAAAGATATTGTAAGAATGCTCCGGTTAAAGATGTTAACTTGACCGCGGAAGATACGGAAGATGCACTACTATGTAGTATTGAAAGTTCGGGGGAGTCTTGGGTCTTGGATTTGGGAGCTTCGTTTCACGCTACTCCCACTAAGAGTGTGATGAGGAATTTTCGGGCGTATCAAGGTAAAGTTAGATTGGCAAACAACAAAAGTCTCGAGATTAAAGGTATAAGAGATGTTGTATTGAAGACTACTCTTGGTTCTAATTGGACTTTGAAGAACGTGAGGTTTATTCCTAAGTTAAAGAGGAAGTTAATCTCGGTTGGTCAATTAGATGAAAAAGGTAATGAGGTTACTTTCAAGAATCGCCAATGGGAGGTGATTAAGAGTAGTAATGTCGTAGCTCGTGGACATAAAAGGGGAACTCTTTATATGGTTGAGGTGTCTGAAGAAGATACGGTGATTGCTACGGTTGACGTTGGGGCTAGTTCTACTCTATGGCATCGAAGACTCGGGCATATAGGTGAGAAGGGTATGAAGGTTCTTAGTTCGAGTGGGAGAATTCTGGATTTGAAAAAGATTGAGCTTGGGTTTTGCGAACCATGTACTTATGGGAAGCAAAAGAAGGTAACTTTTGTTAAATCGGGAAATTCACCAAAGTTGAAGAAATTGGAGTTAGTTCATGCGGACGTTTTTGGGTCAACGAATGTAGAATCACATGGAGGTTCTCGTTATTATGTCACCTTCATTGACGATGCCACTCGAAAGGTATGATTTTATTTTCTTAAAGCTAAATCCGAAGTTTTTGGTACTTTTGTGAAGTGGAAAGCTATGGTTAAGAATGAGACCAATTTAAGGGTCAAGTGCTTAAGGTCGGACAATGGAGGAGAATATGGTAGTCTTGAGTTTAAAGACCATTGTGCAAAGTACGGTATTAGAATGTTGAAAACGGTACCGGAGACACCGCAACACAATGGAGTCACCGAACGTATGGAATCGTACGTTGAATGAAAGGGCTAGGAGTATGAGACTACATGTTGGTTTGCCTAAGATGTTTTGGGAGAATGTGATTAATAGGGGACCCTCAACACCACTGGGTTTCCGAATTCCCGAGGAAGAATGGCTAGGTAAAAAGGTTAGTTATGATCATCTTAGAATCTTTGGGTGTAATTTTTATGTGAAGACCAAAGATATTGATAAAGATAAACTTGAAGCTAAGTCAAAGAAGTTGTCACGACCCTACTTTTTCCGTTATCTTTTTCCGTTAATTATTTAACGACCGTTAACTGTTAGTGTGCCACGTCATTTCTATAACCTATATTATTATTTTTGTAATAATATATATATAATAATTATTATGTGTTATGTGAATATATGTATTCATATTTTAATTTATACGTTTCTACGTTCCGCGGATTTCCATCCGGCGAATCTTTTCGGTTTTTAAACCAACGGTCGAGCTTTCGGGATTTTTAAATCCTAAATATTTTAAATATGATATTTTATGATCATATTATTAGTAGGTGTATTTATATTTATTTTTCGTCGCGCGTTCGTTATCTTTCCGGATTTTTAATCGCGTAAGCGTGTTTTCGCGTTTCGGGATTCGTTCGGACTTTCGGGCCATCAGGAATTGCACGTTTTTCAATAATGGACAAGTTGGCCCACTAAGGGGCCCACCCCCTACCCAATTCGGCCGAATACTCCCAAGGGGAGGGAGTATTGGCCCTTGTTTTTCCTTTTGTGCACTTCCACTTTTATTTTCATCTAAAACCTAAATTGAAATTTTTCTCTCTTCCTCCCCTTGCCCTAGCCGTCGCCAACCACCACCATAATCATCATCTTCATCATTTTTCAAGCTTGGATCAAGGATTGAATAGCATAAACGTGTTCCTCTCTTCGTTCTCTACGCGATTATATTCTTTGATTCTCGATTTGGGTATAAACCCTAACCCTAGAACTTTTCATATTTATTTATATTTCTGTATTTTGAGTTTATATTATTAGTATGATGTATATTAGTTATTGTAATGTTGTTTGGATGCGTAAAATTACTCGTTTGCATATGTTTTCGGTTTGTAAATTTTGGACAGCAGTTTGATTCGTATATTCTGACTTTGTAACTGATATGAATGTTAAAATAAAGTACATAAATGAGTTCCTCTCATCAAGACATTAATTTTAGACTCCGGATTCATGTCGTTTCGATTCCCGGAGCCCTAGATATGCTTAATCTGATTTTTGTTAAAGATTGAAAGGTGTTCTTGGCATGAACAAGGTTGGGTCCGACTTTGTGACCATCCTTGGTGTCTTTAGGGTGTGTCATTTGGTTAGGACTGATGGTGAGACGAATTGTTATGTTCGGGTCACCTAAATCCGAGCCACGGTTCACCCGTTGTGCCCGAATTACCGTTTTGAGTAAATTGATTTCCCAAATGTTGTCATGGCTGATATCCACGACCTAGGGACTGTTCTTGGAGTGTTCTTGAGTTCATAATTGTGTCGGGTGGTTTGAGTAGGTGAAGTTGCATATGTGGCTTGCCCGAAACCGACATCCGGGGCTCAAGATACGACCCGACGAACTTTTAAACTTAAAACTTATGGTTAATGATTAAACTTATGTTAAAATTTATGGACTTCATTATTAATAAATTACTTTAGATAAAAGAAGTAATTATTATTATTTAAAAACTTATGATATAAATATTTATTATATCATTTAATTATTAATTATAATTTAATTAACATTTTAATTAAACTTATGATTAATAATACTATTATTATTAAAGGAAAATACTTATGATAAGTATTAAATTTGTTTTTGAGAAATTATTAAAAGACTTATAATAAACATTAAATAATTATTTAATTATTATAAGACTTAATTATTATTTAATTATGATTTAATTATTAAATACTTATGATTTAATAATTTTAATTAGAAACTTATGATATGATTAATAATTCATTATTAATTAATAATACTTATGATATGATTTAAAATTTATTATAAATTAATAATATTTATATTATGATTAATATTTAATTAATTAATTAAATACTTATGTTATACTAATTATAACATTTCAACTTATATTAACTTTAATAATTCATTTTATTTAATTAAACTATTGTTAAGACATTATTATACACTTTTGACTTTAAATAACATTATAACCTATGTTATTATTATAACTTACACTTTTAAGATTAATGTTGACTATGTTTGACCAAGGTTGACTTTTGAGTTGACTTTCGGTTGACTTTGACTTTCAGTTGACTTCTGTTGACTTTCTAAATAAGGAAACTTTCCTAACTTCAAAACTTTCTAAAAATAGAACTTTCTAAATTTGGAAACTTTCCAAAAATAGAAACTTTCCAAAAATAGAAACTTTCCAAATATAGAAACTTTTCAAAAATAGAAACTTTCCTAAAATAGAAAACTTTCCAAAAATGGAAACCTGCTAAAAATAGAAACTTTCTAAAAATAGAAAGTGTGTGTCCTTATGCTGTTCCAATCAAACCGATGCTTGATGAGTAATGTTCTATGCCTACTTGCAACATGTACAACAGCTATCATACTAAGACTTGGCCTAAGTTAGTTATTTATTTCGACCTGCTTTATTTATAGGTCGGCGTTGTGATCTTTCTTGATCACTTTACTTTACTTGTTGTTCGCTTGTTTGTGAGATTTCTTCAGTTGCTATTTAAGGTGAGTTATAGTCCCGTTTTTACATACTTTTCAAAGTATATTTTTGGGATGTGATTACATGCAGATTTTTATTTACGGTTAGACACAAGTAACAGTTAAATTTAATTATTCATTGTGAGTTGGACAAAAATATTCCCTAGTCTGGTAACTGTAATCATTGGTTTCTACCGGTGAACGCGAATCCTACGGATAGATCTATCGGGTTTGACAACCCCATTTCGAGCTAGTCGCGCTAGCAATTTATAATCGGAATGTTTAGTACTTCGTAATTTGTTGTAGATACACTGTCCAAGTGTATATTTTTATTGTGTTTGGCAAGGGTAAATAAAGGGTTAAGTGGTTACCAGGTGGCTCATTGATAATGGAATAATGTTTAATGTTTTCTAACATTTTTAAATCTTGTGGTCTAAAGTTTACTTATTTATTTAAACCTATAATTCACTCAACCTTTGTGTTGACAGTTTACTTGCATGTTTTCACAGGTACTTGAGTTATATGATGCTTCCGCTGTCGTTAGAAGAGTCTGCATGCATTTGGGCAGATTTTATTGAAACAATTTATGAAACTTAAGTTTGCATTCTATTTTGGATAATTTAAATTGTGGGTTTGTTGGCAATGTTTTGTGTCAACTTTTGGTTCATTACTATGGTTGGTTGATTTTAAACTACTTAGTTGGGTTTGTTTCCTTTTTGGGCAACATTTTGAAATAAAAGAATGCAACTTTGTTTATTTAATTCATTTAAGTCCGATCAAGCTATGGGACCAACTGAGGGATCCGTTAAGTGTTTTGACGGGGTCGTCACATGTGGTATCAGAGCTCTGGTTGTAGGGAACTAGGCGGTCTTAATGTGGTCAACCCGTGGTTATTAGGGTGCATTAGAGTCTAGTCTACAGCCCGACCTTTTTGCTATAGCATTAATATGCATTTCATTTCGTATAAGTTATATTATTAGCTTTTATATCTTTTTGGTATGTGGTTTGCGGTTTTGCTGTTTGCAGATGTCGACTTCGAGCGATAACTCTGTTGCTGCTCCTGCTCCACCGTCTCCTGCTAGACGTCGTGCTAATCAACCAGAGATCGATGATCCTGTTCATTACTATTTTTCTACCATTACTCATATGAACCGGGCTTATAATGAGGTGACACGTATTAACGCCCTTAGTGATTGTTTGCGCACCTTGCCACATAATGAAGTTATGGACGAGATCCGTGCCGACATGGGTAACTTTATCACTTTCAAGCATAGGGTTGAGGATGCGAACCGCAAGCGTGATCGAGAAGTTAATGCTAAGTTCGAGGCTCTCGAGAGCACTGTTCGTGTGTTGAAGGAAGAGTTGGATGTTGTGAAAGGGAAGTTGCGTAAGTATGAGGATCCTGCTGAGACTCATGCTGGACCAGCTTATCACACCCGCTCTAAGCGAATGTGATGTGATTATTTATATTGATTATCTATTTCATCAGACTTAATGTCCTTTTTATACATACATTTTGGGTTATGTACGGCGTTTTGCCGAGGATTTTATTAAGATTTTGTTATGGGATATATTTTTCATTATGTATGGATGGTTATTTTTATGACATCTATTATCATTATCATGTTTTATTTCTGATGTTGTGGCTCTTGGCATGTTATATTATGCGTAATATATGTTCATGTATGTTAGGTGCTATGTATGTTGTATGATGTTATCATAAAATATGTATGCATGTGATGGTTATTTCTATAACAATCATAACTGTCATGTTATTACTCATAGTGTTAGTTGACTAATATCTTAATGGTTAGTCTTTTCGTGTTTTGATCTATTCCTTTATGACACTAGTATTATTCTTGGTACTAACGGATGTGTTATTCTATTTTGAAGATCATGCCTCCAAGAGAGTCCACTGAAGCGCGTATGCAACGCCTGATCAATGAAGGAATTGCTGCTGCCATGGCAGCAAATGCTAATGTTAACGCCAATGTGAACAACAACCAGGTGGGATGCTCCCACAAAACTTTTATGGCTGGTCGACCCCAAGAATTCAGTGGTACGGAAGGACCAATAGGGCTTACTCGTTGGTTCGAGAAAATCGAATCTATTTTCAGGGTCAGTCGGGTCCGTGAAGAGGACAAAGTTAGTTTCGCTAGTTGCACTCTCAAGGATAGTGCCTTGACATGGTGGAACAATCTGGTTAGTAGTTTGGGAAGCGATGTAGCTTATGGTTTGGCCTGGAATGATTTTAAGGAAAGATTGATCACCCGCTATAGACCTCGGGGTGAGCTTAAGAAGCTAGAGGTTGAGCTCAAGAATTTGAAAATGCATGGCACCGAGTTAGATGTCTATGAACGAAGGTTTTTCGAGTTAACTTTGCTGTGTCCTAGGGTTTATGCGGATGAGGACCGCAAAATTGAGGCTTACATTGATGGTTTGTCCGAGAAGATTGAACACGGGGTTGAGTCCAGTGAACCCCAGACTATTGAGGCAGCTATGTCTATGGCCCACAAACTTAATGACAAGGTGTTGAGAAGAAGCAAGACTACAGTTGTTGAAAGTAGTGAGGAGGTTGTCAAGAAGGCTGACAATGGGAAACGAAAGTGGGATAACAACCGCAATCAAAACCAGGGTCAGCAGAAGAAACAGGATACCTCAGGTGCTAATAACAGAAATCAGTGTGTGTGTCCTCGTTGCTATAAAGCTCATGATGGTTACTGCACAGTTACTTGTAAGAGGTGCTCTAAGCAAGGGCACATTGCTAAAGATTGTACAGTGCTTTTGCCGGGGTCTGCTACTCCCGCGACTGGTGGTGATAATAATAATGTTGGTAATAGAGGTGGTAACGGTAACGGTAATGGGAAATCGAATAATGGAGGTAATCCAAGGGTTTGTTATGAGTGTGGGAAGCCGGGGCATTTCCGAGATGCTTGTCCCAACAAGAAGACCGCAGAGACTGCACGCGGCCGAGCGTTCAACATTAATGCTAAGGATGCGGAGGAAGATCCTAAGCTTGTTACTGGTACGTTCTCAGTCAACGATTTATCAGTTTATGTGTTATTTGATTCAGGGGCTGATTTAAGTTTCGTGTCGAGTAAATTAAGTCAGAGAATCAAAACGCCGTTAACTCTCTTAGACAATACTTATGTTGTTGAAGTAGCTAATGGTAAGGAACTTACTGCTAAGGCTGTACATCGTAAGTGTAACATTAATCTGGGTGGTAGGGATTTCGAGATAGATTTGATACCGATTGAACTTGGTAGTTTTGATATTGTTATTGGTATGGATTGGTTGTCCGCGAACCGTGCCGAGATCGTCTGTTATGATAAGGCTATTCGTATTACTGATGTGATTGGAGAGCCACTGATGGTCTTTGGAGATAAGAAATGCACACAGTTAAACCTTATTAGCTGTATGAAAGTTCGTAAACATCTCCGCAAAGGCTGTCATGCTATCATTGCTCATGTTGTTGATCCTAGTAAAGAAGTGAAGAACGTTAGTGACGTTCATATTGTTAGGGATTTTCCCGAGGTGTTTCCCGATGACTTACCTGGCCTTCCGCCGCAACGCGCGGTAGAATTTCAGATTGATCTTGTTCCCGGCGCTGCTCCTGTAGCACGTGCTCCTTATCGTCTTGTGCCTTCTGAACTTCAAGAATTGTCAAGTCAACTCCGTGAGTTGTTAGACAAAGGTTTTATTCGTCCTAGTTCGTCCCCTTGGGGAGCTCCTATTCTGTTTGTTAAGAAGAAGGATGGTTCTTTTCGTTTATGCATTGATTATCGTGAACTGAATAAGCTCACTGTTAAAAATTGTTATCCTCTTCCGAGAATTGATGATCTGTTCGATCAGCTTCAGGGTTTTTCTGTTTATTCAAAAATTGATCTTCGTTCTGGCTATCATCAGTTGCGTGTTAAAGAATCTGATGTTTCAAAAACTGCTTTCCGCACCCGTTACGGTCACTTTGAATTTCTTGTTATGCCGTTCGGATTGACAAATGCACCTGCTGTGTTCATGGACCTCATGAACCGTGTGTGTAGACCCTATCTGGACAAGTTCGTTATAGTTTTCATCGATGACATTCTTATCTATTCTAAGAGTGATGAAGAGCACGAAGAACATTTGAGGTTAGTGCTTGATTTGTTAAAGAAAGAAGAGTTGTACGCTAAGTTCTCTAAGTGTGCTTTTTGGTTAAGAGAAGTTCAGTTCCTTGGTCATATTGTTAGCAAACAAGGAATACAAGTTGATCCTGCTAAAATTGAGGCGATTGAAAAGTGGGAAACTCCGAAAACTCCTACTCAAATTCGTCAGTTCTTAGGATTGGCAGGTTACTATCGAAGGTTCATCCAGGATTTCTCTCGTATAGCGAAACCTCTGACTGCTTTAACGCATAAAGGGAAAAAGTATGAGTGGAAGGATGAACAGGAGAATGCTTTTCAGCTTTTGAAGAAGAAACTGACTACCGCTCCGATATTGTCTCTACCGGAGGGTAATGATGATTTTGTTGTTTATTGCGATGCATCACGACAAGGCTATGGTTGCGTTTTGATGCAACGAAAGAAGGTTATTGCGTATGCGTCACGTCGGTTGAAGGTTCACGAACAGAACTATACAACTCATGATTTAGAGTTGGGAGCTGTTATTTTTGCACTGAAGATTTGGAGACACTATCTTTTAGGTGTTAAGAGTACTGTGTACACCGATCATAAGAGTCTTCAACATATTCTCGATCAAAAACATTTGAACATGAGACAACGAAGATGGATTGAGACGTTGAATGATTATGATTGTGACCTTTTGTATCATCCGGGTAAAGCCAATGTTGTGGCTGATGCTTTGAGTCGTAAAGAAAGGGCTGAACCACGAAGGGTTAGAGCTTTGAATATGACAGTTAGATCAAACCTCGTTAGGCAGATTCTTGAGGCACAACAAGAAGCCTTAAAGGAGGAGAAATTCGTGAAAGAGAATGTAGCCAAGGTAGCTAAGAAGTTTGAAGTTCGAGCTGATGGTACTAGGTACTTTGCGGGACGTCTTTGGGTTCCGAAGTTTGGAGGTCTTCCACAGTTAATTCTAGATGAAGCTCATAAGTCTAGATACTCTATTCATCCTGGTTCAGGAAAGATGTATCAGGATCTTAAGGAGTTGTATTGGTGGCATAATTTGAAAGGTGATGTGGCTACGTATGTGGCTAAGTGTTTGACCTGTTCTAAGGTCAAAGCTGAACATCAAAAACCGTCCGGATTGTTGGTACAACCAGAAATTCCCGAGTGGAAGTGGGAAGGTATCACTATGGATTTTATCACTAAGTTACCAAGAGTTTCGGGTGGCTACGATGCGATTTGGGTGATTGTAGATCGACTCACTAAGTCGGCTCACTTTTTGCCGATTAGGGAAACCGATTCCATGGAGAAACTCACCCGTTTGTATTTGAAAGAGATTGTTTCGAGGCATGGTGTTCCCGTTTCTATAATTTCCGACAGAGATAGTCGATTTGTATCGAGATTTTGGCAATCGTTGCAAGAAGCCTTGGGCACTAGATTGGATATGAGCACCGCTTATCATCCTCAAACGGATGGTCAAAGTGAGAGGACCATTCAGACATTAGAAGATATGTTGCGAGCTTGTGTGATTGATTTTGGGAATGGGTGGGATAAGTATTTGCCGTTAGCTGAGTTTTCTTATAACAACAGCTACCACGCAAGTATTAAAGCCGCACCGTTTGAAGCTTTGTACGGTAGGAAGTGTAGGTCTCCTATTTGTTGGAATGAGGTTGGGGATGCTCAACTTACAGGTCCAGAGATTATTCACGAGACTACTGAGAAGATTGTTCAAATTAAAGAAAGGTTGAGAACTGCTAGAAGTCGGCAAAAGAGTTATGCCGATAAGGGAAGGAAAGATGTTGAATTCCAAGTTGGTGATCGTGTTATGTTAAAGGTTTCGCCTTGGAAGGGTGTTATTCGTTTTGGTAAAAGAGGGAAGTTAAGTCCTCGTTTCGTGGGACCGTTTGAGATCATTGAAATAGTTGGACCGGTGGCTTATCGATTGAAGTTGCCACAAGAACTCAGTGCCGTTCACGATGTTTTCCATATTTCGAACTTAAAGAAGTGTTTGGCTGAATTTGATCAGACTATTCCTTTGGAGGAACTTCAAGTTGACAAGCAATTGCATTTTATTGAGGAGCCAGTTGAGATCATGGACCGAGAGGTTAAGACTCTTAAACAGAGCAGAATTCCTATTGTTCGGGTCCGATGGAACGCTAGACGCGGTCCCGAGTTCACTTGGGAGCGTGAAGACCAAATGAAGCAGAAGTATCCGCATTTGTTCTCAGATGCCGAGTCAACCCCTGCGCCTGCTTAAATTTCGGGACGAAATTTCCGTAACGGGGAGGTACTGTCACGACCCTACTTTTTCCGTTATCTTTTTCCATTAATTATTTAACGACCGTTAACTGTTAGTGTGCCACGTCATTTCTATAACCTATATTATTATTTTTGTAATAATATATATATAATAATTATTATGTGTTATGTGAATATATGTATTCATATTTTAATTTATACGTTTCTACGTTCCGCGGATTTCCATCCGGCGAATCTTTTCGGTTTTTAAACCAACGGTCGAGCTTTCGGGATTTTTAAATCCTAAATATTTTAAATATGATATTTTATGATCATATTATTAGTAGGTGTATTTATATTTATTTTTCGTCGCGCGTTCGTTATCTTTCCGGATTTTTAATCGCGTAAGCGTGTTTTCGCGTTTCGGGATTCGTTCGGACTTTCGGGCCATCAGGAATTGCACGTTTTTCAATAATGGACAAGTTGGCCCACTAAGGGGCCCACCCCCTACCCAATTCGGCCGAATACTCCCAAGGGGAGGGAGTATTGGCCCTTGTTTTTCCTTTTGTGCACTTCCACTTTTATTTTCATCTAAAACCTAAATTGCAATCTTTCTCTCTTCCTCCCCTTGCCCTAGCCGTCGCCAACCACCACCATAATCATCATCTTCATCATTTTTCAAGCTTGGATCAAGGATTGAATAGCATAAACGTGTTCCTCTCTTCGTTCTCTACGCGATTATATTCTTTGATTCTCGATTTGGGTATAAACCCTAACCCTAGAACTTTTCATATTTATTTATATTTCTGTATTTTGAGTTTATATTATTAGTATGATGTATATTAGTTGTTGTAATGTTGTTTGGATGCGTAAAATTACTCGTTTGCATATGTTTTCGGTTTGTAAATTTTGGACAGCAGTTTGATTCGTATATTCTGACTTTGTAACTGATATGAATGTTAAAATAAAGTACATAAATGAGTTCCTCTCATCAAGACATTAATTTTAGACTCCGGATTCATGTCGTTTCGATTCCCGGAGCCCTAGATATGCTTAATCTGATTTTTGTTAAAGATTGAAAGGTGTTCTTGGCATGAACAAGGTTGGGTCCGACTTTGTGACCATCCTTGGTGTCTTTAGGGTGTGTCATTTGGTTAGGACTGATGGTGAGACGAATTGTTATGTTCGGGTCACCTAAATCCGAGCCACGGTTCACCCGTTGTGCCCGAATTACCGTTTTGAGTAAATTGATTTCCCAAATGTTGTCATGGCTGATATCCACGACCTAGGGACTGTTCTTGGAGTGTTCTTGAGTTCATAATTGTGTCGGGTGGTTTGAGTAGGTGAAGTTGCATATGTGGCTTGCCCGAAACCGACATCCGGGGCTCAAGATACGACCCGACGAACTTTTAAACTTAAAACTTATGGTTAATGATTAAACTTATGTTAAAATTTATGGACTTCATTATTAATAAATTACTTTAGATAAAAGAAGTAATTATTATTATTTAAAAACTTATGATATAAATATTTATTATATCATTTAATTATTAATTATAATTTAATTAACATTTTAATTAAACTTATGATTAATAATACTATTATTATTAAAGGAAAATACTTATGATAAGTATTAAATTTGTTTTTGAGAAATTATTAAAAGACTTATAATAAACATTAAATAATTATTTAATTATTATAAGACTTAATTATTATTTAATTATGATTTAATTATTAAATACTTATGATTTAATAATTTTAATTAGAAACTTATGATATGATTAATAATTCATTATTAATTAATAATACTTATGATATGATTTAAAATTTATTATAAATTAATAATATTTATATTATGATTAATATTTAATTAATTAATTAAATACTTATGTTATACTAATTATAACATTTCAACTTATATTAACTTTAATAATTCATTTTATTTAATTAAACTATTGTTAAGACATTATTATACACTTTTGACTTTAAATAACATTATAACCTATGTTATTATTATAACTTACACTTTTAAGATTAATGTTGACTATGTTTGACCAAGGTTGACTTTTGAGTTGACTTTCGGTTGACTTTGACTTTCAGTTGACTTCTGTTGACTTTCTAAATAAGGAAACTTTCCTAACTTCAAAACTTTCTAAAAATAGAACTTTCTAAATTTGGAAACTTTCCAAAAATAGAAACTTTCCAAAAATAGAAACTTTCCAAATATAGAAACTTTTCAAAAATAGAAACTTTCCTAAAATAGAAAACTTTCCAAAAATGGAAACCTGCTAAAAATAGAAACTTTCTAAAAATAGAAAGTGTGTGTCCTTATGCTGTTCCAATCAAACCGATGCTTGATGAGTAATGTTCTATGCCTACTTGCAACATGTACAATAGCTATCATACTAAGACTTGGCCTAAGTTAGTTATTTATTTCGACCTGCTTTATTTATAGGTCGGCGTTGTGATCTTTCTTGATCACTTTACTTTACTTGCTATTCGCTTGTTTGTGAGATTTCTTCAGTTGCTATTTAAGGTGAGTTATAGTCCCGTTTTTACATACTTTTCAAAGTATATTTTTGGGATGTGATTACATGCAGATTTTTATTTACGGTTAGACACAAGTAACAGTTAAATTTAATTATTCATTGTGAGTTGGACAAAAATATTCCCTAGTCTGGTAACTGTAATCATTGGTTTCTACCGGTGAACGCGAATCCTACGGATAGATCTATCGGGTTTGACAACCCCATTTCGAGCTAGTCGCGCTAGCAATTTATAATCGGAATGTTTAGTACTTCGTAATTTGTTGTAGATACACTGTCCAAGTGTATATTTTTATTGTGTTTGGCAAGGGTAAATAAAGGGTTAAGTGGTTACCAGGTGGCTCATTGATAATGGAATAATGTTTAATGTTTTCTAACATTTTTAAATCTTGTGGTCTAAAGTTTACTTATTTATTTAAACCTATAATTCACTCAACCTTTGTGTTGACAGTTTACTTGCATGTTTTCACAGGTACTTGAGTTATATGATGCTTCCGCTGTCGTTAGAAGAGTCTGCATGCATTTGGGCAGATTTTATTGAAACAATTTATGAAACTTAAGTTTGCATTCTATTTTGGATAATTTAAATTGTGGGTTTGTTGGCAATGTTTTGTGTCAACTTTTGGTTCATTACTATGGTTGGTTGATTTTAAACTACTTAGTTGGGTTTGTTTCCTTTTTGGGCAACATTTTGAAATAAAAGAATGCAACTTTGTTTATTTAATTCATTTAAGTCCGATCAAGCTATGGGACCAACTGACGGATCCGTTAAGTGTTTTGACGGGGTCGTCACAGAAGTGTACGTTCATTGGTTACGGTTCGGATGAGATAGGATATCGTTGTTGGGATAATGAAGCTAGAAAGGTTATTCGATCGCGTGATGTTACCTTTGATGAAGATTCGATCTATGGCAAACTGGAAATGGGGAGTCAAAAACCGGATCATGTTATTCTTGATGATGTTTCTCTTGATGATCTTGCGGGTTCTAGTGGGAGTTCGGGGAACAATGAATTGCCGATTAATGGTGATGGGTTGGATCTTGACAATGATGGGGATGGTTCAGATAGCGGTGATAATTCCGAACGTAGTGCGAGTTCTAGTAATGAGGAGGCTAATGAAACCGGTCCAACCATACCGGTTGCTCTTATACTTAGACGCTCGACTAGAGTGCCCAAACCTAATCCTAGGTATTCTCCATCAACAAACTACTTGCTCTATACCGAGAATGGTGAACCCGAAAGTTACTTTGAAGCAAGAAAGTCCAAAGAATCCATACAATGGGAGCTTGCTATGAAAGAAGAGATGGGGTCACTTGAGAAGAACAAGACTTGATCACTAGTGAAATTACCTCATGATAAAAAGGCGTTGCAAAACTAATGGGTGTATATAATAAAGAATGGGGTGGATGGCAAGAAGAGGTACAAAGCACGGTTAGTGGTTAAAGGGTTTCAACAAAGGAAATGGGTTGATTACCAAGAGATATTTTCACCGGTGGTGAAGATGACTACTATTCGTTTGGTGCTTTCGTTGGTCGCATCCGAGGAATTACATCTACAACAACTAGATGTGAAGACCGCATTCTTACACGGGGATCTTGATGAAGATATCTACATGAGGCAACCCGAGGGCTTTGAGGTAAAAGGTAAAGAGAAGTGGGTTTGTATGTTAAAGAAAAGTTTGTATGGATTGAAACAAGCACCTAGGCAATGGTACTTGAGATTTGATGAGTTAATGAAGAATGTTGGTTTTGTAAAATGTGAAGCGGACCATTGTTGTTACTTGAAGAAGTTCAAGTCTTCTTACATAATCTTATTGTTATACGTTGATGACATGTTGCTTGCGGGTTCCGACATGTCCGAGATCAATAAGTTGAAAGGTATGCTTTCAAAGGAGTTCGAGATGAAGGATCTTGGTAGTGCTAAGCAAATACTTGAAATGAGTATTGTGCGTGATCGTGCTAAAGGTGTTCTATACTTGTCTTAATCCAAGTATATTGAGAAAGTAATAGAAAAGTTTAATTTTGATAAAGCAAAGGCTTGTACTATGCCTTTGGGTAGCGCGATAAAGTTATCAAAGAATCAATCACCTAAAATGGAAGAAGACAAAGCGGAGATGGAAAAGGTTCCGTATAGATCGGCCGTGGGAAGTATTATGTATGCCATGGTTTGTACGAGACCGCATATAGCTCATGCATTGGAAGTTGTAAGTCGTTATATGTCTAATCCGGGGAAGGAGCATTGGGAAGCGGTCAAATGGTTGCTTCGTTATTTGAAAGGTACTTCTAGTATGGGATTGTGTTTCACTAAAAGCAATGTTGTACTTAGAGGTTATGCGGATGAAAATTTGGGTGGATTTGGTGATTCGAGTAAGAGTACTATGGGATATGTGTTCATGGTTGGTAAGACGGCGGTTAGTTGGATGTCTAGACTACAAAGAAGTGTTGCTTTGTCGACCACCGAGGCCGAGTATATGGCTATTGCGGAAGCTTCTAAGGAGCTTGTTTGTTTGAAGAACTTCTTGTGTGAGTTGGGTAAAAGATAAGACAATTACGTCTTATATGTGACAACCAAAGTGCAATCAATCTCGCGAAGAATCCGGTGTTTCATAATCGTACGAAACACATTGATTTGAGGTATCATTTTATTCGAGAACGTATTGAAGATGGTACTTTGACATTGGAGAAAGTCCTTGGTATGAAGAATCCCGCGGATATGCTTACTAAGATGGTGTCAATGGACAAGTTGAAATTTTGCATAGCTTCAACGGGTCTTCTCATGAACTAATGAGAAGGTGATGACCGACTAGGAGATAGAGAGATGATGATTCTATTCTAACAAGAAATGTTGAAGACCTTGTATCGAAAGTCTGCTTATCCGGCGTATGTGATAGGAGTGTGCGAGTCCCAAATGGAGTTTGGTGGTAAAGGGTGCTTTGGCGATCTTGGTTAGGTTGGTATGATGGGTTGACAAAGTGTGAGTCATGGTTTTGACTATCTTCAAGTGGGAGAATGTTGGATGTGAAGGATATCAAAACAAAGGATTCGGACGAACAGGGTAGGCGCGACGCGGTCTAACGTGTGATCAGAGCATCAAGTTTTGGAAAACGACTGTCCGGAGAATAGCCTTTGAGGCGCGGCGCGGCTTCGTCTGACGAGAAGTTTCCAAATTTAAGTTTTTTCTTGTTCTCCAAGGTGTTTTGGCCTATATAAAGCATCCTAATGTAACCCTCAGTTGTATCTACGAATTATATCAATAAAAATCTCTCTAGTTGGTCCGTGGATTAAAGTAATCGACATTCTATTACATATAACCACGTTAAATCTCGTGTTCTTTAATTTTCTTGTTTTATTGTCTTTTGTTTGTCGAAGTGGGTGATTAATCTCAGTGATTAATCTTATTGTTTGGGTCCTATAATCCTTACATCGAGAGGGTTAACCTTATAAAATATTATGACGACTAATCTTGAACATAATTAACAGTTACTCCCTAATAAAAAAGATTAATGGAAGGTTGAAATTGAAAATTTAATGAGGACTTAAATCAGACAAAAGAAAGTGAGAGGGGGCTAGTTGTAATTTTCAAATAGGTTCGATTGATGTAACGTTTGGAGTAGTAAGATCGAACCTACCAAGTCAACTCGAGCCTGTCACGTGTCACACGAATAGAAATCCAAGGTTTCTATATTTGATTATATGTATATGTATATTTAATATGTATACCAGTTGATTATGGTTAATTAGTTCTTAGGAATTTTAATGTACCACAAAGACGTTGTATATGAACAGAAAATCAAAAAATGTAATTTCAATAATCATTTATGAAAAGAAGACAAAATTGGCCGATGATCCTTTATGTTTGTATCAAATAGCACGAATAACCTTTATCTATTTTTTCAACTTAGATGACCTTCAACTATTAATATTTGGCACCGAAAACCCCGTCGATAAACTCTGTTAGTATTCTCACATTAAGTTCCATCACGTGCTGGGCACATGAGGGGAATTTAGTCCACTACTATTTTTCTTTGTTGGATACTAGTCACGGACCAGGCATAGCATGTGAGTGTTAACATAGTTAAAACAAATCCTACAAACTAACCCAACTAAAAATCTTTCTCTATAAGAAGCTGCAGATCATGAATTAAACTGTCAAAAAGCTGTGTGATTAATAACGGTAGGACAAAAACCCCATCAAGTGTTGCAGTCCGAGATCTCATAAACTACCTTAATCTGAAATAACTTACATAAAGGATTAAAGATGGCTTCAGTTGCGAGTTGGTCCTAGATCTCAAAAACCATACATAAACTAACAAAGAATTTCAATTCCAGGAAGAAGAGGAAGACCTCGTTTTGTTTTCTTCAGATCCGGAGTATTTCGGGGAGACCAATCCTTTGGTGGTTTCTTTGCGACTAAGCTCTGGTCAAGGTTGATGTATTGATTTCTAGGGTTAGTAATTTTTTGAAGTACTGTCGTATGAGGTGGGGCTGCCTGAATATTGATAGTCGTTGTCGAAATCGGATCAATCTGCACTGCCCTCACATGCTTGGCATGTGATCGTACTTAACGTCCAAAAACTAACGGGTGTTAGTGGTTAGGTCATCCGCGTCGAAAGTTAATATTTTAAGGTCATCTAAGTCGAAAAAATAGATAAAAGTTATCCGTGCTATTTGATACAAACATGAAGGACCATCGGCACAATTTTGTCTTACAATAATTAATCTATTAATTTCAACAACTTTCACTTATTATTTCAGCAACTTTAAGCTGTAATTGATATGAAACTCATGTATACACAAAAAAAATATATATTTTACGAGTACATCGCAACTACTTTATATGTTAAAATTTACACATACCAGTAGGGCCGTCTCAACAATTTAAAAGCTCTAGAAGTAAATAAAAATGGGTCCACATATACGTTAAATTTTTTTACTACGCATAAATAAAGAATACTCCAATCTACTCCGTATCTATTTATTTACTTACATTGTATTTAACTATTAAAAACAAGGTATTTTAACTTTAATTGACAATTTTTTATGTAATTTAATTAAATATATTGAAAAAAATATTTACATATTCAAATTTTGAGTCCTTCTAAATTTTTGGGTCCTAGGCGGTTGTCTATCTTGCTTATGCTCGAAGACACCTTTACATACTAGTAAAGCTTATTAAATCAACCATTTCCTTGTCCCATCAACCAGTCTAAATAGAAATGTTCCTAGGGAACAATTCGAAGGCGTGAACTTGCGGTCAAGAAGGAATGTCGATTCTACCTCGGGATCTTCTAAGCTCGTCGATTTTGATGAAGATTTGGACTATGGGGATGTTATTCAAAATTTTTTTATGGCGGGTAAAGTTGATAAGAAGAGTTCGTTGTTGGCAAATCATATGATGTCCAAAGAAGCTTTCGCGGCTTTTGATATTATGATGACGAGTATGGCCGCAAATGAACCGGTTACGGATAATCTTAATAACTCTAAAGAAATCCCGCATGCGCCGTTTTTGAATAAAAAACGGCAAATACGTAAGCAAATAGTGGTTCATGGCGCTGAAATGACAAAGTTCGGTGTGTTCATTAAGGAAATTTGAGTCCTCGTATATCGGGTTCATGTCTCGTTATATTCTTTAGTATTCGTAATCATTGTACTCGTTTGCTTTAAGTTTATTGATTTTGATTCGATTTAGGTTAGATAAGGCTCGGTATAGATAGTTTGATAGTTAGCCACTTTCTAGGCACGAGCCTCATCGGGTTCCTCTTTTGTACTTCTCGTTGAATTCGTTTTTTTTTAAACGTTTTCAGTTTTAATAAAGTTCTCGTTATTTTCGCCAAAAATAAAAAATAATAAAATAATAAAATAATAAAAAAATAATCAACCAGTCTAAATTGTGATCATTCAAAGAACTAGGAAGCAGTTTATTTGTTATTAACTGTAAGCATAACAAACATATCTCCTCAAATCAAACACCACAATTCTTTATATGAAACCAAAAAATATTGTAGAATTAATCATGATTATATTATTATATTCGACAATACGAAAAAATAATAATAAATCAAGAATTAGATTTCATTTAATCTGAAGATCGGATAACAAATCAACAAAATGTGATCATGGCGTTGATCTAAATAATTAAATTAATAAATCCCTATCAAAACTACTTTTTTTTTTTTTTTTCTTTTCCTATACGGCGTCTTCGTGATACATTAAAACTGCTAAGAATTAATTAATCATATAATCAACTGGTATATATCAATTCAATTTAATTATAAGATTTGAGAATAGCACCACAGAAAGTACACATAATAGCTTTCCATGATTTCCAATAAAACGGGACATGACAAAATCTGGTGGCAGTCTTCATATCGGCTACACTCGCTCCTCCACCGCACCTCGAACAAAGACCGGCTGCTGGTTTGCATCGTCTCACTTGTCGAGTTTGGTCTACCAAAAAGCAAAAGCACACCATTTTTCCTACACCTTTTTTTATGTGTGTTAATAATAATAAAGGAAAATGTTGAAGTGATAGTAGTAGTAGAAGTAGTTGGGAGTTTAAAATGTGATGAGGAAGTTGAGTTATGTGGTTAGATATTTATAGGCGTTATAAAGGTACTTCAAAATATGGGCGCCATTGGTAATTCTGTTGGAAACAAATAATATTAACTGCTATTATAATTATTGTATATCAAGTTGGGAAGATAATAAATTAAATTTGACTTTGAGAATAAATTCAATGCAACTAACTTTTATAATGACTATGATATAAAATATAAATAATAAGTATTGTTATAATTCAGTAGGCTTATAACTACCTTTAGTGGTTCTTGATTGTAGAAGGTATATAGAGATAGAGATACTGTAAAACGGAGAAAACAAAGGTTGAACAAAAGGTATGAGTAATTGGTTTTTATTTATAGAAAAATGTACAATGAGAGTTTGGTGGCATTTGGAATCTAGAGAGAGAGAGTGTTTTTGTTAACCAAAAAATACATACAATAAACTCTAACTCAACACACCTATTTATACTCAAAAAAATATACTATGCAATATCTATAATAATAATAAAATTATCATCCAATTATTACTTTTATAACACTCCCCCTTGGATGATAATTTTATTAGTGAATAACTAGTACTGCCTCGTTAAAAACCTTGCTAAAGAAAACCCTTTGGGATAAAACTTTAGCTAAGGGAAAAAGAGTGCAGCATAGAGTTGACTCCCCCTCAAGTAGGCAACGCCTGAGTTGTTACATCTTCTGAACATGCCTCATGCCAATATTATGAACGTGTGTTCTGAAAATAGCAGTTGGAAGTGCTTTGGTGAAAAGGTCAGCAGAGTTTTTGCTGGACTGAACATATCTCATTTCAATCTGGTTGTCCTTAATGAGATTTTGAGTGTATGAGAAGAATCTAGGGGGTATGTGTTTTGTTCGGTCACTTTTGATATACCCTTCTTTCATCTGTGTTATGCAAGCTACATTATCTTCATAGATAGTTGTTGAACTTTTATTGCGTTCTAGTCCACAAGAATCAGTAATGAGTTGTGTCATTGATCCAACCAAAAACATTCCCGACTGGCTTCATGTAATGCAATTACTTCGGCATGATTTGATGATGTTGCAACAAGTGTTTGTTTTTGAGAACGTCATGATATTGCGGTGCCTCCATTTAGGAATACATATCCAGTTTGAGATTTAGCTTTATGTAGATCGGATAAATAATCTGCATCTGTATAACCAAACAAATCTTGTTTCGAGTTGTTAGAATAAAATAATTATAAATCAGTAGTTCCCCGAAGGTATCAAACTATTTGTTTGATCCCATTCCAATGTCTTTTGGTAGGGGCTGAGCTGAACCTTGTCAACAAATTAACTGCAAAAGAAATGTCAGATCTTGTATAATCTATAAGATACATAAGAACCTCAATTGCACTAAAATATAGAACTTCCGATCTGTTAAAATTTTCATGATCTTCGCAGGGATGAAATAGATCAGTGTCAATATTGAGTGATCTAACAACAATGAGTTTGTCTTTAAAAAAAAATGTTTTAAAATCTTTTCGGTATAAGTTGTTTGATGTACAAGTAAACCATTAGGCATATGCTCAATTTGCAATCCAAGGTAATACTTGGTTTTTTCAAGATCTTTCATTTCAAAATAATTCTTTAGAAGTTGAATGATTTCATAGATCTCTTTATTTGTTCATATGATGTTAAGAACATTGACATAAACAACTACGATCTCATATCCGAACATTGTTTTCATAAAACATACGTGCAAAATAAGTTTATATTTATACCCTTTTTTTTATCAAGTAGTCATTTAATCCGTTATACTATTGTATCAACCCATATAAAAATCTTTGTGATTCAATGGAATACATTTCTTTAGGTTTTGCGTTAGATGTTTCTGATACCTTAAACTCTTCAGGTATATTCATATATATCACTATCAAGTTATCCATATAGATAAGTAGTAACAACATCCATGAGATGCATTTAAGTAACTACCAGGTTGATTAAGTATCTAATAAGTAATTGTATCCATTACATAAGGATAAGTTTTCCTCATAATTCATTTCTGGTCTTTGTGGAAAATATTGAGTTACAAGTCTAGTTTTGCCTTGTAACTTCATTTGCACATTTCTTTTCGGATAAAAATTCATTTGTATCCCATACGTTTCACATCTTTAAAAGTGATAACGATTGATCCGAAAACTTTTCTTTTATCGAGCGATTCTAATTCAGCTCTTATTGCTCCTTTCCATTGAGCTCAATCATGTCCATTTTGTATATTCAATGACAGATTTTAGTTCCAGATCATCATCTTTATTCATGATGTCATTGTAACATTATATGAAAATATCTCATAGAGATTTTAGTTTCATTTCGGTTCCATAATATTGCATAATTTATCGCAATTTTAGTATTTACATTTATCAATATCCTCTGCAGAAGGAATATTGATTTGTGGTTCTTCTTGAACACTTTCTCTTACCTCATTATCAGCTGATTTTCTTTTTCGAGGATTTTTATCTTCGGAACCAATTGATCTTCCACGTTTGATGCGTGGCAAAGACTCAACAGTGACATTATTGCCAGCTTTTGGAATTTCAGTTCGAGCTGGAGCATTTATCGCTGGTATATATGATTTAGTCACTTTTTTATATCTGTAAATGCATAAAGTAATTAATTTGCAAGTTCTTGCATATGCATTATTTTTGAACTTTCGTTTCACATTCTTTTGTGCGAGTTCAATATACCTTAATTGATGTTCACATCATGAAGCATCATTTTATTTTTTATTTTTATTTCTCCCCCCTAATCTAAGGAACAATGTTTTATTAAAATGACAATCAGCAAAACGTGCTGTAAAAACATCACCCATCATGGGTTCAATATATCTTATGATTGAAGATGTTTTATATCCAAAATATATTATCATCTTTCTTTGAAGAATCATTTTATTGTGTTGTGGTGATACAATTGGAACATACACTGCACAACCAATGTTTTAAGGTAGAAAATATTTGGCTCTTGGCCAAAATCAAGTATTAAGTGAAAATATTTACGACTTCCACATGGTATAATGCGAATTAATGTCGCAGCATGTAAATTTACATGTCCACATATAAATATTGAGAGATTTGTACTCATTATCAATTGTCTAGTTATTAGCTGTAAGCGTTTATCTATTGATTCAGCTAAACCAATTTTGTGTATGCACATGAGCAACTGGATGTTCAACAACAATCCCTGTAGATATATAATGATCATTAAATGCTTGAGATGTTAACTCACCAGCATTATCAAGTCTCATCCTTTTAATGGTGTAATCAGAATAATGTGTTCTCAATTTAATAATTTGTGCAAGAAACTTTGCAAATGCCATATTACGGCTTGATAACATACAAATATGAGACCATCCGCTAGATGTGTCTATTAGAACCATGAAATATCAAAATGGTTCACATGATGGATGAATTGGTTCATATATCTTACCTTGAATTCTTTCAAGAAACATTTGTGATTCTTTTTCACAATATACTTTTCATTAATCACCATATGTGCTTTCCATTAATCACCATATGTGTGTTTTTTTTTTTTATAAATCACCATATGTGTTTTTTTTTTTTATTATATATCCTTTTCACCATATACGCTTTTAATCATATGCGCTGTGTTTTTCACCATATGCGCTTTTAATCATATGCGATTTTCATCATATGCGTTGTGCTTTTCATCATATTCGCTTTTTATCATATGCGCTTATCATATGCGATGCGCTTTTTATCATATGCGCTTTTTTATGTGAATAGTAAATTAATTAATTTCGTTTTACTATTCATATGAATTAATTTAGATTTACTATTTTGTTAATTGAGTAATATATATATACATCATATACTTGTGACTCTGAAGGCTCAAATGAATTTGACCATATAGTTATACGTTGTACCTTGCACATTAATTTTCAGTAGAAGCTTTAGATGCATATTATTTTCAGTAGAAGCTTTAGATGCACCTTTTTTTTTAAATCACCAAATACCACAAACACTTTGTTTGCGTTTGTTCATAGTCATCAATGAAAACCATTTTCTTTAATTTTATTTTATACAATAAAATTAACGCATCATTATTCTTTTCAAAAACAATAATCTATTGTTATTGTTCACTTGTGCCATGTTTAACAACAAAAGTCGACAACCTCTGTCTTGTTTGTTGTGGCAACCAAAAACAACCTTTGCTTTTGTTACCGAGAATCCAAGACCAAAAAAAAAATTAATTTTTAATTAATCTTTTATCAAAACCATAAATGATTTTATTGATCTACGTTGATATGGCCATAAAGAATTGACGGCTGACCTACTTTTGTAAGTGTATTTCGGCTATCATCCCGAAAACGCACAACGACCTTTTTTTTTTTTTTTTTTTTTTTTTATGAACTATTTGTTTCATATCTAGCTTAGGCAATTATTGTGAACATTTGGTCCCTATAAGAGCATTTATTTTTTAGACTTTTAGTTGATTTGTACTTGTCACAATTAGGGATAGCACCCGCGGGTCGTGGATGCGGATCCATTGGATCCATCACCCGTACCCGCGGATTTTTTTTAAGAGACATCCAATTGAACCCTTGTTCGTTGAAACAATTTGACTATATTTTTACTCCCCATTATTAAACGGGCCATTTTGATGCACACTCTTAAAAAAATAATTTGTTTTTTAAGTTTTATTATTCAACCTCCTTTTTTCAACGGTCACGTTTTTAACAAAACATTTGACAAGTTTGGAAAAAAGTTTTTTATTGATTATCATCAAAAGTTTTCTATTGTCACTCTACTGGATGGAATTATGGCATACAACCAAAATTGCAACCCAACACTACATAAGAACAAAAAAAGGTTGTTTTTAATTAACATATGTATATGTGTTAAACTCGGAATAATAATAACTTATTTTAGAAAATTAACATAAGACATGTTGAAACATTTTTGTCACATTTAGCTCATCAAGTCTAATACTTATCATTGATAGATTTTATCACGTCTAGGAGATGTTTACTTTTTTCTTGTATTAAGTCCTACTTTCATTTACCTTTGTTTGGAAAAAAGTTTTTTTTTTACTTTGCTTTCCCCCTTTCTGTAAAACTCATTTAAACACTTTCTTTGTTTTTTTTTTTTTAAAAAAAACTTCCTTTTTTTTACGTTACCCGTAAATTATAAATATATAAAACAAACTTTTTGTTTAAATTTTTTTTCTAGTTTTTAAAAGGCCACTTGACCAATTTTTTAATTCTTTCACAACACCTGATATCGTGATCGTGACCTTTCACCAAAGCAAGAGATATTCTTGATAAACTAAACACGGACTCGTGTTTGAAATTGTCGGCCACAAAAAAATTCATTTGATAAAAGTATATATTTTTTTTTAGTTATAGAAGGAGACCACTTCATTTTCAATACTTCATTTTTGACAAAAAACTATTCCATTTTACCATCCCCTTTTTTTTCTTACTTTAACTTTTAAGATATACTTTTAATAAAAATACAAACTACTTTTTCTTATTTTAACTTTTAAGATTTACTTTTAATAAAAATTCAAACTACTTTTTGTATTTTAACTTTTAAGATTTACTTTTAATAAAAGTACAAACTACTTTTTCTTATTTTAACTTTTAAGATTTACTTTTAATAAAAATACAAACTATTTTTTTATTTTAACTTTTAAAATTATAAATTTAAGAATAAACATTAGTATGCATGAAATAAATAATGATTAATTGCATAAGTAATCATAAATGTTAGATAACATATAAAGACCCCTTCGTATTCGTATTGATCGGAATTAATCTCGACCCATGGTACCGTGTTGTCAAATGACGTGTTGCGTACATAAAGTACCGTGTTGTCAAATGACGTGTTGCGTACAATCATGAGGTCTTATTAACATAAATATAAATGTTAGTGAAGTTAATAAGAGTCAGATTACAGAAAATATAATTCAGGCGGTATAACCGACCATATATAACTTAAATAACATAAATATAAATGTTAGTGAAGTTAATGAAAGTTAGATTACAGAAATATAATTCAGGCGGTATAACCGACCATATATAACTTAAATAACATAAATATAAATGTTAGTGAACATAACTGTAAATGTTAGTATACATAAATAAATGTTAGATAACATAAATGTAAATGTTAGTATACATAAATAAATGTTAGATAACATAAATGTAAATTAGGCGACAGTGTCGACCATATATCATTTAGGTGGTATAACCGACTATATATTAGTTAGGTGGCAGAGCCAACCATACTTAGTATAAATGTTGAGATAATCGTGCTGATAACGTGTTATAATTCAGTAGGCTTATAACTACCTTTAGTGGTTCTTGATTGTAGAAGGTATATAGAGATAGAGATACTGTAAAACGGAGAAAACAAAGGTTGAACAAAAGGTATGAGTAATTGGTTTTTATTTATAGAAAAATGTACAATGAGAGTTTGGTGGCATTTGGAATCTAGAGAGAGAGAGTGTTTTTGTTAACCAAAAAATACATACAATAAACTCTAACTCAACACACCTATTTATACTCAAAAAAATATACTATGCAATATCTATAATAATAATAAAATTATCATCCAATTATTACTTTTATAACAAGTATATGTTAATCTTAATTACCAATTATTATTTTTTCAAATTTATTAAAATTTTAAATCAAGTTAATCAATTAGATTTCATTATTTACTTTTTAATAAAATTGGAAAGTGATAATATCAAAGAGGTGACCGTATTAATAAAATCAATTGTATATCAATTTTGATAATTTTGTAGTGTGCGTTTCATTTTCTATGAAATAATTATAAGTATTGATATTGATGTAATTTTTATAGACATGTGAAATGTCATAACTTCTTCACAATGTAAATAAACTTCTTTACAAAGTGCCAAATTCTTTACAAAGTGCCCAATGGTACTTTCTCGGTGTCGGACACGGTTCGTTTATTGGTGCAATCTAACGTTGTCACAACTCCTATGTGGCCAAAAGTGATTTGGGGTAACAACGGTTCCGTCCAAAGTAATGTTATTTCATTGGCTTGAAACGATCTCCTTTTCAATGGTAACTTCATGTGTCGTTCGGTTTTGGTCCGCAATTTCAAGCTAAAATCATTCTTATGGGCCATAATTCTTAAGGTTTGCAACGGTTTTTCAATCCTACGTTTAGGAGCACGATCCTTTTATTTTGTGTTTTTAGCATTATTATCTTTCAATTTGCATTTTCTTTTTTGACCGAGCTTGTCTCCGTCGTTGTACTTTGTATTTGCATCTTCATTGTTTTGATGAAGATCTTTCAAGTAATACATTCAATTTTTTCGCTGTAAAAAAAAAAAAAAAAAAAAAAAAAAAGTGCCAAATTCTTTGAACATCATATCTAGTTGACTTTTTCTGAAGGAATTATCATAAATATGATGATACAGTTACAGTTGGAAATTTCAACTGTTTCGAATATGAAAAGTCAATTGATCATGGCTGTACACGTGGCATATAGAAAGTGGATGATATTTTGTGTTGTATTCCTTTACTTCTGGTCTTCTGGATGACAGTAATGCAGTATGGGATGGCCTATTAAATCTTGGTTCACAATCTGACGAAGTATGAAATATTCAAAATAATCAATCAACAGTTTTGGTTACATAATAATTTAATTTAATTTGATTTTAAGATAATTAATTTTGACAAAACTAAAATATAACCCGCCTAAAACTACTAAGATCATGGTAATGTTGTGAACCTCAATACGACATGAGAAATACGTGACCAACTAATTAAGATGCGTGACTTCACAAAAGAATTGAACTCCATAAAAACTCAAAATAACGAAAACGTTAATTGGTTCATACCATACTGCATTAGACCCATTACGTGAGAGGTGGTAAATCAGACTCACCTAGCAGTGCGACCAATATGGTGTACATTCACCGAATATGACTCGAATGTACATTCAATTTTGATGTACATTTCTAGACCTGCGAAATGGAGTTTCAAGACAGGAGTTTACCATGTAAGCCATGAAAAACCGTCGAGCGCAGTTCTGTCAAAAAAAAAAAAAAAAAATTAGAAGCTTAAAAATAGGGAACATGTCAAATGGGGCCCAAACAAAACTTCAAAAGTTTTCAATTCATAAAACTTCATAAATCGTTTTCGGGTCAGCACGAGTACGCCACTTGCGACCTGCAACCAGACCCAAGGTTTCACACAGCACTAATGTTCAACCATTTGACACATTATCCAAATAGCCTATTTTGGCGCCTCTAAGTAATTTACATCTATGCACATCAGTAATCACATAGAGTTCCGAAAACTGTGAATCCACGATATCAGCATGCATATGCACTGTGAGTCTATAATTACAAATGCTTTTAGAGATTCTCTACAATATCAAAATTTTAACTTTCCAGTTTCTATGAAAAATAGTAAACTAACTCGAAAGATTTGATCAGAGACTCTGTTCTTAGTCAAAGATTGCATTTACACGAGGTCCATACCCGATAGCATGATATAAAGGACGATACCACGTGACCTAAGCCCCAGGGACTCCTGAAATGAGAATAATCAAAAGCAATACAATGCCCAACATATGAAGAACCGACAATTACAGATATAATGTAAGTTAGACATTTACCAATTGAACCTTATCAATTGGGACAACCAGACCAAACTACATAATAAATTTTTAATCTTGATGCAAATAACCATCAAATTTGGCTTGTACTATAGACAATTTCCTTTGTACAAGAGTAAAATGTGTTAGCCTAGCCGTATGGATTCAACATTTGATCTTTACTTCCACAGGATTTAGAACCTATACACCTTTGACTTTGACCACCATTGACTTATCATCAGAAACTACTCCTAGTATTATAAATCAATCAAAATTAACGAATCCCCATCTGATCTGAACATCTAGGGGCTTTAAAAACTTAAGAGTATCCGTCAACTACTAAAGGGTAATTTAGTAATTTGATATATGACAGTCACAAGATAGTAATATGAAGATAGAAAATGCCTAAAAGGTTGCAAAATGGACAGGTTGGTTAACGGGTTTGGGAATTGGAATGGTATGAACAATTTTTTAGTAGAGGTCGAGTCAGGTTGGCAAGCTCGAATGATTTATGCATTGTTAATACAATCTGGGCAAATTTTAACCCATTCTAACATATTTGATCCATTTTCATTTTATCTATGTTCTATAACTAAAACATTAGAGTGTTGGTAAAAAGTATAACTAACCACGGATTCACTTGATCGTATCTTCACATAACCACACTCATTCATGCTAACTCATCCAAAATCTTACACGCTCGTAACACTTTAACCGACAGTCAAACCCCTGTTGAAAAATGAAACGAAGCAGGTATAGGAGTTATACCTTTATCGATCATTGAATCGCATATCTTTAAAGCTTCATCATTTCTATGTTTTTTAAATGATCCGTTCATTATAATTGTGTACGTACAAACCGTTTGGTCAGAACCTTCGTTTTCCATCCGATTACAATCATCGATCTTATCGTTTTTCACCAATGCATCGATAAGTGCATTATAACAATAAAATTCACAACTGCATCCATTGTTAACCATTTCCTCAAATAACTTCTGGGCCTCATCTAATCTCCCAGTTTCCCTTAATAATCCATCTAAAAGACTCGAGTAAAACATTGCATCAACTGGCACTTAATTCTATTTACACAACTCAAAATAGATAGTTGTCCCCTCTAATCTCCTCGTTTTGAATAGAACATTTACCATAACACCATATGTGACCATGTCATGCTTTAAACCACCATTCTTCATACTTTCGAAGAGCCTAATCACCTCATCTATGTGCCCACGTTTGGCATACGAATACATCAAAGCTGTATAGATGGCAACATTAGCTTTAGAACCGTTTTTGAATTATATTTTCAAACAATTTATATACATCAGATTACTTTTCTCAACAACATTTTCCGTTTTTTCACATTAACAATACCCTTTGAACATCATATCAAAGTTTACAATATCAGGTTTTACAACTCCAGTTTCCATAACTTCAAACACCTGTTCAGCATACTCCATAAACATCAAATTAACCAAACCATTTATCTATAATTTTTTATGTAAATAAACTAGGTTCAATTTCAAACCCAAACAATTCTTCAACCAAACCATGATTCCAATATGATTTTATCAACAAAAATGCAACACTTTACATTCATCAAGAAACCCTTTTTCTTAACCTCATTAAAGACAAACTTAACCTTATCATAATCTTTACAACCACACAAAAAATCAATCAAGAAGCATAACATTCAAGATCATGAAAAAAATTATACCCCCTCATCCTTCTGCTTACCAAGTAACCAACTCTTTTGAAATTCCGGAAAGCGAGTTCGGGCAGGGTGACCCGACCTGAATTAAGAACATAAGAGACAAAATTGGGTGATAATTACATGAACAATTTGTGACAAAAAAGCATCCAACTTTAATTCCGTACTGATTGACATCATTTAAATATACAGCAGACGATTTGGTCAACCAATGGTGAAGCTTTAGGGTGATGTGTAATGACGTCAGTTTCGACCCATTCAGGCGGTGGTGGTAAAAACCTATCTAGGCTTTGAGATGGGATGTGGGTCCGGGTCGGGTTTTAATAGGTGTTGATATCGGGTGTAATGAAGCTTTTTGGTGCAATTGATGGAGTTTGAGAGGGATTTAAGTAGGGTTTTTCTCGCAGTATGTAAAGCTTGAATCTTGTAATGACTTTGATCTGGGTCTTGTTTTTTTGAGTTGGAAATTTGAGGTTTTAGAACCTGAATAAGGGTTTTGTGTTGTGTGACTTACTTGTTAAAGTTATTTTCAAGCAAAATAGATCAACAATTGGTCCTATGGTCTAGTGGTTAGGACATTGGACTCTGAATCCAGTAACCCGAGTTCAAATCTCGGTAGGACCTTTACTTTTTCACAACTTTTTTTTTTCCAACCACCTTTAAACCAAACGTTCAAGAAAGTGCACGTCTTGGAAAACGTTACCAACAATGTTGAATTGGAGTAATGCCATTGTTAATAAAGAAAAGATTTTCTCCTAATAAGATAAAACAGAAATTTTGATTTGAAAAGTTCTTATATGTATAATGATTATGATGATGTGATTTATGCCTTTTTGAAATAGAAATAGAATAGAACTAGCAATAGCAGTTTAAAAGTTAGAACACTAAAGTCAACAGTGGCGGATCAAGGAAAAATTTTCACCGGGGACGAATTTTTTTTTTAAATGTAGGGAATTTTTTTTGGCAAAATATAGAGTTTTTTGAGCAAAATTTGGAGGTTTTTGGGTAAAATACGAATGTTTTGGGACAAAATATGGAGGTTTTGGAGCAAAATATGAAGGGTTTGGGGCAAAAAAAAATTACACCGGGGGCAAAATCAAAAAACCGAAAAAATTTGCACTAAAATTTAGAAATCCACCGGGGGCGGCCGCCCCCCTCCTTAACCCTTTGGATCCGCCTATGTCAGTACATACACAAATTTGCTAATCATTATAATCGTCTAAGCATGATCTAGAGTTCAAGTTGTTGAAAGAAGCAAAATATCATACACCATTCGGCAGTTCTTTCGAAAACCTTGGAAGTTGAACCAGTGAGTTGACTCGTGTGACGCCTTCCAACCCGGACCAATTCTGATCTTCAGTTACTCCCACACTGATTTCATTATCCAGTTCTCTTCGATGAACTTTCGTGTTCTCTTCTGATAATCTGACTGTAAAATTTCGTTGCAAATAAGGCTCCGGATTCTGGCCATCATCTGATTCGCCTGCAATACTTCTTACGGTAGCAGAAGAGAAACCATGCTCTTCGTTATCTGATTCTGAATCCATCTTACCATCTAAAAACAAGCAAACCACTGCACAATCGTCCATTTTGGATGTCGGGTATTTGGATTTGCATTCAAGGTCAGCTGAGTCAACGAGTAGTCTCGCTGCTGATGATCGATTTATATTACTTGTTCATTGCTTAAAACATCCCAGTTCTAAATAATAACACAACAGCTAGTGGATCAGTTTAATCATCAGAGTACAAGTACAGTTTAATCATCAGAGTACAAGTACAGAGCTTGTGATTCTTTAAGGAACAAACACACAAAATCATCTATGTTAAAAAAATACTTATTTGTGAAATAGATTAGGAATTTGCTAACATCAACTCTTATGGGTAATGGCGTATCCTAGAGGATACACGCATAAAAATATCATTTTTATACAGAAAGATGGATCAAAAAGCATAAAAGATAACAAAACTTGACAGTTTTTAGTATTTGCCGTCCAGCGTACAGCAGGCCGCCCAGCGATATGCGTAAGCGCTTTTACTATGCGCGTGAGCGGCACGCAGCCACGCCAAAGTCGGTTCCGGATGCTTCGCATAACTGAATTAATCAGCGTTGGACACGTGTTCCAGAGAATTTCGGACATTCTACGCCTACCCCCCCCGGGTCACCACATTTCACATCTGAACTTCAGTCAGAAAGAAGTACACTTTCTCTCACACACAGTTCTTTCTCACTCTAAAAGCACATTAACCGCTTAGCAGCAGAACGCTAGACGGATCAATTACAGATTGATCCACAGATTGATTGAGGCCACCCCACGGATCTCTCATCCGTGTTCCGGGTCTGCAGGGATTATTTCCCGAGGGCAAACATCAATCAACATACAATCACTCTACGCTAGGCTGATATTGTTCTGTACTGGTACCTTACACCCGTTATACGGAAAATCGTACCAACATAGGGTTGTCGTTAAATGTTGTTCATGGCGGTTTCACATTTTTTTCATGGTGGTTACACATTAACATTATAGTGGTGGTCGTTGAATTGTACAACCATTTTATGCACGTTAACGACAACCGGGCTATCGTTAGCAAAATTCGATAGATTAAAGAAAATGTGTTTACTTACCCTGTTTGATGCAAGAACAATGAACTTGTCACTCTCAGTAAGAATTCGATGAGAGACTTCAGGAACGGAGATCACTCCATATTCTTTTAAACAAAAATCTCCAAAAGCTAGTGCCATTGCAAGCCCCGGGGTCATCATCAAATGGTAACCAAACTCTTGACACCTCAGGTTCATCTTGTAATGCAAAAAACTCGACCTTTAAACTGCTTAATCCTTTCAGCTTCTCCTATAACACCAAAACAAGTTATACTAGCTGAGCCTCAATAATTTAAAAAGTAAAGGTAAAGAAATTAGTTCATCGTACTTGGTAGATCCGGCTTTAGGTCAACAGTCAACTGAATTGCAACGAGTGAATCATTTGTATCCTTAGATGCCATGATGGCTCGAGAATCTCCTATACTTCCAATGAAAAGATCTGAACCCTTAAAATAAGTGTTTCGTTAGATAAAATCGTTAGTACTCGGGAGTTTAGATTAGGTATTAAAAAAAATCCCGAGCCTGAAATAAAACCGATACATGTTTAACAATGCTCGCAGCGGTGCTGCCGCGACAGAAACAATCCAAATTGGGATGAGATTTTAGTTCTTTATCGATCGCCTTATATGACTTCAAAATGCTTCCTTATACAAATGCTCGGGTTTATCATCCTCAAAATCAGCCTCTTCACTAGACTAGTTTTTCTTAGACTCTTAAGAATCAAGATATGAAAACAGCTTCAGTGGTAACGTATCACGAACTTTACGAGAAACAGGATGTCTGTGGGGTCCATGACCACCTAAAATTCCACAAAATGTCACATCCTCACCCACGAAATGCTGAATATATACTTCATTAACTAAAAACTAGACTCGTAATACGAATTAAAACACAATTAGAGGACTTACTTCCCACACAATCATAGCATCTTGATTTATTCCCTTACGACCCTGCTGAGTATAAATACAACAACTTCGGCTCTTGCCATTTGCAAAAAGGAGAGTAACACTAGGCTGTTTTTCGGCCTTTATGGTCAACCATATTGTATCATACCCTGTGTCTGCCAAAGCCAGTTTTTTGAACTCCGAATTTCTAAATTGTGTTGGTTTTAAAGAACCTAATTTTAGGTAAAATAGTTCAAAAAGCTAATTGCTAATAGAGAAATCAAAAAAGGTTGGAACTTTTAAAGAGTAAAGGCTATAGTCAAATTCATACCATACACACTAAATACTTGCTCAATAAATCAAAGATCATTTGCACCATTTATCCCATAAAAAATAAATCAACTTTTAAGGAGCAACGGTTAACAGATCGTTATTGAACACACAAAATTACAGAAAGTAACCTAAACCAATTATTTTTTTAATCTAATTTACAAAACCCATTTCACATATAAATATAAACATACAAAACTATCAGAAATTCAGAACAATACTAGTTCATCATAGCAAGAGCCAAGAAGCTGTAAACCCTAACATAACACAAACCAATTTCACAAACACAATGAGAAAACTTTAAATTACTAGAAACCATACAAAATTCGTGAGCAAAAGATAAATTCTAGGGAGAAAGAAGGTACCTTTGTGAAGGATAACAAACCGGGTGTTAACAAAAAAGTTGAGGCATTTCTAGTTAATGGACAGTTGCATTGATTGATACAGAAAAGCTAGTTTTGTTAAGGGCTTTGTTTCAGTGTCTTCTTGTACTCTCGAGTTTTTTTCCAAGCACAAAGGAGTGGAAAAGAACAGGTTTTACTAATTACTATAGTGCCTAATCCGATCAAATATGAGCGGAGAGTGATGTTAACAAAATATAACAGCACTATACTTTCTAATTCTCTCATCTCTTTTCCTTTTCGCTTTAAATTAAAACTCGAGAATCACAAATATTTTTTAATCTGTTTGTTTCCTTTCCTTTCTTTTCCGTTATAAAAATAAAACTCCATAATGTAGCGTTAGAGAAAAAAGAAATGAGGTGAGAGGAAAATAAAATGAATTGGTGTTCTCAAATTTTATGGTTTTTGGTATCACCTTAGGATTGATATTCTCAAGTTTTATGTTAAAAAGAAAGGAAATGAAGTAAAGTAATTATTATGCTTAATTTTCACTTCTAAACTTCTTTTCTAAATTGAAAAAAATCCCCAGTGAATGAAAAATTTGTTCCCAGATCTATTCCCCTATCTTTCATCCCCTTTCACTTCATTTATTTCTTTTATTAAGAAACTCGGGAACTAAGCTTAAAAGGGTGGGATGGATGGAATGGGATGTGATATGAATGAATGTAGATTTTTAAAAATAATTTTATAAAAATTTAAATTATTCTATTAGACACATTTATAATTAGGAAGTGATCTTTACACATTACTTTTTAATCCATGTACACCTATTTATCTATTATACTCTTAATTATACTAGAAATAATAATATAAATTCAACTCGCTTACATTAATCTATGAGTATAACTATAAGTTTATGAGACAAAAGTGTACATAGATCAAAAAGTGGTGTGAGGATCACCTTCCTTTAAAATTCTTTAGAATGTTATATATATATATATATATATATATATATATATATATATATATATATATATATATATATATATATATATATATATATATATATATACATACATACTAGTGAAATGACCCGTGGAACCACGAGTTTGTTTTAACGAAACAGTTTAACGATATGTTTTAGGTATTAAGTGAACGTAATTGCTAAAGTCATTTAGTTTAATGACCCGTGGAACCACAGAATCCGACTAAGAAACTCGTCAACTGAACATTGCATCAAACACCTGAAACGCATATTAAAAAATCCACATCCAATCATAAGAGATCATATTGGTTGTCATTTTATTTAAAAATGTAAATTAAAATATAAATTTAGAATTGGTTTCCTTCTGCCTAGCTTTTATACATTCTCGTACTCAATTCAAAATAATTAATTAAAATAATTTATAATTATTTAATTTTAGTAATTAAAATAAATATTAATAAGATTTAATAATAATTAATTAATTAATAAGATTTAATTTTAATTTAAAATTATTTGATTAATGACATCACCCACCATGTCTAGATTTTTTTCTTTTGTTTTTTGAATTTTTTTAACAAAAGAATTAGCTAAATAATGACGTTATCATTATAGAATTTTAATAGAAACTATATATATATGTATATTACTGAGTATATTTATACTACATTATTATATTATACATTAGGGAGTATATTTTACCACTAGAATAAAAAAATATATCACAAAGTAATGTAATATATTAAGTGTTTAACCGAAAAATTGAAAAGAATGTGACAAGCCTTTAAAACATAAATCACCTTATTTATCTATAGATTCTATTATAATGCTAAAATGATGACATCATAAAAAATAATTTTTTTTGTTAAAAAAATTTTAAAATAAAAAAGGAAAAAAAATCTAGACACTCTAGATGATGTCATAATTCCATGGGCATAGAATCGCTTACAGTTACGATATTTGATATAATTACCTTTTTTGAATTTCGTATTTAAGTATTAATTATTTATTTGTATACGTAATTGTATATGTAATGTAAATTGAGGTTATTGTAGTCATTTTTATTTTAATTGAAATTTGTATTATGTAATAAATATTTGTAAATTAAATCCAATGATTATTGATTTATTTAAACACATGCCAAGATCAAATATTTGAAAATAATATTATTTAATTAGGCTCCTACTTTAATAAGAAGAGGGGAAAAATCATATTAACTATTATATTATATTATATTATATCAAAAATCATATAATAATGATGTCATTATTAGGCTAATTTATTTGTTAAGAAAAAAATCAAAAAAAAAGAAAAAAAAATCTAAGCATGGTGAGTGATGTCATTAATCTAAATAATTTTAAATTAAAATTAAATTTTATTAATTAATTAATTATTATTAAATCTTATTAATAATTATATTAAATATTAAAATTAAATAATTTTGAATTATTTTAATTAATTATATTGAATTGAGTACTAAAAGGTATAAAAGCTATGCAGGAGGAAACCAATTCTAAATTTATATTTTAATTTACACTTTTAAAATAAAATGACAACTAATATATGCATTTTAGGTGTTTGATAAATGTTTAGCTGACGAGTTTATTAGTCGGAATCTGTGATTTCACGGGTCATTAAAGTAAATGACTTTAGCATTTTCGTTCATTTAATACTTAAAATATATCATTAAACTGTTTTGTTTAAACAAACCCGTGGTTAAACGGGTCTTTTCACTAGTTATTTTATAATCTTCTTACAAGACAAATTTATGTGCTTACTATTCTGGTGTTTTTTTAAGCAGAAAATAATGAATGAAAAGAAAATAAGAAAAGAAAAAATGAAAAGGAAAGCAATAAAAAATGTATGCATTTTTAAGTAGAACTGAGAGAGTAAATAAAGGAAAATAATATCATCAAAATAAATTTTTTTGTAATTAAATCATTTACAATATATGAACTAAATTGACTTATAAATAAATTATATGATAAAGATATAGCATCTACTCAATATTTAATTGGTAATTCTTAATTTTATACATATTAATTTATTATTTTTTAATACCAGCAAAAAATAGATAAGTCAGCAAAAAAGACAAGTCAGCATGGTTGAGTTGCGTAGAACAAAAATAATATTAGTTATAAAATATGGAGTAATAAAAAGAATAGAGATAATGTTAAGATAAAAATGTAGCTTTTCCTCAAATAAGTTCATATATAAATCAAAAGTCTTGTTAACAAAAACCTTATGTATTCTCTTTCCTAATCCTTTTTTCCACTCCCTTTTCACTTGAAATAAATATTCGCAAATGCCTCATTTTTTTCAGATCAATTTTTTTCTTTTTCACCAAAAAAACTGAAACATTGTAGCGTTAATGTTTTAAAATCATCCAAGTGCAAAAAGCTAGTATTTGCCACCTAATTAGAAAGTATTTTTATTTAACTTAATTAGATTTTTCTCTCTCCAACTTAGTTATCTATCTTTCACATAATTAGCTGTTAATTATTGACGCGAATTATAAAATGAAAATTAAATACCGAGTGTGTATATATATATATATATATATATATATATATATATATATATATATATATATATATATATATATATATATATATATTAAATTGCTAAAATGATGATGTCATAAAAAAACTCTTTTACAAGCTTAAAAAAAATCCAAAAAAAAAAAAAAAATTTCTAAAACATGGTTGATGATGTCATTAAAAAATTAATTATTATATTTAATAAAAATTAAGAAAATCTTAAACAAATGTACGATAAAGGAAGCGTTATATATAACCTTATGGTAAAATACTCCATCACCATATATGTTGTAACGACCCGGATTTTTCCAATCATTTTATACTTATGAGATTAATATTTACATAAATTAAACCTTACCAACATGATAAGCAATCCAAATTGTTGAGACTTTTGTTTTTGAAAAGAGTTTTACACAACGTTTGACCGTCTAATTTAACCGATGATATCACAAACTATATAACATACGATAATTATACGTTTGTGTATATATGTGTATTTATATATATTTAACATGATCTAAGGATGGTTTAACATCTCATTGTGTACTAATGACAATGAGTTATAAGTATATTTTGAAACTACTAACTTAAGTTTTCAAAACGATAACTATACGTAACATTCTTTGATATATATACTTATAACCTATAATGCTTATACATGTATCGTATATATAATGTATTTAATCACTTTTGAAGGACTTAAATACATAAAACAATATAAGTATATTCACAAAAGATAGCTATATTTGAATTCTCATTTCGTTTCCTCAAGATTTCTATACGTATATCTAGGGTATATATACCCGTATCATACTCAGCTTCTATATGTATTTACTATTGGTATACACACATCAAATCAACATCCTAATCAACATTATTACTGCCCTAGATATGAGGTAACTAGGATTTGTCAAGTAGCATGAATTATTAGTAAGAAAACAAAATTAGGAATCCTTTTCTTTCTTTATAAACTAAAAACGTTTTTATGAATGAACACCATTTCTTCACTCCATTTTCTCATACCTACACCCTCATTTCTCTCTCAAAATACTCCTAACTTCATACTTGATCATCTCCAAGCATTTTTCCAATCATTTAGCTTCAATTACAAGCCTTAAACACCATAAGAAAACTCTTTCAAGAACATATCAAAATAACCACCCATTTGAAGAAGTATACTTCCAACCTTTTGATCTAACTCCACCACTCTTTGATTCCAAGATTTTTTCTTATCTCTTACAGTAACTTTGTCCAAGTAACTTGAGGTAGTAACCTTGTTCATAATCTTGTTCGATTCATAATTATATAGCTATCTTATTTTATGTTGTAAAATTTTAACAACAAGAACATAGTTTGAATGATTTCAAACTTGTTTGCAAACTAAATAGATCCTTCTAAATTAATTTTTAAAACACTTCAAGACCTGTAATATATCATAATGATATGCTAACTTAACAAGATATAACTTGGTTTTACAAAGAACACCTTAAAAACTGAATCTACGTCGTCGGAGTGCAACCGGGGGCTGTTTTGGGTTGGATAATTAAAAACCATCTTGAACTTTGAATTGGAAGTTCATGTTCTGGAAAAATGATATTTCTTATGAATATGTTAACACATAAAAATTTCATGGTTTAACTCAAAGTGTAAGTATTTTTAGAAAAATGATCATTAAATGTTGTTTTTATGATGGAAAATGATCACTTTCATAAGTTTTACCAAAGTTTGACCTATAACCTGTGATTTCGAATACAAACTAAGGTATTTTCAGTTCATATTCTTAAAATTTGACTCGATCCAAGGAAGTGGCAAGTTGAACCAACAAAAACGGAGTTGTAATGAAGAAACTACGACTAAAACAAGATTGGGTATCCGAAGCTAGTTTAGCTACGAAAATATTTGGAGATAAAGTAAATTAATCATATCTTTTTTAATTAATATGATATTTTATATATAATTACTTATGATTTGATTTTATATATTTCAGGACCACCCGTAAACAACACGAGAAGATTAATCATAAGACCTCATGATTGTACGCAACACGTCATTTGACAACACGGTACTTTATGTACGCAACACGTCATTTGACAACATGGTACCATGGGTCGAGATTAATTCTGATCAATACGAATACGATGGGGTCTTTATTTATTTGATTGAGCAACTAATTGTGGACCGCTAACATCGGACTGCTAACTACGGACTAAGAAAATATTAAAAGTATTATAAGTATATATATATATATATATATATATATATATATATATATATATATATATATATATATATATATATATATATATGTAACGATTACTTGAAAAGAAAATATGTTGATATATTATATATATATGGTTAGGTTCGTGATATCTATCGGAGACCAAGTCGAATTAAATACTTTCAAGGCAAAAGTGAGTATATAGTCCCACTTTTAAACTCTAAATATTTCGGGATGAGAATACATGCATTTTATGATTTACATTATGGACACAAGTGATAAAAAAATATATTCTACGTTGAGTTGTACCACTGGCATACTTCCCTGTAGCTTGGTAACTACTATTTACATGTGGTATTGTAAACGCGAATCCTGTTGATAGATCTATTGTAGTGACCCGAACTTTTTCATGTTTATATATATTAATTGAGATTGATATTTACATGATTAAATGTTTCCAACATGTTAAGCAATCAAACTTGTTAAGACTTGATTAATTGAAATATGTTTCATATAGACAATTGACCACCCAAGTTGACCGGTGATTCACGAACGTTAAAACTTGTAAAAACTATATGATGACATATATATGGATATATATATATATATATATATAGTTAATATGATACTATGATAAGTAAACATATCATTAAGTATATTAACAATGAACTACATATGTAAAAACAAGACTACTAACTTAATGATTTTTAAACGAGACATATATGTAACGATTATCGTTGTAAAGACATTTAATGATATTCATACATGATAATATCATGATAATATAATAATTTAAAATCTCATTTGATATTATAAACATTGGGTTAACAACATTTAACAAGATCGTTAACCTAAAGGTTTCAAAACAACACTTACATGTAACGACTAACGATGACTTAACGACTCAGTTAAAATGTATATACATGTAGTGTTTTAATACGTTTTTATACACTTTTGAAAGACTTCAATACACTTATCAAAATACTTCTACTTAACAAAAATGCTTACAATTACATCCTCGTTCAGTTTCATCAACAATTCTACTCGTATGCACCCGAATTCGTACTCGTACAATACACAGCTTTTAGATGTATGTACTATTGGTATATACACTCCAATGATCAGCTCTTAGCAGCCCATGTGAGTCACCTAACACATGTGGGAACCATCATTTGGCAACTAGCATGAAATATCTCATAAAATTACAAAAATATGAGTAATCATTCATGACTTATTTACATGAAAACAAAATTACATATCCTTTATATCTAATCCATACACCAACGACCAAAAATACCTACAAACACTTTCATTCTTCAATTTTATTCATCTAATTGATCTCTCTCAAGTTCTATCTTCAAGTTCTAAGTGTTCTTCATATATTCTACAAGTTCTAGTTACATAAAATCAAGAATACTTTCAAGTTTGCTAGCTCACTTCCAATCTTGTAAGGTGATCATCCAACCTCAAGAAATCTTTGTTTCTTACAGTAGGTTATCATTCTAATACAAGGTAATAATCATATTCAAACTTTGGTTCAATTTCTATAACTATAACAATCTTATTTCAAGTGATGATCTTACTTGAACTTGTTTTCGTGTCATGATTCTGCTTCAAGAACTTCGAGCCATCCAAGGATCCGTTGAAGCTAGATCCATTTTTCTATTTTCCAGTAGGTTTATCCAAGGAACTTAAGGTAGTAATGATGTTCATAACATCATTCGATTCATACATATAAAGCTATCTTATTCGAAGGTTTAAACTTGTAATCACTAGAACAAAGTTTAGTTAATTCTAAACTTGTTCGCAAACAAAAGTTAATCCTTCTAACTTGACTTTTAAAATCAACTAAACACATGTTCTATATCTATATGATATGCTAACTTAATGATTTAAAACCTGGAAACACGAAAAACACCGTAAAACCGGATTTACGCCATCGTAGTAACACCGCGGGCTGTTTTGGGTTAGTTAATTAAAAACTATGATAAACTTTGATTTAAAAGTTGTTATTCTGAGAAAATGATTTTTATTATGAACATGAAACTATATCCAAAAATTATGGTTAAACTCAAAGTGGAAGTATGTTTTCTAAAATGGTCATCTAGACGTCGTTCTTTCGACTGAAATGACTACCTTTACAAAAACGACTTGTAACTTATTTTTCCGACTATAAACCTATACTTTTTCTGTTTAGATTCATAAAATAGAGTTCAATATGAAACCATAGCAATTTGATTCACTCAAAACAGATTTAAAATGAAGAAGTTATGGGTAAAACAAGATTGGATAATTTTTCTCATTTTAGCTACGTGAAAATTGGTAACAAATCTATTCCAACCATAACTTAATCAACTTGTATTGTATATTATGTAATCTTGAGATACCATAGACACGTATACAATGTTTCGACCTATCATGTGGACACATCTACATATATTTCGGAACAACCATAGACACTCTATATGTGAATGTTGGAGTTAGCTATACAGGGTTGAGGTTGATTCCAAAATATATATAGTTTGAGTTGTGATCAATACTGAGATACGTATACACTGGGTCGTGGATTGATTCAAGATAATATTTATCGATTTATTTCTGTACATCTAACTGTGGACAACTAGTTGTAGGTTACTAACGAGGACAGCTGACTTAATAAACTTAAAACATCAAAATATATTAAAAGTGTTGTAAATATATTTTGAACATACTTTGATATATATGTATATATTGTTATAGGTTCGTGAATCAACCAGTGGCCAAGTCTTACTTCCCGACGAAGTAAAAATCTGTGAAAGTGAGTTATAGTCCCACTTTTAAAATCTAATATTTTTGGGATGAGAATACATGCAGGTTTTATAAATGATTTACAAAATAGACACAAGTACGTGAAACTACACTCTATGGTTGAATTATCGAAATCGAATATGCCCCTTTTTATTAAGTCTGGTAATCTAAGAATTAGGGAACAGACACCCTAATTGACGCGAATCCTAAAGATAGATCTATTGGGCCTAACAAACCCCATCCAAAGTACCGGATGCTTTAGTACTTCGAAATTTATATCATATCCGAAGGGTGTCCCGGAATGATGGGGATATTCTTATATATGCATCTTGTTAATGTCGATTACCAGGTGTTCACCATATGAATGATTTTTATCTCTATGTATGGGATGTGTATTGAAATATGAAATCTTGTGGTCTATTATTATGATTTGATATATATAGGTTAAACCTATAACTCACCAACATTTTTGTTGACGTTTTAAGCATGTTTATTCTCAGGTGATTATTAAGAGCTTCCGCTGTCGCATACTTAAATAAGGACGAGATTTGGAGTCCATGCTTGTATGATATTGTGTAAAAACTGCATTCAAGAAACTTATTTTGTCGTAACATATTTGTATTGTAAACCATTATGTAATGGTCGTGTGTAAACAGGATATTTTAGATTATCATTATTTGATAATCTACGTAAAGCTTTTTAAACCTTTATTGATGAAATAAAGGTTATGGTTGTTTTAAAATGAATGCAGTCTTTGAAAAACGTCTCATATAGAGGTCAAAACCTCGCAACGAAATCAATTAATATGGAACTTTTTTAATCAATAAGAACGGGACATTTCATCTATCGGGCCTGACAACCCCAACCGGACTGGACGACCAGTATTCAACGGTTGCACAGTACTTCGTTTCGGTGACTACACTTGGTATAGTGTAGTGAGATTTCATAATAAAGGGAATATGCGACATTGATTAAATGTTAAGTATGGTTATCAAGTGCTCAACCACTTAGAATATTTTTATTAAAACGTTTATGTATATGAAATCTTGTGGTCTATATTTATAACGCTGCTAGCATTAAACCTATATCTCACCAACTTTATGTTGACATTTAAAGCATGTTTATTCTCAGGTTCCTAGAAGTCTTCCGCTGTTTGAATATATGTTAGAGAAACCATGTGCATGGAGTCATACATGTTTTATTCGAGGAAGCATTGCATTCACAAAATCATCACCGTGTATTTATTTTGACTGCATTGTCAACGGAAGTATTCTTGTAAACTATTATTTACGGTGATTCTCTACATGTAGAAATCATCAGATGTCGAAAACATTGAATTTTAAATATTCATTTATGGTATATCTTTTCAAAAGAATGCAATGTTTATAAAACGTATCATATAGAGGTCAAATGCCTCGCGATGTAATCATATGTTATTGTATTCGTCCCTATGGATTGGGTCAGGTCGTTTCATGTGGTATCAGAGCGATGGTCTTAGCGAACCAGGTCTGCATTAGTGTGTCTAAATGATAAGTCGTTAGATTGCATTAGTGAGTCTGGACTTCGACCGTGTCTGCATGTCAAAATTTTGCTTATCATTTTGTGTCGAAAATCATCTACTTATCATCTGTAGAAAATTACCTGCTTATCATCTTTAGTCTAAACGTGTCTTACTGCATTCATTGCATGAATGGTGTATAGACAAAATTCATATCTTAGCGTATTTGCTAATTCATATCTACGCGTATCTGTTACTGTAAACTTTGTCTGACATGTTCCGAAATCCCTCCGTAATCTATGAGATCTTTTGTTCTATATATGTGGATATTCTATATAATTAGAATACCACCCGATAGCCGGAAAATCATTTCATATCGAAAAATCCTTTATTCAATCATACGAAATGGAACTCGTCACTAGTTGAAGTCCCTCGGATTCCGATATGGAATACCACTCAAGCTCCGAAAGCAGTGTGACCAAAATGGATCAACCAATCAGTCATCATCTATTTTAGATGGATTGGGGATGAGTTCGTAGCCTCCTCAATTATTGGAGACAAGAAGAAGGTGATCCCTTCCATCCACCAAATTACCCTCTTGACGATGAACCTGAAGCACTTACCGGCGAACCTGTTCGAGAAACCATTTTCTCTCTCATTTCCAGAGTAGCTCGTCACGATTATATACTACATCAAATTCTAGATTTTATTTAACCGCTCGTCCGAATCGACAATCACCCCGGTGTAATAGAAGAAGTCAACGAGCTTCGCACTCGGGTAGTGGCTTTGGAGAATACGGTACGAAGGTTACAAACACCATCAGCAGCATCAGCAGCATAACCAGTACCGTCAATAACATCAACACCGTAAGCCTCAATACCCTAAGCACCAGCAGCATCACCAACATCAACGTTATCACCATCATCAATATCAACAGGATCATTACCACCACCAACAATCACATCCGCATCACACGCCTCAATATCACCATCTGTACCTCGGATATCAACGTCACACGCACCATAGATACCAAGAAGTACCAACAACAACAAACGATGAAGTATTGATTCATAACTTCATCGGAGAAACATTCTATGGTGATTATGTAATCTCTAAAGACATAGAGATTACCTATTTCTGCCTTAATCATAAATCAGATGAGTGGACAGAAATGATAAAAGGAAGAGTAGAAACCCTGACAAGAATGATGCGTAAGGTACAAGCTAGACTTATTTTACCAACAGCATCAGCAGTACCCTTAGCCTCACCAACACAGTCAGTGCTATCAACATCGTTAGAATCGTCAGCAACTTTAACATCACAAGCTCCACCGGTTCAAGAATCACCGTGGACATCATCAATAACGCGTATATTGCATCAACGAGTTATGAAGTATTAACTCATTCTTCTGAAGAATTTATATAAATATTTTATATATATGAATTCGGAAACCAAAATAAATCTTTTCGTACTAAGCTATTAAGTATGAATTGAAAAAGGATAGATACTACTCGTTTAAATTCATATTACAAATATGCAATGATGTACGTCTTTCGTCAGCAACTTAATCATCATTAACTACAATCCCTGTTTCAATTCAATGAATTTCGTTTTATAATAAACCAAGTGTATTATTCAATAATATGTTTGATTTTACACTTTCATCTTCAATGTACTCGAAGCTTACTGGGAAACAACATTCATATCTTGCGAAGTTAGCAAGAGTTTAATGAGTATCAGCATGATTCACTAAGGAAATATATATAAGAATAAATAATGAAGTATTGATCCATAACTTCATTAATATTCTGTGAAGAATATGTGGTTCCTAATCGTTTTAGAGATTACTTATTCTAGCTCAAACCGAAAATCAAATGAGTCTAATATTATATTGACTTATTAAATTCATGATTACATCTGAAGAAGATATATATGTACATATATTTTCATAAAGATTGTAATAAAATTCTCTGGTACAAAACATTACTTGTGAAATTTTTTTTAACGGGTAGGTAATACCCGAGAGATATATAAATTCACAATTAATATGATTATATTCTTCGACTCTGATTCAACAATCATCAACTATACTCACTACCTTCACAATAATATACATTCTTTCATAGAAATCAAAACAACCATTCTCATCCAAATTTGATTACGACAAAACGAAATCCAAGTCAAGACTTAACAGAAGACATCACTCTTAGGACTCTTACATCTTTCAAAACTATACTTTAACTTTAAAACTATGCTAGAACATCATTCGATTCTTGGAACCCAGAAAAATATTTGTATCATTCAAAGTCCTAAAACATCATATGTATATTAACGATTACAATCTATGATCAAACCCTTCGAAATTCCTGAAGACACTTCAAATAATGGACAATCGAGATGATGATCCAACCACACATTACCCGCAGTCTTGCACCTGAAAAGGTCTCGAAACCAAGGACATAATTTAACATGTGTCCGCGTTAAATCTTTTAGCATTTATTAGCAAAAATAACTTTGCGATTCCATTTCAAAATAGCAAATTTTGTCACAGTTTCAGCAAGTCAACCTCGACTTTCCATTCGAAGTAGCCTTATTATAACCTGTAATACATACGATTACCCTTTTGTTACCAGGGAACCTTTTATATTCCACGACATTATCAGCAGATGTACCAGCAACTCGTTACCCCTTTGGCAGAATCAACAATTGGTATTTTGAAATCTCGCAGCATTTCTATTTCGGCAGTTATATATATATATATATATATATATATATATATATATATATATATATATATATATATATATATATATATATATACAACGTCTATCCCCAAGAATTACATATTTCAAATGTGAAGTTTCTGAAAAATGCTCCAGTCTACGAATTAGTGCTATTAAGTTTTGGAAAAGACTGATAAAGTGGTAAAGACAATAGACAACAATTACGGTCAGAAGTTTGACAATAAAGAATAATAGATTGGAAAAGCTCGAACGAAAAATTTGGTACTGGAAAACGGATTGAGCAAAGTATAAAGGAGGTCGTGGACAAATCATAATGACAAAATCTACCTTCAAAGGATTCAAATGATTCAGTGTCTGCTAAAACCGTTAGTAAACCTTACTCCTTATTCTAAACCTTCACAGACAGATTTTTCGCGTCATTCCCTGATCTTAGATATTCTAAGATATCATCGTATTTTTCATTATAAATATCTCCGATATTTCTGAAGATATATTCCCAACTATCCTCATCAAAAATCATTTATTTCTTTACAATATTTGCGTTACAACATAAAAGAAACTGTGTTAGTTTCTAAATTCTGAAAAATTCGAGTTTAAAATATGAATGTTTTGAAGTAGTGTTGGAAACTGAAGCATGAATTAGTATAATATAATGACACTTGATCAACGTGATTATATTACAGTAATTCATGCTGAGTTTCTAAATGGAACATAATGATTCACAGATCATAACGTCATCATGTGCCATGTTACACAACTCTTACATTCTACCCAATCTCCAAACATATTAAGAACATATCTCCTTGTTAATTCTATCTTTTCGGACATTCTGGTAACTTACCAAATCAAGATCGTGCAATTACTATTTCCTTCTTTGAACATTAACTATGTTTATTTCAAAATCCATACCTACGAATTCCGGACCATTATTCGCTTGACTCGAAGTCGGGAAGAGGAAACAGAAGTATGGAACTGTTGAATATAAAAGAAAATATAAAGCTCGACAACAACAAATAAATTACAAACCGTGTATATCAATACGTATTGCAACGTAAAGGCACGGGAGAATTAACAATACTATAACCCCAAGGTAATAGTAGAAATAAATAAAATCCTCTGGAGGTAGATGAAAAAGAAGAATGACAGAGATGAAAGTTAAGAGTATATCCAGGATCAGTACTGGATGAAGCATACTGATAAATGTTTTAAAGTATGAATTGAGGGAGGAAGAATAGAAGGTATGAGTTGTAAGGAAATGAAGGGAGGTGGATTTATAGTAAAAGATCCGACAGAGCAATCAAAATAGATGATCGCATTTAAAGCGGATTCTAATTTCCTTGATTATCGAAGAATTAAATCTCATTATGATGATTTTACACCAAATCTCTTGAACTTGGAAATCAATCCTATCTACGTCAAAAGATATGACGAATCTATACCTACTCATTTCACAATTTGGTGATAGCCTCACTCGTACTCTTCACAAAAATCAAATTGCTTTATCAATATTACTTGATGATAATAAAACTCTAATTTTCAACTCGTATACGTCATGAAAACATACTTATTGTCAGCTATGACCATCCCATTCAAATTTCGGGACGAAATTTATTTAACGGGTAGGTACTGTAACGACCCAGATTTTTCCAATCGTTTTATACTTATGAGATTAATATTTACATAAATTAAACCTTACCAACATGATAAGCAATCCAAATTGTTGAGACTTTTGTTTTTGAAAAGAGTTTTACACAACGTTTGACCGTCCAATTTAACCGATGATATCACGAACTATATAACATACGATAATTATACGTTTGTGTATATATATGTATTTATATATATTTAACATGATTTAAGGATGGTTTAACATCTCATTGTGTACTAATGACAATGAGTTATAAGTATATTTTGAAACTACTAACTTAAGTTTTCAAAACGATAACTATACGTAACATTCTTTGATATATATACTTATAACCTATAATGCTTATAAATGTATCGTATATATAATGTATTTAATCACTTTTGAAGGACTTAAATACATAAAATAATATAAGTATATTCACAAAAGGTAGCTATATTTGAATTCTCATTCCGTTTCCTCAAGATTTCTATACGTATATCTAGGGTATATATACCCGTATCATACCCAGCTTCTATATGTATTTACTATTGGTATATACACATCAAATCAACATCCTAATCAACATTATTACTGCTCTAGATATGAGGTAACTAGGATTTGTCAAGTAGCATGAATTATTAGTAAGAAAACAAAATTAGGAATCCTTTTCTTTCTTTATAAACTAAAAACGTTTTTATGAATGAACACCATTTCTTCACTCCATTTTCTCATACCTACGCCCTAATTTCTCTCTAAAAATACTCCTAAATTCATACTTGATCATATCCAAGCATTTTCCCCATCATTTAGCTTCAATTACAAGCCTTAAACACCATAAGAAAACTCTTTCAAGAACATATCAAAATAACCACCCATTTGAAGAAGTATACTTCCAACCTTTTGATCTAACTCCACCACTCTTTGATTCCAAGATTTTTTCTTATCTCTTACAGTAACTTTGTCCAAGTAACTTGAGGTAGTAACCTTGTTCATAATCTTGTTCGATTCATAATTATATAGCTATCTTATTTTATGTTGTAAAATTTTAACAACAAGAACATAGTTTGAATGATTTCATACTTGTTTGCAAACTAAATAGATCCTTCTAACTTAACTTTTAAAACACTTCAAGACCTGTAATATATCATAATGATATGCTAACTTAACAATATATAACTTGGTTTTACAAAGAACACCTTAAAACCGAATCTACGTCGTCGGAGTGCAACCGGGGGCTGTTTTGGGTTGGATAATTAAAAACCATCTTGAACTTTGAATTGGAAGTTCATGTTCTGGAAAAATGATATTTCTTATGAATATGTTAACACATAAAAATTTCATGGTTTAACTCAAAGTGTAAGTATTTTTAGAAAAATGATCATTAAATGTTGTTTTTATGATGGAAAATGATCACTTTCATAAGTTTTACCAAAGTTTGACCTATAACCTGTGATTTCGAATACAAACTAAGGTATTTTCAGTTCATATTCTTAAAATTTGACTCGATCCAAGGAAGTGGCAAGTTGAACCAACAAAAACGGAGTTGTAATGAAGAAACTACGACTAAAACAAGATTGGGTATCCGAAGCTAGTTTAGCTACGAAAATATTTGGAGATAAAGTAAATTAATCATATATTTTCTAATTAATATGATATTTTATATATAATTACTTATGATTTGATTTTATATATTTCAGGACCACCCGTAAACAACACGAGAAGATTAATCATAAGACCTCATGATTGTACGCAACACGTCATTTGACAACACGGTACTTTATGTATGCAACACATCATTTGACAACATGGTACCATGGGTCGAGATTAATTCTGATCAATACGAATACGATGGGGTCTTTATTTATTTTATTGAGCAACTAATTGTGGACCACTAACATCGGACTGCTAACTACGGACTAAGAAAATATTATAAGTATTATAAGTATATATATATATATATATATATATATATATATATATATATATATATATATATATATATATATATATATATATATATATATATATGTAACGATTACTTGAAAAGAAAATATGTTGATATATTATATATATATGGTTAGGTTCGTGATATCTATCGGAGACCAAGTCGAATCAAATACCTTCAAGGCAAAAGTGAGTATATAGTCCCACTTTTAAAGTCTAAATATTTCGGGATGAGAATACATGCATTTTATGATTTACGTTATGGACACAAGTGATAAAAAAAAATATATTCTACGTTGAGTTGTACCACTGGCATACTTCCCTATAGCTTGGTAACTACTATTTACATGTGGTATTGTAAACGCGAATCCTGTTGATAGATCTATCGGGCCTGACAACCCCAATCGGACTGGACGACCAGTATTCAACGGTTGCACAGTACTTCATTTCGGTGACTACACTTGGTACAGTGTAGTGAGATTTCATAATAAAGGGAATATGCAACGTTGATTAAATGTTAAGTATGGTTATCAAGTGCTCAACCACTTAGAATATTTTTATTAAAACGTTTATGTATATGAAATCTTGTGGTCTATATTTATAACGCTGCTAGCATTAAACCTATATCTCACCAACTTTATGTTGACGTTTAAAGCATGTTTATTCTCAGGTTCCTAGAAGTCTTCCGCTGTTTGAATATATGTTAGAGAAACCATGTGCATGGAGTCATACATGTTTTATTCGAGGAAGCATTGCATTCACAAAATCATCACCGTGTATTTATTTTGACTGCATTGTCATTGGAAGTATTCTTGTAAATTATTATTTATGGTGATTGTCTACATGTAGAAATCATCAGATGTCGAAAACATTGAATTTTAAATATTCATTTATGGTATATCTTTTCAAAAGAATGCAATGTTTATAAAACGTATCATATAGAGGTCAAATGCCTCGCGATGTAATCATATGTTATTGTATTCGTCCCTATGGATTGGGTCGGGTCGTTTCATATGTACAATATTTGAAGCATTATATACAACCTTATAGTATAATATCACAATGACCATATGTACAATATTTTTAAGCATTATGTACAAACTTATTATAAAACACTCTCATTATCATATGTACAATATTTAAAACAAATTGTACAAACTTTTACAAAACACCTCATGAACATATGTACAAACTTTGAAGTATATTATACGACCGTTATGTAACAATTGTATTTTAATTTAAAAAAATTTAAGACATGATTGTTATTACTAATAATTATTATTAAAAATATAAATATTTAATTCTTAAGTAAATTTTTATTAATATTATATATTATTATTATTATATAATAATAATAATAATAATAATAATAATAATAATAATAATAATAATAATAATTATTATTATTATTATTATTATTATTATTATTATTATTATTATTATTATTATTATTATTATTATTCAAATATATATTCGGTTTGCGAAATTAATTACGTTACAAATGTATGCTACATATATATCTCAATAAAAAATTGTAATATAGGCTTTTATGACAAAAAATAATAATAATTGAGATGAAAATTGAATGAATGTGGGAGGAGAATGAATGTAGTTAATTTATTCTGTTCAAGTTAAGTACATGTGTGTAGTTTATATCTGATTATTTCGGATACATATGTTCCGGGCAAAATATTTATGGTACGTTTTTGTTGTAATTATTTGCTATTTTATTTTATAAACTTCAATAATTTTGTTATTTTTTCAATGGTTTGGTAAGTATTCTCCATGATAGTAGGTTCAAACTTCGATTAATTAATAAACTGTAACAACCCGACTTCGATTTACCAAAAACACAAAAAAAAAAAAATTCTGCAGTAGCACAACTTGACGGCGTCCAGTTTTCTGGACAGCGTCCAGCACTTAAGACCGGGACGGCGTCTAGCATATCTGGACAGCGTCCAGATTGCCTGGAAGCTGCTGTCCCCGGGTTCAACTTACACGAGCGGAAATCCCGCTTCCCAACACTTTTAAACGAAAATCTTTTTACAACATATCACAATACAATAAAATAAGAGGTTTCCATCATCAAAACAAGTTTTACAACCTCAGGCCCACATCGACCCATTTTACGCGTTTCGTTCAAAAATACAAGTTTCGACCAATACAAGTTTAATTTCCAAATGACACTAGAGCATGGTGTTTGGGGTTAAACTACCCAAATCTTGGCCGAACTTCCAAAAGCTAACCAAAAAGCATCCCCTATCAAAATAAGCGGGAGACCACTAATCCAACCGAATACCTTTGCCCTTGTCCGCGCCAGAGCCTAAAAAGGTAAACAACGAGAGGGTAAGCTAACGCTTAGTGAATGCAATAATTATACATATACATATATAACCTATCTATTTGCAATCACATCCACCAAATACCTCATACGAACTTGTAACTCAAATAGCATGTCATCAAACCCGTAATACTAAAAAGTCGTACATTATCACAAAACCGCATTAGCATACACTCAACTCAAAATATATATAATATGCAAAACAATCAACAATCTCAATATGGTTAACCATAAACGCTATGGTGCTACCGGCTCGTGGTTCACATCTTAGTTTATAGTGCTACCGGCTCATGGTTCACACTCGATGCTACCGGCTCGTGGTTCACATCTTAGTTTATAGTGCTACCGGCTCATGGTTCACACTCGATACTACCGGCTCGTGGTTCACATCTTATCACACACATGTTATGGCACTACCGGCTCGATGGTTCATGCCATAACACCCACAAATAAACACGCCATATACACATACGTATAATTACTCCACTCACCTTAGAGTCTTTTGCAAAAGATAACCGAGCTTGCAACTTCGATGTAACGTACCTATTACATTTAGCACATAATCAATCACAACTCAAGTTGGTCAACCAACTTACTCCCCATTCTAGTGCCATTTTGACCCAATGTGCAATTCCGACCCATTTGCGCCCTTAACCCTAATATTTGGGTCAATACCAACTAAACCCTAACACTAGCCAAATGTGGTCTTAAACAATTTATAATCACAAGTTTAGTGTTCTCGTACACATTTAACAACCTAGGTCGCCCAAGACCCATTTGACCCATTTCGAGGTCAACACGCCCATTTGGGTCACCCACAACCCAAATGACACCCACTAACATTAACTACAAATGTGCTAGCAATATATTAAGCCTTTAAGACTCATTTACACACTTTAAACTTTCAAAACACTAGGTTAGTCATCTTTTGGGTCTTCATGACCCAAACTTACCCAGAACCCCCAAATCACTAACAAGTGAGTTTTAAGTACAACACTAACCCAAACCCTAACCCTTAACACAATTTAAGTAAAGAAATTAGGTTTTATAACTTACCAACACAATCACCACATAGCTAGCGACTAGATGAACAACTTTAGAACTCGCACTAAAACCCGATTCAACCTCTTTCTTCCTTTAATGGAGCTCTCTCACTCTAGAACCTCCTCTCTCTCTAGGATTTAATGAAAGATGATAAAGTAGATGGAAAAGGAGTAATGAGGCTCACCAAAACTGATCTAGGGCCTTAAAGTCGTCCACAAAGTGAAATTACAAACTACCCCTTTTTAAATAACAAAATACCAAAGCTGGCTCGTCAGGCCATCTGGACGACGTTTAGATTTCTGGACGGCGTCCAGCCCTTTAAAATGGGACGGCGTCCAGCCCTGTTGGACGGCGTCCAACATAACTGATAAAAACTGGATCGTATAACTCTCCCCCACTGGAACCGGATTGCTCCCTCGCAATCCACGCCGCATGACAAGCAGGAAGATAGACCAAAACAAACTCTTCGGGCTCTCAAGTGAACTCGGAACCTATAATTCGATGCCATTGAACCTTATAAGTTCTCACCTCTTTATTTCTCAATCTTTTCACCTTTTCGTCAAGTATTGCAACCGGCTCCTCAACATACTCTAACTTATTGTTTAGCTCAATTTCGTCTAATGACACCCATGAAGAATCATCTGCAAGACACTTACGGAGATGGAAAATATGAAATGTATTATGGATCCCCGCAAGTTCCTCGGGTAATTCCAAACGATATGCGACTTCGCTCACACGAGCTAAAGCTTTAAATGGCCCAATAAACTGAGGAGCTAACTTTCCCCATTTTCGAAATCGAATAATACCTTTCCATGGCGAAACCTTAAGCATCACCATGTCGCCCTCTTGGAATTCGATCATTCGCCTACGTTTATCGGCATACGACTTTTGTCTATCTTGCGCCTTTTTCAAATGATCCCGAATCACATCAATCTTGCTATTCGTCTCTAAAACCAAATCGGTACTCCCGATTTCCTTTTGTCCCACTTCACCCCAACAAATTGGAGTTCGACATCTTCGCCCATAAAGCATCTCATACGGTGGCATCCCGATACTAGTATGATAACTATTATTATACGAGAATTCCACTAAAGGTAAGTGCTCATCCCAACTACCGCCGAAATCAATAATACACACCCGTAACATATCCTTTAATGTTTGATTCGTACGTTCGGTTTGACCGTCCATTTGAGGATGATACGCCGTGCTCAATTTTAATTGTGTACCCATATCGTCATGAAAATTTTCCCAAAACCGAGATATGAAACGGGTATCTCGATCCGAAATAATAGATATAGGAACCCCGTGTCGAGCGACCACTTCCTTGATAAATAATTTAGCCAAGGTCTCCGATGATATCGCTTCCTGAATGGGAAGAAACAAAGCACTTTTTGTCAATCGGTCAACTATCACCCAAATTGAATCAAATTGGGTTCTCGCCGTCTTTGGTAACTTTGTGATAAAATCCATGGTAATGTACTCCCATTTCCACTTCGGGATTTCTAACGGTTGTAACTTACCATACGGCTTTTGGTGTTCGGCTTTTACTTGCAAACACGTGACGCATTGCTCAACATACTTAACAACATCACGTTTCATGCCCGGCCACCAATACTCCTTCCTTAAATCAAGATACATTTTTGTTGCACCCGGATGAATGGAATACTTTGACTTATGTTCTTCATCAAGTAGCACTCGTCGATAATCCCCCATCTTAGGCACCCACACTCTTCCTTGAAAAGACAACAAACCACGCGAACCCATAGTAATGAATTCTGATTGCCCCACAATTCATTCCGCATGCTTGTTGTGAACGTAAGCTTCAATTTGAATCACACCAAGTTTTTCAAGAAAATTGTTAGTAATAATCATACGTAACAATCCTACTCGTATCGCCAGATGTTGACTCTTTCGACTTAATGCATCCGCGACCACATTCGCCTTTCCCGGATGATAAAGTATTTCACAATCGTAGTCTTTCACCACATCCATCCATCTACGTTGACGATAATTCAAATCTCTTTGATCAAAAAGATGTTTCAAACTCTTGTGATCCGAATAAATCGTACACTTGACACCATACAAGTAATGGCACCAAATTTTCAACGCATGCACAACCGCCGCCAACTCAAGGTCATGAGTCGGATATCTCGTTTCGTGTTCCTTTAATTGTCGAGAGGCATAAGCGATGACTTTACCCCTTTGCATTAGAACACACCCGAGCCCATTTAAAGAAGCATCACAATAAACCGTCATGTCTTCTACCCCTTCGGGCAATACTAACACCGGAGCTTGACATAATTTCTCTTTTAACAATTGAAAAGCAATTTCTTGCTCGTTCTCCCAATTAAACCTCGCGTTCTTTCTCGTGAATGGAGAAGCAATCTTAGAAAAGTCTTGGATAAACCGACGATAATAACCGGCCAATCCGAGAAAACTTCGGATTTCCGTAGGCGTAGTCGGTCGTCTCCAACTCTTCACCGTCTCTATCTTCCCCGGATCTACTTGAATACCGTCTTTGTTCATGATGTGGCCAAGGAATTGAACTTCTCTTAGCCAAAATTCACATTTGGAGAATTTAGCATATAACTTCTCCTTCCAAAACATCTTTAACACACTCCGCAAATGATGTTCATGTTCCTTCATACTCTTCGAATAGACAAGTATGTCGTCAATGAACACAATTACCGACTTGTCCAACATAGGTTGGCACACTCGGTTCATAAGATCCATGAATGCCGCCGGTGCATTCGTAAGACCAAAAGGCATAACTACAAACTCATAATGCCCATAACGAGTTCGAAAAGCCGTTTTCTCAACATCTTCCTCACGGACCCGCATTTGGTGATAGCCGGACCGTAGGTCAATCTTAGAGAAATACGTAGCACCTTGGAGTTGGTCAAACAAATCGTCAATCTGAGGGAATGGATAACGATTCTTGATCGTCACTTTATTCAACTCTCGGTAATCGATGCACATCCGCATACTACCATCCTTCTTTTTCACAAATAAAATCGGAGCGCCCCAAGGCGAAGCACTTGGTCGGATAAAACCCTTTTCAAGTAGCTCTTGGGTTTGATTTAACAACTCTTGCATTTCCGTCGGCGCTAAACGATAAGGAGTTTTAGCAATGGGAGTAGCTCCCGGAACCAACTCAATGCGAAATTCAACTTGTCTTTCCGCCGGAACACCCGGTAACTCATCAAGAAAAAGGTCTTCAAACTCATTTACCACTGGAATTTCACGAATGGATGGTGGCTCATCTCGAGTATCAACAACATGGGCAAGAAAAGCCATGCCACCACTAACAAGGAAACGACGTGCCCGTGCAAAAGTGCATATCGGCACAAGTCTTCTCCGTTTATCACCGTGAATAATTAACTCTCCCCCACTTGGGGTCTTCACACTAATAAATTTTTCATGGCATGCAATATCGGCTCTATTATGATCGAGCCAATCCATACCAACAACGATATCAAAATCACCCAAAGTCATCGGGATAAGATCAATCTTAAAGTTTTCGGCACCAAAAACGACATCACAATTTTTACACACATCAACCACTAGCACCGTCTTGCCGTCCGCTATTTCTACTTCTATCGGACGACTTAACTTAGCTAACGGTCTATTAAGTCTAGGCACAAATTTTGGAGACACAAAAGACAAATTTTCACCGCTATCAAATAGGATCCTTGCCGGATTAGAGTTAACCATGAAAGTACCTGAGACAACTTCGTTAGATTGTTTGGATTCCTCATTGGTCATCAAATAATTGCGACCCCTAGCCGTTCCCGCTGCTCTCTCCAACTTCTTCACATGATCATTATTCAACACGGGACATTCCGGCCTCTTGTGTCCCTCTTTACCACAATTATAACAAGTAAGCTTGGTTGACGCCTTGGTACAATCACGGGCTATGTGCCCTCTTTGATTACAATTATAACATGTGGGTCCGAAACTCCCGGAAGCACCCTTCTTCACACTATTAACGCTTTCGGAGCCTTTCTTGTTCTTTTTATTGGAAAAATTCGAATAACTCGAACCTTCAAACTTTCTCTTTGAAAAAGTGAAATCGCTTTTTCTTGGAACCTCCGACTCAAAACCCCTCACCAATTCGTATAAATCTTCAAAAGACTTAGCCATTCCCCGGCTAATCTTACCCTTCAACTCATCACCTAAAGTACGGTAGAAATCTAGCATCAACTTGAGATTATCACCAACATACTCCGGACAAAAATGAGTCTTTGCCAAGAAGGTAGACTTGAGAGTAACCAAGTCCATTGAACCTTGTCGCAAATTGTGCAACTCGTCCCGGATTTTATCAAGATCGGAAGAAGTTCGGTATTCTTGGAAAAATTCCTTCTTAAACTCCTCCCATGTCAAGCTCATGCATTGCTCTTCACCATATAATTTGATTTTATCGTCCCACCACAATTTGCCCTCTTCACGCAATATGCTAGACCCATACCTCGTCTTCTTCTCGGGAGGACTCTCCACGGTACGGAACGCCCCCTCGATATCGGAAATCCAACAAGTGCTTTTCAATGGATCCCTCACCCCATTAAACATCAGAGGTTGAGTATCCTTGAAGTTTTTGTAGTGGAAGTCCCGCCTTCCACCCCCTTCCCCTCGAGGATAAATGTTCCTAGCTTCTAAAGCCTCCTCTATTGCGGCTTTCATTCGTTCACGGATCATTTCGGTCACTTATCCATCAACCGACTCTTGGAAGACCTTTCGGACATCGTCAAGAAAATCCTTCTTTAGCCTTTTAAATATGGCCTCAACCCTTGTCGTGAGTTCAACATCCTCACTCGTACTTCCGTCATTGGTGTCGTGTCTATTTATCTTCTTCATTTTATAAAACGAAATAAATTAAGCAACAAAATGAAAGGACTTAACACATATGTATATACATATACACCACACTACCCCATCTTGCTCAACAATCGTCGTACATCGCTTGTTTGACACGAATTGAACCTGTAACAATGGTAGCTAATCATTGTTACGTGACCACGTCGCATTAATTCGCTAGTACAACGTCTATCTCGCTTGATGACTGGTAAAACAACACAAAACAGTTAGTGCAAGGTTATTTCACGTAAACACTAGCACTAGCAATTCCCGTTCCGACCCAAAGTCCTACAAGTCCCGCGTAAACAGTTATGGTGCTACCGGCTCGTGGTTCACACTCGATGCTACCGGCTCGTGGTTCACATCTTAGTTTATAGTGCTACCAGCTCGTGGTTCACACTCGATGCTACCGGCTCGTGGTTCACATCTTAGTTTATAGTGCTACCGGCTCGTGGTTCACACTCGATGCTACCGGCTCGTGGTTCACATCTTAGTTTATAGTGCTACCGGCTCGTGGTTCACACTCGATGCTACCGGCTCGTGGTTCACATCTTATCACACACATGTTATGGCACTACCGGCTCGATGGTTCATGCCATAACACCCACAAATAAACACGCCATATACACATACGTATAATTACTCCACTCACCTTAGAGTCTTTTGCAAAAGATAACCGAGCTTGCAACTTCGATGTAACGTACCTATTACATTTAACACATAATCAATCACAACTCAAGTTGGTCAACCAACTTACTCCCCATTCTAGTGCCATTTTGACCCAAGGTGCAATTTCGACCCATTTGCGCCCTTAACCCTAATATTTGGGTCAACACCAACAAAACCCTAACACTAGCCAAATGTGGTCTTAAACAATTTATAATCACAAGTTTAGTGTGTTCTCGTACACATTTAACAACCTAGGTCGCCCAAGAACCATTTGACCCATTTCGAGGTCAACACGCCCATTTGGGTCACCCACAACCCAAATGACACCCACTAACATTAACTACAAATGTGCTAGTGATATATTAAGCCTTTAAGACCCATTTACACACTTTAACCTTTTAAAACCCTAGGTTAATTATCTTTTAGGTCTTCATGACCCAAACTTACCCAAAACCCCCAAATCATTAACAAGTAAGTTTTAAGTACAACAGTAACCCAAACCCTAACCCTTAACACAATTTAAGTAAAGAAATTAGGTTTTATAACTTACCAACACAATCACCACGTAGCTAGCGACTAGATGAACAACTTTAGAACTAGCACTAAAACCCGATTCAACCTCTTTCTTCCTTTAATGGAGCTCTCTCACTCTAGAACCTCCTCTCTCTCTAGGATTTAATGGAAGATGATAAAGTAGATGGAAAAGGAGTAATGAGGCTCACCAAAACTGATCTAGGGCCTTAAAGTCGTCCACAAAGTGAAATTACCAAACTACCCATTTTTAAATAACAAAATACCAAAGCTGGCTCGTCAGGCCATCTGGACGGCGTCCAGATTTTTGGACGGCTTCCAGCCCTTCAAAACGGGACGGTGTCCAGCCCTGTTGGACGGCGTCCAACATAAATGATAAAAACTGGATCTTGCATAAACCCGTGATTTCACGGGTCATTTAACTAGTTACTTCTATTTTCTATTAAAATTAATCTAACCTTTAATTATTGACGCAGATTATAAAATGAAAATATAAAATTCAAGAATAGGTCGTGTCGAGTGTTACGGTGTGTAGAAAAATCGGTCAACGTCGATTAATGGACTAAAATCGGATTTGTTTATCAAAGTCGGTTGATGTCAAAATTAGTCAATATTTTAACATTGATTTAAACATGAATTTTAGAGTTTTTAACAAATTAACGATCATCTTATGTTTTTAGAAAAATATGTTTATGTTTACAATTTTTTTTCAATATTTATACATATAAATTTGTAATTTATTATTTACATGTATAAAGAATCTAATCCAATAAATCCCCGATTAATTCTCATGTTACCGATTACTCCGATCGATTACTTTAAGACTTTTTTGCTCCGTTGGTCCTTCAAATATACACAAAATTGCAATCCGAGTCCCTCAAGTTTTTTTTTTGGAATTTCGAGTCTTTAAAATTGCAAAATTTTGCAATCCGAGTCCCTCCGTCTAACTTCCGTCTAAATTGGCCGTTAAGCTTTACATGTGCCATGCATGTCAGGGTACATCGTCTTTTTACTCTTTTCTTTAACTTTTTTGCTTCGTTGGTCCTTCATTTATCCGAGTCCCTCAACTTTTTAATTCGAATTTTAATCTGTTTTTTTCTTTAATTCATACTTTTTTTTATCTTTGATTCGACTTTTTATCATCATCATCTCTCATCTCCTTCTTTCGTATTCCGTTCTCCGTCACCGTCTCCTACACCAACTCCATTTTCAACCGCAACTTCGTCATTAGACTCGTCGAAATCACTACCGTTGATAATGTCATCATCGTCATCTTCTAACTTTCTCCGGCGCTTCGCATCGCCGTCAAGGAACGGGTAGGGTTTGTCTGATTTAAATCGCTTGTTAGTTTATGTTCTTTGTCATCTTGTTTGTTTATCAACGTCATCATCTTCATCGAATCGTCTCCAAATCATCATTGTGATGACCCGTCCAAATCCATTTGGACGAATACATCATTCATTGATTTCGTAGTGAGGTTTTGACCTCTATATGATACGTTTTGTAAACATTGCATTCTTTTGAAGAGGTACACCATAAATGAATATATAAATCCAAGGTTTTTAACGTCAGATGATTTCTACGTATAGACAATCATCGTATATAATAGTTTCTAACAATACATCCGTTGACAATACAGTCAAATAAGATACATGGTGATGATTTTGTGAATGCAAAGTTTTCTCGAATAAAGCATGTATGACTCCATGCACAAACTTTGTATAACGTATAAGCAAACAGCGGAAGACTTCTAGGAACCTGAGAATAAACATACTTAAAAGTGTCAACACAAAGGTTGGTGAGTTCATAGTTTTAATGTTGCGCATAATCTGTATATAAAGGTGGATCACAAGATTTCAGTTGTTTCATCCAGAAACGTTTATCAAAATATTTTACAAAATTGAGAACCCTGGTAACTAAGCTTTAACGTCTATATAATAAGTACCCCTGTTTTAACATACATGCAACCAACATGTACAATACATGCAAACCAATGTGTACTAACCTCAAATAGCATACGTATGTTTTATAGTTCAGGCTAGGGTTTCTATACAAGGAACAGACGGGGATATCAAGCCCTATGGATCCATATATAACTACTCGCGCCCACCAGTTCTTATAAACGGCAGTTACTAGTTACTAAAGCTAAGGGATTTTCGGTTCAAACTCGGTGTAGAATTTAGTATGTACTTGTATCCATTGCGTTTAAAATAAAGTGCATGTATTCTCAGTCTAAAAATATAGATTGAAAAAGCATTTAAAAAGGGAGCAAATGAAACTCACCTTAGCAGCACATAAGGTCATTCACCGAAATATGACCAAAACTCGGAATGCAAAATAACCGTAGATCTCAACCTAGAGAACATATGTTGGTCAATACATGTCTAACAAGCTAGGTCGGGTCGTAGTGTATCACAATCCTAATGCTCGAGACCGACATACAAAAGTTAACAAAAGTCATCTCAAAAGTTATCATGACCCAATATGATCTTTAAATCTCTACATGTTTATTAACATAGTATAAGTCTTGATAATTGAACGAATTTATAGTTTATCAAACTCAAAATATTATTTATTTCAGGAGCTGTATTATATTTGAATTATCATGGCAATAGAAAATATTTTATTATTTCACATAGTTTTCCAATACTTGTAAAATCAGATTATAGTGTTTATAAAGCTTAAAACATGATAAGACAGTAAACGTTGACAATTATTCAACAAAACTAGACGTGCTTTATATAAAAATTCATTTACTCGATTAGTAATATTTGAAAATCCAATTTATCAATCTCATAGACAAGTTGTTTGAATATTAATTTACAGTTTCAAACACAATTTCAATTAACGTTAACCATAATTCAGTTGACCATATCTTTTAATCCGTTCATCGAAATCACGCGATTTCTACATGAAAAGTTAATAATTTTTCGCCATTTTTCCAAAAACATGCATATCATATACTTTATATCAGTAGCATATGTATCAAATTCGCGATTCATCATAAACTATCTAACGGCAAATTAAAGCATACAAGCATGCATACACATATATACTCGAGCACTAGACATGGATACACTATTAATATATAAAAGATAAGATGTGAATGCTCACGTATCAATATTGTGATTCAATATTGTAGGAAAGTACGTAGTCGCAACGGAGATGATAAACATTAGTTTGATCTCACGAGTAATACCCCCGAACCATACCCATCACCTCCTTAGCTATAACCCATAATTTCCTTAGTTCTATCCCGCTCGAAAAAACCCGTTTTGAAATAATACGCTCATGACCTCGTCGTAGTATTTTATGTATAATACTAATAATAACGGTAACGATATCTGATAATACTATACTAATACTAATAATAATAAGATTAATATTATTAATCTTAATAATAATAATAATAATAATAATAATAATAATAATAATAATAATAATAATAATAATAATAATAATAATAATAATAATAATAATAATAATAATAATATAAATAATAATAATACAGAGAGAATGAGATAAGAATATGTGTGTGTACCTGCAACCAGAAATCGACGAGCTTTATAGACTTGTCCTGAAAATCAACTCCATGCGATCACATGGGTTTCATGCCCATTTGCCATGCGATCGCATGGCCAGCTGGTACGCAGCCAATATTTTTTGTTTTCTTGTTTGTCGACATATTTTTCACTGCAGCAAATAGTGTTTTATTGTAGCATATAGTGTACTGTAGCAAATAGTATTTACTGTAGCAAAGTCGTTTTTACTGTAGCAAATAGTGGTCTACTGTAGCAAAGTCATTTTTACTGTAGCAAATAGTGATTCTCGAAAACACTGTAGCAAAATGATTTTTACTGTAGCAAATAGTGATTTTCGAAAACACTGTAGCTTTTCGGGTACTGTAGCAATTCGAAAATACTGTAGTAAATTAGTGTTTTATTTGTTCATCTTAAACGTTTTAGTTAACTTATCTAAATATCAATCGAATCAATAAACGAATGTTACTATCATTTACTAAATAACTTGAAATTATATATATGTATATATCTTTATTTAATATACATAAATCAGTTTTTAAATACACATTGCAAGTTATTTATAAATAATTAATATTCCAACTTATTGTATATATATATATATAAATATATATATATATAAATATATATATATATATATATATATATATATATATATATATATATATATATATATATATATATGTTCGTGAATCGTCGGTCAATAGTCAAAGGTTAACTGAATATATAACATTAGTTCAAAAAGTTTGAGAATCAATATTACAGACTTTGCTTATCGTGTCGGAAACATATAAAGATTAAGTTTAAATATGGTCGAAAATTTCCGAGTTGTCACAGTACCTACCCGTTAAAGAAATTTCGTCCCGAAATTTGATTTGGATGGTCATGGCTGACAATAAGTTTGTTTTCATGACGCATACGAGCTAAAAATTAGAGTTTTATCATCATTGAGTAATATAGATAAAACAATTCGATTTTGTGAAGAGGTCGAGTGAAGTTATCATAAAAGAGTGAAAATGAGTAAATGCAGATTCGACTTAACCGGTGACGTAATCAAGGTTGATTTCCGGAATTTAAGGCATTTTAGAGGAAATCTTCGTAATTAGATTTGGTTCTTCGGTAATTAAGGAAATTAGGATCTTCTTTGGTTAAATGCAATGATCTATTTCGATTGCTCTGTCGAATGTTTCACTATAAATCCACCCCTTTTATTTCCTTACTTCCACATCTCCCATCTTCTATCCTTTCTTCTCCAATTCATACTTCTAAAACATTTGTCAATATGCTTGATCCAGTTCTAATCCTTGATATGTTTCTAACTGTCGTAACAATTATCCTTCTTTTTCAACTTCCTCCGGAGGAATCTGTTTACTTCTATTTCGCTCTTGGGGTGGTGATTTTCATAATGCTTTCTTGTATTTGTCTTTCCATAATTATTGACATCTACGGTTAATGATCTTTTCCGTTTGCTGCGATTTACACCCCCTTTCTATTTCGGAGCTTCATGCTTTTGTTTTCTTTTCGCAAGTAATGGTCCAGAATTCGTAGATATGGAGTTTCGAATTATCATAAAATACAAAGTAGAAAGGAAAGGTAGTAGCACGATTTGATTTGTCAAATTACCAGAATATCCAGAAAAGACCGAATCATCAAGAAAAATATTTTCTTGATAGTTTAGAGGTTAAATAAAATGAAAGAGTTATGTAACATGGTTCATGATGAGGGTATGATCTGTGAACCTTTATCACGTTCCATTAGAAACTCAGCATGACTTATTGTAATATAATCACGTTGATCAAGTGTCATTATATTATACTAACCCATGCTTCAATTTCCAACACTACTTCAAAAACATTCATATTTTAAATTTGAATTTTTCAGATTTTAGAAACTAAAACAGTTTCCTTTATGATATAACACAGGTATCGCGAAGAGATAAATGATTTCAGATAAGAATAGTTATGAAAATATCTTCAGAAATATCGAGGATATTTATAATGAAAGACACGATGATATCTTAGAATTTCTAATATCGAAGGATGATGAAGAAGTTTTGTCCGTAAAGCAGAAGTAAGGTATTTGTTAATGACTTCAGCAGATACTGAATCATTTAGATTCTTTGAAGGCAGGCTTAGTCTTTGTGATTTGTCCACAGCCTCCTTCATAGTTTGCTCAATCCTTTTTCCGGTACTAAACCTTCTCTTTTTCTGAGGTTTGCCAACACACTATTATTTATCATTAAACTTTTGACTGTTAAGGTCGTTTACAGTTTTTGCTGCTTCGTCGGCATTTTTCAAAATTCAGGGTATTGATTCGTAGGCTGGTTGCTTTTCAGAATTTCAAAATTGAAGATCATGATTCGAGGAGATAACTGTTACATGTATACATATAACTGTTGATGTAGAAATGCTGCGAGATTCGAAATACTGATTGCTGATTCTCGATAACTGGTATGGCAATTATCGTTACAAGATGCAGATGAGTAGATGATGGGTTTTCAATGAGTACATATAATGATTTTTCGGAGAGGTTTACGCCAAAGAGTAACGAAGTTACCGGTACATCTGCTGATAATGTGGTGGAATATAAATGGTTCCCCGGTAATGACGACGAAAGAGCAAACGTGTATGTCAAAGTTATAATGAGGCTTATTCGAATGAAAAATCGAAGTTGATTTACTGGAGGTGTGACAAAACTGGCTACTTTGAAAAGGAGTTGCAAAGTTATTTTCGGTAATAATAATGTCAAAGGATCTAGCACAATTTTGAATTCAAAGTATGGTTTTGTAAGATGTGAAAATCTAATAGTGATATCTTCTGCTAAATTTTGACTCGGATTCTGATCTGTCAAAAATCAGAATGTGTAATCGAATTTGTATGAAAATGGTTGTTATGATTCTTATGGAAGAATGTATATCGATGTGAATGTAGTGAGTATAGTTAATGATTCTTGAATCAAAATTGAAGAGTGTACAGTGTAACATATTAATTGTGAACTTATATATTTTCCGGGTATTACCTACCCGTTAAAAATTTCACAAGTAATATTTTGTACAGAAGAATTTTACTACAGTCTTTATGAAAATATATATGTATATTTTCTTCTGATGTAATACGGATTTAATGAGTTAATATACTATTAAACTCATTTGATTTTCGGCTGGAACTAGAAATAAATAATCTCTAAAACATTAGAGATTACATAATCTTCGCGGAGTATTTCACTAATGTAATCGATACTTCATTATCTATTCTGATTGATATTCCTCGGTGAATTATGTTGGTGCTCGTGGAATTCTTGTGAGTTTCGCAAGGTACGAATGATGTTTTCTAGAAAGTTTCAAGTACATAGAAAATGAAAGTGTAAAATCAAACATGTATTTGAATAATACACTTGATTTATTATGAAATGGAATCTATTAGGTCAAAGCAGAGATTATAGTTAACGATTGTTAAGTCATTAACGAAGGATGTACATCATGGCATATTACTAACATGAACTAACCGAGTAGTACCTACCATTTATGATTCATACGTAATAGCTTAGTACGAAAAGATTTATTTTAATTTCAAAATTCATATATATATAAAATATACATATAATTTCTTCCGGGGAAATGAGTTAATACTTCATAACTCGTTGATACAATATACGCGTTGTTGATTTGTGATGATGTTGGTGATTATGGAACTGGCGGAGCTTGTGATGTTATAGGTGCTGCTAGTGCTGAAGATGCTGATAGTACTGACGTGCTGGTGATGCTGACGGTACTGTTGATGCTGCTTGTATAACAAGTCTAGCTTGTAAATCGCGCACTATTCCTGCCAGGGTTTCACTTCATTATTTCTATTCGCCCACTCATCAAATTTACAATATGCACTAGAATATATAATCTCTAATGTGATGCCCCGTACAAAACCATCGTGTACGATTCGTCAACAACAGGATCTTTACACGGTTGAATACTACATGCTGTTTGAAAACCAGTTTGCATTCATAAAAAGATAACGTTTTACAAAAGATAGCGCGCATCCTTCGAATAGGAGCATAAACATAATTATTTGACCCTAAGGTCGTTACAAAGCCATTGTTTGAAATTAACATAAACTACGAATGCAACAAAAAAGTTCCATGAATGAGACATCTCTAGTAATGCAGCGAATAACTAATACAGCAGGTCCGTAACAGCAAGTCTATACACCGAGACTAGAACAGCAAGGCTAACAGTAGAAGCAACAACGTCTAAACACCTGAGAAATACATGCTTAAAAAGTCAACACGAATGTTGGTGAGCTATAGTTTAAGTTGTAATAGTAACGTAAGGTAGGCCACGAGATTTCAGTGTAACAAAATAGTATGAAAAGTATATGTATAACCGTGGGCACCCGGTAACTAGACTTAACGTTTATAACCCCCTGAAAGTACACTTGGCGAGTGCGTATGTTCACGAAGTATTAAACACCCGTTAAATGCTAGCGCGACTAGCCCGAGTGGGGATGTCAAACCCTATGGATCCATATCTAAGATTCGCGTTCACCGGTTCAAAGACCAATGACTAAACGTTACCGTGCTAAGGGGAATGTTTATGCCATTGTATAACCCACACACATATAAAGTTTAAGTACTCGTGCCTAGTATGTAAAACGTAAAAAGCGCATGTATTCTCAGTCCCAAAATAGTTAAAGTAAAAAGGGATGCTATAACTCACAGTGATAAAAGCGGTAAAGTCGGTAATGAAAGTACGCAAGTAGTAAGTCGGTCCGAAAGGTCGTCAACCTAAATCAAAGGTTACTAGGTCAGTAAGTTGTCTTTATAAATTCTAATAGTGCATAAAATAAGTTTATGTGTCATCATCATCATCATTCATCATCATAAAAGCTAAGTAAGTTCGACGAGAATAGAGATCAAAACAATAGGCTGACTTCGGTCAGCTGCTACGACCTCTACGTAAATCGAAAAGATGCATAGTCAGTGGCTATGGATCCGTATATGAGTCCCCTAACAGCTGACCAACTTTAAGAACCTAACTCGTCTTTTTTTGACCGTGGCGACGGTTTAAGTGCGAGTAGGTCAGAAATTTCAGCACAACGTTAATAGGGTGTAGTAACTCTCGGAGGGCCATAAATCCTAAACCGTAACTCGGATTAAGACGAGGCCTAAACGGAAAATCATCTACTCGAACCGAACTAACTGAAAATCAATTTCCAGTAGCCCAGGTGGTTTGATAAGATACAAAAATCAGTGGACAAATGCTCCAGTGGGGTTCTTGGTGCTTGATGCTCATCACGGTTCTCATCCTTGATGCTTGTAGCTTCAAGTGTACAACTCGTTGATGGTTTAGCATCACTTTTGACCAAGATTCTACCATCAATACACAATATATTAAGGCCAAGTGGACTCTAGCAATTAAATAAATAAAATTAAGCATCCAAAGGCCCAAGTAATTATTATTATAAAATAATAATTAATATTTCGCTGTCCAAATATTCCGGTTCTGACAAAAGTCAAACGTGCGCGCAGTACGCGGTTTATTCGTAACGGCAAGTAACACTAACGGTTATAAAGGCTTCAATGATCAAGTTATGTATCCTACGTACTCTAAGGCACGTTTTAACATATAAATGGAAGTAAACTACGTAAATCAAGTTTCCAGAGTATAAAGTAACACAGTACGCACAAATACGCAGTTTCGCAAAAACACAAGGCACAAAAGCAAGTCGAAAAAGCCGGGTCGTTACATTACCCACCTGTTAATGGAAATTTCGTCCCAAAATTTGAGGAGTGACTAAAAATGGTACCGTATTTAAATAAGAAGTAGCGTATCAAGGTTGTGAGAGATTCGTGGTCTCAGAAGCGAGCTATTTACCTTGAAAGGTAATTTAGCGTATAAAGGTAACAATAGGTATATGCCATTGATTAAGTCTCTTGTCCTAATAGATCAACAAATTGATTTCGTTTCTGGCTAACATGAGTACGTCATCTGAATATATACCCACAAAAGAAAAGATGATGTTTTTAGCCTTACAGGCATCTTCAGTAAGCTGGATGCATGGAATACATCATGAAAGTTACCAAACTCATCTAAAACATTGAGCGCTTATGTTGTAGTACCAATCTGACAGATAGAATGGAAAACAGGGCGATCACAATATACCGCATGTGAACTCATCCTTGGATGGAAAGAAAGCACAGTTCCATAATGTAACTTTATTCATTCAGTTACATGTTGAAGTTAGGTTTAACATTAATCTAGAACAACATATAGTTGTGAGCAATGAAGGAAGGAATATGTAGGGTAACCATATCTGTGATACAGATGTTTTAAGTAGTCCCTTCCAAAAGGATAACAAGATTCATAGATTCTTAAAGTATTTATACTACATTTCCGAAAGAAAATCGCACGAAAGGTGTGGTTTTCGAACGAGAGTGAACTCTCTGAACGGTTTGTTCTGAATTTATCCTTATACTTAAGGGGATGCGCGGATGAGAAGATACGTGAACCCTAGGTCATAAGGAATGGTTTACTCTAAGTGAAAAGAATCTCAAAAATGATTCCTTGTACCTCAACCTACTGATTCATAGAGATGATGTTTACGAGGGTGCTGCGATTAGCCGTGAAACATTGAGAGTAGAAACCCGTCTAGTGCCTTTCATACAATAGGGTGACCACTGAGTGTACCTCAGAAGACTGATTTATCGGCCCACGTTTTTGTCATGTCTAACCTTAAAAGAAACATTTCATGAGTGTGAAGACTTCTTAACAAATTTTTTTTTTTTAAAAACTGCCACCCAAAGTTGCTCAAGCGTTTTTAACAAAGATTTTAATAGTAAGCTTCATCCCTAACGAAGGGAGAGAAGAAGTGTGATCCATACATGGTGTAGTCTAATACGAAACCTTTAGTAACACCAAGGAAGTTTTGAAAAACCTTTAAACGTTTGATGTGATAACATAAACGGAACAAAGTTCTTAGTAAATTTAGAAGTATGTACAACGTGTACCATTTTGCACAAAACTATTTGACTTAAGTTAAATAACTCGATAAATGAGCAATTTTTAAGTTATTTGGAGGTATAACTTTGTATGTACTAATCAAATTAAGTGAAGGTAAATTTATTAACTTAATTACATACATACATATATGGTTTTATAAATCGCATAAGTGAGAGAAATGTTTTTAGTACTTTCATAAGCAATGTGTAAAATCAATGTGTAAAAATTTTGATAAACATAGTTTTTCGCATTTCAGAGGTTATGAGTTGAAAAAGATTGAGTGAAAAATCTTTGAATCATCGGGTGACGCATTACTAGGTAATGAAAACTAATGAATTAAATGTAGTTTTGATAACATAAGTCTTTGGGCAAAAATGTTCACGTGTGAAGCTGTTGCTAAAAAGTGAGGTACGAAGGATAAAGCGTGAGGATGAGAAGTTAATTGCTTCTTGACTTTGCAGAATGCCACACAGGTTATGGCTAATATTAAAGTCAGAATACTAATGTTGTTAATATCGCTAGATGAGAATTTCCTTGGAATAGGTCAGGACTTTGAGTTATGTAAGATAGAGCATCGCTCCGACAGGTGTGAAGAATAAGATCCCTGGGGTAACGCAGTAATTTTGAATGGTTTAAGTGTTTGTGGATGCCCGAAGGCTCTGCATGATGTGGTAGTAAGTACCTTCATCACATACACACACATGAATCTCTTAGTTTCGACAGTTGTCTGTCTTCATGATGACTTGGATACGAATAAGCAACGAAAAATTTTATATTGACAAGCAACGAAAATTTTATAGAATTCGTTTAAGGTGACGATGTAAGAAAAGGAATTAAGTTCTTATCAAACTAGGGTTATGTATAACACGTACCATTCAAGGTAAAATATCCTTTGAATAAAAGATTTGATTTGTAAAAGTGAAAGTAAAATTTCATATGTATTTGTCAAAAAGAAGTAATTATTTACTTTATTTTATATAACGTATATGATTTCAAAAATTTGCACGAATGGCAAATAAAATAAATTTATTTTTATTAAGTTTTGAGAGGATCGCACAGTAAAATAGTGTGAGTAAAATTTTGGCAAACAAAATTTTCATATTTCGGAGGTTACAAGTTGGAAAAAGATTGATGAGAATCGATTAAAAGACTTTTGAATATCTCGGGTGATATTTGAGCAAAAATGTTACGAGGTAATGAAAACTGTTGAATTTAAATGTGGCTGATGACTATTAGTAGGGCATAAGTCCTTCGACCAAAAATGCTTAAGTATAAAGTTGTTGCTTATAAGTGAGACACGAAAGGGAGAGTATGAGGATGGGGATTAACTACCCATTGATTTTGGAAATTCTGAACTGGTATGACTAATATCGAAGTATGAAGGGTGATGGTGTGATTATTATCGATTAAGATATCTCTCAGAATAAGTTAGGACTTAGAGTCGCGTAAGAATGAGTATCAAATAAGATTCTTGGGTATTATAGAATTTGAATTGCCGAAGTGACGGGATACAATTTCCTTTATGTATCGTTGTCCATTGTATCAGTTTCTTTCATGGCTAGAAAGTGAGCAGATTTGGTGAGGCGATCAATGATAACCCCGATAGTGTCATAACTGCCGACTTTTTTTGGTAGCTTCGGGATGAAATCCATCGTCATCCCTTCCCATTTCCATTGTGGGATCTCGAATTGTTGAAGTAACCCAGATGGCTTTTGGCTCACCATTCTCGCGAGGTATACGAAAAATCTTCTTACTATACATAACTTTCGCTTTCATCCTTGAAAGCTAGTCCATTCCAACTATTTCATCAAAGCTTCCTAACTCGATGAGTATTAGGTTAACCCTAAAGTTCATTCCAACTTTTATATCAAACTTCCTGATTTGATGAGTATTAGGTTAATCTTAAAGTCCATTCCAACTAAACCTTATTATACTATCTCGAAAAATTCTATCAACTTTCTCAAATAACATCTGCTTGTGCGTAGGTAACTAATCCTTTCCAACTACTACTATAAAACTTCCAAGTTTTATTGACATGAGGTCATCTCCGAATGACCCACTTGTTAATTTTAAGGTACTACCTTAAATTACTCCTCTATCTCTGCCAGATTACCATTAGCTTGTCCTATAGAATACTTAACCCTCATGGTTGTTAATGGCTTATTAGTCATAACACTAATGTTCTTAGATATAAGGTTTCTATCGCTCTAGTATTAAACATCTCTGAGACAATAAAACGTTGTGACAAAATGTACCCTAACTAAAATCAGGATCCATGAGAGTCTCCATAGCTTGAGATAACGATTGCTCTATCGCAAGTAAGTCCAAAGTTTTCCCTATTTGAGAACTTTTCCTTAAGTGTCTAGGGTGTCTATATTCATAACAGATTATCGGGTTATCAATTTCGCAATCAAGGCCCTTCTTGTACAGTATCTAGGCTTAGTGGTTATTCTTACCTCTAACAGACCATAATGCGTACACTCGAGTGGTTCCTACCAAAATTTTCTTTGAATCACTTCATATTCCTTATTTAGTAACATTGGGACTTCTGCATGATTTACTTCAATATAACCACGCTGGCCTGGTGTCATTACATTGTACTAAATCGTACGTTCATTCCAACATCGTTCCATATGGTCAATGTAACGTGTTCACTTCAAGTTCTACTCAATTTCATCTAACAGTGCTTTATCTATGCTATCTCAAAACAAAATCTACATAATTAATCTCAAGGTTTCTTGGTGTGGGTGCGTAGGTTCCGTAGGTCATGCCTCAATGTCTAAATGTCCCGAAATTTCTTTAAAATGTCCGAGTTCAAGTAACGTCGTTAGGTTCCTTTCTAGAAATTCAAGTTGGGTCTTGTGTTGAGTTGTCCGTGTAGCAAGTAGTAATATGATATGTCTTTAGGTGACTCCCAAGTCTTTGGGTATGGCTGAGCATCAGTGGAAGGCACTCTGACCTTGTGAAAGGAGATGTCCTCCCGACTTCTCCAATGCCTAAGAGTGTTAGGGACCTAAGTCCAGAAGTGTCATTAGATCGTCGAGTAGTGGTGGAGAATGGAAGAGATAAGTGACGGTCACGGAAGTGTACGGGATACGGGTCATCTTGCAGAAACTGAACATCCTTCGAATGTTCATACGTTGTACGTGGCTAATTAGGGTGAGCTCGGGGTGCGTTTACTCCGACAAATCCTGGCATATCTCCTCCTCCGAGGATCAACTTTAGTGGGCGTATAATCCGAGGGGTACTCCTCCTAGATTGCGTGAAGTAATGCTTTGATCTCTGGAACGGTGGAACAGTAGTAACAGGTGGATTACAATACTAATCCTTAGGGTTAGGCGTGTGGGAAATGGGTCCAGAAGAACATCTGAACTAGGAAAGGTAAGTTTTTTCAAGTCGGTGCAGCGAATAGCAGGCATGAAGCAAGCACGTAATCAGGCACTACAGCAACCTAGCTCATTTATAGCAGTATATAGCATGGCAAAATTAACAGTACTAAACAGAAGTAACATGCAATCGAAAGCAGATAGTAGCATGCAGTAGCTAGAATAAGCAAAAGCATGCAGCGAGTTTACATAGCAGTAAAAGGAAACAGTAGCATACAGCAAGTTCATACGGTAGTAAAAGTAAGCAGTGGCATGCAGTAGTAGTAAGCAGTAACATGTAGTAATATAACACAGTAGCATGCAGCAGGTTCTGCAGAAACAAGTAAACTAGCAAGTTGTAGATTAGTCCTATTAGTGAATCCTACTCGGGTCGGTCCTAGACTCACTAATGCAACCTAATTCCCTATAACAAACGCTCTGATACCAAATGTGATGCCCCGTACAAAACCATCGTGTACGATTCGTCAACAACAGGATCTTTACACGGTTAAATACTAGATGCTGTTTGAAAACCAGTTTGCATTCATAAAAAGATAACGTTTTACAAAAGATAGCGTGCATCCTATGAATAGGAGCATAAACATAATTATTTGACCCTAAGGTCATTACAAAGCCATTGTTTGAAATTAACATAAACTACGAATGCAACAGAAAAGTTCCATGAATGAGACATCTCTAGTAATGCAGGGGATAACTAATACAGCAGGTCCGTAACAGCAAGTCTATACACCGAGACTAGAACAGCAAGGCTAACAGTGGAAGCAACAACGTATAAACACCTGAGAAATACATGCTTAAAAAGTCAACACGAATGTTGGTGAGCTATAGTTTAAGTTGTAATAGTAACGTAAGGTAGGCCACGAGATTTCAGTGTTACAAAACAGTATGAAAAGTATATGTATAACCGTGGGCACCCGGTAACTAGACTTAACATTTATAACCCCATGAAAGTACACTTGGCGAGTGCGTATGTTCACGAAGTATTAAACACCCGTTAAATTCTAGCGCGACTAGCCCGAGTGGGGATGTCAAACCCTATGGATCCATATCTAAGATTCGCGTTCACCGGTTCAAAGACCAATGACTAAACGTTACCGTGCTAAGGGGAATGTTTATGCCGTTGTATAACCCACACACATATAAAGTTTAAGTACTCGTGTCTAGTATGTAAAACGTAAAAAGCGCATGTATTCTCAGTCCCAAAATAGTTAAAGTAAAAAGGGATGCTATAACTCACAGTGATAAAAGCGGTAAAGTCGGTAATGAAAGTACGCAAGTAGTAAGTCGGTCCGAAAGGTCGTCAACCTAAATCAAAGGTTATTAGGTCAGTAGGTTGTCTTTATAAATTCTAATAGTGCATAAAATAAGTTTAAGTGTCATCATCATCATCATTCATCATCATAAAAGCTAAGTAAGTTCGACGAGAATAGAGATCGAAACAATAGGCTGAATTCGGTCAGCCGCTACGACCTCTACGTAAATCGAAAAGACGCATAGTCAGTGGCTATGGCTCCGTATATGAGTCTCCTAACAGCTGACCAGTTTTCAGAACCTAACTCATCTTCGTTTGACCGTGGCGACGGTTTAAGTGCGAGTAGGTCAGAAATTTCAGCACAACGTTAATAGGGTGTAGTGACTCTCGGAGGGCCATAAATCCTAAACCGTAACTCGGATTAAAATGAGGCCTAAATGGAAAATCATCTACTCGAACCGAAATAACTGAAACTCAACTTTCCAGTAGCCCAGGTGTGATGACCCGGAAATTTCCGATCAAATTTAAACTTTAATCTTTATATTATTCCGACAAGATAAGCAAAGTCTGTTAAACCGAGTCTTCAAATTTTTGAACTGTTTACATGAATTCATCTAACCTTTGTCCATTCCCGACGATTCACGAACAATTGTTGTAAATAAATATATATATAATTAATAAATACTAAAGATTCAAAATATTATATCAACAAATATGATATAATCAATAAATTGTAATATATTAAAATATAATTACAAGTTTGAATATAACTGTTATATTAATATTTTATCATTACTTTCATTATTAATTTTAATTTTAATATTAATATTAATATTGTATTATTACTATTATTATGAAATTTAATATCGTATAAGATGTTATATTATTATTGCTAATATTATATTCAGTATCATTAATAATATTATTTTTATCATTTTTATTATTATTATCATTATTAATTATTATTAAACTTATTAAGATCATTATTATTGTTATTATTATAGTTATTAGAAAATAATATTATTTATTATATTTATCATTAATAATATCATTAAAATCATTTTTTTTAATATTATTTGATAATATTAATATTATTATTAATTCTAGTATTAACATTATTAAAATTTTAATTAATTATAATTATTAAATATTAATTATATGAGATCTGGTGTACGATTACAGAATCCATATTGTTAGACATCTCAATCACAAAAGAATTTCGATGGCTATACTGTGCTTAATTGATATGTAATTGAACTACTATATTTGTTGTATTACCTTTTTCAGTGAGTGTAACTATCAATTCTATTCTTTCACTTAAAGTTAAAAAGATCATACTATTATTATTATTCATTTCTGGATCTTTGTTTTCTTTCATTCCACTAATCAATTAACAATGAATATATCTACATAATTAACACATATGCATGGACATACATATCACACTCATAGTGCGAGACTTTTGCAACAAAACAAAAAAACATCCACATCCACTAATTGTTTCTATCTCTCTCCCTCACTCTTTGTGAAACCCATCTATCTTTTCTTCTCCTTGCTTCTTTCTTGTCGAACATACTCCTCACCGGCCACCTATGATCACGACTTAAGCAACCACCTTAACACCATCAAGTCACCGGGAACTGCTGTAGCTTTACGTTCATGTTTCTGTTCCACAGCCACGACCACAACCACCATTCTCATGATTTATGTGTCGAGAATCTGCAGCTACTATACTTCTGTTTCCGAAGATAATTCACACCACGGTCACTATTTAAACATCATCGCAGCTTCATCATCCTTAACTCCATGTCCACTCTCTCTACTCTCTCTACTCTCTCTCTTTATATATATATATATATATATATATATATATATATATATATATATATATATATATATTTTTTTTTTGTGAACACCCATGAACTTCAAAAAGAACGACTGCAACCCACATTTTTCTTTCGAATTCTATTAAGAATTAAGAATGAGAAGAAGTCGAGACAATAAATGTTACATATATTAGTTTTCTGTTTCCTTTTTGCTCAAACCCCACCTCCATCGAAAGATCCACTTGCAATTGACATAATGTCGATTGGTATCATATAACACCACTAGCCTTATTTAAGAAAAAAGGTATTCTATTAAACAAAATCATGGACCACATATTCAAATCCTTTTCTTGACCGAATGATTGATACTTTCTTGAACTGCTAGTTGTTTTTTCTATACCTACATCGCCACTCCTGTTGTTACTACTGCTACTTTCTGTTTTGACTCGAAGAACACACAAAACAACCACCAAACCCGTTTGATTTATCTCTCTTCCTGCCTGCTCGAAATTATTATTAATATATTGGTGTTTGGAATAGACTGCTAGTCGACAATATCAAAACCTTTATGTTTTCATTTTCCAATCTATCGAACACCACCTGATATCCTCACCCACTTGCACTTTTACTCCTTTCTGTTTAAAAAGCAATAACAATCAAACCACACTCTCTTTATATACACGGGAACATATACATACACTTGATAACCGAGTTAATCACAACCAAAATTCACCACAACAATCCACCACCTCAAACGTGAACCATCTCAAACAATGTTTTGTCTCTCGGCTATTTAAACTACAAATTGGTAAGTAATGATATTACATCTTGAAAGAGATTACCATTTATAATATATTATTTCTTCCCTTTTTCCTTGCCGAAAGTATTCAACCAACCTCCCACTTATTGATTAAAATAAAGTGTAATACAAAAAGGGGCACTTGTTTTATCTTCTTGTGAGAAACGAATGGGGACAAGATGGGTATCCAATACCCATGTGTGAATCCAGTTCATCATATTTAAAATAATAAGAAATCGAATTCAATTTACTGCCATAGTTATCGTGTTATCTTGCAAACCATGGGCCGTAATTCCATTTTTCTTTTGGGCCGAGATGATAAATGTATCTTAGTTGGGCCAGAAATCAAGTTGTTGGACTGATAATTTCTGTTGGGCCAAGTGATTATGTTTTACGGGATTCAAAAAGAAAATACAAGTTAAATAAATTTAAGGCATGGTTTAAATCAGAAATGTAGGCGACAGCATAGTGGTTAGGCGTGTGTGGTTGGCTAGAGGTCATGAGTTCGAATCCTGACGGGTGCATTCTTTTTGTTGAGCTTCCCTTCAAAGGTTGTAAATTATTTATTATTATTATTATTATTATTACTTTATTAATGTTGTTAATATTAATTATGGTTATTATTAGTGTTCTTCATATGATAAGTATTATTATTATTAACATTATTATTATGAATGTTATTATTACTAGTATTAGTATTTTTAAGTATTATAGATAATATGGTTTTAATGGAAAATAAGTATATAACTTGTAATATATGAATATTAGAAATAAATACAATATATATTGATTATAATCTTCTATATATATACATATAAGCATATATTTTTAATTGACATATTAACAAGTTTATAAATAATTACTAACAATATAATATATTACGTTTTCATATAACTATATATATTGTATTTACTTAAAATATTAACATATTAAAAACTTTTAGTATTTAAACATATTAATATAAATTATGTATTAAAAATATTTTAACAGGTACTTACTACATTTATATTAGTTCAAATATGAATATTAGTTATTAAAATTATTAACGTAATGATATAATAAATATTATATAATCAAAACTTTTAATATGTAAATACTACGATATTATTATATAAATATATAAATTATTACTATAACATTTACTAGTATATCACTAGTAATATATAAATCTGCTCAGTTACGATTATGTGTATTAATAAATATTCAAATAATATAGGTTCGTGAATCCGAGGCCAAACCTGCATTGTTCAATATAGTCATATGTATTTTTACTACAAAATACATTAGGTGAGTTTCATTAATCCCTTTTAAATGCTTTTGCAATATATATTTTGGGACTGAGAATACATGCGCTTTTATAAATGTTTTATGAAATAGACACAAGTAATCGAAATTACATTATATGGTTGAATGATCGAAGACGAATATGCCCCTTTTTGCTTGGTAACCTAAGAATTAGTAAACCGATCTACTAATTGACGCGAATCCTAAAGATAGATCTATCGGGCCCAACAAGCCCCATCCAAAGTACCGGATGCTTTAGTACTTCGAAATTTATATCATGTCCGAAGGAGGATCCCGGAATGATGGGGATATTCTTATATGCATATTGTGAATGTCGGTTACCAGGTGTTCAATCCATATGAATGATATTTTTGTCTCTATGCATGGGAAGTATGTTTATGAGAAATGGAAATATGAAATCTTGTAGTCTATTAAAATTATGAAATGATTATTTATGTTAGACTAATGAACTTACCAACCTTTTGGTTACCACTTTAAAGCATGTTTATTCTCAGGTACGAAAGAAATCTTCCGCTGTGCATTAACTCATATTAGAGACATTACTTGGAGTCATTCATGGCATATTTCAAAAGAAGTTGCATTCAAGTCGTTGAGTTCATCAATATTATTATTAAGTCAATTATAGTTGGATATATTATGAAATGGTATGCCTGCTGTCAATTTTCGATGTAATGAAAGTTTGTCTTTTCAAAAACGAATGCAATGTTTGTAAAATGTATCATATAGGGGTCAAGTACCTCGCGATGTAATCAACTGTTGTGAATCGTTTAAAATCGATATGGACTTCGTCCGGATGGATTAGGACGGGTCATCACAGTTGGTATCAGAGCAGAGGTCTTAGCGAACCAGGTCTGCATTAGTGTGTCTAACTGATAAGTCGTTAGGAGGCATTAGTGAGTCTGGACTTCGACCGTGTCTGCATGTCATAAGTTTTGCTTATCATTTCTAGTCGGAAATCATTTGCTTATCCTCCTTAGTAAATTATCTGCTCATTATTTTTAGTCTAGACACATCTTATTGCATTGACTGCATGAAAAGTGTATAGACAAAATTCATATCTTAGCGTATCTGCTAATTCATATCTTAGCGTATCTGTTATTGTTATTTTTGCCTGACAGCTTCCGTAGATTCCTCCGTAACTTATGAGATTTTAGTATTACATATGTATATGTAAATTATGTATTGCAGGATACTAATATACATCTTATAATCTATTTCTTATCAAAAATCCTTCATCTGATCGTACGAGATGAATCCCTCAACCAATTCGAATTCCTTGGATTCCGACAACTATTCCGATAAGGAGTTTCAACTAAGCTCCGAAAGCAGAGTCACCAGAATGAATCTACCAATTCATTTGATGGGTTCGTAGTCTACTTAATCATTGAAAACAAGAAGAAGGTGATCCTTTCCGTTAACCAAATTCACCTCTTGGCGAAGAACCTGAAACACTTACCGGCGAACCTATTCGAAACAACATTTTCAGCCTCATTTCCAGAGTATCTCGAAACGATTATATTCTATCCACAATTCTAAACCTTATTCATCCACTCGTTCTGACCGACAATCATCCCGGAACCATAGAAGAAGTCAACGAGCTTCACGCTTGAGTAATCAATTTAAAAAAAAAATATGGTGCAAAATGTACCAGCTTCAGCAACATTACCGACATCAACAGTATCACCAACAACAACATCCGCATCCCTAGTCTCAATTTCACAATCTGTTCCACGAATATCAACATCATACGCACCATAGATACCATGGAGTACCAACAGCAATTAACAATGAAGTATTGAACCATAACTTCATTAATATTCTGCGAAGAATATGTGGATCCTAATAGTTTTAGAGATTACTTATTCTAGCTCAAACCGAAAATCAAATGAGTCTAATATTATATTGACTCGTTAAATCCATAATTACATCTGAAGAAAATGTATATGTATATATATATTTTTATAAAGATTGTGATTAAAAATTCTTTCATACAAACTGTTAATGATGAAAATATTTAACGGGTAGGTAATACCCGAGGAATATTTAAGATTTCACATTAATAAATTATAGTGTACATTCTTCAAATCTGATTCAACAGTCATTTCCTATCCTACTTACATTCACAGATATATGAATCCGTTCACCACAGAATAACCATTTCCATTCAAATTTCATATTTGGATTTTAACCTATCAGAATCCAACAAGTGGCATAATGAAGAAAACATTTGACGGAATAAAATTTGTTAGAAACAAACAAATTAACTATGAGAAATTTTGTTAAGAATCCACGCTAACAAAAATCTTAGCTAACTGTTCCTAGCTAACTGTGGACTAATCAACTGAGGACTACCAACAGTGGACAATTAAAATGAATTAAAATATTGATTATAACATATGAAACTGAACAATTCTTCAAGTTTGCCACTTGATTTCATCTTAAACCCCATTTGTATCTTGACGATTACAATCTGCGTTCCAACCTTTCATGATTCTTGATAACACCTCAATCGATAGGATGAATCAACCGCACTCTATCTACAGAAGGAAAGATTTATGCATATAGTTATGCACCTGAGAAACTCTCGGCAACTGAGTAAAAGTTTAACACGTAGTCGCGTTAGATCCTTTGGCATTTATTAGTAAAAATAATTTTGCGATTCCTTTTTAAAGTAGCCAATTTTGTCACAGCTCCAGCAAGTCAACTTCGACTTTTCATTCGAAGTAGCCTTACTATAATCCTGATATATATACGATTACCCTTTTGATACCAGAGAATTCTTTTATATTCCACCATATTACCAGCAAACGTACCAGCAACCTCGTTGATTCTTGGCTTAGATCTCTCTGACAAATCATTATATTCATTCATTGAAGCTCTATCATATACTCATCCGCATCTTGTAACGAGAACTGCCATACCAATTACCGGGAATCAGTAAGCAGTACTTTGAAAACTCACATCATATCTACATCAACTGTTATATGTATGACATTTATCTCTTAGAATTATGATCTCTCATTCTGAAATTCTGAAAAGCACTCAGTCACAAATCAATACTATGAATGTTGAAAAAGTTGAATGAAGCAGCAAAAACCATAGATAACCGTAAACGACCTTAATCATCAAAAGTTTGATGATAAAGAATAGTATGTTGGAAAAGCTCAGAAAAATTGGAACTGAAAAACGGATTGAGCTAACCACGAAGGAGACCAAGGACAAATACAAGGACCAAACCCTATATTCAAAGAATCCAAGTAATTCTGAATCCGATGAAATCTTTGGAGAATATCTTACTCCGAAGTCATATTAAAATCTTGCGGAAAATCTTTCTCCCTCAACCATCGAACTTAGAAATTCCAAAATATCATCATCAATATCTTCGATATTTCTGAGGATATTTTCAAAAATATTCTCGTCCGAAATTATATACCTCTTCGTGCTTCCTGTGTATCATTATATTGGAAACATTCAAGAGAAAATATAGTACCAAAAAGCAGATTATGCGAAACTATGAAGAAATCCGTGGACAAATCACAAAGAATAAGTTTGACTTCAAAGAATCTAAATGATTCAATATCTGCTGAAGTCTTTAGTGAACATCTTGCTTGTTACTCTAAACCCTTGCAGACAACAGTCTCCATCATTCTCTGATCTTAGATATTCAAAGATATTATCGTATCTTTCATTATAAATATCCTCCATATTTCTGAAGATATTTTCATAACTATTCTTATCTGAAATCATTAATCTCATCATGATATCAGTGTTACATCATATAGAAACTGTTAGTTTCTATATTCTGTAAACTTTCGAGCTTAAAATATGAATGTTATAGAAGTAATGTTGGGAACTGATGCATGAGTTAGTATAATATAATGACACTTGATCAACGTGATTATATTACAGTAAGTCATGCTGAGTTTCTAAATGGGATATGATGATTCACAGATTATAACGTCATCATGTGCCATGTTACACGACTCTTACATTTTATATGATATATAAACATATCAAGAACATATTTTCTTGATAGTTCTATCTTTTTCGGATATTCTGGTAATTTGACGAATCAAGATTGTGCTATTACCATTTCTTTCTTAGAACATTAACTATGTTCATTTCGAAGTTCATATCTATGAATTCTGGACCGTTGCTCGCTTTACTAGAGGTCGAAAGGATAATAAAAAGGCAAAGAGATCCAAAATATAAGGGAGAATATAAAACCCACAACAACAACCCATAAATTACAAATCGTGTATATCAATACGTATTGCAACGTAAAGACATGGGAAAATTAACAACAATATAACCCCAAGATAATAGTAGAAGTAAATAAAATCCTCCGGTGGTAGATGAAAGAAAAGAATGAAAAATATGAAGGTTAGAAGTATATCAAGGATTAAAACGGGATGGAGCATATTGACTAATGTTTTAAAGTATGAATTGAGGGGAAAGAATAAAAGATGTGAGATATGGAAATAAGAACACTAATGGGGTGGATTTATAGTAAAATATCCGACAGAGCAATCAAAACAGACGATCACATTCAAAGCGGATCCTAATTCCCTTGATTACCGAAGAATCAAATTCTATTACGAAGATTTCCTACAAATCTCTTGAACTTGGGAAATCAATCTCATCTACGTCAAAAGATATGACGAATCTATACCTATTCATTTCATTCTTTGGTGATAGTTTCACTTGTACTCGTCACAAAATCAAATGGTTCTATCCATGTTACTCAATGATGATAAAACTCTATTTATCAACTCATATTTGTCATGAAAACATTTTTATTGTTAGCCATGACAACCTCACTCAAATTTCGGGACGAAATTTCTTTTAACGGGTAGGTACTGTGATGACCCGGAAATTTCCGATCAAATTTAAACTTTAATCTTTATATTATTCCGACAAGATAAGCAAAGTCTGTTAAACCGAGTCTTCAAATTTTTGAACTGTTTACATGAATTCATCTAACCTTTGACCATTCCCGACGATTCACGAACAATTGTTGTAAATAAATATATATAAATAATTAATAAATACTAAAGATTCAAAATATTATATCATTAACAAATATGATATAATCAATAAATTGTAATATATTAAAATATAATTACAAGTTTGAATATAACTGTTATATTAATATTTTATCATTACTTTCATTATTAATTTTAATATTAATATTAATATTGTATTATTACTATTATTATGAAATTTAATATCGTATAAGATGTTATATTATTATTGCTAATATTATATTCAGTATCATTAATAATATTATTTTTATCATTTTTATTATTATTATCATTATTAATTATTATTAAACTTATTAAGATCATTATTATTGTTATTATTATAGTTATTAGAAAATAATATTATTTATTATATTTATCATTAATAATATCATTAAAATCATTTTTTTAATATTATTTGATAATATTAATATTATTTTTAATTCTAGTATTAACATTATTAAAATTTTAATTAATTATAATTATTAAATATTAATTATATGAGATCTGGTGTACGATTACAGAATCCATATTGTTAGACATCTCAATCACAAAAGAATTTCGATGGCTATACTGTGCTTAATTGATATGTAATTGAACTACTATATTTGTTGTATTGCCTTTTTCAGTGAGTGTAACTATCAATTCTATTCTTTCACTTAAAGTTAAAAAGATCGTACTATTATTATTATTCATTTCTGGATCTTTGTTTTCTTTCATTCCACTAATCAATTAACAATGAACATATCTACATAATTAACACATATGCATGGACATACATATCACACTCATAGTGCGAGACTTTTGCAACAAAAAAAAAAAAAAAAAAACATCCACATCCACTAATTGTTTCTATCTCTCTCCCTCACTCTTTGTGAAACCCATCTATCTTTTCTTCTCCTTGTTTCTTTCTTGTCGAACATAATCCTCACCGACCACCTATGATCACGACTTTAGCAACCACCTTAACACCATCAAGTCACCGGGAACTGCTGTAGCTTTACGTTCATGTTTCTGTTCCACAGCCACGACCACAACCACGACCACAACCACCATTCTCATGATTTATGTGTTGAGAATCTGCAGCTACTATACTTCTGTTTCCGGAGATAATTCACACCACGGTCACTATTTAAACATCATCGCAGCTTCATCATCCTTAACTCCATGTCCACACTCTCTCACTCTTTCTACTCTCTCTTTATATATATATATATATATATATATATATATATATATATATATATATATATATATTTTGTGAACACCCATGAACTTCAAAAAGAACGACTGCAACCCACATTTTTCTTTCGAATTCTATTAAGAATTAAGAATGAGAAGAAGTCGAGACAATAAATGTTACATATATTAGTTTTCTGTTTCCTTTTTGCTCAAACCCCACCTCCATCGAAAGATCCACTTGCAATTGTCATAATGTCGATTGGTATCATATAACACCACTAGCCTTATTTAAGAAAAAAGGTATTCTATTAAACAAAATCATGGACCACATATTCAAATCCTTTTCTTGACCGAATGATTGATACTTTCTTGAACTGCTAGTTGTTTTTTCTATACCTACATCGCCACTCCTGTTGTTACTATTGCTACTTTCTGTTTTGACTCGAAGAACATACAAAACAACCACCAAACCCGTTTGATTTATCTCTCTTCCTGCCTGCTCGAAATTATTATTAATATATTGGTGTTTCGAATAGACTGCTAGCCGACAATATCAAAACCTTTATGTTTTCATTTTCCAATCTATCGAACACCACCTGATATCCTCACCCACTTGCACTTTTACTCCTTTCTGTTTAAAAAGCAATAACAATCAAACCACACTCTCTTTATATACACGAGAACATATACATACACTTGATAACCGAGTTAATCACAACCGAAATTCACCACAACACTCCACCACCTCAAACGTGAACCATCTCAAACTATGTTTTGTCTCTCGGCTATTTAAACTACAAATTGGTAAGTAATGATATTACATCTTGAAAGAGATTACCATTTATAATATATTATTTCTTCCCTTTTTCCTTGCCGAAAGTATTCAACCAACCTCCCACTTGTTGATTAAAATAAAGTGTAATACAAAAAGGGGCACTTGTTTTATCTTCTTGTGAGAAACGAATGGGGACAAGATGGGTATCCAATACCCATGTGTGAATCCAGTTCATCATATTTAAAACAATAAGAAATCGAATTCAATTTACTGCCATAGTTATCGTGTTATCTTGCAAACCATGGGCCGTGATTCCATTTTTCTTTTGGGCTGAGATGATAAATGTATCTTAGTTGGGCCAAAAATCAAGTTGTTGGACTGATAATTTCTGTTGGGCCAAGTGATTATGTTTTACGGGATTCAAAAATAAAATACAAGTTAAATAAATTTAAGGCATGGTTTAAATCAGAAATGTAGGCGACAGCATAGTGGTTAGGCGTGTGTGGTTGGCTAGAGGTCATGAGTTCGAATCCTGACGGGTGCATTCTTTTTGTTGAGCTTCCCTTCAAAGGTTGTAAATTATTTATTATTATTATTATTATTACTATATTAATGTTGTTAATATTAATTATGGTTATTATTAGTGTTCTTGATATGATAAGTATTATTATTATTAACATTATTATTATGAATGTTATTATTACTAGTATTAGTATTTTTAAGTATTATAGATAATATGGTTTTAATGGAAAATAAGTATATAACTTGTTATATATGAATATTAGAAATAAATACAATATATATTGATTATAATCTTCTATATATATACATATAAGTATATATTTTTAATTGACATATTAACAAGTTTATAAATAATTACTAACAATATAATATATTACGTTTTCATATAACTATATATATTGTATTTACTTAAAATATTAACATATTAAAAACTTTTAGTATTTAAACATATTAATATAAATTATGTATTAAAAATATTTTAACAGGTACTTACTACATTTATATTAGTTCAAATATGAATATTAGTTATTAAAATTATTAACGTAATGATATAATAAATATTATATAATCAAAACTTTTAATATGTAAATACTACGATATTATTATATAAATATATAAATTATTACTATAACATTTACTAGTATATCACTAGTAATATATAAATCTGCTCAGTTACGATTATGTGTATTAATAAATATTCAAATAATATAGGTTCGTGAATCCGAGGCCAAACCTGCATTGTTCAATATAGTCATATGTATTTTTACTACAAAATACATTAGGTGAGTTTCATTAATCCCTTTTAAATGCTTTTGCAATATATATTTTTGGGACTGAGAATACATGCGCTTTTATAAATGTTTTACGAAATAGACACAAGTAATCAAAATTACATTATATGGTTGAATGATCGAAGACGAATATGCCCCTTTTTGCTTGGTAACCTAAGAATTAGTAAACCGATCTACTAATTGACGCGAATCCTAAAGATAGATCTATCGGGCCCAACAAGCCCCATCCAAAGTACCAGATGCTTTAGTACTTCGAAATTTATATCATGTCCGAAGGAGGATCCCGGAATGATGGGGATATTCTTATATGCATATTGTGAATGTCGGTTACCAGGTGTTCAATCCATATGAATGATATTTTTGTCTCTATGCATGGGACGTATGTTTATGAGAAATGGAAATATGAAATCTTGTGGTCTATTAAAATTATTAAATGATTATTTATGTTAAACTAATGAACTCACCAACCTTTTGGTTGACACTTTAAAGCATGTTTATTCTCAGGTACGAAAGAAATCTTCCGCTGTGCATTAACTCATATTAGAGACATTACTTGGAGTCATTCATGGCATATTTCAAAAGAAGTTGCATTCAAGTCGTTGAGTTCATCAATATTATTATTAAGTCAATTATAGTTGGATATATTATGAAATGGTATGCCTGCTGTCAATTTTCGATGTAATGAAAGTTTGTCTTTTCAAAAACGAATGCAATGTTTGTAAAATGTATCATATAGGGGTCAAGTACCTCGCGATGTAATCAACTGTTGTGAATCGTTTAAAATCGATATGGACTTCGTCCGGATGGATTAGGACAGGTCATCACACCAGGTGGTCTGATCAGATACGAAAATCAGTGGACAAGTGCTCCGGTGGGGTTCTTGGTGCTTGATGCTCATCACGGTTCTCATCCTTGATGCTTGTAGCTTCAAGTGTACAAATCGTTGATGGTTTAGCATCACTGTTGACCAAGATTATACCATCAATACACAATATATTAAGACCAAGTGATAACACAACTCATTTAAGAGTCTTAGATGGATGATGAACCAAAGTTACATCATATCCTTAGTCTTAACACAATTACAAGTCCTATTTACAACAAAGTTACAAACTTTACATCAATCAAACAAGTATGAACATGATCTAAGTCAAATGAGGTGATGGAACCCTAAGCTAGAGAGCTTGGATCCCTTTCACATAATTTATAAGGTCACAAAGCTAGAAAGCTTGAACCTTTAGTGTTCTTGAAGATCTTAAAGAATAAAGCTTGGATCTTTAAGTTTCATGAAGACCATAAACACAAGTTTTGATCTTCATAACAAAACAACAAGATCATAAGCTAGAAAACTTAGATCCAACAACAAGATATGAAGATTCAAGCTAGAAAGCTTGAATCTTGATTGTTCTTGAAGATCTTGAAGCATAAAGCTTGGATCTTGAAGATACATGAAGATTACAAACAAAAGTTTAAATCTTTATCACAAAATAACAAGATTAAAGTAAAAGAAAGATGAATCTACAAAGTTGGTGAAGATTCAAAGCTAGAAAGCTTGAATCTTCCATGTTCTTGAAGGATTCATGCTTGAATCAACAAGATATAATCAAGATCAAGTTAAAGGAACTTGATCTCCATGAAAGAATGATGATGATACACGAAATTGGAAGGGAAAAGAAGAAGAAAAAGAGAAAACTTACAAGTAATACTAGAAAGGAAAGAAAGAAAGAACAATTGTGTGTGAAAACCAAATGAGAGCTAGTATTTGAATGAGGGAAATTGGCTAGTATTTATATGCAAAAATTGACATGGATTGATGACTTGGAAGGGCCTAGGGCCGTAGGTTTTCATGGGGGGGGGGGGGGGGGGGAGGAGACACCATTTTGCTTTATGGATAATGGTTGTCTAAAGCATGTACTTATGCTAGAATCCCATGTGACAATATGGATAATCCTTATCCAAATGGCTAGTATGACTCATTAATTAATTAATTAATTTATTTATTTATTATTATGGGTCACTAGTAATAATACTTGGGCTAATTAATTGGGTCACTAGCTAGAGTAGGGTGGGCTTGAGCCCATCAAGGTAGAAAGTCCAACAAGACTAATTATTGGGCTCTAGCAATTAAATAAATAAAATTAAGTATCCAAAGGCCCAAGTAATTATTATTATAAAATAATAATTAATATTTCGCTGTCCAAATATTTCGGTTCCGAAAAAAGTCAAACGTACGCGCAGTACGCGGTTTATTCGTAACGGCAAGTAACACTAACGGTTATAAAGGCTTCAATGATCAAGTTATGTATCCTACGTACTCTAAGGCACGTTTTAACATATAAATGGAAGTAAACCACGTAAATCAAGTTTCCAGAGTATAAAGTAACACAGTACGCACAAATACTCATTTTCGCAAAAACACAAGGCACAAAAGCAAGTCGAAAAAGCCAGGTCGTTACATCTAAAACTTTTAGAAACTACATATTCTCTGCAGAATATTTCTTCGATTAAGTTATGAATCAATATTTCATCGTTTGTTGTTGTTGGTATTCCTTGGTATCTACAGGGCGTATGACGTTGACGCTCGTGGGACAGATTGTGAAGTTGAGGTTTGCGATACGATTGTTGTTGGTGGTGGTAATGGTACTGTTGGTGTTGTTGTTGGTGGTACTGTTGATGCCGGTGATGCTGCTGGTGCTTGTAACCTTTGCACCATATTCTCCAAAGCCACTACCCGAGCGCGAAGCTCGTTGACTTCTTCTATTACACCGGGATGATTGTTGGTTCGGACGAGCGGATGAATAAGATTTAGAATTTGAGATAGTATATTATCGTGACGAGATACTCTGGAAATGAGAGAGAAAATGGCGTCTCGAACAGGTTCACCGGTAAGTGCTTCAGGTTCTTCACCAAGAGGGAAATATGGTGGATGGAAGGGATCACCTTCTTCTTGTCTCCAATGACTAAGCAGGCTACGAACCCATCCCCAATTCATCCAGAATAGGTGATGGCTGATTGGTTGATCCATTCCGGTTACACTGTCTTCGAAGTTCAGGTGAATATCCATATCGGAATAGCTGTCGGAGTTTAAGGAATTTAAACCATACATGTGATGATAAACATTAGTTTGATCTCACGAGCAATATCCCCGAACCATACCTGTGATGCCCCATACAAAATTATAGTGTACGAATCATCAACAACAGGATCATTACAAGGTCAAATACTATATGCGGTTTCAAAATAAGTTTGCATTCATGAATATAGGTGACGTCTTAACCAACGTCAAATGTTTAACAACCAAAAGTATGCTTCTATGAATAGCAAGCAATAATAGTACGTGACCCATGGGTCGTTACAAATACATGGTTTCAAAAGTAATATTGTTTGAATGCAAAATAAACGTTTCATGTGGTGACATCTCTAATAAGCACATCGGGTGTCTACAAAGCACGACTAGTACAGCGGAAGCAAGCAAACCTTAAGCACCTGAGAAAAATATGGTTAAAATCGTCAACATAAAGGTTGGTGAGCTATAGTTTAAGTATAGCAGTAATGTTGTAAGGTAGGCCACGAGATTTCAGTGCTTCAACAGCGTTTCAAAACAATATGAAAATTATATGTATAATCGTGGGCACTTGGTAACTAACTTAACGTAAATAACACCCTCTAAAAGTACACTTGGCGAGTACGTAAGTTTACGAAGTATTAAACACCCTTTAAATGCTAGCGCTACTAGCCCGAGTGGGGATATCAAACCCTATGGATCCATATCTAAGATTCGCGTTCACCGGTTCAAAGACCAATGACTAAACGTTACCGAGCTAAGGGGAAAGTTTATGCCGTTGTATAACCCACACATATATAAAGTTTAAGTACTCGTGCCTAGTATGTAAAACGTAAAATGCGCATGTATTCTCAGTTCCCAAAATAGTTAAAGTAAAAAGGGATGCTATAACTCACAGTGAAAAGTAGTAAAAGTCGATACGCGGGAATAGTAAGCAAGTGGTTGGTCCGGAAGGTCCTCAACCTAAGTCAAAAGTTACTAAGTTAGTAAATCGTTCCCAAAGGTTTAAAAGTATGTAAATTAGGTCTTAAGTACCATCATCCTTAATCATTAAACAAAAAGTGTAAAGTAAGTTTTAAGTCAAGACTAGGGTTTGAAACAAGGGCTGACTTCGTTCAGTCACCACGACCTCTATACAAACTGAAATGAGGTGAGACCAGTGGCCATGGCTCCGTATATAAGTCCCCTAGGTACTGACCAATTTACAGAACCAAACTCGTCTTCATTTAACCATGGTGACGGTTTAAGTGCAAGTAGGTCAGAAATTTCATCACAACGTTAATAGGGTGTAGTGACTTTCTGGAGGCCATAGATCCTAAACCGTAACTCGGATTAAGACGAGGTCTAAATGGAAAATCATCTACTCGAACCAAACTAACTGAAAATCAACTTTATAGTAGCCCAGGTAGTCTGATCAGTTCCAGAAACAGTAAGAAATGTGTTCCAGTAGGTTCTTGGTGCTTGATGCTCATCACGGTTCTCATCCTTGATGCGTATAGCTTCAAGTGTACAACTCGTTGATGGGTTTGTATCATATTAACCAAGGTTTGACCATCATAACACATGTGTAATTCTAAGATATGTAGCATAACTCACTTAAGACTTGTATGTAGTTTGATGAACCAAAGTTACATCAAGATCTTAGATCCGACACATACATGAGTTCTACTAGTAATATTAAGCTACAAACTTGAAAGTAAACTAAATAATCAAGATCATAAGTTGTAGAACTTAGATCTTAGCTAGATCTTAAAGATCCTAGACTAGAAAGTCTTGATCTAGTGTTCTTAAGTTAGATCCTAAGTTACAAAACTTGGATCTACACTTTAATGAAACCATAAGTTATGAAACTTAGATTTTCAACTAGTAAAATGTATGTAAGCTTGTAAGCTCTTATTTACAACAAAATTAGAAGACCATAAGCTATAGGAACTTAGATCTAATATAAGTATATGAAGTTATAACTAGAAAGTAATAGTTCCATGTTCTTGAACTTATAAAGTTAACTTTTAGTTCAAGAAAAATGAGATCAAAATTAACTAGTAATACTTGACCAATTTAACAACATCACAACTTTAAAGTACATAAAATAAAGAAATAAATTAAATCTACAAGTAATAAGTTCATGGTTGTTCATACTTAGAAAGATTCAAGTCAAGGCTTTGATCTTTTAAGAAAGTAAACCTTAAGTTTACAAACATGAATACAAGTATGATTTTAAAACTCATGAACTTTAAATCTTTTAAAAAATTTAGTGTAGAACCATAAACTAGAAAGTTTAGGTTCTTGTTCTTGGTTCTTCATCAAAAAAAAGATGGAAGTAACCAAGATTAGATGAAGATACAAGTTAGAAAACTTTATCTTTAACAACAACAAACAACTAGTAAGTAAACATTAAACAAGAACAAGTAATGAAACTAGTAATATGATGATGAATGTGGCGGTTTTTAAGAGAGAAAAAGAAGAGAAAAACTAGAACATGTTACTTACAAGTTGAGAGAAAAATGAGAGAAAGTAAAGTAGTAAAATGGAGTGTGTGTAAAAGTGAAGTAAAATGCTAGTAATATGTAACAAAAATTGGAAATAAAACTTCCCTCCCATCCCTTCAAAACCTACGATTTTCTTGGCCAAAGAGGAAGGGTCAAATGCTTGCTTTCAAACATGGGAGAATGGTGTATACTTAGAATGGTATTAAAGCAAATTGGTATGGGAAAGTGGTGTAAGTGTGCATGTAACAAGATTCCTCATGAACTAGTTACTCCTTGATTAAGCTTAATAAGTCATTAACATAATGTTGGGCTCCTAATAGTCCATCAAGAGAAGTAGGGTGGGCTTCCAAGTCCATTAACATGAATCCATTAATAAAAGCCCAAGTCTAAGTATGTAACAATTAATTAAATAAAGCCCAAGTAATTAACTAGTAACCTTAGTTAATTAAAAATGACTAATAATAATTAATCATGAATGTAAATAATATTCAAAAATATTATTCGCGAAAAGAAAGTGTGTCACAAAGATAAGTCGGGACATGTAAAGTCAATCACGGTAACAAGTAAATGTAATACAATACATTTATTAAAACACAAGTATTAATAATAAATATTAATAAGTATAAGTTGGAAAAACCAGGGTCGTTACATTACCCACCTGTTAAAGAAAATTTCGTCCCGAAATTTTAAGCTGAGGTAGATGGAGAAGTCGGGAAAAGGTGAGGATACTTCTGCATCATTTGATCCTCTCGTTCCCAGGTAAACTCGTGTCCTCGTTTGGCATTCCATTGTACTCGGACGATCAGAATCTTGTTGCGTTTCAAAGTTTTGACCTCACGGTCCATAATTTCGACAGGCTCTTCCACGAAGTGGAGTTTGTCGTCAATCGTAAGTTCCTCCAATGGTATGACATGTTTCAGTTCAGCAAAACACTTCTTCAAATTCGATACATGAAAGGTAGGATGAACCGAGCTCAATTGAGTCAGAAAATCCAGACGGTAAGCAACGGGTCCAACACGCTCCAAGATTTCGAAAGGACCGATGTATCGTGGGTTCAACTTCCCACGTTTTCAAAAATGGATCACACCTTTCCAAGGCGCGACCTTCAACATTAAATGGTCACCCACATTGAATTCAAAGTCCTTACGTTTAAGGTCGGCATAACTCTTTTGGCGATCACGAGCCGTCTTAAGTCTCGCTTGAATTTGGACAATCTTCTCAGTTGTTTCATGGACTATCTCGGGTCCGGTGATTTGCGTTTCGCCTACTTCGGCCCAACAAATAGGTGATCGGCACTTGCAGCCATACAACGCTTCAAAAGGTGTGGCATTAATACTCAAATGATAACTGTTGTTGTAAGAGAATTCGGCTAGCGGCAAATGCCTTTCCCAGGCCTTTCCAAAATTAATGACATATGCATGTAACATGTCCTCCAAAGTCTGAATCGTGCGTTCGCTCTGTCCGTCGGTCTGCGGGTGATATGCAGTACTCATGTCGAGACGGGTTCCCAAGGCTTCTTGCAAAGAACGCCAAAATCTGGAAGCAAAACAGGGATCGCGATCTGAGATGATCGATAAGGGCACACCATGACGAGATACAACCTTTTTTATGTATAGTTGAGCGAGTCTCTCCATCGTATCAGTTTCCTTCATGGCTAAAAAGTGTGCAGATTTGGTAAGATGGTCAACGATAACCCAGATGGTATCGTATCCGCCCACCGTCTTTGGTAACTTCGTAATGAAATCCATTATTATCCTTTCCCACTTCCATTGCGGGATTTCCGGTTGCTGAAGTAACCCAGAGGGCTTCTGATGTTTGGCCTTAACTTTCGAGCAAGTCAAACACTTACCAACATACGTTGCAACGTTTTTCTTAAGATTGGGCCACCAGTACTGTTCCTTGAGATCGTGGTACATTTTTCCTGCTCCGGGATGAATCGAATATCTCAACTTGTGGGCTTCATCAAGTATAAGACTCCGTAGATCTCCATATCGAGGTACCCAAATTCTTCCGGCATAGCATCGGAGTCCAGTCTCCTTAACTTCGAATCGAGAGAAGAGAATGTCCAAGTATTCATGAGATATATTCTCCTCCTTGAGAGCCTCATCTTGGGCTGCTCGGATCTGGCTATTGAGGTTCGAATGAATGTTGATGTTCAGTGCCCGAACACGAAGAGGTGCCATCCTCTCCTTTCGGCTCAAAGCGTCAGCTACAACATTTGCCTTGCCAGGGTGATAACGAAGTTCACAATCATAGTCGTTCAGCGTCTCGATCTGTCGACACTGTCTCATATTCAGTTGCTTCTGATCGAAGATGTGTTGGAGGCTTTTATGATCGGTGAAAATGGTGCTCTTTATTCCATAAAGGTAGTGTCTCCACAGCTTTAATGCAAAGACAACGGCTCCAAGCTCGAGATCGTGCGTAGTGTAATTTTGCTCGTGAATCTTCAATTGACGAGAGGCGTAAGCGATAACCTTTGTGCGTTGCAACAGTACACAACCAAAACCACTTTTCGAAGCATCGCAATAAACGACGAAATCGTCACTGCCTTCAGGAAGTGATAAGATAGGTGCGGTGGTTAACTTCTTCTTCAAGGTTTGAAATGCAGATTCCTGTTCGGGTTCCCAAATGAACTTCTTCCCTTTGTGAGTCAGCGCGGTCAAAGGACACGCAATCAGAGAGAAACCTTCAATAAATCTTCGGTAGTAACCGACGAGGCCTAAAAATTGGCGGATATGAGTCGGAGTAGTGGGGGTTTCCCACTTGCTGATAGTTTCAATCTTTGCGGGATCAACTTTGATACCTTGATCACTCACAACGTGACCCAGAAATTGGACTTCCTTCAACCAAAATTCACACTTGGAGAATTTTGCATAAAGTTGCTCTTGTCTCAAGAGTTCCAACACTAGACGAAGATATTGCTCATGTTCTTCTTCGCTTTTAGAGTAGATGAGGATATCATCTATGAAGACGATAACGAACTTATCCAGGTATGGCTTGCAGACACGATTCATGAGGTCCATAAACACGGCAGGTGTGTTGGTTAAACCGAAAGGCATCACGAAAAACTCATAATAACCATAACGAGTTCTGAATGCAGTCTTCATCAAGTCGCTCTCTTTCACCCTCAACTGGTGATAACCGGATCGCAAATCGATCTTAGAGTAAACGCTTGATCCTTGTAGCTGGTCGAAAAGATCGTCAATTCGGGGAAGAGGATACCGATTCTTGATCATCAATTTATTGAGTTCACGGTAGTCGATACACATGCGGAAGGATCCATCCTTCTTCTTCACAAACAAAACAGGTGCGCCCCAAGGTGAGAAACTTGTTTGGATAAATCCACGGTCTAGCAGTTCTTGTAATTGACTCTGCAACTCTTGCATTTCGGAAGGTGCGAGTCGATAAGGTGTGCGAGCTACAGGTGCAGCCCCTGGCACTAAATCGATCTGAAACTCCACTGCTCTCGGTGGTGGTAATCCAGGCAATTCTTTCGGAAAGACATTGGAAAATTCATTCACAATTCGTACATCATCCATGCTCTTCACCTCGGTTTCTAATGTTTTCACATGTGCTAGAACAGCAAGACGTCCTTTCTACATGATCTTTTGCGCTTTCATGCAACTAATGAGATTCAGTTTCGAGCTACATCTCTCTCCGTAAATAATCAGTGGCTCACCATCTCCGTGTGGTATACGAAGAGCTTTATCTCCACAGATAATGTCGGCCCTTATCTTGGTCAACCAGTCCATACCAACAATAACATCAAAGCTTCCCAACTTAATGGGTATCAAGTCAATCTCGAAATCCATACCAGCTATGTTGATAATAGCTCCTCGGCTAACTTGGTCAACTTTCTCAAGTTTTCCATTGGCTACCTCTACAAGCATACTCTCCTTTAAAGGAACTAACGACCAATTTATCTTAGAGCAAAAATGTCTACATACATAACTTCTATCGGCACCAGTATCAAACAGAACAGAAGCTAATAGATTGTTGATAGTGAATATACCTGTGACCAAGTCGGGGTTCTCACTGGCATCCCTTGCGTTTACGTTGAATGCTCTTCCACACGGTGGTCCGCCGTCCTTTCGCTTGTTGGGACACTCATTTCTGAAGTGGCCCGTCTGTCCGTATTCATAACACTTTCTCGGTCCAGTAGGGTTCGGCTTCCCAGTCATGGTGGTGATCTTGCAGTCCTTGCCAATATGACCGGTCCTTTTACACTTTTTACAGACAACATTACAGTACCCGATATGATGCTTGTAGCACCTCTTGCACTGTGGTAGAGTACCCTTGTAGTTGGGGTTTGAGCCAGTGTTCAGGTTGGGGTTCCTCCCATTGTTGTGCCTCTTTGCGGGGGTTTGATCATAGGCTCTCCCCTTGTTGTTGTCCTACTTACGCTTATCACTACTACCCAATTCAGATTTTGCCTTCTCCGGTTCATCGCTGATAATTTGGTTCATTACGGTGTGGGCCATGCGCATTGCTTCCGGGATGTTTGGTGGCTTAGATGAGGTGACATTTCCGTTAATGGACTTGGGAAGTCCCCACAAGTACCTTTCCATGCGCTTAAACTCCGGGGTAACCATGGTAAGACACATCAGGGCTAATTCCAGATACCTACGGTTGTAACCATCGAGATCGTTTCCCACAACCTTCAACTGCCCAAACTCAATCTCCATTTTCTGGATCTCTGTCCTAGGGCAATACTCTTTAATCATGGCCCCTTTGAATTCCTCTCGGGGGTAGCATACGCCTCATCAATACCCTTTGCTTGAGCCAGTGTGTTCCACCAGGTTAGTGCGCTGTCTGACAGCGTACATGAGGCATACTTGGTTTTGTCCATCTCTGAGCAGTTACTAACACGGAACACAGATTCTAATTTCTCAAACCACCTAGTGAGACCAACTGGCCCCTTAGTACCACTAAAGTTGTGGGGCTTGCAGCTTTGAAACTCTTTGTATGTGCACCCATTACGAATGGGCTGGTTAACTGGTGGAGCTTGGGGGTTCCTTTCCTCTAAAGCTGCGGCCACACGTTCAGCGATCATTTCCTCGATCTGTGATGCGGTTGGCGTTGATCTTCCGTTGGCCATTGATGTTCTAAACAAAAATTTTGACTCAATTCAAAATCCAGTATTCAAATAGTAATAATACAGTATATGGTATCTAGCATGGAATCAACACAACACATGCTAATTAAGTAACGCAAATAGATACAGATACCACAAAGTCAACATACAGTAACGTAAATAGAACACTATGCAAGAATTAAACAACACAAAGTTTGATTCATTAATAATAAGTTGCATACATCCGCATATGTTCGTACAATACATAAGTAATACATGAAACTACAAATGAGATTACATAATGAAATCTAATACAAATGTCCTATGGTGATGGTGGGTGTAGGATGTCCATTACGTGGGACATCTGGTCCTCGAGCTCAGTGACCCGAGCACCGAGGATCTCCACTTCCCTCGTCAGTTCCTCGATAGAGGGAGATGGTGGGGCAGGCGCTGCAGTCGGTACAGGTGGTGCTGGTGGTGCAGATGGTCCGGCTCCAGAAGTAGATGGTGCATAGCGGTAAGGCTTACGGATGAAGGGATCAGCAGGATACGGTATAAGCCGCTTACGGGCGGTAACTCTAGTCCTCAATCCATGTGCGTTAACGGACGATCTCCCTCCGTTAACCATAGGAATAACAGTACCGTCGAAACAATACCGCTTCTTCGGCGGGGTAGAGGGTGGCTGCACGGGTGCTTCCTCGGGATCCTCGTCGAACTCCTCGTCACTGGAGTCATCAGAGGATGAGTCGTCGGATGATGAGTCGTTGGAATCATCTGGGGGTAGCTGCACGGGTGGCTCTGCTCGGCCGGCTATCATCAGTCGGTATCTGAAAGGCGGGATCGGCACGAGACGTCCATCAAGAAGGCGTCGGCACCAATGGTTATGCTCATTACGGACCGGACCTTCCCAAAGTTCCGCGGGAATCACAGCACCACCGGGATGGTGCTGTGGCTCCAAGGGTCCTGGGACAAGTGGAGCTGGAATCTCCTGTAGGTCCTCAGCTCCGTCTGAGGTGACCATTGGGCTGGGTGCATGGCTACTGGCTCCAGAGGACGAAGCGCCAGAGTCACTGGAGGGTGTCGACGACGGGATCTGAGAATCGGCAACCATGGCAGGTGAGGTGGCGGATGAGTCTGAGTCGCTCTCCAAAATGATAACAGGTGGAATATCTGACATCTGAACAAGGAAAAATAACTTTTTCCATGTCAGTAAGTCATAAAGCAAGCACGTATTAGGCAAAGTAACTACGACAGTCTAGATCATGTATAGCGGTAAGTAGCATGGAAATAACGACAAGTATCATGCAATCGAAAGCAGATAGTAGCATGCAGTAGTGAAAGCAAGTAACAGTATAAGGCATATAGCAGTAAAAGTAAGCAGCAGCATGCAGCATGTTTCGCAGAAACAAGTAAACTAGCAAGTTGTAGATTAGTCCTATTAGTGAATCCTACTCGGTCGGGTCTTGACTCACTAATGCAACCTAATTCCCTACAACCAATGCTCTGATACCAAATGTGATGCCCCGTACAAAACTATCTTGTACGAATCATAAACAACTGGATCATTACAAGGTCAAATACTATATGCGGTTTCAAAATAAGTTTGCATTCATGAATATAGGTGACATCTTAACCAACGTCAAATGTTTAACAACCATAAGTATGCTTCTATGAATAGCAAGCAATAATAGTACGTGACCCATGGGTCGTTACAAATACATCGTTTTAAAAGTAATATTGTTTGAATGCAAAATAAACGTTTCATGCGGTGACATCTCTAATAAGCGCAGCGGGTGTCTACAAAGCATGACTAGTACAGCGGAAGCAAGCAAACCTTAAGCACCTGAGAAAAACATGCTTAAAAACGTCAACACAAAGGTTGGTGAGCTATAGTTTAAGTATAACAGTAATGTTGTAAGGTAGGCCACGAGATTTCAGTGCTTCAACAGCGTTTCAAAACAGTATGAAAAGTATATGTATAACCGTGGGCACTTGGTAACTAACTTAACGTAAATAACACCCCCTAAAAGTACACTTGGCGAGTGCGTAAGTTTATGAAGTATTAAACACCCGTTAAATGCTAGTGCTACTAGCCCGAGTGGGGATGTCAAACCCTATGGATCCATATCTAAGATTCGCGTTCACCGGTTCAAAGACCAATGACTAAACGTTACCGAGCTAAGGGGAAAGATAATGCCGTTGTATAACCCACACATATATAAAGTTTAAGTACTTGTGCCTAGTATGTAAAACGTAAAATGCGCATGTATTCTTAGTTCCCAAAATAGTTAAAGTAAAAAGGGATGCTATAACTCACAGTGAAAAGTAGTAAAAGTCGATACGCGGGAATAGTAAGCAAGTAGTTGGTCCGGAAGGTCCTCAACCTAAGTCAAAAGTTACTAAGTCAGTAAATCGTTCCCAAAGGTTTAAAAGTATCTAAATTAGGTCTTAAGTACCATCATCCTTCATCATTAAACAAAAAGTGTAAAGTAAGTTTTAAGTCAAGACTAGGGTTTGAAACAAGGGCTGATTCGTTCAGTCGCCACGACCTCTATACAAACTGAAATGAGGTGAGACCAGTGGCCATGGCTCCGTATATGAGTCCCCTAGGTACTGACCAATTTCTAGAACCAAACACATCTTCGTTTAACCGTGGTGACGGTTTAAGTGCGAGTAGGTCAGAAATTTCAGCACAACGTTAATAGGGTGTAGTGACTTTCGGGAGGCCATAGATCCTAAAACGTAACTCGGATTAAGACGAGGTCTAAACGGAAAATCATCTAATCGAACCGAACTAACTGAAAATAAACTTTCCAGTAGCCTAGGTAGTCTGATCAGTTCTAGAAACAGTAAGAAAGGTGTTCCGGTGGGTTCTTGGTGCTCGATGCTCATCACGGTTCTCATCCTTGATGCGTATAGCTTCAAGTGTACAACTCGTTGATGGGTTTGCATCATCTTAACCAAGGTTTGACCATCATAACACTAGTGTAAGTCTAAAATATGTAGCACAACTCACTTAAGAGTTGTATGTAGTTTGATGAACCAATGTTACATCAAGATCTTAGATCCGACACATACATGAGTTCTACTAGTAATAATAAGCTACAAACTTGAAAGTAAACTAAATAATCAAGATCATAAGTTGTAGAACTTAGATCTTAGCTAGATCTTAAAGATCCTAGACTAGAAAGTCTAGATCTAGTGTTCTTAAGTTAGATCCTAAGTTACAAAACTTGAATCTACACTTTAATGAAACCATAAGTTATGAAACTTAGATTTTCAACTAGAAAAATGTATGTAAGCTTGTAAGCTCTTATTTATAACAAAATTAGAAGACCATAAGCTATAGGAACTTAGATCCAACATAAGTATATGAAGTATAACTAGAAAGTTATACTTCCATGTTCTTGAACTTATAAAATTAACTTTTAGTTCAAGAAAAATGAGATCAAAATTAACTAGTAATACTTGACCAATTTAACAACATCACAACTTTAAAGTACATAAAATGAAGAAATAAATTAAATCTACAAGTAATAAGTTCATGGTTGTTCATACTTAGAAAGATTCAAGCCAAGGCTTTGATCTTTTAAGAAAGTAAACCTTAAGTTTACAAACATGAATACAAGTATGATTTTAAAACTCATGAACTTTAAATCTTTTAAAACATTAAGTGTAGAACCATAAACTAGAAAGTTTAGGTTCTTGTTCTTGGTTCTTCATCAAAAAAAAAGATGAAAGTAACCAAGATTAGATGAAGATACAAGTTAGAAAACTTTATCTTTAACAACAACAAACAACTAGTAAGTAAACATTAAACAAGAACAAGTAATGAAACTAGTAATATGATGATGAATGTGGCAGTTTTTAAGAGAGAAAAAGAAGAGAAAAACTAGAACATGTTACTTACAAGTTGAGAGAAAAATGAGAGAAAGTAAAGTGTAAAATGGAGTGTGTGTAAAAGTGAAGTAAAATGCTAGTAATATGTAACAAAAATTGGAAATAAAACTTCCCTCCCATCCCTTCAAAACCTACGGTTTTCTTGGCCAAAGAGGAAGGGTCAAATGCTTGCTTTCAAACATGGGAGAATGGTGTATGCTTAGAATGATATTAAAGCAAATTGGTATGGAAAAGTGGTGTAAGTGTGCATGTAACAAGATTCCTCATGAACTAGTTACTCATTGATTAAGCTTAATAAGTCATTAACATAATTTTGGGCTCCTAATAGTCCATCAAGAGAAGTAGGGTGTGCTTCCAAGTCCATTAACATGAATCCATTAATAAAAGCCCAAGTCTAAGTATGTAACAATTAATTAAATAAAGCCCAAGTAATTAACTAGTAACCTTAGTTAATTAAAAATGACTAATACTAATTAATCATGAATGTAAATAATATTCGAAAATATTATTCGCGAAAAGTACGTGTGTCACAAAGACAAGTCGGGACATGTAAAGTCAATCACGGTAACAAGTAAATGTAATACAATACATTTATTAAAATACAAGTATTAATAATAAATATTAATAAGTATAAGTTGGAAAAACCAGGGTCGTTACAATACCCATCACTTCCTTAGCTATAACTCATAATTTCCTTAGTTCTATCCCGCTCGAAAAAACCGGTTTTGAAATAATACGCTCATGACCTCGTCGTAGTATTTTATGTATAATACTAATAATAACGGTAACGATAGCTGATAATACTATACTAATACTAATAATAATAAGATTAATATTATTAATCTTAATATTAATAATAATAATAATAATAATAATAATAATAATAATAATAATAATAATAATAATAATAATAATAATACAGAGAGAATGAGATAAGAATATGTGTGTGCCTGCAACCAGAAATCGACGAGCATTATAGACTTGTCCTGAAAATCAACCCCATGCGATCGCATGGGTTTCATGCCCATTTGCCATGCGATCGCATGGCCAGCTGGTACGCATCCAATATGTTTTGTTTTTTTGTTTGTCGACATATTTTTTCACTGTAGCAAATAGTGTTGACTGTAGCAATTAGTGTTTTATTGTAGCAAATAGTATTTACTGTAGCAAATAGTATTTACTGTAGCAAAGTCGTTTTTACTGTAGCAAATAGTGGTCTATTGTAGCAAAGCCGTTTTTTACTGTAGCAAATAGTGATTTTCGAAAACACTTAGCGAAATGATTTTTTACCGTAGCAAATAGTGATTTTCGAAAACACTGTAGCTTTTCGGGTACTGTAGCAATTCGAAAATACTGTAGTAAATTAGTATTTTACTTGTTCATCTTAAACGTTTTAGTTGTAACATCCCGCGTTTTTCCGTTAAATTATTTTAACACCGTTTTTTTTTTTTAAATAACATCCCTCGTCACCTATACTCGTGCACTTCGTTAACTAGTGTTCATGATAATCCCGTTACTCGATTATAACATCTCTCGTTAACTTGCGTTTTAAAAATATTCGTTTGGTTATTTCCCGCACCCGACAACAAACTTGAGGGACTAATCTCGCCACTCGGGTAAACTTGGCTAACTAGTGACTCCTCACCACCACACACTTCATTTCACCATCTTCTTCCTCTTTTTCTTTCTTCCTTTTCTCTCAAGAATACAAACACAAAATTCATCATCTAATTTTGATCTTGGAAGCTCACAACAAATCCGACTACATATTCTTAATCCTCTCGTCATCCTCTACGATTTGATACTAACTACACCGATTTTGGGTAACATTTCTAAAACTCTAGATTTCTCAAATTCATGTTTTTGACTTGATATGTTGTTAGTTAGTGTCTATGGCTCGTGTATAACATGAATATATGATTTGTATGCTCGATCTTGATGTTTTGGTGTAACTAGCTTGAAAATGAAAAGTGTATGCTTAATCTTTGATTTTGGATGGTGAAATGTGTTTAGATGTTAATGTTTGTGTGTTCAAAGTGTTAGTTACTTCAATAGCTTCGTTTTGGTGTGTTGATTGACATGAAAACCTTACATTAACATGATTAGTGATTTTGAGGTTTTGGTTAGGGTTTGACAACTCTTAAAACGAACTTTTGATGCGTTGAATCTTGTTAATGTTATTGATAAGTGTTTAGTTGTATTACATGTATCATTACCTTCAAAACGGCATATCATATGTATAAATTGGATTCCCGAAACTTAAATTGCAATTGATGAACTTGAAACTTGAAAATAAACCTCTATTGATCACTTGACGGGATTTCGGTTATTGTGTATGATGTTTTTGCTTGATGAAAAGTGCTTAGTTGCGTTCCTTGTCGAAAGAGCTTTCCGGTGATATAAAATACATGTTCTAATTGTTTGCGGATCATAAATTATGATTGTTTGAAGTTTGGGTCGTGCACTTGTGTTTTTCTGCAAACAGGACCTGAATGCCCATTGGGACGCCGTCCTGATTTTTGGGACGCCGTCCCACTCTTCAATTTGGGACGCCGTCCTGATTTTGAGACGCCGTCCTGATTTTGGGACGCCGTCCCACTCTTCATATTGGGACACCGTCCTGATTTTGGGACACCGTCCTGATACACTAAAATGGGCTGTTTTGCTTGGTCATTTGACGTAAAATGTTTGATATGCTACGGACCTCCGATTAACATGAAACTTGGTCAACATGCTCATATATGATTATATAACTTAGAAAAATTGTCGGATACCCGACCCCGTTGACTTTTACTTTGACCAAGTTTGACTTTTAGTCAAACTTAACTAAACACTTATGCAATCGTTCTAGTCTTTATTTTATACTTGATTCTTGCATGAAACTTGACAACGTGATTCACATGCTATACTTTTCGAGTCGTAACGAGCCATAGGACTAATTGAATACATTTCACCCGACCTTGTGTCGTAACCGGTTAATTGATACAACTTACTTGTTTAGGTCAAGGCTAAGCAACTTTCATGCACACGTTTACTTTGTGAAGTACTTTTATACTCGTGCACTCGAGGTGAGATCATAGTCCCACTTTTCAACAACTTTTATACTTTTAAATCGTGGGCTGAGAAACACATACATTACGTACTTATATACATTTCACATGTATATATATTTTTCATACTTTTATACATTGAACACAATTGTGAATACAAAGATACGGACGAGTTTGAACGAAAATCCTCAATTCAATTATCATTAATTACATCAGATGGTGTAAGCGAGACTATGTTGTGTGGATCCATACGGGTTTGACTAACCCTCATTCGGACGGTTCGCTACCGTTAAGCGAATGAAATATATTCTGGTACGGTGTATGTTCTAACACTTTTATGCTGAGGTAAATGATACGGTTAAGCTTTGATAATTGGGTGCTCGGTAAACAACAATACTTATGGAATTCAAACGATTCGGAAAATCGACTTATACTATAACTTGTGGTTCAACTTATTTTACTTACATACTCATTTACTAAACCTATGATTTCACCAACGTTTTCGTTGACAGATTCCTCTATGTTTTTCTCAGGTTTTGAATGCTTAAGTGATACATGCTTCCGCACTCTTTTGATACTTGCTTGGATGTCGAGTATACATGCATATTTGGAGCATCTTTTTGGCTACTTTTAAATTGTGTCGCATAGGTTTCAATTGTACGTTTAACATTGTAATGTAACTAGCCTTCGAACTTCTTTTTGTAAACTTGAAACACCCTTTTACATTGAAATGAATGCGACATATTTTGGTCAAACGTTGTCTTAAAGACTTATGACCATGTAATGGGACCTACGTAGTCGACGCCGTCACTTGACGATTTGTCGGGGTCGTTACAAGTGGTATCAGAGCATTGGTTGTAGGGATTTAGAGTTCATTTGTGTCCACCCCGAGTCATAGGGTACATAGGTGAATCTAGACTACAACCGGCATATAGACTGGAGTAGGAATTACTTGACTATTTGTGCATTATACTCGAACTCTTCCATCATATCTAACTCGTATTCGATCTTGATCTTACGTTGATAAATTTTGTTGACGCGCCACCTTGACTTTATGATGTAATGTTAAATGCACATGTAAATCAGGGTAATATAATTTCCGGGATTATATTACAGTGATTCACATGGACGTTCTGACGTTATGACATAAAGAATTTAAGGCGAGTCAAGCAAAAATTGTCTCTCTATCCTTATTCCATATCACGGTTAGTATTATTGAGAATACTAACCAACGATATTCTTGTGTTTTGAAGGAACAATGGCTCGTCGACGCGCTCCTCCCGAAACTCCCGAACAAGCTATACAACGAATGATAGCCACCGCCGTGGATGCGGCCATGGCCGGTCACTCTTCCAACAATAATAACAATAACAACAATCACAACAACAACAACAATGGAGCCGGTAATTCAAACGAAGGGTGCTCCTATAAGAACTTCATGGGGTGCAAACCTCACACTTTTGATGGAACCGGGGGACCGGTCGTGCTCACCCGATGGTTTGAGCAAACAGAAGCCGTCTTTAGCATAAGCGGTTGTCGGGACCAAGACAAGGTCAGATTTTCCACTCACACCTTCTCCGGTATCGCTCTCACATGGTGGAATACGTATGTACAATCGGTGGGTATCCACGAAGCCCACGCTCTCTCTTGGGTCGACTTAAGAGGAAAGATGATCACCGAATACTTCCCGCGCGAAGAGACCCGCAAGCTTGAACACGAGCTAAGAACTTTAAAAGCGGTCGGGAATGACCTAAAGGCCTATAATCAACGATTTTCTGAGCTAGCTTTGATGTGCCCAAATCTCGTGAGTACCGAGTCTCTAAGGGTTGAGCTGTACATGGATGGTCTTCCTAAGAGCATCAAACAAGGAGTAATGTCATCCAAACCCGCTAATCACCAAGAGGCTTTGAATATGGCCCTCCAATTGATCGAAACGGTGGACGAAATTGAGGTATCGGCATATAAAGCCGAGGATAAGTCGGGTGGCAACAAAAGAAAATGGGAAGCCCCCGAATTGAGCAACTACAACAACAACCCCGCCAAGAAGCCTTTCACCTCCAACGACAAGAAAGGCTATGCCGGAAGTCTACCATCTTGCAACAAGTGCCACAAACATCATTATGGCGAATGTAGCAAACCATTTTGCAACAAATGCCGCAACCGTCATTATGGTGAATGTGGTAAGTTAACTTGCCACCGGTGCCAAGGAAGTGGTCATACGGCCAACGATTGTAGGAGCGTCGCCCCCGTCGCCCAAAAGGCGCCCAATGCACACCGGTCGGGCGTTTGTTTCGAATGTGGCCAACCGGGTCATTTTAAGAATGCGTGCCCAGAGAAGGAGACCAACCCCAATGCACGCGGCCGAAATTTCAACATTAACACCGAGGGAGCCCGAGATGACAACTAGTCACGGGTACGTTTCTTTTCAACAACCTTATATTTCATGTTCATTCAATTCGGGTACCGTTAGACGTTTTATAACCAAGGCCTTGACTCGTACTCTTTGCACACCACCATATCCCCCAGACACTACCTATGCCATGCAGGTGACCGACGGAAAACTATTACGTTAAACTTTTTGGGTGGAGAATTTGAATTTTGACTTGACACCTATAGAACTAGGGGACTCAAAACCTATTCGTTAAGAAGAAAATGATCCCTTACATGTGTATAGATTATCGTGAACTAAATAATTTTCGGTTAAGAACCGATATTCTCTTTCCCGTACCGATGACCTCTTGATCAATCACAAGAATTCCGTGTGTATTCCAAAATCGACCCCCATTCCGGTTATCTCCAAAACGGTTTTCAAAATTCGTTACGATAGTTATGAATTTCTTATAGTGTCGTTCAGTTTAACAAAGGCTTCCTCCGTATTCATGGGCCTGATGGGTAGACAGATCTGTCATCATATTCATATGTGATGTTCTAACCTATTCAATTCAAGCAAAGAAGAAAACGAACAACATCTTTGTCTTACGCTCGAACTCTTGAGGAAAGAGCAACTCTATACCAAAATCTCCAAGTGTGAACTTTGGTTAAACAAAGTCCAATTTCTAGACCATGTTGTTAGAGGTCAGGGTATTACAATAAATCTCGCAATCGAAGCCACACGTAATCGGGAAACCCTCACAACTCTGACTTGTGTTCGTAAAATCTTAGATCCTTACCGAAAGTTCATTTCCGACTTTTTCTCGTGATGCTCGTCCTTTACCCTCGATAACTCATTAAGTTGGAAATTTAAACCTCTCCGTGCCCGGACCTTAAGCGTGATTTTTCACACCAACATTACTAGCTAAATTCGTATAGCGCCAGATGGAACTTAAATATGGAAATATTTCTACTTGAACGCCGAAAGGCATACTCTCTCGACTCAAAATCGACGTAATTGAAATTCGTTATTTTTGCACGAACGATTGGAATACTTAATTATGGATCCGATCAATCTTCTCATCACCACGTACCACGTTACATAACACTGTTATTTCACTATGACCGTCTGATATTACTGGGACCCAAGATAACACACAATCCAAGGATACTTCCTTTCTCTTTGACTTATCGTCCTCATGCTCCTGATACGAACAACTACTACTCAACCCCGAACTATACAACTATGTGTTCTATCTCGTTTTCCCACCAGGTCTCAACATTTGACCACTAGATGCGCGATATGGCTACCTCAGGATGTGAGCTCATCCTATTCTGAGTTCTCATTCCACTCCTGTCCTTTTGCTTGTACTTTTGTATAAGGAAACCTTTTATATACTTTCTCAATGGAGAGAGAGACTCATCATGTATTACTAGTATTCACCACGAGGGTGAATAGCCCTGAAAAAAAAAAAAAAAAAATGTTCTCTGTAGCCTGTAAGGAACTTGTTCCAACGAACGTTTTCAAACCCTAACTAGCTTGTTCAAACATATCTTAATTCTATTCCAACACGGTGTACCATTGTCGACTATCTCGGATCACAATACTCGTTTCACTTCTAGTGTTACAAGAAGCCTTAGAGACACGTTTAAACATGAGTACCATGTATCATCCACAACCAACGGACCAAACAAATGTACGTTTCACATCTTGGAAAGACATGTTACAAACATGTATTGTTGCCTTTAGTTGTCTCCTCTCACACAACAGTTACCATTCGTGTATTAACGCCGCACTTCCGAAACCCTATATGACCGCAAATGTCATACCCCTATTCGTTGGACCAAAGCATGTGGCAAGTAAATCACCGGATCCGAACTCATTCAAGAAATAACAGTTGAGATCGTACAAGTCCGAGAAGGACTCAAGACGACTCGTAGTCGCCAAAAGGGCTATACCGATATTCGACGTAAACCTCTCGAATCCTAAGCCAATAACCGTGTAATATTGAGAACTCGCACCTTGGAAAGGTGTAATCCATTTCGGGAATCAGGGAAAGTTAAAATCGCGATATATTAATCCTTTTGAAACCTCGGGGCGTATTGGAACCGCTCCTACCGTTTAGAACTTTCGACTCAATTAAGTTTCCGTTTACCCTACGTTCCATGCAACAAACTTAGAGGCGTGTCCTACGGAACAAGAACGTGCTACTCTCCTAGATAAACTTACTATTGATGGCAAACTCCCCTTCATGGGAAACTGGTTGAAATTGTGGATCGTAAAACCAAGCCTTAATACAACATAAAACCCCGACTGTCCAAATTCGTGGGAATGCCCAAGGACGTATCTTCACTTATTCATAGCATTGGCAATGCAAGGTCTCAAGGAAGAGACATCGACTATTACTTCCAACTAAATTTCGGGACGAAATTTCTTTTAAGGTGTGGATAATGTAACATCCCGCGTTTTTCCGTTAAATTATTTTAACACCGTTTTTTTTTTTAAATAACATCCCTCGTCACCTATACTCGTGCACTTCGTTAACTAGTGTTCATGATAATCCCGTTACTCGATTATAACATCTCTCGTTAACTTGCGTTTTAAAAATATTCGTTTGGTTATTTCCCGCACCCGACAACAAACTTGAGGGACTAATCTCGCCACTCGGGTAAACTTGGCTAACTAGTGACTCCTCACCACCACACACTTCATTTCACCATCTTCTTTCTCTTTTTCTTTCTTCCTTTTCTCTCAAGAATACAAACACAAAATTCATCATCTAATTTTGATCTTGGAAGCTCACAACAAATCCGACTACATATTCTTAATCCTCTCGTCATCCTCTACGATTTGATACTAACTACACCGATTTTGGGTAATATTTCTAAAACTCTAGATTTCTCAAATTCATGTTTTTGACTTGATATGTTGTTAGTTAGTGTCTATGGCTCGTGTATAACATGAATATATGATTTGTATGCTCGATCTTGATGTTTTGGTGTAACTAGCTTGAAAATGAAAAGTGTATGCTTAATCTTTGATTTTGGATGGTGAAATGTGTTTAGATGTTAATGTTTGTGTGTTCAAAGTGTTAGTTACTTCAATAGCTTCGTTTTGGTGTGTTGATTGACATGAAAACCTTACATTAACATGATTAGTGATTTTGAGGTTTTGGTTAGGGTTTGACAACTCTTAAAACGAACTTTTGATGCGTTGAATCTTGTTAATGTTATTGATAAGTGTTTAGTTGTATTACATGTATCATTACCTTCAAAACGGCATATCATATGTATAAATTGGATTCCCGAAACTTAAATTGCAATTGATGAACTTGAAACTTGAAAATAAACCTCTATTGATCACTTGACGGGATTTCGGTTATTGTGTATGATGTTTTTGCTTGATGAAAAGTGCTTAGTTGCGTTCCTTGTCGAAAGAGCTTTCCGGTGATATAAAATACATGTTCTAATTGTTTGCGGATCATAAATTATGATTGTTTGAAGTTTGGGTCGTGCACTTGTGTTTTTCTGCAAACAGGACCTGAATGCCCATTGGGACGCCGTCCTGATTTTTGGGACGCCGTCCCACTCTTCAATTTGGGACGCCATCCTGATTTTGGGACGCCGTCCCACTCTTCATATTGGGACACCGTCCTGATTTTGGGACACCGTCCTGATACACTAAAATGGGCTGTTTTGCTTGGTCATTTGACGTAAAATGTTTGATATGCTGCGGACCTCCGATTAACATGAAACTTGGTCAACATGCTCATATATGATTATATAACTTAGAAAAATTGTCGGATACCCGACCCGACCCTGTTGACTTTTACTTTGACCAAGTTTGACTTTTAGTCAAACTTAACTAAACACTTATGCAATCGTTCTAGTCTTTATTTTATACTTGATTCTTGCATGAAACTTGACAACGTGATTCACATGCTATACTTTTCGAGTCGTAACGAGCCATAGGACTAATTGAACACATTTCACCCGACCTTGTGTCGTAACCGGTTAATTGATACAACTTACTTGTTTAGGTCAAGGCTAAGCAACTTTCATGCACACGTTTACTTTGTGAAGTACTTTTATACTCGTGCACTCGAGGTGAGATCATAGTCCCACTTTTCAACAACTTTTATACTTTTAAATCGTGGGCTGAGAAACACATACATTACGTACTTATATACATTTCACATGTATATATATTTTTCATACTTTTATACATTGAACACAATTGTGAATACAAAGATACGGACGAGTTTGAACGAAAATCCTCAATTCAATTATCATTAATTACATCAGATGGTGTAAGCGAGACTATGTTGTGTGGATCCATACGGGTTTGACTAACCCTCATTCGGACGGTTCGCTACCGTTAAGCGAATGAAATATATTCTGGTACGGTGTATGTTCTAACACTTTTATGCTGAGGTAAATGATACGGTTAAGCTTTGATAATTGGGTGCTCGGTAAACAACAATACTTATGGAATTCAAACGATTCGGAAAATCGACTTATACTATAACTTGTGGTTCAACTTATTTTACTTACATACTCATTTACTAAACCTATGATTTCACCAACGTTTTCGTTGACAGATTCCTCTATGTTTTTCTCAGGTTTTGAATGCTTAAGTGATACATGCTTCCGCACTCTTTTGATACTTGCTTGGATGTCGAGTATACATGCATATTTGGAGCATCTTTTTGGCTACTTTTAAATTGTGTCGCATAGGTTTCAATTGTACGTTTAACATTGTAATGTAACTAGCCTTCGAACTTCTTTTTGTAAACTTGAAACACCCTTTTACATTGAAATGAATGCGACATATTTTGGTCAAACGTTGTCTTAAAGACTTATGACCATGTAATGGGACCTACGTAGTCGACGCCGTCACTTGAAGATTTGTCGGGGTCGTTACATTAGTTAACTTATCTAAATATCAATCGAATCAATAAACGAATGTTACTATCGTTTACTAAATAACTTGAAATTATATATATGTATATATCTTTATTTAATATACATAAATCAGTTTTTAATACACATTGCAAGTTATTTATGAATAATTAATATTCCAACTTATTGTATATATATATATATATATATATATATATATATATATATATGTATGTATATGTATATGTATATATCTATTTACAAATAGATGTTCGTGAATCGTCGGTCAATAGTCAAATGTTAACTGAATATATAACATTAGTTCAAAAACTTTGAGAATCAATATTACAGACTTTGCTTATCGTGTCGGAAACATATAAAGATTAAGTTTAAATTTGATCAGAAATTTCCGGGTTGTCACAATCATCGACAGATCTGAAGTTCGTTCAGATTCAAAATCAGGAAGCAATTTTTTTTTTCTAGGTGGTTGTTCGTCATCACCTTATGTTCTAGGTAAGTAAAAGTATTAAGCATCAAATTAATGATAAAAAGTCGAATCAAAGATAAAAGGTATGAATTAAAGATAAAAAAACAGATAAAAATTCGAATTAAAAAGTTGAGGGACTCGGATTGCAATTTTGTGTATAAACGAAGGACCAACGAAGCAAAAAAGTCAAAGAAAAGAGTAAAAAGACGATTTTACCCTCACATGCATGGCACATGTCAAAGGTTAACGGCTAATTTAGACGGAAGTTAGACGGAGGGACTAGGATTGTAGAATTTTGCAATTTTAAGGACTTGAAAATTCATAAAAAAACTTGAGAGACTCGAATTGCAATTTCGTGTATAATTGAAGGACCAACGGAGCAAAAAAGTCTTACTCCATCGCTCCAAATTTATCAAAACAAAAACACAAACCAAAACTTCAATCCCGAACCGCTTTCTTGTTCTCTTTTATTCACCATCTATATCTATAGTTTCTATTAAAACGTTATGATGATGATGTCATTATTAAACTAATTCCTTTGTTAAAAAAATCAAAAAGAAAAAGAAAAAAATCTAAGTCCTTAAGCTGATGTCATTAATCTATTTAATTACTAATTAAATTAAATCTATTTATTTATTTATTTATTTATGAGCATTACAAAAATAAATACTCAATTTTAGAGCAAAATTTATTATTATTATTCAAATATGGTTCTTTTTACGGGATTAATTATGTTACATATGTATACGATCTACATATTTCAATAAAATGTTATAATGTAAACTTTTATGACAAGAAAAATAATAATTGTGATGAAAATTGAAAGAACGTCGTGAGAGAATAAATGTATTAATTTATTCTAACCAAGTTAAGTATATTACGGAATAATGTGTTTGTAAAAACGACAAATTACTTAGTCGGAATCTGTGGTTTCACAGGTCATTAAACTAAATGACTTTAGCATTTACGTTCACTTAATATCTAAAACATCATTAAACTGTTTCTTTAAACAAATCCGTGATTTCACGGGTCATTTCACTAGTATAAAAATAAAAATTAAATTATACTTCGTATATACTCCGTATAATATAAATATATAAATAAATAAATAATAAATAATACTCCGTACTCCGTAGATAATAAATAATTTCAAACATTCTGTTCTTCTCAGTCCTCCCTATAAATTCCTTTTATTCCATAATCTTGCCGGAAAATTTTCTTTCCGACAACCGACAATAACATTCCCAAGTTTTTTATACTTTCCTAACATAACTTATCTTTAATCAAATACAAAATCTTCTCATTTTCTTTCATATCATTAAACCATAAAACCCCAATCAAATCAAATTCCTCTATATAATTCTGCCAAAAATATACAAAACCTCACTTTTTTTTTTTTTTTTTTTTTTTTTTTTTTTTTTTTGTCTAGAACTAATAATCAGGGGATCCCAATAATCAGCAATGCAATCATCAAATCTTGAATCTTTCATGGACAGTACAACCCCTGTTGTACCATCTCAATTCCTCTCAAAGGTGCGAACTTTATTTAATTTGGATTGGTTCAGGCAATACCCTTTTATAGATTTGCTGTAAAATTATCGAAACTGTGATAAATTTTATTTGTAGAGTGAAATTGCAAAGCTAAATAGGCTATGGAATCCCTGTGATAGACAAAAAATGGAGTTCTTTAGTATGGGTGATCTTTGGAGTAGTCTAGATGAATGGAGTGCTTACGGTGCCGGAGTTCCGATCGTTACCGGAGATGATGAAATGATTGTTCAATATTATGTTCCGTACTTATCTGCCATTCAAATTTTTACTAGCTATTCTTCTCTCAACTATTTAAGGTAAGCTATTTTTTCTATATCAGTTTATAGATTTAAAATTATATATAAAATATGTTAGCATTATTATTTTATATATTTATATTTTACATATTTATTTTGTATAAATTCATATTAATATTTATTGTACTATGTAATTATTTTATTTTTTAAAAGCATTCATTGTACTATTTTTATTGATTGTTTCTTGCTGAAAATGTTGTATGCGTGTTAAAATTGCTGGTACATTTTGTTTTCTTGTAATTTTTTAGTATTATTATTATGTGACATCTAAAAATATTCCTATAAAATATACTCCGTACTTATTTATGTCTTGTATATAATTTATGATCCATGATAGATTTATAAGCTTTTTAAAATATCTATTTTGAGGAATTCAAATCCTTTGAACTTTTTGTAAAAAACTGAATAGATTATATTTTCTTTCAATAATTTTTGTTTCATTATTTTCGCAAAATTGGAATTTCATTTCATATAAATATGCCAAAGTACAATAATTACAATATTGTAATGGGGAAAAATTTGTTAATGAAAAAATATTAGTCAAAGAGTTAAAGTGGAAGAGTAAAAGTGGAAGAATTTATGGTTTTCTTCTTTCTTTCTATTTTTGGTATATTTGTTTGGATAATAACGTGAGTGAGTTATCCACCTTCTTATATAAAAGAAAATCATTCCGTCGATGATATTTTACCAACAAATTTGACTTGATAAGTCATAATTATACATTAAATACTTATATTGTACATACAAACGATGCACAATAACATGAATTTATCAATTCTACGGTGAAAATTATATATTACAGTGACATTAAAAAATACAAATAATATGATTCAAGTTTACTTTAAAAGACAACACCCTAAAGAGTAGTGAATAGGGATTGAAATAAAAATCAATGGTGAAAATGAACTATCTTCGCCATTAGTATTCGTTAAAAAATCAGACTAATAATGATCCTGCTGAATTCTATAGGGAAGAAACGGATTCAGGAACAAGGGATTCGTGAATAAGAATTGAATTTGGGTCCCCTTTGGATTACCAAACAACTACTAGGCTACCCTTAAGGTTGTCAAATATGATTTAATTTATGGGTTCTAATTTAGTTTTAATCGCGTATAGTTCAACTTTTATTATGTTCACCCATACCTGCAACTGGTTAATTATATATTCAGGATTAAGAAAAACACTAATCAAATTTGATTAGGATAATTCAAAAATCAATTAACCAGTTGTGAAAATGAGTTATCTTCCCCATTGTTGGTATTCGTTATAAAATCAGACTAATAATGATCCTGCTCAATTCTAGACTAATAATGATCCTGCTCAATTCTATAGGGAAGAAACAGATTCAGAAACAAGGGATTCGTGCAGTGATTTCTTTAGTGATGAGAGTGAATGCGAGAAGTTGTCAAGATGGGATAGATGTTCATCCGAGGAAGGTGTTTTTGAAAATGAGAGCCCTTCAGATTTTAACGATCGATTGGGTTATCTTTATTTTCAATACTTTGAAAGATCTATTCCTTGTGATAGAGTTCCGCTTTTTGATAAGGTACCAATTTGATTTCGTTCCAACGATTTTACTTTTGCCCATAACAAGTAGATGACATAATCATTTTGAAAGTCGTTTTTTCAATCTAGATTTTTTTTTTTTGTATGATGTCATTTATACACACTTTTAAGATATGCTATCTTATATTGTACGTGTTTATGTTTATATGTAGATTTCTATGTTATCTCAAAAGTACCCTGGATTAATGTCATTAAGAAGTGTTGATCTTTCACCGGCTAGTTGGATGGCAATTGCATGGTATGTTTACTTTCACTTATTTAGTAAAATATAAGTATCACATTATGCCATTCAATTTAGTTAGATGCATAATTGGTAATAAAAGTGTACTTATGTGTGACATCTAATTAGTATGTACTCTATACAACTAGTAACCATGATGAATATATTTAAAAAAAAAAAAGATTAAAAAATAAGTGCACATTAAAATTTTAGTGCAAGTCCACTCCTTTTCATGGCTGAACTTTTTATCCTCTTGATTGTTACACCAGCGACTCATTAGCACCAAAACACTATAACTAAATTCTACTTATCATAGCTAAACAGTAAACACTACACGTCATAATAAACGGTGTACAAGTACAAAAGCATAAGTTAAAAACGATTTAAAGCGTATGAGGCCTACTCATTTCTCTCACTTCCGTCACAGCTATGGCTACCATCCCATGGCTAACTCTATGGTGAGTGGCTGAGTACGTGCCTATGGCACCATGACTTTAGTGAGCTATGGCGGGCTCCCATAGAGATCAGAGTGATTTAAGTTATCATGTGAATGATTTTGATTGATAATATTATAGGTACCCAATATATCACATTCCAGTAGGAAGGACCATAAAAGACCTGTCCACATGTTTCCTCACTTACCATACCCTTTCTTCATCATTTCAAGGTATGTTGTGGTAAATGCTTCTTGTTATATAGATAGTATCTTTAATTTATACTCCGTAGTTTTATACCAAAGCTTACAAAATACGCATGAATCTAGATGCACACAACGAAGATGATAATCACGAACTCTTGAAAAAGAAAAAAGAAGAAAAGGAGGGGATTCGTCTACCGGCATTTGGACTAGCCACTTACAAGATGCATGGAGACGTATGGATACCGGGTGGGAATGGTAAGGATCAAGAAAAGCTTGTTTCACTTTTGAACGTTGCGGGATGTTGGCTAAAGCAATTGAACGTACAACACCATGATTTTAACTACTTTGTCAGTTATCGACATGGTTGACAACCAAGTAAAGACGGCCTTTCTCAAAGATTCGAGTAAACTCACTAGTGAGTGATATGAGACTGACTTATACATGTCTTTTGACTTCTTCTTTTGTCCTTTTGGGTTCTTTTTTGGCACATATAGGGAGGAATAAGGGAGAGGATATTAGGATACCAGTGTTGGTTCTGTTTTTGCTCTTGGATTCCTTAGTGTCAAATTAGATGTTTTTAGAAACTTATGAAGCTGTGGGATTTTGTATATGTTAAATGAGGGCTCCGTTAATTTTCTTAAGGTCTCACTATGTACATTGTGGTGTTTTATTTAAAGTTTGGAATAGCGTTAACTTTTATATTATGTAGGTTTTGTATAAAAGAGTGCATTAGATTTGTGTTTTTGGGTAATTAGAAAAATGTATAGCGATAAGACGTTAAGAGTGTGTTAGAGCACGAGGTGTTCTTGTCCATTTTTCGATGTCCATTTCAAGGTCGAAAATGGACCTAAATTGATTAAATTGGAGTCTCGTTCGGTGTCATTGGTTCAAAGTTTTGGTGGAAAAAAAAATATGACGTGTACCAATAAAAATATAGAATAATTAGAAAAGAAAAAAAAAAAGATCACCCTTGGAATACCGACGATGGACAATCGACGCCGGAATAGACATCAAGCGACGGTGGGCCGGTATCCATTTAAGAGGATACGTCGATCTCGACGATGGGTCCTACTCAGGACACTCACTGCTCTTTGGATTAAAGGTACGGGGTACGAGGAAATGCGTAAAATAAATATAAGCCATATAAATTTCAGGTTGTTAAAAAGATTTTTTCAAACTTTAAATAATGGATTTAGGTTGTGTGCCACCGCTTCTAAGAGATCATGGGCCAAAGGCGAAAAAGACGGTAATGAAACAATTTTTTTTCCTTCAGTTGTCATAAGAATGGATTAGGTTCCTAGTCTAAGTCAAGAAATTCAAAATCCATTGTCAAAAAATATCCTACTACGGGACAAAAAGCAAGGAAGGAATGCCACTTTAAAAAAGTATTTTTTAGTTCAATCATCCGCCGAAGCGAATCATTTGAAATTGCCAAGCCAATAAGTAGAAGGGCAAGATGACCACAGAGAAAAACATTCTCGAAGGAAAGTGGCTCAATTCAATGTCTTATGCATCAGTGACATTCGAGTGAAAGCAATAAATCAGTGGCCAAGAATCATCGATTTTCATGAAAAAATGAGCAACATATAAATACGTCATCCAAAGTACTTCATAGTTTTTAAAACTATCAAAGATTTTATAGTTTAGCAGTATTTGAAGAGCCTTTGAACTAAAGAGGTTATTCACGCCCCATTATGTTTGTGTGTGAGTTGTCGTTCGAAAAAAGTACGAAATAGTTAAAACTAAGCCAGGAGCTTATAAAACGTTAACTTACGTTATTTCCTCTTATATTATATACAAATTATTATTTTCTTTGTCCTTATATGTCAAGTTACATATTTAAACTCTATGTTGTTAACTAAACACCTATAAAACTACTACAAGTTGAAACGGCTTTAGTTTCGTCACTAACAACATAAAACTCGTCACTATGACGAAAACAGATTGTTCACGTCTCGTCATTATAAATGCATCACGAGACACTATTAAAGACCATAATGATAAAGCCGGTCACTATATTGATCATTTGTTAGGTTAACAATATCGTATAGTGACTAAGGTTCAGTGATAACTTTTTAAATTGTAATTAAATAGCATTATTGGGGATCAAAGAATAAGTTTTTAATTGTAATAAAATAGTATTATTGGGGTTCATAGAATAAGTCGTCACTAAAGTAATCATAAATCATCATTTTTTTTTTTTGTTAGTGAACATAAGTTCAACTTACGGAGTATCTTTAAATATAAGTACCGTAAAAAAAATTCACCTATAAGCGTTTGACTTTAGCTATCAACTATTTTTGCTAATCACACCATTAGAGTTCATTCTTATGCTTATCTATTTATCAATTAGCAATTTAGCATACACTCTACGAGCAGTTCTTTACAGAGTTGAAGCATTCTTAAAAATAACTTGTTGCTCATTATTTATTTTCCTGTGTTGTGAGAGAGACGGGTTTAGACGAAATTAAGATGGAATAACTAATTTTGTAATGAATGTTCTTGGATCGTTGTATACCACTAAAAAATTTAAATTTCATTACACGAATGATTTTCTTTTAACGACGGTTAGGAGTTACTGACAGAATCCGCATGTGATGTTGGAAGCCACTCACACGATTATTTTTTGGGACAAACATTACAGTCATACCGCCCATCACTCGATCAGGAGGAACTTGCATGGCGAATCCATACGGATATCGCGTGTGATAAAACCCGCTCAGTTGTGGTTCGAATGCAAGACGTTCGCAACCTCCAAGGCCCATGAAATTCGCGGGTAATCTCAGTAGAAATATTTTATAGCTCATGGCAGGAGGGCGGGGGCCCTAGTGGATTTTTTTTAGTGTAAAAATGTTGGGTTTTTTGACTTTGCCCCAGGTGGATTTTTTTTTGCCCCAAAACCTACATATTTTGCCTCAAAACCTTCAACTTTTGCCCCAAATTCTCCAACTTTTGCCCAAAATCTTCAAATTTTGCCCCAAAATCTCCAACTTTGCCCCAAAATCTTCAAATTTTGTCCAAAAAAATTGCTACGGTTTAAATTTTTTTTTTGCCCCCGGTGAAAAATCCTAGTTTCGCCTCTGGTTCATGGAGATCGAACCCCTAAAATTTCTTATGGAAAGTCAAGTCATCACTAATAGACACTGACGTTCATTACAGGAAGGGTATAATACTCCCTCCGTCCTAATTTAATTGTTTTCAAATAAAAAATACACAGTTTAAGGAAATATCATAAAAGTACTGTATTTTCTGTATACCTTTCAATTTTACCATTCATTTTTTTCTTCTTCTTTAATCATGTTCACATAAATTAATGGTATAATAGAGCTTCATTTTATATTGTTTATTTATAAAAATAAATAATTAAATTGAATTATTCAAAAATAAAATAATGAATAATAAATTATCTAGAGAGTGAATAGTATCAAAATGAAATGCATTAGTAAATCTTCAATTATTTTTAACTAGTTGTGGAGCTTTCGCTTCGCGCCGGAGGCTCCGTTTTAAATGCGAGTTAAAAAAAAGTCTTGATCTATTTTGTAAAAAAGAATTTTTTTCGACATCTAACATTGAAGGGTTGTTCCTTTTGTGAAAGTTTTTTCTTTTAGCGTTCGGGTTTTTTTTTTTTTTTTTAAAAGTTAGTTGATCTATTTTGTAAAAAAAATATTTTTCGACATCTTTTGGTAGCATTGAAGGGTTGTTCATTTTACGAAAGTTGCTTCTTTTATCGTTGGAGACAAAAAAAAATGTAGCACAATAGTAGCGTGGTGGGTGTTATTATTCAGTATTTTTGGTGTTAGTGATGAGATAAATAATATTTTAGAATATAGGTATAAAATGAGGGGTTCGATTGTATTTTAATGGAAGTTAGGGGTTAGGTGTGTGAAAAATAAAAAATTAAATATTACTATTTATAATTAATAAGACAGTAATTTTATTATTAAGGGATTGGTGGATAAGATACATGTACCACCATTCCACGTTAACACGTATATCCGTTACAACTCACTTACACGAGGGGCCCACTCTTCTTCCTTGTCGACTTAAGTCACTTTAACCAAACTAGATAAGTTTAGATCGTAAATTCGTAATGATATCATTAAAAACAATATACAGTAAGGAGTAATAATTTTGGGGGCACCTGTACGAAACTTTGTATAATGTATATTTGAGCAAAAAAAAAAAAAAAATTTCTCTTTAAATGTTACGTAGTATTAACTTCACCAAATGTATGTAGAGATCGATTTGAAAACAATAAAAATCAAGAGAATTAATTGCTTGATTCTATTATATTGTAGATAAAGATAAAGATGAAGATCTAATCTTATAGGAGCAAGGTTGTAAAAGTCGCGAGTCGATGACGCATCGGTCGAGACCTAAAAAAAACGCGTCAACTGAGTCGGGGACGCATAGGTCGTTGACCAACGTTGACTTTATTAATAGGTACTTAAATATATATTTATAGATGTATAAAATAGTTGATTCTGTACTATAAGTATCTTAAATAAGGACTTGAATTTAAATACAATCTAATTTCAAACTCAATTAATGTTACCGAATACATAATCAGTAAGGACACAGAGAAAAGAGCGGCCCAAAAAATGAAAACAAATCCTAATTTTCAAACATATCACATCTTGACAAAAATTTGACCGTTTTTGACCAACTTTGACCGTCTTTGACAGATTTTGACCGAAATTTTAGCTTTGACCGTCTTTTGAGTCGTTTTCAGAAAAAAACGGAACGTAGAACCAAAAAAAAGACGCATCGACCGACGCGCCGGCCAAGTCGGCCGACAAGCAAAGTCTATGAAGTTGAATATCAAAATTTTGAATTATTCAATTACTCTTCGATTGTTCTCAATGATTCGCGAACAATTATATGTAAGTAGGTACATATACTATAACTTGAAAACATAACAAAATGTTAAGTAAATGATACTGTGCATTAAACTTATTGGTTTGATTATCTGATTGATATATTCAACTACGGAATTAAAAGATTATGCCAAACGATTGAATCAAAAGATATTTAATGAGTCCCTTAAGGATTATGTTATTATTACGGGTCTCTGTTGTGAGGTCCACGTTGATTTGGGAAATCATTCATTCTTAACGGTATTCGGAATAAATGGTAAAGTGTTTGTTTAAATAACGTAATTTGGACACATACAATAATAAGGAATATTAACTGTTGGAATTAGATATATGAATAACTTGCGATATGTATTTTAAAACGTGTTTATTAATATTGAAAATATATATTTAACAATACGATAAAATATAATATTAACTTGGTCATAAAAACGAATTGTTATTATATATATATATTAACAAATAGTGACACGATGATTTATAGAAGTAAATGACCAAAACACTCGAAAGTTTAAGATATACTTTGAGTGGTATAGTTTAGGGATAATTTAAGGCTATATTTTGACAAAGGTACGTGACACGAAACGTAAAATGCAAATTTTCTCAGCGTACGAAAGGACATTTGAAAAACCGAAACCGGAACATAAGTCGAGTGATGACGTACGACTTATCAGAACAAAAATTACAAGTCAACTATGTAGTGACCCGAACTTTTCCATGTTTATATTTATATATATATATATATATATATATATATATATATATATATATATATATATATATATATATATATATATATATATATATTAAATGAAATTGTTATTTACATGATTAAGTGTTTCCAACATGTTAAGCAATCAAACTTGTTAAGACTTGATTAATTGAAATAGGTTTCATATAGACAATTGACCACCCAAGTTGACCGGTGATTCACGAACGTTAAAACTTGTAAAAACTATACGATGACATATATATGGTTATATATATAGTTAACATGATTTTATTATAAGTATGTATCTCATTAGGTATTTTAACAATGAGTTATATACATAAAAATGAGACTATTAATTTAAGAAACTCGAAAACGATATATATAACGATTATCGTTATAACAATGTCTTACTAGGTACATATGAATCATATTAAGATATTGATACACTTGGTTAATTATGTTAAATGATAAGTAAATATATTATTAAGTGTATTAACAATGAAATACATATGTAAAAATAAGACTACTAACTTAATGATTTCGAAACGAGACATATATGTAACGATTTCATTGTAACGACATTTAACTGTATATATATCATACTAAGATATATTATATATCATAATATCATGATCATATAACAATTTAACATCTCATTTGTTATAATAAACAATGGGTTAACTACATTCAACAAGATCGTTAACCTAAAGGTTTCAAAACAACATTTACATGTAACGACTAACGATGACTTAACGACTCAGTTAAAATGTATATACATGTAGTGTTTTAATATGTATTAATACACTTTTGAAAGACTTCAAGACACTTATCAAAATACTTTTACTTAACAAAAATTCTTACAATTACATCCTCGTTCAGTTTCATCAACAATTCTACTCGTATGCACCCGTATTCGTACTCGAATACACAGCTTTTAGATGTATGTACTATTGGTATATACACTCCAATGATCAGCTCTTAGCAGCCCATGTGAGTCACCTAACACATGTGGGAACCATCATTTGGCAACTAGCATGAAATATCTCATAAAATTATAAAAATATGAGTAATCATTCATGACTTATTTACATGAAAATAAAATTACATATCCTTTATATCTAATCCATACACCAACGACCAAAAACATCTACAAACACTTTCATTCTTCAATTTTCTTCATCTAATTGATCTCTCTCAAGTTCTATCTTCAAGTTCTAAGTGTTCTTCATAAATTCCAAAAGTTCTAGTTTCATAAAATCAAGAATACTTCCAATATTGCAAGTTTACTTCCAAGTTTTCTAAATCCATTCCAAGTAATCATCCAAGATCAAGAAACCTTTGTTACTTACAGTAGGTTATCTTTCTAATACAAGGTAATAATCATATTCAAACTTTAATTCAATTTCTATAACTATAACAATCTTATTTCGAGTGAAAATCTTACTTGAAATTGTTTTCGTGTCATGATTCTGCTTCAAGAACTTTCAAGCCATCCAAGGATCCTTTGAAGCTAGATCTATTTTTCTCATTTCCAGTAGGTTTATCCAAGGAACTTGAGGTAGTAATGATGTTCATAACATCATTCGTTTCATACATATAAAGCTATCTTATTCGAAGGTTTAAACTTGTAATCACTAGAACATAGTTTAGTTAATTCTAAACTTGTTCGCAAATAAAAGTTAATCCTTCTAACTTGACTTTTAAAATCAACTAAACACATGTTCTATATATATATTATATTCTAACTTAATGATTTAAAACCTGGAAACACGAAAAACACCGTAAAACCGGATTTACGCCGTCGTAGTAACACCGCGGGCTGTTTTGGGTTAGTTAATTAAAAACTATGATAAACTTTAATTTAAAAGTTGTTATTCTGAGAAAATGATTTTTATTATGAACATGAAACTATATCCAAAAATTATGGTTAAACTCAAAGTGGAAGTATGTTTTCTAAAATGGTCATCTAGACGTCGTTCTTTCGACTGAAATGACTACCTTTACAAAAATGACTTGTAACTTATTTTTCCGACTATAAACCTATACTTTTTCTGTTTAGATTCATAAAATAGAGTTCAATATGAAACCATAGCAATTTGATTCACTCAAAACGGATTTAAAATGAAGAAGTTATGGGTAAAACAAGATTGGATAATTTTTCTCATTTTAGCTACGTGAAAATTGGTAACAAATCTATTCCAACCATAACTTAATCAACTTGTATTGTATATTATGTAATCTTGAGATACCATAGACACGTATACAATGTTTCGACCTATCATGTCGACACATCTATATATATTTCGGAACAACCATAGACACTCTATATGTGAATGTTAGAGTTAGCTATACAGGGTTGAGGTTGATTCCAAAATATATATAGTTTGAGTTGTGATCAATACTGAGATACGTATACACTGGGTCGTGGATTGATTCAAGATAATATTTATCGATTTATTTATGTACATCTAACTGTGGACAACTAGTTGTAGGTTACTAACGAGGACAGCTGACTTAATAAACTTAAAACATCAAAATATATTAAAAGTGTTGTAAATATATTTTGAACATACTTTGATATATATGTATATATTGTTATAGGTTCGTGAATCAACCGGTGGCCAAGTCTTACTTCCCGACGAAGTAAAAATCTGTGAAAGTGAGTTATAGTCCCACTTTTAAAATCAAATATTTTTGGGATGAGAATACATGCAGGTTTTATAAATGATTTACAAAATAGACACAAGTACGTGAAACTACATTCTATGGTTGAATTATCAAATTCGAATATGCCCCTTTTTATTAAGTCTGGTAATCTAAGAATTAGGGAACAGACACCATAATTGACGCGAATCCTAAAGATAGATCTATTGGGCCTAGCAAACCCCATCCAAAGTACCGGATGCTTTAGTACTTCGAAATTTATATCATATCCGAAGGGTGTCCCGGAATGATGGGGATATTCTTATATATGCATCTTGTTAATGTCGGTTACCAGGTGTTCACCATATGAATGATTTTTATCTCTATGTATGGGATGTGTATTGAAATATGAAATCTTGTGGTCTATTGTTACGATTTGATATATATAGGTTAAACCTATAACTCACCAACATTTTTGTTGATGTTTAAAGCATGTTTATTCTCAGGTGAATACTAAGAGCTTCCGCTGTTGCATACTAAAATAAGGACAAGATTTGGAGTCCATGTTTGTATGATATTGCGTAAAAACTGCATTCAAGAAACTGATTTCGATGTAACATATTTGTATTGTAAACCATTATGTAGTGGTCGTGTGTAAACAGGATATTTTAGATTATCATTTAATCTACGTAAAGCTTTTTAAACCTTTATTTATGAAATAAAGGTTATAGTTTGTTTTAAAAATGAATGCAGTCTTTGAAAAACGTCTCATATAGAGGTCAAAACATCGCAACGAAATCAATTAATATGGAACGTTTTTAATCAATAAGAACGGGACATTTCAGTTGGTATCCGAGCGTTGGTCTTAGAGAACCAGAAAATTTGCATTAGTGTGTCTTATCGAGTTTGTTAGGATGCATTAGTGAGTCTGGACTTCGACCGTGTTTTCTTTAAAAATGATTGCTTAGCATTTTTGTTGGAAACTATATATTATTAACATGTATATATTATGTGATATATTAATCTCTTAACATGTTTGATATTGTGTGATAGATGTCTACCTCTAGCACAAATTCCATTGACTCACCTAATAATAACGAAGAGTCGAATATATATTGGACTGATTCACAAGTTCCCGAAGAAGAACCGGAAGAAGAATCAGAACCGGAAGAAGAATCAGAACCGGAAGAGGAGGAACCGGAGGAGGAAATAGAACCGGTGGGGGAAATAATAAAACGGTTAAGTAAAAGAAAATCCTCAACCAACCGACCAAGGTTAATTATGGTCAATGGTGTTTTCGCCAAGGAAGCAAAATATTGGGAGGATTACCAATTCTCCTATGAATCAGATTCCGACGAGAATTCCGATGATGTTATAGAAATTACCCCAACTGAATTTAAAAAGGCAAAAGAAAATAATAAGGTAAAGGGCATAAAAATAGAGAAATCTAATTTCAACCCCGATGAACTTTATATGTATCGTCAACCCCCGAAGCCCTTAAGTTGTAACAATGACCCGGGAACCTCTAAACCACCAGGTTTTTCTAAACCGTTGTGGAAAACGACAGCTCGTATTAGAGGAACATCATATATCCCTAGAAACTTGGCAAAACGAACCAAAACCGAAGAAGAAGAAACGAGCTAGTCGGAATAAGATAGTTGTATTCGTGTGGTGTAATATATGTAATATAGTGTGCTTATGCTTTATGATATATGTAAAAATTGCTTGTATTAATAAGTATTTTGTTTTTATGAATCTAACTCTTGTCTATTTTACAGTGTAAAAACACAAAATGGATAGACAACCCAATATTTTAAGAGACCTACCCGGAGACATGATTGATGAAATCTTGTCTAGAGTCGGTCAGAAATCTTCGGCACAACTATTTACGGCGAAATCAGTTTGTAAGACATTCGAAGAACGTTCCAAGAATGTCTTGGTTTATAAGAGACTTTCGTTTGAAAGATGGGGGATATCACATTGGGAAACCCATAAGTTACGATGTGTTTACTTTGACGCATATATTGCGGGGAACCCAAATGCTATTTTACACAACGGGTTAAGAAATTATTTTGACTCAATGTATCCGAATATAGGACTTCATGATTTAGAAAAAGCGGCTAACATGCAACATAAAGAAGCATGCTATGCTTACGGGTTAGTAATGTTCGCTTCTCACCAAAGTGAGAAAAAGAACATCGGGCTACAACTATTAAACAAAACGTTCCCACAAGTGACGGAGTCGGTAATTGGGGTAAGAAATGAGGTTTTTAGGTTATTACGAGACTGTTGGTCATTACGTAACCCTCGTCCCTTTGACGACGTTACAACACGCTGTCTTATCAACGGCCATAACGGTTATGTTCCACAAGACCAAGGATGGGAAGTAGTCCTAGTAAAACCAGAATGCATGACTTGTTTCTGGACGTATGAATTACGTGTCTTTATTGCCTTTGCTGAACGACTTGTGTACTAGCTAGAATTATCTTCACAACTATCTTGTATCAATGTTATTGTGTGCTATATTTCATGCTTTATGTAAAATAAGCGGTATTGTAAGTTTGTAAAATATTGTATAAAAGTTTGAACGTGAAATATTATTATAATCAGTTTTTCATATAGAATTGTAGTAGTTGAATTGTATATTAGCTACTAAGTATGAACTTAACGGGTAGGTACTACCCGAATTTAAACTTATAAAACGCTAATATGCAGAAAAAGCTTTTATAAATGAGTTCATATTATGCTACGAAATACTATTAACTACTCTTAATATTCTGTATGATTAACTTGTTCCATTTGACTATTTTGAAGGAAATGGCACCGACTACTCGACACACCGTGAATATGAATGAAGAGGAATTCCGTACTTTTCTAGCTTCAAACATAGCCGCAGTACAGGCTGCGCTACATACCAACAATAACCTTGGATCTAGCAGTACAAGAAATCGTGTAGGATGCACCTACAAAGAATTCACTGCCTGCAAACCTTTGGAATTTGATGGAACCGAAGGACCGATCGGATTGAAACGGTGGACCGAGAAGGTCGAATCGGTGTTTGCCATAAATAAGTGTACTGAAGAGGACAAAGTGAAGTACGCTACGCATACCTTCACAGGTTCTGCGTTAACATGGTGGAATACCTATCTAGAGCAAGTGGGACAAGATGATGCGTACGCACTACCGTGGTCAGCATTCAAGCACTTGATGAACGAGAAGTACCGTCCCAGAACCGAGGTCAATAAGCTCAAGACAGAACTTAGAGGGTTACGAACCCAAGGATTTGATATTACCACGTACGAAAGACGATTCACAGAATTGTGCCTATTGTGTCCGGGAGCGTTCGAAGATGAGGAAGAGAAGATCGACGCGTTTGTAAAAGGATTACCGGAAAGAATCCAAGAAGATATAAGTTCACACGAGCCCGCCTCCATACAACAGGCATGTAGAATTGCTCACAAACTAGTGAACCAGATTGAGGAAAGAATTAAAGAACAGACGGTTGAAGAGGCCAATGTGAAGCGAGTCAAAAGAAAGTGGGAGGAAAACGGTGATAAGAATCACCAATACAACAACAACAGCAATTACAATAATAATCGCAACAATTATCCCAACAATCGCAACATCAATCGCAACTACAACAAACAGCCCAACAACAACAATAACAACAACAACAACAACAACAACAACAACTACAACAATCATCCCAGCAATAATAACAACTGCAACAACAACAACAACAATCAGAAGCAGCTATGCCAAAGGTGTGAAAAGTATCACTCGGGGTTCTGCACCAAATTTTGCAACAAGTGTAAAAGAAATGGTCATAGCGCGGCGAAGTGTGAGGTCTACGGACCAGGGGTTAACAGAACGAAAGGAACAAACGGTGTCGGAATGAGTAATGGCGGAGCAAGTAGTGTCGGAGCAAGTTATGCCAATGTAGTTTGTTATAAATGTGGAAAATCGGGCCACATTATTAGAAATTGCCCGAACCAGGAGAACACGAATGGACAAGATCGCGGAAGAGTTTTCAATATTAATGCGGCAGAGGTACAGGAAGACCCGGAGCTTGTTACGGGTACGTTTCTTATTGACAATAAATCTGCTTACGTTTTATTTGATTCGGGTGCGGATAGAAGCTATATGAGTAGAGATTTTTGTGCTAAATTAAGTTGTCCATTGACGCCATTGGATAGTAAATTTTTACTCGAATTAGCAAACGGTAAATTAATTTCAGCAGATAATATATGCCGGAATCGAGAAATTAAACTCGGTAGCGAAATATTTAAGATTGATTTGATACCAGTAGAGTTAGGGAGTTTTGATGTAATAGTTGGCATGGACTGGCTGAAGAAGGTGAAAGCAGAGATCGTATGTTATAAAAATACAATTCGCATTGTACGAGAAGAAGGAGAACCCTTAATGGTGTACGGAGAAAAGGGCAACATGAAGCTACATCTTATTAGTAATTTGAAGGCACAAAAACTAATAAGAAAAGGTTGCTATGCTGTTCTAGCACACGTCGAGAAAGTACAAACTGAAGAAAAGAGCATCAATGATGTTCCCGTCGCAAAAGAATTTCCCGATGTATTTCCGAAAGAATTACTGGGACTACCTCCACATCGATCTGTTGAATTTCAAATAGATCTTGTACCAGGAGCTGCACCAATAGCTCGTGCTCCTTATAGACTCGCACCCAGCGAGATGAAAGAACTGCAAAGCCAACTGCAAGAACTATTAGAACATGGTTTCATTCGACCAAGCACATCACCATGGGGAGCTCATGTTTTGTTTGTCAAGAAGAAGGATGGTACATTTAGGTTGTGTATTGACTACAGAGAGTTGAACAAACTTACCATCAAAAACCGTTATCCACTGCCGAGAATTGACGACTTATTTGATCAACTACAAGGCTCGTCGGTTTATTCGAAGATCGATTTACGTTCTGGATATCATCAAATGCGAGTAAAGGAGGATGATATTCCAAAAACTGCTTTTAGGATTGACTAACGCACCAGCTGTGTTCATGGACCTTATGAACCGAGTGTGTGGGCCATATCTTGACAAGTTTGTCATTGTTTTCATCGATGACATACTTATTTACTCAAAGAATGATCAAGAGCACGAAGAACATTTGAGAAAAGTGCTAGAAGTATTGAGGAAAGAAAAACTGTACGCTAAGTTTTCAAAGTGTGCATTTTGGTTGGAAGAAGTTCAATTCCTCGGTCACATAGTGAACAAAGAAGGTATCCAGGTGGACCCGGCAAAGATTGAAACTGTTGAAAAGTGGGAAACCCCAAAAACTCCGAAGCATATACGTCAATTTTTAGGATTGGCTGGTTACTATAGAAGATTCATCCAAGATTTCTCCAAAATAGCAAAACCCTTGACTGCATTAACCCATAAAGGGAAGAAATTTGAATGGAAGGATGAACAAGAGAAGACGTTTCAATTATTGAAGAAAAAGCTAACTACGGCACCTATATTGTCATTGCCTGAAGGGAATGATGATTTTGTGATTTATTGTGACGCATCAAAGCAAGGTCTCGGTTGTGTATTAATGCAACGGACGAAAGTGATTGCTTATGCGTCTAGACAATTGAAGATTCACGAGCAAAATTATACGACGAATGATTTGGAATTAGGTGCGGTTGTTTTTGCATTAAAGACTTGGAGGCACTACTTATATGGGGTCAAAAGTATTATATATACCGACCACAAAAGTCTTCAATACATATTTAATCAGAAACAACTGAATATGAGGCAGCGTAGGTGGATTGAATTGTTGAATGATTACGACTTTGAGATTCGTTACCACCCGGGGAAGGCAAATGTGGTAGCCGACGCCTTGAGCAGAAAGGACAGAGAACCCATTCGAGTAAAATCTATGAATATAATGATTCACACTAACCTTACTACTCAAATAAAGGAAGCGCAACAAGGAGTTTTAAAAGAGGGAAATTTAAAGGATGAAATACCCAAAGGATCGGAGAAGCATCTTAATATTCGGGAAGACGGAACCCGATATAGGGCTGAAAGAATTTGGGTACCAAAATTTGGAGATATGAGAGAAATGGTACTTAGAGAAGCTCATAAAACCAGATACTCAATACATCCTGGAACGGGGAAGATGTACAAGGATCTTAAGAAACATTTTTGGTGGCCAGGTATGAAAGCCGATATTGCTAAATATGTAGGAGAATGTTTGACGTGTTCTAAGGTCAAAGCTGAACATCAGAAACCATCAGGTCTACTACAACAACCTGAAATCCCGAAATGGAAATGGGAAAACATTACCATGGATTTCATTACTAAATTGCCAAGGACTGCAAGTGGTTATGATACTATTTGGGTAATAGTTGATCGTCTCACCAAGTCAGCACACTTCTTGCCAATAAGAGAAGATGACAAGATGGAGAAGTTAGCACGACTGTATTTGAAGGAAGTCGTCTCCAGACATGGAATACCAATCTCAATTATCTCTGATAGGGATGGCAGATTTATTTCAAGATTCTGGCAGACATTACAGCAAGCATTAGGAACTCGTCTAGACATGAGTACTGCCTATCATCCACAAACTGATGGGCAGAGCGAAAGGACGATACAAATGCTTGAAGACATGCTACGAGCATGTGTTATTGATTTTGGAAACAGTTGGGATCGACAGCTACCGTTAGCAGAATTTTCCTACAAAAACAGCTACCATTCAAGCATTGAGATGGCGCCGTTTGAAGCACTTTATGGTAGAAAGTGTAGGTCTCCGATTTGTTGGAGTGAAGTGGGGGATAGACAGATTACGGGTCCGGAGATAATACAAGAAACTACCGAGAAGATCATCCAAATTCAACAACGGTTGAAAACCGCCCAAAGTCGACAAAAGAGCTACGCGGACAGTAAAAGAAAAGATATAGAGTTTGAAATTGGAGAAATGGTCATGCTTAAGGTTTCACCTTGGAAAGGCGTTGTTCGATTTGGTAAACGGGGGAAACTAAATCCAAGGTACATTGGACCATTCAAGATTATAGATCGTGTCGGACCAGTAGCTTACCAACTGGAGCTACCTCAACAACTCGCGGCTGTACATAACACTTTTCACGTCTCAAATTTGAAGAAATGTTTTGCTAAAGAACATCTCACTATTCCGTTGGACGAAATCCAAATCAATGAAAAACTTCAATTCATTGAAGAACCCGTCGAAATAATGGATCGTGAGGTTAAGAGACTTAAACAAAACAAGATACCGATTGTTAAGGTTCGATGGAATGCTCGTAGAGGACCCGAGTTCACCTGAGAGCATGAAGATCAGATGAAGAAGAAATACCCGCATTTATTTCCAGAAGATACGTCAACACCTCCAACTGCTTAAAATTTCGAGACGAAATTTGTTTAACGGGTAGGTATTGTAGTGACCCGAACTTTTCCATGTTTATATATATATTAAATGAAATTGTTATTTACATGATTAAGTGTTTCCAACATGTTAAGCAATCAAACTTGTTAAGACTTGATTAATTGAAATAGGTTTCATATAGACAATTGACCACCCAAGTTGACCGGTGATTCACGAACGTTAAAACTTGTAAAAACTATACGATGACATATATATGGTTATATATATAGTTAAAATGATTTTATTATAAGTATGTATCTCATTAGGTATTTTAACAATGAGTTATATACATAAAAATGAGACTATTAATTTAAGAAACACGAAAACGATATATATAACGATTATCGTTATAACAATGTCTTACTAGGTACATATGAATCATATTAAGATATTGATACACTTGGTTAATTATGTTAAATGATAAGTAAATATATTATTAAGTGTATTAACAATGAAATACATATGTAAAAATAAGACTACTAACTTAATGATTTCGAAACGAGACATATATGTAACGATTATCGTTGTAACGACATTTAACTGTATATATATCATACTAAGATATATTATATATCATAATATCATGATAATATAACAATTTAACATCTCATTTTTTATAATAAACAATGGGTTAACAACATTCAACAAGATCGTTAACCTAAAGGTTTCAAAACAACATTTACATGTAACGACTAACGATGACTTAACGACTCAGTTAAAATGTATATACATGTAGTGTTTTAATATGTATTCATACAATTTTGAAAGACTTCAAGACACTTATCAAAATACTTCTACTTAACAAACATTCTTACAATTACATCATCGTTCAGTTTCATCAACAATTCTACTCGTATGCACCCGTATTCGTACTCGTACAATACACAGCTTTTAGATGTATGTACTATTGGTATATACACTCCAATGATCAGCTCTTAGTAGCCCATGTGAGTCACCTAACACATGTGGGAACCATCATTTGGCAACTAGCATGAAATATCTCATAAAATTACAAAAATATGAGTAATCATTCATGACTTATTTACATGAAAACAAAATTACATATCCTTTATATCTAATCCATACACCAACGACCAAAAACACCTACAAACACTTTCATTCTTCAATTTTCTTCATCTAATTGATCTCTCTCAAGTTCTATCTTCAAGTTCTAAGTGTTCTTCATAAATTCCAAAAGTTCTAGTTTCATAAAATCAAGAATACTTCCAAGATTGCAAGTTTACTTCCAAGTTTTCTAAATCCATTCCAAGTAATCATCCAAGATCAAGAAACCTTTGTTACTTACAGTAGGTTATCTTTCTAATACAAGGTAATAATCATATTCAAACTTTAATTAAATTTCTATAACTATAACAATCTTATTTCGAGTGGAAATCTTACTTGAAATTGTTTTCTTGTCATGATTCTGCTTCAAGAACTTTCAAGCCATCCAAGGATTCTTTGAAGCTAGATCTATTTTTCTCATTTACAGTAGGTTTATCCAAGGAACTTGAGGTAGTAATGATGTTCATAACATCATTCGTTTCATACATATAAAGCTGTCTTATTCGAAGGTTTAAACTTGTAATCACTAGAACATAGTTTAGTTAATTCTAAACTTGTTCGCAAATAAAATTTAATCCTTCTAACTTGACTTTTAAAATCAACTAAACACATGTTCTATATCTATATGATATGCTAACTTAATGATTTAAAACCTGGAAACATGAAAAACACCGTAAAACCGGATTTACGCCGTCGTAGTAACACCGCGGGCTGTTTTGGGTTAGTTAATTAAAAACTATGATAAAATTTGATTTAAAAGTTGTTATTCTGAGAAAATGATTTTTATTATGAACATGAAACTATATCCAAAAATTATGGTTAAACTCAAAGTGGAAGTATGTTTTCTAAAATGGTCATCTAGACGTCGTTCTTTCGACTGAAATGACTACCTTTACAAAAACGACTTGTAACTTATTTTTCCGACTATAAACCTATACTTTTTCTGTTTAGATTCATAAAATATAGTTCAATATGAAACCATAGCAATTTGATTCACTCAAAACGGATTTAAAATGAAGAAGTTATGGGTAAAACAAGATTGGATAATTTTTCTCATTTTAGCTACGTGAAAATTGGTAACAAATCTATTCCAACCATAACTTAATCAACTTGTATTGTATATTATGTAATCTTGAGATACCATAGACACGTATACAATGTTTCGACCTATCATGTCGACACATCTATATATATTTCAGAACAACCATAGACACTCTATATGTGAATGTTGGAGTTAGCTATACAGGGTTGAGGTTGATTCCAAAATATATATAGTTTGAGTTGTGATCAATACTGAGATACGTATACACTGGGTCGTGGATTGATTCAAGATAATATTTATCGATTTATTTCTGTACATCTAACTGTGGACAACTAGTTGTAGGTTACTAACGAGGACAGCTGACTTAATAAACTTAAAACATCAAAATATATTAAAAGTGTTGTAAATATATTTTGAATATACTTTGATATATATGTATATATTGTTATAGGTTCGTGAATCAACCAGTGGTCAAGTCTTACTTCCCGACGAAGTAGAAATCTGTGAAAGTGAGCTATAGTCCCACTTTTAAAATCTAATATTTTTGGGATGAGAATACATGCAGGTTTTATAAATGATTTACAAAATAGACACAAGTACGTGAAACTACATTCTATGGTTGAATTATCGAAATCGAATATGCCACTTTTTATTAAGTCTGGTAATCTAAGAATTAGGGAACAGACACCCTAATTGACGCGAATCCTAAAGATAGATCTATTGAGCCTAACAAACCCCATCCAAAGTACCGGATGCTTTAGTACTTCGAAATTTATATCATATCCAAAGGGTGTTCACCATATTAATGATTTTTATCTCTATGTATGGGATGTGTATTGAAATATGAAATCATGTGGTCTATTATTACGATTTGATATATATAGGTTAAACCTATAACTCACCAACATTTTTGTTGACATTTAAAGCATGTTTATTCTCAGGTGAATACTAAGAGCTTCCGCTGTTGCATACTAAAATAAGGACAAGATTTGGAGTCCATGTTTGTATGATATTGTGTAAAAACTGCATTCAAGAAACTGATTTCGATGTAACATATTTGTATTGTAAACCATTATGTAGTGGTCGTGTGTAAACGGGATATTTTAGATTATCATTTAATCTACGTAAAGCTTTTTAAACCTTTATTTATGAAATAAAGGTTATGGTTTGTTTTAAAAATGAATGCAGTCTTTGAAAAACGTCTCATATAGAGGTCAAAACCTCGCAACGAAATCAATTAATATGGAACGTTTTTAATCAATAAGAATGGGACATTTCAAACTATGCATGTGAATTTAATATAATATATAATTAATTATATAAATTAAATATATTATATATATAATATAAAATTATGTCGACAAACAAGAAGTTAAAAATTTGTGAGCTGTCCCAGGGTGCCATGCGATCGCATGGCCTTGAAGCACAAATCCCATGCGATAGCATGGGGTACTTTTTCAGAAAAGGTTCTATAAATTGCTCAGTTTTCACACTTCTTTCTCTAATCATATATTACTCCGTATTTATTTTATTTATTATTATTATTATTATTATTATTATTATTATTATTATTATTATTATTATTATTATTATTATTATTATTATTATTATTATTATTATTAATATTATTAATTAATATTATACATAAAATACTACGACGAGGTTATGAGTGTGTCACTTTCAAAATGGTTTTCAAGCGGGATAGAGCTAAGGAAATTATGGGTTATTGCCAAGGAGGTTATGGGTAATGTTCTGGGGTATATTTGTGAATCAAACATAGTGTTTATCATCTCCGTTACGTCTACGTACTTTCCTACAATATTGAATCTCAATACTGATACGTAAGCACTCATATCTTATCTTTTATATATTAATTATGTATCCATGTCTAGTGCTCGAGTATATATATTTATATATGCTTGTATGCTAAATTTCATCATTAAACAGTTTATAATGAATCACTAATTAAATTCATATATTACTGGTAAAAGGTATATGATATACATGTTTATGGAAAGCTGGCGAAAAATCAATAACTTTTCATTTAGATATCGAATAGTTTCGATGAACGGATTAAAAGATATGATCAACTGAATTATGTTTGACGTTAATTGAAATTGCTTTTGAATCTGCAATTAAGATTTAAACAACTTGTTTACGAGACTGATAAAGTGAACTTTTAAATATTACCAACCGAGTAAATGAATCCTTATATAAGGCACGTCTCGTTTTGTTGAACTATTGTCAAAATTGACTTTTTGAAACGACTTTGGATAACTATTATATGTCGATCTCGAGCATTAGGATTGTGATACACTATGACCTGACCTAGCTTAATAGACATTTATTGACCAACATATGTTCTCTAGGTTGAGATCTACGATTAATTGGTAATCCGAGTTTCGGTCACATTTTGGTGAACAACTTTATATGCTGCTAAGGTGAGTTTTATTGCTCCCTTTTTAATTGCTTTTGCAATATATATTTTTGGGCTGAGAATACATGCAATTTATTTTAAACGCAATGGATACAAGTACATACTTAATTCTACACTGAGTTTGAACCGAAAATCCCCTAGCTTTGGTAACTAGTAGCTGCCAGTACATAGGATATGGACTGGTGGGCGCGAATAACAGTATATGGATCCATAGGGCTTGACATCCCCGTCCGAGCTAGAGCTCTAGCCTTTTAATGGACGTGTGTTATTTGAGTTTAGGACACGTTGGTTTGCGTGTATTAAAACGAATGAGGTATTTATCATTATAACATTAAAGCTTAGTTACCAGGGTGCTCTGTTACGTAGAATCTATTGACAAACTTTTGATAAACGTTTCTAGATGAAACAACTAAAATCTTGTGATCCACTTTTATATACAGATTATGCGAAACACTAAAACTATGAACTCACCAACCTTTGTGTTGACACTTGTTAGCATGTTTATTCTCAGGTTTCCTAGAAGTCTTCCGCTGTTTGCTTATATGTTAGACAAGCTATGTGCATGGAGTCGTACATGGCATATTTTTCAAGGAAACGTTGCATTCACCAAATCATCACCATGTATCTTATTTTGACTGCATTGTCAATGGAAGTACTATTGTAAACTATTATTTACAGTGATTGTCTATATGTAGAAATCATCATATGTCAAAAACCTTTGATTTAAATATTCATTTATGATGTGCCTTTTCAAAAGAATGCAATGTTTACAAAACGTATCATATAGAGGTCAAATACCTCGCAATGAAATCGATGAATGACGTGTTCGTGCATATGGATTTGGAGCGATCGTCACAGTTGGTATCAGAGCGTTGGTCCTAGTGAATCAGGTCTTGCATGAGTGTGTCTAACTGATAGTTGTTAAGGATGCATTAGTAAGTCTGGACTTCGACCGTGTCTGCATGTAAAAAGTTTTGCTTATCATTTCTTGTCGAAAATTACCTGCTTATCATTCCTAGTCTAGACACGTTTTACTGCATTGATTGCATGAATAGTGTATAGACAAAATTCATATCTTAGCGTATATGTTACTGTAAACTTTTCCTGACATCTTCCGAAAATTTCTCCGTGATTTATGGAATTTGGTATTATATATACATATGTAAATTATGTATTGAAGAATACCAAACTAAATTCTATAATCTAATTCATATAAAAAATCATCTCCCTAATTATACAAGATGGATCCCGTATCTAGTTCAAATTCCTTAAACTCTGACAACTATTCCGATATGGATATTCACCTGAATTCCGAAGACAGTGTAACCGGAATGGATCAACCAATTAGCCATCATCTATTCTGGATGAATTGGGGATGGGTTCGTAATCTACTTAATCATTGGAGACAAGAAGAAGGCAATCCCTTCCATCCACCACATTCACCTCTTGGTGAAGAACCTGAAGCATTTACCGGCGAACCCGTTCGTAACACCATTTTCACCCTCATTTCCAGAACAGCTCGCAATGACTACGTAATATCCAATATTCTAAATCTTATTCATTCGCTTGTCTGAACCACCAATCATCCCAGTATAATAGAAGAAGTCAATGAGCTTCGCGCTCGGGTAGTGGCTTTGGAGAATATGGTGCAAGGATTACAAACACCAGCAGCAGCACCAGTAGCATAACCAGTACCACCATCATTAACACCAACAGTATCATTACCACCACCAATAACAACATTCCCATCACACGCCTCAACATCACAATCTGTACCTCGGATATCAACATCATACTCACCATAGATACCAAGGGGTACCAACAACAATAAATGATGAAGTATTGATTCATAACTTCATCGGAGAAATATTCTACGACGATTAGGTAATCTCTAAAATCTTAGAGATTATTTATCCCAGTTCTAACCGTAAATATGATGAATATAAATGATAGAAGGAAGAGTAGAAACCTTGACAAGAATGGTACGTAAGGTACAAGATAGACTTGTTTTACAAATAGCATCAATAGTACCCTTAGCCTCACCAGCACAGTCAGTGCTGTCAACATCGCCTCTAACATCACGAGCTCCGTCAGTTCAAGAAAGCACCGAGGACATCATTACGAATCAACAACGAGTATATTGTATCAATGAGTTATGAAGTAATAACTCATTTCCTCTAAAGAATTTATATGTATATCTTATATATATAATTTTTAAAACCATCGTAAATCTTTTCGTACTAAGCAATTCTGTATGAATCGAAAAAGGGTAAATATTACTCGGTTAAATTCATTTTATTAATATCCTATGATGTACATCCTTCGTTAACAACTTAACCATCGTTAACTACAATCTCTGTTTCAACTTAATGAATTCCATTTCATAATAAACCAAGTGTATTATTCAATTACATAATTGATTTTACATTTTCATTTTCGATGTACTCGAAACTTTCCTGAAAACATCATCTGTGCCTTGTAAGGTTCAAAAAAAAAAAAAAAAAATTCCCCGAGCAATCAACATCCTTCACCAAGGAAAAAGAATAAATAATGAAGTATTGATTTCATTAGTGAAATACTCTGCGAAGATAATGTAATCTCTAATGTTTTAGAGATTATTCATTTTTAATTCAAGCCAAAAATCAAATGAGCTTACTATGATCCGAATTACATCGAAGAAAATATACATACAGATATTTTCATAAAGACTGTAATGAAAAATTCTTTTGTACAAAATATTACTTGTGAAATCTTTAACGGGTAGGTAATACTCGGGAAATATATAAGTTCACAATTAATATGTTACAATGTACATTCTTCAACCTTGATTAAAAAAAAAATTATTAACAATGCTCGCAACGATATACAATCGTTTTCATACAAATTCAATTACATATTCTGATATTGACGGATCAGAATCCAAGTCATAACTCTGAACCGGTGAAATCATTCTTAGATCTCTACATCTTTCAAAGCTATACTTTGACTTCAAAACTGTAAAAGATCCTTTGGTATTGTTTTTACCAAAAATAACCTTGCAATTCCTTTTCAAAGTATCCAGTTTTACCACACTTCCAACCAGTCAACTTCAACTTTTCAGATTAAGCCTTATTGTAATCTTGATATATATGTTCTTGTTACTGGGGAACCTTTTATGTTCCACCACATTAGCAGTAAATTTACCAACAACTTCATTGATCCTTGACCTTTCGAAAAATCCTTATACTCATTGAAACCTTATCATGTACTCATCTACATCTTCTAACGATAATTGCCATACCAACTACCAGGAATTAGCAATCAGTATTTCGAATTTCGCAGCAATTCTACACCAACAGTTATATATAAACATATAATGTCTATCTCCTAGACTTATTTACTCCGAATGTGAAGTTTCTGAAAAACATCTCAAACTATGAACTAGTTCTCTGAAATTGGAACAATGCTGATGAAGCAGCAAAAACTGTAAACGACCTTAACAGTCAAAAGTTTGATGATAAAGAATAGTATGGTGGTAAAGCTGAGAAAAAGAGAAGGTTTGAAACTGAAAAACGGATTGAGCAACCCATGAAAGAGGCTGTGGACAAATCACAAGGACGAAATCTACCTTCAAAGGATCCAAATGATTCAGTGTTTGCTAAAATCATTAGCAAACACCTTACTCCTCATTCTAAACCTTCACAGACAGATTTTCCTCATCATCCTCTGATATTAGAAATTCTAAGATATCATCGTATCTTTCATTATAAATATCCTCGATATTTCTGGAGATATCTTCATAACTATTCTTATTTGAAATCATTCATCTCTTCGCGCTATCTTTATTACATCATAAAAGAAACTATTTTAGTTTCTAAATTCTGAAACCTTCAAGTTTAAAATATGAATGTTTTGAAGTAGTGTTGGGAACAGAAGCATGAATTAGTATAATATAATGACACTTGATCAACGTGATTATATTACAGTAAGTCATGCTGAGTTTCTAATGGAACGTGATAAAGGTTCACAGATCCCACCCTCATCATGAACCATGTTACATAACTCTTTCATTCTATATAATCTCTAAATATATCAAGAAAATATATTTCTTGATGATTCGGTCTTTTCCGGATATTCTGTTAATTTGATAAATCAAGATCGTCAATTCCCTTCTTAGAACATTAACTATGTTCATTTCAAAATCCATACCTACGAATTCTGGACCATTATTCGCTTGACTTAAAGTCGGGAAGAGAAAATGAAAGCATGAAGCTCCGAAATATAATGGAAAATATAAAGCCCTATAACAACCCCGAAATTACAAACCGTGTATATCAATGCGTATAGCAATATAAAGACACGGGAGAATGAAAAACACTATAACCCAAAGGTAATGGTAGAAGAAAATAACTTCCTCTGGTGGTAGATGAAAAAGAAGAATGACAGATATGAAAGTTAGGAGTATATCAAGAATCAGAACTGGATGAAGCATTTCACAATCTTTTGGAAGTATGAAATGAAGAAGAAGATGTAGGAGTGGTGAAAATAATGAAACAGAAGTGTTTAATTTATATAAAAATATCAGACATAGCAATCGAGGCAGATTACGCATTTAATCAAAGAAAATCCTAATTTCCGAAAATTCCGAAGAATCAAATCTTATTTAGATAATGAAGATTTTCTATTCCTTAAATTCCGAAAATCAATCGTTACTAAATCAACAGTTAAGGCGAATCTCTATTCCTTCAATTCACTATTTTACGATAACTTCTCTCATATGCTTCGAGTAATTGGATTGTTTTATCCATATTATTCAACGGTAATAAAAATTCTATTTATCAACTCATATTCGTCATGAAAACATTTTTATTGTTAGCCATGATGACCTCATTCAAATTTCGGGACGAAATTTCTTTAACGGGGAGGTACTGTGATGACCCGGAAATTTCTGACCAAATTTAAACTTAATCTTTAACGTTTCCGACACGATAAACAAAGTCTATGAAGTTGAATCTCAAAATTTTGAATTATTCAATTACCCTTCGATTGTTCTCAATGATTCGCGAACAATTATATGTAAATAGGTACATATACTATAACTTGAATACATAAAATAATGTTAAGTAAATGATACTGTGCATTAAACTTATTGGTTTGATTATCTGATTGATATATTCAACTACGGAATTAAAAGATTATGCCAAACGATTGAATTAAAAGATATTTAATGAGTCCCTTAAGGATTATGTTATTATTACGGGTCTCTGTTGTGAGGTCCACGTTGATTTGGGAAATCATTCATTCTTAACGGTATTCGGAATAAATGGTAAAGTTTTTGTTTAAATAACGTAATTTGGACACATACAATAATAAGGAATATTAACTGTTGGAATTAGATATATGAATAACTTGCGATATGTATTTTAAAACGTGTTTATTAATATTGAAAATATATATTTAACAATACGATAAAATATTATATTAACTTGGTCATAAAAACGAATTGTTATTATATATATATTAACAAATAGCGAGACTATGATTTATAGAAGTAAATGACCAAAATACTCGAAAGTTTAAGATATACTTTGAGTGGTATAGTTTAGGGATAATTTAAGGCTATATTTTGACAAAGGTACGTGACACGAAACATAAAATGCAAGTTTTCTCAGCGTATGAAAGGACATTTGAAAAACCAGAACCGGGACATTAGTCGAGTGATGACGTACGACTTATCAGAACAAAAATTACAAGTCAACTATGCATGTGAATTTAATATAATATATAATTAATTATATAAATTAAATATATTATATATATAATATAAAATTATGTCGACAAACAAGAAGTTAAAAATTTGTGAGCTGTCCCAGGGTGCCATGCGATCGCATGGCCTTGAAGCACAAATCCCATGCGATCGCATGGGGTACTTTTTCAGAAAAGGTTTTATAAATTGCTCAGTTTTCACACTTCTTTCTCTAATCGTATATTACTCCGTATTTATTTTATTTATTATTATTATTATTATTATTATTATTATTATTATTATTATTATTATTAAGATTAATATTATTATTAATCTTATTATTATTAATATTATTAATTAATATTATGCATAAAATACTACGACGAGGTCATGAGTGTGTCACTTTCAAAATGGTTTTCAAGCGGGATAGAGCTAAGAAAATTATGGGTTATTGCCAAGGAGGTTATGGGTAATGTTCGGGGGTATATTTGTGAATCAAACCTAGTGTTTATCATCTCCGTTACGTCTACGTACTTTCCTACAATATTGAATCTCAATACTGATACGTAAGCACTCATATCTTATCTTTTATATATTAATTATGTATCCATGTCTAGTGCTCGAGTATATATTTATATATGCTTGTATGCTAAATTTCGTCATTAAACAGTTTATAATGAATCACTAATTAAATTCATATATTACTGGTAAAAGGTATATGATATACATGTTTTTGGAAAGCTGGCGAAAAATCAATAACTTTTCATTTAGATATCGAATAGTTTCGATGAACGGATTAAAATATATGATCAACTGAATTATGTTTGACGTTAATTGAAATTGCTTTTGAATCTGCAATTAAGATTTAAACAACTTGATTACGAGACTGATAAAGTGAACTTTTAAATATTACCAACCGAGTAAATGAATCCTTATATAAGGCACGTCTCGTTTTGTTGAACTATTGTCAAAATTGACTTTTTGAAACGACTTTGGATAACTATTATATGTCGATCTCGAGCATTAGGATTGTGATACACTATGACCTGACCTAGCTAAATAGACATTTATTGACCAACATATGTTCTCTAGGTTGAGATCTACGATTAATTGGTAATCCGAGTTTCGGTCACATTTTGGTGAATAACTTTATATGCTGCCAAGGTGAGTTTTATTGCTCTCTTTTTAATTGCTTTTGCAATATATATTTTTGGGCTGAGAATACATGCAATTTATTTTAAACGCAATGGATACAAGTACATACTTAATTCTACACTGAGTTTGAATCGAAAATCCCTTAGCTTTGGTAACTAGTAGCTGCCAGTACATAGGATATGGACTGGTGGGCGCGAATAACAGTATATGGATCCACAGGGCTTGACATCCCCGTCCGAGCTAGAGCGCTAGCCTTTTAACGGACGTGTGTTATTTGAGTTTAGGACACGTTGGTTTGCGTGTATTAAAACGAATGGGGTAGTTATCATTATAACGTTAAAGCTTAGTTACCAGGGTGCTCTGTTACGTAGAATCTATTGACAAACTTTTGATAAACGTTTCTAGAAGAAACAACTGAAATCTTGTGATCCAATTTTATATACAGATTATGCGAAACACTAAAACTATGAACTCACCAACCTTTGTGTTGACACTTGTTAGCATGTTTATTCTCAGGTTTCCTAGAAGTCTTCCGCCGTTTGCTTATATGTTAGACAAGCTATGTGCATGGAGTCGTACATGGCATATTTTTCAAGGAAACGTTGCATTCACCAAATCATCACCATGTATCTTATTTTGACTGCATTGTCAATGGAAGTACTATTGTAAACTATTATTTACAGTGATTGTCTATATGTAGAAATCATCAGATGTCGAAAACCTTTGATTTAAATATTCATTTATGGTGTGCCTTTTCAAAAGAATGCAATGTTTACAAAACGTATCATATAGAGGTCAAATACCTCGCAATGAAATCGATGAATGACGTGTTCGTCTATATGGATTTGGAGCGATCGTCACAATAATAATAATAATAATAATAATAATAATAATAATAATAATAATAATATTATTATTATTATTATTATTATTATTATTATTATTATTATTAGAACTTTCTAATGATAGTCCTAAGAACTATCTTTAAAAAATATGCAATAAAAGATGGTACTTTTGAGTCAGTGTGGTAGTTATTAGTGAATTAGTGGGGTGGTTATATGCATGGTATAAGTGAATAATGCGCGCAAAATTTTAAAGGTAAGAGCTATATTTAGAAAAACTCTTAGTATTATTATGAAGTTATCGATAAACTAGCATTGTGAGTGGTTTTAGACCTAGTTTTATGCGGCATCGAAAAAATTCTTATAGGTACACACAGTAATTTTGACGCCAATTTATTTGTGTTATATGCTTCAAAACTCACGACATTATTTACATATCAAACGCAAAGAAAAATAGGCGTTGGAATTGAGCTACCCGATCAAAAGGTTGCACATATCTTCTATACATTATTATAAGACAAAATTTCATTCCTCGTCCCTGAACTTTACATCGATTTTGACTCCCTGTCCTTTTTCTTTTTTTTGTGCATCCCTCGTCCCTAAACTATGAAAAGAGTACATCTCTCGTCCCTCCGTCTACTTTCTGTCTATTTTAGCCGTTTGTTCAGTCATGTGCAAAACATGTGAGGGTACTTTAGTCCTTTTATTTTATTTATTTTCTTTATTATTTAACTTGTTTTTATATCCTCATCCTCATCATCACAGTCATTTTCTTCATCTCTCTCATCAAAACCATACTCTCTCACATATATCCATCGATCTATCTATCTTCATCAACATCATCTCACTTCATCTCACTTTGATATACAGATTCATATCTCGATATATCCAAAAACAATTACCGAATCTGAGTTAAGTATCATCATCGTCGTACATCATCTCAGAATCATAACAGTTTTTGTTACGAGTGTTCATCTACTTGAACAACAAATTAGGCGATTTTGATTTAGTGATTCTCATCACAAATTGAGATCAAATTCATGTTTCATATCAACATCCTAACACTCGTGATTCATCAGAATTAAATAGCAACAACAAATTCAAGCATAATCGATTCGAGTTCTTTGCTTCTTCAAAAACTTGTGCGATTTGGTCTCCGGATTATTCTGACACGATTTGGAGAAATCTAAAATTGAAGATGTGTTCTAAATCTACTCGTGATGCTACCTGAAAAATTTCACATCTCAATTCAAAGAACTCAATCCGAATTTCGTGGTCAAACTTTCGTTCAAAAAGTCAACTGTGAATTCTATCGATCAGTTAGCTCGATTATGTGAATTTCAGAAGTTGTAAGGTGTTTTCGAGCATTAAGTGGATGAAATGGAACAACTTTGATGAAGTGATCCAGGTCCGAAAGTGTACGAATATCAGATTTGATTTTCGATGTGATGATGAGGATGATGACGAATATCAAATTTGGAACTCGGGGTAGAACTCAGGGTTCAAGAACTTCATGTGATTATGTCAATTAATTTGTTTTAAAGTTTGAATTTTGTTATGGAGTTTAGTTTTTGTTTGTAATTGTTATATTTATTTGTAGAATTTTACATATCAGATTATTCATCTTTGTATTAGGAATCATGAATCTGAGTTCAATTTGGTGTTAGATTCATCAGTCATGAATTTGAGTTTAGTTAGGGTTTTTAATTTTGGGTCCAGATGAGTTGATGAAATGATGGGTTTCTTGAGCAACAAAAGGAATTGATAAAGAAATAGGTCAACCTGCTTAACTAGAAGAAGGGTGAAGAAATGAAGAAAAATACTTGTTGGCTTTTTTTAGAAAAAGGGTGCATGATAGATTTACAAAAAGAAATGGTGATGTTATTTTTATTGAATTAAGAAATTAAGGTTTATGTTTTGAGTTGAATGGGGGAGAAGTCAAAAAGGAGAAAAAGAAAAGGTAAAAAGAAGAAAATGATACAATGACTAAATTACTCTCACATGCTTAGCACATGACTTCATTTAACGAAAAAAATAGACAGAAAGTAGACGGGAGACGAGGGATGTACTCTTTTCATAGTTTAGGGACGAGGGATGCACAAAAAAAAGAAAAAGGACAGGGAGTCAAAATCGATGTAAAGTTCAGGGACGAGGAATGAAATTTTGTCTTATTATAAAGCACGTGCTATAAATCTTATGTGTCATCTTCTCAATTAATCTAAATTAAATTATCCTACGTGCCCGTCTATTATTTAATTTGAATTACATAATTCTACGTGTCATTCTATTATTTAAGATAATTACCATATATAGATTATTATTTAATATTTTAATATACAGATTATATTTATCTAAAATATTATTTATTACCATATATTAATATTAATTATTATATTTCAATTGATACTCCGTATATATAGATTTTATTAGATTTTTAATTCCAAAAATACAACTGTTATATTACACCTTAAGCCCTTAGATAATGAAAAAAATGTCATAAGGACTTAGATGAAAGATATTAATGGTGAGAAAAAAAAATTGTAGACACTAAGTTACTAACACCACCCAAAAATCACTTTTTAAATTTGTCAACACTACGGGCTCAAAAGAGCTTTCAAAATTCGTCAACAACACGGAATCTTAAACTCAAGAATTTTTTAAAATTTGTCAACACCATGGGCTCTTAAAATCAAAAGAATTTTTAAAATTTTTTAAAACCACGTGCTCTTAAATAATTCTTATACTTTTTCTTTTTTTAGTATCGCTATTTACATACCAATATCAACTGCAAATTACATTTTTTCCTGGTTTTTTATACACCCGTGCAACGCACGGGCTCAAAAACCTAGTTATATATATATATTATTTATTTACTTCTTTATATACTCAATTTTAAATAATATTTTACCAACGTTATCTAATATATTTTTATAAAAATTTGACATAGATCATAACAAAATTGGACAAGCCACATTATAGTAAAAAAAAAAAAAAAAAAAAAAAAAATTCTGTCTTCCATACAATTCTTTTCTCTACGTCACATGCAAAAGTGTCATAGGTAAGATGTGGTCTTGGTAAGATGTGGTCTTAAAGAATCAAATAATTGGATTATTAGTAGGTGAAGGGTAGTAGTTAGGTGTTTGCAATCCTAATCAAACTTAAGAACGGACTTAATGTCGCTATCATATGACTTTATATAATAATGAAAAAAATTCGTGTAGTGGAACTATTTCTTACGATTAATATTATCATGGATTTTGATAATAGCACATGTCCATCATCACCACTACACCAATAAGAAGTTTCTTCATTAAACTACGAGTTGACTAGTAGTAGCGCATCAACAAGTGTTTTAGAGTAAATAGATAAATATAATTTTTTTTTTTTTCGAAAAGCAAGAAGGATTTAAAATTAACACAAGGCCATGCTATAGGAAGAATTGCAATGCACAATCCACCCCATAACACCCCAACAATACAAAGTTCACAATATTACATTATAAGGGTTGCAAAGAGAGCAACACCAAGAACAAGAATACAAAGAGACTAAACAAAAGAGAAGCAAACTACGAATTAAGATACACACTCGGATCGTTTAGCCATGTTAGCCAATCGATCTTTTTGTTTCTCAACCTTTTTGAAACCCACTCAAAAGACTTCACTTGGATCTCATTTAAAGCTAACGGCCCGGACCATTGCTTTCCTCGAAAAACCATCTCATTCCGATTCTTCCATATTAGATACGCACATACCCATTCCACCGCTTGCCAAATTTTCGAACCAAGGATTGATGTTGAGGTTGGAGTGTTGCCCCGAAGAAGCTCATCTATGCTTAGATTGTTTAGGGGCCCGAAACCCCACCAACCACAAACACGATTCCAAACGTCCATCGCTTTATCACAAAATATTAACGAGTGGTCCACGGTTTCAAGGTCATCATCACACAACGGGCATCTCACACTATGAAGGTCTATTCCCCTCTTGTCAAGTTCAATTTTTACCGGCAATCTTTTTTGTCTTGCACGCCATACAAAAACTTCAACTTTTTTTGGAACTAGATTATTTCGGATAGTTTCTTGCACATTGTTATTGACTGATAAGGAGTAAACATTCACAAGAGAGGTTAGAGCCTTAACAGTGAAGATACCGTTGTGAGCTAGAGACCATTCCCATGCATCGTTTCTGTTTCGATCAAACTTGTATCCTGCGATTAAACCAGTTAAAGTCTGCAGCTCGCCTTCGGTTCTACCTGATGGAACTCGCAACCATTCCCAGCAACAGTTTGTGACGCCAGCAGCAGTCCCAGTTCGATCAGCAACTCGTACAGTAGGGTTCTTTTCTAGTCTGTATAATCTTGGGAATAGGTTTTTGAGTTTATCTTCCCCGATCCATCTCTCGTCCCAGAATGTTGTTGATTGCCCGTTTCCCACAGTCTTCTTGAAAGAGTTCCTGAAGCTTATGCCTTTTTCCTCAAGCTCATTACCTGTTAACAAAATATCACGCCAAGTGGAGGGGTAAAAGGATCGAATGTTATCAACATCAAGATCCAATCCCCCACTAGGCCCGTACACACTACGGATAACTTTAACCCATAAAGAATCGGTTTCGGTATAAAACCTCCACCACCATTTACCCAACAAAGCAAGATTTTTACTTTTAAGTGACCCAATATTTAGCCCCCCATTCCCATAAGTATCTAAGATTAGATCCCATTTAACCCACGGAATTTTTGAATCCGTATCCGACCCGCCCCAAAAGAACATTCTTCTCACACACTCGAGTTGTTTTATCACACACGGTGGGGCACGGTAAAGCGAGAAGTAGTACAATGGAAGGCTACTAAGAACCGACTTGATAAGAGTTAATCGTCCTCCAAATGACATCGTTCTCATTTTCCAATTTGAGAGTCGGGATTTTATTTTTTCCACTACCGGTTCCCAATCTTTCATCTTTTTCATTCGGGCACCCATCGGTAAGCCTAGGTAGGTGAACGGAAAACAACCCACTTGGCATCCGAAGATGTTTGCAATCAGACTAGTTTCCTCATTATTGACCCCAATCCCATACATACAACTCTTTTGAAAATTTATTTTTAACCCAGACGCCAATTCAAAACATTTAAGAAGGTTGTGAAGATTATGCACATTTGTTCGACTCCATTCGCCCATAAAGATAGTGTCGTCCGCGTATTGAAGATGGGAGATAGGAACCTTGTCATTACCAACCTCTATGCCTTTAAAAAGTCTCCTATCCAATGCGGCTTTTGACAAAATGTTTAGACCCTCCGAAGCAATGATGAATAAAAATGGAGATAAGGGGTCACCTTGGCGAACCCCACGGGAAGGTTTAAATTCGGATGTGGGGGACCCATTAACTAATATGGAGATGGAAGTTGAGCTTAGGCAAGAGAAGATCCATTTCCTCCATCTTGTACCGAATCCCATGCACTTCATAACATCAATCAAAAAATTCCAATTAAGGCAATCAAACGCCTTTTCAAAATCAACTTTAAAGAGAAAACCTCTCCGCTTTTTTGCTTTCAAAAAATCAATGCTTTCGTTCACGATTAGAGCCCCGTCAAGTATGTATCTACCTTTAACAAAAGCGCTTTGTTCCATCCCGATAATACCCGGTATGATAGTCTTTAGCCGATTGGATAAAATTTTAGCTATAATCTTGTAGTAGCTACTTATAAGACTAATAGGACGAAAGTCACCAAGCCCGACCGGGTTGCTCTTCTTTGGAACCAAAGTAACAAAGGAAGCGTTACAACCTCTTGAGAATTCTCCCCTATCCCAAAACCATTTAATAGCCATAATGAGTTCATCTTTTATCAATTCCCAATACTTTTTATAAAAACTCATGTTAAAACCATCGGGCCCGGGAGCCTTATTACTACCACATTCGAACACCGCTTCTTTAATTTCTTTGTCTTCAAAGGGTGTTTCAAGAGCTGTTGCATGTGCTGTCGAAATGCTAGGGTAAATAAGCTCTTCCATTGATGGTCTATCACTATCAGGTTCATCAAAAATTGCCTTAAAGTGTTCAAAAACAGCCCCCTTAATATCTTTAGGATTGTTGTTCCAGATTCCATTTATATTAAGACCTTTGATATTGCAATAGTTGTTTTTTCTTCGGATAATAGAATGGAAGTACCGGGTATTTTCGTCACCTTCTAATATCCATTTCACACGTGCTTTCTGTTTGAGCATGTCAACTTTAATTTTTTCTTTTTCAAGCCACTGTTTCCTGGCATCCCTCCAATTGTTTCTCTCGACATCACTCAGAACAGATGTTTCAGCCTTCAGTTCGAGACTGTTTGCCGTGGATTTAAGCACTTCGATTTCATCATCAAGGTTTTTGAATTTTTTTCCGCTCCACACTTTTAAAGCCCCTTTAAGATTTTTCATTCGATTCCTAAAAGAACAGTCCTTTCTACTTTGAATGGGGCAATCAGTCTTCCACGCATCTAAAACAACTTGCTCGACATCATCACAATCAAACCAAGCATCGAATATCTTAAAAGGTTTAGGACCAAAATTTCTATCCTCATCTTTTAAAACAATTGGACAATGGTCCGAGTGTTCCCTATCTAGTGCCACCGAAGTAAGGTCCCTCCATAACGAATAGAATTTATCACTTACAAGAAAACGATCCAACCTACTGAATTTTAAGCCGTCGTCACTAACTCTTGTGAAGTTTCTACCGCCTAGTGGTATATCAATTAGATTCGATCTACTTATGAATTCGTTAAAACGTTTTGCTCTATGTTCAACAAACTCACAGTTGAATCTTTCCGTCTCGTCTCTCACTTCGTTGAAATCCCCACCTATGATCCAAGCATCATCTTGTTGCGTTATTAACAGTTCCAACTTATCCCATAACTTTTGTTTTTTATCGTCTTCGTGAGGACCGTATATGTTAAGAATGTTGAAGTTTTGTCCAAGTTCTTTCCAGACTCCTTTCACACCAAGAATACTATCCTCACTAATTACATCTTCAGCCACAAAACAACCTTTATCCCAAATAATCATCTGCCCACCCGATTTACCAACCTTACCTTTTTGAGTAAAATCACAATCATCAGACCCCCAAAGTTTGTAAACCCACTTGTAATTCACTGGTTTCAGTTTGGTTTCTTGAAGGATAACAAAGTTAGGTTTCTCTTTAATGATCATTCTTTTTAACCAATTAAATTTATTCACACCTTTCGCAAGACAAAACCCTCTAATATTTAACGACAAGATCTTCATGAGAAAACTAAACTACGATAGAAAGGACATAAAACAACTAGGTGTGTCTTTTTTTCCATTTAAGACCCAATTTCTTTCCATATTCCTTGACCCCTAACTCATCAGAAGCTGAAGACATATTTTCTAAATTCACCTTATTAATTGAAGAAGAGTTTGAGGACTTACTGATATCACAGTTGCTGCATTTCGATCTAATTGGTTGCTCATTAGGTCTTACTTTTCTTGCACTTCTTTTTACATTCATGAGCCTGGATGAAGATTTCCAGTTACGCAGATTGGACCAACAACAAGTGTTTTGATTCACGATGATTCCAGTTTTTGATTTTGATCTGTTGGCTTGTGTTGCTTCTTCTTTTGAATTAAACGAATTGGATTGTCTGTTCGGTTTTGAAGGGTTAGGTATTGATGACTTTGATTTATTCTTCCTGCTCGAAGTTGCTTGTTGACTCTTCCTCTGGTCAAATTTATCAACATGACACGTTTCCTCAATTCTCATATCTGGACCATCGACTTCTTGTCCCAAATTATTGATTGAAATTTTTTTCTTTTTTAATCTATTATTAGCCTGCCCCACCTTCTCTTTCTTCATTGAATCGATATTTAAATCAGCTTGTGGGCTTTCACTTGAGCCCAAAGTCTCCTTAACCGAACTTGGGCTTGAACAATTCCCATTATTATTACGTGTTGGGCTCTCTTCATCTACCATACGTATTGGGCTAACTTCATTTGAACCTGCCATACGTGTTGGGCTATCTCCATTTGACAAACATATTGGGCTATTATTATCACCCACATGTTGTTTTGGACTAACAATACCGTTGGACTTTTCATTTAAAATACAGTTGGGACTTTTCGTTTGCCGACCAGACTCCATCGATTCTGTAACTTTGCCATCATTAGGGTTTTTATCCCTCCAACAATCATCATCACGCTCATCACGCCTAGCACGTTCTTCAACATTGACTTCTTGGAACTGACTACTCGCCACGTGGCATTCCGATTCTCTGTCTTCATTGATTGGGCTGTCCCTTGGGTTATCCGGCTTGAATCCGGTACCGGAAAACCCATTGTCGACCGGAGAGTTGTTTTCTGGTAATTTTTCCTCAAATACACCAATACCTTCATACTCAGAGTCGAAATCACTTTCGTTGTAATCTTCATCAGAATTCTCGTATGTATCATCTATAAACTCATCATCTTCTAGACCATCATCGTTATAATTTAAATTGCCCAAGTCATTCTCAGGATTATTAATCTCCTTATTAACCTCCACCACATCTTCAACTTTTATCTCAACAGTCTGACTAGAATCTTCCTGAACATGAACTTCAAAACAAGCACCATTAGTTCCAAACCCAATTAACCCTTTATCATTAATAAATTCCATAGTTTTGGATAGTATGAGGACATGTCCAAAAACTAGGTTTTGATCTCCAACCAAGTGACAGTTTACTGTTTCTATTGTTTTGCCCCATTGGTTTGCAATGTTAGTGAAGGTTTTTTCATCCCAGCAAGTCACCGGTACCCCGAAAATCTTCACCCAAATCAACCTTTCCTTGATAACATGATGACTATTTAATAACCAAACTCTATTACACCATTTATGAATAGCATGCTCATTGTTGTTAATTATCCTTTTAGCTTCAAAGGATGAGTTGAAGATTAGCATAACTTCAAAACCTCCAAGATACTTGATATCACAGTTGATCATGCCTTCCGCCCTACACAAATCTTTTATTTGAGAGATAATCTTCCAATCCTTCAAAACACATATCAGCGAACGTTTGAATAGATCTTTGGAGAAGTTTTTATCTTGAATATTGATGAAACTAGGTTTGACTTCCTTTTCCATCCCACCTTTTTCTAACCCACATTTTTCTATCCCACCTTTTCCAGCAGAACTCTCTCCATTGTAAAAGTCCCTTTCACCCCTTTTGGCTTCATATTTTTTCTCCAGTTTTTGGCGCAGATCTGGTTTGAACAACTTATCTCTTAAATCTTCATCATTAACATTTGGTTTGGACAGCTTGTCCCTTAAATCTGCACCTCTAACTTTAATGCCAGCTACATCTCTATATTGTCTATGATCCCGAAAGTTATGCTCTTTGAAAGCAGCATGGATTCTTTCGTTAATGGTGCCCCGAGTGTCACCATTATTTGTATCTCTTCCTCTTGTGTATCCAATCTCTTTTCTCTCTGTTGCCTTAAAGATCTTAATGGGATAGTCATCAAAGTTGATGTTGCTGAGTGATAGAAGGAGTCGATCTGCATTGTTAACATTTCCAAATCTAACAAATGCATATCTGTGGCCGTCTTTGAGTTTTTTGGCAGCCATATACACATCCCTAATGTCACCATACGGTTTAAAGACTCTCCACAGATCCGCCACACTCCAATACTCCGGGAAATTGTAAAACATGAACGATGTTAATTGAATTCCGAATATCCTAGCTAGTCGATCTTGCATACCACCATTGGATTGATCTCGCTTGTGTGTGCCTGCCCATGTGCGATTTATGGTGTACTCTCTCCTAGCTCTCTCTCTCCTCTCTTTCTCTCTCACACACCCCATCTTTTTTGATAAATATAATTTGATAAGTCAATTAGTTAGAAGTTTATCTACTAATGAATTTGGCTATTCATGATCAATGTTAGGTGAAACGTACGAATATGGTTTATTAGCACTTTTATAAAGATTGAAAAATCAATCCATCTCTGTTGATTCATACGGAGTATTTGTTTTTGCCAAAATTACCGGTTATAATTAAAGATAAAATAAGGTTAATATTAACATATTACCTAATAGACAAAAGTTATGAATAGTACCAGGTGCATTTTCGACTTTTCACCTTTTTTTTATTTTTAATTTTAATTAAATTTCATTTACCAACAAAGGCCCTCACATTTTTTAGAAAAATTCAAATCGACCCCCCAAACAGGGGGTAAAGTGTCAAATAACCATTTTCATAAAAAATCATAAATAAACTTCACCCAAATATTCAACGGGTCATATCTTCTCGCTCGCAACGAGTTAAATTTTTCCGACACCATCGTTAAACTCGAAATAATTTTAGGAACACAATGTCACTAGCTATACGCAAAACGGACGCTTTTTAAAAAACGCTAAATATTTGGGGTACTTTTCGTACACGTTGATTTTGCGTTAAATTTTTAAAAGTCGACAATTCCATAGCGAAACGCGGAGATGCACATATATTGTTAATTTAAAATAACATTTAAATCTCTCACGGGTTATACCTTTTAGTTCGACTCGAGTTGCGCTTCAACGACATCATCGTTAGCCACAAAATAATTTTTACTAAACGCAATAAAATACATTAAAAATCAAACCCCAGCGCGAAACGAGAGTTCAATAACTAGTTTATACTACTAGGTACTAATTACCATCTCCATTGTCTAGTGATATTGAGTTAATTTATTGATATTGAGGTTGTGTATTTAAGTCGTAAGATGAGACAATTTATATGTATATATCAATCCACAACACTCCCAGCCAAAGGTTTGGGTCACCTTCAAAGGTTTGAATTAGTTGATTTGGTTTACTATTCATTTTTTTTTTAGTATGCACTTCCAAACCAAATCTTGTTTTTCTTCATCGCAAATTTTGAATTTTTGCTCCTATTATTTTCAACTTTGGTTCTCGTCAATTTTTCACTTTAGCTCCTTCTTCTTTTCTTTCAATTTCAATCCTCTCATTCTCTCACGATTCCACGTATTTTAATTTCTCACTTTACTCCTTTGTATTTCATACGGAGTGATGCCCCGTCCAAAACCGGTGTGTACGGATCATCAACAACAGGTCCATTACACGATATAACACTACATGCTGTTTTGAAACAAAGTTTGCATTCATGAAAAGATAACGTTTTTACCAACGTCAAATGTTTTACAAAGGTAACATGCTTCTACAAATAGAAAGCATTAACAAAAGTACGTGACACTAAGGTCATAACAAAACCATGGTTCGAAAATGACATAAGTAGTGAATGCAAAAATAAAAGTCCATGCTTGAGATATCTCTAGTAATGCAGCGGAAGTTTAACACAGCGAGTCTATAACAGCAGTCTGTTACAGCGGAAGCAAACTCGTCTAAGCACCTGAGAAATAACATGCTTAAAACGTCAACACGAATGTTGGTGAGCTATAGTTTTGTTGTAAACAGTAATGTAGACCACGGGATTTCGTATTCAAAACAGTATGAAAAGTATATGCTTAACCGTGGACACTTGGTAACTAACTTAACGTAAAATAATATATCACCCCCTAAAAGTACACTTGGCGAGTGCGTTAAAACAGACGAAGTATTAAACACCCGTTAAATGCTAGCGCGACTAGCCCGAGTGGGGATGTCAAACCTTATGGATCCATATCTAAGATTCGCGTCTACCGGTTCATAAACCAATAGTTAAACGTTACCGAGCTAAGGGGAAAATTTGTGCCGTTATATCACCCACACATATATAAAGTTTAAGTACTCGTGTCTAGTATGTAAAACATAAAAAGCGCATGTATTCTCAGTCCCAAAAATAGTTAAAGTAAAAAGGGGAGCGATAACTCACAGTGAATGTGCGGTAAAATCTATATGAAAACGTAAGCAAGTAGTAAGACGGTCCGAAAGGTCCTCAACCTAAGTCAAAGGTTACTAAGTCAGTAAATCGTCCCAAAAGGTTTAAAAGTACGTAACTTAAGTCTTAAGCATCATCATTATCATCGTTATCATCATATGTAAAAGATAAAGTAAAGTTTTCAACAAGAATAGAGATCGAAACAAAGGGCTGACTTCGGACAGCTGCTACGACCTCTATACAAACTGAAATGACGCGCGGCCAGTGGCCAAGGCTCCGTATGTGAGTCCTCTTACTGCTGTCAAATTTTCAGATCCTAACTCGATGTCGTTTGACCGTGGCGACGGTTCAAGCGCGAGTAGGTCAGAAATTTCAGCACGTCGTTACGAAGGCGTAGTGATTTTCGGAAGGCTATAAATCCTAAACCGTATATCGTATTTGTAGTGACCCGAACTTTTCCATGTTTATATATATATATTAAATGAAATTGTTATTTACATGATTAAGTGTTTCCAACATGTTAAGCAATCAAACTTGTTAAGACTTGATTAATTAAAATAGGTTTCATATAGACAATTGACCACCCAAGTTGACCGGTGATTCACGAACGTTAAAACTTGTAAAAACTATATGATGAAATATATATGGATATATATATATAGTTAACATGATATTATGATAAGTAAACATATCATTAAGTATATTAACAATGAACTACATATGTAAAAACAAGACTACCAACTTAATGATTCTGAAACGAGACATATATGTAACGATTATCGTTGGAACGACATTTAATGTATATATATCATATTAAGATATATTTATACATCATAATATCATGATAATATAATAATTTAAAATCTCATTTGATATTATAAACATTGGGTTAACAACACTTAACAAGATCGTTAACCTAAAGGTTTCAAAACAACACTTACATGTAACGACTAACGATGACTTAACGACTCAGTTAAAATGTATATACATGTAGTGTTTTAATATGTATTCATACACTTTTAAAAGACTTCAAGACACTTATCAAAATACTTCTACTTAACAAAAATGCTTACAATTACATCCTCGTTCAGTTTCATCAACAATTCTACTCGTATGCACCCGTATTCGTACTCGTACAATACACAGCTTTTAGATGTATGTACTATTGGTATATACACTCCAATGATCAGCTCTTAGCAGCTCATGTGAGTCACCTAACATATGTGGGAACCATCATTTGGCAACTAGCATGAAATATCTCATAAAATTACAAAAATATGAGTAATCATTCATGACTTATTTACATGAAAACAAAATTACATATCCTTTATATCTAATCCATACACCAACGACCAAAAACACCTACAAACACTTTCATTCTTCAATTTTCTTCATCTAATTGATCTCTCTCAAGTTCTATCTTCAAGTTCTAAGTGTTCTTCATAAATTCCAAAAGTTCTAGTTTCATAAAATCAAGAATACTTCCAAGATTGCAAGTTTACTTCCAAGTTTTCTAAATCCATTCCAAGTAATCATCCAAGATCAAGAAACCTTTGTTACTTACAGTAGGTTATATTTCTAATACAAGGTAATAATGATATTCAAACTTTAATTCAATTTCTATAACTATAACAATCTTATTTCGAGTGGAAATCTTACTTGAAATTGTTTTCGTGTCATGATTCTGCTTCAAGAACTTTCAAGCCATCCAAGGATCCTTTGAAGCTAGATCCATTTTTTTCATTTCCAGTAGGTTTATCCAAGGAACTTGAGGTAGTAATGATGTTCATAAAATCATTCGATTCATACATAAAAAAGCTGTCTTATTCAACGTTATAAACTTGTAATCACTAGAACATAGTTTAGTTAATTCTAAACTTGTTCGCAAATAAAGTTAATCCTTCTAAATAGACTTTTAAAATCAACTAAACACATGTTATATATCTATATGATATGCTAACTTAATGATTTAAAACCCGGAAACACGATAAACACCATAAAACTGGATATACGCCGTCGTAGTAAAACCGGGGGCTGTTTTGGTTGGGATAATTAAAAGCTAAGAAGAACTTTGATTTAAAAGCTATACTTCTGGAAAAATGATTTTTTTATGAACATGAAACTATATCCAAAAATCATGGTTAAACTCAAAGTGAAAGTATGTTTTTCAAAATGGTCATCAAGATGTCGTTCTTTCGACGGAAATGACTACCTCTTTCAAAAACGACTTGTAACTTGTATTTTCGACTATAAACTTATACTTTTTCTATTTAGATTCATAAAGTTAAGTTCAATACGAAACCGTGGCCACTGGAATCACTCAAAACGGATTAGAAACGAAGAAATGGCGAGTAAAACAAGATTGATAAAAACTACTCATTTTACCTACGTGAAAGTTAGTAATAAATCTATTCCAACCATAACCTAATCAACTTATATTGTATATTGTGTAATCTTGAGATACCATAGACACGTATACAATGTTTCGACCTATCATGTCGACCCATCTATATATATTGCGGAACAACCATAGACACTCTATATGTGAATGTTGGAGTTAGCTATACAGGGTTGAGGTTGATTCCAAAATATATATAGTTTGAGTTGTGATCAATACTGAGATACGTATACACTGGGTCGTGGATTGATTCAAGATAATATTTATCGATTTATTTCTGTACATCTAACTGTGGACAACTAGTTATAGGTTACTAACGAGGACAGCTGACTTAATAAACTTAAAACATCAAAATGTATTAAAAGTATTGTAAATATATTTTGAACATACTTTGATATATATGTATATATTGTTATAGGTTCGTGAATCAACCAGTGGCCAAGTCTTACTTCCCGACGAAGTAAAAATCTGTGAAAGTGAGTTATAGTCCCACTTTTAAAATCTAATATTTTTGGGATGAGAATACATGCAGGTTTTATAAAATGATTTACAAAATAGACACAAGTACATGAAACTACATTCTATGGTTGAATTATCGAAATCGAATATGCCCCTTTTTATTAAGTCTGGTAATCTAAGAATTAGGGAACAGACACCCTAATTGACGCGAATCGTAAAGATAGATCTATTGGGCCTAACAAACCCCATCCAAAGTACCGGATGCTTTAGTAATTCGAAATTTATATCATATCCGAAGGGTGTCCCGGAATGATGGGGATATTCTTATATATGCATCTTGTTAATGTCGGTTACCAGGTGTTCACCATATGAATGATTTTTATCTCTATGTATGGGATGTGTATTGAAATATGAAATCTTGTGGTCTATTATTATGATTTGATAATATATATGTTAAACCTATAACTCACCAACATTTTTGTTGACGTTTTAAGCATGTTTATTCTCAGGTGATTATTAAGAGCTTCCGCTGTCGCATACTTAAATAAGGACGAGATTTGGAGTCCATGCTTGTATGATATTGTGTAAAAACTGCATTCAAGAAACTTATTTCGTTGTAACATATTTGTATTGTAAACCATTATGTAATGGTCGCGTGTAAACAGGATATTTTAGATTATCATTATTTGATAATCTACGTAAAGCTTTTTAAACCTTTATTGATGAAATAAAGGTTATGGTTTGTTTTAAAATGAATGCAGTCTTTGAAAAACGTCTCATATAGAGGTCAAAACCTCGCAACGAAATCAATTAATATGGAACGTTTTTAATCAATAAGAACGGGACATTTCAGTTGGTATCCGAGCGTTGGTCTTAGAGAACCAGAAAATTTGCATTGGTGTGTCTTATCGAGTTTGTTAGGATGCATTAGTGAGTCTGGACTTCGACCGTGTTTTCTTTAAAAATGATTGCTTAACATTTTGTTGGAAACTATATATTATTAACATATATATATTATGTGATATATTAATATCTTAACATGTTTGATATTGTGTGATAGATGTCTACCTCTAGCACAAATCCCATTGACTCCCCTAATAATAACGAAGAGTCGAATATATATTGGACTGATTCACAAGTTCCCGAAGAGGAACCGGAAGAAGAATCAGAACCGGAAAAAGAATCAGAACCGGAAGAGGAGGAACCGGAGGAGGAAATAGAACCGGTGGGGGAAATAATAAAACGGTTAAGTAAAAGAAAATCCTCAACCAACCGACCAAGGTTAATTATGGTCAATGGTGTTTCCGCCAAGGAAGCAAAATATTGGGAGGATTACCAATTCTCCGATGAATCGGATTCCGACGAGAATTCCGATGATGTTATAGAAATTACCCCAACTGAATTTAAAAAGGCAAAAGAAAATAATAAGGGAAAGGGCATAAAAATAGAGAAATCTAAATCCAACCCCGATGAACTTTATATGTATCATCAACCCCCGAAGTCCTTAAGTTGTAACAATGACCCGGGAACCTCTAAACCACCAGGTTTTTCTAAACCGTTGTGGAAAACGACAGCTAGTATTAGGGGAACATCATATATCCCTAGAAACTTGGCAAAACGAACCAAAACCGAAGAAGAAGAAACGAGCGAGTCAGAATAAGATAGTTGTATTCGTGTGGTGTAATATATGTAATATAATGTGCTTATGCTTTATGATATATGTAAAAATTGCTTGCATTAATAAGTATTTTTTTTTTATGAATCTAACTCTTGTCTATTTTAAAGTATAAAAACACAAAATGGATAGACAACCCAATATTTTAAGAGACCTACTCGGAGACATGATTGATGAAATCTTGTCTAGAGTCGGTCAGAATTCTTCGGCACAACTATTTACGGCGAAATCAGTTTGTAAGACATTCGAAGAACGTTCCAAGAATGTCTTGGTTTATAAGAGACTTTCGTTTGAAATATGGGGGATATCACATTGGAAAACCCATAAGTTACGATGTGTTTACTTTGACGCATATATTGCGGAGAACCCAAATGCTATTTTACGCAACGGGTTAAGAAATTATTTTGACTCAATGTATCCGAATATAGGACTTCATGATTTAGAAAAAGCGGCTACCATGCAACATAAAGAAGCATGCTATGCTTACGGGTTAGTAATGTTCGCTTCTCACCAAAGTGAGAAAAAGAACATCGGGCTACAACTATTAAACAAAACGTTCCCACAAGTGACGGAGTCGGTAATTGGGGTAAGAAATGAGGTTTTTAGGTTATTACGAGACTGTTGGTCATTACGTAACCCTCGTCCCTTTGACGACATTACAACACGCTGTCTTATCAACGGCCATAACGGTTATGTTCCACAAGACCAAGGATGGGAAGTAGTCCTAGTAAAACCAGAATGCATGACTTGTTTCTGGACGTATGAATTACGTGTCTTTATTGCCTTTGCTGAAAAACTTGTGTACTAGCTAGAATTATCTTCACAACTATCTTGTATCAAAGTTATTGTGTGCTATATTTCATGCTTTATGTAAAATAAGCAGTATTGTAAGTTTGTAAAATATTGTATAAAAGTTTGAACGCGAAATATTATTATAATCAGTTTTTCATATAGAATTGTAGTAGTTGAATTGTATATTAGCTACTAAGTATGAACTTAACGGGTAGGTACTACCCGAATTTAAACTTATAAAACGCTAATATGAAGAAAAAGCTTTTATAAATGAGTTCATATTATGCTACGAAATACTATTAACTACTCTTAATATTCTGTATGATTAACTTGTTCCATTTGACCATTTTGAAGGAAATGGCACCGATTACTCGACACACCGTGAATATGAATGAAGAGGAATTCTGTACTTTTCTAGCTTCAAACATAGCTGCAGTACAGGCTGCGCTACATACCAACAATAACTTTGGATCTAGCAGTACAGGAAATCGTGTAGGATGCACCTACAAAGAATTCACTGCCTGCAAACCTTTGGAATTTGATGGAACCGAAGGACCGATCGGATTGAAACGATGGACTGAGAAGATCGAATCGGTGTTTGCCATAAGTAAGTGTATTGAAGAGGACAAAGTGAAGTACGCTACGCATACCTTCACAGGTTCTGCGTTAACATGGTGGAATACCTATCTAGAACAAGTGGGACAAGATGATGCTTACGCACTACCGTGGTCAGCATTCAAGCACTTGATGAACGAGAAGTACCGTCCCAGAACCGAGGTCAATAAGCTCAAGAAAGAACTTAGAGGGTTACGAACCCAAGGATTTGATATTACCACGTACGAAAGACGATTCATAGAATTATGCCTATTGTGTCCGGGAGCGTTCGAAGATGAGGAAGAGAAGATCGACGCGTTTGTGAAAGGATTACCGGAAAGAATCCAAGAAGATATAAGTTCACACGAGCCCGCCTCCATACAACAGGCATGTAGAATGGCTCACAAACTAGTGAACCAGATTGAAGAAAGAATTAAAGAACAGACTACTGAAGAGGCCAATGTGAAGCAAGTCAAAAGAAAGTGGGAGGAAAACGGTGATAAGAATCACTAATACAACAACAACAGCAATTACAACAATAATCGCAACAATTATCCCAACAATCGCAACATCAATCGCAACTACAACAAACGGCCCAACAACAACAACAACAACAACAACAACAACAGCAACTACAACAATCATCCCAACAACAATAATAACCGCAACAACAACAACAATCAGAAGCAACTATGCCAAAGGTGTGAAAAGCATCACTCGGGGTTCTGTACCAAATTTTGCAACAAGTGTAAAAGAAATGGTCATAGCGCGGCGAAGTGTGAGGTCTACGGACCAGGGGTTAACAGAACGAAAGGAACAAATGGTGTCGGAACGAGTAACGGCGGAGCAAGTAGTGTCGGAGCAAGTTATGCCAATGTAGTTTGTTATAAATGTGGACAACCGGGCCACATTATTAGAAATTGCCCGAACCAGGAGAACACGAATGGACAAGGCCGCGGAAGAGTTTTCAATATTAATGCGGTAGAGGCACAGGAAGACCCGGAGCTTGTTACGGGTACGTTTCTTATTGACAATAAATCTGCTTACGTTTTATTTGATTTTAGGTGCGGATAGAAGCTATATGAGTAGAGATTTTTGTGCTAAATTAAGTTGTCCATTAACGCCGTTGGATAGTAAATTTTTACTCGAATTACCAAACGGTAAATTAATTTCAGCAGATAATATATGCCGGAATCGAGAAATTAAACTGGGTAGCGAAATATTTAAGATTGACTTGATACCAGTAGAGTTAGGGAGTTTTGATGTGATAATCAGTATGGACTGGTTGAAAGAAGTGAAAGCAGAGATCGTTTGTTACAAAAATGCAATTCGCATTATACGAGAAAAAGGAAAACCCTTAATGGTGTACGGAGAAAAGGGCAACATGAAGCTACATCTTATTCGTAATTTGAAGGCACAAAAACTAATAAGAAAAGGTTGCTATGCTGTTCTAGCACACGTCGAGAAAGTACAAACTGAAGAAAAGAGCATCAATGATGTTCCCGTCACAAAAGAATTTCCCGATGTATTTCCGAAAGAATTACCGGGATTACCCCCACATCGAACCGTTGAATTTCAAATAGATCTTGTACCAGGAGCTGCACCAATAGCTCGTGCTCCTTACAGACTCGCACCCAGCGAGATGAAAGAACTGCAAAGCCAATTACAAGAACTTTTAGAGCGTGGTTTCATTCGACCAAGCACATCACCGTGGGGAGCTCCTGTTTTGTTTGTCAAGAAGAAAGATGGTACATTCAGGTTGTGTATCGACTACCAAGAGTTGAACAAACTTACCATCAAGAACCGCTACCCACTACCGATAATCGACGACTTATTTGATCAACTACAAGGCTCGTCTATTTATTCAAAGATTGACTTACGTTCCGGGTATCATCAAATGCGGGTGAAAGAAGATGATATTCCAAAGACTGCTTTCAGAACACGTTACGGTCATTACGAGTTTATGGTCATGCCGTTTGGTTTAACTAATGCACCAGCTGTGTTCATGGACCTTATGAACCGAGTGTGTGGACCATACCTTGACAAGTTTGTCATTGTTTTCATTGATGACATACTTATTTACTCAAAGAATGACCAAGAACACGGTGAACATTTGAGAAAGGTGTTAGAAGTATTGAGGAAGGAAGAATTGTACGCTAAATTTTCAAAGTGTGCATTTTGATTGGAAGAAGTTCAATTCCTCGGTCACATAGTGAACAAAGAAGGTATTAAGGTGGATCCGGCAAAGATAGAAACTGTTGAAAAGTGGGAAACCCCGAAAACTCCGAAACACATACGCCAGTTTTTAGGACTAGCTGGTTACCACCGAAGGTTCATCTAAGACTTTTCCAGAATAGCAAAACCCTTGACTGCATTAACTCATAAAGGGAAGAAATTTGAATGGAAGGATGAACAAGAGAAAGCGTTTTAGTTATTGAAGAAAAAGCTAACTACGGCACCTATATTGTCATTGCCTGAAGGGAATGATGATTTTGTGATTTATTGTAACGCATCAAAGCAAGGTCTCGGTTGTGTATTAATGCAACGAACGAATGATTGCTTATGCGTCTAGACAATTGAAGATTCACGAACAAAATTATACGACGCATGATTTGGAATTAGGCGCGGTTGTTTTTGCATTAAAGACTTGGAGGCACTACTTATATGGGGTCAAAAGTATTATATATACCGACCACAAAAGTCTTCAACACATATTTAATTAGAAACAACTGAATATGAGGCAGCGTAAGTGGATTGAATTATTGAATGATTACGACTTTGAGATTCGTTACCACCCAGGGAAGGCAAATGTGGTAGCCGATGCCTTGAGCAGGAAGGACAGAGAACCCATTCGAGTAAAATCTATGAATATAATGATTCATAATAACCTTACTACTCAAATAAAGGAGGCGCAACAAGGAGTTTTAAAAGAAGGAAATTTAAAGGATGAAATACCCAAAGGATCGGAGCAGCATCTTAATATTCGGGAAGACAGAACCCGGTATAGGGCTGAAAGGATTTGGGTACCAAAATTTGGAGATATGAGAGAAATGGTACTTAGAGAAGCTCATAAAACCAGATACCCGATACATCCTGGAACGGGGAAGATGTACAAGGATCTCAAGAAACATTTTTGGTGGCCGGGTATGAAAGCCGATGTTGCTAAATACGTAGGAGAATGTTTGACGTGTTCTAAGGTCAAAGCTGAGCATCAGAAACCATCAGGTCTACTTCAACAACCCGAAATCCCGGAATGGAAATGGGAAAACATTACCATGGATTTCATCACTAAATTGCCAAGGACTGCAAGTGGTTTTGATACTATTTGGGTAATAGTTGATCGTCTCACCAAATTAGCACACTTCCTACCAATAAGAAAAGATGACAAGATGGAGAAGTTAGCACGACTGTATTTGAAGGAAGTCGTCTCCAGACATGGAATACCAATCTCTATTATCTCTGATAGGGATGGCAGATTTATTTCAAGATTCTGGCAGACATTACAGCAAGCATTAGGAACTCGTCTAGACATGAGTACTGCCTATCATCCACAAACTGATGGGCAGAGCGAAAGGACGATACAAATGCTTGAAGACATGCTACGAGCATGTGTTATTGATTTTGGAAACAGTTGGGATCGACATCTACCGTTAGCAGAATTTTCCTACAACAACAGCTACCATTCAAGCATTGAGATGGCGCCGTTTGAAGCACTTTATGGTAGAAAGTGCAGGTCTCTGATTTGTTGGAGTGAAGTGGGGGATAGACAGATTACGGGTCCGGAGATAATACAAGAAACTACCAAGAAGATCATCCAAATTCAACAACGGTTGAAAACCGCCCAAAGTCGACAAAAGAGCTACGCTGACATTAAAAGAAAAGATATAGAATTTGAAATTGGAGAGATGGTCATGCTTAAAGTTGCACCTTGGAAAGGCGTTGTTCGATTTGGTAAATGAGGGAAATTAAATCCAAGGTATATTGGACCATTCAAGATTATTGATCGTGTCGGACTAGTAGCTTACCGACTTGAATTACCTCAACAACTTGCGGCTGTACATAACACTTTCCACGTCTCGAATTTGAAGAAATGTTTTGCTAAAGAAGATCTCACTATTCCATTATATGAAATCCAAATCAACGAAAAACTTCAATTCATCGAAGAACCTGTCGAAATAATGGATCGTGAGGTTAAAAGACTTAAGAAAAACAAGATACCAATTGTTAAGGTTCAATGGAATGCTCGTAGAGGACCCGAGTTCACTGGGAATGAGAAGATCAGATGAAGAAGAAATACCCGCATTTATTTTCAGAAGATACGTCAACACCTCCAACTGCTTAAAATTTCGGGACGAAATTTATTTAACGGGTAGGTACTGTAGTGACCCGAACTTTTCCATGTTTATATATATATTAAATGAAATTGTTATTTACATGATTAAGTGTTTCCAACATGTTAAGCAATCAAACTTGTTAAGACTTGATTAATTAAAATAGGTTTCATACAGACAATTGACCACCCAAGTTGACCGGTGATTCACGAACGTTAAAACTTGTAAAAACTATGTGATGAAATATATATGGATATATATATAGTTAACATGATATTATGATAATTAAACATATCATTAAGTATATTAACAATGAACTACATATGTAAAAACATGACTACTAACTTAATGATTTTGAAACGAGACATATATGTAACGATTATCGTTGTAACGACATTTAATGTATATATATCATATTAAGAGATATTTATACATCATAATATCATGATAATATAATAATTTAAAATCTCATTTGATATTATAAACATTGGGTTAACAACACTTAACAAGATCGTTAACCTAAAGGTTTCAAAACAACACTTACATGTAACGACTAACGATGACTTAACGACTCAGTTAAAATGTATATACATGTAGTGTTTTAATATGTATTCATACACTTTTGAAAGGCGTTAAGACACTTATCAAAATACTTCTACTTAACAAAAATGCTTACAATTACATCCTCGTTCAGTTTCATCAACAATTCTACTCGTATGCACCCGTATTCGTACTCGTACAATACACAACTTTTAGATGTATGTACTATTGGTATATACACTCCAATGATCAGCTCTTAGCAGCCCATGAGAGTCACCTAACACATGTGGGAACCATAATTTGGCAACTAGCATGAAATATCTCATAAAATTACAAAAATATGAGTAATCATTCATGACTTATTTACATGAAAACAAAATTACATATCCTTTATATCTAATTTTAACGCCTTGATTCGAGTAAAAATTTTTTTTTTTTTTTTTGAAAAGTTAAGTCACTGGCCGGACAAGGCTTATGCCGCGGCGCGGCAAGCCTTGTCGCGGCGCGACACAACACAGGAAATTTTAGACTCCTTAACCTTGCTTCTGTTCCCAACTTCAGTTATATGCCGCGGCGCGGACCCCTTTGCCGCGGCGCGACATAACCCTAATCCGGGTGCCTGACCTGCAACATTGTATTTAAACCAACTTTTGCACGTTCCATCATTCTCAAACACATTTAAAACAACCAAATTCATACACAAACTTAAGATTCAGTTTCTAACATCGTATACCATCTAATAACAACATTTAGACATCAAACGTGTTTTCATGAAACAAAACCATCATTTGGTCCCAAATTCAATAATGACAAACATGACACTTCAAATACATGGCGTTTGATAAGCGGTAACCATAGAGCGTGATTACAACAGGGACTTGCAATACCACTTACGCTAATGCCAATGCTCCTCCAGCTCTTCACACGGGTTCCTTACCTTCTCGATGAACCTTAACACCTAAAACATAAAACATCATGGGGGTAAGCTTTTACACTTAGTGAGTTATAGGAAAGTAACAAAACACAAAACATAAATCATTTGGGCATAATCAAAACACTTATCCTTCAACCCTTAGATTGCTTGCATACCTTCGGATCCGATCATTCATACCATAGGCATGACTTACTAGGCCGAACCTAGTAATCATGTCTAAGCTAAACATAGACATACTAAATATGCCTAAGCTATCATCATCTCATACATAGACACCCGAAGTGTCTAAGCTAACATGAACCATAGGCAAGATTACTAGCAATGTAATAACCTTGCCTAAGCTAAGCATCATCCATAGACACAACTATTGAGCTAACCCAATAGTTCTATCTAAGCTACGTAACTAGTGCACTTAGTCGTTACTCTCTTGCACGGATGCAATCCGAGAACACTAAGCCACTCTTGACCCGCCCATATTACCCCCTATAAACTCACCTTGCTTAATTGAATTTCCTTGGTCACTTGTAACTTCTTTTCCTTGATTAGCACCTATACATGAGCTAATCTCATTAATCACATAACTAAATCAAAATCACAACTTTCTTGAATCATTACGTCATTCATACTTACACTTACACTTTACCCCCTAATCACAACATACATTCATTCATACTTTCTAACTTTGAACTCATCTTTTCTAAAACAAGCATGTTACCAATCAAACATCACATTTTAATCATGTATATTACTAACTCATCACTTTTAGCTTTATCATGCAACTTTTCCTTTAATCCTTTCATTAAACATCAAATGTGCATAATAATTCAATTTCATTACTAACACCATTAACTTATCAAATTATCAATTTCTATAACTTATGACTATAACAAAAGTTCATACATGAGCATCCTTCATCAAAATTTCTAGCTAGAACACAAAATCATCTCATTGAGGCATTTTAACAAACACTTGGTGTGCATGACTAGAAATCTAACTAGAACATCATCATTCTCACCATAATCATGCCATAAATCTATAATGCAAGTTCATACATGTAATTACTTCCAAAATCAACAACAAATCCATACTAACTCATCCAAATGTGCACAATTTAACAAATAGCAACTTTCTTAAGCATAATCTCATCATTAGCATACAATGCAAGCAATAATTAGACACAAAATCCATACCTTGTCTTTTAGAGTTTTAAGAACCCTAATTGTGCACAATGAAGATGAAATTGGAAGATTAGAGCTTGCTAAAGTGATTAGGGTGTGTTAGATTTCACAAATTCAAGCTTGCATGAGTTAAATTTCAACAAATGATGGATCCTCCTTCTTCCCTTGCAAATGTCGACATACACAACCCAGGAGCACTCTCTGTATATTATTTTTTTGTGAATAATAATCAATTTCCAGCATTTCTAATTTCTTTTATTAAAACAACTATGGCATAATTGCAATTTCTACCCTCCCCATGTAAACTATAGTTAAGGAGGTCCTAAATCATAACCTTGCATCTTTAGTCCCTTGAAACTTAACTAACAACATTAACTTTCGTCCATTTAACATAAAATATCCTTTACCATTAATTTCTTAGCAATAAAATTTTACATAAAATAATACCTTAAATATTTGGGGTGTTACAACTCTCCCCCTCTTGGATTGTTCGCGTCCTCGCGAACCATTCTTGATGCAACGCCGGATAATATTTTATGAGCCATTCTTCGGGTTCCCATGTGCATTCGGAACCTTTTCTAAATTGCCATAATACCTTCAACAATATAACCGACTTATTTCTCAAGTGCTTAACCTTTTGATCCAAAATCTTTACCGGCTTCTCCGCATATCTTAACTTATTATCGACCTCAATTTCATTCAAAGGAACATAGGTTGAATCATCCGCCAAACACTTTCTCAATTGTGACACGTGAAACGTGTCATGTATATTACTCAATTCATCGGGTAAAGCCAAACGGTAGGCTACCTTCCCAACTTTCGCCACTATCTCAAATGGTCCCACGAACCTTGGACCCAATTTTCCCCTCTTTCTAAAACGGATGATGCCTTTCCATGGAGAAACTTTTAGCATCACTTTATCACCTACTTGAAATTCTATCGGCTTTCTCCTCTTATCAACATATGACTTTTGTCTATCTTGTGCCGCCTTCATTCTTTCACGAATTTGATCAATCATCTCGGTGGTTTGTTGCACTATTTCCGTGCTTCCCAATTCTCGTTGACCTACCTCGCCCCAACAAATCGGGGTTCTACACCTCCTTCCATACAACATCTCATATGGTGCCATTCCAATTGTAGAGTGATAACTATTGTTGTATGAAAATTCAACTAAAGGTAAGTGAGTATCCCAACTACCACCAAAATCGATAACACATGCTCTTAACATATCCTCGAGAGTTTGTATAGTCCGCTCACTTTGACCATCCGTTTGCGGGTGAAACGCGGTACTTACATGTAACTTAGTACCCATTTCCTCTTGAAATTTCCTCCAATATCGAGATGTAAATCGAGTGTCTCTATCCGAAACTATGGAAACCGGCACTCCATGCCTTGCAACAACTTCTTTCATATACAACTTAGACATTGCTTCCGATGACGAAGCTTCTCTTATTGCCAAAAATAATGCACTCTTAGTCAATCTATCAACAATAACCCAAATTGCATCGTGTTGTCTAGGGGTCTTAGGCAACTTAGTCACTAAATCCATCGTAATATGCTCCCATTTCCACACCGGTACCTCTAAAGGTTGCATTTCACCGTAGGGCATTTGATGATCGGCTTTCACTTGAAGACAAGTAAGACACTTGTGCACATACTTAACTATATCCCTCTTCATTCCCGGCCACCAATAGTCTTTCCTTAAATCTCTATACATTTTCGTAGCACCGGGGTGAATCGAATACTTAGACTTGTGAGCTAAGTCAAGGAGCTCACTTCTAACATCACTTTGCAAAGGTACCCAAATTCTCCCATATCTAAGCCTTAAACCACGAGAATCTACCACAAAATCGTCAACTTGCCCCTTGATTCTTTCTTTTCTCACGTTTTCGGGCGATAATGCTTCACCTTGTGCAACACGAATATCATCAAATATTTGAGGTGATATTACCATAGCCAAGCTTGTTATCTTAATCGGTTGATGACTTGACTTCCTACTAAGAGCATCCGCTACTACATTCGCTTTTCCGGGGTGATATAAGATCTCACAATCATAATCTTTCACCAAATCGAGACCTCTCCTTTGCCTATCGTTCAAATCCCTTTGATCAAACAAATACTTTAAGTTCTTATGATCGGTATAAATGGAAAACTTAACACCATAAAGATAATGACGCCAAATCTTTAGAGCAAAAACCACGGCCGTCAATTCTAAATCATGCGTAGGATAGCGTTTCTCGTGTTCCTTCAATTGTCGGGAAGCATAAGCTATGACCTTCCCATTTTGCATCAATACACACCCTAAGCCTTTCTTAGAAGCATCACAATAAACCGTCATGTTCTCATTCCCTTCCGGTAAAACCAATATGGGAGCTTGAACGAGCTTTTCCTTAAGGAGTTGAAACGCTTGTTCTTGCTTTTCTTCCCATCTCCATGGCACACTTTTACGAGTCAACTTGGTGAGTGGGGTGGCTATTCTAGAAAAATCTTGTATAAATCGCCGATAATACCCCGCTAAACCTAGAAAACTCCTAACCTCGGTAGGATTCGTAGGTGGTCCCCATCTCATAATTGCCTCTATCTTCACCGGATCAACACAAATACCCTTCTTGTTAATGACATGGCCCAAAAATTGAACTTCACGAAGCCAAAACTCGCACTTAGAGAACTTAGCAAACAATCTTTCCCTTCTTAAAGTCTCTAATACTTGTCTTAAATGTACCGTATGTTCCTCTTCACTCTTAGAATATATCAAAATGTCATCAATGAACACAATTACAAACCTATCAAGCATCGGTCGACAAACTCTATTCATCAAATCCATAAACGCGGCCGGAGCATTTGTTAATCCAAACGGCATAACCACAAACTCATAATGACCATACCTTGTTCGAAAAGCTGTTTTAGGGACATCTTCTTCCCTCACCTTCAATTGATGGTAACCCGACCTCAAATCTATCTTTGAAAAGAAACTTGCACCTTGCAATTGATCAAACAAATCGTCTATCCTCGGCAACGGATACTTATTCTTAATAGTGACTTTATTCAATTCTCGATAATCAATACACATTCTCATAGTTCCATCCTTCTTTTTCACAAATAAAACCGGAGCTCCCCAAGGTGAACTACTAGGGCGTATAAAACCTTTATCTATCAAATCTTGCAATTGAGTCATCATTTCTCTCATTTCCGATGGGGCTAATCGATATGGAGCTTTGGCAATTGGCGTGGCCCCGGGTATCAAATCTATTCTAAACTCTACCTCTCGCTCGGGAGGTACACCGGGCAATTCACTTGGAAACACATCCGGAAACTCGTTAACTATTGGTACATCATCTAATTCAACAACCTTTTTCAAATCATCAACAACATGTGCCAAAAACGCACAACACCCATGAGACAAAAATCTTTTAGCCTTAGCATATGTGCATATAGGAATTGCACGCCTAGCTCGTTCCCCATAAATCCATATAACTTTTCCACTTGGTGATTGAACTAACACTATTTTCTTACGACACAAAATTATCCCCTCATTGTTATCTAGCCAATCCATGCCCACAATTACTTGAAATTCACCCATTTGCATGGGTATTAAATCAATGACAAACTTTTCATCATCCAAAATAATTTCACACCCCTTAATGATACTATACACCATCACGGTCTTATTATCCGCTATTTCAACCTCTAATGGGTGTTCTAACATACTTGGGGTCATATTAAAATGCTTACAAAAAGAATATGATACAAACGACCGCGTAGCACCGGAATCAAACAAAACATGCGCAGGTAAAGAGTTTACAATAAAGGTACCTGACACCACATTTTGGGACTCCTTCGCTTCGAGTGCGGTAATCTGATGAGCTCGGGCCCTTGGTCGGCTATCACTAGTCTTCGGTTCCGTCTTAACCTCTTTCTTAACACTACCACTAGCTAAATCCTTCTTGTATTCCGGACATTCGGCTTGAAAGTGACCTTTCTCAAAACAATAGTAACATTGCTTACCTTTCTTAGGGCATTCGGCGGCCCTATGACCCGGCCTCCCGCAAGAGTAACAATCGGTGGTACCCGCTTTACATTCACCCGTATGATTCTTACCACACCTGGTACACGACTTGGCTTCTTTCCCACCGCTCTTACCCGACACAAAACCCCCTTTTGACTTGTGCGGGGATTCGAAACCAAACTTACCCTTTTTCGGACTAACATTTTGCATTACCTTGGAGTCTTGATCTAACTTTCGCTTGAACGCCGCCTTCTTCCTAAGTTCATGTTCTCTAACAAGTGCTCGATTCATCATCTCGGCTAAAGTCTTATACGTACTCTTATCGATAAACTCACTTATTTCGGGATTCAACTTTTCATGATAATGATCCATCATCAACTTGGGACTTGACACGAAGTCCGGACAAAAACGAGACTTATCATTAAACTCGGCATTAAACTCGGTCACCGACTTACCTCCATGCTCTATATTCATAAACTCGGATTTCAACCTACTAACCTCGGCGGGTGGAGCAAATTGGGTCATAAACATTTCACGGAACTTGTCCCATGAGAAACTCGTAGCCACGTCTCGCCCATGAGACTTAACTATAAAATTCCACCACTCGTATCCACTACCCTTCATTTGATGAGCCGCATAAATTACCTTCAAATGTTCGGGGCATTCACACAACATGAAGGTTTCTTCAATCTCATCAATCCATCTTTGACTAACAATAGGGTCAACCTTACCATGAAACTCGGGAGGATGGCAATTTGCGAAGTTCTTATATTCAAAACGGTCATCCTTTCTCTTAGGGGCTTCTACCTCTTCTTGCCTTACTCCACTTCCCCCTTCACCTCTTAAGGTAGGGTTATTAGCAACAAAAGTCTTTAACTTCTCATCTAATTGATCATTGATCAACGTCTTAATCTTCTCTAACAAAGTTGGAGTATAACGTATCAAGGCTTGCCCTATTTGCCCCGAAATGTCATTTGGCATGTTAACTTCTCCCGATTCGTTTTGAGAGTCTTCTATAGACTCCGCGGATGGGGTGCGGACGTACTCATCATCCTCATCTTGACCTCGGTTTGGTGATACAATAGCCATTTCTAAAAAAAATTACATTCAACCCATTAGTTCAAATACCGATAACACCATTATTCAACAAAACCAAACCATTCGAAAGAATTCCTAACTCGATTCACCATGACTATAGTAGACGTTCATGTGTACTAAAATGAAGTAATAACAATGGCCTGTTGTTGTTACACCATTTCATTACACATTAAGTCCACTATGACATCATGGCTAACGGGTATCAAACTCCTTTCATAGATCAATCATTATACTACGGGTCTAGTCGATGACTCTACCCTATGGAGCATGGCACAACTATACGACTATAACACTTATGCAAGTCCTAAACCGCTTATCCTTTCACAACAATGGTTTAAGCCTAGATAATCCCTATCGTGGATTACCCAAGTCCCTTAAACCACAGCTCTGATACCAACTTTTAACGCCTTGATTCGAGTAAAATTTTTTTTTTTTTTTTTTGAAAAGTTAAGTCACTGGCCGGACAAGGCTTATGCCGCGGCGCGGCAAGCCTTGTCGCGGCGCGACACAACACAGGAAATTTTAGACTCCTTAACCTTGCTTCTGTTCCCAACTTCAGTTATATGCCGCGGCGCGGACCCCTTTGCCGCGGCGCGACATAACCCTAATCCGGGTGCCTGACCTGCAACATTGTATTTAAACCAACTTTTGCACGTTCCATCATTCTCAAACACATTTAAAACAACCAAATTCATACACAAACTTAAGATTCAGTTTCTAACATCGTATACCATCTAATAACAACATTTAGACATCAAACGTGTTTTCATGAAACAAAACCATCATTTGGTCCCAAATTCAATAATGACAAACATGACACTTCAAATACATGGCGTTTGATAAGCGGTAACCATAGAGCGTGATTACAAAAGGGACTTGCAATACCACTTACGCTAATGCCAATGCTCCTCCAGCTCTTCACACGGGTTCCTTACCTTCTCGATGAACCTTAACACCTAAAACATAAAACATCATGGGGGTAAGCTTTTACACTTAGTGAGTTATAGGAAAGTAACAAAACACAAAACATAAATCATTTGGGCATAATCAAAACACTTATCCTTCAACCCTTAGATTGCTTGCATACCTTCGGATCCGATCATTCATACCATAGGCATGACTTACTAGGCCGAACCTAGTAATCATGTCTAAGCTAAACATAGACATACTAAATATGCCTAAGCTATCATCATCTCATACATAGACACCCGAAGTGTCTAAGCTAACATGAACCATAGGCAAGATTACTAGCAATGTAATAACCTTGCCTAAGCTAAGCATCATCCATAGACACAACTATTGAGCTAACCCAATAGTTCTATCTAAGCTACGTAACTAGTGCACTTAGTCGTTACTCTCTTGCACGGATGCAATCCGAGAACACTAAGCCACTCTTGACCCGCCCATATTACCCCCTATAAACTCACCTTGCTTAATTGAATTTCCTTGGTCACTTGTAACTTCTTTTCCTTGATTAGCACCTATACATGAGCTAATCTCATTAATCACATAACTAAATCAAAATCACAACTTTCTTGAATCATTACGTCATTCATACTTACACTTACACTTTACCCCCTAATCACAACATACATTCATTCATACTTTCTAACTTTGAACTCATCTTTTCTAAAACAAGCATGTTACCAATCAAACATCACATTTTAATCATGTATATTACTAACTCATCACTTTTAGCTTTATCATGCAACTTTTCCTTTAATCCTTTCATTAAACATCAAATGTGCATAATAATTCAATTTCATTACTAACACCATTAACTTATCAAATTATCAATTTCTATAACTTATGACTATAACAAAAGTTCATACATGAGCATCCTTCATCAAAATTTCTAGCTAGAACACAAAATCATCTCATTGAGGCATTTTAACAAACACTTGGTGTGCATGACTAGAAATCTAACTAGAACATCATCATTCTCACCATAATCATGCCATAAATCTATAATGCAAGTTCATACATGTAATTACTTCCAAAATCAACAACAAATCCATACTAACTCATCCAAATGTGCACAATTTAACAAATAGCAACTTTCTTAAGCATAATCTCATCATTAGCATACAATGCAAGCAATAATTAGACACAAAATCCATACCTTGTCTTTTAGAGTTTTAAGAACCCTAATTGTGCACAATGAAGATGAAATTGGAAGATTAGAGCTTGCTAAAGTGATTAGGGTGTGTTAGATTTCACAAATTCAAGCTTGCATGAGTTAAATTTCAACAAATGATGGATCCTCCTTCTTCCCTTGCAAATGTCGACATACACAACCCAGGAGCACTCTCTGTATATTATTTTTTTGTGAATAATAATCAATTTCCAGCATTTCTAATTTCTTTTATTAAAACAACTATGGCATAATTGCAATTTCTACCCTCCCCATGTAAACTATAGTTAAGGAGGTCCTAAATCATAACCTTGCATCTTTAGTCCCTTGAAACTTAACTAACAACATTAACTTTCGTCCATTTAACATAAAATATCCTTTACCATTAATTTCTTAGCAATAAAATTTTACATAAAATAATACCTTAAATATTTGGGGTGTTACACTAATCCATACACCAACGACCAAAAACACCTACAAACACTTTTATTCTTCAATTTTCTTCATCTAATTGATCTCTCTCAAGTTCTATCTTCAAGTTCTAAGTGTTCTTCATAAATTTCAAAAGTTCTAGTTTCATAAAATCAAGAATACTTCCAAGATTGCAAGTTTACTTCCAAGTTTTCTAAATCCATTCCAAGTAATCATCCAAGATCAAGAAACCTTTGTTAATTACAGTAGGTTATCTTTCTAATACAAGGTAATAATCATATTCAAACTTTAATTCAATTTCTATAACTATAACAATCTTATTTCGAGTGGAAATCTTACTTGAAATTGTTTTCGTGTCATGATTCTGCTTCAAGAACTTTCAAGCCATCCAAGGATCCTTTGAAGCTAGATCCATTTTTCTCATTTCCAGTAGGTTTATCCAAGGAACTTGAGGTAGTAATGATTTTCATAAAATTATTCAATTCATACATAAAAAAAGCTGTCTTATTCAACGTTATAAACTTGTAATCACTAGAACATAGTTTAGTTAATTCTAAACTTGTTCACAAATAAAGTTAATCCTTCTAACTAGACTTTTAAAATCAACTAAACACATGTTATATATCTATATGATATGCTAACTTAATGATTTAAAACCCGGAAACACGATAAACACCATAAAACTGGATATACGCCGTCGTAGTAAAACCGGGGGCTGTTTTGGTTGGGATAATTAAAAGCTAAGAAGAACTTTGATTTAAAAGCTATAATTCTGGAAAAATGATTTTTCTTATGAACATGAAACTATATCCAAAAATCATGGTTAAACTCAAAGTGAAAGTATGTTTTTCAAAATGGTCATCAAGATGTCGTTCTTTCGACGAAAATGACTACCTCTTTCAAAAATGACTTGTAACTTGTATTTCTAACAATAAACTTATACTTTTTCTATTTATATTCATAAAGTTAAGTTCAATACGAAACCGTGGCCACTGGAATCACTCAAAACGGATTAGAAACGAAGAAATGGCGAGTAAAACAAGATTGATAAAAACTACTCATTTTACCTACGTGAAAGTTAGTAATAAATCTATTCCAACCATAACCTAATCAACTTATATTGTATATTATATAATCTTGAGATACCATAGACACGTATACAATGTTTTGACCTATCATGTCGACCCATCTATATATATATATTGCGGAACAACCATAGACACTCTATATGTGAATGTTGGAGTTAGCTATACAGGGTTGAGGTTGATTCCAAAATATATATATAGTTTGAGTTGTGATCAATACTGAGATACGTATACACTGGGTCGTGGATTGATTCAAGATAATATTTATCGATTTATTTCTGTACATCTAACTGTGGACAACTAGTTGTAGGTTACTAACGAGGACAGCTGACTTAATAAACTTAAAACATCAAAATGTATTAAAAGTATTGTAAATATATTTTGAACATACTTTGATATATATGTATATATTGTTATAGGTTCGTGAATCAACCAGTGGCCAAGTCTTACTTCCCGAGGAAGTAAAAATCTGTGAAAGTGAGTTATAGTCCCATTTTTAAAATCTAATATTTTTGAGATGAGAATACATGCAGGTTTTATAAATGATTTACAAAATAGACACAAGTACATGAAACTACATTCTATGGTTGAATTATCGAAATCGAATATGCCCCTTTTTATTAAGTCTGGTAATCTAAGAATTAGGGAACAGACACCCTAATTGACGCGAATCGTAAAGATAGATCTATTGGGCCTAACAAACCCAATCCAAAGTACCGGATGCTTTAGTACTTCGAAATTTATATCATATCCGAAGGGTGTCCAGGACTGATGGGGATATTCTTATATATGCATATTGTTAATGTCGGTTACCAGGTGTTCACCATATGAATGATTTTTATCTCTATGTATGGGATGTGTATTGAAATATGAAATCTTATGGTCTATTATTATGATTTGATAATATATAGGTTAAACCTATAACTCACCAACATTTTTGTTGATGTTTTAAGCATGTTTATTCTTAGGTGATTATTAAGAGCTTCCGCTATCGCATACTTGAATAAGGACGAGATTTGGAGTCCATGCTTGTATGATATTGTGTAAAAACTGCATTCAAGAAACTTATTTCGTTGTAACATATTTGTATTGTAAACCATTATGTAATGGTCGTGTGTAAACAGGATATTTTAGATTATCATTATTTGATAATCTACGTAAATCTTTTTAAACCTTTATTGATGAAATAAAGGTTATGGTTTGTTTTAAAATGAATGCAGTCTTTGAAAAACGTCTCATATACAGGTCAAAACCTCGCAACGAAATCAATTAATTTGGAACATTTTTAATCAATAAGAACGGGACATTTCAGTATTTAGGCGAGTCTTAAACGAAAAGTCATCTACTCAAACCGAATTATCTGGAAATCAACTTTTCAGAAGCCCAGCAGTCTGATCAGACCCGGAAAAACAGAAACAAATGCTCCGATGGGTTTCTTGGTGTTTGATGCTCATCACGGTTCTCATCCTTGATGCGTATAAGCCTCAAGTGTACAACTCTTTGATGTTTTAGCATCATTATGACCAAGTTTTAACCATCAACACACAACTAAAAGTAACAGCTAACTTTCTACAAGTTTTGAACATCAAGGTTGTCCCTTTATTTTATAAACACAAAAAAGCTTCAACCTTTGTCCTTTTGATACAAGTTTATGCATTTTCATCATATGAGATGATGAAGACTTGATTTTTATCACCATAAAAATCATAAAAGGTTCCAAGTAAGTGAGATCTACAATAATAACTTAGATCTCAAATGTTAAGAAACCCTAAGCTAGAAAGCTTGGATCTTTACAAGATTAATGAGACCATAAGCTAAAAAGCTAAAATCTAGTAAAAGTAATGAGATCATAAACTAAAAAGCTTAGATCTTCAACAAAATAATGAAACCTTAAGCTAGAAAGCTTGGATCTTTAATGTTCTTGAAGATCCTTAAATGAAAAAGCTAGATCTACAAGTTACATGAAGATCATAAACATAAGTTTTGATCTTTTAACAAAATAAAGTGATCTTAAGCTATAAAGCTTAGATCCAACAGTAATGAAGATTCAAAGCTAAAAAGCTTGAATCTTTCATGTTCTTGAAGATTTCAAATCAAAGTTTGAATCTACAAGATGTAACAAGATCAAAAAGCTAAAAAGCTTGATCCTTTGATGATGATGATGATGATAATGATGTCGTGTTTAAGAAGAAAAAGAGAAGAAGAAGAAAATTCAAGAACTTACAATTTTAGTGTGAGAAAGACTAGAGAGAGAATTAGAGATCAAGTGTGTGTGAAATGAGAATGAAATGAAGTGTGAAATGAAGAATGAAGCTTGTATTTATAGTGGTGGTGGGGGAGCATGGTGGCGACGGCCTAGGGGGACAAGGGGGACAACTTTTGCTTTTTGCATGGTGGTGGTACAAAGGTGGTGCTTGTATGTTGGGATCCCATGCAACATGTGTAGTAGTGGCACACAAAAATGCTAGTATGTTAGCTTAACTTAATGGATTTTTGTCTTACATCTTAATGGATCATAAATTCATTAAAGTTGGGCTAATTTAATAGTTCATTAATTAGAGTAGGGTGGGCCTAAGTCCATTAAGGTAAAAAGTCCATTAAGACTAACTAGTGCGCATTAGTAAAACACTAAGCGTAATTAAGCAACCAATAAGTCAAGTAATTGTCATTAAAAAATAACAATTAGTATTACGTAGTCATAATATTTCAATTATGACAAATGTTAACGTGTACAAAGTACATAGCTCGTTTTAAACGACAAGTGACACTAACGGTCGTAAAAGCATTCGAGGATCAAGTTAAATGATTACGCACTTAATAACACATTGTAAGATATTAACAAAAGTAATTAATCATGAATAAGTATCCCCGAACATAATATAGCTCAGTACGCACAAATACGCAGTTTCGTGAAAGTAATAAATATAATTATAAGTCAAAAAAGTTGGGTCGTTACATTACCCACCTGTTAAAGAAAATTTCGTTCCGAAATTTTAAGTTGAGGTAAACGGTTGAGTCGGGAAAAGGTGAGGATATTTCTGCATCATCTGATCCTCTCGTTTCCAAGTGAACTCGGGTCCTTGTTTAGCATTCCAACGGACTCGGACGATTGGAATCTTGTTGTGCTTCGAATTCTTGACCTCACGGTCCATGACCTCAACACGTTCTTCCACGAAGTGGAGTTTGTCATCAATCGTAAGCTCCTCGAGTGGTATGACAAGTTCTGGTTCGGCAAGACACTTCTTCAGGTTCGATACTTGAAAAGTGGGATGAACTGAACTCAATTGAGTCAGAAGATCTAAACGATAAGCAACGGGTCTAATACGCTCCAAGATTTCAAAAGGACCAATATATCGCGGATTTAGCTTCCCGTGCTTCCCGAAACAGATTACACCTTTCCAAGGTGCTACTTTCAACATTACACGGTCACCCACTTGGAATTCAAGATCTTTACATCTAATGTTGGCATAGCTCTTTTAGCGATCACGGGCCGTCTTGAGCCTTTCCTGGATTTGAACGATCTTCTCGGTCGTTTCATGGATGAGTTCGGGTCCGGTGATTTGCTTTTTACCTACTTCGGTGCAACAAATAGGAGAACAACATTTGCGGCCATATAAAGCTTCAAAAGGTGCGACATTAATGCTCGAGTGATAACTATTGTTGTAAGAGAATTCGGCTAGAGGCAAATTTTTTTCCCAAGCTTTTCTGAAGTCAATAACACAAGCTCGTAACATGTCCTCCGAGGTTTGAATCGTGCGTTCACTTTGTCCGTCGGTTTGCGGGTGATATGCGGTGTTCATGTCTAGACGGGTTCCCAAGGCTTCTTGCATGGAACGCCAAAATCTAGAAGCAAAATGGGTATCTTGGTCGGAAATCATCGATAAGGGTACACCGTGACGAGATACAATTTCCTTTATGTACAGTTGCGCAAGCTTGTCCATCGTATCGGTTTCTTTCATGGCTAGGAAGTGAGCAGATTTGGTAAGACGATCAACAATAACCCAGATGGTATCATAACCGCCTACCGTCTTTGGTAGTTTCGTGATAAAGTCCATCGTTATTCTTTCCCACTTCCATTGCGGGATTTCGAATTGCTGAAGTAACCCGGATGGCCTTTGATGTTTAGCTTTGACCTTGGAACACTTTCCAACATAAGTAGCAACGTCCTTTTTAAGGTTCAGCCACCAATATTGCTCCTTGAGATCGTGGTACATCTCGCCAGCTCCTGGATGAATCGAATACCGTGACTTATGGGCTTCGTCTAGAATAAGGCTTTGTAAATCCCCATAACTAGGCACCCAAATTCTTTCGGCAAAATATCGGAGTCCAGTCTCTTTAATCTCGAATCGAGAGACGAGAATGTTCAAGCGTTCTTGAGAGATATTCTCCTTTTTGAGTGTAACAGACTGAAACCGGGGTTAGAAGTAATATTACTTAATTTCCCTTAGGTTTATAATTGTGTTTAAAATATGCTTTTATTTTAATAATATGTTTATTATTAATTGAATATGTGGTTAAGACCAATTTGTGACTAGGGTTACAGAAATGGTTCGTTTGTCGAATTTGGACTCCGTTAGGATTGCCAAATCAAGTACGAAAGATATTAGATAACTGATAAATACCCGTGTGTTATGGGGTGTGAGTTTATAACCCACATAAGTGTGTAATATCTGGATGTTTCCATCCATTTCATCAAATTTCCAAAAGAAGCTCGTATCTACTTCATCTCCTTCACAAAACCCTAATCTAATCCAAGCTAGAAATTGAATCAAGAGGCTTTAGGAACTGAATCATATCATCCTTGCAAGCATTTATCCAGGTTAGCATGTTTGAATTCGTGGTTTAATTCTTAAGATTTGGGTTTTAAGTGTAAAATGGGTTTTATGTAATTTTGAGCTTGAATCTTCATGTTTTGTGTTAGTTATGCTTAATTGATGTTAGATATAGCTTCTATAAGATTTATATGATGTTTTTCAAGTGGTTTTGATGTTAGAACTTACAAAAATCGAGTTTTTGGGTCAAAATGGCAAAAATCAGCGTGCAGGAGCTGTTCTTCAGCTCCCACACGAGTGACAGGTCACTCATACGAGTGACCACACATTTGAGGGTTAACCACACGAGTGAGGACTCACTCACACAAGTGAGGTCTCAGCCACGCGTGTGAGCACCGGTCAGCTTTGTGGAAACTTGTTTTGGTCATAACTTTCACACCGTAACTCCGTTTTTGATGAATCAAGTATCGTTGGAATCGTAATGAAAAATCCTTTCCAATGGTAAAATTTTTAGAAGCTATATCAAAATGTATTTGGGTCAGAAATAGAGGTATTAGCGTGTGTGTCTAGTGTGCATGCGTTAATATGTTATTATGAGTTGATATAGGCTTATGAATGAATGAATATATGATGAATATAGGTTAGAAAATGTCATTACATGTTGTTATTGATGTTTCTTTTCACTCGCACGAGTGAACCTTCACTCGCATGAGTGAGCTTGTACTCGTACGAGTGAGGCTGTCAATCGCATGGTGAACCGCATGAGTGAGTTGTTACTTAAACTGTTAAATTTGCTAGTTGGATTGTACGGTTGAGATGTGACTCGTACGAGTCATATGTCACACGTGTGGTCAACCGTATGGATCTACTGTTGTCTAATTAGATATTTGGCCAAGGACCAAACGTACGAGTGAGGTGTTAATCGCACGGTTGAGGTTTCTCAGACGTGCGGATGAGTGTCACTCGTATGGTTGACAGATAAGATTGATTAAGTGTTCAAGTGCTTGTTTGTTGATGCTATTGTCTTGTTGTTGAGATGATATCAAGACATGATTAATGACTTGATTATGTCTATTCTCAGGTGAAAAAGAGAAAGAGAAAACTCAGAAAGATTAGACCTCTGAGAATCTTTAGTTGCTGGTAATTGGTGAGTGGGTCTATCTTCGGATAGAGTTTAAGCAGCAAATCATACTACTGAGGATTACTCTGATTACCCTGTGTAGTGTAGTGATTTCCATGCTAGTTAGATAGTTGCATGTTATGTGATTAATATGTTGTATATGTGCACTGTTTTTGACACCAGCTGTTCCTAGGGAGGTTGGGGATTTTCAACTGTTCCTAGGGAGGTTGCAGTCCATGTGAGGTCAACCATTCCAAGGGAGGTTGAGTCCAAGTTCTACAGTCTGTTTAGTATAGCATAGAAGAACGCATGTGTTGCGTTTGGATAGTTATGCAGAGACTGGTAGGAAAGACTATCGGTAGATCATAGTCCGATCAGCTAGGTCGTGTGCCTGTACAAGCCGTCGATCCTCATATTGTCGTTGTTTGTATGCTTGATGGTTGTAATTATGTTAGTTGATTGTTGTATGATGGATTGCTTAAGCTTAATCTATAGATAGATTCCATTTACTTAGCGGTGCGCTAATCCCCTACATTCCTCCCCCTACAGGTTTAGCTACTACTGATGGAATCGAGCATTGATGTAGAAGACATGTTTGACTTGCAACTCTGATGTAGACTTTTGTAACCGTATTTGTAATAACGTAACACCGTTTGTTAAAGTAAACGTAATTTAGTGGTTTTTGTACTAATGTAATTAAGGTTGGTGTTTTACTAAATAAGACTTCCGCTGTGTTTTAAAAAAAAATGGCCGGTGTTACATTGAGAGCCTCATCTTGAGCTACATGGATTTGGCTATTGAGATTTGCGTGGATGGTGACGTTCAAGGCTCGGACACGAAGAGGTACCATTCATTTCTTTCGGCTCAAGGCATCAGCTACTACATTTGCCTTGCCAGGATGGTAACGAAGTTCACAATCGTAATCATTCAATGTTTCGATCCACCGTCGTTGTCTCATATTCAGTTGCTTCTGATCAAAAATGTGTTTGAGGCTTTTGTGGTCGGTGAAGATGGTACTCTTGGTTCCGTAAAGATAGTGTCTCCACAATTTGAGTGCGAAGACAATGGCACCAAGTTCGAGATCGTGTGGCATGTAGTTTCGTTCGTGAATCTTCAATTGTCGAGAGGCGTAAGCAATAACCTTCTTTCACTGCATCAATACGCACCCAAAACCATGTTTTGAGGCATCGCAATATACAACAAAAATCATTGCCTTCGGGAAGGGATAAGATAGGAGCGGGGGTTAACTTCTGCTTCAAGGTTTGAAACGCCGTCTCTTGTTCGGCCTCCCAAACGAATTTCTTCCCTTTATGAGTTAACGCGGTTAAAGGACGTGAAATCAAAGAGAAACCTTCGATGATTCTACGATAATAACCGGCGAGACCTAAAAATTGGCGGATATGAGTAGGAGTAGTGGGGGGTTTTCCACTTGCTAATGGCTTTGATTTTCGCGGGATCGACTTTGATACCCTGGTCGCTTACAATATGACCAAGAAATTGAACTTCCTTCAACTAAAATTCACACTTGGAGAATTTGGCATAGAGTTGTTCATGTCTCAAGAGTTCAAGCACGAGTTCGAAACGCAGTCTTAGGGACGTCGTTCTCCTTCACCCTCAACTGGTGATAACCTGATCGCAAATTAATCTTGGAGTAAATGCTTGATCCTTGCAGTTAATCGAATAGATCGTCAATCCTGGAAAGGGGATACCGGTTCTTGATTGTCAACTTGTTGAGTTCGCGGTAATCGATACACATACAGAAAGATCCGTCCTTCTTCTTCACGAACAAAACAGGAGCGCCCCAAGGTGAAGAACTTGGTGGAATAAATCCACGGTCTAGCAATTCCTGTAGTTGACTCTGCAACTCTAGTAGTTCGGAAGGTGCAAGTCGATAAGGTGCGCGAGCTACAGGTACAACTCCTGGCACTAGATCGATCTGAAACTCTACTGATCGCGGCGGTGGTAATCCCGGTAATTCTTCTGGAAAATCTTCGGGAAATTCGCCTACAATCGGCACATCCCTCACACTCTTCTCCTCAGTTTCCAATCTCTTCACATGTGCCAAGATTGCAAAACGCCCCTTTTTCATGACCTTTTGTGCCTTCATGCAACCAATAAGGTTCAGCTTTGGGCTACATCTCTCTCCGTAAACTATCAACGGCACACCGTCTTCGCGAGGTATACTAATAATCTTCTCTCCACAAACAACTTCTGCCTTCTCCTTTGACAGCCCGTCCATACCGACTATCACGTCAAAGCTCCCAACTTAATGGGTATCAAATCAATCTTAAAATCCACACCAGCTAAGTTAATTATACCTCCACGACAAATTTGATCAGCTTTCTCAAATTTTCCATTAGCTACCTCAACAAGATAATTCTCATCCAAAGGCACTAATGACCAATCTAACTTAGAGCAAAAATGTCTACACACATAACTCCTTACGCCCTTCAACCGTTGATCCATACACCCCCATAGGGTAATTCCATTAGGAATGTCACCCATAACAATACTATGCACAACACGATGCAATTAACAAACCCGAACTCAATCGGCACATACATAAATAATCAAAGGACATATTTATTAAAACGAAAAGTTCCTTAACGTCTTCTCGCCACGCCCGTCCCCGCTAACTCGGGACACTCTGACTTACGATGTCCCTCTTCTTGGCAATTGAAACACACCGTGCCATCACCCTTTGGCACCGAACATTCTCAAGACTTGTGACCCCTCACGTCACAATTGTAACACCTAGACGTACTAGAATCCGATATAATCGTCTGTATACCACCCGTGCTCACACTTGCACCCTTAGCCCTCTTACTTGGAGCACCATACGAAACAACTCTTTTCTTACTTGAAGGTTCACACATCTTTGGTCGCGAATACCATTCGAAACCCCTAGCCACCGCGAATAACTCCACAAACGACTTCGCTTGACCTCTGCTAATTTTATTCTTCAAGTCATCATTCAGGGTTTGATAGAAATCTTCCATCAACATACGATCATTTCCCATATACTGCGGGCAAAAACGATCCTTCGTCATAAAGGTCGTCTTGAGAGTATTCAAGTCCATAGATCCTTGTCGCAAATTCGTAACTCATCACGCAATTTCATCAAGTCGACTGCAGTCCGAAACTCCTCGAAGAATTTCTCCTTAAGTTCGTCCCACGATAATGCCATAAACGGCTCACCACCGACAAGATCAATATTACCATCCAACCAATCCTTTGCCCTACCCCGCAACAAGCTAGTAGCGAGTCTTGTCATCTTCTCGGGAGGGCAATCAATAGTACAAAAACACCCTTCGACATCCGAGATCCATGTTGTACTTACCAAAGGATTCGGTTTCCCGTCATACTTCGGAGGTTTAGTCCTCATGAAGCTCTTATGACAACGCTCCATTTCACCCCTACTTTGAATTTCGGAATACTTCCTATCCATTTCTTCTCGAAACGCTCCCATTTGCTCCACAACGGTGGCCGCATCTCTAGCGTTAAACTCAATGTCGTTCGTCTCGATCCCGTTTCTCGTTGCCATTCTAAAGAATGCAAAACGATTAGTCCATGAACGTATAAAACCACACGCACAACACCGCCCCATCTTGCTAAACACTCATCGTACATCGCTTGTTAGACACGATTTGCATCCGTAATAAGGTTTGCAAGTCCTTATTATACACACACGCTGTATCAACTCGTTAGTACAACGACCACCTCGCTCGATGATATAAACCAACACAACAAAAATTCTACGCGATATAACACATGCAAGAAGTAATATCATAACACGAGTCACAATCCTAGTTAGTTCACCTACACGCTAAGGCACTAACCAAGTCCCCGTCCGACCCATTCACCTACAAGTCCCGCAACAAATAAGCACATACAAAAGTCTAAGTTTAGGCACATATCTCAAGTCGCCTAAATCCCTTAGACCATGCTCTGATACCACTTGAAACAACCCAACCCGTATTTAAACAGGCCCGTAAATTTTTTTCTTTATAATACATTAATATCATTAACATTTAGGTCCCAATTATGTTTTCGTAACATCTTTAACACAAATAATAAGTTCAATAAACTTTTAAAACATTTAATACATAGTTTAAATATCCGAAAGGGCGAACACGACCCGACTATTTTAATTTCCAACAAAACCGAGCATGGTGATTGGGACTATGCTACCCAATCCTAATCGAGTCCAAGAACAAGATCTTCTAGACAACCTAGCCAAGATCTCTAATCCCCATGCTTACCCGAGCCGCCAATCATACGAACCTATAAAAATAGCAACAACAAGAGGGTAAGCTAATGCTTAGTGAATGTAAAGATACTATACACATACATATGCATAAAATGGCTACGCATCACCAAGCATCAAGATAAACACATACCTGCTCCACATGGTAAACAAACTACAAAAGAGCACATACACAAAGTAGCTACACGCTACGTAATCACCAAGCTAATGCCACAAGATGCTACAACACAACGATAAGTATATACGCGTATACAATAAATATAATCAACAACAATAAATAAGGTTAACCCCTTAACCCAAACCACATGAAGGTTGGCCGAACTACCCGGACCTTAGTGAATTCGCACTACCCGAGATTCACCTCCTTCACCACTTCAACAACCTAGGTTGGCCGAACTACCCGATCCTTAGTGAATTCGCACAACCCGAAATTCACCACCTCATCACCAAAATGACCGAACTACCCGAGTCATCATGAATCCGCGCTAACCGAGATTCATTTCTGTGACAACCCGAAAATTTTCGACCAAATTTAAACTTGATCTTAATATGAAATTGACACGATAAGCGAAGTCTGTGATCTTGAGCCTCAAAATTTGTGAACTGTTTTCATGTATGCAATTACCCTTCAACTATCTCCGACGATTCACGAACCATCAATTGTAAATAAATTTTTATGCATATAAATATAAATATAAATATATGTATATATATATATATATATATATATATATATATATATATATATATATATAATAACTTAAAATAATAATATACGATATAATTAAGTTGTTATTAAAATAAATCTATATATATATATATAGAGAGAGAGAGTATATCAAATATAATTATTTAATAATTATAATACTCGTTAGACGTTTTGATTTTCATTTAGAGAAGTTAAAATCGAACTTATACGATTTTAAAATAAACGGTGATCCGAAAATGAGTTCTATAAATTTTAGGCTTACTAAAAATGTATTTAGGATCTAGTTAGTAAACTTTAATACTTTTTATATTTTACCCAGAATCGAGCGGGACAGTTGATGTAATTTTATTTAATAAATTAATGATCAAATTTCATACCATAATGACTGAAATAAATAAAGACATTTAATTTAAAAATATGGAATTTATCTGAAGACTTTTATTCACCACTGATTAACAATGGTGCATGAAATTCAGCCCGTGATAGGATAGTAAATCAATAATGAAGGCGGCTAATCTTCTAACACGTTTATATTATAAATATTATTATTAATTATTATTAAAATTATATTTAATAATATTACTATATGTATATGTGGACATGATTGAATTGAACAAATCCACTTGTTCATTTTTCATCCGTGATTGAGGGAATTACTAGTATGATTGCATTGTTTTGATTATCATCCAACCATCACTCAATCAATCTTCTTCTATTGTTATTTTTATTTTAAGTTTCCACTATCTAAATATATATACATGTATATGCAACATGCATATGAACCAAAACAATTATCTATTTTTATTTAGCCTCCAACTATAACCACCTTCTCCCTCACCCTCTCCAACACCATCGACTACCACCCTACCATCTCTCTTTCTTCTAATCTTTGTAACCGAGAACCATCGATCAACCACAACCATGCTCAAAACTTACGATTCCTGCTATTTTTCTGTTTTGTTGAAGTGAGCAACCAAACCACCACCATATTCAAGCTCGTTCTCTACTCTACATGTTACTGCTTTTGTATGATTTCTAGTTACAGTACAATCAAACGACAAACATCATATTAAACCTGCTATTGCTACTGTTGGTTCTCGATGCTTTTTCCATCACTATTGCCGCCCTTACTCATTTCTGTTAAACGAAACCCACATCAATAAACCCATATAAACATAAACAAACTATCATCATCAATTACTAATGAATGTTGTCTTACTATTCTGCCTTTGAACAAACCGGTATCTATTACATCTATTTTTGTTACGAACTAAAAGATTCGACTAAACCCACGAAAACCTGCATGTTTTCTTCCTCCTGTTTTGAATAGTATCATCAAAGCCACCATTTTTGCAGACACCCCCTATCCAGTTTGTGTACTTTCCACTTTTTATAAACCAAACAATTCGATTGAACAGAAACTAGAAACCAGTTTTTGCTCGCTGCAGATACGTTTCTTTTAGCTGAGAACGAAGGAAGATGGTGATGATTATTCTGTACGATAATGACTTAATGATATTAGATAATGTTATTGAAAAGAGGAGCAATGATTGATACGGGATCCGATGCTTATATACTTCTAAACAATTATTTATTTTCTCAACTTGCAAAACCACTTGCAAGGCTACAACTCTTTTTTTTTTTTTTTACAACCGATACCTTTTTACTGTTTGATGCATCTTGGGCTAAACACACCACTTTGGGGTTTGTTTATTTAAGTAGGCTAACTAATCCATAAAGTTTTGCGGAGTTGGGCTACGGATGTAAATAATAACGGGATGGAGTCCCCTTCATATTTTTGGGCCTTCAATAATTCCAACCACCACTGCCACTTTTTATTTCTGTTTACATTTCGATCAAAACGCAAATCAAACCAATTTAACCCCTGCCAGTTACTTCTATTTTATGTTAAACCAAAAACCTCATTAATCACCTACTAGTGCTATTAAACCATCCTTGTAAGTTCCTGTTACTCGTCGAAAAACAATAAAACGAACCTGCCGCTCCAATTCATGGTTTCTGTTTTCATCCAATCACCAAATCGTCATCACTGTGTACCACCACTACTTATGTTTTTCTGTTTAATAACTTCTGCTACTACCACACTACTGTTATACTTTTTATGCAGATGCATACCTTCTATTTCTATTTATTTCGAACAAATAACCATCACAAACCATCTCCAAAACAACCACTCCATTGCCAAAAAAAAAAAATTTTAAAAACTGCTGCTGCTATACGTCTTGTTCCTGATTCTATTAGATAACGATGATAATGATGTACAGTAGGATGAGCTGAGATGATTAAATGATTATGATGTTGTTGGCGAACCTTATAACTCCACAGTTTGCTATCTCGTTTCTGTTTTCTTTTTCCTGATGACAAAACCTTTAATAAACGGGCTTATAATATTGGGCTGCCATATTCCTATTTTCTATTTGGGCCGTGGACTAGTTGTGCTGTTGGGCCGAATTAAACATGGGCCAAATTATAGTATACATGTTAATACATTTGATCATGTTGAACGTAATGAATAATAGTGTTAGGAGTATAATGATAAACGTGATGATTAAGATGATTATTACTAAACGAGATGATTATGCAAGAGGATGATGATCGGGGTTATGATGATTACGTGATAGTACTTATGATGGAGTTAAGTATGATGATGATGAAATAAACATTTGATGATATTATTATGATAATGATACATGACGATTATGATATGATGATTACGGTTATGATTAAGATGATGATGCTAGGGTTGATGTTTGATCGAGCACACAACACGTTTAGTTTAAGGGTTTTTATTATGACAACATGTATTACGAGCAAAAGAGTTTTAGGTGCTAATTAAAACAGAAAGATACAAGGCGAAGTAATGGTTAAGGATATTATCGGGTTAGCGGGAGATCGCGGGTTCAAACCCGGACTTGTGCATTTTTTTAAGGACTACTTCTTTAAGGTAGTTTACCTATTACTCATTATTATTATTATTATTATTATTATTATTATTATTATTATTATTATTATTATTATTATTATTATTATTATTATTATTATTATTATTATTATTATTATTATTATTATTCGTAAGTATTAAGTATTAGCATTATTATTATTATTATTATTATTATTATTATTATTATTATTATTATTATTATTATTATTATTATTATTATTATTATTATTATTATTATTATTATTATTATTATTATTATTATTACTACTACTACTACTACTACTATTATTATTATTATCATTATCATTTTTATTAAAAATATTATTAATACTAAGGATTATCATTTTTATTAAAGTTATCATTATTACTGAAATTATCATTTAAGATTATTATTATTATTATTATTATTATTATCATCAATATTAATATTATCATTATCACTATTATTATTATTTTTATATTAACAATATTATTATTAAAAATTAAATATATAAGGTATATATATAATTTAAAATATAATATATAAATTTGTTCGATTACAATTATGTATGTTAATATATATATATATATATATATATATATATATATATATATATATATATATATATATATATATATATATATATATATATATATATATATATATATATAAATGATATAGGTTCGTGAATCCGAGGCCAACCCTGCATTGTTCAGTATCGTCGTATGAATATTTTTACTACAAAATATTGTAGGGTGAGTTTCATTTGCTCCCTTTTTAAATGCTTTTGCAATATATATTTTTGGGACTGAGAATACATGCACTGCTTTTATAAATGTTTGACGAAATAGACACAAGTATTCAAAAAATTACATTCTATGGTTGGATTATCGAAATCGAATATGCCCCTTTTTAGCTTGGTAGCCTAAGAATTAGGGAAATAGCCCCTAATTGACGCGAATCCTAAATATAGATCTATGGACCTTGACATGTCCCATTCGGGTTACGAATGCTTTAGTACTTCGATTATCATGTCTGCTGAGAGTCCCTGAATGATGGGGATATTCTATATGAATCCTGTTAGTTCGGTTATCAAGCATTCACCATATGAATGATTTTTATCTCTATGCCGTGCGAAATGCCTGATATGAGATTATGTTTATGAGAAATGGAAATGAAAATCTTGTGGTCTATTAAATTATGGAAATGATCGATTACGATAAACTAATGAACTCACCAACCTTTTGGTTGACACTTTAAAGCATGTTTATTCTCAGGTATGAAAGAAATCCTCCGCTGTGCATTTGCTCATTTTAGAGATATTACTTGGAGTCATTCATGACATATTTCAAAAGACGTTGCATTCAAGTCGTTGAGTTCAATAAAGATTATTATGACAGATTAGGTCAATTATTGTTGGATATATTATGAAATGATATGCATGCCGTCAACTTTCGATGTAATGAAAGTTTGTCTTTTAAAAACGAATGCAATGTTTGAAAAATGTATCATATAGAGGTCAAGTACCTCGCAATGTAACCAAATGTAATGTATTCATCCAGATGGATTAGGACGGGTTATTAAAATTTCCTCAACAACAAATGCTAGCAACCCATCACCAAAAGGGTTATCCAAAACGCTAGCCAAATCACCACACCAAGGGTAAAACCCAAAACACATAAGCGTATCACATGGACCCGAAGCACAAGAGGAGTCCATTCACCCACACCAACATAGAGTAAACCCAAGCAAGGGTCACTCTACACACGCGCACCCATTTTACTCATACGCATGTGCATAGTAAATTTACACTCACCTTAACCGCCTCGATGAAGTGCAATCCAATCCTGCAACTCGCCAATGGAACGTACCTATTCCATTTATCACATAAACAAACAACACAATTAGGGTGGATTACAAACCAACCCAAATTGACACTTAGTGCAATTTCGACCCAAATGCACTTCCAAGCACAAACCGCGCTCAAACTAACCAATAATCACTATCACAAGTGAGAATGGTCCTAATACACCAATCAAACCCAATCATAAGTGTTAAACACTTATCTTGCCCAATTTGACACATAAACCCTAAATTTTGACCCATTTCAAAATTTGTCAACCAAAACGCCCAAAATGGTTCCAACGCTTCCATAATCACTAACACTAGTGAAAATGGTTCCAACAACGCCAACTTAAATTAACCACAAGCTTTAAACACTTGTCTTCTCCGAAATTAACTTACAACACTTATCTTGACCCCATTTCAAAAGTCAAGTTTCCAACAACACCCATTTGGGTTCTTTCAACTATATAATCACTAATCATAGTGGTTATACTCAAATTAAAGCTCTAATCATGGCTAAAACATCAACTAACCCAAACCCGCCAAGTATCAACAATAACACGTTTCCAAAAACCCACTTCATCATCTAAATGGGGTCTAATCATATCAAATCCAAAAAGTTTCCAAATGACGCGTTTCTAGAGTCTAAACTTATTAATTTTTCGATACGCACGCAACCATGAACCCAGAAATCTGAGATCGGGTCACACACATCCCGAGGCAACTGTTATGTTCGGTTTTAAATAATATAAAATTGTAACTTTGATTTGGCTATAGATTTTGACTCGTTTATCGGAATTTGACAATATCTAAATCAAAACCAAATGTTTTTTCGCAAGGAATACAACTATGTACCTCTCAAGACCTGAATATATAGCATATTTTTCCAGATTCTCAGTTTCAATTACGAATTTTTAAACCGAAATCAATTAATTATAACATGAGAAATACGTATCCGTTTTACATGATATCCTAGCCTAACTTGAGTGTTTTTCACTTATCTTTCCAACCATGTAACATACATAAACCAATTCATCACCAATGAATACCAGTTTTTTAGATTAATGCATAAAGCACAACGATAATTCAATTGATCATAACTTGAGCTATACATAACGAAAACATGCGATTCAAAAGAGCAAACTTACTAATTTTTCACAAGGATTTCATTTATAAATATTTTATAAACTGAAATTATCATGTTCATATCAGTAGCATATTAATCAAAAACGTGATCATTCATAAAAACGAGTTAAAACTTCAATTAAGCATAACATGAGCATACGGTAACGAAAATTCGAAATTCCAAAGCCAAAACTTATTAGTTTTTCAAGAGGATTCTGATTATCTCATAATAGTATACATTCAACAAGTTCAAGTTTCTGACCTCACATAAAACAAATTCGTGATTCATCAAAAAGTCATCAAACGATCAAATTAACAAATACTATCATGCATACATACAAGGACTTGAGCACTAGACACTATATCTACCCTAAAATGTAACAAAAATATGAAAACCCAAAAATTATTGTTTTTAAAACTTACTCTAATCAAGAAATTGTTGGTATGGATGTGTAGAGCTCTTCGAGAGGAATCCGAATATGTAAACGATTTTATGATCAAGCAAGTATTGAAGGTGTTCTTGAGGTTTGAAGATCAGTGATGATGATGAATAGCATATGGGTGTTCTTGAGGTTTGAAGTGTCGGTGTGTTATGATAAATGAAATGAAATGAAATGAATTGGATCAGGATATAATATAGATAAGATAGAGTCACGGGTTTAAGTTAGGTAAACACGGGTATTAGTGTGTAGTCACGGGTATTAGTGTGTAGTCACGGGTATAGATATATCACGGGTGTTATAATTAAATAAACACGGGTTATAATTTTTGTAGTCACGGGTTTAATAGTAAGAAAATATAGATATAATATATAGTCAAGGGTGATAATTAAGTTTTTATCCGTTAGTTAAAATCCAATGTATCCTATCTTAATATGATTCAATAATTTGTAAATTTTATATTTATAAAAAAAATACATCTATATATATATGAGAGTTGAGCAAAAATGAGATCGTATTTCTTTGATGACGAATACCCTCGAATAAACTGCTCGTAGTGCAAGTATGATATGACAAAGATGAGAAGGAAATTATATGTGACTCAAATGATGTCACATATAGAGTATCAGTATATTCAGATGTCAGTAGAGAAAATAAAGGAATCATGTAACATGGTACATGGTGAAGATAAGGTTGATCAAGCATTACTACCATCAAGTTCCATTAGAACTTCCGCATGACTTACCGTAATATAACCACGTTGATCAGGTGTCATTATATTACACGAACTCATGCTTCCATTCCAACATCACTCTAAAATATTTATGGATATAAAACAAGTATCGTTTTCTAGAATTTATAAATCAAAATAATTTCAAAAAGTGGTGTAATAAAAATAGTACGGGAATATAATATTTAATTTGATTAATAATATTGAAAGGGTAAGGACGTAAGAATGTCTTTGGAACTATTGAGAATCTTCGTGAGTCAGATAAGACTTCTTCCGATTTACAATTCGAGATATCAGGAGTTTCTGAATCGAAGCACATAAGCACATAATATAACACAAATGATATCTATAAAAATATATAAGTAATAACTCACGTAGGAATGTTGGGAATTTCGAAAGTCCTGAATGACGCTTCCTGGTTTTTCAATAACCGGGGTGTTGAAAATGAACTAGCTTGAGCAGGATAAGGCTTGTAATCAAAAGAATAAATACTTTCTCACCAATAGTAATAATAATATTATATTAATGTCAGAATATGCACATAATCAGATATAAGTGTAATGACACGGTTGTAGACTAGACCACTAATGTATCCAAATAATCCAGGTCAGACACACTAATGCACCTAATTCCTTACAACTAATGCTCTGATACCACCTGTAATCACCCGCCAAAATTGCTATTGACGCAGTACGTTATTCACCGGTTTCATTGCGAGGTTTTGACCTCTATATGATACGTTTTGTAAATATTGCATTCTTTTGAAAAGGCACACCATAAATGAATATTTAAATCCAAGGTTTTTGACATATGATGATTTGTACATATAGACAATCACCGTAATAATAGTTTACAATCATACATCCGTTGACAATGCAGACAAAATAAGATACATGGTGATGATTTTGTGAATGCAAAGTTTTCTCTAATAAAGCATGTATGACTCCATGCACATAGCTCGTATAACGTATAAGCAAACAGCGGAAGACTTCTAGGGACCTGAGAATAAACATGCTAAAAGTGTCAACACAAAGGTTGGTGAGTTCATAGTTTTAATATAGCGCATAATCTGTATATAAATGTGGACCACAAGATTTCAGTTGTTTCATCTAGAAACGTTTATCAAAATATTCTACAAGATTGAGCACTCTGGTAACTAAACTTTAACGTCTATACAATAAGTACTCCTGTTTTAATATACATGCAACCAACATGTACAATACACGCAAACCAACGTGTACTAACCTCAAATAGCATATGTCTGTTTTATAGTTCAATCTAGGGTTTCTATACCTGGAACAGACGGGGATGTCAAGCCCTATGGATCCATATACAACTACTCGCGCTCACCAGTTCTTATAACCGGCAGTTACTAGTTACCAAAGCTAAGGGATTTTGGTTCAAACTCGGTGTAGAATTTAGTATGAACTTGTACCCATTGTGTTTGAAATAAAGTGCATGTATTCTCAGCCCAAAAATATAGATTGCAAAAGCAATTAAAAAGGGAGCAAATGAAACTCACCTGACAACTTCAGAAATAAATCACAGAGATGTGACCGAAAATCAAAATGCAAGTAACCGTAAACCTCAACCTAGAGAACACATGTTGGTCAATAAGTGTCTAATAAGCTAGGTCGGTCTATAGGGTTCGTATAGTCCTATTGCTCAAGTCCGACTCATAAATTTAGCAAAATTTAGCAAAAGTCAACAAAAGTCAACACCAGTCGAAGTAAGTCAAACATAAGTCAAACGCAAGTCAAACACGGTCAACATCAGTCAACAGGGTCAACACAAGTCAACAATCTCATAATATTACTCAAGTTGATCAAATAGTCAAACATAGGTCAAAATTTAAGTTATTCATTTTTACTTGGAAAAAAAATCTATTATTTATATGTTTATGTTGGTAATTTGCAGCTGATTTCGGGTCCCACCGAATTTGATATAATACCTTAGGTCGTGACCATTGAAAAGTATACCATCTCACCTTTCTATAGCCAGTTTATTTGATAAAAACGGAGTTACGTTTTGGAAGTTATGGCCTTGCGAAAACAGCCTCCCGAAACATAAAATGCTGATAAAATATTGTCAAGTGTTCAAAATCAGCAACGATTACCCATTTTCATGCTTGTTTTAAACCTGTTTAGACTCAACAAAATCATACATATAATATATCGTTTTAAAGCTTGTCGTAAATACTTTCAATACCAAATACCAGTTTTTATCCAAACTTAACCGATTTCAAATTACAAGTCCGCAAAATAGGTCCAAGAGTCATTTTTGACACTTTATCAAAACTATAAAAATTTTCTATCGACAACTCAAATTCTAAACCATAATACTTGAGCATGTAAAAATCATGTCACAAGTCCAAAATGATATTTTATACGTGTTACATACCTTTGGTTCTCAAAATTCCGCATACGGGTCAAAGTAGACGCGTATGACCCAAATGGGTCATAAATACCCATTTTGACCAAAACATGCCAAAACTCATTTTTAAAACACTAAAATCTTCAAACTTAATTAAATCGACATATGTGACGTGTCCATGGTGTCCGTTACCCATTTTGACACTTTAAACCCATTTGGTCAAACAAAGTCAACTGCACATAATATTTGATTTAAACAACGCAGTCAACTTGTATAATTTTTATAAAAATAAATACAGCTCCGTTTGACATGAAATACATGCCAAAATCTCCTTAACTCAGAGTTCTAAAATATATCCGGAAATCAGACTCTAAGTCTTAACTGAAAAGTTGCAGCCGTCCGCAATGCGCTCGACAGTTTTTCAGAATAGGTTCAGCACTTTTATATAAAACGTATAAACTTTGAAAAATCATATCAAATCCAAAAAGTATCCAAATGACGCGTTTCTGGAGTCTAAACTTATTACTTTTTTGATACGCACGCAACCGTGAACTCTCAAGACCTGAATATATAGCATACTTTTCCAGATTCTCAGTTTCAATTACGAATTTTTAAACCGAAATCAATTAATTATAACATGAGCAATACGTATCCGTTTTACATGATATCCTAGCCTAACTTGAGTGTTTTTCACTTATCTTTCCAACCATGTAACATACATAAACCAATTTGTCACCAATCAATACCAGTTTTTCAGATTAATGCATAAAACACAACGATAATTCAATTGATCATATCTTGAGCTATACATAACGAAAACATGCGATTCAACAGAGCAAACTTATTAATTTTTCACAAGGATTTCATTTATAAACATTTCATAAACTGAAATTATCATGTTCATATCAGTAGCATATTAATCAAAAACGTGATCATTCAAAAAAACGAGTTAAAACTTCAATTAAGCATAACATGAGCATACGGTAACGAAAATTCGAAATTCCAAAGCCAAAACTTATTAGTTTTTCAAGAGGATTCTGATTATCTCATAATAGTATACATTCAACAAGTTCAAGTTTCTAACCTCACACAAAACAAATTCGCGATTCATCAAAAAGTCATCAAACGATCAAATTAACAAATATTATCATGCATACATACAAGGACTTGAGCACTAGACACTATATCTACCCTAAAATGTAACAAAAACATGAAAACCCAAAAATTAGAGTTTTTAAAACTTACTCTAATCAAGAAATTGTTGGTATGGATGTGTAGAGCTCTTCGAGAGGAATCCGAATATGTAAACGATTTTATGATCAAGCAAGTATTGAAGGTGTTATTGACGTTTGAAGATCGATGATGATGATGAATAGTATATGGGTGTTCTTGAGGTTAGAAGTGTCGGTGTGTGTTATGATAAATGAAATGAATTGGATTAGGATATAATATAGATAAGATAGAGTCACGGGTTTAAGTTAGGTAAACACAGGTATTAGTGTGTAGTCACGGGTATAGATATATCACGGGTGTAATAATTAAATAAACACGGGTTATAATTTTTGTAGTCACGGGTTTAATAGTAAGAAAATATAGATATAATATATAGTCAAGGGTGATAATTAAGTTTTTGTCCGTTAGTTAAAATCCAATGTATCCTATCTTAATATGATTCAATAATTTGTAAATTTTATATTTATAAAAAAAATACATCTATATATATATATATATATATATATATATATATATATATATATATATATATATATATATATATATATATATATATATATATATATATATATATATATATATATATATATATGTATGTATATATATATATATTATTCGAAACCTTTTAGATTTAATTCCAATCAATTATTTAAATTAATAATCATACACTTTGTTGTCTTAATTTTTTTTTTCGTTTTCACTAATCGCTGTGTTTAATTTATAACTAAAATATTCTAAAAAAATGGAGTGGAAAAATCATTGAATCTAACAAATGGTTGTTAAGTTTTTAATGGAAAGTTAATGGAAAAAGTCGGGTTATTACATTTGACTATTTGACCAACTTGGGTAATATTATGAGATTGTTTATTTGTGTTGACCATGTTGACTGTGTTTGACTTGCGTTTGACTTACATTTGACTTACTTTGACTTCTGTTGAATTTTGTTGACTTTTGCTAAACTTTGCTAAATTTATCAGTCGGACTTGAGCAATAGGACTATACTTACCTTATGGACCAACCTAGATTATTAGACACTTATTGACCAATATATGTTCTCTAGGTTGAGTTCTACGGTTACTTGCATTCCGATATTCGGTCACATCTCTGTGATTTATTTCTGAAGTTGTCAGGTGAGTTTCATATGCTCCCTTTTTAATTGACTGTGATGACCCGTCCAAATCCACTTGGATGAATACATCATTCATTGATTTCATAGTGAGGTTTTGACCTCTATATGATACGTTTTGTAAACATTGCATTCTTTTGAAAAGGTACACCATAAATGAATATATAAATCCAAGGTTTTCGATGTCTGATGATTTTTACGTATTGACAATCACCGTATTTAACAGTTTACAATACTACATCCGTTGACAATGCAGTCAAAATAAGATACATGGTGATGATTTTGTGAATGCAAAGTTTTCTTAAATAAAGCATGTATGACTCCATGCACATAGCTTGTATAACGTATAAGTAAACAGCAGAAGACTTCTAGGAACCTGAGAATAAACATGCTTAAATGTGTCAACACAAAGGTTGATGAGTTCATAGTTTTAATGTTGCACATAATCTGTATATAAAGGTGGATCACAAGATTTCAGTTGTTTCATCCAGAAAGGTTTATCAAAATATTCTACAAGATTGAGCACCCTGGTAACTAAACTTTAACGTCTATATAATAAGTACCCCTGTTTTAACATACATGCAACCAACATGTACAATACACGCAATCCAACGTGTACTAACCTCAAATAGCATACGTCTGTTTTATAGTTCAGGATAGGGTTTCTATACCTGGAATAGACGGGGATGTCAAGCCCTATGGATTCATATACAACTATTCGCGCCCACCAGTTTTTATAACTGGCAGTTACTAGTTACCAAAGCTAAGGTATTTTCGGTTCAAACTCGGTGTAGAATTTAGTATGTACTTGTATCCATTGCGTTTAAAATAAAGTGCACGTATTCTCAGCCCAAAAATATAGATTGCAAAAGCAATTAGAAAGGGAGCAAATGAAACTCACCTTAGCAGCACATAAGGTCATTCTCTGAAATGTGACCGAAACTCGGAATGCAAAATAACCGTTGATCTCAACCTAGAGAACATATGTTGGTCAATACATGTCTAACAAGCTAGGTCAGGTCATAGTGTATCACAATCCTAATGCTCGAGACCGACATGCAAAAGTTAACAAAAGTCATCTCAAAAGTCAACCTGACTCAATATGATCTTTAAATCTATACATGTTTATTATCATAGTATAAGTCATGATAATTGAACGAATTTATAGTTTATCAAACTCAAAATATTATTTATTTCAGAAACTATATTATATTTGAATTATCATGGCAATCAAAAATATTTTATTATTTCACAAAGCTTTCCAATACTTGTAAAATCAGATTATAGTGTTTATAAAGCTTTAAAACATGATAAGACAGTCAACTTCGACAATTGTTCAACAAGACGAGACGTGCTTTATATAAAAATTCATTTACTTGATTAGTAATATTTGAAAATCCAATTTATTAATCTCATAGACAAGTTGTTTAAATATCAATTTACAGTTTCAAACACAATTTCAATTAACATCAAACATAATTCAGTTGACCATATCTTTTAATACGTTCATCGAAATCACGCAATTTCTAAATAAAAAGTTATTAATTTTTTGCCAGCTTTCCAATAACATGCATATTATATACCTTATATCAGTAGTATATGTATTAAATTCGTGATTCATCATAAAACTATCTAACGACGAAATTTAGCATACAAGCATGTATAAACATATATACTCGAGCACTAGACATGGATACACTATTAATATATAAAATATAAGATATGAATGCTCACGTATCAATATTGTGATTCAATATTGTAGGAAAGTACGTAGGCGCAACGGAGATGATAAACACTAGTTTGACTCACGAGCAATACTCCCGAACTATACCAATAACCTCCATAGCTACAACCCATAATTTCCTTAGCTCTATCCCGTAGTATTTTATATAATACTAATAATAATAATATTACTAATACTAATATTAATAAGATTAATAATATTATTAATCTTTAATAATAATAATAATAATAATATATAATATAAATATAAACAACAGAGGGAGTAATTATATCAGTGTATGTGTGTGTGTTCTCGAGCCAAAATGTCGAAATTATATATGTGTCCAGGAATCTCACCCCATGCGATCGCATGGGTTTCATGCCTATTTACCATGCGATCGCATGGCCAGCTGGTACGCACCTAATATATTTTGTTTTCTTGTTTGTTGACATATTTTTAACTGTAGCAAATAGTGTTTACTGTAGCAAATAGTGTTTTAATGCAGTAAATAGTATTTAATGTAGCAAAGTTCTTTTTTACTGTAGCAAATAGTGTTTTACTGTAGTAAAGTCATTTTTATTGTAGCAAATAGTGATTTTCGAAAACACTGTAGCAAAATGATTTTTACAGTAGCAAATAGTGATTTTCGAAAACACTGTAGCTTTTCGGGTACTGTAGCAATTCGAAAATACAGTAGTAAATTAGTGTTTTACTTGTTCATCTTAAACGTTTTAGTTAATTTATCTAAATATCAATCGAATCAATAAACGAATGTTACTATCGTTTACTAAATAACTTGAAATTATATATATGTATATATCTTTATTTAAAATACATAAATCAGTTTTTAAATACACATTGCAAGTTATTTATTAATAATTAATATTCCAACTTATTGTGTATATATATATATATATATATATATATCTATTTACAAATAGATGTTCGTGAATCGTCGGTCAATAGTCAAAGGTTAACTGAATATATAACATTAGTTCAAAAAGTTTGAGAATCAATATTACAGACTTTGCTTATCGTGTCGGAAACATATAAAGATTAAGTTTAAATTTGGTCGAAAATTTCCGGGTCGTCACAGTACCTACCCATTAAATAAATTTCGTCCCGAAATTTGAGTGAGGTTGTCATGGCTAACAATAAAAATGTTTTTATGACGAATATGAGTGGATAAATAGAGTTTTATCATTATTGACTAATATAGATAAAACGATTCGATTATGTGAAGAGTACGAGTGAAATGAGTAAATGAAGGTTTGTCTTAACCGGTGACGTAGTCACAGTTGATTTCCGAAATTCAAGGGATTTAGAGAAAATCTTCGTAATAAGATTTGATTCTTCGGTAGTTAAGGAGATAGGATCTTCTTTGATTAAATGCGATAACCTGTCACGATTGCTCTGTCAGATTTTTCGCTATAAATCAACTCCCTTCCTTTCTTTATTTTCCACAGCTCATACCTTCTATTCTTTTCTCCCTCAATTCATTTTTAAAGCATTCGTCAATATGCTCCATCCAGTTCTGCTTCTTGATATACTCCTAACTTTCATATCTGTCATTCTTCTTTTTCATCTGCCGCCGGAAGAATCTATTACCTTCTATCGGTTATATCTCGACTTGGATTCTGATGTGTTAAAATTGAATTTGAATGAGTATGGTTGTTTTGATTTTTATGAAAGAATATATCTCGTTGTGAAAGTAGTGAGTATAGTTGATGATTTGTTGAATCCTAATCGAAGAATGTAACATATTAATTGTGAATTTATATATCTCTCGGGTATTACCTACCCGTTAAAATTTTCTCACCATTAGCAGTTTGTACAAAAGAATTTTCTTAATTACCATCTTTATGAAAATATACCTACATATATATTTCCTTTAGATGTAATCATGTGTTCAATGAGTTAACATAATATTAATCTCATCTGGTTTTCGACTAGGACTATAATATATAATCTCTAAAACTTTTAGAAACTACATATTCTCTGCAGAATATTTCTTCGATGAAGTTATGAACCAATACTTCATCGTTTGTTGTTGTTGGTATTCCTTGGTATCTATGGTGCGTATGATGTTGATGTTCGAGGTATGGTTTGTGATGTCGAGGTGTGAGATGCGGATGTTGTTGTTGGTGGTGGTAATGATACTATTGGTGGTGATGATGGTGGTACTGTTGATGCCGGTGATGCTGCTGGTGCTTGTAACCTTTGCACCATATTCTCTAAAGTCACTACCCGAGCGCGAAGCTCGTTGACTTCCTCTACTACACCGGGATGATTGGAGGTTCGGACGAGCGGTTAAATGAGATCTAGAATGTGAGATAGTATATAATCATGACGAGATACTCTGGAGATGAGAGAGAAAATGGTATTACGAACAGGTTCGCCGGTAAGTGCTTCAGGTTCTTCGCCAAGAGGGCAATGTGGTGGATGGAAGGGATCGCCTTCTTCTTGTCTCCAATGATTAAGTAAACTATGAACCCATCCCCAATTCATCCAGAATAGATGATGGCTAGTTGGTTGGTCCATTCCGTTTACACTGCTTTCGAAGCTCGAGTGGAAATCCATATCGGAATAGCTGTCGGAATCTAAGGAATTTGAACTAGATACATGATCCATTTTGTGTAATCAAGGAAAAGATTTTTGGAATGAAATAGATTATAGGACTAATTTGTTACTCCTCAATACATAGTTTACATATGTTTTTATAATACCAGAATCCCATAAGTTACGGAGGATTTTACAGAAGATGTCAGGCAAAGTTCACTGTAATAGATATGCCAAGATATGAATTAGCAGATAAGCTAAGATATGAGTTTTGTCTATACACTATTCATGTAATAACTGCAGACAAACGTGTCTAGACTTAAGAATGATAAGCATGTAATTTCTGACAAGAAATGATAAGCAAAACTCGGTAAAAACAGATACGGTCATAGTCCAGACTCACTAATGCATCCTAACAATTACCAGTTAAACACACTAATGCAAATTCTGGTTCCCTATGACCTCAAGCTCTGATACGAACTGTGACGATCGCTCAAAATCTATATGGACGAATAAGTCATTATCGATTTCATTGCGAGATATTTGACCTCTATATGATACGTTTTATAAACATTGCATTCTTTTGAAAAGGTATACCATAAATGAATATTTAAATCCCAGGTTTTCGACATCTGATGATTTCTACATATAGACAATCACCGTAAATAATGGTTTACAATAATACTTCCGTTGACAATGCAGTCAGAATGAGATACATGGTGTTGGTTTTGTGAATGCAACATTTTCTTGAACTTGAGACTTCTAGGAACTTGAGAATAAAAATGCTTACAAGTGTCAACACAAAGGTTGGTGAGTTCATAGTTTTAATGTATCGCATAATCTGTATATAAAGGTGGATCACAAGATTTCAGTTGTTTCATCCAGAAACGTTTATCAAAATATTCTACAAGATTGACCACCCTGATAACTAAGCTTTAACGTTATAATAAGTACCCCTGTTTTAACATACATGCAACCAACATGTACAATACACGCAATCCAACGTATACTAAACTCAAATAGTATACGTCTGTTTTATAATTCAGGCTAGGGTTTCTATACCTGGAACAGACGGGGATGTCAAGCCCTATGGATCCATATACCACTGTTCGCATCCACCGGTTCTTATAACCGGCAGTACTAGTTACCAAAGCTAAGGGATTTTCGATTCAAACTCGGTGCAGAATTTAGTATGTACTTGTATCCATTGCGTTTAAAATAAAGTGCATGTATTCTCAGCCCAAAAATATAAATTGCAAAAACAATTAAAAAGGGAGCAAATGAAACTCACCTTAGCACCACATAAAGTCGTTCACCGAAATGTGACCGAAACTTGTAATACCAAATAACCGTAGATCTCAACCTAGAGAACATATGTTGGTCAATAAATGTCTATCAAGCTCGGTCAGGTTATAGTGTATCACAATCCTAATCGAGCTCGTTTATATAATGTGACCAGCCACTGACTCCCATGCGATCGCATGAGATTTTGGCTGTGTGGCCATGCGATCGCATGGCACTCCCTGACAGCTCACATGTTTTGTTTCATAGCTCGTCGACATATTATTAAATTATATTTATAATATATATAATTTATATTAATTATATATATATATATATATATATATATATATATATATATATTATATTCTCGTGTATAGGTGACTTGTACTTTTAGTTCCGATGACTTGTACGTTGACGCTCGACTAATGTTCTGGTTCCGGTTTTTCGAACGTCCTTTCATACACTTAGAAAACCTTTAATTTACGTTTCGCGACGTGTACATTTATCAATATTTAGACTTTAATCAATGATAAACTATATTACCCGAAGTATAACTTAATCATTTGAGTGTTTTGGTCATTTGATTTTTAAAATCATCGTCTTGTTATCTATTAAAGTATATTAATAATCAAAATTCTATTGTATCAAAAATGTTTTCTTACATTAAATATTATGATAGTTAAATGATTAACTTATAAATTATTTTACCAATTATTCTGTAGTTTGAATATATCAATTAAAATATAATTAATAATATCAAAACGTTTTATATCTAAATTACTATTATATATTATTACATCGTAAAATATATATTATTTTGAAATATTTATTTAATTATGAACAATAAACGAGTGCTATAAACCTTTAAAAATATATATATATATATATATTTCAAACACATATATATCTATATATATACAATATAAACACGTTACAAGTTATTTTATATATCTAATTCCAAATCTAATCAAAAGGAAAAGATTTTCTAAATCGAAGTGGACCTCACAACAGAGACTTGTAATAATTGTAATAGCTATGTGATTGTTAGATACTATCAAAATATCATCTACTTCGATTGTTTGATAATATCCTTTAATTCCGTCGATAAACATATAAAACATATATTGAGACAAATACGTTTAATGTAAAGTATTATACACTTAATACTTTGATAACGTTTTCAAGTTATAATATATACATATATATATATATATATATATATATATATATATATATATATATATATATATATATATATATATATACATATCTTATGTTTACAATCGTTTGTGACTTGTCGAAATTTGGTCGAGGTTAAGTGAATACATGAACACAGTTCAAAATATTTGAGATTTAACTTATCAGACTTTGCTTGTCGTGTCGGAAACATTAAATCATTTAAGGATTAAATTTAAATTTGGTCGGAAATTTCCGGGTCATCACAGTACCTACCCGTTAAAGAAATTTCGTCCCGAAATTTGATTGGACTGGTCATGGCTGACAATAAATATGTTTTCATGACGCATACTAGCTGAAATTTAGAGTTTTATCATCATTGAGTAATATAGATAAAACAATTCGATTTTGTGAGGAGTACGAGTGAAGTTATCACAAAAGAGTGTAATGAATAAATGTAAATTCGTCATATCTTTTGACGTAGATAGGATTGATTTTCGGAGTTCAAGGGATTTAGAGAAAATCTTCATAATAAGATTTGATTCTTCGGTAATTAAGGAAATTAGGATCTTCTTTTATTAAATGCGATAACCTGTTACGATTGCTCTGTCAGATTTTTCACTATAAATCCACTCCCTTCGTTTCTTTATTTCCACACCTCACCTTCTATTCTTCCTCCCTCAACTCATACTTTAAAGTATTGGTCAATATGCTTCATCCAGTTCTGATTCTTGATATACTCCTAACTTTCATATCTATCATTCTTCTTTTTCATCTGCCGTCGGAGGAATCTATTCACTTTTACTATACTCCTGGCTTTATAGTGTTTTTAGTTCTCCCGTGTCTTTACGTTGCAATACTTATTGATATACATGGTTTGTAATTTATGTTTTGTCGTTGGACTTTATATTTTTCCTTATTTTTCAGAGTCCCTGCTTCTGTTTTTCTATAATCATCAACATCTACAGTTAATGCTCTCTCCTTTTTGCTGCGATTTATACCCCCATTTCTATTTCGGAGCTACATGCTCCGTTTTCTCTTCTATCCATTAAGCACCGCATGTAATGGTCCAGAATTCGAAGATATGAATTCCGAAATGAACATATTTAACGTTTTAATAAGGAAATTGTAATGGCACGATCTTGATTTGTCAAATTACCAGAATATCCTGGAAAAGAGCGAATCATCAAGAAAAATATTTTCTTGATATGTTTAGAGGTTAAGTAGAATACAAGAGTCGTGTAACATGGCACATGATGACGTTATGATCTGTGAATCATCACGTTCCATTTAGAAACTCAGCATGACTTACTGTAATATAATCACGTTGATCAAGTTTCATTATATTATACTAACTCATGCTTCAGTTCCCAACACTACTTCAAAAACATTCATATTTTAAATTCGAATTTTCAGAATTTAGAAACTAAAACAGTTTCTTTTATGATGTAATGCATATAGCGCACTGAGATAAACTATTTCTGGTAAGAATAGTTTTGAAAATATTTTTAGAAATATCGAGGATATTTACAATGAAAGATACGATGATATCTTAGAATTTCGAATATCTAAAGATGATAGAGAAGATTTGTCCGTAAAGGTTTAGAGTCAGGAGCAAGATATTCGTTAATGACTTCAGCAGATACTGAATCATTTGGATTCTTTGAAGGCAGGTTTAGTCTTTGTGATTTGTCCACAGCCTTCTTCATGGTTTGCTCAATCCGTTTTCCAGTTCCAAACCTTCTCTTTTTCTGAGCTTTGCCAATATATATATATATATATATATATATATATATATATATATATATATATATATATATATATATATATACATACATACATACATTATTCTTTATCATCAATCTTTTAGCTGTTAAAGTCGTTTACAGTTTTTACTGCTTCATCAGCGTTTTCAAAACTTCGAGAACTAATTCGCGGTTTAGGGTGTTTTTCAGAAACTTCACATTCGAAGTGTGTAAGTCTAGGAGATAGAAGTTATATGTACACATATATCTATTGGCGTAGACATGCTGCGAAATTTCAAAATACTGATTGCTGATTCCCCGTAATTGACATGACAATTCTTGTTACAAGATGCGGATGAGTAAATGATGAGGTTTCGATAAATCTAATGGTTTTTCGGAAAATCAAAGATCAATGAAGTTGTTGATAAGTTTACTGCTAATGTGGCGAAATAAATAAAAAAATTTCGGTAATAATAATGAAAGGGTATCATTATAATAAGGCTTATTCAAATGAACAATTGAAGTTGGTTTGTTGGAGCTGTGACAAAGCTGTCTATTTTTAGAAGGAATTGTAAAGTTATTTTAGCTAATAAATGCCAAAGAGTCTGACAAGGATACGTGTTAAATTATGACTTTGGTTTCGAGGGTTTTTCAGGTACAAGACTGCGGTTAACATGTGATTAGATCATCATCTCGATGAGTGATTAATTGAAATGTCTTCAGGAATTTCGAGGGATTTGAACATAGATTGTAATCGATAATATTCATATGATGTTCTAGGATTTTGAATGATACAAATACTTTTCTGGGTTCTATGAATAGAAATGATGTTCTAGCATAGTTTTGAAGTCAACGTATAGCTTCAAAAGATGTAGGAATCTAAGAATGATGAAATCGGTTATATCTCGATGTAACATCCCGTTTTTCCCGTACATATTGAAAGGTACATACTTAATCATTGTACGTTTGTAACTCGCTAGATTATGCATAATTGTATAGATATATATATATATATATATATATATATATATATATATATATATATATATATATATATATATATATATATATATATATATATATTTGATAATGGGTGCATATACAAGTTTATACATGGGTTTTGATAGCGTTAAGTCTTGTGAGACCATTGTTAAGGGTTAGACGAATATAGGAAGTGGGATTTAAGTGTACGAATTAAATAAAATCAAAATTTGTTTAAGGTTGTCGAGATGTCCAGGTAACGGCTAAGGCCGCGCCGCGATAAACCTAAGCCGCGCCACGACACATAAAGCATTTCCAGATCAGAAGTCAGGTTAACAAGGGTCATTTTTCCTTCGATATATCGCGCCGCCACAAATGGGCCGCGCCGCGGCAATGCTGCTGGACAGACTCCGATTTTAGCTCAATTTAAATGACTTTAAGGGGCAAATTGGTAATTTGGTGTATAAATCTGATGGGAGCATTAATTCCCAACCACTCATCTATTTCATTTAATTTCTTTTCTCTTTTCTTTCCAATTTCTCTCCCAAAACTTAAAACCCATTTGGATTAAAAGTGAGATTTGAGAGTGAAGGATTAAGGGTTGATCTTTGGAGCAAGAATTAAAGTTGTTCCTTGCGTCTCTAGCTATTCGTTGATAGTCTCGGTAAGTTCTAACTCTAAGTTTTGAGTTTTAATTGGTTAATGGCTAGGGTTTTGGTTACTAGAGACTTGCATGACCCATTTGAGGGTAAAATGGGTGAATTTGGGTTATGTTATTGTAATGAAACCCTAATAGTCACAATCTAGGGTTTTGGGTCTTGTGATTTGAGATTGTAAGTGTTTAATGACGTTGTAGTCACTAATACACTTTTAGATTTATGAAAGAAGTGTTAATGGGTAAGTTTGACTTGATTGTGAGTCTAAGTATTTAAAATGGGTCAAATGAGTACTAGTTGACCTAATTGGGTAAAATGGGTATGAATTACCCTATGTTATATTAATTGTTGTTAGTAGACTTTAAATCACTAGCCTTAGTGATTTAATATGAGTCTTGGCCATTTATGAGCGGTTGTGGTGTAGTCGAGACATTTAATACAAATTGGGTCATTAAATGCTCAAGTGTAAGTATTGTGGTTAATTCCACTAGTTGTGTGATTGAATGTTTACTAAATGAATTTGGTACGTTGCCTTGAAGTTCGGACGTGCATAATCATCATCCTTGTGTCAAGGTGAGCGGAATAAGTATACTTGTACGTATATGATGTGCTTATTTGTACGTAAGGATATGTGTTGTCCTAGTTAGCGATATATGTGTTGTACACTAACGATTTATGAACGGATATGTGTTGTCTAATTTAGAAAAATATGTGTTGTACGCTAACGGGTTATTAAATGGATATGTGTTGTCCAAGTTGGTGTTATATGTGTTGTACACTAATGATCTTATGAACGGATATGTGTTGTCCAAGGGTTGGTGACATATGTGTTGTACACTAACGGTTGTTATGAACACCGATGGGAAATTCGAGTACCATTCCTTTTACTATTGGTTGACCATGGTTGTGTGAATTTGGTATCAGCATATTCAATATTGAACTATATGCTATTGGTGTTGCTAGCTTATTATAAATTGTGGAAAGTAGTTTATGCACGAGTTTTGCATGGTTGTCGTGTTGCTAGCTTGTATGCGGTGTTGTGTGTGTGTTTGCAAATGAGTAGGTTATATATGAACATGTATAACTATTACACTCACTAAGCATTAGCTTACCCCTCTCGTTGTTTATTTTTTTAGTTGCAGGTGCGGATAAGGGCAAAGGGGTTATAAGCACTAGGTGGCCTTTGATGATGTTTTGTTGAAGTTTGAAAGTTGGCCTAACGTTTTAGGTAGTTTAGTCACAAACCATGCTCAAAGGTTTGTTTGGATTATAAACTATCGTTGTAGTGGGTCAAACTTGTATTGAACTTAATTAATGGCCTTCGTGCCTTTTGTAAACATTTAAATTGTTGAACGTTTAAATGGAACTTGTGGATTGGTTTACATATTTTATTGGCGCGTAAATGTGTATCATTACAAAAAAAAATTTATCGTATGGAATACGGGTTGGGTTGTTTCACTCGACTTGGATTCTGATGTGTTAAAATTGAATTTGAATGAGTACGGTTGTTTTGATTTTTATGAAAGAATATATCTCGTTGTGAAAGTAGTGAGTATAGTTGATGATTTGTTGAATCATAATCGAATAATGTAACATATTAATTGTGAATTTATATATCTCTCGGGTATTACCTACCCGTTAAAATTTTCTCACCATTAGCAGTTTGTACAAAAGAATTTTCTAAATTACTATCTTTATGAAAATATACCTACATATATATTTTCTTTAGATGTAATCACGTGTTCAATGAGTTAACATAATGTTAATCTCATCTGGTTTTCGACTAGGACTATAATATATAATCTCTAAAACTTTTAGAAACTACATATTCACTGCAGAATATTTCTTCAATGAAGTTATGAATCAATACTTCATCATTTGTTGTTGTTGGTATTCCTTGGTATCTATGGTGCTTATGACGTTGATGTTCGAGGTATGGTTTGTGATGTCGAGGTGTGGGATGCAGATGTTGTTGTTGGTGGTGGTAATGATACTGTTGGTGGTGATGATGGTGGTACTGTTGATGCCAGTGATGCTGCTGGTGCTTGTAACCTTTGCACCATATTCTCTAAAGTCACTACCCGAGCGCGAAGCTCGTTGACTTCCTCTACTACACCGGGATGATTGGCGGTTCGGACGAGCGGTTGAATGAGATCTAGAATGTGAGATAGTATATAATCATGACGAGATACTCTGGAGATGAGAGAGAAAATAGTATTACGAACAGATTCGCCGGTAAGTGCTTCAAGTTCTTCACCAAGAGGGCAATGTGGTGGATGGAAGGGATCACCTTCTTCTTGTCTCCAATGATTAAGTAAACTACGAACCCATCCCCAATTCATCCAGAATAGATGATGGCTAATTGGTTGGTCCATTCCGGTTAAACTGCTTTCGGAGCTCGAGTGAAAATCTATATCGGAATAGCTGTCGGAATCTAAGGAATTTGAACTAGATACAGGATCCATTTTGTGTAATCAAGGAAAAGATTTTTGGAATGAAATAGATTATAGGACTAATTTGGTACTCCTCAATACATAGTTTACATATGTATTTATAATACCAGAATCCCATAAGTTACGGAGGATTTTACGGAAGATGTCAGGCAAAGTTCACTGTAATAGATATGCCAAGATATGAATTAGCAGATACGCTAAGATATGAGTTTTTTCTATACACTATTCATGTAATAACTGCAGACAAACGTGTCTAGACTTAAGAATGATAAGCATGTAATTTCTGACAAGAAATGATAAGCAAAACTTGGTAAAAACAGATACGGTCATAGTCCAGACTCACTAATGCATCCTAACAATTACCAGTTAAACACACTAATGCAAATTCTGGTTCCCTATGACCTCAAGCTCTGATACCAACTGTGACGATCGCTCCAAATTCATATGGACGAATACGTCATTCAGCGATTTCATTGCGAGATATTTGACCTCTATACGATACGTTTTATAAACATTGCATTCTTTTGAAAAGGTATACCATAAATGAATATTTAAATCCCAGGTTTTCGACATCTGATGATTTCTACATATAGACAATCACCGTAATAATAATAATAATAATAATATTATTATTAATCTTAATAATAATATTAATAATAATAATAATAATAATAATAATAATAATAATAATAATTATTATTATTATTATTATTATTATTATTATTATTATTATTATTATTATTATTATTATTATTATTATTATTATTATTATTATTATTATTAATAAGAGTGCAGAGAAGAAGAAAGGAAAAGAATTGAGTACATTCTGAAATGAAATCGAGCTCGTTTATATAATGTGTCCAGCCACTGACTCCCATGCGATCGCATGGGATTTTGGCTGTGTGGCCATGCGATCGCATGGCACTCCCTGACAGCTCACATGTTTTTGTCTCATAGCTCGTCGACATATTATTAAATTATATTTATAATATATATAATTTATATTAATTATATATATATATTATATTATATTCTCCTGTATAGGTGACTTGTACTTTTAGTTCCGATGACTTGTACGTTGACGCTCGACTAATGTCCTGGTTCCAGTTTTTCGAACGTCCTTTCATACACTTAGAATACCTTTAATTTACGTTTCGCGACGTGTACATTTATCTATAATTAGACTTTAATCAATGATAAACTATATTACCCGAAGTATAACTTAATCATTTGAGTGTTTTGGTCATTTGCTTTTTAAAATCATCGTCTCGTTATCTATTAAAGTATATTAATAATCAAAATTCTAGTGTATCAAAAATGTTTTCTTACATTAAATATTATGATAGTTAAATGATTAACTTATAAATTATTTTACCAATTATTCTGTAGTTTGAATATATTAATTAAAATATAATTAATAATATCAAAACGTTTTATATCTAAATTACTATTATATATTATTACATCGTAAAATATTTATTATTTTGAAATATTTATTTAATTATGAACAATAAACGAGTGCTATAAACCTTTAATATATATATATATATATATATATATATATATATATTTCAAACCCATATATATCTATATATATATATATACAATATAAACACGTTGCAAGTTATTTTATATATCTAATTCCAAATATAATCAAAAGGAAAAGATTTTCTAAATCGAAGTGGACCTCACAACAGAGACTCGTAACAATCGTAATAGCTATGTGATTGTTAGATGCTATCAAAATAAGTTCTACTTCGATCGTTTGATAATATCCTTTAATTCCGTCGATAAACATATAAAACATATATTGAGACAAATATGTTTAATGTAAAGTATTATACACTTAATACTTTGATAACGTTTTCAAGTTATAATACATATATATATATATATATATATATATATATATATATATATATATACATATCTTATGTTTACAATCGTTCGTGACTTGTCGAAATTTGGTTGAGGTTAAGTGAATACATGAACACAGTTCAAAATGTTTGAGATTTAACTTATCAGACTTTGCTTGTCGTGTTGGAAATATTAAATCATTTAAGGATTAAATTTAAATTTGGTCAGAAATTTCCGGGTCATCACAGTACTGTGACAACCCGGAAATTTTTGACCAAATTTAAACTTAATCTTTATATGTTTCCGACACGATAAGCAAAGTCTGTAATATTGATTCTCAAACTTTTTGAACTAATGTTATATATTCAGTTAACCTTTGACTATTGACCGATGATTCACGAACATCTATTTATAAATAGATATATATATATATATATACAATAAGTTGGAATATTAATTATTCATAAATAACATGCAATGTGTATTTAAAAACTGATTTATGTATATTAAATAAAGATATATACATATATATAATTTCAAGATATTTAGTAAATGATAGTAACATTCGTTTATTGATTCGATTGTTATTTAGATAAGTTAACTAAAACGTTTAAGATGAACAAGTAAAACACTAATTTAATACAGCATTTTCGAATTGCTACAGTACTCGAAAAGCTACAGTGTTTTCAAAAATCACTATTTGCTACAGTAAAAACGACTTTGCTACAGTAAAACACTATTTGCTACAGTAACACTATTTGCTACAGTAACACTATTGCTACAGTGAAAAAATATGTCGACAAATAAGAAAACAAAACATATTGAGTGCGTACCAGTTGGCCATGCGATCGCATGGCAAATGGGCATGAAACCCATGTGATCGCATGGGGATCAATCTCAGCAAACATCTATAAAGCTCGCACATTTCTACTTCGACATACACACACATAAATTACTAACTCTGTATTATATTTATATTATTATTATTATTATTATTATTATTATTATTATTATTATTATTATTATTATTATTATTATTATTATTTTTATTATTATTATTATTATCATTATTATTAAGATTAATATTATTATTAATCTTATTATTATTATCAGTAGTATAATATTATTATTAGTATTATACATAAAATACTACGATGAAATACTGCTCAAATGATTTCAAACCGAGTTTTCAAATGAGTCAAAGCTATGGAAATTATGGGTTATAGCTATGGAGGTTATGGGTAATGTTCATGGGTATTGATCGCAAGTCAAACCTAGTGTTTATCATCTCCGTTGCGTCTACGTACTTTTCTACAATATTGAATCAGAATATTGATACGTGAGCATTCATATCTTATCTTTTATATATTAATAGTGTATCCATGTCTAGTGCTCGAGTATATATGTTTATGCATGCTTGTATGCTTTAATTTTGTCGTTAGATAGTTTATGATGAATCACGAATTTGATACATATGCTACTGATATAAAGTATATGATAAACATATTTTTGGAAAGCTGGCGAAAAATGATTAACTTTTCATTTAGAAATCGCGTGATTTCGATGAACGGATTAAAAGATATGGTCAACTGAATTATGGTTAACATTAATTGAAATTGTGTTTGAAACTGTAAATTAATATTTAAACAACTTGTCTATGAGATTGATAAATTGGATTTTTAGATATTACAAATCGAGTAAATGAATTTCTATATAAGGCACATTTTGTTTTGTTGATCAATTATCAAAGTTAACTGTATTATCATGTTTTAAAAGCTTTATAAACACTATAATCTAATTTTACAAGTATTGAAAAAACTATGTGAAATAATAAAATATGTTCGATTGTCATGATAATTCAAATATAATATAGCTCCTGAAATAAATAATATTTTGAGTTTGATAAACTATAAATTCATTCAATTATCAAGAATTATATTATGTTAATAATCATGTATAGATTTTAAGATCATATTGGGTCAGGTTGACTTTTGAGATGACTTTTGTTAACTTTTGCATGTCGATCTCGAGCATTAGGATTGTAATACACTATGACATGACCTAGCTTGTTAGACATGTATTGACCAACATATGTTCTCTAGGTTGAGATCTACGGTTATTTTGCATTCCGAGTTTCGGTCACATTTCGGTGAATGACCTTATGTGCTGCTAAGGTGAGTTTCATAGATCCCTTTTTAATTGCTTTTGCAATATATATTTTGGGCTGAGAATACATGCACTTTATTTTAAAAAGCAATGGATACAAGTACATACTAAATTCTACACAGAGTTTGAACCGAAAATCCCTTAGCTTTGGTAACTAGTAACTGCCGGTTATAAGAACTGGTGGGCGCGAGTAGTTATATATGGATCCATAGGGATTGACATCCCCGTCTGTTCCAGGTATAGAAACCCTAGCCTGAACTATAAAATAGACGTATTCTATTTGAGGTTAATACACATTGGATTGCGTGTATTGTATATGTTGGTTGCATGTATGTTAAAACAGTGGTACTTATTATAACGTTAAAGCTTAGTTACCAGGGTGCTCAATCTTGTAGAATATTTTGATAAACGTTTCTGGATGAAACAGCTGAAATCTTGTGATCCACCTTTATGTACAGATTATACGCAACATTAAAACTATGAACTCACCAACTTTTGTGTTGACACTTTTAAGCATGTTTATTCTCAGGTTCCTAGAAGTCTTCCGCTGTTTGCTTATATGTGATACAAGCTATGTGCATGGATTCATACAGGCTTTACTCGAGAAAACGCTGCATTCATCATGTATCTTATTTTGACTGCATTATCAACAGATGTAGTATTGTAAACTATTATTTACGGTGATTGTCTATATGTAGAAATCATCAAACGTCAAAAACCTTGGAATTTGATATTCAATTATGGTGTGCCTTTTCAAAAGAATGCAATGTTTACAAAACGTATCATATAGAGGTCAGTACCTCACTGTGAAATCGATGAATGATGTATTCGTCTAAAAGGGATATGGACGGATCATCACAGTTGGTATCAGAGCTTGAGGTCATAGGGAACCAGAATTTGCATTAGTTTGTTTAACTGGTAATTGTTAGGATGCATTAGTAGTAGAATCTATTGATAAACTTTTGATAAAATCTTATGGTCTATCTTTATATATATTTATGACTCGAGCAATTAAACCTATAACTCACCAACATTCGTGTTGACTTTTTAGTATGTTTTATAAAAAAATAAAAATAATATATTTAAGACAACAAAGTGTATGATTATTAATTTAAATAATTGATTGGAATTAAATATAAAAGGTTTCGAACAATATATATATATATATATATATATATATATATATATATATATATATAGATGTATTTTTTTATAAATATAAAATTTACAAATTATTGAATCATATTAAGATAGGATACATTGGATTTTAACTAACGGATAAAAACTTAATTATCACCCTTGATTATATATTATATCTATATTTTCTTACTATTAAACCCGTGACTACTAAAATTATAACCCGTGTTTATTTAATTATTACACCCGTGATATATCTATACCCGTGACTACACACTAATACCCGTGTTTACCTAACTTAAACCCGTGACTCTATCTTATCTATATTATATCCTGATCCAATTCATTTCATTTCATTTCATTTATCATAACATACACCGACACTTCAAACCTCAAGAACACCCATATACTATTCATCATCATCATCGATTTTCAAACGTCAAGAACACCTTCAATACTTGCTTGATCATAAAATCGTTTACATATTCGAATTCCTCTCGAAGAGCTCTACACATCCATACCAATATTTTCTTGATTAGAGTAAGTTTTAAAAACTCTAATTTTTGGGTTTTCATGTTTTTGTTACATTTTAGGGTAGATATAGTGTCTAGTGCTCAAGTCCTTGTATGTATGCATGATAGTATTTGTTAATTTGATCGTTTGATGACTTTTTGATGAATCACGAATTTGTTTTGTGTGAGGTCAGAAACTTGAACTTGTTAAATGTATAATATTATGAGATAATCCGAATCCTCTTGAAAAACTAATAAGTTTGGGCTTTGGAATTTTGAATTTTCGTTACCGTATGCTCATGTTATGCTTAATTGAAATTTTTAACTCGTTTTTATGAATGCTCACGTTTTTGATTAATATGCTACTGATATGAACATGATGTTTTCATTTTATGAAATATTTATAAATGAAATCCTTGTGAAAAATTAATAAGTTTGCTCTTTTGAATCGCATGTTTTCGTTACGTATTGCTCATGTTATGATTAATTGATTTCGGTTTAAAAATTCGTAATTAAAACTGAGAATCTGGAAAAGTATGCTATATATTCAGGTCTTGAGAGGTACATAGTTGTATTCCTTGCGAAAAAAACATTTTATTTTCATTTAGATATTGTCAAATTCCGATAAACGAGTCAAAATCTATAGTCAAATCAAAGCTACAATTTTTATATTATTTAAAACCGAACAGAACAGTTGCCTTGGGATGCGTGCAACCCGATGTCAGATTTCTGGGTTCACGGTTGCGTGCGTATCGAAAAATTAATAAGTTTAGACTCCAGAAACGCGTCATTTGGATACTTTTTGGATTTGATATGATTTTTCAAAGTTTATACGTTTTATATAAAAGTGCTGAAACTTTTCTGAAAAACTGTCGAGCGCATTGCGGAGTGCTGCAACTTTTCAGTTAAGACTTAGAGTCTGATTTCCGGATATATTTTAGAACTCTGAGTTACGGAGATATTGGCATGTATTTCACGTCAAACGGAGCTGTACTTATTTTTATAAAAATTATACAAGTTGACTGCGTTGTTTAAATCAAATATTATGTGCAGTTGACTTTGTTTGACCAAATGGGTTTAAAGTGTCAAAATGGGTAACGGGCACCGTGGACTCGTCACATATGTCGATTTTATTAAGTTTAAAGATTGTAGTGTTTTAAAAATGAATTTTGGCAAGTTTTGGTCAAAATGGGTATTTATGACCCATTTGGGTCATACACGTCTACTTTGACCCGTATGCGGGATTTTGAGAACCAAAGGTATGTAACACGTATAAAATATCATTTTGGACTTGTGACATGATTTTTACATGCTCAAGTATTATGGTTTAGAATTTGAGTTGTCGATAGAAAATTTTTATTGTTTTGGTAAAGTGTCAAAAATGACTCTTGGACCTACTTTGCAGACTTGTAATTTGAAATCAGTTAAGTTTGGATAAAAACTGGTATTTGGTATTGAAAGTATTCACGACAAGCTTTAAAACGATATATTATATGTATGATTTTGTTGAGTCTAAACAGGTTTAAAACAAGCATGAAAATGGGCAATCGTTGCTGATTTTGAACACTTGACAATATTTTATCAGCATTTTATGTTTCGGGAGGCTGTTTTCGTGAGGCCATAACTTTTAAGCCGTAACTTAGTTTTTGTCAAATAAACTGTCTATGAAAAGGTGGGATGACATATTTTCCAATGATCACGACCTAAGGTATTATATCAAATTTAGTGGGACCCGAAATCAGCTGCAAAATACCTAAAAAATACATATATGTAAAAAAATAATATTATTTTGCTATATAAAAATGGATAACTTAAATTTGACCAATGTTTGACTATTTGACCAACTTGAGTAATATTATGAGATTGTTGACTTGTGTTGACTGTGTTTGACTTACGATTGACTTACATTTGACTTACTTGGACTTTTGTTGACTTTTGCTAAATTTTGCTAAATTTATGAGTCGGACTTGAGCAATAGGACTATACGAACCCTATGGACCGACCTAGCTTATTAGACACTTATTGACCAACATGTGTTCTCTACGTTGAGGTCTACGGTTACTTGCATTTCGATTTTCGGTCACATCTCTGTGATTTATTTCTGAAGTTGTCAGGTGAGTTTCATTTGCTCCCTTTTTAATTGCTTTTGCAATCTATATTTTTAGGTTGAGAATACATGCACTTTATTTTAAACGCAATGGATATAAGTACATACTAAATTCTACACTGAGTTTGAACCGAAAATCCCTTAGCTTTGGTAACTAGTAACTGCCAGTTATAAGAACTGGTGGGCGCGAGTAGTAGTATATGGATCCATAGGGCTTGACATCCCCGTCTGTTCCAGGTATAGAAACTCTAGCCTGAACTATAAAACAGACGTATGCTATTTGAGGTTAGTACACGTTGGTTTGCGTGTATTGTACATGTTAGTTGCATGTATGTTAAAATAGGGGTACTTATTATATAGACGTTAGAGTTTAGTTACCAGGGTGCTCAATCTTGTAGAATATTTTGATAAACGTTTCTAGATGAAACAACTGAAATCTTGTGATCCACCTTTATATACAGATCATGCGCAATATTAAAACTATGAACTCACCAACCTTTGTATTAACACTTTTTAGCATGTTTATTCTCAGGTCTCTAGAAGTCTTTCGCTGTTTGCTTATACGTTATACAAGCTATGTGCATGGAGTCATACATGCTTTATTAGAGAAAACTTTGCATTCACAAAATCATCACCATGTATCTTATTTTGACTGCATTGTCAACAGATGTATTATTGTAAACTATTAGTTACGGTGATTGTCTATATGTAGAAATCATCAGATGTCGAAAACCTTGGATTTAGATATTCATTTATGGTGTGCCTTTTCAAAAGAATGCAATGTTTACAAAACGTATCATATAGAGGTCAATACCTCGCAATGAAACTGGTGAATAGCGTACCGCGTCAATAGCGATTTTGGCGGGTCGTTACACCTCGTCATAATCAACTTCTGGAATTTGTTGATAACCTCAAACAACCAATCTTGCTTTGTTCCGGATCACGATACCCTGATCATCTGTCTTATTTTTCAATACCCACTTCAGGCCATACGGCTTACAACCTGTAGGTGGTATTACCAATCTCCAAACACCCAAGTGATTAAACTGTTGAAGTTCTTCATGCATAGCTGAAACCCACTCATCATACTGCAAAGCATCTTTGACATCTTCCGGTTCGATTTGCGATACAAAAGCACAGTACACATTCCTGAAGATTCTTCTGGTCTGATTCAATTCAGTATAAAAAGCAGTAACAGCATTTGCAGAGGGTGTTACACGTTCATCCGAAGAAGAAGGTTCACATGTGTTAGCACCTGAAACACCTGCAGGGTTAATTACATAATCATCAAACCGTTTAGGGAGAGAAACCGTTCTGCTAAACCATCTTAGTCCGCTGGTTTCAATGATGTCATCTGTATTAATTTGTAAAGGATCCATAGTAACTGTTTGTGTGAGTTCCTCATCTTGAAGTGGTTCTTCCAACACAGTTGTATTCGGTTCTTCCTCTACCAAGTCCTCGTATAATTCATCCAGATAAACTTCCTCCCCTTCAGACTGTAAGGTCGATTCCTCTAATGCTGGAACTGAATCCCCTGAGTCCGAGTCATCATCATTAGTCCCTGTCACTGGTGCGGTATTATCTGTTATTTTAGGCATTTGAGATTGCATACGCACATCAGACATACGTTTAGCAGAGAGACGCATGTTATAAATCATTTGTGCAGCTATCTCTTCATCATCAGAGCTATCCTCTGGAAGCTTGAATGAATCAAACAACTTATCATAATCAAACTGCCATGTGTACCCTTTTCTGGATGGAATTGCTGCACGTCTTTGAACATCAATTTCGGTACATTCTTCAACACACCGTGATTCCAAATTGTAAACTCGTTTGCACGCATTCCCATAACCCAAGAACCTACCTGTAACAGCTTTTGGATTGAATTTCCCACCTGAATCTCTAACCATTATAGTACAAAAAGAACCAAACAGTTCAAGATGTTTAATGTGAGGTTTTCTTTTCAGAAGCAGCTCATAACATGTCTTGCCATGACGTTTCACAACAAGAACTCTATTCATCGTATAACATGCATTCAAAACTGCCTCACTCCAAAAGGTAACTGGTAATTCTGAGTTAGCCAGCATGGTCCTAGCAGTCTCAATTACAGTACAATTCTTTCGATCAGCAACACCATCATAGAGGAGTATAAGGTGAACTGAATTGTTGTTGAATTCCTCTTTCATTACAATACTCTTCCATTTTCTTATTTTTAAACTCTATCCCATTATCTGTCCGGATCCTGCGAACCCTCAATTTGTACAACGTTTCAAGCCTCGTGATCAGCAACTTGATTTGTTCGAAAGTATCAGCTTTACTTTTCAGCAACACAACCCATGTAAACTGTGAGTATTCATCAGTAACCACTAAACAATAGGAGTGTCCAGTAATACTCTTCTTGTTAACTGGACCGAAGAGGTCCATATGAAGCATCTCAAGAGGAGTATCAATGGAATGATGTTTCTTAGCCTTATGTGGTTTCTTAGTTTTCTTCCCCTTCTTACACAGCAAGCAACCATCAGGAGCCTGAAACCCTTTAACATTTACCCATTCGACTAAACAATTGTGAACTAAATGGTTCATTTTCCTGAAACTCAAGTGACTTATCCTCTTATACCATAACATTGATTCTTGCTTAGAAGCTCTGGACACAAAAGCCTGATGCCCTGTAGCTGCATTCACATAAGCCTTTAACATATCCAGAATGTACAAGTCTTGACATCTAGGTGCCGTCATAAGAATCATATCATCTGGTACTTTATAATCTTTTCTCATGATATAACACTGCTGTTCATCAAATAAAACTTTGTGCCTCTTGTCACACACTTGAGAGACAGACAGCAGGTTATTGGACATTTCCTTTACATAGCTCACTTTGTCAAAACTGACCGAAGAATTTGAAATCATCCATTGAGCAGTTATAAACCCTCCTTGATCACCAGCAAAAGAAACAAGTCCACCCTTTACAGATTTAATATCATTCAACAGTGACATGTTTCCAGTCATGTGCCTGGACGCCCCACTATCAACAATCCAAGTGTTTTTGTTTGGACTGTAGGCAACCTGCAAAAATAAAAAGAAAAATGATTAGTTTGAGGGGGATACCCATGCCTTTACGGCAATGGGTTTCCCATTTACATTAACAGCCATTTCATTTTCCTTTAAAGTGATGCCCGAACCACTAGCCCCATTAGAACCCACCTTTGTCACCCACATTTGGTTCTTATGTAAGAGTTTCTTAAAATAAACATTATCTTGTTTAACCCTTTTACTGTTTTCAATCATGGATTGATTCTCATAAATCACATGTTGACTTGACCCATGAGAGTTAGGTCTAGACGACATCTGATTCTTAGGAGGAGAAACTGATCGAAATTTTTGAAAACTTTTGGGAGGACTCAACTCAATCCTCCTTCTGGGTGCTACAAATCGTTTAGAACAATGAACCGCCCTATGACCTCCCAACCCGCAATGCAAACATGTACGCACAGTTTCAATTTTATCATCCCTAAAATAGGAATTGAAGCTAGGTCTACGACCAGGTGGAGATCTATTTCTAAAATATCTGGGTGGAGATCTCCTATTTACAGGAGATCGCTCAGGACTTCTATCAGGAGACCGTTTCGGTGGAGGAACATACTTCAGTTGCGAATTTCCAGCAGGTTTCAAGAAGTCCTCCTCCTCAAAGTTAGGACCTTTAACAAATTTAATTGTCGATCGGTTCCTAATCTTTATTGGTCTCCGATTTGCCGGGTTTTTCAGAATTTTAACAGTTTCAGGGTTAGGCTTTTCTACATTTTCAGTCTTTTCTACTCCTACACTATGAGTCTCAGATGTACCTATCCTGTTAACCTTATCTTGTTCCGTCAGTTGAATGGGAGCATAATCTTCCCCGAACTGTTTCTCCGGAGGTGAGAAACTATAGTCTTGCTCGAATGGAGGAGGACACTGTTTATAATAACCACTAGTTTCTTTTCCTCCAACATTCTGACAATACTCTAGGACAAACGCAGATCTCTTGTAAATATAGGCCTTTTCCTTTTCAGTTTCAAAATTGATCTTAAATGATTCTTTTTCTCTCTTAAGCTCATCTATCTCCTTAATCTGCCTCATTATGGTCTGAGTATTTAACAACACATTCGACTTTAAATCGGTCACCTGATCGTCTAATGTCTTAATTATGTCCCTAAACTCTTTTTCTCTATTCTTAAAATACAGATTATCCTCATATTGCTTCTTAAGAACTTGATAAGCCTTTTTAAGGTCATCTATTTCTTGATTTAAAGCAACACAATTATTATAGTTTAGGCAAATATCAGACAACTTTTTGACCTGATCCTCTAGAGTTACACATCTATTGCGCGTTTTAACAGACTCCCTAAGTTCATGCAATTTCAAGTCTAAGCTAATACAACTTTACAAACCGGATTAGTTTCAGGCGTTACCTTAGAGTTATTTGAAGAGTCTGCCATGAACGCATAGAGATACGGAGCTTCCTTTTTGACTTCACCAGACTCAGATTCGGATTCTGATTCCGATTCTGAGCTTAAGCTATCTGAACCAAGATTCAAATTGACCACCCCTTCTCATTCAATGTCTTCGTCCTTACAGATGCTGAGTTGCACACAGAAGACTGACCAACAAACACACAAGATTTCTTTGAGTCGTCATCTGAAGAGGATGACTCACTGTCTGTCCAAATGTCCCCGTCACTATGACTGGCCCACTTAAACTTCTCTTCCACCCTCTTGTTTACATACCCTTGACGCAAGTAATTTGCCCAGTTCCATGCTCTGTCAATCCTATCTTCCATTCTGCATCCTAAGCATTTGCATTCTTTATCTCTTCCAACACAACCCATCTTTTCTCTCTCAACCTTTTCTCTTGCTTCCTCTTCCTCAGTCATCTGAATCCTAACTACATTAGCATGACGATCATAAGCATCAGTCACATCGAAGGACCAATCATAGTACTCATCATCATAAGTAACTGCTAAAGCCTTCGATGATTCATCCATAATGGGAACATTTACTGTATTCTTCGATTCACGCTTCTGATTATGAAATGGGTTATGAAATCCTTGCTGCTTTGGTTTAGTGCAGTTTCGCTTGAAATGACCCAACTCTTGACAGTTATGACACCTTACTTTGTTCATGTCAAAAACAAACTTGGTGTTCTACTCACACCCAAGTGTTTCTCCCCAGTCTTTTCAATGTATCTTTTCGCTCTGCGAATCACACTTCCCATAGCCCATAGAATATCCATTTTCTCCATCTCGTTCTCGTCTATCTGATCGTAGTCTTCCTGTTCCAAATGACTATTACCAATTCTCCCATGCAACAAATCATTGTAAGAATTTACTACCATCGAGACTAACGCCATATCCTCCTCAACTCCTGTTATCGTACACAAACGAATATTCTATGTTCTCAAAACCTCAGTACTTGCCCCTTGGTTAAAGTTGTCTCATACAAAACACTTTGAGGTGCAGGAGTGACATAACTTGACGTTATTTTCTCAGTATTTGAGGTAAAGGCTGTCTGTGGCTGGGCGTGTTTCACTTCAGATGAACCTATTTCTGGAGCCTTATATTTCACTGGATTCTGAACAGTCTCTAACCTCTTCAATCTCTCTTGAAATTCTAGCTCCTTTGCCTGAAGCTTAGTAACAAACGCACTCAACGAATTATCCATGATAGCAAAGGACTTCTCAATCTCAATAATCATTGGATCCCATTTAATCGGTAGACCCTCACGAAAGCATTGGACTAGCTTCTTGGTAGGAAAGACAATATCAACACGTTTGAGTTCAGTTAACAAATGACGATATCTAGCAACAACATCTTTTAGAGATTCATCGGGTTGAACAGCAAAATTCTTCCATTCTTTCTTCAGAACCTTGCCTTTTGTTTTTCTGTACTCAGCTGTCCCTTCATTACCACTCTCTAGAGCATTCCATAAAGCATAGGTTGTCAAATGCGTTTCAAATTGATGGAATATCTCTTTAGACAATGCTTGAGTAAGATGGCTATATGCTTTACACTCAAGATTATAATCCTCGCGCTCAGATGCAGACAATTCCATAGGTGTCTTGGTTTCCCCATGATCCTTAGTCGGAAAAACATACTCAACCTTTAAGAAATTATATAACCTAGAGTCTATGCCGTTTAGCGAAATCAAGAACCTAGGCTTCCATTCTGCAAAATCATCCAAAGATTCCAGCCTAGGTACCCTATATGAGCTACCAATGTAACATCCCGCCTTTTTCCATTTACTTTTCCGTTTAACTATTTAAGTTCCGTTATATGTTTATAACACATCTCGTTAATACGCGTTTGAATTATCTCGTTTAGGTAATTCCCGCACCCGAACGAAAGTTGAGGGACTAAACTTGACAAGGGGTCAAACCCTTGACTAGGTCAAAGGGTCAAACCCCTTTCACCCATTCATTTCATCTTCATCTCTCTCTCTCTTTCTCTCTAGCAAGAACACACACACCCAAAACCATATTCATTCAATCATCATCTAAATTCGATCTAGGAGGCTTACAACAAAATAAATTACATATTCGTGATCCTCTCTTCATCCTCTTCGTTTTGGTACCAACTTCATCTCATTTGGGTAACTTTCTAAAATCACTAGATTTTGTGTTCTTGATGTTTTTAACTTATAAAAGTGTTAATTAGTGTCTATGGCTCAAGTCTAACATGAATATATGATTTATATGCTCGATCTCGTTGTTTTAGTGTAACTAGCATGAACTTGAATTTTGGTGTGTTATTCTTGAATTTTGGATGATCATATGTTGTTAGATGTTGAAAGTTGATGTTTTAATTGTGTTCCTAACATCACTAGCTTCAAATTGGTATGTAGGTTGACATGGATTAGTTTCATATGCAAGATTGTTGAATTTGTGATTTTGGATTAGGGTTTGATGAGCTTTACATGAACTTTTGATACATTAAATGACATGAGATGTTAATTGTAAGTGTTAGGTTGTGTTGTATGCTTAATTACCTTCGAAACGGCATATTGTACATGTAATTTGGTTGCCAAATCATTAAATTGCAATATTGACTTGAATGCATTGATTATGGAACATTAAATGCGGTTTTGTTTGTCATAAGTGCAAGCTTGATTGATGATATGTGTTTAGTTGCATTCCTTGTCAAAATACCTTTCCAACGATGTATGATAGGCGTTATGAGCGTTTGCGGGTCAAGAATTGTGTTAGAATTGGTTTTGGTTCGTGCACATTTAAAAAGCAGAAAAATAGCTGAAGCAGCAGGGTGGCGCGGCGCGCCATACCCCCCGCGCGGCGCGCCGATTGGGTCTGTCCAATTTGGTCAATTTTCAAATAATGTTTGGCATGCTACGCACCTCCGATTAACATGTAACTTGGCCAACATGCTCATATATGATTTCTAAGATTAGAAAAATAGTTCGGAACCCGACCCGAACGTGTTGACTTTCGTTGACTTTGACCGACCAAAGTTTGACTTTTTGTCAAACTTAACCAAATGATTATGCAACCTTCCTAACTTATTTATATACTTGTATCTTGCATGAAACTTGGCAATTTGATTTCACATGCTAAATAATCGAGTCGTAACGAGCCATAGGACTAATTGAACATCTTTGACCTATCGTGTTTACCGTTATTGATACAACCTATTGTTTAGGTCAAGACTAGCATTGTTCTTTGCACACGTTTACTTGTTGAAGTACTTTACTACTCGTGCACTCAAGGTGAGATCATAGTCCCACTTTTACTCTTTTTGAACTTATATTTGGGATGAGAAAACATAAACGATTCTTTTGAACTAAGTGAACACAAGTACAGGAAAACAAACATTCTACATACGAGTTTAGAACAAAATCCTCAATTCGATTATCATTAGTTACACTTGCCGGGTGTAAGCGAGAACTTATGTTGTATGGATCCATATGGGTTTGACAAACCCTCATTCAAACGGTTCGCTACCGTTTACGAATGAAATATATTTTCGAGAAACAGTGTATGTTCTAGCACTAAGTGATGGGGTTCAATGGAAGGAAACGTTAAGCATTGATAATTGGGTGCTCGTGAAACAAACTTTTGGAATGTATTACTATTATTTCATTGATGCAAATCTTGTGGTTCACTTGTACTTACTTACTTAAACCTATGATTTCACCAACGTTTTCGTTGACAGATTTCTATGTTTTTCTCAGGTCCTTGAACGATACATGATACATGCTTCCGCTCATTATTTTGATACTTGCATTGGATGTCGAGTATACATGCATACATGGAGCGTCTTTTGGATACTTTTAAATTGTGTCGCATAAGTTTCATTTGTACTTAAACTTGGTATCGTAACTTGTGGTGGAACTATTCTTGTAAAACTTGAACAACCTTTACATTTGAAATGAATGCGACATATCTTTTGGTCAACGTTGTTTTAAAGACTTATGACCACGTAACGGGACCTAAGTAGACGGCGCCGTCAATGACGATTTGGTCGGGTCGCTACAGATGGTATCAGAGCGTTGGTTGTAGGGATTTAGAGTTCATTAGTGTCAACCCCGAGTCATAGGGTACATTGGTGAGTCTAGACTACAACCGGCATATAGACTTGAAGTAGGAATTACTTGACTACTTGTGCATTTATACTCGAACGTTTCTACTCATATCTACTCTTAGTTCATCTTAATCTCACGTTGTTTAATTTGATTGACACGCCACCTTGACTATATGAAATGATGTCGAATGCACATATGAATTAGGGTAATATAATTTCCGGGATTATATTACGGTGACTCGTATGAACGTTCCGACATTATGACATAAAGAATTTAAGGCGAGTCAAAAAAAAAAAAAAAAAAAAAAAAAAAAAAAAAAAAAAACTTCTCTTTATCTTTATTCTATATCACGGTTAGTATTATTGAGAATACTAATCAATGATACTCTTGTGTCTTGAAGGAACAATGGCTCCTCGTCGTGTACGCCGCAATGAAACTCCCGAACAAGCTCTCGAACGGATGATAGCTACCGCCGTAGATGCGGCCATGGCCGGTCACTCATCCAACAACAATAATAATAACAACCACAACAACAACAACAACAACAACAACAACAATGGAGCCGGAAACTCAAACGAGGGATGCTCCTATAAAGCTTTCATGGGGTGCAAACCTCACACTTTTGATGGAACCGGGGGACCGGTCGTGCTCACCCGATGGTTTGAGCAAACGGAAGCCGTCTTTAGCATAAGCGGTTGTCGGGACCAAGACAAGGTCAAATACTCCACTCACACTTTCTCCGGAATTGCTCTAACATGGTGGAACACCTATGTTCAATCGGTGGGTACCGATGAAGCTCATGCCCTCTCTTGGGCCGATCTAAAGGAAAAGATGATTGTTGAATATCTTCCGCGCGAAGAAACTCGAAAGCTTGAGGAAGAACTAAGAGCTTTGAAAGCGGTCGGAAACGACCTTAAAGCTTATAATCAACGCTTCGCCGAACTATCCTTGATGTGTCCTAATCTTGTTAACCCCGAATCTCAAAGGATTGAGCTCTACATGCTCGGTCTTCCAAAAAGCATCAAACAAGGGGTGATGTCATCCAAACCCACTACTCATCAAGCCGCTATGAACATGGCTCGCCAACTAATCGAAACGGTTGACGAAATCGTAGTTCTGGCACCTAAAGCCGAGGATAAATCGAGCGGCAACAAAAGAAAGTGGGAACCCTCCCAATCAAGCAACAACAATTTTGCTAAGAAGCCTTACACCTCCGACGGCAAGAAAGGTTATGCCGGGAACCTACCTCTTTGCAACAAATGCAACAAACATCACTTTGGCGAATGTAGTAAGATAATTTGCCACCGGTGCCAAGGAGTTGGTCATAAGGCCAACGATTGTAAAAGTGCCACTCCCGTCGCTCGAAAGTGGCCCAATGCACCAAAGACGGGCACTTGTTACGAATGTGGCCAAACGGGTCATTATAGAAATGCATGCCCGAAAAGGAAAGATAACACCAATACGCGCGGCCGAGCTTTCAACATCAACACCGAGGAAGCCCGGGATGACACTGAACTAGTCACGGGTACGTTTCTTCTCAACAATTCTTATGTCTCTTGCTTATTCGATTCGGGTGCCGATAAATGCTTTGTATCCAAGACTTTGACTCATTCTTTTAGCACTCCACCTCTTCCATTAGATACCACTTATACCATTGAAGTAGCTAACGGAAAACTATTAAGTGCCGACACATATTACCGGGGGTGTACGTTAAACATTTTGGGTAAGGAATTTGAAATTGACTTGATACCCATGGAACTAGGAAGCTTTGATGTAATAATCAGTATGAATTGGTTAGTCAAAACGAAATCTCACATTCTTTGTGATCTTAACGCAATCCGAATTCCTATCAAGAATGGTGAACCTTTGATTGTTTATGGCGATAAGAGTTGCACCAGACTCAACCTCGTTTCGTGCCTTAAAGTTAGAAAACTACTCCGTAAGGGTTGTTTTGCGATCCTTGCCCACGTTAAGAAAGTCGAGTCCGATGAGAAGCACATCGATGATGTGCCAATTGTTAGTGACTATTCTGATGTATTTCCCGATGAATTGCCGGGTCTTCCGCCTCATCGACCGGTTGAATTCCAAATCGATCTTATTCCGGGAGCCGCACCCGTAGCGCGTGCACCATATAGGCTCGCTCCATCTGAAATGCAAGAATTGCAAAGTCAAATCCAAGAACTACTTGATCGTGGTTTTATCCAACCTAGCCATTCACCTTGGGGCGCTCCGATTTTGTTTGTTAAAAAGAAAGACGGATCCCTACGAATGTGCATTGATTATCGCGAACTAAATAAATTGACGGTTAAGAACCGATATCCTCTTCCTCGCATCGATGACCTCTTTGATCAACTACAAGGGTCTTGTGTATATTCGAAAATCGATCTCCGCTCGGGTTATCATCAATTGAGGGTTAAGGGGGAAGATGTCTCCAAAACCGCTTTCCGAATTCGTTATGGTAGTTATGAATTCCTTGTCATGCCATTTGGTCTCACTAACGCACCGGCGGTGTTCATGGATCTTATGAACCGCGTGTGCAAACCGTATCTCGATAAATTCGTTATTGTGTTCATCGATGACATATTGATCTATTCTAAAAATGAAGAAGAGCACGAACAGCATCTCCGACTTGTGCTTGAACTTTTAAGACAAGAACAACTCTATGCCAAATTCTCCAAGTGTGAATTTTGGTTAAAGGAAGTTCAATTTCTTGGTCATGTTGTAAGTGACCAAGGTATTAAAGTCGATCCAACGAAAATCGAAGCCATTAGCAAATGGGAGACTCCTACTACTCCTACTCACATTCGTCAATTTTTGGGTCTCGCCGGGTACTATCGTAGATTCATCGAAAATTTCTCTTTGGTTGCACGTCCTCTAACCGCATTGACTCACAAGGGAAAGAAATTCATTTGGGCGACCGAACATGAATCCGCATTCCAAATCTTGAAAACGAAGCTAACCACCGCTCCTATCTTGTCACTTCCCGAAGGCAATGATGACTTTGTTGTATATTGCGATGCCTCAAAACATGGTTTTGGGTGTGTATTGATGCAACGAACGAAAGTCATTGCTTATGCTTCTCGACAACTCAAAATTCATGAACGAAACTACACGACGCATGATCTCGAACTCGGAGCCGTTGTCTTTGCACTTAAAATGTGGAGACACTATCTTTATGGAACCAAGAGTACTATCTTTACCGACCACAAAAGTCTCCAACACATTTTCGATCAAAAGCAACTAAACATGAGACAACGAAGGTGGATTGAAACCTTAAACGATTACGATTGCGAGCTTCGTTACCATCCCGGGAAGGCAAACGTAGTAGCCGATGCCTTAAGTCGAAAAGAAAGAGCGGTGCCCCTCCGTGTCCGAGCTTTAAACATCACCATTCACACCAACCTTAATAGCCAAATTCGGGTAGCCCAAGATGAGGCTCTCAAGGATGAAAACATCTCTCTCGAACACTTGAACGTCCTCACCTCTCGATTCGAAGTTAAAGAAACCGGACTCCGATATTTCGCCGGAAGAATTTGGGTGCCTAGTTATGGGGATCTACGAAGCCTTATTTTAGATGAAGCCCATAAGTCACGATACTCGATTCACCCCGGTGCCAATAAGATGTACCACGACCTTAAACAACTATATTGGTGGCCGAACATCAAAAGGGACGTAGCTACTTATGTTTCCAAGTGTTTGACATGTTCCAAAGTCAAAGCCGAACACCAAAGACCGTCCGGACTACTTCGACAACCCGAGATCCCGCAATGGAAGTGGGAAAGGATAACGATGGATTTTATCACCAAGCTACCAAAAACGACGGGCGGTTATGATACCATTTGGGTTATTGTTGACCGTCTCACCAAATCCGCACACTTCCTTGCCATGAAAGAAACGGACAAAATGGAGAAACTTGCACAACTTTACATTAAGGAGATCGTAGCCCGACACGGTGTACCTTTATCGATTATCTCCGACCGAGATGGCCGTTTCGTTTCTAGATTTTGGCGTACATTGCAAGAAGCGTTGGGAACGCGTTTAGACATGAGCACCGCATATCATCCTCAAACCGATGGACAAAGCGAACGTACAATTCAAACCTTAGAGGACATGTTACGAGCTTGCGTGGTTGACTTCGGAAAAGCTTGGGACAAGCACTTACCTCTCGCCGAGTTCTCTTACAACAATAGTTATCACGCGAGTATTAAAGCCGCACCTTTTGAAGCGCTATATGGCCGCAAATGTCGTTCACCTCTTTGTTGGGCCGAGGTAGGCGACGTGCAAATCACCGGACCCGAACTCATTCACGAAACCACCGAGAAAATCGTTCAAATCCGAGATAGGCTTAGGACGGCCCGAAGTCGTCAAAAGAGCTATACCGATAAACGACGCAACGATCTTGAATTTCAAGTCGGTGACCGAGTAATGTTAAAAGTCGCACCTTGGAAGGGTGTAATCCGTTTTGGGAAACGCGGGAAGCTAAATCCGCGGTATATTGGTCCTTTCGAAATCTTGGAGCGTATTGGAACCGTTGCTTATCGTTTGGATCTTCCGCCTCAATTGAGCTCCGTTCATCCTACTTTCCATGTATCTAACTTGAAAAAGTGTCTTGCCGAACCCGATATCGTCATTCCTCTCGAGGAGCTTACCATTGATGACAAACTTCATTTTGTGGAGGAACCGGTTGAAATTGTGGACACCTCCGTCAAGACATTGAAACAAAGCCGAATCCCGATTGTTAAAGTCCGTTGGAACGCCAAAAGAGGACCCGAGTTTACTTGGGAAAGACAAGATCAAATGCAAAGGAAGTATCCTCATCTATTCGTGAATTCGGAAACGCAAGATCTCGAGGAAGAAACAACGACTACTACGCCTACTTAAATTTCGGGACGAAATTTCTTTTAAGGTGTAGGTAATGTAACATCCCGCCTTTTTCCATTTACTTTTCCGTTTAACTATTTAAGTTCCGTTATATGTTTATAACACATCTCGTTAATACACGTTTGAATTATCTCGTTTAGGTAATTCCCGCACCCGAACGAAAGTTGAGGGACTAAACTTGACAAGGGGTCAAACCCTTGACTAGGTCAAAGGGTCAAACCCCTTTCACCCATTCATTTCATCTTCATCTCTCTCTCTCTTTCTCTCTAGCAAGAACACACACACCCAAAACCATATTCATTCAATCATCATCTAAATTCGATCTAGGAGGCTTACAACAAAATAAATTACATATTCGTGATCCTCTCTTCATCCTCTTCGTTTTGGTACCAACTTCATCTCATTTGGGTAACTTTCTAAAATCACTAGATTTTGTGTTCTTGATGTTTTTAACTTATAAAAGTGTTAATTAGTGTCTATGGCTCAAGTCTAACATGAATATATGATTTATATGCTCGATCTCGTTGTTTTAGTGTAACTAGCATGAACTTGAATTTTGGTGTGTTATTCTTGAATTTTGGATGATCATATGTTGTTAGATGTTGAAAGTTGATGTTTTAATTGTGTTCCTAACATCACTAGCTTCAAATTGGTATGTAGGTTGACATGGATTAGTTTCATATGCAAGATTGTTGAATTTGTGATTTTGGATTAGGGTTTGATGAGCTTTACATGAACTTTTGATACATTAAATGACATGAGATGTTAATTGTAAGTGTTAGGTTGTGTTGTATGCTTAATTACCTTCGAAACGGCATATTGTACATGTAATTTGGTTGCCAAATCATTAAATTGCAATATTGACTTGAATGCATTGATTATGGAACATTAAATGCGGTTTTGTTTGTCATAAGTGCAAGCTTGATTGATGATATGTGTTTAGTTGCATTCCTTGTCAAAATACCTTTCCAACGATGTATGATAGGCGTTATGAGCGTTTGCGGGTCAAGAATTGTGTTAGAATTGGTTTTGGTTCGTGCACATTTAAAAAGCAGAAAAATAGCTGAAGCAGCAGGGTGGCGCGGCGCGCCATACCCCCCGCGCGGCGCGCCGATTGGGTCTGTCCAATTTGGTCAATTTTCGAATAATGTTTGGCATGCTACGCACCTCCGATTAACATGTAACTTGGCCAACATGCTCATATATGATTTCTAAGATTAGAAAAATAGTTCGGAACCCGACCCGAACGTGTTGACTTTCGTTGACTTTGACCGACCAAAGTTTGACTTTTTGTCAAACTTAACCAAATGATTATGCAACCTTCCTAACTTATTTATATACTTGTATCTTGCATGAAACTTGGCAATTTGATTTCACATGCTAAATAATCGAGTCGTAACGAGCCATAGGACTAATTGAACATCTTTGACCTATCGTGTTTACCGTTATTGATACAACCTATTGTTTAGGTCAAGACTAGCATTGTTCTTTGCACACGTTTACTTGTTGAAGTACTTTACTACTCGTGCACTCAAGGTGAGATCATAGTCCCACTTTTACTCTTTTTGAACTTATATTTGGGATGAGAAAACATAAACGATTCTTTTGAACTAAGTGAACACAAGTACAGGAAAACAAACATTCTACATACGAGTTTAGAACAAAATCCTCAATTCGATTATCATTAGTTACACTTGCCGGGTGTAAGCGAGAACTTATGTTGTATGGATCCATATGGGTTTGACAAACCCTCATTCAAACGGTTCGCTACCGTTTACGAATGAAATATATTTTCGAGAAACAGTGTATGTTCTAGCACTAAGTGATGGGGTTCAATGGAAGGAAACGTTAAGCATTGATAATTGGGTGCTCGTGAAACAAACTTTTGGAATGTATTACTATTATTTCATTGATGCAAATCTTGTGGTTCACTTGTACTTACTTACTTAAACCTATGATTTCACCAACGTTTTCGTTGACAGATTTCTATGTTTTTCTCAGGTCCTTGAACGATACATGATACATGCTTCCGCTCATTATTTTGATACTTGCATTGGATGTCGAGTATACATGCATACATGGAGCGTCTTTTGGATACTTTTAAATTGTGTCGCATAAGTTTCATTTGTACTTAAACTTGGTATCGTAACTTGTGGTGGAACTATTCTTGTAAAACTTGAACAACCTTTACATTTGAAATGAATGCGACATATCTTTTGGTCAACGTTGTTTTAAAGACTTATGACCACGTAACGGGACCTAAGTAGACGGCGCCGTCAATGACGATTTGGTCGGGTCGCTACAACCAATCTCATTTTCTGTCTTCAACAAGTGATGAAGACCTGACGACGAAGCACCGACAAGAGCTGATTGCATTTCAGGAGATTCAAACACGTCTGACATTGTAACCTTACGGTTGCACAGTACGGTTACAGAAGTTTATACGGTTGCAACACTCGGATGCAAGTAATGTCGCACAGTTGCAATATACACGGTTGCAAAGTGTAATCGGATAAGATTATACGGGTGTAGGGTATAACCGGACGGATGCAGAATGTATCCGTACGGTTGTGATGTTATACGGTTGTGATTTAAGCGGATAGAGATTACACATATGCAAGACGTATCCGTACGGTTGTGGTATCCGGATGGAGTACCCGTGCGGTTACAGTGTGTAACCGTAAGGTTGAATGATTGGTTGAATCTGGGCAGAAAAACTGCACAGAAACTAGGGTTTAAGCTTTTGGTCGATCTAGCACTCAATCTTGAGAAAAACCAGCGTATGTTTGACGTCCAAAATAAGGTTTTAGACCAGACTAACACGTTTACTTCAACAAAAAACACGAATTGACACTGACAAGTCATGATTCAAATGGGTTTTTGACAAAAAAACACTAAAAACACAATTTCTTAACAAAGTTTGACAAAAATCAATCGTTTAATCAATCACACAAGCTCTGATACCACTTGTAGGATCGTGTAAACAGGATTAAACGATCTTAGATTCAATAACGAGTGCGAAAAATCTCGTTATTGGGTTTTATACTCAAAACTCAATGAAAACCTTGATCATAATGATAAAATCGACTTAGATATGTTAAAGATCGACTATATTGAATACTAGAACACCAGGGAATCGGATTGTACGTGTAGGATAGGCTAGGATACGTAACCCTAACAATGAACCCGAAATCCCCTTTAAATATACACAGCACGTTGCAACCGTGCGGTTGCACCTTGCAATCATGCGGTTGCCTATCTAACCGTACGTTTGCATCCTGAAACCGTGCGGTTGCATACCAGTAGAGAAAATTAAACGATTAAACTTATAAACATGATCATAATGAACTCGGGGACTAATTATGCACTAACAACCATCATCATCTTCGTCGTTGCTCATTTCCTTGTCTTCTATATGTCCCTCCACTGCATAGGTACATGCAATCATGATCATATGTCCCTCCACTGCATATACACAACCATTTTTTTTACACATACACAATCAAACACGCTTTACAGTGTTGTACAGTACAACACCGTAAAGCATGTTTGATTGTGTATGTGTAAAAAGTGGTTGTGTACATATCACTTCCCATTTTTTATTGTCAATAACAAGTTCTAGAATAAAGTTGAGCGTAATTCTGAACCTTTGTTAGATTTTTGACGTTTGTCTTCATTAACTATCTAGATAGCGCAATTATACCCGCGCTACCGGACTTATAGCATTTCACTAGACACTCTTGATATACAGGTAACGTTCTATGATCACGAACCCTACAACCCAGCGCGAGCCATCGTCAACCGGACTACCCGTCGATGGTGTGTCTATGTTTAACCACCCCCGCTGAGATCCTCATCTCGCAAGGGGTTATTCACGGTACTCCGGACCGGAGAGTTAAACTCAATTGACCCTTAAATCCCCCTTCTTTGATGTCAAGCATGGACCAAACCCGACCTGAATATTCTATGCTTGATCAATTATCATACTATGTACTTATATAAATACAAATACTTGATACATGATAATAATGAATTTATATCAAATCCATTTCTAAAATCATTTATTTCTCTATATTCTAATTACCGTAAATGTACCATTTTCAATGGCCCAACTTATTATTGAAACCGTTTTTCCATTTTAATCGGATCAGCCAGGTAATTTTTCATTCAATTCCACGGTATACCAAGTCCATTTCTTAAAAGAGTTTATGGGTTATCAACATCTCATGAATATATTTTACAGTATATTTTTATATATGTTGAAAGGGTTAATATGAAAACATAAAACTTAGAAAATTCTGTATTTCTACCGTTTAAAAATTTAATTAACAAATTGGCGTCATTAGATAACCTCAAATGAGCTAATAACTAAAAGTACAATGAACTATCAAGATAGCAAATACTTTGTAGGTGGTGAAATAGGAAGTTATCTTATTTTCAAAATTTAAAAATGTTTTTTCTACGTATCTACTCGATTGGGCTTATCAAATGGCTCAAATTAAATGGCCAGTAATTATAAGTATACTAGTTAAAGACCCGCGATTTTGCGGGGTTTATGATATGATGAAATTTTAAGACAATCTCTAATTATAATAACACAAAAGGGCATTATCATATAAACCCCTATTAATATTTAAAATTACAAATATACCCAACTAAATTACATATGATCAAATACACCCAATATAAGTAACAAAACTCTCATATTTATGCATTTTATACTCCTTAATGTTAAACCCAGCCCTTAACTTTAAACTCTAAAGTCTAACCCCTAAACCCTAGGGGTGAACCTCGAACTATAAACTTTAAACCCTAAAGCTAAAGTTAAACCCCAAACTCTAAACTCTAAAGTTAACCGAAACCCTAAACTCTAAACCCCAAAGCTAAACCTAAATCCTAAACCTAAACTCTAACCCTAAAGCTAAACCTAAACCCTAATGATAACCTTAAAGCTAAACCTAAACCCTAATGTTAACCCTAAACCCTAAACACTAAAACTAAACCTAAACCCGAAACTCCAAAGCTAAACCTAATCCCTGAACCCTGAACTCTAAACCCTAAAGCTAAACCTAAATTCTTAACCCCAAAGCTAAATATAAACCCTACACAATAGAAATCGTTCAATGATAGCTGAATTCCTTCATTGAATGAGAATTTTACAGTGACGATATCATATTATGGAATGATCCCTTCACAAACATTAATTTTGGAACATTAATGAGTAGAAGGATTAATAAAATGATACCTTAAAACTAAAAACATCTAATTCATCAACAAACATTAGCTATCAGCCTATCACTAATGAAAATTCCAAATAATGGCCCAACCCCTATTTTTAGTTTCTTAAGTGGAGAACCTTGCCTCGGAACCTGAGGGGTTTCATTTTTCCGCTTACCTACTTCCCGAGTTTTAAGCTCTTGCTCTCTTTATAAAGCATCCTTTGATTTAAAAACTAAATCTAAACCTTAACCCTAAACCCTAAGCCCAAAAAATGTGAACCCTAGAATCTAAACCCTAAACTCTAACCTAAACCCTAAACCCTAAATCTAAACCCCAAACCCTAACCCCAAAAACTAAAAAATTAGAGTGAACTGCACAAATTTGAAGACATTACATGGCTTCCACCAACTGATACATATAATATTATAATGTTAGGCAACTTCTTCCTTCCACATATAAAGATAAAACACTTTAATGATAAAGCTCCAAAACCAAAAAGGTCAACAGACTTTAGAGCTGACTTCTTTGACTCGGATTTGAATCTGCTATCCTCATATGTACCCAGCAATGTGCCTAAAAAAGCATATTGTAAAATACTTAACAACTGAGTATCAGATAATAGATCAAAAACCTATGAAATAGAAAATACGTTGATGGTTCAGTAGGATCTGTTTGACCAAACCACCTGATCTGCCCATATCACCATGTTTACTAATAAAGGCGGTAAAAGTAACCTTTTGAAATTGCTGAAGCAGTTGTAAGCTTTGATTCGGGAGTTAAGGCTTCCGAAGAGGCAAGTGCAATGGCTACATTGATTGCTTGTGAAGATTTTGCAACCGATGCAACAGACTCACCAAGACTACGGTAAGCTACAGTAGATGACCCGTTTGGACCCTTTCCGAGACTAATCATGCTTGAGCCGTTTGGACCCAAGACCAGCAATCCTAATAACAGTTGACTGTCCAGTTTTTCTAGTGAAATCTTCCTCAACAGATACTTCAGACAACAAACCACCTAACTGTGAATCAAGCTTTTTTAAGAGCGGATTTTGGAACAAAAGTTAATTGTGATTCCTTATTTACGATTTTGCTGGTTGTTGCAATATAATTTGTTGAAGTGAACCTATACATTTATGGAATTATATGTACATTTTTTTATTACACTACACGTATACAATTAACTTTAAATTAACTTTATATAGATGAGTAAGAGAATCATAATCTTTACACATATTGGTTCAAACAAGCGGCAGTAGCACCTAGCACCAACAACAACTGCATTTTGCATTGGTGTGACTTTTTTATAGAACATGTTCATTATATATTTGATAAGTAAACTTATTAATAGATTTATCCAAGAGTAGGACAAAAGATAAACACCATGTTTAAAATAGAGTGCCACAAAAACTAAACACTATATGTGGTCTCATAACTATAATCTAAAGAGACTAAAAAACACAGTAACCAACTATATTAATCAAATAAACTGCTATAGCTAAAACCACTCAAGTGTCTAACTGCATAAAACTCATAAAAATAGTGAACATTAACAACAACGTACCTATATTTTGTTATCGAGCAAGCATACTACTGGATGACAACTCCTGTTGAACACGATTAGAAACACAACAGGAACCACTCGTTATAAAAGATTAATTTGTAACAATCCAAACAACATAGATTGTTCATCCATTCCAAATTATATCGTTTTGATATAGAAAATGGAAGGAAAATGAACATATAAATCGTATAAGTATAAAACAATGATTTAAAACGGATAGATCGGATTATAAATGTGTTGGAGAAATAGGACGAGACGAATCTTACCATAGTTATTATTTCTTCTGTATTTTGTATTTTGTATTTTGTATTTGGTATTTCGTCATGGAAGAAGCGAAACTGGTGAGATAACACCTCAGAAACCGGCTATTTGTTCATTTCAAAGAGTAAGGACGTCATACGGTAAGTTGATAAACAAATGTCGACAACAATCAAAACTGGAGCAGATAAAAATAAAAGTAGAAAACAATATTTTCAAGCTGAATTGTTACCATTTTGTGGTAGAATCAGTGAAGAACAATCTGTAAGTAAATATGATAAATAACCAAATGTTAGTATTCTTTAGCACTGAAGGTTGCAAAAAGTCATACATTTCAAAGAGTAAGGACGTCAATCGATCAGTGATAAAGTAATTGCCATTGTGTAACATGGGTATTTAACTATTTATTGAATCAATTTCAAGAAACAACTTAAATGATTCAGTAGTCACCACATGTGGCTATAACCTCTTCGACTTTTGTATAATTAAGAGGCACATTTCTTATTTTCAAACTTGTAGGTATCCCGTCCTGTCTCGGGCTTCACAGTTCACAATCTTCTTTTGACTATGAAAATGATAAACAGAGTACATCAATGAAGTATCAGAAATATACATTCTTTCACTATAATTACAGGGAAAATAACCTAACTACGATATACGACACATCAGTGTCATGATATGATACTATGGGGCAAACTGTGATGCCCCGTACAAAACCATCATGTACGAATCATCAACAACAGGATCATTACAAGGTCAAATACTATATGCTGTTTCAAAATAAGTTTGCATTCATAATAAAAGGTGATGTTTTAACCAACGTCAAATGTTTAACATCCGAAAGTATGCTTCTACGAATAGCAAGCAAAAATGATAGTACGTGACCCAAAGGTCGTTACAAATACATTGTTTCAAAAATAACATTGTTTGAATGCAAATTAAATGTTTCATGCGGTGACATCTCTAACAAGCGCAGCGGGAGTCTACAAGGCATGACTAGTACAGCGGAAGCAAGCAAACCTTAAGCACCTGAGAAAAACATGCTTAAAAACATCAACACGAAGGTTGTTGAGCTATAGTTTAAGTATAACAGTAATGTAAGGTAGGCTACGAGATTTCAGTGCTTCAAACAACGTTTCAAAACAGTATGAAAAGTATATGTATAACCATGGGCACTTGGTAACTAACTTGACGTAAATAGCACCCCCTAAAAGTACACTTGGCGAGTGCGTAAGTTTACGAAGTATTAAACACCCGTTAAATGCTAGCGCTACTAGCCCGGGTGGGGATGTCAAACCCTATGGATCCATATCTAAGATTCGCGTTCACCGGTTCAAAGACCAATGACTAAACATTACCGAGCTAAGGGGAAGTTTATGCCGTTGTATAACCCACACATATATAAAGTTTAAGTACTCATGCCTAGTATGTAAAACGTAAAATGCACATGTATTCTCAGTCCCAAAATAGTTAAAGTAAAAAGGGATGCTATAACTCACAGTGGAAAGTAGTAAAAGTCGATACGCGGGAATAGTAAGCAAGTGGTTGGTCCGGAAGGTCCTCAACCTAAGTCAAAAGTTACTAAGTCAGTAAATCGTAACCAAAGGTTTAAAAGTATGTAAATTAGGTCTTAAGTACCATCATCATTCATCATTAAACAAAAAGTGTATAGTAAGTTTTAAGTCAAGACTAGGGTTTGAAACAAGGGCTGACTTCGTTCAGTCGCCACGACCTCTATACAAATTGAAATGAGGTGAGACCAGTGGACATGGCTCCATATATGAGTCCCCTGGAGGCTGACCAATTTCCAGAATTAAACTCGTCTTCGTTTGACCGTGGTGATGGTTTAAGTGCGAGTAGGTCAGAAATGTCAGCACAACGTTAATAGGGTGTAGCGACTTTCGGGAGGCCATAGATCCTAAACCGTAACTCGGATTAAGACGAGGTCTAAACGGAAAATCATCTACTCGAACCGAAATAACTGAAAATAAACTTTACAGTAGCCCAGGTAGTGTGATCAGTTCTAGAAACAGTAAGTAAAGGTGTTCCGGTGGGTTCTTGGTGCTTGATGCTCATCACGGTTCTCATCCTTGATGCGTATAGCTTCAAGTGTACAAATCGTTGATGGGTTTGCATCATCTTAACCAAGGTTTGACCATCATAACACTAGTGTAAGTCTAAGATAAGTAGCACAACTCATTTAAGTGTTGTATGTAGTTTGATGAACCAAAGTTACATCAAGATCTTAGATCCAACACATACATGAGTTACAAAAGTAATATTAAGCTACAAACTTGAAAGTAAATTAAATAATCAAGATCATAAGTTGTAGAACTTAGATCTTAGCTAGATCTTAAAGATCCTAGACTAGAAAGTCTAGATCTAGTGTTCTTAAGTTAGATCCTAAGTTACAAAACTTGGATCTACACTTTAATGAAACCATAAGTTATGAAACTTAGATTTTCAACTAGTAAAATGTATGTAAGCTTGTAAACTCTTATTTACAACAAAATTAGAAGACCATAAGTTATATAAACTTAGATCCAACTGATGTGTCGTAAAGTGGTATATGAATTGTCGTATAAAATAATATGGAAAAATGCCGATTAAAGATTGCTACACACTAACGGGCAGTGTACCCGATCGTGTAGTAGTATAGTAACTGGTTTAGTTCCGTGTATCGTTCCAAGGACAGTTGTATTAGTCAAACTAGAATTATAAACTATATTATGATTAACTAAGTAAATGAAATTTAAAGGTACAAGATTTATGTTTTGTGGCTTATTTAACGATTAGCCAAATCAGAGAAGAGTAAAAGTAAAAACAATATTTTTGGTCTTTTAAGTTTATAAGTGCAAGGAAAGCAATTAAGATAGTTTTGATATCAAAGAGATGAAATATGCTCATCTAGACTTTTTACCCTCGATGTGAATGTTTATTTAGGATTAAGATCGGATTGATTGGTTATGCACGAGAACTAATTGATCGGTTTACCAAGAGTAGTCTTGAATAAACACTCAAACGGTTTACACGACGCAAGTGATGTTCTTGTCATCTAAGACCTCCTATTTGTAATCAACTAATTCAACTAGTCTAAAGACTTGAAGAATGATCAAGTCAATGGTGTGTTGATCATGATCCACTCCTATGTCAACTAAGGGTTTAGCTTAGTTCATTCCCTTGGTCTGGTTAAATGTTCAATTCACCCAACCCAAGTAATCAATTAAGTGTGGTAATAAGATCCCTATAAACGTCACTAGATAAGGCAAATTACTAACACCTATTAGTTATATGGAATTGAGTAGTGAAAATATGCATGACAGATTCTAGGGAATTGATCGTTCACCTAGACAACTAAACATATCAATTAAGCTATCTGAGAGTATCTACAAGAGTCGTTCTTACATTCCTATATAGATTAATCGTTTGAACGCAACTTACCCCTTTTGGTAAAAGACGGGCAAACACTTGTCACTAGGTGTAAATCAATATACTAAATCAGCAAGATGGTGTTTCTTAGTTGAACAAGTATACTAACTAGTTGAGTCGAAAAGATTAAACTTAACAAGAATGGTTCTTGTATTCAAACATCAAACTATCGTGCATGGTAACTATCAATCAAAAGTAAACATTCAACATCTCGGTTATTTATCTAGATGAACATAAAAGGAACTAGCCAACAATCATGTTAGAAAACTTAAACATAACAGTAACAAAGATAGAATTCATTGTAAATACAAGATTGACCTTTTTAGAGTAATCTTGGATGAAGCCCTTGAATGATCCTTGAATCTTCAATGATTTTAGTGTTTTTGATGCACTTTGATATGCTCAAGAACTGTTTTGAATGATATGTTTTCGTCTCTGAACAGAAAGAAAACTGGCACACTTGGAATGAAGCTGGAAAGAGGTTTAAAAAGGCTGAAAAGTAGCTGGAAAGCACTGTGCGCGGTGCGCACATAAGGGGTGCGTGGAGCGCACTACTCACCTACCACACCTTTACTTTCCAGTTCACAATCGCACTTCAATTTGGATGTTTCAGGTACTTGTGCGCGTCGAAGTGCGCGGCGCTCTCTGTTGTGCGCGGCGCGCTCTGTTGAACTTGCGCGGGGCGCTCTCTGGTTTCCATTTTAATCAAATGTTCTGATCAAAGTCTTGAGTGCACGGTGGTGTGCGCGGATAGTGCGCGGCGCGCACTGTAGCTTTCATTTTTCTATTTCTTCGTTTCTTGTTCTGGTTTTGATCTTTGAGTTGTTTCATTCATTATCTTCAACATTTCTTCAAGTATTCAATGATTCTATGCTTAATTACAATACAACGAAATAATAATGGAAATATTACAAATTCGTATGAAATAACCGACGATAGAACTTGATATTGTGACTAATGACATTGGAGAAGAATCTGATTGCATTCTTCCCCAGAGACACATCGACGGATTATCCCATCGGGACACCGTTTGAAGAGATACGGGTTTTCCCAAAAATAGTATTTTATGTCACTGAAATTTTTTTTTCGTTTCTGATGTGACATACCGGTTTCTAGGAATCCACCCGCAAGATAGTTGACTATGTCTACAAACCATGGATCATCAATTTTCTCAATCTTCATGAGATTTTCGTCTGGAAAGTTATCTTGGATAACAGTCTCATGGAGAACCCCAAGATTTGGGTTCTCAAGTCGAGAAAGGTGATCGGCAGCTAGGTTTTCGGCCACCTTTTTGTCTTTAATATCGATGTCGAATTCTTGCAAAAGCAAGACCCAACGTATTAACCGGGGTTTAGCATCTTGCTTAGCAAGCAATTACTTCAATGCCGAGTGGTCTGTATAGACAACCGTCTTTGCTAGTACCAAATAGGATCGGAATTTATCAAACGAAAAGACGATTGCCAGGAGTTCCTTCTCGGTGGTAGTGTAATTAAGTTGGGCTCCTTGCAATGTCTTGCTAGCATAATAAATGGGCTTGAAATGTTTTTCAATTCTTTGCCCCAAGACGGCACCAATAGCAAAGTCACTAGCGTCACACATAAGTTCGAATGGTATTGACCAATTCGGCGATATGAGAATGGGTGATTTTGTGAGCTTTGCTTTAAGTAGGTTAAAGGCGGTAAGACACTCGTCCGTAAAGACAAATGGAGCGTCTTTCTCAAGAAGTTTGCTCATGGGGGTTGCAATTTTGGAAAAATCTTTAATGAACCGCCGGTAAAAACCGGCGTGCCCCAGAAAACTTCTTACACCTTTTACATTTGACGGTGGTGGTAATTTGGCTATGACTTTCACTTTAGCTCTATCCACCTCCAGACCTGCACAAGAAATTTTATGACCCAATACAATGCCCTCTTTTACCATAAAATGGCATTTTTCCCAGTTTAGAACAAGATTTGATTCTTCACACCTAATCAACATACGCTCAAGATTATGAAGACATGAGTCATAAGAATCTCCGAAGACTGAAAAGTCATCCATGAATACTTCCATAAAGTCTTCAATCATATCATGAAAAATAGCTACCATACACCTTTGAAAGGTAGCAGGAGCATTGCATAAGCCAAAGGGCATACGTCGATAGGAGAAAGTACCATAAGGGCATGTAAAGGTCGTTTTCTCTTGGTCCTCGGGTGCTATAGGGATTTGGAAATATCCCGATAAACCGTCAAGAAAACAATAAAAGTTCTTTCCTGCCAACCTTTCCAACATTTGATCAATGTAAGGAAGAGGAAAATGGTCTTTTCAGGTAGCATCATTTAATTTTCTGTAATCAATACATACCCTCCAACCTGTGATAGTCCTGGTAGAAATTAATTGGTCGTCTTCATTTGTGATAACGGTCATGCCACCCTTTTTGGGCACGCATTGGACTGGACTCACCCAAGGGCTATCCGAAATTGGATAAATGAGACCTGCATCTAGGAGTTTGACAATCTCCTTTTTAACAACTTCTTGCATATTAGGGTTGAGTCGCCTTTGTCTTTGTACACATGGCTTATAGTTATCTTCCATTAATATCTTATGCGTATAATAAGAGGGACTTATACCCTTGATGTCATGAATTTTCCATGCTAGAGCCGTTTTATGGGCTTTTAACATGTAAACAAGTTTAGACTTCTCACTTACAGAGAGTTCGGATGAAATGATAACCGGGAGAGTAGAACCTTCTTGTAGGTAAGCATATTCCAAGTGTTTTGGAAGTGGCTTGAGTTCTAAAACGGGAGGTTCTTCAATCGATGTTTTACATCGGTACTCATTTCCTAAATCCAACTTTCTGTATTCTTCATCATTTGGCTCATAACCGTTAGCCATCAAGGTGGTCAACATCTCCACTTCTTCCACCATATTCTCTTCATCACCTTCCGCAAAAATGCATTCTCCCGTACCTTGCAATTCTGGAAATTCCTGCAACAACTCCGAATATGTGTCTACGGTTTGCAAATAATAACATTGATCATCAGTAGACTCGGGGTATTGTAGGGCATGGTCAACGGAAAAGGTAACCTTCATATCCTCAATACTAAGGGTCAATTTCTGCCCATGAACATCTATCATAGCTCTAGCGGTATTGAGGAAAGGTCGACCTAATATAAGAGGCACACGTGTGTCCTCCTCTATATCCAAAATTGCAAAGTCAGCCGGAAATACTAGGGTACCTACTTTTACCAACATATTCTCTAAAATTCCACGAGGAAATTTAACAGAGCGGTCCGCTAGTTGAATTGCCATTCGGGTTGGTTTTAGTACCCCGGGATTTAGCTTAACATATAATGAATAAGGCATTAAATTTATGCTAGCCCCTAAATCCGCTAATGCTTTAATGCATTCCAAATCTTCTAGGAGACATGGTGATGTTTCGCGAGGTGTATATAAAATACTATTAATTTTAGCATGAAAATACTATTAAATACGATACAATTTTACACAAGATATTTATTTATTTAGAGAATGGATATACTTAAACCTTGCTACAACACTTATAGGCAGTGTACCTAATCGTACAGTAGTGTAGTTTTTAGTAAGTCCGGTTCGTTCCACAGGGAATCTTTTTAAACAAAGCTTAACGCTATATTAGTTTACTTTTATAAAAATACAAATATATATATATATATAAGTAATATTATTATTATAAAGGGGGGTTTTTACCGTTTAATGACCGGTTTGTCGATTTTAAAACTTTAGTCGCAGTTAAAACCAAATGTAAAATATTAAAAATAAATACAAGACTTAAATTAAAGCATAAAGTAAATAACGATAATGAAATTGCGAATAATAAAAGTGCGATAAAATAATCTTGCGATAATTAAAAAGTACAATAATTAAAAATGCAATTAAAATATAATAACAATAAAAATGCGATAATTAGAAGTGCAATTAAATATAAAATAAAGGAAATTAAATATGAAATAAAAGAATTATGCTTATTTAAACTTCCGTAATCATGATGTTTGACGTGTTGATTTTAGTTTTATTGCCCATGGGTTAATTGTCCTTTGTCCTGGATTATTTAATATGTCCATACGGATTTGTCCATAATAGTCCATCAGTCATAAATATAAAGAGCGAAAGCCTTCGTCAAATTATTCTTATTCCCGAAGTCAAATATTCCAACTAATTGGGGATTCGAATTGTAACAAGGTTTTAATACTTTGTTTAATGAATACACCAGGTTATCGACTGTGTGTAAACCAAGGTTTTACTACTTTGTTAACAATTACACCAATTACTCTTGAATGTAATTCACCCCTGTTTCGACAAGTCTATTAACTATTAATCCAGTTCCGTATCCGGTAAAATGAATAATTATTGGTATTTATAGATATCCCGCCCACCGTACCCAGTAAAGCGTATGTGGTTATATATAAATACATCGAATTATAAGTTTGTATATTAAATTAACAAGGTATTGTTTAGTTAATATAAAACCCATTAATAGCCCATAGTCTAATTTCCACAAGTGTCGTTCTTTTATCCAAACTCCAATTATGGTACAAAGCCCAATTACCCAATTTTAGTAATTAGCCCAACATCATGATTACTTTGGATTAAATAAGCATAATAATAACTTAGCTACGAGACATTAATGTAAAAAGGTTGAACATAACTTACAATGATTAAAAATAGCGTAGCGTTACACGGACAGAATTTCGACTTACACCCTCACAATATTCGCTAACATACCCTTATAATTAGGATTAAAATTAAAATTAAAATTAAAATTAAAATTAAAATTAAAATATAAATATAAATATATACGATATAGATAGAGAGATGGATATATGATGGATATCTTTTTTTCGATCACAATTCGTTTGCTTTTATAGGGATTTTCAACTTTTGGGGCTCCGCGACTCGCGGCATTTTTGGCCTTCAAACTCCGCGAGTCGCGGAGATTGAAATTACAGCTCAGTCCCTTTTGGAGTCTTTCTTGCCGACGGATTTAAATATAAATATAATATATTAAATAATTATAAGAATTATTTAAATATTATATTATATTTATGTGCATAGTTGACTTGTAATTTTTAGTCCGTTGCGTCGAGCGTTGAGAGTTGACTCTGGTCCCGGTTCCGGATTTTCGAACGTCCTTGCGTACAATTTAATATCTTGTACTTTGCGTTTTGAATCTTGTACTCTTGTAATTTCGAGACGTTTCTTATCAATAATTGGAACCTCTTTGATTGTCTTTTGTACTTTTGAGCTTTTTGGTCGTTTGCGTCTTCAATTCGTCGAATCTGTCTTTTGTCTTCACCTTTTATTATTTAAACGAATATCACTTTTAAATAGAACAATTGCAACTAAAAGCTTGTCTTTCTTGAGGAATAATGCTATGAAATATATGTTCGTTTTTAGCATTATCAAATATTCTCACACTTGAGCGTTGCTTGTCCTCAAGCAATATCGTCTTGAAATACTAGAATCACTTCTTTATTCTTCACACTTTGTACATCAGTGATTTCTTTATGGTGGTATAAACAATGGTAGTAACGATATGGTTTACAGTCCCACATGACTATAAAAATTTAGATCCATTAAGGAAACTGGATCTTTATGAAAACATTTGATCTTTTGAAAATTAAATCTAGTTTTTACCCTAGATAAGTTTTCCGGAATAACCCTTTAACGGTGTTTGCAAAATATTTTTGTGGGTTTGGTGGGTTTCAGATTTGAAAATTTTAGCTCAAAACTTGCGGTTTTGTGTCACCCACTTGCTAACCTTGTATTTGGAAAGCAACACGTCCAGTTTACTTGTCCCGTATATTACCTTTTGGTAAACTACCGTCCGGTTGTAAAGGAAAGCGTTGAACAAGCAACTGTTAAGGCAATGTCCCGTGACTTGCTTTTAATTATGGTCTATAATGTGTCGGACGCAATTACTATCCTTGGTAGGAGCAATAGTAAAGCTCACCCTTATAATTTTTCGGTCTTGCACAAGGTCCTGTCTTTGACCATGCTATGCAACCACCGTTCTTACGGTTGACACCCGATTTAGTTCAGGTGACCTAATGAATTCCAGGTGAATTCCTAGGATTTTACGTTCAATGGTAATGAACGCATTGAAAATGGGTTTTTAGAAAACAAATCGGTTTGTAATTTTGATCAAAATATTTTCTCGTTCAGGCTCGAGTTTATATATCATTGAATTCCATGAGTTTGTAATTCTCAATCTTTAAGGTCAATCTCAAGGATTGAGTAATATCAGTCTTAAAAGCTGATTTTTGATCTTTTAAGGAGATTATCCTTTCTGGGGATCTGATTCATTAGTCTTATCCAGCTAATTTGCATGGTGCCCCCCATTGTACGAGATAAATCCTTCTCATGGTTAGGATAAATCTGACCACTTGGCGACCCTGTTTAATGCTGAGGTCCGTGGATTTCCTGCTGATTTTAGTGATGACTTTTCTAGATTTTTCGTCAACCTACAGCTGGTCTGGACGACAACTTCCTGACCTAAATCAAGAAGCGCGTTTCTTTTTCGGAAGACTTTACTTCCTTTTAATGATGGAATTGATTCATCGTGTAGATCCATCTCTTCTTTTCTTTCATCGGGTAAAACAGTTTAGTTTAGTCCAAAGCAAAAGTATTTTCAGTTATTTGTTACAGATATATGTGACATATGTTTAAGATAACTTGGTAAATTTTCCCACACTTGGCTTTTATTTTCCTTTTTATCGTCCTCTATTCCATTTTAAATGAATTTTAACATTTTGGTTTGTTTCTCAATTTATGTCCTTTCTGAGGTAACAATAATTTCGGTGTTAAAACCTAGTTTTATCGTTCATAAATATGTATAAACATGATTTTGAGTTCATTTAATTGAAAATTTTTAAAAATTTTACTAGAATTGGGTAGTCAGTATATAAGACTAGGGCTGTTCTTTATTATCAGAGAGCACTAGATTCTAATATAACTACTGCTTTACTAGTATTTTTTTAATGGTAACCAAGTGTATAAAGTAAAAAAAATTTTAAAATCCGAAAGAATTTAACCCCTTCCCACACTTAAGATCTTGCAATGCCCTCATTTGTAAGAAATCAGTAACAATTTAAATTATTGAGGGTGATTTGTGTGAAATTGATTAAATTTTACCAAAGTTTCCAAACATATTGGCGTTTGTTTGCTGAATGATAAATGGTGCACATCATTTGTTCATTCCGTCTCGTTGTTATTTCACATATATTTTGCATCTTGTCGTCAAAATTAGTTGCTTTTGCTGAACTTAATGCCAGTCTTTGAAAATGCGTTGTTTTACCCTGTTGTGTACATAAGATAAACTGCAAACATATATACATATTTTTGAAGTTTGGTATTTTACCCCACATTCAAAAATTATTAAAATCTAAGAATAAAAGTTAGAAAATTATAACCACTATTACAATATTAACATAAGTATTAAACGTATCAATATTACAAATTACAAAATAAATAAAACTAAGTAGACTAGGGATGATACTGGTACCAATAGGGGTTCCAAGCATAACCATAGGTGCTATAAAATGTTTCGGCAGGGTTATACGTAGGATACGGTGGTTGCATCTCTATAGACCAGGGAGGGAATATGGGTTTTGGTGTAGGAATATAGTTTCTATCTATATGTTGGCAATGAGCTATGATTTGGTTCTGATGAACTTGCCAATCTTCAAATGCTCTCTGTCTAGCATTTTCGTACTCCTGTGAAGCTATAAACCTTTGCATTTCTTGCATCTCATTTCCCCCCCTACATTACCTTGCTGTTGGTTTCTCTCAACCTGTGGATGTCTACCATGGTATTGTACTGCGGCGTTATTTCGCCTCTTCAAAACTTTTGCACCATGGTATACATTTAAACCTATAGTATCGCGGGGTTCTGGTTCTTCGACTAATAATCCCCCCCGACTTATATCCACACCGAGATATTCAGCAATCAAAGTAATAAAAATACCACCTCCTATTATGCTATGCGGTCTCATCCCCCTAACCATAGCTGATAAATAATAACCCACACAATACGGTATACTTACAGCGTTTTGTGGGTCTCGAATACACATATGGTAAAACAAATCCTGTTCATTTACCTTTTCCTTGTTCTTACATCTTTGTGTAATCGAATTAGCTAAAAACCTATGAATCACTCTTAATTCAGCTCTATCTATATCCAAATAAGAGTAATTTCCCCCTTTGAAACGGTGATGGCTTGTCATTTGACTCCATACACCGTGTGTATCAAAATTTTCATCTATCTTTCTACCATTTAGTATCAACCCTCTACAATTGGCAGATGCTAACTCCTCAGGCGTATATATACGTAAAGCATGAGCCATGTCTAGTAAAGACATGTGGCGCATCGAACCTCCTAACAAAAATCTAATAAAAGATCGATCGGTTAAACTAGCTACCCGATCATTCAACTCTATAATACACAACAATTCTTCACACCATACTTTATATACAGGTCTACGCATGGTGAATAAACGTACCCAGTCATTAAAAGTAGAATTACCATACCTCTGTACAAGTAATTTCCTAATTGGCCCGGCCAATTCTACAGCTTCTAAGGGTCCCCATTCTATGACCCTCGGTACCTCAACAACCTTAGAATGAAGAGTATGCAAACCCCTTTGGTATTTTGGATAATCAATCCAAAGTCTGTCAAATCTCAGGTTCGGGTGCAACTCTTCCAAGTGCATATCAGAAAATGTCATGACTGGATGAGGTATATCCTGCTTGTAGTAGTTATCCACCTCCTGTTGTTCCGCATTCTCAGCAGGAGCATTGCGGGCTTGGGATGAAGATTCACCCCTTTCAGTCTGCAAAACACATCAAACACAATTTTTGTGCATCCAAATATGCATTAGTGTCAGCAAAATCATCAATCAAAATAATTACAATGACATGATCAATTTATATCAAACTTAAGCTCATTTTCACATTTTTATCAAATCTACACTTTTTCAAATAAGCATATACGAAAATGTTCGCCAAGTTCATAAGCATTTAACTCAAATAACATGTCAAAATAATCATTACTAGTAATTAAACAAGTTTCAGTTGGCATTATCTCTCAAAAATCAAGTTCATGAATTTTAGACTTGAAAAATTCCACTTTAATTTTCAAAATCATGTTTAGGCTCAAAGTTTGGATCATTTAACTACCTAGACATGTTACACTACTTAATTTAGCAACAATTTATGACAAAAATCGGCCATAACCTGTTTATATCAAAAAGCTCCAAATTTGCTCAAGAACACAAACCCTAGATTACTCAAAATTTGAAGTTTAAGGCTTCTAATCATGTTAAATAGCATCAATCTAGGTTATACAAGCATAATACATAAACAATTTAAGCCTAATTACACTAAAAAGCATCAAAATCAAATTGGGGGAAAAAATTACTCAAGAACACAAATTTCGGATTAAATGGTGTTTAGGTGTAGAAATTTACCGTTTTTCTTGAGTAATTCCTAGATAGCATCCTTCTCAACATGATTTTAGTAAAAGATTTGGTGATTAACGGTCAAAAATTGTGAATTTGGGGTGTATTTTTCGGGGTTTTTCGCTGTTATTTCGCAGTGTTTTCTGTTTTTGTGGGTTGGTTTGAGCTGTTCGTTCAGCTATATTTTTTTCTGTAAATTGGTCCTCCCGCGACTCGCGGTGTTTGGAACTGCAAACTCCGCGAGTCGCGGAGTTTGCTTTTTTTTTTTTTATAACTTATACTAATTAAAACAATTAATTAATTTTAAAATTTTGTTTCCCTTGTTATTTAGGACGAGGTCGTTTCGGATCGATGTCCTAGTCCGTCCTTTGACAGAATTTTAAAATTTGTCTTTTTGTAGTGATTGTTTTAAAAGCTAAGAATTTTGGGTTTTTTAATGTTTTTGGCATACTTTAATTCAATAAGATTAAAAATAATGATAATAAAAGTTCTCGTCCCTCCCTCGGGTAAAGCAATTTCAGTTCAACGACCTAGTCTTCAACTTACGACGAATTTTAAAAATCATATTTTTAACTTAATGAGATAAAGTAAATTTTTGTTTTTAAATTCACACAATTTAAGTATAAAATTCAAAATTAATATTAAAAATTCACACCAAACTTAAAAGTTGAAATGCATAAAATTAAAAATTCATATTTTAAAAATTAAAAATTCACACCAAACTTAATTTAAAAATTCATATTATAAATTCAAACCAAACTTATATTAATTTTTCAAATATTTACAATTTTAAATATATTGTTTTTACAAAGTTTACAATATTAATTTAAGATTTAAATATTAATTTTAAAAACATGGTAAAAATAAAATTAAAAATCTTTTTGGCTTTTTATCCCACTTTAATCAATCAAATATTATCAAAAATATGCGCCCCTCTTTTCGGTAAAGTAATTTCGGTTCCAAGACCTAATTTAACTCATGACGAATTTTTGAAATATTTTGGGTTGATTGTTTAAAGATATTTATACCTTAAGAATAAACGTTAAATTTCGCAGTGATGTAATAAATTTTTGAATGATATCAATAATTTCGGTCGCCAAACCTAATTTTATTCAATACCAATTTAATACTTTATAGCGAACAAATTAGCGTTTATTATCAAAAGGTTAAAAATAAAAAAAAAATAAAAACTGTACAAACATACCTGTGAAATAGATTTCTTAGTTATATGATCTATCCCATTCATAAGATAGTCGGTTTAATTGGTTTTCCATGGCTACATAGGCGTAACCTCGAGCATTCAGTGTTTTTTCTTCTAAACATACGAACGGTCCGTCTCTGCATAAAGTAACAAATTCGGTGTTTGAATAGGTTTGATTATTTGAACATTTACCTCCATGTGACCATTTTCCGCATTTGTGACATCTTTCTAGGTGTCGTGCTCTTCTTTTCGCTGCGGATTTTGATTTTCCTTTACCAAATTGTAACTTATTATCTTCGCATCTGGATTCTTTTCTAACTCCGTCCATTCTTTCTCTGATTACTGATACTATTTCACTCGGAAGTGTGTCATTATTACGTTTAGTGATCAAAGCGTGTAGCATTAGACCATGGTTTAGTTCACAGGCAGTCTTCATTTCCTAAAAAAAATAAAAATTCTGAATGGGGGGAGAAGACTAGTTCTTTAGGGTCTGCTAGGGAAAGACCATTCGGGTTCCATTTTCGAGAACTACACGAAAACAGACAATCTAACTCTAACAGAAATACATAAACCCCTTTAAAGACTTGATTATCCCCACACTTAGTTAGCTGTGGTATCGAAATTGTGATTAACTTCATTGTCAACTTCCATCGGACCATGTATGTAATGTTTAACTCTGTGACCATTAACTTTAAATTCAATTCCAATTGAATTTATTAATTCTACTGTTCCGTATGGAAAAACTCTTTTAACTATGAATGGTCCAGACCATCTTGATTTCAATTTTCCAGGAAATAGCTTGAATCGTGAATTGAAAAGAAGAACTTTGTCTCCTTCTTTAAATTCTTTTGAACTTCTGATTCTTTTATCTTGCCATTTCTTCGTTCTTTCTTTATAGATTAACGAATTTTCGTATGCTTCATGCCTTAATTCTTCTAATTCGTTTAGTTGACTTAATCGTAGACGTCCAGCTTCATGTAAATCAAGATTACATGTCTTCAAAGCCCAAAATGCTTTGTGTTCAATTTCTACTGGAAGATGACATGCTTTTCCATATACAAGTCTAAAAGGTGTGGTTCCAATTGGAGTTTTGTAGGCTGTTCTAAAAGCCCAGAGTGCATCCTCCAATTTAATGGACCATTCCTTCGGATTTGATCCTACGGTTTTCTCTAGAATACGTTTTAAAGCTCGGTTGGTATTTTCAACTTGTCCACTTGTTTGTGGATGATATGCGGTGGAGATTTTATGAGTTACTCCATATCTTTTAAGAACTTTCTCAAGTTGATTATTACAGAAATGAGTACCCCGATCACTTATTAAAGCTTTCGGTGTTCCAAACCTTGCAAAAAGACATTTTAAAAAATTGACTACAACTCGTGCATCGTTAGTTGGGAGAGCTTGTGCTTCCGCCCATTTAGATACATAATCAATGGCTACGAGTATATATAGATTATTATGAGATTTTGGAAATGGACCCATAAAGTCAATACCCCAAATGTCAAATACTTCACATACTTGGATGACATTTTGTGGCATTTCATCACGTTGACTTATTTTTCCGGCCCTTTGACAAGCATCACAGGATTTGCAAAGAAGGTGTGCGTCTTTGTAAATTGTAGGCCAATAGAATCCAGCATCATAAACTTTTCTTGCTGTTAGTTGAGGCCCATAATGCCCTCCTGTTGGTCCTATGTGACAATGGTTTAATATTTTACTAGCTTCATCTCCAAATACACATCGGCGTATTATTCCATCGGGACAACTTTTAAACAGATGCGGATCTTCCCAGAAATAGTGCTTTATATTACTGAAGAATTTCTTTCGTCTTTGGTACGATAATCCTTTTTCAAGGAATCCACAAACTAAGTAGTTTGCATAGTCTGCAAACCATGGAATTTCTTTATAATCTATCTTCAATAGATATTCATCAGGAAAGTTGTCTTGTATGGCCGATTCATTTAGAACTTCTAACTCAGGATTTTCAAGACGAGAAAGATGATCAGCGGCGAGATTTTCTGCTCCTCTTTTATCTCGGATTTCAATATCAAACTCTTGTAAGAGTAAGATCCAACGGATTAATCTTGGTTTAGAATCTTGTTTTGAAAATAGGTATCTAAGAGCAGAATGGTCGGTATAGACCACCGTTTTTGCTAGAACGAGATATGAACGAAATTTGTCAAAAGCAAAGACAATAGCAAGGAGTTCTTTTTCAGTAGTTGTATAATTCGTTTGTGCTCCTTGTAACGTCTTACTAGCATAATATATAGGTTGAAATCGTTTTTCAATCCTTTGTCCTAAAACGGCTCCCATTGCAAAATCACTTGCATCGCACATTAGTTCAAATGGTAGATTCCAATTTGGTGTTATCATGATCGGCGCATTAGTGAGTTTCTCTTTAAGAATATTAAAAGATTTGATACACTCATCTGAAAAGATGAATGGAGCATCCTTTTCTAGGAGTTTATTCATAGGAGTGGCAATTTTAGAAAAATCTTTTATGAAACGTCGGTAAAAACCGGCATGCCCTAGAAAACTCCTAACTCCTCTAACATTGGTGGGATGTGGAAGTTTAGCAATTACATCTACTTTAGCTCTATCCACTTCAATTCCTTCTTTTGAAATTTTATGTCCAAGAACGATGCCTTCTTTAACCATGAAATGGCATTTCTCCCAATTAAGTACTAGATTTGATTTTTCGCATCTAATAAGCATTCGTTCCAGATTAACTAGACATGATTCAAATGTATCACCGAAGACTGAAAAGTCATCCATGAAAACTTCCATGCATTCTTCTATCATGTCGTGAAAAATCGCCATCATACACCTTTGAAAGGTTGCAGGGGCGTTGCAAAGTCCAAATGGCATGCGTTTGTAAGCAAAAGTACCATAAGGGCACATGAATGTGGTTTTCTCTTGGTCCTCGGGTGCTATTGGAATTTGAAAATATCAGGAAAATCCATCTAGGAAACAATAGTAACTATTTCCGGCTAATCTTTCCAACATTTGATCAATGAAAGGTAAGGGAAAGTGATCTTTTCTGGTGGCGTCATTTAATTTTCTATAATCAATACACACAGGCCATCCTGTTACAGTCCTAGTAGGAATAAGCTCATTTTTCTCATTTGTAATGACAGTCATGCCACCCTTCTTAGGCACGCATTGAACTGGGCTTACCCATGGACTATCAGAGATTGGATAAATTAGACCTGCATCTAGCAGTTTAATAATCTCTTTCTTAACTACATCTTGCATATTAGGATTTAGTCTTCGTTGGCGTTGCACATACGTTTTATGACCTTCTTCCATAAGGATTTTATGTGTGCAATACGAAGGACTTATTCCTTTAATATCATGAATCTTCCATGCAATGGCTGGTTTATGAGCTTTCAACACAGAAATGAGTTGTGATTTCTCATTTTTAGTAAGAGAAGACGATATTATTACAGGTAATTCAGATTCACCATGTAAATAAGCATATTCCAAATTGTTTGAAAGTGGCTTTAACTCTAATTTCGGAGGTTCTTCTATCGATGATTTATATCGATATCTGTCTTCTTCTTTTAGCATTTGAATTTCTTCTATTGTTGGTTCATATCCATTAGCTATAAGTGTAGCTAACATTTCAGCTTCATCAATTGGTTCATTACCTTCTCCTAAAGAACATTCTCCTGTTCCTTGTAATTCTGGAAATTCTTCTAACAATTCTGCATCTGCATCTATAGTTTGAATATAATAACATGTATCATCTGCAGATTGTGGTTGTTGCATTGCTCTATCAACTGAAAAGGTAACACTCTCATCCTCTATACTTAGGGTCAATTTCTTACCGAACACGTCTATCATTGCTTTAGCCGTGTTTAAGAATGGTCTTCCTAATATGAGAGGAACTTGATAATCTTCTTCCATGTCCAAAATAACAAAATCTACTGGAAATACTAAAGTACCAACTTTAACTAGCATGTTCTCCATTATCCCTCTAGGATATTTTATTGATCTATCGGCTAGTTGTATGCTTATTCTGGTTGGTTTCAATTCTCCAAGGTCTAGTTTAGCGTATAGTGAATACGGCATTAGATTTATACTAGCACCTAAGTCTGCCAATGCTTCTATTGAACTAAGACTACCCAGAAAACATGGAATTGTGAAACTTCCTGGATCAGATAGTTTTTCTGGTATCTTATTCAACAGCACTGCTGAACAATTAGCATTCATAGTAACAGCCGAGAGTTCTTTCATTTTCTTTCTATTTGAGATTAGATCTTTCAAGAATTTAGCATATCTAGGCATTCCTGAAATCACATCAATGAAAGGAAGATTTACATTTATCTGTTTAAACATATCCAAGAATTTGGATTGCTCGGCTTCAAGTTTCTCTTTCTTCATTTTACTCGGATAAGGAAGTGGTGGTTGGTATGGTTTAACATAAGGTTTAGCCTTAACTGTGTTATCTTCATTAACGTTTTCAACTACCGGTTCTTTTTCCTTATCTTGATCAGGTTGTGGTTCTTGTGGAGCAGGAATAGCTTCATCAGAAGTTACAGGTATTTCAGGTGGTTTAAGTGTTGTACCACTTCTTGTGGTAATGGCTTTAGCTGTTTCATTCCGGGGGTTAGCATTTGTATCACTAGGTAGACTTCCCGGTTTTCTTTCACCTATTAACCTTGCTAGGTTACTTACTTCTTGTTCCAGATTTTGAATAGAAGCTTGTTGATTTCTAAATGCTTGAGCATTTTGTTCATTGGTTTGTTTCTGAGATGTGAAAAACTGCGTTTGAGTTTCAACTAGCTTCGTCATCATATCTTCTAAATTCGGCTTTTTATCATCGGTTTGTTGTGGTGGTTTGTTCTGAAAATTAGGTCTTTGCTGATTGTAATTATTATTGGATACTTGTTGATTGCTAGGACCTTGTTGGTTGTTGTATGGAATATTTCGGTTATAATTCTGGTTTTGATTGTAAATCGGTCTTGGCGGTTGATAATTATTCTGATAATTATTTCCAGGCCTTTGGTTTATGTATGAAATATTCTCTCTTTGTTCCATTGTTAATTCAATACTGAGACAATCTTTTGTCAAATGTGGTCCTCCACACTGCTCACAACTAATTCATATTGAGTGAATATCTTTAGTCATCTTTTCCATTCGTCTCTCCACAACATCTATCTTTGCGGAAATGGAATCTAAGTCATGGCTAGAATCGGCTCTAGCTGCTTTAGATGATCTAACGATATCTTTTTCTTGGTGCCACTCATGTGAGTGGGAAGCAGTGTTATCAATAATTTTGTAAGCATCAGTTTCGGTTTTCTTCATAATAGAACCACCAGCTGCTATATCTATGTCTTTCCTTGTAGTGATGTCGCATCCTTGGTAGAATATTTGTACTATTTGACAGGTGTCTAAACCATGTTGCGGACATCCTCTTAATAACTTTCCATATCTAGTACACGCCTCATATAGAGTTTCATTCGGCTTCTGTGTAAACGTAACAATTTCTGCTTGAAGTCTTACGGCTTTAGATGCCGGAAAGAATTGTTTAAGAAATTTGTCAACTAAAACATCCCATGTATCGATCGCCCCTTCAGGTAACGATTCCAACCAATCTTTGCCTTCTCCCTTTAAAGTCCAGGGAAATAACATGAGATATATCTGTTCATCCTCCACTTCTCGGATTTTAAATAGTGTGCAGATCCTATTAAAGGTACGTAGATGTTCATTTGGATCTTCCTTCGGCGCACCAATAAATTGGCATTGATTAGTCACCATGTGTAGAATTTGTCCTTTGATTTCATAATCTGGCGCATTAATGTCTGGATGAGTAATTGCGTGACCTTGGCCAGTGCGTTTAGCTCTCATTCGGTCTTCCATACTTAAAGGTTCCAGATTCTCCATAATTGAATTTGTTGAATCTGAATCACTAGAGGATTCTGATTTAATGGTTCGTTCCTCAACAATCTCTGTTTGAATGATTGGTGGTTCCGGAGGAAAGTTTAGTGGTTCAGGATCTACGAACCGTTCCTGAATATTCTCCGGATTCTCAATTGTGAGGTCGGGTTCAAAAAATGGATTATCGGAAATTTGAACTGAAGTACTTGGTTAACTGGATGACGATTCTAAAGAAAAATCAACGGCGGTAATATTTGCTAAATGTCTTGATCTAGTTACAGGTGGTGAACGTACAAAAGGTGGTGAACGTCTTGCTCGGTGCATTCACTGAATATCCTATTAGTTTTTAAAAGGAAAGAAAAATTATAATAAGTTATCCAATCAATAGACTTTTCTGATTTTGCCCACGTTTTGAATAGCCAAAAGATGCAGCAGAGGGGCAGGATTCGTTTGGTCTCAATATAATTGAGGACTGTTTGGCTCCAATAACCCGGTCCACGTACAAATCCAACTATTACTACGAACCAGAAAATTTTGATGTCTATCAACTTAACCACTTAAAATAAATTTTCGTAATTTTTAGAAATTTAGATAAGAAGTAGAATAAAAATCTATGTCCTAAAACTAGAAAAGCGAGAAATAAGAAAGAAAAAGAGTTCGTCGGGAAAAAAAAATCGAAAAAGGAAAATGGTTGAAAAATAAAAGGTGACGGAAAAATAAAAGAAACTTATAAAACTTAAAAATACTTGACTAACCTAACCTTATTACTACAACTAACTTAAAATTATAATCGCAAATTGAGATTACTAATTGGAATGATAATTGATACATAGGTAAAAGTCGTCTAAAAATATTAAAGCTTACAGGAAAACTAAATCCCAAATGGAAATAACTTAAAAAGAAACTAAAACTTAAAAAGGCGTCGCAAAATTCTAAAGTATCTAAATCTTAGTCTAAAGAAAAAGCACTTAAGAAATTCTACTGGAAAGCCTAAAAATCTAGGAGTAAAAATAGCTATGGCAAAAACTAAGTTTAAAACTAAATATGAGCGAAAAATACAAATATTACGCTAAAACAATTAAAAAGGGATAAAATATAAAAGTATACAAAAAGTTGTAAAAAGTACAATTTTTATAAAAATATTATTTTTATATTATTTATTTATTAAAACTATTAATTTTATAATTTAATTAAACTAATTTAAACAAAATATTAATAAAAACTAAAATACATATTTAATTAAAACCTAATTAGGGTTTTATATTAATAATTATAATAATAATTCGTAATTAATGCCTGATTAGGGTTCTGTCGGCGTGTCAGGTTATCTCCGCGACTTGTGATATTCGATGCAGCAAACCCCGTGACTCGCGGGGTTTCAAAATTCAACTGACAGGTTTAAAAATTCGACGCGTTTTTTTTTTTTTTTATGTTTTCTAATTTTCTGTTTTTATATAAATAAAAGATATTTAAATAAAACTTATATTTTTATAAACTAATATAAAAATAAAGAAACTTATAAAACTTTTAACAAACTCTTAAAATATATATAAATTTTTGTTTTTCTTTTTATATTTTCGAATATTTAAAACGTACTTTTATAAAAACGAATTTTAATAAAAGTAAACTAAAAATCTTTTTTTTTTATGTAGCGTTGCGCTTCCGACTTTTAAGCGATTCCCCGGCAGCGGCGCCAAAAATAACTTGATGTTTCGAGAGGTGTATATAAAATACTATTAATTTTAGCAGGGAAATACTATTAAATACGATACAATTTTACACAAGATATTTATTTATTTAGAGAATGGATATACTTAAACCTTGCTACAACACTTATAGGCAGTGTACCTAATCGTACAGTAGTGTAGTTTTTAGTAAGTCCGGTTCGTTCCACAGGGAATCTTTTTAAACAAAGCTTAACGCTATATTAGTTTACTTTTATAAAAATACAAATATATATATATAAGTAATATTATTATTATAAAGGGGGGTTTTTACCGTTTAATGACCGGTTTGTCGATTTTAAAACTTTAGTCGCAGTTAAAACCAAATGTAAAATATTAAAAATAAATACAAGACTTAAATTAAAGCATAAAGTAAATAACGATAATGAAATTGCGAATAATAAAAGTGCGATAAAATAATCTTGCGATAATTAAAAAGTACAATAATTAAAAATGCAATTAAAATATAATAACAATAAAAATGCGATAATTAGAAGTGCAATTAAATATAAAATAAAGGAAATTAAATATGAAATAAAAGAATTATGCTTATTTAAACTTCCGTAATCATGATGTTTGACGTGTTGATTTTAGTTTTATTGCCCATGGGTTAATTGTCCTTTGTCCTGGATTATTTAATATGTCCATACGAATTTGTCCATAATAGTCCATCAGTTATAAATATAAAGAGCAAAAGCCTTCGTCAAATTATTCTTATTCCCGAAGTCAAATATTCCAACTAATTGGGGATTCGAATTGTAACAAGGTTTTAATACTTTGTTTAATGAATACACCAGGTTATCGACTGCGTGTAAACCAAGGTTTTACTACTTTGTTAACAATTACACCAATTACCCTTGAATGTAATTCACCCCTGTTTCGACAAGTCTATTAACTATTAATCCAGTTCCGTATCCGGTAAAATGAATAATTATTGGTATTTATAGATATCCCGCCCACCGTACCCAGTCAAGCGTATGTGGTTATATATAAATACGTCGAATTATAAGTTTGTATATTAAATTAACAAGGTATTGTTTAGTTAATATAAAACCCATTAATATCCCATAGTCTAATTTCCACAAGTGTCGTTCTTTTATCCAAACCCCAATTATGGTACAAAGCCCATTTACCCAATTTTAGTAATTAGCCCAACATCATGATTACTTTGGATTAAATAAGCATAATAATAACTTAGCTACGAGACATTAATGTAAAAAGGTTGAACATAACTTACAATGATTAAAAATAGCGTAGCGTTACACGGACAGAATTTCGACTTACAACCTTACAATATTCGCTAACATACCCTTATTATTAGGATTAAAATTAAAATTAAAATTAAAATTAAAATATAAATATAAATATAAATATATACGATATAGATAGAGAGATGGATATATGATGGATATCTTTTTTTTGATCAGAATTCGTTTGCTTTTATAGGGATTTTCAACTTTTGGGGCTCCGCGACTCGCGGCATTTTTGGCCTTCAAACTCCGCGAGTCGCGGAGATTGAAATTACAGCTCAGTCCCTTTTGGAGTCTTTCTTGCCGACGGATTTAAATATAAATATAATATATTAAATAATTATAAGAATTATTTAAATATTATATTATATTTATGTGCATAGTTGACTTGTAATTTTTAGTCCGTTGCGTCGAGCGTTGAGAGTTGACTCTGGTCCCGGTTCCAGATTTTCGAACGTCCTTGCGTACAATTTAATATCTTGTACTTTGCGTTTTAAATCTTGTACTCTTGTAATTTCGAGACGTTTCTTATCAATAATTGGAACCTCTTTAATTGTCTTTTGTACTTTTGAGCTTTTTGGTCGTTTGCGTCTTCAATTCGTCGAATCTGTCTTTTGTCTTCACTTTTTATTATTTAAACGAATATCACTTTTAAATAGAACAATTGCAACTAAAAGCTTGTCTTTCTTGAGGAATAATGCTATGAAATATATGTTCGTTTTTAGCATTATCACATGGTATGGTAAAACTTCCAGGATCTGCTAATTTCTTTGATATTTTGTTCATCAAAATTGCTGAACAATTAGCATTCATGGTGACGGATGAAAGTTCCTCCATTTTCTTCCGATTAGTAAGTAAGTCTTTTAAAAACTTAGCATACTTGGGCATACCTGATATTACATCAATGAAAGGCATATTTATGTTAATTTGTTTAAACATATCTAGGAATTTTGACCTTTCGGCCTCTAGCCTTTCTTGTTGTTGTTTTCTTGGGTATGGGAGCGGTGGTTGATATGGTTTCACTACGGGTTTTTCCCGTTCTTCCTTTTCAACCACTTTTTCTGGCTCCTTAACCGGTTCATCATTTTGGTTCAACGGAACACTAAAATCAGAATTTTCGGGCATTTTTGGAGCATCGTATGCTAAACCACTTCGTGTGGTGATAACATTGGCGTGCTCATTTCGAGGGTTCTTATTTGTATCGCCCGGTAAACTACCTGGTTTTCTCTCACTAAGTAAATTAGCTAAACCACTCATTTGTTTCTCCAAATTCTGAATTGAGGCTTGTTGATTTCGAAACTGGTGTTCGTTTTTCTCGTTGGTTTGGTTTATATTTGTGACAAGCTGAGTTTGTGATGCAATCAACTTTTCCAACATACTCTCCAAATTTGACTTTTTTTCTTCCTGTTGGGGTTTTTGATAAAAACCCGGAGTTTGTTGTTGGAACCCACTACTTGACCCTTGTTGGTAATTGGAATTTTGACATTGAGGGTTGTAGGGGTTGTTAAAGTTCCGGTTAAATTGGGCTCTTCCTTGAAATTGATTGTTATTTCTTTGGCTTATGAAAGCCACTTCTTCTTTTTGAGCCAATGTTAAACCGGCATCACAATCTTTTCCTAAATGAAGACCACCACAGTATTCACAACCTACTTTCATACTATGAATTTCCTTGGTGATTTTATCCATGGTTCGAGCAACACCATCTATTTTAACACTTAGGGAACTAAGGTCATCATAGGCGTCGGCGCTTTGGACTTGAGAATTACGAGTAATTGGGCGTTCTTGATGCCATTCATGAGAATAATCGGCTAGCTTCTCGATTATTTCATAAGCCTCTTGCTCGGTTTTGTCCATAAGAGAACCACCGGCCACTTGGTCAATTGAAATTCGGGTTGCTACATCACAACCTTTGTAAAAGATTTGGACCTTTTGAAAGGTATCCAAACCATGGTTTGGACAACCTCTTAGCATTTTGGAAAATCGATTCCATGCTTCGTACAGGGTTTCCATCGACTTTTGACAGAATTGGGTAATTTCGTGTTGGAGTCTCGCGGACTTGGATGCTGGAAAATATTTCTTAAGAAATTTTTCCAACATACCATCCCACGTTTCTATCGTAGCCTCGGCCAATGAATCTAACCAACTTCGTGCTTCCCCTTGGAGTGTCCAAGGGAAAGGTCTTAATAATATGGCCTGGTCAGTTTCTGGTTTAAGTTTAAAAAGAAGACATATCTCTTGAAAGAGACGAATATGTTCGTTTGCATCTTCATTCGGACCACCACCAAATTGACACATGTTATTAATCATTTGAAGAATAGGTCCTTTTATTTCAAAAGTTACCTCACCAGTAGGTGGAGTAATAGCACTACCTTGTCCGGTCCGGGTTGCTTTCATCTTTGCTGCCATTGATTGTCGTGGTACCAACGGTCTTTCTCCTTCCATTTCAAAATTTGGGGGTTGAACGGGTTTACCAAAGTCTGAATATCGAGGCTTGGTCGTACTTGATTCTGAATCAAAGGTTTCTTGCTTTGATGAAGATTCAAAAATTTCAAGTACTTCTTTTGGAATCCTACCAAGCTTTCTATCAGGTTCTGTAAATGGTGTAAGTAATGGAGATTCTGAACTTCGGGTATGTGGCATATGCGACCTATAAACTGTCAATCACACAACTAACAAAAACTATTAAACATACCGATTCTATAAGTTTAAAAAATCAAAGACTATTAATAATTTAAAATAATTAAGAAACTACTTAATCACAAATCAGTTAATAATTCTATTTTGACACAAAACTGTCCCCGGCAGCGGCGCGAAAAACTTGATGTGTCGTAAAGTGGTATATGAATTGTCGTATAAAATAATATGGAAAAATAACGATTAAAGATTGCTACACACTAACGGGCAGTGTACCCGATCTTGTAGTAGTATAGTAACTGGTTTAGTTTCGTGTATCGTTCCAAGGACAGCTGTATTAGTCAAACTAGAATTATAAACTATATTATGATTAACTAAGTAAATGAAATTTAAAGGTACAAGATTTATGTTTTGTGGCTTATTTAACGATTAGCCAAATCAGAGAAGAGTAAAAGTAAAAACAATATTTTTGGTCTTTTAAGTTTATAAGTGCAAGGAAAGCAATTAAGATAGTTTTGATATCAAAGAGATGAAATATGCTCATCTAGACTTTTTACCCTCGATGTGAATGTTTATTTAGGATTAAGATTGGATTGATTGGTTATGCACGAGAACTAATTGATCGGTTTAACAAGAGTAGTCTTGAATAAACACTCAAACGGAATTACACGACGCAAGTGATGTTCTTGTCATCTAAGACCTCCTATTTGTAATCAACTAATTCAACTAGTCTAAAGACTTGAAGAATGATCAAGTCAATGGTGTGTTGATCATGATCCACTCCTATGTCAACTAAGGGTTTAGCTTAGTTCATTCCCTTGGTCTGGTTAAATGTTCAATTCACCCAACCCAAGTAATCAATTAAGTGTGGTAATAAGATCCCTATAAACGTCAGTAGATAAGGCAAATTACTAACACCTATTAGTTATATGGAATTGAGTAGTGAAAATATGCATGACAGATTCTAGGGAATTGATCGTTCACCTAGACAACTACACATATCAATTAAGCTATCTGAGAGTATCTACAAGAGTCGTTCTTACATTCCTATATAGATTAACCGTTTGAACGCAACTTACCCCTTTTGGTAAAAGACTGGCAAACACTTGTCACTAGGTGTAAATCAATATACTAAATCAGCAAGATGGTGTTTCTTAGTTGAACAAGTATACTAACTAGTTGAGTCGAAAAGATTAAACTTAACAAGAATGGTTCTTGTATTCAAACATCAAACTATCGTGCATGGTAACTATCAATCAAAAGTAAACATTCAACATCTCGGTTATTTATCTAGATGAACATAAAAGGAACTAGCCAACAATCATGCTAAAAAACTTAAACATAACAGTAACAAAGATAGAATTCATTGTAAATACAAGATTGACCTTTTTAGAGTAATCTTGGATGAAGCCCTTGAATGATCCTTGAATCTTCAATGATTTTAGTGTTTTTGATGCACTTTGATAAGCTCAAGAACTGTTTTGAATGATATGTTTTCGTCTCTGAACAGAAAGAAAACTGGCACACTTGGAATGAAGCTGGAAAGAGGTTTAAAAAGGCTGAAAAGTAGCTGGAAAGCACTGTGCGCGGCGCGCACATAAGGGGTGCGCGGAACGCACTACTCACCTACCACACTTTTACTTTCCAGTTCACGATCGCACTTCAATTTGGACGTTTCAGGTACTTGTGCGCGTCGAAGTGCGCGGCGCTGTCTGTTGTGCGCGGCGCGCTCTGTTGAACTTGCGCGAGGTGCTCTCTGGTTTCCATTTTAATCAAATGTTCTGATCAAAGTCTTGAGTGCGCGGTGGTGTGCGCGGATAGTGCGCGGCGCGCACTGTAGCTTTCATTTTTCTGTTTCTTCGTTTCTTGTTCTGGTTTTGATCTTTGAGTTGTTTCATTCATTATCTTCAACATTTCTTCAAGTATTCAATGATTCTATGCTTAATTACAATACAATGGAATAATCATGGAAATATTACAAATTCGTATGAAATAACCGACGATAGGACTTGATATTGTGACTAATGATATGTCTATTTTGAGTAATATCACCAACATAAGTATATGAAGTTATAACTAGAAAGTTATACTTCCATGTTCTTGAACTTATAAAGTTAACTTTTAGTTTCAAGAAATATGAGATCAAGATTAACTAGTAATACTTGACCAAATTTACAATATCACAACTTTAAAGTGCTTACAAAAGAAAGAAACAAACTAAATTTACAAGTAAAAGTTCATGGTTGTTCATACTTAGAAAGATTCAAGCCAAGGCTTTGATCTTTAAGAAAGTAAACTTTAAGTTTACAAACATGAACACAAGTATGATTATAAACTCATGAACCTTTCTTTTAACAAGTTTTATGGAGGAATCAAACTATAAACTTGATCCTCTTTGATTCTTGTATGTTCTATTATAAACAAGATAATATGAAGAATAAACTAGAAAGTTTGATTCTTATAACTAGTAAGTAAATGATGTTATGCGAGGTGTATATGAAATAGCTTAAATTTACTAGGAAAAACTATTAAATATGATACAATTTTACACAAGATATTTATTTATTTATAGAACGGATATAACTAAACCTTGCTACAACACTTATAGGCAGTGTACCTAATCGTACAGTAGTGTAGTTTTTAATAAGTCCGGCTCGTTCCACAGGGAATCTTTTAAACAAAGCTTAACGCTATATTAGTTTTAATTTATAAAAATACAAATATATATAAGTAATATTATTATTATAAAAAGGGGGGTTTTTACCGTTTAATGACCGGTTTGTCAATTTTTAAAACTTTAGTCGCAGTTAAAACCTAATGTAAAATATTAAATAAATAAAAGACTTAATTTAAAGTGTAAAGTAAATAACGTTAATGAAATTGCGATAAATAAAAGTGCGATAAAATAAAATTACGATGATTAAAGAGTACGAAAATTAAAAGTGCAATTAATTACAATGACAATAAATAAAAGTGCAATTAAATACAATAACAATAAATAAAAATGCAATAATTAGAAGTGCAATTAAATATGAAAATAAAGGAATTATGCTTATTTAAACTTCCGTAATCATGATGTTTGACGTGTTGATTTTTAGTTTATTCCCATGAGTTAATTGTCCTTTGTCCTGGATTATTTAATATGTCCGTCTAGTTTTTTGTCCATAACAGTCCATCAGTCATAAATATAAAGTGCGAGTGTCCTCGTCAAATTATCCTTATATCCGAAGTCAAATATTCCAACTAATTGGGGACTTAAACTGTAACAAGGTCTTAATACTTTGTTTAATAATTACACCAGGATATCGACTGCGTGTAACCCAAGGTTTTAATACTTTGTTAACAATTACACCAAGTGTCCTTGTACATAATTTCACCCCTGTTTTAATAATTCCATAGACTATTAATCCATTCTCGTATCCGGTTAAATGAACGATTATTCGTACATATAAATACCCCGCCCATCGTGTCCGATAGAGTGTATATGGTTATTTATAGATACGTCCAATTGTAAATCTTTATATTAAAATTAACAAACTATCATTTAGTTAAACAAATATAAAGCCCATTAATAGCCCATAGTCTAATTTCCACAAGTGTCGTTCTTTTGTCCAAACCCTAATTATGGTACAAAACCCAATTACCCAATTTTAGTATTTGGCCCAACATCATGATTACTTCGTTTTAAATAAGCATAATAATAACTTAGCTACGAGACATTAAATTAAAAAGGTTGAACATAACTTACAATGATTAAAAATAGCGTAGCGTTACACGGACAGAATTTCGACTTACACCCTTACAATATTCGCTAACATATCCTTATTATTAGGATTTAAAATTAAAATTAAAATTAAAATATAAATATATATATATATTTTACGTATGATGAATGAGAAAAAGATGTGTAAAATTCGGCCGAATGCTCGGCCTTTTAAAGGTGGATTTCTGACTTTTTGGGCTCCGCGAGTGCGGCCTTTTTGGTCTTCAAAGCTCCGCGAGTGCGGAGATGTGGATTCCAGCTCACACAAGTTTAGCTCCTAGCTTGCCGACGGATTATATAATATAATATATATATATTAATTTTAAGAATTAATTATATATTATATTATATTCATGTGCATAGTTGACTTGTAATTTTTAGTCCGTTGCGTCGAGCGTTGAGAGATGACTCTGGTCCCGGTTCCGGATTTTCGAACGTCCAAGCGTACAATTTAATATCTTGTATTTTGTGTTTCGAATCTTGTACTCTTGTAATTTTGAGACGTTTCTCATCAATAATTGGAACCACTTTGATTGTATTTTGTACTTTTGAGCTTTTTGGTCGTTTGCGTCTTCAATTCGTCGAATCTGTCTTTTGTCTTCACCTTTTATTATTTAAACGAATATTACTTGTAAATAGGACAACTGCAACTAAAAGCTTGTCTTTCTTGAGGAATAATGCTATGAAATATATGTTCGTTTTTAGCATTATCAAATATTCCCACACTTGAGCGTTGCTTGTCCTCAAGCAATATAGTCTTGAATATACAAGAATCACTTCTTTATTCTTCACACTTTGTACATCAGTGATTTCTTTACGGCGGTATAAACAATGGTAGTAACGATGTGGTTTATAGTCTCACATGACTTATGAAAATTTAGATCCATTAAGGAAATTGGATCTTTATGAAAACATTTGATCTTTTGAAAATTCAATCTAGTTTTTACCCTAGATAAGTTTTCCAGAATAACCCTTCACCGATGTTTGCAAATTGTTTTTGTGGGTTTGGTGGGTTTTAGATTTGAAAATTTTAGCTCAAAACTTGTGGTTTTGTGTCACCCATTTGCTAACCTTGTATTGGGAAAGCAACACGTCCAGTACACTTGCTCCGTATATTACCTTTCGGTAAACTACCGTCCATTTGTAAAGGAAAGCGTTGAACAAGCAACTGTTCAGGCAATGTCCCCTGACATGCTTTTAATTATGGTCTATAACGTGTCAGACGCAATTACTATCCTTTGTAGGAGCAATAGTAAAGCTCACCCTTATAATTTTTCGGTCTGGCACAAGGTCCTATCTTTGACCATGCTATGCAACCACCGTTCTTACGGTTGACACCCGATTTGGTTCAGGTGACCTAATGAATTCCAGGTGAATTCCTAGGATTTTACGTTCAATGGTAATGAACGCATTGAAAATAGGTTTTCAGAAAACAAATCGGTTTTAATTTGATCAAAATATTTTCTCGTTCAAGCTCGAGTTTAGATATCATTGAATTCCATGAATTTGTAATTCTCAATCTTTAAGGTCAATCTCAAGGATTGAGTAATATCAGTCTTAAAAGCTGATTTTTGATCTTTAAGGAGATTATCCTTTCGGGGATCTGATTCATTAGTCTTATCCAGCTAATTTGCACGGCGTCCTCCCCATTTTACGAGACAGATCCTCTCATGGTTAGGATAAGTCTGACCACTTGGCGACCCTGTTTGATGCTGAGGTCCGTGGATTTCCTGCTAATTTTAGAGATGACTTTTCTAGATTTTTCGTCAACCTACAGCTGGTCTGGACGACAACTTCATGACCTAAATCAAGAAGCGCGTTTCTTTTTCGGAAGACTTTACTTCCTTTTAATGATGGAATTGATTCATCGTGTAGATCCATCTTTCTTTCAGTAAATCGGGTAAAACTGTTTAGTTTAGTCCAAAGCAAAAGTATCTTCAATTATTTGTTACAGAAATATGTGACATATGTTTAAGATAACTTGGTAAATTTTCCCACACTTGGCTTTTATTTCTTTTTTTTGTCTTTTTATTGTCCTCTATTTCATTTTAAATGAATTCTAACATTTTAGTTTGTTTCTCAATTTATGTCCTTTCCGAGGTAACAATAATTTCAGTGTTAACACCTAGTTTTATTGTTCATAAATATGTATAAACATGATTTTGAGTTCATTTAATTGAAAATTTTGAAATTTTTTACTAGAATTGGGTAGTCAGTATATAAGACTAGGGCTGTTCTTTATTATCAGAGAGCACTAGATTCTAATACAACTACTGCGTTACTAGTATTTTTAATGGTAACCAAGTGTATAAGTTAAAAATTTTAAAAATCCGAAAGAATTTAACCCCTTCCCACACTTAAGATCTTGCAATGCCCTCATTTGCAAGAAATCAGTAACAATTTAAATTATTGAGGGTGATTAGCGTAGAAAAATGATTAAATTTTACCAAAGTTTCCAAACATATTGGCGTTTGTTTGCTGAATGATAAATGGTGCATATCATTTGTTCATTCCGTCTTGTTGTACATCACATTTGTTTTTCGTTTTGTCGTCAAAATTAATAGCTTTTGCTGAACTTAATGCCAGTCTTTGAAAATGCGCTGTTTTACCCTGTTTTGTACATGAGATAAACTACAAACACATATATACATATTTTTGAAGTTGGGTTTTCACACCACATTCAAAAATTATTAAAATCTAATAAAGTTAGAAAATTATAAAAGCTATTATAATAAGAAAATAAGAAATAAGAAATAAGAAAATTAAGAATTAGTAACATTACAATAAAATAAACAAAAATATAAAATAAGAAAATTATGGATGAGGAGGATGGTTCCAGTATGGGTCCCAAGCGTATCCATAGATGCTGTAAAATGCTTGGGCCGGGTCATATGTAGGATATGGTGGTCGGCTCTCTATAGTCCAAGGAGCAAATTCGGGCATAACGGTAGGAATGTAGTCTCTACCTACGTGTGTACAATGACTTATGATTTGGCTTTGATGATACTGCCAATCTTGAAATACTTTTTGTCTAGCCATTTCATACTCGTGTCGAGCCATAAAAATTTTCATTTCCGTCATTGGATTACCCCCTCCCGATTGACCTTGCTGTTGATCTCTCTCAACCTGTGGATGCCTGCCATCATAACGTGCTGCCGCGTTGTTTCGTTTCTTTAAGACCTTAGCACCATGATAAACATGCAAATCTATTCTATCGCGGGGTTCTGGTTCTGCCATTAATATTCCCCCCCCCCCCCCGACTTCTATCCACCCCGAGATATTTAGCAATTAAAGTAATAAATATACCACCTCCTATTATGCTACCACGCCTCATACCCCTAACCATAGTCAATAAATAATAACCCACACAAAAAGGTATACTTACAGCGCTCTGTGGGTCTCGAATACACATGTGGTAAAATAAATCCTATTCATTTACCTTTTCCTTATTCTTACCTCGTTGTGTAATCGAATTGGCTAAAAACCTATGGATTACTCTTAATTTAGCTCTATCAATATCAAGATAAGAGTATAATCCCCCCTGGAATCGGCGATGGCTAGTCATCCTACTCCATACGTCATTTGTATCAAAATTCTCATCCACCCTCCTACCATAAACTATTAACCTCTGGAAATCATAAGATGCTAGCTCCTCGGGCGTATATATACCTAAAGCCCGAGCCATGTCTAGTAAGTACATATGGTGCATCTCCCCTCCTAATAAAAATCTAAGAAAACTACGATCGGTTAAAGTATCTATCTGATCATTTATTTCAATAGTACATAATAACTCTATACACCATTCTCTATACACAGGTCTACGCATGTTGAATAAACTTACCCAATTACTAAAAGTAGAATTACCATACCTTTGAGTAAGTAATTCCCTGATTGGCTCGGCCAATTCCACTACCTCTAATGGTGCCTAATCTATAACTCTGGGTACCTCAACATTATTAGACACAAGGTTGTGCAGGTTCTTTTGATATTTTGGATAGTCTATCCAATATCTATCAAATCTCAAATTCAGATGTAAATCTGTCTCATGAATGTTTGAATATGAAACAATTGGGTGAGGCATATCTTGTCGGTATTGGTTATTAATTTCCTGTTGATTTGCATCTTCCGGAGGAGCATTGCGAGCCTGGGATGAAGATTCACCCCTTTCAGTCTGCAAAATAAACACAATTTTTGTGCATCCAAATATGCATTAGTTTTAGCAAAATCATAAATCTAAACAATTACAATGACATGTTTAATCCATATTAAACTCTATACACATTTTCAAAATATTAACAATTCTACACTTTTACAAATATACTTTTACAAAAATGTATACAAAGTTTCTTCGCATTTAACTTCTAAAACAAGTCAAAAATAATCATTATAACAATTAAACAAGTTCCTCATGGTATTCATATCAATTAAATCAAGTTCATGCAATTTTGGTTCAAAAAGTCCACTTTAATCTTCATAAATCATGTTTAGGATCAAAGTTTTGATCATTTAGCAACCTAAACATGTTACACTACTCAATTTAGCATAAACTAATAACAAAATTCGGTCATAACCTGTTTATATCAAAAAGCCCTAATTTTGCTCAAGAACACAAACCTTAGATTATTCAAAAATTGAAGTTCAAAGCTTCTAATCATGTTAAATAGCATCAATCTAGGTTATACAAGCATAATAAACAAACAATTGAAGCATTATTACACTAGAAAGCATCAAAATCGAATTATGTATGAAATTGTTCAAGAACACTAAAATTCGGATTAAATGGTGTTTAGGTGTAGAAATTTACCGATTTCCTTGAGTAATTCCTTGATAATAGTCTCCTCATTGTGATTTTAGCAACAAATTTGACGATTATTGGTGAAAAATTGCGAATTTGAGAGGTATTTGTGTGTGTTTTTCGTGAAAAATGAGTGAGGTGGTGAAGGGGACTGGTCTGTTCGACCAGTTAACCCTTCTGGGTTTTCTGACCTCCGCGAGTGCGGTGGTGGGGCCGTTTAAATCACCGCGAGTTGCGGTGGTTTGCTTTTTTTTATATATAAAACCTTATAACTTTTTTAAAAAACATTTAATTAATTAAATTCTAAAAATTTTGTTTTCCTTTAGGAGCGAGGGTGTTTTGGATCGTTGTCCTAGTCCGTCCCTTGACAAAAATTTAAAATTTGTCAATTTAAAGCGCGGTTTTAAAAGAAAAGATTTTTGGGTTTTTTAATGTTTTTGGCATACTTTAATTCAATAAGATTAAAAATAATGATAATAAAAGTTCTCGTCCCTCCCTCGGGTAAAGCAATTTCGGTTCAACGACCTAGTCTTCAACTCACAACGAATTTTAAAAATCAAATTTTTAACTTAACGAAATAAAGTAAATTTTTTTGTTTTTAAATTCACGCCAAACTTAAATTCAAAATGCATAAAATTAAAAAATTCATATTTTAAAAATTCACACTAAACTTAAATTATATTTTTGTTTTTATACATACAAACTTATATTAAAAATATTAATTTTTTAAATATTTACAATTTTAAACATATATTAATTTTAACAAGCTTACAATATTATTTTAATATTAATATATTAATTTTAAAAATATGGTAAAAATAAAATTAAAAATCTTTTTGGTCTTTTATCCCACTTTAATCAATCAAATATTATCAAAAATATACACCCCTCTTTTCGGTAAAGTAATTTCGGTTCCACGACCTAATTTAACTCATGACGAATTTTTGAAATATTTTGGGTTGATTGATTAAAGATATTTATACCTTAAGAATAAACGTTAAATTTCGCAGTGATGTAATAAATTTTTGTATGATATCAATAATTTTGGTCGCAAGACCTAATTTTATCGAATACCAATTTAATAATTTATAGCGAACAAATTATCATTTATTATCAAAAGGTTAAAAATAAAAATAAAAATAAAAACTGTACAGACTTACCTATGAGATAGTATTCTTAGTGATATGCTCTAGCCCACTCATAAGATAGTAGGACTAATTGATTTTCCATGGCTACATAGGCGTAACCTCGAGCATTTAACGTTTTTTCTTCTAAACATATGAACGGTCCATCTCTGCATAGAGTAACAAATTCGGTATTTGAATAGGTTTGATTATTTGAACATTTACCTTCGTGTGACCATTTTCCGCATTTGTGACATCTTTCAAGGTGTCGTGCTCTCCTTTTTGCTGCGGATTTGATTTTCCTTTACCAAATTGTAACTTATTATCTTCGCATCTGGATTCTTTTCTTACTCCGTCCAATTTTTCTCTGATTACTGATACTATTTCACATAGAAGGGTGTCATTATTACGTTTAGTAATCAAAGCGTGTAGCATTAGACCATGGTTTAATTCACAGGAAGTCTTCATTTCGTAAAACCAAAAAAATTAAAAATTCAGAATGGGGGGAGAAGACTAGTTCTTTAGGGTCTGCTAGGGAAAGACCATTCGGGTTACATTTTCGAAAACTATACGAAAACAGAAAATCTAACTCTAACAGAAATACATATTATCCTTTAAAGACTTGATTCTCCCCACACTTAGTTAGCTGTGGTGTTGAAATTGTGATTAATTTCGTTGTCAACTTCCATCGGACTATCTATGTAATGTTTAACTCTGTGACCATTAACCTTAAATTCAATCCCATTTAAATTTATTAATTCTACTGTTCCGTATGGGAAAACTCTTTTGACTATGAATGGTCCAGACCATCTTGATTTCAATTTTCCAGTAAATAGCTTGAATCGTGAATTGAAAAGAAGAACTCTGTCTCCTCTTTAAATTCTTTTGAACTTCTGATTCTTTTATCATGGCATTTCTTCGTTCTTTCTTTATAGATTAACGAATTTTCGTATGCTTCTTGTCTTAATTCTTCTAATTCGTTTAATTGACTTAACCGTAGACGTCCAGCTTCATGTAAATCAAGATTACATGTCTTCAAAGCCCAAAATGCTTTGTGTTCAATTTCTACTGGAAGATGACATGCTTTTCCGTAAACGAGTTTAAAAGGTGTGGTTCCAATTGGAGTTTTATAGGCTGTTCTAAAAGCCCAGAGTGCATCCTCCAATTTAATGGACCATTCCTTCGGATTTGATCCTACGGTTTTCTCTAGAATACGTTTTAAAGCTCGGTTGGTATTTTCAACTTGTCCACTTGTTTGTGGATGATAAGCAGTGGAGATTTTATGAGTTACTCCATATCTTTTGAGAACTTTCTCAAGTTGATTATTACAGAAATGAGTTCCCCGATCACTTATTAAAGCTTTCGGTGTTCCAAACCTTGCAAAAAGACGTTTTAAAAAGTTGACTACAACTCGTACATCGTTAGTTGGGAGAGGTTGTGCTTCCGCCCATTTAGATACATAATCAATTGCTACGAGAATGTAGAGATTATTATGAGATTTTGGAAATGGACCCATAAAGTCAATACCCCAAATGTCAAATACTTCACATACTTGAATGACATTTTGTGGCATTTCATCACGTTGACTTATTTTTCTGGCCCTTTGACATGCATCACAGGATTTGCAAAGAAGGTGTGCATCTTTGAAAATTGTAGGCCAATAGAATCCAGCATCGTAAACTTTTCTTGCTGTTAGTTGAGGCCCATAATGTGACGACCCGAGAATTTTCGACCAAATTTAAACTTGATCTGTATTTGTTTTCGACACGATAAGCAAAGTTTGTAATCTTGAATTTCAAAAATTTTGAACTGTTATATTTATTCAATTGACCTTTAACTGTTCCCGATGACTCACGAATTACTATTTGTAAATAGATACATATATATTTAAAAATGTATATATGTATAATTTAATATAAGTTAAAATATTATATTATGTAGTTATTAGAATTAATTTTTGTAAAATAAAATGAGATAAGTAATAATAAAATCATTATTAAAATAAATATATATAAAGTATATTGAAAAATATATATATATTTGGTTTCGAATTCATTCTGTAAACACTCGTAGCACTCGTTTGTCATCTTGATAGTTATTAATCAAGTTGAAAGCAAACTTATATGATTTTAAAATAAAAGGTGATCCGAAAATGAGCTATATAAGTTATAGGCTTATTAAAAGTATAATTAGGATCTAATTATTTAATTTTAACATTTTTTATATTTTACCCATAAATGAGAGGGACAGTTGATGTAATTTTTTATTTAATAGTTAATGATCAAATTTTATGTCATAATAACTGAAATAAATGAATATAATTATCATAAAAATTTAGAATTATTCTGAGTACTTTTTATCTGCCACTGGTTAATCACGGACTACAATATAACATTTCGTAAATTGAAATATCTACATATGGACAAGAAGCCGATGGCTGTGGCATCATTGTAGTGATTGATTTAGTCAAAAAGTTGCTTTAGATAGATGTATAATATAATATATTACACATATACATAATTATATGACAATCAGACATTTACAAACATAAATAGATAGATGAACCAAAAACTCAGACTACCTTTAATTTTTACATACACCAAACCCACTTGCATCTTTTTATATCACATTCTTTTTCATAGGATCCCATCACCACCTTGATTATCATCATAAAATCACTACCACCTTGAAACCCACTTCCATATATATAGGTTACCATCGAGACCCAACTATATGTATTTAACACTAAAACGATCACCATCACCAATTGTGACTATTACCTGCTGTGAACCGTCAACCACCACCTGCCATAACCAACCACCGTAAGCTTCTATCTCTCCCTCTCTACTTTATTCTTCTTTCTTATATTACAGTCGTGAACCCATCTTCAACTATGAAACCTCCTACCATGGTAAACCACCTTGCTTGTCCCTTTTATTTATCCTGTCTTAAATGCCACCACAACCACCACCGACTAATCACCTTGAAACCAAAACACAACAAAAACCATATAAATCCTACTGTTGCTATTTATTTTTTTTCTTTTTGACAACACAACACACATCAACGTAAGTTTCAACTCACCGGCCACCATTAACATTCCCATAATCAACTTGATCACCATTACCATACGTCACTATATCGCTACGTTTCTGTCTAAAATTCGCCCAACAACCAATCACCCAAAACATGAAAACTGTTGGGATTAACCGCTGCATATACTACTATTTTCATGAACAATCGTCACCCCAAAAACACACTAATTTATCTTGAACCTATACGTTTCCCTACTACTGATTCTGGTTACTTTTATTTTCGTGATTTCCAGCCCCAAAAACCATCATTTAGAATCATCTTCAACCTTCGAAAACAACCATCTCAATAGTCGTACATAAATCACCCACAACCACCACGAAAGCCATCACCTTCACCCTTCCTCCACAATTAAAACATGCAACTACTATATTTTTTTTTTTGTTTCTATTTTGATTTATCAAACATTCACCATCATTCGGTGACCACCTTTCGAAAACAATTGAAACCGAACCACCATCGAAACCCATCACCATTTTTTTTCCATTCGTAAACTGATCCAGGAGGTTTGTTACTTGTTATTTGAGAAACAAGGCAAGAAGAAGATCAATCGAATGATTCATGTTATGCCACGAGTTCCTCAATATTTTAATCTATGTTTTCAGTATATATGGTGGACATGGGATGAGTGATCCAATTATTAATTAATATATATAATCTGTTTCATGATTCACTTGATTGCTCCGTATTTTTTTTTTTTATATATACTTTAGTGGAGCTTGTCAACTTTTGAAAGAAAGTGGGTAGGGAAAAAGGAATGATTTCATTAATGCAACATAGTCAATCGGTAAAAATTTTAATTATTAATTTCGATGGTAATTATAAATAATAATGGGTCGATGATGATGCAACTGATAAGGGGTTGTATTAGTGATAAATTGATGATAAGATTTAATAGAGATGATAATGATGGGTTATTTTAAACGATAATGATAAAGAAGAAAAAGGAAACAGAAAAGAAAGGGTTAAATAGATTCAACACAGGATTAAATCAATAAATGTAATGGACAGATGGATGGTTTGGAGTGTTGAGGTTAAGTGAGAGGTCGCGGGTTCGAGCCTGGGCTAAGGCATTTTTTTTTATTAGAAAAAGAAGGAGATGACAGACAAGGGTTAATAGAAGTTAAGTACTATTTAAAACAGAAAAACGTGATAGAGCAGATGCTTTAGGCGAGTGTGTGGTTAACGAGAGGTCGCGGCTTCAAACCTGGACTTGGATATTTTTTAAGGGATACTTCTCTGAGGTAGTATTACTATCACCATTATTATTATTATTATTATTATTATTATTATTATTATTATTATTATTATTATTATTATTATTATTATCATAAGTACTAGTATTATTATTATTTGTAAAATTATTATTGTTATAGTTATTATTATTAGTAGTATTATCGTTATAATCAAAAACAACTTTTATTATTATTATTATTGATATCATGTTACCAAATAAACATTTCGTATATAAAAGTATATTCTTAGTAATATTACATATAAAGTAGGTATTAATCACATTAATATTTTTATATAGATATTCATATATAACAAATTAAGTATTTTTAATATAATATTAACCAAATATATATTAATATAACTATATAAATATTAAACATTTTAAATATATATACACAAATTAAATATAAATAATATGTAAAATAAGTTATAATATATGAATTTGTTCAAATACATTTATGTGTGTTAATATATATATATAAATGATATAGGTTCGTGAATCTGAGGCCAACCCTGCTTTGTTCAGTTGTTCAGTTTCGTCGTATGAATATTTTTACTACAAAATATTGGATGTGAGTTTCATTAATCCCTTTTTAAATGCTTTCGCAATATATATTTTGGGACTGAGAATACATGAGCTACTTTTATAACTGTTTTACGAAATAGACACAAGTACTTAAAACTACATTCTATGGTTGGATTATTAAACCGAATATGCCCCTTTTTAGTCTGGTAATCTAAGAATTAGGGAACAGACACCCTAATTGACGCGAATCCTAAAGATAGATCTATCGGGCCCAACAAGCCCCATCCAAAGTACCGGATGCTTTAGTACTTCGAAATTTATATCATGTCCGAAGGAGGATCCCGGAATGATGGGGATATTCTATATGCATATTGTTAATGTCGATTACCAGGTGTTCAATCCATATGAATGATATTTTTGTCTCTATGCATGGGACGTTTTTTTATGAGAATTGGAAATATGAAATCTTGTGGTCTATTAAAATTATGAAATGATTGTTTATGATAAACTAATGAACTCACCAACCTTTTGGTTGACACTTGAAAGCATGTTTATTCTCAGGTATAAAAGAAACGTTCCGCTGTGCATTTGCTCATTTTAAAGACGGTATTTGGTGCCGATCATCGCAATGTAACCAGTTGTTGGTGACTTCGTCCAGATGGATTAGGACGGGTCCTTTCAGTTGGTATCAGAGCGGTGGTCGTAGCGAACCAGGTCTGCATTAGTGTGTCTAACTGATAAGTCGTTAGGATGCTTTAGTGAGTCTGGACTTCGACCGTGTCTGCATGTCCAAAGTTTTGCTTATCATTTTGTGTCGAAAATCATCTGCTTATCATCCTTAGGAAATTACCTACTTATTATTCTTAGTCTAGACACGTTTTACTGCATTGACTGCATGAATAGTGTATAGACAAAATTCATATCTTAGCGTATCTGACAATTCATATTTTAGCGTACCTGACAATTCATATCTTGACGTATCTGTTACTGTAGACCTTGCCTGATATCTCTCGTAAATTTCTCCTCAATTTAAGGGATCCTGGTACTATATATATCTATGTAAATTATGCATTGAGAATACCATCCAACTATCAATTACTATCATTAAACTCTTCATATCAAAAATCTTTCCTGAGATCGCGTAAGATGGCCTCTACGAATCGATCAAATTCCTCTGACTCCGAAGACAGCGTGACAGGAGCACATCAATCAGTCAACTATCGTGATTACTGGAGAAAATGGGGGTGGGTTCGCGACATACTCACTCTATGGAGAAAGGAAGAAGGTACTCCATATCATGAATCGAATCTACCACCTAACCTTGGAGTACTCGACCCGCTCACCGGCGAACCTGTTCGCAACACCGTTTATACCCTTTTTGCCAGAATTTTTCGTCTTGAGACTACCATTAATGGAACTAGAAAAGATATCCAATCTCTACCTCACATTGATAACCAACCAGGGTTAGTAGAAGAAGTTAAAGAACTCCGAGCTCGAGTGTTAACTTTAGAGAGCACGGTACAAAGTCTGCAAACACCAGCAGTATCACCAACACCAGTCACATCACCAACCTTAGCACCAACAACACTAGTACCACCAACAACAACATCCGCATCACCAGCTTCGACATCTCATTCTATACCTCAAGTATAATCATCGTTCTATGTATCGTTCTATCTATTTTATTTTCGTTCGACATGGCGATTATGTAATCTCTAATGTTTTAGAAATTATATATTCTTGCTCTAATGATAAATCAAATGAGATCAATATCACATTAACTCATTAAATTCATGATTACATCTAAAGAAAATATATACGTATATATGTTTTCATAAAGATTGTAATTAAAAATTCTTTTGTACAAACTATTAATGGTGAAAATATTTTAACGGGTAGGTAATACCCGAGGAGTATTTAGATATCACATTAATAAGTTACACTGTACATTCTTCGGAATTGATTCAATGATCATTTACTATCCTATTTACAACCACCGATTTACGTATCCGTTCACCAAAGAATAACTATTTTCATTCAAATTCAATTTCATATTTGGATTTTGATCTATCAGAATCCAACAAGTGGCATAATGAAGAAATAATGGACACAATAAAAATTGAATAGAAACAGACTAACTGACAATATGAAATTTTGTTAAGAAACCACGCTAACAAAATCCTAGCTAACTGTTCCTAGCTAACTGTTAATTCCATATTACATTTTATTTATCGCAATTTATTTTATCGCAATTTTAATTCTCGCAATTTTATTTATTGTCATTTAATTTCTGTTATTTACTTTACGCACTTTATTTATCGTCATTTAATTTCTGTTATTTATTTTATGCACTTTAAATATCGGGACACGTATACAAAGTTTTGACATATCATATCGACACATCTATATATATTATTTGGAATCACCATAGACACTCTATATGCAGTAATGATCGAGTTCTCTATACAGGGTTGAGGTTGATTCTATAATAATATATATACTTTGAGTTGTGATCGAGTCTGAGACGTATACGGGTCACGACACATATTAGTTAATTCGAATATTGTATATTAAACTATATGAATTATTGGACTGTTACTGTGGACTATCGACTGTGGACTAATAACATTGGACAACTAAAATGAATTAAAATATTGATTATAATATATGAAACTAAACAATTCTTCAAGTTGCCACTTGATTTCGTCTTAAACATCATTTGTATCTTCACGACTACATTCTGCGTTCAAACCTTTCATGATTCTTGAAAACACCTCAATCAAGAGGATGAACCAACCGCACTTCATCTGTAGAAGAAAAGATAGATACATATAGTTATGCACCTGAAAACACTCAGAATCTGAGTAAACATTTAACACATATCTGTGCTAATTCCTTTAGCTTTATTATTACCGAAAATAACTTTGCAATCTCTTTCCAAATTAGCCAATTTTGTCACAGCTTCATCAAGTCAACTTCAAGTTTTCGTTCTAAACTACCTTATTATAACCTTGATATATATGCGTGCTCTTTTATTGTTACCGTGGAACCTTTCATATTCTACCATATTACCAACAGACGTACCAACAACCTCGTTGCTTCTTGGTTTAAATCTCTTCGATAAATCATTATATTTATTCATTGAAACCCTATCATATACTTATCCGCATCATGTAACGAGAACTGCCATACCAATTACCGGGAATCAGAAATCAATACTTTGAAAACTCACAGCATATCTACAACAACAGTTATATGTATAACATTTACCTCTTCGAATTATGGTCTTTCATTCTGAAATTCTGAACAGCACTCAGTCTACAAATCAATGCATTGAACTTTGAAAAAGCTGAATGAAGCAGCAGAAACTGTAGACAACCGTAAATGACCTTTATATTTGGAAGTTTGATGATAAAGAATAGTATATTGGAAAAGCTCAGAAAAGTTGGAACTGGAAATCGGATTGAGCAAACTACGAAGGAGTCTCTGAACAAATCACAAGGACTAAACTTGTACATTAAGAATCCTGATGATCCTATTTCTAATGAAATCTTTAGCGAATACCTTGCTTCTGACTCCAAACTCTTGCGGACAAATTTTCTTCACCATCCTTCGATATTAGGAATTCCAAGATATCATCGTATCTTTCATTATAAATATCCTCCATATTTTGAAGATATTTTCATAAATATTCTTATCTGAAATCATTAATCTTTCTGTGCTATCGGTGTTACATTATATAGAAACTGTTAGTTTCTATATTCTGTAAAATTTTGAGCTTAAAATATGAATGTTATTGAAGTAATGTTGGGAACTGATGCATGAGTTAGTATAATATAATGACACTTGATCAACGTGATTATATTACATTGAGTCATGCTGAGTTTCTAATAGAACGTGATGATTCACAGATCATAATGTCATCATGTGCCATGTTACATAACTCTTTCATTTTGCTTAACTTCTGAACATATCAAAAAAAAAAATATACTCTTGATAGTTCCATTCTCAGTGATTCTGGTAATTTGATAAATCAAATCGTGCTATTACGTTCTTTCTTGTTTAGAACATTAAGTTCATTCGACACTCCATAATTATGAATTATGGACCATTACTCGTTTTACTAGAAATCGAGAGGAGATTAAAAAGACAAAGAGCTCTGAAATATAAGGGAAGATATAAAACTCGACAACAACACTGAAATTACAATAATTAAAAATTAAAACATCACGACAATTAAAAATTTAAAGATTTCGATTATTAAACTAAAAATACTAGATCAAACTACTTGTCGTCGTCGTCATCTGCGAAGTAGCGTTCACCAGTCATTTCACCATCTGTGAGGTACTCTGGAGACATCGGTATTTCTCTTGCTGCTTCAGCTGATTCATCGAGGTAACGATAACCCAACGTCTCTTCATCTTCAAGAACCGCATACAAAGAAATGCGTTTACCGCGATCTTCAATAGTATCTTTTATAAAGTACCATTGATCATCGGTACACAGAAAACTTGCCCTACAATCCGCATCATAATCGTCTTTATAAAAGAATACAGACGTGAATTCACACGGAACTTTTTCCTTCAGAAAGGATAGCAAGTCTTGTAAACCAACATCACGAATGTCGATATCTTCAAACGAAATACTGTCGCCCCACTTATATTCCTTCATTTGATTACGGAAATCACCTCCGTAATGAACATCGAATGAAACAATCATTGGGGGAAGTGTTAACATTTTTCAGTTTGGGAGTGTTTAATTTTGATTTTTGAGAAAGGGGGAAATATAAAAGAAAAATAGGTTTGAGTGTTTAAAATGAAGTATATGGTTGGTGTTTTTATAGTGTAAAAATAACCGTTGGGATAGCCGTTGGAATTTTTTTTATGTTACTAACGGCTAAATATTTGGGCAAGTTTTTGGGCGAAGGTGGACGATGCCCGTTGGGACCTCTCTCATGATAGTTTCATTCATGCTCTTCGAATAATCGAATTATTTTATCTGTATTATTCTATAATGATGAAAACTCAATTTATCAACTCATATTCGTCATGAAAACATTTTTATTGTTAGCCATGACCATCTCACTCAAATTTCGGGACGAAATTTCATTAACGGGTAGGTACTGTGACGACCCGAGAATTTTCGACCAAATTTAAACTTGATCTGTATTTGTTTTCGACACGATAAGCAAAGTTTGTAATCTTGAATTTCAAAAATTTTGAACTGTTATATTTATTCAATTGACCTTTAACTGTTCCCGATGACTCACGAATTACTATTTGTAAATAGATACATATATATTTAAAAATGTATATATGTATAATTTAATATAAGTTAAAATATTATATTATGTAGTTATTAGAATTAATTTTTGTAAAATAAAATGAGATAAGTAATAATAAAATCATTATTAAAATAAATATATATAAAGTATATTGAAAAATATATATATATTTGGTTTCGAATTCATTCTGTAAACACTCGTAGCACTCGTTTGTCATCTTGATAGTTATTAATCAAGTTGAAAGCAAACTTATATGATTTTAAAATAAAAGGTGATCCGAAAATGAGCTATATAAGTTATAGGCTTATTAAAAGTATAATTAGGATCTAATTATTTAATTTTAACATTTTTTATATTTTACCCATAAATGAGAGGGACAGTTGATGTAATTTTTTATTTAATAGTTAATGATCAAATTTTATGTCATAATAACTGAAATAAATGAATATAATTATCATAAAAATTTAGAATTATTCTGAGTACTTTTTATCCGCCACTGGTTAATCACGGACTACAATATAACATTTCGTAAATTGAAATATCTACATATGGACAAGAAGCCGATGGCTGTGGCATCATTGTAGTGATTGATTTAGTCAAAAAGTTGCTTTAGATAGATGTATAATATAATATATTACACATATACATAATTATATGACAATCAGACATTTACAAACATAAATAGATAGATGAACCAAAAACTCAGACTACCTTTAATTTTTACATACACCAAACCCACTTGCATCTTTTTATATCACATTCTTTTTCATAGGATCCCATCACCACCTTGATTATCATCATAAAATCACTACCACCTTGAAACCCACTTCCATATATATAGGTTACCATCGAGACCCAACTATATGTATTTAACACTAAAACGATCACCATCACCAATTGTGACTATTACCTGCTGTGAACCGTCAACCACCACCTGCCATAACCAACCACCGTAAGCTTCTATCTCTCCCTCTCTACTTTATTCTTCTTTCTTATATTACAGTCGTGAACCCATCTTCAACTATGAAACCTCCTACCATGGTAAACCACCTTGCTTGTCCCTTTTATTTATCCTGTCTTAAATGCCACCACAACCACCACCGACTAATCACCTTGAAACCAAAACACAACAAAAACCATATAAATCCTACTGTTGCTATTTATTTTTTTTCTTTTTGACAACACAACACACATCAACGTAAGTTTCAACTCACCGGCCACCATTAACATTCCCATAATCAACTTGATCACCATTACCATACGTCACTATATCGCTACGTTTCTGTCTAAAATTCGCCCAACAACCAATCACCCAAAACATGAAAACTGTTGGGATTAACCGCTGCATATACTACTATTTTCATGAACAATCGTCACCCCAAAAACACACTAATTTATCTTGAACCTATACGTTTCCCTACTACTGATTCTGGTTACTTTTATTTTCGTGATTTCCAGCCCCAAAAACCATCATTTAGAATCATCTTCAACCTTCGAAAACAACCATCTCAATAGTCGTACATAAATCACCCACAACCACCACGAAAGCCATCACCTTCACCCTTCCTCCACAATTAAAACATGCAACTACTATATTTTTTTTTTTGTTTCTATTTTGATTTATCAAACATTCACCATCATTCGGTGACCACCTTTCGAAAACAATTGAAACCGAACCACCATCGAAACCCATCACCATTTTTTTTCCATTCGTAAACTGATCCAGGAGGTTTGTTACTTGTTATTTGAGAAACAAGGCAAGAAGAAGATCAATCGAATGATTCATGTTATGCCACGAGTTCCTCAATATTTTAATCTATGTTTTCAGTATATATGGTGGACATGGGATGAGTGATCCAATTATTAATTAATATATATAATCTGTTTCATGATTCACTTGATTGCTCCGTATTTTTTTTTTTTATATATACTTTAGTGGAGCTTGTCAACTTTTGAAAGAAAGTGGGTAGGGAAAAAGGAATGATTTCATTAATGCAACATAGTCAATCGGTAAAAATTTTAATTATTAATTTCGATGGTAATTATAAATAATAATGGGTCGATGATGATGCAACTGATAAGGGGTTGTATTAGTGATAAATTGATGATAAGATTTAATAGAGATGATAATGATGGGTTATTTTAAACGATAATGATAAAGAAGAAAAAGGAAACAGAAAAGAAAGGGTTAAATAGATTCAACACAGGATTAAATCAATAAATGTAATGGACAGATGGATGGTTTGGAGTGTTGAGGTTAAGTGAGAGGTCGCGGGTTCGAGCCTGGGCTAAGGCATTTTTTTTTATTAGAAAAAGAAGGAGATGACAGACAAGGGTTAATAGAAGTTAAGTACTATTTAAAACAGAAAAACGTGATAGAGCAGATGCTTTAGGCGAGTGTGTGGTTAACGAGAGGTCGCGGCTTCAAACCTGGACTTGGATATTTTTTAAGGGATACTTCTCTGAGGTAGTATTACTATCACCATTATTATTATTATTATTATTATTATTATTATTATTATTATTATTATTATTATTATTATTATTATTATTATCATAAGTACTAGTATTATTATTATTTGTAAAATTATTATTGTTATAGTTATTATTATTAGTAGTATTATCGTTATAATCAAAAACAACTTTTATTATTATTATTATTGATATCATGTTACCAAATAAACATTTCGTATATAAAAGTATATTCTTAGTAATATTACATATAAAGTAGGTATTAATCACATTAATATTTTTATATAGATATTCATATATAACAAATTAAGTATTTTTAATATAATATTAACCAAATATATATTAATATAACTATATAAATATTAAACATTTTAAATATATATACACAAATTAAATATAAATAATATGTAAAATAAGTTATAATATATGAATTTGTTCAAATACATTTATGTGTGTTAATATATATATATAAATGATATAGGTTCGTGAATCTGAGGCCAACCCTGCTTTGTTCAGTTGTTCAGTTTCGTCGTATGAATATTTTTACTACAAAATATTGGATGTGAGTTTCATTAATCCCTTTTTAAATGCTTTCGCAATATATATTTTGGGACTGAGAATACATGAGCTACTTTTATAACTGTTTTACGAAATAGACACAAGTACTTAAAACTACATTCTATGGTTGGATTATTAAACCGAATATGCCCCTTTTTAGTCTGGTAATCTAAGAATTAGGGAACAGACACCCTAATTGACGCGAATCCTAAAGATAGATCTATCGGGCCCAACAAGCCCCATCCAAAGTACCGGATGCTTTAGTACTTCGAAATTTATATCATGTCCGAAGGAGGATCCCGGAATGATGGGGATATTCTATATGCATATTGTTAATGTCGATTACCAGGTGTTCAATCCATATGAATGATATTTTTGTCTCTATGCATGGGACGTTTTTTTATGAGAATTGGAAATATGAAATCTTGTGGTCTATTAAAATTATGAAATGATTGTTTATGATAAACTAATGAACTCACCAACCTTTTGGTTGACACTTGAAAGCATGTTTATTCTCAGGTATAAAAGAAACGTTCCGCTGTGCATTTGCTCATTTTAAAGACGGTATTTGGTGCCGATCATCGCAATGTAACCAGTTGTTGGTGACTTCGTCCAGATGGATTAGGACGGGTCCTTTCACATAATGCCCTCCTGTTGGTCCTGTGTGACAATGGTTTAAAATTTTACTAGCTTCATCTCCGAATACACATCGGCGTATTATTCCATTAGGACAACTTTTAAACGGATGTGGATCTTCCCAGAAATAGTGTTTTATATCACTAAAGAATTTCTTTCGTTTTTGGTACGATAATCCTTTTTCAAGGAATACACATACTAAGTAGTTTGCATAGTCTGCAAACCATGGAATTTCATTATAATCTATCTTCAATAGACATTAATCAGGAAAGTTTTCTTGTATGGCCGATTCATTTAGAACTTCTAATTCGGGATTTTCAAGACAAGAAAGATGATCAGCTGCGAGATTTTCTGCTCCTCTTTTATCTCGGATTTCAATATCAAACTCTTGTAAGAGTAAGATCCAACGGATTAATCTTGGTTTAGCATCTTGTTTCGAAAATAGGTATCTAAGAGCAGAATGGTCGGTATAGACCACCGTTTTAGCTAGAACGAGATATGATCGAAATTTGTCAAAAGCAAAGACAATAGCAAGGAGTTCTTTTTTAGTAGTTGTGTAATTTGTTTGTGCTCCTTGTAACGTCTTACTAGCATAATATATAGGTTGAAATCGTTTTTCAATCCTTTGTCCTAAAACGGCTCCCATTGCAAAATCACTTGCATCGCACATTAGTTCAAACGGTAGATTCCAATTTGGAGTTATCATGATCGGCGCATTAGTGAGTTTTTCTTTAAGAATATTAAAAGATTTGATACATTCATCTGAAAAGATGAATGGAGCATCCTTTTCTAGGAGTTTATTCATAGGAGTGGCAATTTTAGAAAAATCTTTTATAAAACGTCAGTAAAAACCGGCATGCCCTAGAAAACTCCTAACTCCTCTAACATTGGTGGGATGTGGAAGTTTAGCAATTAAATCTACTTTAGCTCTATCCACTTCAATTCCTTCCTTTGAAATTTTATGACCAAGAACGATGCCTTCTTTAACCATGAAATGACATTTTTCCCAATTAAGTACTAGATTTGATTGTTCGCATCTAATAAACATTCGTTCAAGATTAACTAGACATTTTTCAAAAGTATCCCCGAAGACTGAAAAGTCATCCATGAAAACTTCCATGCATTCTTCTATCATGTCGTGAAAAATCGCCATCATGCACCTTTGAAAGGTTGCAGGGGCGTTGCAAAGTCCAAATGGCATGCGTTTGTAAGCAAAAGTACCATAAGGGCACGTGAATGTGGTTTTCTCTTGATCCTCGGGTGCTATTGGAATTTGAAAATATCCGGAAAAACCATCAAGAAAACAATAGTAACTATTTTCGGCTAATCTTTCCAACATTTGATCAATAAAAGGTAAGGGAAAGTGATCTTTTCTGGTGGCGTCATTTAATTTTCTATAATCAATACAAACACGCCATCCTGTTACAGTCCTAGTAGGAATAAGCTCATTTTTCTCATTTGTAATGACAGTCATGCCACCCTTCTTAGGCACGCATTGAACTGGGCTTACCCATGGACTATCAGAAATTGGATAAATTAAACCTGCATCTAGCAGTTTAATAATTTCTTTTTTCACAACATCTTGCATATTAGGATTTAGTCTTCGTTGGCGTTGCACATATGTTTTATGACCTTCTTCCATAAGGATTTTATGTGTGCAATACGAAGGACTTATTCCTTTAATATCATGAATTTTCCATGCAATAGCTGGTTTATGAGCTTTTAACACAGAAATAAGTTGAGATTTTTCATTTTCAGTAAGAGAAGACGATATTATTACAGGTAATTCAGATTCACCATGTAAATAAGCATATTCCAAATGGTTTGGAAGTGGCTTAACTCTAATGTCGGTGGTTCTTCTATCGATGATTTATATCGATATCTGTCTTCTTCTTTTAACATTTGAATTTCTTCTGTTGTTGGTTCATATCCATTAGCCATAAGTGTAGCTAACATTTCAGTTTCATCAATTGGTTCAGTACCTTCTCCTAAAGAACATTCTCCTGTTCCTTGTAATTCTGAAAATTCTTCTAACAATTCTGCATGTGATTCTATAGTTTGAATATAATAACATGTATCATCTACAGATTGCGGTTGTTGCATTGCTCTATCAACAGAAAAGGTAACACTCTCGTCCTCTATACTTAGGGTAAGTTTCTTACCGAACACGACTATCATTGCTTTAGCCGTGTTTAAGAATGGCCTTCCTAATATGAGAGGAACTTGAGAATCTTCTTCCATGTCCAGAACAACAAAATCTACTGGAAATACTAAAGTACCAACTTTAACTAGCATGTTCTCCATTATCCCTCTAGGATATTTTACTGATCTATCGGCTAGTTGTATGCTTATTCGTGTTGGTTTCAATTCTCCAAGGTCTAGTTTAGTGTATAGTGAATACGGCATTAAATTTATACTAGCACCTAAGTCTGCCAATGCTTCTTTTGAACTAAGACTACCCAGAAAACATGGAATTGTGAAACTTCCTAGATCTGATAATTTTTCTGGTATCTTATTCAACAGCACTGCTGAACAATTAGCATTCATAATAACGGCCGAGAGTTCTTCCATTTTCTTTCTATTTGAGATTAGATCTTTCAGAAATTTAGCATATCTAGGCATTCCTGAAATTACATCAATGAAAGGAAGATTTACATTTATCTGTTTAAACATATCCAAGAATTTAGATTGCTCGGCTTCAAGTCTCTCTTTTCTCATTTTTGTGATGACCCAGAAATTTCGACTAAATTTAAACTTAATCTTTGTATGATTAACATTTCCGACACGATAAGCAAAGTCTGTAAAACTGAATCTCAAAATTTTTGAATTACTTTTATATATTTAAATACCCTTCGGTTGTTTTCGACGATTCGCGAACAATTATATGTAAATAGATACATATATACTATAACATGAAAAGGTAACAATGTATTAATTGTTTGATACCGTACATTAAACTTATTGGTTTAAATATCTATTTGAATGTATATGATAAGTTGAAATATTTATTATTAAAATTTATTTATAAATAACTTCCAATGTGTATTTAAAAACTGATTTATGTATATTAAAAAGATATATACATATATATAATAAACGATAGTAACATTCGTTTATTGATTCAATTGATATTTAGATAAGTTAACTAAAGCGTTTAAGATGAACCAGTTAAACACTAATTTGTTACAGTGTTTTCAAATTGCCACATTACTCAAAATGCTACAGTGTTTTCGAAAATCACTATTTGCTACAGTGAAATTGACTTTGCTACAGTAAATTGCTACAGTAAAATGCTATTATAAAAATGTATTTTAACAAATAGCGAGACGATGATTTATAGAAGTAAATGACCAAAACACTCGAAAGTTTAAGATACACTTTGAGTGATATAATTAAGGAATAATTTAAGGCTATTGATAAGGCTAAAAAGGAACATATATTTCATAGCATTATCCCCCAAGAAAGACAGGATTTTAGTTGTAATTGTTCCATATTCAAGTAATATTCGTTTATATTTAATAAGTGCGAAGACAAAAGGCGAAAACGAAGAATTGAAGACGGAAAGGTCCAAAATGCTCAAATGTACAAGATACAATTAAAAAGGTTCAAATTATTGATGAAGAACGTCTAAAAATGACAAGAGTACAAGTTGCGGAACGCAAAGTACACGATATAAAATAGTACGCAAGGACGTCTGAAAATCCGGAACCGGGACCCGAGTCAAGAAGAAACGCCCGACGCAACGGACCAAAAATATCTAGTCTACTATGCACAAGAATAAAATATAATATATAAATAATTATATTAATTATTTATATATTTATATTTATTTTATATTATGTCGACAAGCTAGGAGCCAAAACAATGTGAGCTGTCCCTGGTCCTCATGCGAGTCGCATAGCCAGAAGGCCATTTCCATGCGAGTCGCATGACTCCAGATTTCAGGCCAGGTTCTATAAATTGCAACATTTTCTGCCGAGTAAAGAAAGAAAAAAAAACACACACATACATATTACTCCGTATTTATTTTATTTATTATTTATATTATTATTATTATTATTATTATTATTAATAAGATTATTATTAATCTTATTATTTTTTTTATTATTAGTGTTATTATTTTTGCGATACAAAAATAATAATGTACATCAAATATTACGACGGAGTGCTGTCCAAGTAATTTTCAAAATGAGTTTTCGAGCAAGCTAGAGCTAAGGAAATTATGGGTTATTGCCAAGGAGGTTATGGGTAATGTTCGGGGGTATTTTTTTGTGAATCAAACCTCGTGTTTATCATCTCCGATGCGTCTACGTGCTTTCCTGCAATATTGTATATCAATATTAAACAGTGAGTTTCATATGATCCCTTTTACTCAATATATTTTTGGGCTGAGAATACATGCGATTGTTTATAAATACTGAAAATACTAGATTTATATTCGTGAGTTTCATATGATCCCTTTTACCCTTTACATTTTTGGGCTGAGAATACATGCAAATGCTTTAATAACTATTTTACAATAATTATAAAGTGTGAGTTTCATTACTCCCTTTAAATCTATATTTTTGGGCTGAGAATACATGCACTTTATTTTAAACGCAATGGATACAAGTACATACTAAATTCTACACCGAGTTTGAACCGAAAATCCCTTAGCTTTGGTAACTAGTAACTGCCGGTTATAAGAACTGGTGGGCGCGAGTAGTTATATATGGATCCATAGGGCTTGACATCCCCGTCTGTTCCAGGTATAGAAAGAAACTCTAGCCTGAACTATAAAACAGACGTATGCTATTTGAAGTTAGTACACGTTGGATTGCGTGTATTGTACATGTTGGTTGCATGTTAAACGAGGGGTACTTATTATAAACGTTAAAGTTTAGTTACCAGGGTTCTCAACTTTGTAGAACCGATTGATAAACGTTTCGGATGAAACAACTGAAATCTTGTGATCCACCTTTTATTTAAAACATAATGATAAACGTTTTGAATAAAACAACTGAACTTTTGTAATCCACATTGATATACGGATTATGTGTAATATTAAAACTATGAACTCACCAACCTTTGTGTTGACACTTGTTAGCATGTTTATTCTCAGGTTTCTAGAAGTCTTCCGCTGTTTGCTTATACGTGATACAAGTTATGTGCTTGGAGTCATACATGCTATATACAAGAAACTTGCATTCATCAAACCATTACCATGTATCTTATTTTGACTGTATTGTCAACAGATGTATTATTGTAAACCATTTAAATGGTGATTGTCTATACGTAGGAATCATCAGATGTAAAAAAACCTGGAATTTATATATTCATTTATGAAATACCTTTTCAAACGAATGCAATGTTACAAAACGTATCACATAGAGGTCAAATACCTCGCAATGAAATCAATGAATGACGTGTTCGTCCGTATGGATTTGGAGCGATCGTCACAATTTTACTCGGGTAAGGAAGCGGTGGTTGGTATGGCTTAACATAAGGTTTAGCCTTAACTGTGTTATCTTCATTAACCTTTTCAACTACCGGTTCTTTTTCCTTATCTTGTTCAGGTTGTGGTTCTTGTAGAGTAGGAATATCTTCATTAGAAATTACAGGTATTTCAGGTGGTTTAAGTGTAATACCACTTATTGTGGTAATAGCTTTAGCTGTTTCATTCCGGGGGTTAGCATTTGTATCACTAGGTAGACTTCCCGGTTTTCTTTCACCTATTAACCTTGCTAGGTTACTTACTTTTTGTTCCAGATTTTGAATAGAAGCTTGTTGATTTCTAAATGCTTGAGCATTTTGTTCATTGGTTTGTTTCTGAGATGTGAAAAACTGTGTTTGAGATTCAACTAGCTTCGTCATCATATCTTCTAAATTCGGCTTTTTATCATCGGTTTGTGGTGGTTTGTTTTGAAAATTAGGTCTTTGCTGGTTGTAAGTATTATTGGATACTTGTTGATTGTTAGGACCTTGTTGGTTGTTGTATGGAACATTGCGATTATAATTCTGGTTTTGATTGTAAATCGATCTTGGCGATTGATAATTATTCTGATAATTATTTCCAGGCCTTTGGTTTAGATATGAAACATTCTCTCTTTGTTCCATTGTTAATTCAATACTGAGACAATCTTTTGTCAAATGTGGTCCTCCACACTGCTCACAACTAATTCGTATTGAGTGTATATCCTTAGTCATCTTTTCCATTCGTCTCTCGACAGCATCTATCTTTGCGGAAATGGAATCTAAGTCATGGCTAGAATCGGCTCTAGCTGCTTTAGATGATCTAACGATATCTTTTTCTTGGTGCCACTCATGTGAGTAGGAAGCAGTGTTATCAATAATTTTGTAAGCATCAGTTTCGGTTTTCTTCATAATGGAACTACCAGCTGCTATATCGATGTCTTTCCTTGTAGTGATGTCGCATTCCTTGGTAGAATATTTGTACTATTTGACAAGTGTCTAAACCATGTTGCGGACATCCTCTCAATAACTTTCCAAATCTTGTCCACGCCTCATATAGAGTTTCATTTGGCTTCTGTGTGAATCTAACAATTTCTCCTTGAAGTCTTACGGCTTTAGATGCCGGAAAGAATTGTTTAAGAAATTTTTCAACTAAAACGTCCCATGTATCAATCGCCCCTTCAGGTAACGATTCCAACCAATCTTTGGCGTCTCCCTTTAAAGTCCAGGGAAATAACATGAGATATATTTGTTCATCCTCAACTTCTCTTATTTTAAATAGAGTGCAGATCCTATTAAAGGTTCGAAGATGTTCATTTGGATCTTCCTTCGACGTACCACTAAATTGGCATTGATTAGTCACCATGTGTAGAATTTGTCCTTTGATTTCATAATCTGGAGCATTAATGTCTGGATGAGTAATTGCGTGACCTTGGCCAGTGCGTTTAGCTCTCATTCGGTCTTCCATACTTAAAGGTTCTAGATTCTCCGTGATTGAATTTGTTGAATCTGAATCACTAGAGGATTCTGATTTAATGGTTCGTTCCTCAATAATCTCTGTTTGAATGATTGGTGGTTCTGGAGGAAAAATTAATGGTTCAGGATCTATGAATCGTCCCTGAATATTCTCCGGATTCTCAATTGTGAGGTCGGGTTCAAAAAATGGATTATCGTAAATTTGAATTGGAGTACTTGGTCGACTGGATGACGATTCTAAAGAAAAATAAACGGCGGTAATATTTGCTAGATGTCTTGATCGAGTTACAGGTGGTGAACGTACAAGAGGTGGTGAACGTTTTGCTCGGTGCATTCACTGAATATCCTATTAGTTTTTAAAAAGAAAGAAAAATTATATAAGTTATCCAATTAATAGACTTTTCTGATTTTGCCCACGTTTCGAATAGCCAAAAGATGCAGTAGAGGGGCAGGATTCGTTTGGTCTCAATATAATTGAGTACTGTTTGGCTCCAATAACCCGGTCCACGTACAAATCCAACTATTACTACGAACCAGAAAATTTTGATGTCTATCAATTTAACCGCTTAAAATAATTTTTCGTAATTTAAAGAAATTTTAGAAAAGAAATAGAATAAAAATCTATGTCCTAAAACTAGAATTGCGAGAAATAAGAAAGAAAAAGAGCGCGTCGGTATTAAAATTGGAGAAATAAGAAAGAAAAAGAGTGACTTATAAAACTTTTAAAACACTCGACTAACCCAACCTTATTATTATTACTAACTTAAAATTAAAATTGCAAATTGAGATTACTAATTGGAGTGATAATTGATACATAGGTAAAAGGCGTCGAAAAATAAAAATAAGAAAGTAGCGCGTCTAAACTTAAAAAGGAACTAAAAATTTAAAAATTAAAAGTTGTGTCTAAAAATATTAAAGCTTAAAAGAAATACTATATCCCAAATGGCAATAACTTAAAAAGGTACTAAAACTTAAAAAGGCGTCGCAAAATTTTAAAGCACCTAAATCTTAGTCTAAAGAAAAAACACTTAAGGGATTTTACGGCAAAGCCTAAAAAATCTTGAAATAAAAATAACTATGGCAAAAACTATGGATTAAAACTAAAAACGAGCGAAAAATACAAATATTACGCTAAAACGAATAAAAAAACAAAATATAAAAATATACTAAAAGTTGTAAAAAGTACAATTTTTATAAAAATATTATTTTTATATTATTTATTTTATAAAATTATTAATTTTATAAATTATTTAAACTATTTAAACTAAATAATACAAAATAATAATAAAAACTAAATTATATAATAATAATAATACCCTAATTAGGGTTTAATTAATAATAATAATAATATATACTCCGTAATTAATGCTGTTTTAGGGTTGACTGTGGCCTGTCAGAAGACCTCCGCGAGTGCGGATAGTAACAGTTCAAAACCTCCGCGAGTCGCGGAGGGTTCAATATCAGCTGAGAAAGGGGTCGATTTTTACAGGTTCAGTTTTTTTTTATTTTAATTTTCTGTTTTTCTATAAATATAAAAAATATATATAAATATAAATAAATATTTATATAAAACAATAAAATACTTATATTTAAACTCAAAAATAAAAATGCTTTTTAACTTTCTATATTTTTTTAACAAACTCTTTTTGTATTTTTATATTTTTTATATTTTTTTTTAAAAACTTATATTTTTACTTGAAAGACTTAATAAAAACTTTTACAAAATTATATTATTATTATTTTTTTTATATATCATTAGCGTTGCGCTTTCGGCGTTTAAGTTCCCCGGCAGCGGCGCCAAAAATACTTGATGTTATGCGAGGTGTATATGAAATAGCTTAAATTTACTAGGAAAAACTATTAAATATGATACAATTTTACACAAGATATTTATTTATTTATAGAACGGATATAACTAAACCTTGCTACAACACTTATAGGCGGTGTACCTAATCTTACAGTAGTGTAGTTTTTAGTAAGTCCGGTTCGTTCCACAGGGAATCTTTTAAACAAAGCTTAACGCTATATTAGTTTTAATTTATAAAAATACAAATATATATAAGTAATATTATTATTATAAAAAGGGGGTTTTTACCGTTTAATGACCGGTTTGTCGATTTTTAAAACTTTAGTAGCAGTTAAAACCTAATGTAAAATATTAAATAAATAAAAGACTTAATTTAAAGCGTAAAGTAAATAACGATAATGAAATTGCGATAAATAAAAGTGCAATAAAATAAAATTACGATAATTAAAGAGTACGAAAATTAAAAGTGCAATTAAATACAATGACAATAAATAAAAGTGCAATTAAATACAATAACAATAAATAAAAATGCAATAATTAGAAGTGCAATTAAATATGAAAATAAAGGAATTATGCTTATTTAAACTTCCGTAATCATGATGTTTGACGTGTTGATTTTTAGTTTATTCCCATGGGTTAATTGTCCTTTGTCCTGGATTATTTAATATGTCCGTCTGGTTTTTGTCCATAACAGTCCATCAGTCATAAATATAAAGTGCGAGTGTCCTCGTCAAATTATCCTTATATCCGAAGTCAAATATTCCAACTAATTGGGGACTTAAACTGTAACAAGATCTTAATACTTTGTTTAATAATTACACTAGGATATCGACTGCATGTAACCCAAGGTTTTAATACTTTGTTAACAATTACACCAAGTGTCTTTGTACATAATTTCACCCCTGTTTTAATAATTCCATAGACTATTAATCCATTCCCGTATCCGGTTAAATGAACGATTATTCGTACATATAAATACCCCGCCCATCGTGTCCGATCGAGTGTATATGGTTATTTATAGATACGTCCAATTGTAAATCTTTATATTAAAATTAACAAACTATCATTTAGTTAAACAAATATAAAGCCCATTAATAGCCCATAGTCTAATTTTCACAAGTGTCGTTCTTTTGTCCAAACTCCAATTATGGTACAAAACCCAATTACCCAATTTTAGTATTTAGCCCAACATCATGATTATTTTATTTTAAATAAGCATAATAATAACTTAGCTACGAGACATTAAATTAAAAATGTTGAACATAACTTACAATGATTAAAAATAGCGTAGCGTTACACGGACAGAATTTCGACTTACACCCTTACAATATTCGCTAACATACCCTTATTATTAGGATTTAAAATTAAAATTAAAATTAAAATATATATATATATATATATATATATATATATATATATATATATATATATATATATATATATATATATATTACGTATGATGAATGAGAAAAAGATGTGTAAAATTCGGCCGAATGCTCGGCCTTTTAAAGGTGGATTTCTGACTTTTTGGGCTCCGCGAGTGCGGCCTTTTTGGTCTTCAAAGCTCCGCAAGTGCGGAGCTGTGAATTCCATCTCACACAAGTTTGGCTCCTAGCTTGCCGACAGATTATATAATATAATATAATATATATATTAATTTTAAGAATTAATTATATATTATATTATATTCATGTGCATAGTTGACTTGTAATTTTTAGTCCGTTGCGTCGAGCGTTGAGAGATGACTCTGGTCCCAGTTCCGGATTTTCGAACGTCCAAGCGTACAATTTAATATCTTGTATTTTTTGTTTCGAATCTTGTACTCTTGTAATTTTGAGATGTTTCTCATCAATAATTGGAACCACTTTGATTGTATTTTGTACTTTTGAGCTTTTTGGTCGTTTGCGTCTTCAATTCGTCGAATCTGTCTTTTGTCTTCACCTTTTATTATTTAAACGAATATTACTTGTAAATAGGACAACTGCAACTAAAAGCTTGTCTTTCTTGAGGAATAATACTATGAAATATATGTTCGTTTTTAGCATTATCAGTAAACAACAACATCAAAAGAACAAGTAAGAAAACAAGCAAATGATGATGATATTTGATGATATATTTCGGTTTTAAAGAGAAAAAGGAAGGAGAAATAAAGTTTGTAACTTACAAAGTTTGAAAGGAAAAAAAAAGATGAGAGAAAGTTGAGAGAAAGTGTAAGTATGTGTGTGTGAAGAAATGAGGAAGTAATACTTGTAAATAAGTAACAAAATAATTTGAAAATGGAACATCTCCTTCCTAGTCAAAGTGGACGGTTTTCATGGCCAAGAGAGGAAGGAATCAAATGCACTTTCAACATGGGAGAACGGTGTATGCTTATAATGGTATTAAAGTTAAATGATGTTGGAAAGATGTGTAAGTATACATGTAACTAGTCCTTACATAACTCTAACTAAACTAGTTTTGTCTTAATGAGTTACTAGTATTCTTAGTGAGATAGTATTCTTAGTGATATGCTCTAGCCCACTCATAAGATAGTAGGACTAATTGATTTTTCATGGCAACATAGGCGTAACCTCGAGCATTTAACGTTTTTTCTTCTAAACATATGAACGGTCCATCTCTGCATAGAGTAACAAATTCGGTATTTGAATAGGTTTGATTATTTGAACATTTACCTTCGTGTGACCATTTTCCGCATTTGTGACATCTTTCAAGGTGTCGTGCTCTCCTTTTTGCTGCGGATTTGATTTTCCTTTACCAAATTGTAACTTATTATCTTCGCATCTGGATTCTTTTCTTACTCCATCCAATTTTTCTCTGATTACTGATACTATTTTACTTGGAAGGGTGTCATTATTACGTTTAGTAATCAAAACGTGTAGCATTAGACCATGGTTTAATTCACAGGAAGTCTTCATTTCGTAAAACCTAAAAAAATAAAAATTCAGAATAGGGGGAGAAGACTAGTTCTTTAGGGTCTGCTAGGAAAAGACCATTCGGGTTCCATTTTCGAGAACTATATGAAAACAGAAAATCTAACTCTAACAGAAATACATATTATCCTTTAAAGACTTGATTCTCCCCACACTTAGTTAGCTGTGGTGTTGAAATTGTGATTAACTTCGTTGTCAACTTCCATCGGACTATCTATGTAATGTTTAACTCTGTGACCATTAACCTTAAATTCAATCCCATTTGAATTTATTAATTCTACTGTTCCGTATGGGAAAACTCTTTTGACTATGAATGGTCCAGATCATCTTGATTTCAATTTTCCAGTAAATAGCTTGAATCGTGAATTGAAAAGAAGAACTCTGTTTCCTTCTTTAAATTCTTTTGAACTTCTGATTCTTTTATCATGCCATTTCTTCGTTCTTTCTTTATAGATTAATGAATTTTCGTATGCTTCTTGTCTTAATTCTTCTAATTCGTTTAATTGACTTAACCGTAGACGTCCAGCTTCATGTAAATCAAGATTACATGTCTTCAAAGCCCAAAATGCTTTGTGTTCAATTTCTACTGGAAGATGACATGCTTTTCCGTAAACGAGTTTAAAAGGTGTGGTTCCAATTGGAGTTTTATAGGCTGTTCTAAAAGCCCAGAGTGCATCCTCCAATTTAATGGACCATTCCTTCGGATTTGATCCTACGGTTTTCTCTAGAATACGTTTTAAAGCTCGGTTGGTATTTTTAACTTCTCCACTTGTTTGTGGATGATAAGCAGTGGAGATTTTATGACTTACTCCATATCTTTTGAGAACTTTCTCAAGTTGATTATTACAGAAATGAGTTCCCCGATCACTTATTAAACTTTCGGTGTTCCAAACCTTGCAAAAAGACGTTTTAAAAAGTTGACTACAACTCGTGCATCGTTAGTTGGGAGAGCTTGTGCTTCCGCCCATTTAGATACATAATCGATGGCTACGAGAATGTAGAGATTATTATGAGATTTTGGAAATGGACCCATAAAGTCAATACCCCAAATGTCAAATACTTCACATACTTGAATGACATTTTGTGGCATTTCATCACGTTGACTTATTTTTCCGGCCCTTTGACATGCATCACAGGATTTGCAAAGAAGGTGTGCGTCTTTGAAAATTGTAGGCCAATAGAATCCAGCATCGTAAACTTTTCTTGCTGTTAGTTGAGGCCCATAATGCCCTCCTGTTGGCCCTGTGTGACAATGGTTTAAAATTTTACTAGCTTCATCTCCGAATACACATCGGCGTATTATTCCATCGGGACAACTTTTAAACAGATGTGGATCTTCCCAGAAATAGTGTTTTATATCACTAAAGAATTTCTTTCATTTTTGGTACGATAATCCTTTTTCAAGGAATCCACATACTAAGTAGTTTGCATAGTCTGCAAACCATGGAATTTCATTATAATCTATCTTCAATAGATATTAATCAGAAAAGTTGTCTTGTATGGCCGATTCATTTAGAACTTCTAATTCGAGATTTTCAAGACAAGAAAGATGATCAGCTGCGAGATTTTCTGCTCCTCTTTTATCTCGGATTTCAATATCAAACTCTTGTAAGAGTAAGATCCAACGGATTAATCTTGGTTTAGCATCTTGTTTCGAAAATAGGTATCTAAGAGCAGAATGGTCGGTATAGACCACCGTTTTAGCTAGAACGAGATATGATCGAAATTTGTCAAAAGCAAAGACAATAGCAAGGAGTTCTTTTTCAGTAGTTGTGTAATTTGTTTGTGCTCCTTGTAACGTCTTACTAGCATAATATATAGGTTGAAATTGTTTTTCAATCCTTTGTCCTAAAACGGCTCCCATTGCAAAATCACTTGCATCGCACATTAGTTCAAACGGTAGATTCCAATTTGGAGTTATCATGATCGGCGCATTAGTGAGTTTTTCTTTAAGAATATTAAAAAATTTGATACATTCATCTGAAAAGATGAATGGAGCATCCTTTTCTAGGAGTTTATTCATAGGAGTGGAAATTTTAGAAAAATCTTTTATAAAACGTCGGTAAAAACCGGCATGCCCTAGAAAACTCCTAACTCCTCTAACATTGGTGGGATGTGAAAGTTTAGCAATTACATCTACTTTAGCTCTATACACTTCAATTCCTTCATTTGAAATTTTATGACCAAGAACGATGCCTTCTTTAACCTTGAAATGGCATTTTTCCCAATTAAGTACTAGATTTGATTGTTCGCATCTAATAAACATTCGTTCAAGATTAACTAGACATGTTTCAAAAGTATCCCCGAAGACTGAAAAGTCATCCATGAAAACTTCAATGCATTCTTCTATCATGTCGTGAAAAATTGCCATTATGCACCTTTGAAAGGTTGCAGGGGCGTTGCAAAGTCCAAATGGCATGCGTTTGTAAGCAAAAGTACCATAGGGGCACGTGAATGTGGTTTTCTCTTGATCCTCGGGTGCTATTGGAATTTGAAAATATCCCGAAAAACCATCAAGAAAACAATAGTAACTATTTTCGGCTAATCTTTCCAACATTTGATCAATAAAAGGTAAGGGAAAGTGATCTTTTCTGGTGGCGTCATTTAATTTTCTATAATCAATACATACACGCCATCCTGTTACAGTCCTAGTAGGAATAAGCTCATTTTTCTCATTTGTAATGACAGTCATGCCACCCTTCTTAGGCACGCATTGAACTGGGCTTACCCATGGACTATCAAAAATTGGATAAATTAAACCTGCATCTAGCAGTTTAATAATTTCTTTTTTCACAACATCTTGCATATTAGGATTTAGTCTTCGTTGGCGTTGCACATATGTTTTATGACCTTCTTCTATAAGGATTTTATGTGTGCAATACGAAGGACTTATTCCTTTAATATCATGAATTTTCCATGCAATAGCTGATTTATGAGCTTTTAACACAGAAATAAGTTGAGATTTTTCATTTTCAGTAAGAGAAGACGATATTATTACAGGTAATTCAGATTCACCATGTAAATAAGCATATTCCAAATGGTTTGGAAGTGGCTTTAACTCTAATGTCGGTGGTTCTTCTATCGATGATTTATATCGATATCTGTCTTCTTCTTTTAACATTTGAATTTCTTCTGTTGTTGGTTCATATCCATTAGCCATAAGTGTAGCTAACATTTCAGTTTCATCAATTGGTTCAGTACCTTCTCCTAAAGAACATTCTCCTGTTCCTTGTAATTCTGAAAATTCTTCTAACAATTCTGCATGTGATTCTATAGTTTAAATATAATAACATGTATCATCTACAGATTGCGATTGTTGCATTCCTCTATCAACAGAAAAGGTAACACTCTCGTCCTCTATACTTAGGGTAAGTTTCTTACCGAACACGTCTATCGTTGCTTTAGCTGTGTTTAAGAATGGCCTTCCTAATATGAGAGGAACTTGAGAATCTTCTTCCATGTCCAGAACAACAAAATCTACTGGAAATACTAAAGTACCAACTTTAACTAGCATGTTCTCCATTATCCCTCTAGGATATTTTACTGATCTATCGGCTAGTTGTATGCTTATTCGTGTTGGTTTCAATTCTCCAAGGTCTAGTTTAGTGTATAGTGAATACGGCATTAAATTTATACTAGCACCTAAGTCTGCCAATGCTTTTATTGAACTAAGACTACCCAGAAAACATGGAATTGTGAAACTTCCTAGATCTGATAATTTTTCTGGTATCTTATTCAACAGCACTGCTGAACAATTAGCATTCATAGTAACGGCCGAGAGTTCTTCCATTTTCTTTCTATTTGAGATTAGATCTTTCAGAAATTTAGCATATCTAGGCATTCCTGAAATTACATCAATGAAAGGAAGATTTACATTTATCTGTTTAAACATATCCAAGAATTTAGATTGCTCGGCTTCAAGTCTCTCTTTTCTCATTTTACTCGGGTAAGGAAGTGGTGGTTGGTATGGTTTAACATAAGGTTTAGCCTTAACTGTGTTATCTTCATTAACCTTTTCAACTACCGGTTCTTTTTCCTTATCTTGTTCAGGTTGTGGTTCTTGTGGAGTAGGAATATCTTCATTAGAAATTACAGATATTTCAGGTGGTTTAAGTGTAATACCACTTATTGTGGTAATAGCTTTAGCTGTTTCATTCTGGGGGTTAACATTTGTATCACTAGGTAGACTTCCCGGTTTTCTTTCACCTATTAACCTTGCTAGGTTACTTACTTCTTGTTCCAGATTTTGAATAGAAGCTTGTTGATTTCTAAATGCTTGAGCATTTTGTTCATTGGTTTGTTTCTGAGATGTGAAAAACTGTGTTTGAGATTCAACTAGCTTGATCATCATATCTTCTAAATTCGGCTTTTTATCATCGGTTTGTGGTGGTTTGTTTTGAAAATTAGGTCTTTGCTGGTTGTAAGTATTGTTGGATACTTGTTGATTGTTAGGACCTTGTTGGTTGTTGTATGGAACATTGCGATTATAATTCTGGTTTTGATTGTAAATCGGTCTTGGCGATTGATAATTATTCTGATAATTATTTCCTGGCCTTTTGTTTAGATATGAAACATTCTCTCTTTGTTCCATTGTTAGTTCAATACTGAGACAATCTTTTGTCAAATGTGGTCCTCCACACTGCTCACAACTAATTCGTATTGAGTGTATATCCTTAGTCATCTTTTCCATTCGTCTCTCGACAGCATCTATCTTTGCGGAAATAGAATCTAAGTCATGGCTAGAATCGGCTCTAGCTGCTTTAGATGATCTAACGATATCTTTTTCTTGGTGCCACTCATGTGAGTGGGAAGCAGTGTTATCAATAATTTTGTAAGCATCAGTTTCAGTTTTCTTCATAATGGAACCACCAGCTGCTATATCGATGTCTTTCCTTATAGTGATGTCACATCCTTGGTAGAATATTTGTACTATTTGACAAGTGTCTAAACCATGTTGCGGACATCCTCTCAATAACTTTTCAAATCTTGTCCACGCCTCATATAGAGTTTCATTTGGCTTCTGTGTGAATATAACAATTTCTCCTTGAAGTCTTACGGCTTTAGATGCCGGAAAGAATTGTTTAAGAAATTTTTCAACTAAAACGTCCCATGTATCAATCGCCCCTTCAGGTAACGATTCCAACCAATCTTTGGCTTCTCCCTTTAAAGTCCAGGGAAATAACATGAGATATATCTGTTCATCCTCAACTTCTCTTATTTTAAATAGAGTGCAGATCCTATTAAAGGTACGAAGATGTTCATTTGGATCTTCCTTCGGCGTACCACTAAATTGGCATTGATTAGTCACCATGTGTAGAATTTGTCCTTTGATTTCATAATCTGGAGCATTAATGTCTGGATGAGTAATTGCGTGACCTTGGCCAGTGCGTTTAGCTCTCATTCGGTCTTCCATACTTAAAGGTTCCAGATTCTCCATGATTGAATTTGTTGAATCTGAATCACTAGAGGATTCTGATTTAATGGTTCGTTCCTCAATAATCTCTGTTTGAATGATTGGTGGTTACAGAGGAAAAATTAATGGTTCAGGATCTATGAATCGTCCCTGAATATTCTCCAGATTCTCAATTGTGAGGTCGGGTTCAAAAAATGGATTATCTTAAATTTGAATTGGAGTACTTGGTCGACTGGATGACGATTCTAAAGAAAAATAACGGCGGTAATATTTGCTAGATGTCTTGATCGAGTTACAGGTGGTGAACGTACAAGAGGTGGTGAACGTTTTGCTCGGTGCATTCACTGAATATCCTATTAGTTTTTAAAAAGAAAGAAAAATTATATAAGTTATCCAATTAATAGACTTTTCTGATTTTGCCCACGTTTCGAATAGTCAAAAGATGCAGCAGAGGGGCAGGATTCGTTTGGTCTCAATATAATTGAGTACTATTTGGCTCCAATAACCCGGTCCACGTACAAATCCAACTATTACTACGAACCAGAAAATTTTGATGTCTATCAATTTAACCGCTTAAAATAATTTTTCGTAATTTAAAGAAATTTTAGAAAAGAAATAGAATAAAAATCTATGTCCTAAAACTAGAATTGCGAGAAATAAGAAAGAAAAAGAGCGCGTCGGTATTAAAATTGGAGAAATAAGAAAGAAAAAGAGTGACTTATAAAACTTTTAAAACACTCGACTAACCCAACCTTATTATTATTACTAACTTAAAATTAAAATTGCAAATTGAGATTACTAATTGGAGTGATAATTGATACATAGGTAAAAGGCGTCGAAAAATAAAAATAAGAAAGTAGCGCGTCGAAACTTAAAAAGGAACTAAAAATTTAAAAATTAAAAGTTGTGTCTAAAAATATTAAAGCTTAAAAGAAATACTATATCCCAAATGGTAATAACTTAAAAAGGTACTAAAACTTAAAAAGGCGTCGCAAAATTTTAAAGCACCTAAATCTTAGTCTAAAGAAAAAACACTTAAGGGATTTTACGGCAAAGCCTAAAAAATCTAGAAATAAAAATAACTATGGCAAAAACTATGGATTAAAACTAAAAACGAGCGAAAAATACAAATATTACGCTAAAACGAATAAAAAAACAAAATATAAAAATATACTAAAAGTTGTAAAAAGTACAATTTTTATAAAAATATTATTTTTATATTATTTATTTTATAAAATTATTAATTTTATAAATTATTTAAACTATTTAAACTAAATAATACAAAATAATAATAAAAACTAAATTATATAATAATAATAATACCCTAATTAGGGTTTAATTAATAATAATAATAATATATACTCCGTAATTAATGCTGTTTTAGGGTTGACTGTGGCCTGTCATAAGACCTCCGCGAGTGCGGATAGTAACAGTTCAAAACCTCCGCGAGTCGCGGAGGGTTCAATATCAGCTGAGAAAGGGGTCGATTTTTACAGGTTCAGTTTTTTTTTTTTAATTTTCTGTTTTTCTATAAATATAAAAAATATATATAAATATAAATAAATATTTATATAAAACAATAAAATACTTATATTTAAACTCAAAAATAAAAATGCTTTTTAACTTTCTATATTTTTTTAACAAACTCTTTTTGTATTTTTATATTTTTTATATTTTTTTTTTAAAAACTTATATTTTTACTTGAAAGACTTAATAAAAACTTTTACAAAATTATATTATTATTATTTTTTTTATATATCATTAGCGTTGCGCTTTCGACGTTTAAGTTCCCCGGCAGCGGCGCCAAAAATACTTGATGTTATGCGAGGTGTATATGAAATAGCTTAAATTTACTAGGAAAAACTATTAAATATGATACAATTTTACACAAGATATTTATTTATTTATAGAACGGATATAACTAAACCTTGCTACAACACTTATAGGCGGTGTACCTAATCTTACAGTAGTGTAGTTTTTAGTAAGTCCGGTTCGTTCCACAGGGAATCTTTTAAACAAAGCTTAACGCTATATTAGTTTTAATTTATAAAAATACAAATATATATAAGTAATATTATTATTATAAAAAGGGGTTTTTTACCGTTTAATGACCGGTTTGTCGATTTTTAAAACTTTAGTCGCAGTTAAAACCTAATGTAAAATATTAAATAAATAAAAGACTTAATTTAAAGCGTAAAGTAAATAACGATAATGAAATTGTGATAAATAAAAGTGCGATAAAATAAAATTACGATAATTAAAGAGTACAAAAATTAAAAGTGCAATTAAATACAATGACAATAAATAAAAGTGCAATTAAATACAATAACAATAAATAAAAAAGCAATAATTAGAAGTGCAATTAAATATGAAAATAAAGGAATTATGCTTATTTAAACTTCCGTAATCATGATGTTTGACGTGTTGATTTTTAGTTTATTTCCATGGGTTAATTGTCCTTTGTCCTGGATTATTTAATATGTCCGTCTGGTTTTTGTCCATAACAGTCCATCAGTCATAAATATAAAGTGCGAGTGTCCTCGTCAAATTATCCTTATATCGAAGTCAAATATTCCAACTAATTGGGGACTTAAACTGTAACAAGGTCTTAATACTTTGTTTAATAATTATACCAGGATATCGATTGCGTATAACCCAAGGTTTTAATACTTTGTTAACAATTACACCAAGTGTCTTTGTACATAATTTCACCCCTGTTTTAATAATTCCATAGACTATTAATCCATTCCCGTATCCGGTTAAATGAACGATTATTCGTACATATAAATACCCCACCCATCGTGTCCGATCGAGTGTATATGGTTATTTATAGATACGTCCAATTGTAAATCTTTATATTAAAATTATCAAACTATCATTTAGTTAAACAAATATAAAGCCCATTAATAGCCCATAGTCTAATTTTCACAAGTGTCGTTCTTTTGTCCAAACCCCAATTACCCAATTTTAGTATCCAGCCCAACATCATGATTACTTCGTTTTAAATAAGCATAATAATAACTTAGCTACGAGACATTAAATTAAAAAGGTTGAACATAACTTACAATGATTAAAAATAGCGTAGCATTACACGGACAGAATTTCGACTTACACCCTTACAATATTCGCTAACATACCCTTATTAATAGGATTTAAAATTAAAATATAAATATATATATATATATATATATATATATATATATATATATATATATATATATATATATATATATATATATATATATATATATTTTACGTATGATGAATGAGAAAAAGATGTGTAAAATTTGGCCGAATGCTCGGCCTTTTAAAGGTGGATTTCTGACTTTTTTGGCTCCGCGAGTGCGGCCTTTTTGGTCTTCAAAGCTCCGCGAGTGCGGAGCTGTGGATTCCAGCTCACACAAGTTTGGCTCCTAGCTTGCCGACGAATTATATAATATAATATAATATATATATTAATTTTAAGAATTAATTATATATTATATTATATTCATGTGCATAGTTGACTTGTAATTTTTAGTCCGTTGCGTCGAGCGTTGAGAGATGACTCTGGTCCCGGTTCCGGATTTTCGAACGTCCAAGCGTACAATTTAATATCTTGTATTTTGTGTTTCGAATCTTGTACTCTTGTAATTTTGAGACGTTTCTCATCAATAATTGGAACCACTTTGATTGTATTTTGTACTTTTGAGCTTTTTGGTCGTTTGCGTCTTCAATTCGTCGAATCTGTCTTTTGTCTTCACCTTTTATTATTTAAACGAATATTACTTGTAAATAGGACAACTGCAACTAAAAGCTTGTCTTTCTTGAGGAATAATACTATGAAATATATGTTCGTTTTTAGCATTATCAGTAAACAACAACATCAAAAGAACAAGTAAGAAAACAAGCAAATGATGATGATATTTGATGATATATTTCGGTTTTAAAGAGAAAAAGGAAGGAGAAATAAAGTTTGTAACTTACAAAGTTTGAAAGAAAAAGAAAGATGAGAGAAAGTTGAGAGAAAGTGTAAGTATGTGTGTGTGAAGAAATGAGGAAGTAATACTTGTAAATAAGTAACAAAATAATTTGAAAATGGAACTCCTCCCTCCTAGTCAAAGTGGATGGTTTTCATGGCCAAGAGAGGAAGGAATCAAATGCACTTTCAACATGGGAGAATGGTGTATGCTTATAATGGTATTAAAGTTAAATGATGTTGGAAAGATGTGTAAGTATACATGTAACTAGTCCTTACATAACTCTAACTAAACTAGTTTTGTCTTAATGAGTTACTAGTAACAAAATGGGCTCCTAATTAATCCATTAAGAGAAGTAGGGTGGGCTTCCAAGTCCATGTACATTTATAAAGCCCAAGTATGTAAGTATGCAACAAATAAATAAACAAAGCCCAAGTAATTAACTAGTAGCATTAGTTAATTAAAAATGATCAATATTAATTAATCATGAATGTAAATAATATTCGAAAATATTATTCGTGAAAAGTATGTGTGTCACAAAGACAAGTCGGGCCATGAAAAGTTAAATACGGTAACAAGTAACACGTATAAGAACACGTTTATTAAAACGCAAGCATTAATAATGAATTATTAATAAATAAACGTTGGAAAATCCAGGATCGTTACATTACCCACCTGTTAAAGAAAATTTCGTCCCGAAATTTTAAGCTGAGGTAGATGGAGGAGTCGGGAAAAGGTGAGGATACTTCTGCATCATTTGATCCTCTCGTTCCCAGGTAAACTCAGGTCCTCGTTTGACATTCCATCGTACTCGGACGATCAGAATCTTGTTGTGTTTCAAAGTTTTGACCTCACGGTCCATAACTTCAACAGGCTCTTCCACGAAGTGGAGTTTGTCATCAATTGTAAGTTCCTCCAATGGTATGACATGTTCCGGTTCAGCAAGACACTTCTTCAGATTCGATACATGAAGGGTAGGATGAACTGAGCTCAATTGAGTTGGAAGATCCAAACGGTAAGTAACGGGTCTAACAAACTCCAAGATTTCGAAAGGACCAATGTATCGCGGGTTTAACTTCCCACGTTTTCCAAAACGGATCACACCTTTCCAAGGTGCAACCTTCAACATTACACAGTCACCCACGTTGAATTCAAAGTCTTTACATTTAAGGTCTGCATAACTCTTTTGGCGATCACGAGCCATCTTAACTCTCGCTTGAATTTGGACAATCTTCTCAGTTGTTTCATGGACTATCTCTGGTCCGGTGAATTACGTTTCGCCTACTTCGGCCCAACAAATAGGAGATCGGCACTTGCAGCCATACAACACTTCAAAAGGTGCGGCATTAATACTCGAATGATAACTGTTGTTGTAAGAGAATTCGGCTAGTGGCAAATGCCTTTCCCAAGCCTTTCCGAAATCAATGACACATGCACGCAACATGTCTTTTAAAGTCTGAATCATGCATTCGCTTTGCCCGTCGGTCTGTGGATGATACGCGGTACTCATATCGAGATGGGTTCCCAAGGCTTCTTGAAAAGAACGCCAAAATCTGGAAGCAAAACGGGGATCGCGATCTGAGATGATCGATAAGGGCACATCATGATGAGATACAACCTCTTTTATGTATAGTTGAGCGAGTCTTTCCATCATATCTTTTTCCTTCATGGCTAAAAAGTGTACAGATTTGGTAAGACGATCAACGATAACCCAGATGGTATCGTATCCGCCCACCGTCTTTGGTAACTTCGTAATGAAATCCATTGTTATCCTTTCCCACTTCCATTGCGGTATTTCCGGTTGTTGAAGTAATCCAGAGGGCCTCTGATGCTCGGCCTTAACTTTCGAGCAAGTTAAACACTTACCAACATAAGTTGCAACATCCTTCTTAAGATTATGCCACCAATACTGTTCCTTAAGATCGTGGTACATTTTACCGGCTCCTGGATGAATCGAATATCTCAACTTGTGGGCTTTATCTAATATAAGGTTCCGTAGATCTCCATAACGGGGTACCCAAATTCTTCCGGCATAGCATCGGAGTCCAGTCTCCTTAACTTCGAATCAAGAGACGAGAATGTTCAAGTATTCATGAGATATATTCTCCTCCTTGAGAGCCTCATCTTGGGCTGCTCGAATCTGGCTATTGAGGTTCGAATGAATGGTGATGTTCAATGCCCGAACACGAAGAGGTGCCATCCTCTCTTTTCAGCTCAAAGCGTCAGCTACAACATTGGCCTTGCCAGGGTGATAACGAAGTTCACAATCATAGTCGTTCAGAATCTCGATCCATCGACGCTGTCTCATATTCAGTTGCTTCTGATCGAAGATGTGTTGGAGGCTTTTATGATCGGTGAAAATAGTGCTCTTTATTCCATAAAGATAGTGTCTCCACAGTTTTAATGCAAAGACAACGGCTTCAAGCTCGAGATCGTGCGTTGTGTAATTTCGCTCGTGAATCTTCAGTTAGCAAGAGGCGTAAGCGATAAAATTTGTTCGTTGCATCAGTACATAACCAAAACCACTTTTCGAAGTATCGCAATAAACGACGAAATCGTCACTGCCTTCAGGAAGTGATAAGATAGGTGCGGTGGTTAACTTCTTTTTCAAGGTTTGAAATGCTGATTCCTGTTCGGGTTCCCAAATGAACTTCTTCCCTTTGTGAGTTAGCGCGGTCAAAGGACGTGCAATCAGAGATAAACCTTCAATAAATCTTCGGTAGTAACCGGCGAGACCTAAAAATTGGCGAATGTGAGTCGGAGTGGTGGGGGTTTCCCACTTGCTGATAGCTTCAATCTTTGCGGGATCAACGTTGATACCTTGGTCGCTCACAACATGACCCAGAAATTGGACTTCCTTCAACCAAAATTCGCACTTGGAGAATTTTGCATAAAGTTGCTCTTGTCTCAAGATTTCCAACACTAGACGAAGATGTTGCTCATGTTCTTCTTCGCTTTTGGAGTAAATGAGGATATCATCTATGAAGAGGATAACGAACTTATCCAGGTATGGCTTGCATACACGATTCATGAGATCCATAAATATGGCAGGCGCGTTGGTTAAACCGAATGGCATCACGAGGAACTCATAATGACCATAACGAGTTCTGAATGCAGTCTTCATCACGTCGCTCTCTTTCACCCTCAACTGGTGATAACCGGATAGCAAATCGATCTTAGAGTAAATGCTCGATCCTTGTAGTTGATCAAAAAGATCGTCAATTCGGGGAAGAGGATACCGATTCTTGATCGTCAATTTGTTGAGTTCACGGTAGTCGATACACATGCGGAAGGATCCGTCCTTCTTCTTCACAAACAAAACAGGTGCGCCCCAAGGCGAGAAACTTGGTTGGATAAATCCACAGTCTAACAGTTCTTGTAGTTGGCTCTGCAACTCTTGCATTTCGGAAGGTGCGAGTCGATAAGGTGTGCGAGCTACAGGTGCAGCTCCTGGTACTAAATCGATCTGAAACTCCACTGCTCTCGGTGGCGGTAATCCAGGCAATTCTTTCGGAAAGACATCGGAAAATTCGTTCACAATTCTTACATCATCCACGCTCTTCACTTCGGTTTCTAACGTTTTCACATGTGCTAGAACAGCAAGACGTCCTTTCTTCATGATCTTTTGCGCTTTCATGCAACTAATGAGATTCAGTTTCGAGTTACATCTATCTCTGTAAATAATCAGTGGCTCACCATCTCCGTGTGGTATACGAAGAGCTTTATCTCCACAGATAATGTCAGCCTTTATCTTGGTCAATCAGTCCATACTGACAATAACATCAAAGCTTCCCAACTTAATGGGTATCAAGTCAATCTCGAAATCCATACCAGCTATATTGATAATAGCTCATCGGCTAATTTGGTCAACTTTCTCAAGTTTTCCATTGGCTACCTCTACAAGCATACTCTCCTTTAAAGGAACTAACGACCAATTTATCTTAGAGCAAAAGTGTCTACATACATAACTTCTATCGGCACCAGTATCAAACAGAACAGAAGCTAATAGATTATTGATAGTGAATATACATTTGACCAAGTCGGGGTTCTCACGGGCATCCCTTGTGTTTACATTGAAAGCTCTGCCACGCGGTGGTCCGCCATCCTTTCGCTTGTTGGGACACTCATTTTTGAAGTGGCCCATCTGTCCTCATTCATAACACTTTCTCGGTCCATTGGGGTTCAGCTTCCCAGTCATGGTGGTGATATTGCAGTCCTTGCCAATATGCCCGGTCCTTTTTCACTTTTCACAGACAACATTACAGTACCCGGTATGGTGCTTATAGCACCTCTTGCACTGTGGCAGACTACCCTTGTAGTTGGGGTTCGATTTGGTGTTCGGATTGGGGTTCCTCACATCATTGTGCCTCTTTGCGGGGGTTTGAGCATAGGCTCTCCCCTTGTTATTGTCCCACTTACGCTTATCACTACTACCTCTTCGGACTTTGCCTTTTCCGGTTCATCGCTGATAATTTGGTTCATTAAGGTGTGCGCCATGCGCATTGCTTCCGGGACGTTTGGTGGCTTAGATGAGGTGACATTTCCCTTAATGGACTTGGGAATTCCTCACAAGTACCTTTCCATGCACTTAAACTCTGGGGTAACCATGGTAGGACACATCAGGGCTAATTCCAGATACCTACGATTGTAACCATCGAGATCGCTTCCCACAACCTTCAACTGCCCAAACTCAATCTCCATTTTCTGGATCTCTGTCCTAGGGCAATACTCTTCAATCATGGCCCCTTTGAATTCCTCCCATGGGGTAGCATACGCCTCATCAATAACCTTTGCTTGAGCCAATGTGTTCCACCAGGTTAGTGCGCTGTCTGACAGCGTACACGAGGCATTCTTGGTTTTGTTCGTCTCTGAGCAGTTACTAACGCGGAACAAATATTCTAATTTCTCAAACCACCTAGCGAGCCCAACTGGACCTTCAGTACCATTAAAGTTGTGGGGCTTGCAGCTTTGGAATTCCTTATAAGTACACCCATTATGAATGGGCTGGTTAACTGGTGGAGCTTGTGGGTTCATTCTGCTAAAGCTGTGGCTACTCGTTCAGTGATCATTTCTTCGATCTGTGATGCTGTGGGCGTTGATCTTCCGTTGGCCATTGATGTTCTAAACAAAAATTTTGACTCAAGTCAAAATCCAGTATTCAAATAAATAATAATACGGTATATGGCAACCAACATGAAATCAACACAAGACATGCTAGTTAAGTAACGCAAATAGATTCAGATATCACAAAATCATCATACAGTAACGTAAATGGAACATCGTACAAGAATTAAACAACCCAAAGTTCCATTCATTAATAATAAGTTGCATACATCCGCATAGGTTCGTACAATACATAAGTAAAACATGAAACTACAAATGAGATTACATAATGAGATCTACTACAATAACCCTAAGGTGACTGTGGGTAAAGGATGTCCATCATGTGGGACACCTGGTACTCGAGCTCAGTTACCCGAGCACGGAGGATATCCACCTCCCTCGTCAGTTCCTCGACAGAGGGAGAGGCTGGTGGAGCAGGCGGTGCTGATGGTGCAGGTGATGCTGGTGGTGCGGGTGATGCAGATGGTCTGGCACTAGAATTAGATGCTGCGTATCGGGGAGCCTTACGTATGAATGGATCAGCAGGATACGGCACAAGCCGCTTACGGGCGGTAACTCTAGTCCTCAGTCTATGTGCGTTAACAGATGATCTCCCTCCGTTAACCCCAGGAATAACAGTACCGTCGAAACGATACTGCTTCTTCGGCGGGGTAGAAGGTGGCTGCACGGGTACTTCCTCGGGATCCTCGTCGGAATCTGTAAAGACCTCGACCTTATCCTCCCGGACGAAGTCTTCAACATTTGGTTCCATTGCGATGATCTACTCCAAGTAAGGTCCTTAGTATGAGCTAATGCACAGCGGAAGACTTAATTCGTACCTGAGAATAAACATGCTTTAAAAAGTCAACATAAAGTTGGTGAGATATATAGGTTTGATGCTAGCAGCGTTATAACTATGGACCACAAGATTTCATGTTTATACATAATACACTCCTCGTGTATGAAAAGTCGTTGAGCACTTGGTAACCATACTTAACATTTAAATCACAGCAGCATATTCTTAAATAAACCCTACACCGTACCAAGTGTAGTAACGAAACGAAGTACTGTGCAACCGTTTAAAACTGGTCGTCCAGCCCGGTTGGGGTTGTCAGGCCCGATAGATCTATCAACAGGATTCGCGTTTACGCTCCTCACGTAAATATTAGCTACCAAGTATAAAGAAATATGCCATGGTACAACTCAACGTAGAATTTATTTTTGATCACTTGTGTCCATAACGTAAATCATTTATAAAAACAGCGCATGTATTCTCAACCCAAAAATATTTAGAGTTTAAAAGGGGACTATATACTCACCTAATGTATTTTGTAGTAAAAATACATATAACATCATTGATGAAGTATAAGGTTGGCCTCGGATTCACGAACCTATATCATTTATATATTTATTAATACACATAATCGTAATCGAACAAATTTATATATAGATATATATATATATATATATTATTAGTGATAAAATCTTTGTATTAATAATAACTTATATATATTTTATTATTTAATTAAATGTATTCATTTTTAAATGAAAATATTAATATAGTTAAATTAAATATACTTTTATATGGTTATCATTTATTTGTTGAAATTAGTAATCATAGTTATATTAAAATAATATTTATAATGATAAAAATAATAATAATAATAATAATAATAATAATAATAATAATAATAATAATAATAATAATAATAATAATAATAATAAAATAATAATAATACTCATATCAATTCTTTTAAAAAAAAATAATAATAATATTTAATAATTCTATTAATGGTCATACTAATGATAGTTTTATTATTAAGTCTTATAATAATAATTATACTAATAATATTAGGTATATATTACTACCTTTCATGCAATGAAGCCTAAAAAGAATAATGTCAATCCAGGGATTCGAACCCGCAACCACTCGGTTCACCCCCACAAGCCTAACCGTCTGATCTATAGTTGTTTTTATGATATAAACGAAACCCAATTACATTTAACCTATTCCTTTCGACCCAACAAGTCATAACCTCCTTCGTCCCAACTCATTTGCAGTCTACTAATTCGAAAGCCCATCCAAAATACAATCAAGGTCTCACGATCCATTATCCAGATAGATTCACGGCCCAAGTACTAGATCAAAATTCGTGACCTAGGGTAATAGAAGTACTCCGTAATTTTATACTTGTTTTTGAGTCGGGTTCTAAAAAGAAGACATATTTTTTTTTAAAGTAGATACAAACGTGTTATCCCAACTACTTCACCCAATTTGTCGGTCAATGATCCTTATTCTATGTATCCACTTGACAACTTTAATAAAATTCACCCCTTTTATCTCGTTATAATACTCGACATATGACAGAACGAAATTTATAGCAAGGATTACGGTGTTCGTGAGTTTATGATGGTGCATATGTTTGCACCTGTAGAAACAGAAGAAAGGATATAGGTGTTGGTTGGTTTGGTTCGAAGAGGAGACAGGAAAACAAAAAAAAATTATGCATAACAACAGTTATTTGTAGTGTTTTTAGGATGCGTTTTGAAGGGTGTTGGGTGTTCATAATTAGGAATGAAAAAGAAGGAAAAGGGTGTCGAATGGGTGGTGTGATGGGTTTGCTTCGAGATACTATAAAAGTTGATAAGATGGCAGTTTGTGGTGGTGATTTGTAGGTTATGGAAAGTGGTTGTTTTGACTATAAAACAGTCGACCTTTTAGGTGGCTTCAGGAAAGGTTTGTCCGGACAAAAACAGGAACCAACGTGTAGTAATAGTAGTACCATGATCGACTAAGGTGATTAAATAGTGGTGACGAAATGGGTTTGGTTTGGTGAGGCTTTGATGATAGTAGAGGTCGAGTGTGGTGGTGGTTTCTACATGATAACAGCAGCGACACAGGAACTAAACGTGTAGCAGCAGTAGCAGGTCTTCAATGGAATTTTATGTGGTGATTGAGGTGGTTTTTCGATTAAACATAATATAAACAAAAGGATAACAGTGGCGTAGCAGTGAGGGGTTATGTTGGTGATTGAAGGTTTTTGTTGTTGATTCTTGAACTGAAAACAAAAAGTGGGTTTTGGGTTGATGTTTGCAGCCGAAATGAAGAAGGAGAACATGGTGGTTGTTTGTGAGATGTTTACAATGGGGACCGAAAATAGAGAGATAGAAAACAAAATATAGAAGTTGAAGGGTGTGTGCTTGTTCGAACATGTAGTAGTTATCGATTGGTTGGTGATGTTGGCATCTCGTATTACGATGGAAGATGGAAACTTGCAGAGATGAGAAGGTAATGAAAGAGTTAAGTGAATAAGGTTTGTGAGGTGTGGTGTTGGTGATGATTCTCTGGTTACTTCATTCATTGTATGTATATATATATATATATATATATATATATATATATATATATATATATATATATATATATATATATATATATATATATATATATATAACTTAAATTGTGGGAAAGAGTATTCTCTTATTAAATCATATTGTGTCAAGTAGCAATCAATCCTAACTAATTCCACGGATGAAAAGATAAATGGGTATCACAATTAATTCAATTAATAACAGTATTTAACAATCACTCAACCATATGCATGTGAATGTGAATTGTCTGTATGTACAGATATTAATTTAAAAGCTAGTAACAATTAATACAGTGGCATCCCACTAATATTTATCAACATAAAAAAAAACGTGTGCTATCTTATTTCATTCTGTCCACATAACATTTAGGATAATATTTCGTACTCCATTGTTAATCAGTGGCGGATAAGAGTCTTCCGAAAAAAAAATCCTAAATATATCTTTAATAAACCTAAAATTTATAGAACTCATTTACGTGTCACCGTTTATTTTAAAATCACACAATTTTGAATTTAACTTGTTTAATATCCATTGAATGACAATTGAGTGTTACCGTCGTTTACAATATAGATTCGAAATCACAAAATATATGTTTAATACACTTTATTTATATATATATATATATATATAGATAGGTTTTAAATAATAATTATTATATATTATTTCAATTTACATAATTAATTATAATATATTTCAAATTATTATTTATATATAGTTAAATATATACGTACCTATTTACATGTAATTGTTCGTGAATCGTCTTGAACAATCGAGGGTCAAATGAATATATGAAACAGTTCAAAAATTTTAAGATTCAACCTATCAGACTTAGCTTATCGTGTCGAAAATATTACATCGTATCGAGAGTTTGGTTTAAAATTAGCCGAAATTTTCCGGGTTGTGACAGTACCCACCCGTTAAAAAAATTTCGTCCTCGAAATTTGATAGAGGTCGTCATGGTTAACAATAAGAATGCTTTCATGACAAATATGAGTTGGTAAATATAGTTTTGTCATCATTGAGTAATATGGATAAAATCATTCGATTACTTGAAACGTATGAGTGGAGCTATCACAAAAGATCGAGATAGAGATTTAACTTTTGACGTAGTCATGGTGAATTTCTGGAATACATGGAATTTAAAGAAAATCTTCTAATCAGAAAGAAAGTGAAATCGCACAATTTATTAGCGAACTATCGGAATTACGGAAGAACAGAAATATCAAGGAAATATTTCCGTGATATGCTTAGAGATTAAGTAGAATGAAAGAGTCGTGTAAATGGCACATGATGACGGTACTGTGAATCATCACATTCCATTAGAAACTCAACATGACTTACTGTAATATAATGACGTTGATCAAGTGTCATTATATTATACTAATTCATGCTTCAATTCCCAACACTTCTCTAAGAAATCATTCATAATTCAAACTCGAATTTAAAAGAAATTTAGAAACTAAAATAGTTTCCTTGATGACGTAACATGAAAAGATAGATAATTTCGAATAAAGATATTTATGAAGGTATCTTCAGAAATATCTAAGATATTTATAACTAAAGATACGATGATATCTTAGAATTTAAAATATTTAAGATCAGAGGATGATGAAGAAATTTGTCCACAAGAATTTAGACTAATTAAGGAGCTATAGATTTCGTCAGATACTGAATCGTCTGGATTCGTTAATTACAGGTTTAATCCTGGTGATTTGTCTACAGACTCCTTCATGGTGTGCTCAATCCGATTTTCAGTACCAAATTTTCTATCGAGCGTTCCTAACACTTCATTCTTTATCATCAACTTTTGGCCATTAAGACCATCTACAACATGCTGCTTCGTCAGCATTTTCAAAGTTAACGGATCTGGGTCATCGGTTATCAAACCGAGGTGGTTTCGGAAGAATTGTGTTTTTAGACGATTAAACGCTGATGGTAATATGATGGAATATAAAAGGTTTTCTGGTAACAATAAATAAGCACGTATATATTCTGAGGTTATAATATAGTTGTTTTGAACGAAAAGTCAAAATCAACTTGCTGGAGCTGTGACAAAATTTGGCTAATTTGGAAAGGAATTGCAAGGTTATTTTGGGTAATAATAACGCCAAAGGAGCTAGCACAGATATGTGTTAAACGTTTACCCAGGTTCCGAGAGCTTTTCAGGTGCATAACTAGATGCATGGATCTTTTCTTCCGTTGACGAAGTGCGGTTGGTTCATTTTCTCAATTGAGGTGTTTTCAAGAATCATGAAAGATTTGAACATGGATTGGAATCGTCAAAATTCAGATGAGGTTTAAGATGAAATCAAGTGGCAAACTTGAAGAATTGTTTAGTTTCATATGTTATAATCAATATTTTAATTCGTTTTAATTGTCCAAAGTTAGCAGTCCAATAGTCCGATTGTCCAATAGTCCAATGATTCATATACAGTTATATATATATATATATATATAATATTTGAATTAATTAATTCGTATCGTAACCTGTGTACCGGTCTCAGTGTCGATCACAACTCAAACCATATATATATTTTGGAATCAACTCCAACCCTGTATAGCCAACTCCCACCTTCACATATAGAGTGTCTACGGTTGTTCCGAAATATATATATAGATGGGTCGATATGATAAGTCGAAACCTTGCATACGTGTCCCGTTATTTAGAATACGTAAAATAAATATATATATATATATATATATATATATATATATATATATATATATATATATATATATATATATATATATATATATATATATATATATATCATGACCCATTATACAACGTGTTGTCTCAGAATTAATCTGACGTATTGTTGTACATGTGTCCCGACGGTATGTAAAGTGCATAAATTAAATAAAATTGCGAGAATGTAAATTGCGATAAATTAAATGTTAATCAGTTAGCTGGGAACAGTTAGCTAGGAACAGTTAGCGTGGAAACTTAACAATATTCATCATAGTTAATTCGTGTGTTTCTAACAAATTTTTAATTTGTCCAATGTTTCTTCATTATGCCACTTGTTGGATTCTGATAGGTCAAAATCCAATTATGAAATTTGAACAGAAATGGTTATTTTATGGTGAACGGATACGTATATCGATGGTTGTAAATAGAATAACAAATGACCGTTGAATCAGATTCGGAGAATGTTCAGTGTAACTTATTAATGTGAAATCCAAATATTCCTCGGGTACTACCTACCCGTTAAAATATTTTCATCATTAATAGTTTGTACGAAGAAAGTTTTAATTACAATCTTTATGAAAATAAACTTGCATATATATTTTCTTCGGATGTAATCATGGATCCAATGAGTCAATAGGATATTAAACTCATTTGATTTATCGTTAATACTAGATTACATAATTTCTAAAACTTTAGAAATTACATAATCGCCATAACGAACGAAGATAAATGAGATAGAACGATATGTAAAGCGAAGATAATCGATGTAGAATGATATGTAGAACGAAGATCATACTCGAAGTACAGATGGTGATATTGAGGCGTGTGATATTGATATTCGAGATACAGATTACGATGTTGAGGTTTACGACGCGGTTGTGGTTGGGGTGATAAGGGTACTGTCGGCGTTGATGTTGGTGGTACGGATTATGCTGCTGGTGTTGCTGCTGGTGTTTGCATCCTTCGCATAATGTTCTTCCAAAGCCGTCACACGAGCGCGTAGTTCGTTAACTTCTGCTAGTACACCGGGATGATTGGCGGTTGGAGCGAGCGAATGAACAAGATTCGAATTATGGGATAGTATATAATCGTGACGAGACACTCTGGAAATGAGAGAGTAAATGGTTTCTCGAACAGGTTCGCCGGTAAGTGCTTCAGGTTCATCGCCAAGAGGGCAATTTGGTGGATGGAAGGGATCTTTGAGGTGAAATGATTTTCAGATATCGAATGATATTCTAACTATATAGAATATCTATATATATAATCCTAAAGATTTCGTAAACTACAGAGGAATTTACGGTATATGTCAGGCAAGTCTACGGATACGCTAAGATATGAATTATCAGATACGCTAAGATATGAATTTTGTCTATACACTATCGATGCACTGAATGCAGTAAGACGTGTCTAGACTTAAGAATGATAAGCAAGTAATTTTCTAAGGATAATAAGCAGATGATTTCCGACTAGAGATGATAAGCAAAACTTTTTGACATGTGGACACGGTCGAAGTCCAGACTCATTAATGTATCCTAACAACTACTAGTCAGACACACTAATGCAAGACCTGGTTCGCTAAGACCACCGCTCTGATACCACCTGTAAAGACCTCGACCTTATCCTCCCGGACGAAGTCTTCAACATTTGGTTCCATTGCGATGATCGACTCCAAGTAAGGTCCTTAGTATGAGCTAATGCACAGCGGAAGACTTAATTCGTACCTGAGAATAAACATGCTTTAAAAAGTCAACATAAAGTTGGTGAGATATATAGGTTTGATGATAGCAGCGTTATAACTATGGACCACAAGATTTCATGTTTATACATAATACACTCCTCGTGTATGAAAAGTCGTTGAGCACTTGGTAACCATACTTAACATTTAAATCACAGCAACATATTCTTAAATAAACCCTACACCGTACCAAGTGTAGTAACGAAACGAAGTACTGTGCAACCGTTTAAAACTGGTCGTCCAGCCCGGTTGGGGTTGTCAGGCCCGATAGATCTATCAACAGGATTCGTGTTTACGCTCCTCACGTAAATATTAGCTACCAAGTATAAAGAAATATGCCATGGTACAACTCAACGTAGAATTTATTTTTGATCACTTGTGTCCATAACGTAAATCATTTATAAAAACAGCGCATGTATTCTCAACCCAAAAATATTTAGAGTTTAAAAGGGGACTATATACTCACCTAATGTATTTTGTAGTAAAAATACATATAACATCATTGATCAAGTATAAGGTTGGCCTCGGATTCACGAACCTATATCATTTATATATTTATTAATACACATAATCGTAATCGAACAAATTTATATATAGATATATATATATATATTATTAGTGATAAAATCTTTGTATTAATAATAACTTATATATATTTTATTATTTAATTAAATGTATTCATTTTTAAATGAAAATATTAATATAGTTAAATTAAATATACTTTTATATGGTTATCATTTATTTGTTGAAATTAGTAATCATAGTTATATTAAAATAATATTTATAATGATAAAAATAATGTAACGACCCGGATTTTTCCGATCGTTTTACACTTATAAGATTAATATTTACATAAATTAAAACTTACCAACATGATAAGCAATCTAAATTGTTGAGATTTATGATTTTGAAAAGAGTTTTACATAACGTTTAACCATCTAGTTTGACCGATGATATCACGAACTATACAATATATGTTAATTATACGTTTGTGTATATATATGTATATATACATATTTAACATGATTTAAGGATGTTTAAATATCTCATTTTGTATTAATAACAATAAGTTATAAGTATATTTTGAAACTACTAACTTAAGCTTTCAAAACGATAACTATACGTAACGTTATTTGACATAAATACTTACGACCTATAATGTTTATACATATATCGTATATATAATGTATTTAATCACTTTTAAAGACTTAAATACATAAAACAATATAAGTATATTCACAAAAGATAGCTATATTTGAATCCTCATTCCATTTTTCACAAGATTTCTATACGTATATCTAGAGTATATGTACTCGTATCATACCTAGCTTCTATACGTATTTACTATTTGTATATACACATCAAATCACCACCAACCAGCCCTTGTTCATGCCTTATGTACAAGGTAACTACTTTTGTTATTTAGTATGACAATTTCACATGATTAAAAGATCTTTTCACAAAATTACAAATTTATACACCTTTTACACCACCATAAATACATGCATCCATTTTCAATTTTTGGAACATCATTTCTCTAGCTAAACACACACACTTACTAGCCTCATGTCTCTCTAAGAACTCCAGCAAAAATCCTCTCAAGAATCACCTTAAACACCACCATAAAAAGATCAACAAAAACACTACAAAAATACAACTTTCAATTCAAGTTTATGTCTTAAGTTGCTTCCAATCTTTCATCCAATTTCATCACTCTTTTGGTTCTAGGTTTTTACTCCTCTTTTACAGCAATCTTGTCCAAGTAACTTGAGGTAGTAACTTTGTTCATAACCTTATTCGATTCATATATATATAGCTATCTTATTGTATGGTATACAATTTTAACAAAAAAAACATAGTTTGAATGATTTCAAACTTGTTTGCAAACTAAATAGATCCTTCTAACTTAACTTTTAAAATACTTCAAGACCTGTAATATAACTTAAATATATGCTAATTTAACAAGGTATAACTTGGTTTTTCAAAGAATACCTTAAAAAAACTGTTTTTATGACGTCGGAGTGCAACCGGGGGCTGTTTTGGGTTGGATAATTAAAAACCATCTTGAACTTTGAATTGGAGGTTTATATTCTGGAAAAATGATATTTCTTATGAATATGTTAACACATAAAAATTTCATGATTTAATTCATAGTATAAGTATTTTTAGAAAAATGGTCATTAAATGATGTTTTTGTAACAAAAATGATTAACTTCATAAGTTTCACCAAAATTTGACCTATGACCTATGATTTCGAATACAAACTAAGGTATTTACAGTTCATATTCTTAAAGAGGGACTCGATCCAAGGAAGTGGAAAGTTGAATCAACGAAAACGGAGTTGTAACGAAGAAATTATGACCAAAACAAAATCGGATATCCAAGACTAGTTTAGCCACGAAAATAATTGGAGAAAATTAAATAAATCACATCTTCCTAAAGTAACATGATATTTTATACATATGTACTCATAATTTAATTTTATATGGTTCAGGATCACCCGTAAACAATACGAGAAGATTAATCATAAGATCCCATGATTGTACGCAACACGTCATTTGACAACACCGGTACATTATGTACGCAACACGTCATTTGACAACACCGGTACCATGGGTCAAGATTAATCTCGACCAATACATATACGATGGGGGTTTTATTTATTTCATTGGGGGTTTATTAAACAACTAAATATGAACCATTAAAATTGAATTACTAACATCGGACTGCTAACTACGGACTAAGGAATTATTAAAAGTATTAAAAGTATTATAAGTATATATATGTGACGATTGTTTAAAAAGAAAAGGTATTGATATATTATATATGGATAGGTTCGTGATATCAATCGGAGACCAAGTCGAAATTACATATCTTCAAGACAAAAGTGAGTATATAGTCCCACTTTTAAACTCTAAATATTTCGGGATGAGAATACATGTATTTTATGTTTTACGCTATGGACACAAGTAACTGAAAAATATATTCTACGTTGAGTTGTACCACTGGCATACTTCCCTGTAGCTTGGTAACTAATATTTACAGCGGTATTGTAAACGCGAATCCTGTTGATAGATCTATCGGGCCTGACAACCCCAACCGGACTGGACGACCAGTATTCAACGGTTGCACAGTACTTCGTTTCGTGACTACACCTTGGTACGGTGTAGTAAGATTTCATAATAAAGGGAATATGCGACGTGATTAAATGTTAAGTATGGTTACCAAGTGCTCAACCACTTAGAATATTTTTATTAAAATGTTTATATATGAAATCTTGTGTTCCATTGTTATAACGCTGCTAGCATCAAACCTATATATCTCACCAACTTTATGTTGACGTTTTAAAGCATGTTATTCTCAGGTATGAATTAAGTCTTCCGCTGTGCATTAGCTCATGTTAAGGATACTACTTGGGACCTTTTAAGCCATGATACAAAGACGTTGCATTCGAGTCATTGGAGTTCAATAGAGAATATAAATAAGTAAATGACAGATTAGGTCATTTGGATATTATGAAATGTTAGACGAAAATGTCAAATATTGATGTAATGATAGTTTGCCTTTTAAGAATAAATGCAACGTTTGTAAAATGTATCATATAGAGGTCAAGTACCTCGCAATGTTATCATATGTTATTGTATTCGTCCCTATGGATTGGGTCGGGTCGTCTCATGTGGTATCAGAGCGTTGGTCTTAGCGAACCAGGCCTTGCATTAGTGTGTCTAACTGGTAGTTGTTAGGATGCATTAGTGAGTCTGGACTTTGACCGTGTCTACATGTCAAAAGTTTTGCTTATCATATCTAGTCGAAAATCATCTGCTTATCATCCTTAAGAATTTCCTGCTTAGTATTCTTAAGTCTAGACACGTCTTACTGCATTTGGTGCATCGATAGTGTATAGACAAAATTCGTATCCTAGCGTATCTGTTGCTATAGACATTGCCTGACGAATTTCAAAGATTCTCCGTAATTCACGGGATTTTGAGTATTCTAAATACATATGTAAATTATGTATTGAAGAATACCAAACCCAACTCCTATAATCTATTCCAAACCAAAAATTCATTTCCCCGACTGTACAAGATGAACTCCGCGTCCAGTTCGAATTCCTCCGACTCCGACAGCTACGCTGATATGGATTTCCATTCGGGCTCCGAAGGCAGCGTCACTGGAATGGATCAACCAATTTCTCATCATCTATTCTGGATGAATTGGGGATGGGTTCGTAGTATACTAAATTATTGGAGACAAGAAGAAGGTGATCCCTTTCACCCACCGAATTGCCCCATTGGCGACGAACCTGAAGCACTTACCGGCGAACCTGTTCGAGAAACCATTTTCTCTCTCATTTCTCGAGTATCTCGTCACGATTATATCCTATCCCATATTTCGGATCTTGTTCATTCGCTCACTCCAACCGCCAATCATCCTGGTGTACTAGCAGAAATTAACGAACTTCGCGCTCGTGTGACGGCTTTGGAGAACACGGTGCGAAGGTTACAAACACCAGCAGCAGCACCAGCAGCATAACCAGTACCGTTAACAACATCAACCTCGCAATCTTCAGTACCAGTAGCATCATCGACGTCAACGACATCATCAGCATCAACACCAACCGTATCATTACCACCACCAACAATCACATCCGCACCACGTACCTCAACATCATCATCTGAACTTCGAATATGATCTTTGTTCTACATATCATTCTACACCGATTACCTCTTCTTTACGTATCGTTCTTCGTTCGACATGACGATTATGTAATCTCTAATGTTTTGGAGATTATGTAATCTAGTAATAACGATAAATCAAATGAGTTGAATATTTTATTGACTCATTAAATTCATAGTTACCTCCGAAGAAAATATATATGCAAATATATTTTCATAAAGATTGTAATTAAAAATTTCATTCGTACAAACTGTTAATGATGAAAATATTTTAACGGGTGGGTAGTACCCAAGGAATATTTAGAATTCACATTAACAAGTTACACTGTACATTCTTCGAATCTGATTCAACGATCATTTATTATCCTACTTACAATTACCGATATACGTATCCGTTCACCCCAGATTAACCATTTCCATTTAAATTTCATATTTGGATTTTTACCTATCCGAATCCAACAAGTGGCATAATGAAGAAACATTGGCAAAATAAAAATTGTTAGAAACAGATGAATTAATTAATTGAAATTGTGATAGGATTACACGCTAACTGTTCCGGCTAACTGTTCCCAGCTAACTGATTAATATTTAATTTATCGCAATTTACATTCTTGCAATTTTAATTTCTGTACTTTACATACCGTCGGTACACATGTACAACAACACGTCGGATTAATTCTGAGACAACACGTTGTATAATGGGTCATGATATATATTTATTTATTTTACGCATTTTAAATAACGGGACACGTATACAAGGTTTCGACTTATCATATTGATCCATCTATATATATATTTCGGAACAACCATAGACACTCTATATGTGAAGGTGGGAGTTGGCTATACAGGGTCGGAGTTGATTCCAAAATATATATATACTTTGAGTTGTGATCGACACCGAGACCAGTACACGGGTCACGATACGTATTAAGTAATTCGAATATTATATATTTAGTTCATATATGAATTTATTGAACCATTGGACAATCGGACTATTGGATTGCTAACTTTAGACAATTAAAAATGAGTTAAAATGATGATTATTACATATGAAACTAAACAATCCTTCAAGTTTGCCACTTGATTCTATTTTAAACCTCATTTGTATCTTGACGATTACAATTCGCATTCACAACTTTTCATGATTCTTGAAAACATCTCGATCGAGAAGTTCAACCAGCCGCACCTCGTCTACGGAATAAAGATTTATGCATACAGTTATGCACCTAAAAATTTTTGAACTCGAAGTTATAGTTAAAACGTATCCGCATCGAATTCCTTATCATCCATTAGCAAAAACAATCACGCGATTCCTTTTCAATTAACTAATTTTGTCACAGCTCCACTTCGATATCTCAGTAAGACTACTCTTATTACAATCTCGATATATATATATACGTTGTTCTTTCGCCATCGTTACCGGAGAACCTTTTATATTCCATCATATTACCATCAGCGTTTAATCATCTAAAAATACAATTCTCCTTAAACCATCTTGGTTTGATAACCAATGACCCAGATCCGATAACTTTGAAAATACTGACGAAGCAGCATGTTGTAGAAGGTCTTAATGACCAAATGTTGATGATAAAAGAAGGAAGTGTTAGGAACGCTCGATAGAAAATTGGTACTGAAAACCGGATTGAACAAACCATGAAGGAGACTCTGAACAAGTTACAAGGACTAAACTTGTACATAAAGAATTATGACGATTCTGTAGCAAACACCTTGCTTCTGAATCTAAACCCTTACGGGTCAATCTTCATCATCATCCTTCGACATTAGAAATTCCAAGATATTATCATATCTTTCATTATAAATATCCTCAATATTTCTGAAGATATTTTCACCACTATCCTTATCTGAAATCATTTATCTCTCTGTAATATCTGCGTTACAATATAAAGGAAACTGTGTTAGTTTCTAAATCCTTCAAGTTTAAAATAGGAATGTTCTGAAGCAGTGTTGGGAACTGATGCATGAACTAGTATAATATAATGAAACTTGATCAACTTCATTATATTACTGTAAGTCATGTTAAGTTTCTAATGGAATATGATGATTCACAGTACCGTCATCATGTGCCATGTTACACGACTTTTACATTCTATCTAATTCCGAAACTATTAAGAACAAATCATCTTGATAGTTCTATTTTCCTGGATATTCTGGTAATTTGACAAATCAAAATCGTGCCATTACCATTCCTTTCTTAGAGCATTAGCTATGTTCATTCCGAATTTTATACCTACGAATTTCGAACTATTGATCGCTTGACTCAAGGACGGGAAGAAGAAACGAAGGGACAAAGTCCCAAAATAGAAATTGGAGTATAGATTACAGCAAATAGGAGAGAGTATTAACTATGGATGACAATGATTATGGAAAACAGAAGCAGGAGCATCGAAATATAAGGAAAGATATCAAACCCAATAACCACCCAGAAACTACAAACCGTGTGTATCAATACGTATGGCGACGTAAAGACACGGGAGAATTAGAAACATTATAATTCCAAGAAAATCATAAAAGTGAATAGATTCTTCTAGCGGTAGATGAAAGAGAAGAATGAAAGATATGAAAGTTAGAAGTATAACAAAAATCAGAACGGGATGAAGCATTTTAAAGGATACCTTAAGGTATGAATTAGAGGAGGAAGAGTAAGAGATGTGAGGTATGGAAGTAAGAAAGGGAAGGAGGTGGATTTATAGTGAAATATCCGACAAAGAAATCGAAACAGATTATCGCATTAAATCAAAGGAGATCCTGTTTTCTAAATCATCGAAGAACCAAATCTTATTACATAAGATTTTCTTTAAATCCCTTCAATTCTGGAAATCAATCCTAATCTCGACATCGGTTAAAACAATTCTATATTCACTCATTTCATTCTTTTGTGATAGCTTCACTCGTGCGCTTCACATGACCGAATCATTTTATCCATATCTTCCAATAATGATAAAACTCTATTAATACCTCATATTCGTCATGAAAACATTCCTATTGTTATTTATGACAACCTCTACCAAATTTCGGGACGAAATTTCTTTAACGGGTGGGTACTGTAACGACCCGGATTTTTCCGATCGTTTTACACTTATAAGATTAATATTTACATAAATTAAAACTTACCAACATGATAAGCAATCTAAATTGTTGAGATTTATGATTTTGAAAAGAGTTTTACATAACGTTTAACCATCTAGTTTGACCGATGATATCACGAACTATACAATATATGTTAATTATACGTTTGTGTATATATATGTATATATACATATTTAACATGATTTAAGGATGTTTAAATATCTCATTTTGTATTAATAACAATAAGTTATAAGTATATTTTGAAACTACTAACTTAAGCTTTCAAAACGATAACTATACGTAACGTTATTTGACATAAATACTTACGACCTATAATGTTTATACATATATCGTATATATAATGTATTTAATCACTTTTAAAGACTTAAATACATAAAACAATATAAGTATATTCACAAAAGATAGCTATATTTGAATCCTCATTCCATTTTTCACAAGATTTCTATACGTATATCTAGAGTATATGTACTCGTATCATACCTAGCTTCTATACGTATTTACTATTTGTATATACACATCAAATCACCACCAACCAGCCCTTGTTCATGCCTTATGTACAAGGTAACTACTTTTGTTATTTAGTATGACAATTTCACATGATTAAAAGATCTTTTCACAAAATTACAAATTTATACACCTTTTACACCACCATAAATACATGCATCCATTTTCAATTTTTGGAACATCATTTCTCTAGCTAAACACACACACTTACTAGCCTCATTTCTCTCTAAGAACTCCAGCAAAAATCCTCTCAAGAATCACCTTAAACACCACCATAAAAAGATCAACAAAAACACTACAAAAATACAACTTTCAATTCAAGTTTATGTCTTAAGTTGCTTCCAATCTTTCATCCAATTTCATCACTCTTTTGGTTCTAGGTTTTTACTCCTCTTTTACAGCAATCTTGTCCAAGTAACTTGAGGTAGTAACTTTGTTCATAACCTTATTCGATTCATATATATATAGCTATCTTATTGTATGGTATACAATTTTAACAAAAAAAACATAGTTTGAATGATTTCAAACTTGTTTGAAAACTAAATAGATCCTTCTAACTTAACTTTTAAAATACTTCAAGACCTGTAATATAACTTAAATATATGCTAATTTAACAAGGTATAACTTGGTTTTTCAAAGAATACCTTAAAAAAACTGTTTTTATGACGTCGGAGTGCAACCGGGGGCTGTTTTGGGTTGGATAATTAAAAACCATCTTGAACTTTGAATTGGAGGTTTATATTCTGGAAAAATGATATTTCTTATGAATATGTTAACACATAAAAATTTCATGATTTAATTCATAGTATAAGTATTTTTAGAAAAATGGTCATTAAATGATGTTTTTGTAACAAAAATGATTAACTTCATAAGTTTCACCAAAATTTGACCTATGACCTATGATTTCGAATACAAACTAAGGTATTTACAGTTCATATTCTTAAAGAGGGACTCGATCCAAGGAAGTGGAAAGTTGAATCAACGAAAACGGAGTTGTAACGAAGAAATTATGACCAAAACAAAATCGGATATCCAAGACTAGTTTAGCCACGAAAATAATTGGAGAAAATTAAATAAATCACATCTTCCTAAAGTAACATGATATTTTATACATATGTACTCATAATTTAATTTTATATGGTTCAGGATCACCCGTAAACAATACGAGAAGATTAATCATAAGATCCCATGATTGTACGCAACACGTCATTTGACAACACCGGTACATTATGTACGCAACACGTCATTTGACAACACCGGTACCATGGGTCAAGATTAATCTCGACCAATACATATACGATGGGGGTTTTATTTATTTCATTGGGGGTTTATTAAACAACTAAATATGAACCATTAAAATTGAATTACTAACATCGGACTGCTAACTACGGACTAAGGAATTATTAAAAGTATTAAAAGTATTATAAGTATATATATGTGACGATTGTTTAAAAAGAAAAGGTATTGATATATTATATATGGATAGGTTCGTGATATCAATCGGAGACCAAGTCGAAATTACATATCTTCAAGACAAAAGTGAGTATATAGTCCCACTTTTAAACTCTAAATATTTCGGGATGAGAATACATGTATTTTATGTTTTACGCTATGGACACAAGTAACTGAAAAATATATTCTACGTTGAGTTGTACCACTGGCATACTTCCCTGTAGCTTGGTAACTAATATTTACAGCGGTATTGTAAACGCGAATCCTGTTGATAGATCTATCGGGCCTGACAACCCCAACCGGACTGGACGACTAGTATTCAACGGTTGCACAGTACTTCGTTTCGTGACTACACCTTGGTACGGTGTAGTAAGATTTCATAATAAAGGGAATATGCGACGTGATTAAATGTTAAGTATGGTTACCAAGTGCTCAACCACTTAGAATATTTTTATTAAAATGTTTATATATGAAATCTTGTGTTCCATTGTTATAACGCTGCTAGCATCAAACCTATATATCTCACCAACTTTATGTTGACGTTTTAAAGCATGTTATTCTCAGGTATGAATTAAGTCTTCCGCTGTGCATTAGCTCATGTTAAGGATACTACTTGGGACCTTTTAAGCCATGATACAAAGACGTTGCATTCGAGTCATTGGAGTTCAATAGAGAATATAAATAAGTAAATGACAGATTAGGTCATTTGGATATTATGAAATGTTAGACGAAAATGTCAAATATTGATGTAATGATAGTTTGCCTTTTAAGAATAAATGCAACGTTTGTAAAATGTATCATATAGAGGTCAAGTACCTCGCAATGTTATCATATGTTATTGTATTCGTCCCTATGGATTGGGTCGGGTCGTCTCAAATAATAATAATAATAATAATAATAATAATAATAATAATAATAATAATAATAATAATAATAATAATAATAATAATAATAATACTCATATCAATTCTTTTAAAAAAAAATAATAATAATATTTAATAATTCTATTAATGGTCATACTAATGATAGTTTTATTATTAAGTCTTATAATAATAATTATACTAATAATATTAGGTATATATTACTACCTTTCATGCAATGAAGCCTAAAAAGAATAATGTCAATCCAGGGATTCGAACCCGCAACCACTCGGTTCACCCCCACAAGCCTAACCGTCTGATCTATAGTTGTTTTTATGATATAAACGAAACCCAATTACATTTAACCTATTCCTTTCGACCCAACAAGTCATAACCTCCTTCGGCCCAACTCATTTGCAGTCTACTAATTCGAAAGCCCATCCAAAATACAATCAAGGTCTCACGATCCATTATCCAGATAGATTCACGGCCCAAGTACTAGATCAAAATTCGTGACCTAGGGTAATAGCAGTACTCCGTAATTTTATACTTGTTTTTGAGTGGGGTTCTAAAAAGAAGACATATATTTTTTTTAAAGTAGATACAAACGTGTTATCCCAACTACTTCACCCAATTTGTCGGTCAATGATCCTTATTCTATGTATCCACTTGACAACTTTAATAAAATTCACCCCTTTTATCTCGTTATAATACTCGACATATGACAGAACGAAATTTATAGCAAGGATTACGGTGTATGTTTGCACCTGTAGAAACAGAAGAAAGGATATAGGTGTTGGTTGGTTTGGTTCGAAGAGGAGACAGGAAAACAAAAAAAAATTATGCATAACAACAGTTATTTGTAGTGTTTTTAGGATGCGTTTTGAAGGGTGTTGGGTGTTCATAATTAGGAATGAAAAAGAAGGAAAAGGGTGTCGAATGGGTGGTGTGATGGGTTTGTTTCGAGATACTATAAAAGTTGATAAGATGGCAGTTTGTGGTGGTGATTTGTAGGTGATGGAAAGTGGTTGTTTTGACTATAAAACAGTCGACCTTTTAGGTGGCTTCAGGCAAGGTTTGTCCGGACAAAAACAGGAACCAACGTGTAGTAATAGTAGTACCATGATCTACTAAGGTGATTAAATAGTGGTGACGAAATGGGTTTGGTTTGGTGAGGCTTTGATGATAGTAGAGGTCGAGTGTGGTGGTGGTTTCTACATGATAACAGCAGCGACACAGGAACTAAACGTGTAGAAGCAGTAGCAGGTCTTCAATGGAATTTTATGTGGTGATTGAGGTGGTTTTTCGATTAAATAGAATATAAACAAAAGGATAACAGTGGCGTAGCAGTGAGGGGTTATGTTGGTGATTGAAGGTTTTTGTTGTTGATTCTTGAACTGAAAACAAAAAGTGGGTTTTGGGTTGATGTTTGCAGCCGAAATGAAGAAGGAGAACATGGTGGTTGTTTGTGAGATGTTTACAATGGGGACCGAAAATAGAGAGATAGAAAACAAAATATAGAAGTTGAAGGGTGTGTGCTTGTTCGAACATGTAGTAGTTATCGATTGGTTGGTGATGTTGGCATCTCGTATTACGATGGAAGATGGAAACTTGCAGAGATGAGAAGGTAACGAAAGAGTTAGGTGAATAAAGTTTGTGAGGTGTGGTGTTGGTGATGATTCTCTGGTTACTTCATTCATTGTATGTATATATATATATATATATATATAACTTAAATTGTGGGAAAGAGTATTCTCTTATTAAATCATATTGTGTCAAGTAGCAATCAATCCTAACTAATTCCACGGATGAAAAGATAAATGGGTATCACAATTAATTCAATTAATAACAGTATTTAACAATCACTCAACCATATGCATGTGAATGTGAATTGTCTATATGTACAGATATTAATTTAAAAGCTAGTAACAATTAATACAGTGGCATCCCACTAATATTTATCAACATAAAAAAAAAATGTGTGCTATCTTATTTCATTCTGTCCACATAACATTTAGGATAATATTTCGTACTCCATTGTTAATCAGTGGCGGATAAGAGTCTTCCGAAAAAAAAAATCCTAAATATATCTTTAATAAACCTAAAATTTATAGAACTCATTTACGTGTCACCGTTTATTTTAAAATCACACAATTTTGAATTTAACTTGTTTAATATCCATTGAATGACAATTGAGTGTTACCGTCGTTTACAATATAGATTCGAAATCACAAAATATATGTTTAATACACTTTATTTATATATATATATATATATATATATATATATATATATATATATATATATATATATATATATATATTTAAATAATAATTATTATATATTATTTCAATTTACATAATTAATTATAATATATTTCAAATTATTATTTATATATAGTTAAATATATACGTACCTATTTACAAGTAATTGTTCGTGAATCGTCTTGAACAGTCGAGGGTCAAATGAATATATGAAACAGTTCAAAAATTTTAAGATTCAACCTATCAGACTTAGCTTATCGTGTCGAAAATATTACATCGTATCGAGAGTTTGGTTTAAAATTAGCCGAAATTTTCCGGGTCGTGACAGAATCCTCGTCACTGGAGTCATCATAGGATGAGTCGTCGGATGATGAGTCGTCGGAATCATCTGGGGGTGGCTGCACGGGTGGCTCTGCTCAGCCGGATATCATCAGTCGGTATCTGAAAGGCGGGATCGACACGAGTCGTCCATCAGGAAGGTGTCGGCACCAATGGTTATGCTCATTACGGAACGGACCTTCCCCAAGTTCCGCGGGAATCACAGCACCACCGGAATGGTGCTGTAGCTCCGAGGGTCCTGGGGCAAGTGGAGCTGGAATCTCCTGTAGGTCCTCGGCTCCGTCAGAGGTGACCACTGGGTCGGGTACGTGGCTACTGGCTCGAGAGGATGAAGCGCCAGAGTTACTGGAGGGTGTCGACGATGGGATCTGAGAATCGGCAACAATGGCAGGCGAGGTGGCGGAGGAGTCTGAGTCGCTCTCCAAAATGATAACAGGTGGAATATCCGACATCTGAACAAGGAAAAATAACTTTTTCCATGTCAGTAAGTCATAAAGCAAGCACGTATAAGGCAAAGTAACTACGACAGTCTAGATCATCTATAGCAGTAAGTAGCATGGCAATAACGACAAGTATCATGCAATCGAAAGCAGATAGTAGCATGCAGTAGTGAAATCATGTAGTAGCATACGGCATATAGCAGTAAAAGTAAGCAGCGGCATGCAGCAAGTTCCACAGAAACAAGTAAACTAGCAAGTTGTAGATTAGTCCTATTAGTGAATCCTACTCGGGTCGGTCTTAGACTCACTAATGCAACCTAATTCCCTACAACCAATGCTCTGATACCAAATGTGATGCCCCGTACAAAACCATCGTGTACGAATCATCAACAACAGGATCATTACAAGGTCAAATACTATATGCTATTTCAAAATAAGTTTGCATTCATAATAAAAGGTGACGTTTTAACCAACGTCAAATGTTTAACATCCGAAAGTATGCTTCTACGAGTAGCAAGAAAAAATGATAGTACGTGACCCATAGGTCGTTACAAATACATTGTTTGAATGCAAATTAAACTTTTCATGCGGTGACATCTCTAACAAGCGCAGCGGGAGTCTACAAAGTATGACTAGTACAGCGGAAGCAAGCAAACCTTAAGCACCTGAGCAAAACATGCTTAAAAACGTCAACACAAAGGTTGGTGAGCTATAATTTAAGTATAACAGTAATGTAAGGTATGCCACGAGATTTCAGTGCTTCAAACAGCGTTTCAAAACAGTATGAAAAGTATATGTATAACCGTGGGCACTTGGTAACTAACTTAACGTAAATAACACCCCCTAAAAGTACACTTGGCGAGTGCGTAAGTTTATGAAGTATTAAACACCCGTTAAATGCTAGCGCTACTAGCCCGGGTGGGGATGTCAAACTCTATGGATCCATATCTAAGATTCGCGTTCACCGGTTCAAAGACCAATGACTAAACGTTACCGAGCTAAGGGGAAAGTTTATGTCGTTGTATAACCCACACATATATAAAGTTTAAGTACTCGTGCCTAGTATGTAAAACGTAAAATGCGCATGTATTCTCAGTCCCAAAATAGTTAAAGTAAAAAGGGATGCTATAACTCACAGTGGAAAGTAGTAAAAGTCGATACGCGGGAATAGTAAGCAAGTGGTTGGTCTGGAAGGTCCTCAACCTAAGTCAAAAGTTACTAAGTCAGTAAATCGTTCTCAAAGGTTTAAAAGTATGTAAATTAGGTCTTAAGTACCATCATCATTCATCATTAAACAAAAAAGTGTAAAGTAAGTTTTAAGTCAAGACTAGGGTTTGAAACAAGGGCTGACTTTGTTCAGTAGCCACGACCTCTATACAAACTGAAATGAGGTGAGACCAGTGGCCATGGCTCCGTATATGAGTCCCCTGGAGTCTGACCAATTTCCAGAACCAAACTCGTCTTCCTTTAACCGTGGTGACGGTTTAAGTGCGAGTAGGTCAGAAATTTCAGCACAACGTTAATAGGGTGTAGCGACTTTCGGGAGGCCATAGATCCTAAACCGTAACTCGGATTAAGATGAGGTCTAAACGGAAAATCATCTACTCGAACCGAACTAACTGAAAATAAACTTTACAGTAGCTCAGGTAGTCTGATAAGTTCCATAAACAGTAAGTAAAAGTGTTCCGGTGGGTTCTTGGTGCTTGATGCTCATCACGGTTCTCATCCTTGATGCGTATCGCTTCAAGTGTACAACTCGTTGATGGGTTTGAATCATCTTAAACAAGGTTTGACCATCATAACACTAGTGTAAGTCTAAGATAAGTAGCACAACTCATTTAAGTGTTGTATGTAGTTTGATGAACCAAAGTTACATCAAGATCTTAGATCCGACACATACATGAGTTACAAAAGTAATATTAAGCTACAAACTTGAAAGTAAACTAAATAATCAAGATCATAAGTTGTAGAACTTAGATCTTAGCTAGATCTTAAAGATCCTAGACTAGAAAGTCTAGATCTAGTGTTCTTAAGTTAGATCCTAAGTTACAAAACTTGGATCTACACTTTAATGAAACCATAAGTTATGAAACTTAGATTTTCAACTAGTAAAATGTATGTAAGCTTGTAAACTCTTATTTACAACAAAATTAGAAGACCATAAGTTATATAAACTTAGATCCAACATAAGTATATGAAGTTATAACTAGAAAGTTATACTTCCATGTTCTTGAACTTATAAAGTTAACTTTTAGTTTCAAGAAATATGAGATCAAGATTAACTAGTAATACCTGACCAAATTTACAACATCACAACTTTAAAGTGCTTACAAAAGAAAGAAACAAACTAAATTTACAAGTAAAAGTTCATGGTTGTTCATACTTAGAAAGATTCAAGCCAAGGCTTTGATCTTTAAGAAAGTAAACCTTAAGTTTACAAACATGAACACAAGTATGATTATAAACTCATGAACCTTTCTTTTAACAAGTTTTATGGAGGAATCAAACTATAAACTTGATCCTCTTTGATTCTTGTATGTTCTTGTATAAACAAGATAATATGAAGAATAAACTAGAAAGTTTGATTCTTATAACTAGTAAGTAAACAACAACATCAAAAGAACAAGTAAGAAAACAAGCAAATGATGATGATATTTGATGATATATTTCGGTTTTAAAGAGAAAAAGGAAGGAGAAATAAAGTTTGTAACTTACAAAGTTTGAGAGAATAAAAAAAGATGAGAGAAAATTGAGAGAAAGTGTAAGTATGTGTGTGTGAAGAAATGAGGAAGTAATACTTGTAAATAAGTAACAAAATAATTTGAAACTGGAACTCCTCCCTCCTAGTCAAAGTGGACGGTTTTCATGGCCAAGAGAGGAAGGAATCAAATGCACTTTCAACATGGGAGAATGGTGTATGCTTATAATGGTATTAAAGTTAAATGGTGTTGAAAAGATGTGTAAGTATACATGTAACTAGTCCTTACATAACACTAACTAAACTAGTTTTGTCTTAATGAGTTACTAGTAACAAAATGGGCTCCTAATTAATCCATTAAGAGAAGTAGGGTGGGCTTCCAAGTCCATGTACATTTATAAAGCCCAAGTATGTAAGTATGTAACAAATAAATAAACAAAGCCCATGTAATTAACTAGTAACATTAGTTAATTAAAAATTATCAATATTAATTAATCATGAATGTAAATATTATTTGAAAATATTATTCGTGAAAAGTACGTGTGTCACAAAGACAAGTCGGGCCATGAAAAGTTAAATACGGTAACAAGTAACAAGTAACACGTATAAGAACACGTTTATTAAAACGCAAGCATTAATAATGAATTATTAATAAATAAACGTTGAAAAATCCAGGGTCATTACACAAACTATATCAGACTGTATCAAAATTTAAAGCTTTTGCTATTATATGGGTGCTATACCAACTTTGAAAATTAAAAAATATCTTGAAGCGGCCTTGTTCCATTGTTATTCGGACATTGTAAATTCATCCATTACTTGTTCCCTGCTTCAATAAATTGCTAATCCATCCACCTTCTCCCCTGCTCATTAAAGGTGATTAGAAAATTAAGCTCCTCAACATCCTACACTATATTTATAACAACACTCCGTTCATTTATACAAATAAATAACATAATAATAGTAACTCTTTATCAAAAGTTTTCATAAAACAGTATTAAAAAAACATTACACTCATCCACCAATTCCATGGGTTGATTACTGTTCTTAAGGTTGAGATCAGACCGGAGTTGGAGCATCTGTTGACTTCAAAGTCCTGAACAAAATTGAAAAAATAATTAATGGCATATTCCATATTGTATAATATTAATATTACTAAGAAGTCAATATATGGTTAAACAATGGTTTATCATGTCCATGATTAAGTGTTTAATTAATGGCATGAAAATCACCTGCTTGGAAGAGCTGCAACAGAGTTCTCCAAACCACTAAACATATCACCACCTGCTACTGGTTGTTTCCCAATACGTGCATATGGTGGCAACATGCCAACCATATTTCTTGTCAAGTACTATATCTACCAAAAGATCAGCAGCATACAACTCGAATTCATACAGGAAATCTTTTCCTCTTTTTTGCGGAGTGGCTAGATGTTGCACAACAGGTATCGATCACTATTTACGTCTTGCAAAACAATTCTTAAAAGTTGAACCTTTTGTTGATCCAACTACTATTGCATCATTAATGACAAGACATATCAAAAGGAAACCTCGATTCCAACTTTAAACAAAAAAGATGGATCATCTAGCATTCGGTTTTGAAATATTGCAAAGTTTTTAGTCAAGAAACCCATCACCCAACCTGTTTTCTGTATATTGAATTGCCAATATCTTCACCTTGCTCATAGTAGTTTCACCAGATTGAGTTACATGAATACTAAAGTTTGAATTTTGTTTCATATCAGATTAGAGGTTTATTTTAAAAAAAACATCCGTGCATGATTTTTAAACCCAAAATTGAAATCGAAACTGCAAAACATTCAAACCGAATTAGTGAATCGGAAACCCTAACAAAATCAATTTAGTATGACGAATAAATAAGAAACATCAAATCGTACCTAGAGAGGTGGTGTTATCGAACTGCATCTGATTTGGAGTTCCCTAATTTTAATCTGGGATTAGATTTTGAGCCCCTACTGTTATGCGTATGATTGAAGATGAGTGGATTAGGGTTTTGTTTTTTCTAGTGTCGTGAATGAATGAATGTTCATTAACCCTTCTTTGTTAATTTACTCCCGTGTATTTTAGAATTAAAGGGTATTTTGGATATAGAGTGTATCTAAAGTGATTTATTAGCTAATATTTTTAGTAGATGATTAAGGACCGTTGGATTAAAGGGTAGTATTACGTAATTTTCTAATTTAATGGTAATTAAGGGAGTTTTAAAAATATTTATTAGCTAATCAAGACTCTCTTTAAATGTATATAGAGATAAAGATATAGGTTTAAATAGCGCAGCTTAGAAGCCCTTAATTGGATATCTATTATGATATGCAATTATGCACAACTTTGCATAGATATGACACAATTTCTCACTTCTGCTGCAATATGATCGGAAAAAATTATAAATACAACTGAACTTTAATGGATATACACTACATATACGACAGTGCATGAATCTTAGTTAACCTTTGAAGATGTAATCAACAAACAAAAGACTTTTAGCTACAGTCGAACTTAAAAGACGTTAACTTCGTTCTATGATATTTCACAATAACGATATGGATTGTTATAGAACCTTAAACTTACACCCTTGGTTTAATATAAACCTTGCATTTCTATTTATTTTCAAGGTAACATAAACCTTGTAAGGGATATTCGATAACATTAATCAACAAGTAGCTTAAAGTTACAAATCATTGTGGAAAGGCCTCGATAATCCATTCAAGTGCAGGGATCTTGATAATATTGTGACGGAAAAAGCCTCCTTCGGCAAGTAACTTATTCCATTCATTCTCCGTTCGTTCTCTTCCAGTAGAGAAATGTGAAAACATTACAAGATCAAAAGTAATACGAGTATCATCGAAAAGATCATCCCCATTGGGACGTTGGACGATCTCCACAATAACAAGTTTTCCGAATTCTTTAGACAAAGCTTTTCGACAGTTTCTAAGTATCTTAATACAATCATCATCGCTCCAGTCGTGCAAAAGACAGAGAGTTGTAAAAGGTAGTATCATTATTATCATTATTACTATAACAACATTCTTTATAGTACACACAAAAAAGTTCTAAAGTTTTCATGTTCGGGTTATTCGGGAGGGCGAGTAATCCAACCTCGTACTAAACTGTACGCATATGTAACACCCTAGGCAATCCCACATCGCCCACGGACATGAGTGATCATGGGATTATAAGATAATACTCACGCTTAAATGACACAACGCGTTTTGGGACCACAGGCAGAGCGGGTGTGCGAGTACGTTGTAGTTAAGCGTACTCGGGCGAGAGCACTACTAGGATGGGTGACCTCCTGGGAAAGTGTTTCTCGTGTGTGGTCGCCAAGAAAAAGCCGTGCGCCTGCGGGCAAAGCAGACAACATTGTGGTCATGTTAAACTGGGGTGTTACAGTATGGTATCAGAGCCACTCATGTGCCGTTGGGGGTGGTGGGGCAAATCTCATCGAGGACAATGAGTCCCTAAGGGGGGTGAGTTGTAACACCCTAGGCAAATCTCACATCGCCCACGAACATGAGTGATCATGGGATTATAAGGTAATACTCACGCTTAAATGACACAACGCGTTTTGGGACCACAGGCAGAGCGGGTGTGCGAGTACGTTGTGGTTAAGCGTGTTCGGGCCAGAGCACTACTAGGATGGGTGACCTCCTGGGAAAGTGATTCTCGTTGTGATTGCCAAGAAAAAGCTGTGCGCCTGCGGGCAAAGCGGACAATATTGTGGTCATGTTAAGCTGGCACAACATCCCATCATGATTACTCCCTGACTATTTCCAACCCTTCCCTGACCACCATAAGATTCAAACCTAAGACCTCTAGCAAGGATTTTAGGCCCCATCCACTGTGCTACCTTAGGATGGTTTAAAAGTTATAAGTTTTTCCCTATTCGAGTTACCCGGGAGAACGAGTAATCCAACATCATACTCTAATGTACGCAACCCAGCAATATTACTCCCCGGCTATTTACCTCTTACAGAACACAAAAGGAATCATAATCATAAATTCATCATAATAAGTTATTAACATGGAAATTAATTAACCTTCATGAATATTGTTTCCGCAGGAGGAATAGATTTAAACATGTCCCCAACAACATGCGTTACCCCGTCACATCGGTGCAGTAGAAATAACATGAGGCAAATCAAAGTTGATCCCTCGGAGATGAGGATATGCCTTCACAATCTCTGATATCACCACCCCAATTCCACCCCCAACATCCACTACGATTCCTGTTGACGCAAGAAATCCGTTCCTATATGCTTTAATTACAGCATTTGTGGTAATCTATGCAGTACACGCCAGGCCATCGTTAAAAGTCTTGTTGAATTTTGAATTATGTGAACAAAATTCAAACAACTCTTCTCCATGTGTTATTTTAAAAGCCGTACCACCTTCTTTAATGCATTGACTTAGTACTTGTAGATGTGAGGACAAATTTGGATCCGTTGGCAACATTACAATTGGTGCCAAGGTCCTGGTGTTATCACATAACAACCAGATAGAGCAATGGTTAAGCGTGTACATAGTTTTTGCATCCACACCTTCATTTTCTTCTGCTTGGGATATTTCATCGAACACCTTTTTGTGGACCAAGAACGTCATGAGTCGTTTAAGCCCATCAATGTTAATTGATGAAGAGTCAATAGCATCAGCGATTTCTGACAATGTGGTAGGCCGGCCGTGACTTTTTATTATATCAGCAATTCGCAGTTCCACACAACATCTGAGGGCCATACCATCAAAAACTCCATATAGGTACCGCAATATTTGTGTTTGGCCTGTTAGTGCTGCATCAACCTCAATTTCATTTTGAGTGTTCATGGCTACAGAAACACTTGTGCTTTTCAATGAGTTTATGGAATAAAAACTTAAGACACATATTTATGTACAAGAAATGGGATCTAGTACAAGATAAGCTGATCGAAAAGACCTATCCTCCTAACTCTTATCTAAAGAATGTGACAACGAGTGACATGTTTCTCCTTAAAAAGAAATTATCAAATTCAAATTGGTTAAGTATCAGTAAGACAATAAGTAGGCAAATTGAACACTACATCAGTTAGATATTAAGGTGTTTTTATCTGAAGGTCTGCGAACCACGTTTGTAAAAAAGATGTGATCTGAAAATTTGCATGCTAAACATTAAGGACTATTTGTTTTTATGTCTGCGCCCCCGCAAACATAAGGGACTTACGTCTGCAGAGTGAAAAACAAAAAACACCTAAATTATTGGTGGGTATGGTTTGGTTATCAATTTCTTGCGAGAATGTGAGGTATTTTGTTCTTGATTTTACCTGATTCTTATCTACAAAAACAGTAACATAAAGTTGTGTTTGATGCAATTACCTAAATTTAACCCAAACTTAAAGATCACGTAATGTATTTAATCATCAAGAAAACATGCGCACTATGAAATATAAGAAACTACCATTAAAACGAAGAATACTAGTAGTCATCATCAGACTCGTTTCCATCACTGTATTGATCATATATCTGATATTCTCCATCGCTGTTTTCATCATCTTGGCTGCCTCCACCGTACGGAAAGCTACCAAACAGATCTTGTAAGTAGTTCTTTGATATATTATTCTCTTCGTTTATAGCTTTGCAGTGTATAGGAAATCTCAAACAAATAATAATTAGTAAAATTAATGTAAATAGACATCGGGTCAAATTCTAGCATTCTTTCTCAAATGAGAAAGCAAAAATTATTTATAGAAACTAAAACATGAACATAAAGTTGATTACCTTCTTGGGGGTAACCCAACTTTTTTTTTTCAACAACACACACACACACCACACCCTTTATATCCCAACTTTTATGTTCATGTTCATTAATAAAAAAAAAAAAAGAACCCTCGAACTTTCTTAAGTTTTAATTCAGGGTTCTCATGGTCAAAGTTATGGGTATGTGGGCATCATGAACCAAATGACATTTTTAGTATTGAGGGATTTTACAAGAGTAAATTATTACTCCGACAGCAACTGCAATACAGTAGTTTACCTTTTTATTAGAAATGTAACTGATATAATATAAAGGATACAAGATGGTTCTGGAAGCAAATCAGTCCCGTCACCAGTCTAGAAACAGACATGAGGAATAAGTATATTAGAAGAAAATTTGAAAATAACATAACTTCTGTATTCTGGATAACATTTATATGAATATGTGATATTATCAATTACATGACACAAAAAGCTTTCAAATTTACCAAATTTCTTGTTTCGAATAGTCATTTATTAGCTTTTTTTACCTAAATATAAAGGTCCCTTGTCCATTAGAATTTAAAATTTAAGTATTTGAGTTTTTTTTTTTTTTAGTTATAAAAAGTCAATTGTCCAGTGTTAAGATATTTCGAAAGGTAAATAGGAGGAAAAAATTTGTAGGTGGTAAAAACCATTATAACCCTTATTGGTAAAGTTAGATACTTTTTGGTCAATTAAATAAACATTGTATGATTGTATAACCTGAAAAAATTAGGCACAAGTAACATTTACCATGTCGAATCCCTCAGATGCATCGAAATCATTGCCTAAATTCTCATCCTCCATATCATCATCATCATCTTCTTCTTCTTCTTCTTCTTCTTCTTCTTCTTCTACATCATCATCATCAACACCATCATCATCTTCATCGTTGCTCATTTCCTTCTCTTCAATATGTCCCTCCACTGCATAGTTACATGCAATCATGATGAAACCGATAAAATAAACATGCATCTTTTAGTGCAATAAAAAGTTGTAGAATAGAATAAAGTTGAGCGTAATTCTGCACCTTTGTTGGATTGTTGACGTTTGTCTTCATTAACTGTCTGCTCTTTAAACACTGTTCTGGTTCTTTTTGATTTTTCAAGACGTGAAGTTTTTGATTTTAATAAGGATTCTGCATCTGAGTTTGGATATACCGAAAGGAACCTCACAGCGACACATAATAAAAAAATATCGTATATGTGTGGAGGGAACCAGCCCGTTGCTAACTGCAAAGTAAAGGATTTCACAAATAGATGTGCAAATAAATTAATTAATGTAAAATCGAAGTAAACAACTGAAGAAAGTATCCCACAACAACAATTGTGACTCTGTTTACAGATATGGATTGCAGTTTCGACCCATTCACATATAAAGAAACGGGTCAGATGGGTCAAGATTTTCCAAAAATCAAATTTTAGCGAAGTAAGCTTCATGAATCATTTAATCAAAAATCAGGATTACAAATAAGTTTATATAACTTGTGTAATCATATTTGATACTAACTGGAGTATTATATAGCTTACAGTGCAGGTCATTTGTGTTGAAGGCTTTTTAATCTCTTGTTGAATGTAATCATCATCAAGTTCAAAAAGCTGAAGGGAAACTTGACATTTATACGGGAAAACTTTGAACGCACATAGATCCTTCCAGTTATTCTTCAACCTAAGGGTACAAAAACAATTTTAAACTCCTTTCAAAGATTTGAATTCTATTTCTTTTTTATTTTTTAATGTACAAAATATGCGTATAGAGAAGAATTAAATCAAATGATATTTTAGTAATTTGTTACCCGGATGCAATGCCAGAAAGACAATAGCTTCGTAAGGATTCTGGTACTCTGAAGTCGATCCTCTGATATCTATTGGTAATATACTCCAATTACTAAGCAAATAAATACAGTAGATATACAATATATACAAAATGGGCCAGATATATAGACTGTAAAAGTAGAAAATTTAGCAACTCAAATATTCATTAAAAAAATAGCTAAAATGAAATTAATGGATCAAATATTGCCCAAGACGTACTCAAATTTTTTCCCCTTAAAATTTATCTAATTATTCTAATAAATGGATTTTGTGAACAAAACTCTGAAGTATAAATAATCACACAAAATATGGATAATTGTGTTGGAAGGTTGACCCGGCCATTTGGAAAGGTATAAATTACCTATATTAACCCATAACACCCCGTCCAACTTGCTTGTATTGCCAATCCGACAACCCACAATGGAAAAGTATACAGTTTTACACGAAACAACAAACGTTCTAGTATATAGTCAAAAAAAATCCTCACATGCGAGACTCTGGATCTTTGCGTGGATCATATCCTTTTTTGATCCAAAACCTTTGAAAGGGTCCATTTGAAAAATAATACGCTACCCTGAAAAGAAGCCTGTAAACAAGGTTATATTAATTACGAAACATCCATATAAAGAAAGTTAATATTTTATATTATAATCTCACAAGGCCATAATTGTCAACATTAATAGTCTTATAAAATTCAAAACAAAAAAATACTGTTCTAATCTGACATTAAAAGATAGTACATAGTACATTAAAAGACACTTGGCCCATATATTTATGTAAGGAAGTTTATAAACATACCTCCTTATATAGTTATCGACAAGTTTAAGACCTTTATCAGACAAATGTTCAGATAAAGATTCTTTAATCCATACGGGACGCTCATCAAACATTTCATATACAGCCATTTGACATTTCCATTCATCGGTTCCTATTTGTATGTATTTCTCCCAATCTACTTTCTTAGGAACATGTATGAATGTTAAGGCAACAAATATCATAATACTCGAAACACGTAATTAAATAGGTTGTGAATATGCACATAAAAAAGTTTCAAAAAGTAAGGATATTATCTTTAGTATTGAAGTCAATTGCAAGGCTTGGTTCTATGTCCTTCTGTATTTACACATAAAAATATTACAATAAAAAAATCATAGGAGGTATACCTATACCTATACCTATTAATAATATAAAGTATAAACATAAAAAATGAAAAAAAAAAAAAACTGATTGATCATACCTCCCAATGGTTTTTCACAATCCCCTCTTGTTTCTTTTTCAGGCTGATATACATCGATGGTTTCAATCTGAAACCATAAACTCACATTATTTAATCAGAGCATGATGATAAAATTCAACAGAAATAAATACACGGTCTTTAAACTTATTGATATCAAATAGGAAACAATAACAAAGCCAAATCACATCAAATTGATTAACAAAATAATTTAATAATAATCTTACACAACATTCTCGGGTATGTTCTTAATTGAAAAAAGAGGTGGCAATAAAATCATCAAATCCTCTTGATCTGCATCAATAAGGCCACGTTTTTCTGCAGAATTGTAAAAACGTAAAATATATATACATAACGTTAATATACCCATACCTAAATTCATTAAATCTTGATTAATTAAAGAATAACATTGGCCCGCACACACAAAAACATAGAAGGATTAGGGCCGCACCAAAGTGAGGTTCCACGTCAGCCCAGTTTCTCTTCTTTTTCCGTGCAACATCAGCATGAACAGCAAGAACATGTTGATAGTCTACCATTCCTGTATTATTCGAACACACAAGAATATATAATAGTAGAGATAGCAAAATTGGTGGACCAGACAGATTACTTACGTTAAACTTCAAAGTGGGTTCAGGTGAAAACAAGGAACGTTTATATTGGTTGACCCAATTTAGTGTTTGCCCATTTGTATATAAATCTTTAATATTTAACTACTGTGTTAGATATTATGACAAAACTATATCATCATAAACGTCCTATGCACTCAAAATATTCTTTGGACGACTTTTGGCCTGATTCAACTATTTTTTTTATTTGGCGGGTTCGACCCGTTAGGAAGAAAGATAACCCAAACTAGCCTATTATACGTAAAAGGATTGAAATTCGCAATCATTTACTTGAATGAAAGAATCATATAGGTTAGAAAATTTCTAACCTTTAAAATTATACGCTTCCGATACATGACTAACAATATCGGCACAAATCTCAACTTCAGATCCTTCAGACGTTTGTGTCTGGTCATGATCTACATTAGTATTATTAAGTTTTGATATTTTCAACAAAAACTGATTACAATTAGAACGCTCCCCAAAAGCAGGATGTGAGTACGGATCTTCAGGGCGAAAGTGAAGTTCTAAATTGTTTGTTGGCGACTGTCTAGCCTACAACATAATGACTAAAATTAGTCCAATTAATTATGATATTATGATACTATATCATAAGCAGATTAATTTGATGCATGAATATTTGGTTGTGGTAAACTAGTAATCGAGAATACCTTGGCAATACCTTCGGGCCCACCAAGAGTCATCAAGGCACGTTCCGTAGATGAAGGATAACCAGGATAGTTAACTGCAAAGACCTTTTTGCTTGGTAAAATACCTGAAATCGACCCATCTTTAATCACTCCCATTGGTCTTGTTATAACTGCAAGAATTAGTAATGAACTCAAGTCATTGTTACGGGAAGGAAAAAATTACTGCGCCTAATGCCTACAATCAGTAACAAGCCTAAAAAATGAATTTGTTTGTGTTAACTGGAGTACTTACTATATGATTACATACATCAGTAATAGAAAGCAGCAAGGGTATCAGTATATCACTATTAGTAAATAAATGTAAACAACACGGCACATCGATACGACATTCCTAACGGAAGTAAGTTAATTCTATACGTGGCTTTGAAGATGTGTTTTAGAATTGCTTTTTTAAAGTGCTTATCTTCTTATGAAAAATTAACAGGTACTATTTCATTTCAAAAAGGCAAGTAACAACTTTTCAAGAGAGTGTTCAACAATTACTTATCTGCCGTAAATTAACAAAAAATAACAATAATAATAATTTATTAGCAAAGACGTTTATATAAGAAGTCCCAAACCCACTTAACTCAACTGGAATATGTATATCCTGCTGCACTTGAATTCAATATGTACACATTAACTGTTTGATACAAATATGAGCAAAAAAAAAAAAAAAAAAAACCTAATACACATAAGAAAATAATGAATACGGAGTATACAAAACGAATTAAGATAGCATACTTAATTTGAATTTCAACTTTTATGTACATATCCAAACTTTAAGTAAAAGATAATTACTTTTCACATCAGACTCGTTGTGCATCAGGCATATTATACCATAAGTTAATTTTTAACATTTATTTTGCAAACCCTAATTTAATTAAGTAAAAGGGTTACCTGAATTAAACTAAAGATAAATGTTGAGACTGGAAACTTTAGGTTGAAGATGAAGAACAAGTACCCATTTCAATAGATGGCTTCTATTTAACTTCGTAAATTGATTATTGCCAGTTGGGAAGAAAGAATTCAAGAAACAAAACGAAACGACATGATCGATCGTAATCATAGGAGGACAAAATGTTTTTTAAGCCCACACTGTAATAAGGCTTATTAATTTATCCTTTTGTTGAGTAGTTGGCTTTTGGGCCTGGGACAAATCCAATTACACAAAAATGTAAACAATAAAATTTAGTGGGCCACTAGAAGCAGGAACCCCTTATTGGGTCCGGCTCTGGTAAGTAAGGGGACTGGGGGAGATAAAGGGGTTTATCACCAAAAAGTCTAAAAAAAATTTCACCCCTTGCATTGCATTGGAGCCAAAAAATAAAAAATAAAAAAAAAAACTTGACAATTTGCTCTCGCAAGAAGCAAGTGACCTTGCGTCCTTTTCTTAAAAAAAATAGGGTTAAATGACAACTATTACCTGGCATTCCACACTTTTGCACGAATTCGCAAACACGTAAAAACACACATACAAAGTCGATCCGCAAAAACGCAAGCACAAACGTAAAATTCTCTTCACCATCATTCGCTACTACCATATTTTCCTCCATCATCACCTCCACTACCACTAACCCCCTCTAGCCACCACCGGTCACCGTGTGAGCTTCAATTCCCGTCGCAACAAGCCCAAGCTTTCACGCAAAACAATTAGGGTTTTCGAGAAAAATCAACCAAATAATCAACCTTGCAACGATGGCGAGCAACCAGGTTAGTGATTAGTTCGTTGTTTATGTGCGTTTTATACGTTTTTTGTGTTCGATGGTAATTGTATAAGTGTGCACACCAACTGCTCGATGAAATGTCTGTTTGAATTGTGTTTGTGTTTATTGAAGTACATACGTTGATTAATGATATTCAACTGTATTGTGTGTATATGTTGGGTTGAAACAAACATTATTAGCTCGTAAAAACATGGTAATTGACCAGGCGCAAGAACAAGTTTGCGTCCTTGCGTATCGTACGTTAAGGAACGCAAGGGTTTGTTTGCGTCCTTGCGTGTGCACTTTAGATGACGCAAGGTTGAATTTGCGACCATGCGTCCATCAATTAAAAGGTTGCAAGGTTAATTTTGCGTCCTTATGTTACTTTCTGCTGATTTTAATCTTACTTATGCAGGGTTATGTGGAAGGCAAGTTAACGATGAAGAATAAGTTGAGCGTTATAGGGGATGTGAAGAAAGTCATGACTGAGAATCAAATCAAAAAGTTTAAAGAAACGCGTTTTGGTCCATGGTTAGATCTTGAATACGTTGGTAATGATCCCGGGCTTGTACATTGCATGCTCCAACGGAAGAGTGTGCGGCCGGAAAGACTAGATGATGATAAGTACCCCGATGAGCATCAGGACCGATGGTTTCGTTTTCAGCACAAGGGATCCATGTTGTGAATAAAAAGTTTTTATGGTTAGTCGAAGAGTTATCGCGTGTTAATGAGTACCCATGGGGGTCTCGTATTTGGGAGCCAACTTACGATGCGGTAAGTGAAGGGTTTGTTATTCGTGAAAGCCAATTAGAGAGTGGAAAGACGTACACTTTGGCGGGATTTATGTAGGCATTCAAGGTAAATGGTTGAATATTTAGGTCATATTTATTATTTATTATTTAATGATAATATTTATTTGTAGATTTGGATTCTCGAGGCTTACCGTCGTACCATTAAACCGTTTGCTACAAATACTGACAAGAATGGAATACCGAGGGCTCTTTTTTGGAAGCGTTCATCTGCCGAGTCATATGGAATATCTGAATATCTTAAACTCCTAGATATTCAGGTTATTTACATTTTAAAAATGTTAGCTTATCATAAAATGTTGCATAGTTTATTTGTTATCTGTTTACAGAAAGGTTCTAGTATGGGCGCAAGGTACGCCTTGCGTCCTTGCGTATGGTTTTTGTATGGACGCAAGGTTTAGTTTGCGACTTTGCGTATGCTTTTTTTCTTGACGCACGTATGTTTTTGCGACATAAATATCAATAGGAGCATTTACAATTGCATATTGTAAAAACTCTTGAATTCTTCATAATCATCCGTAATATCAAAAACATGGTTATTATAAATGTATCTCATTGAAACATGTGCATTGGGTGGCATTTCTATCTTTTTAAGAACATTTTTAATAATATTCTCCGATTCATTGGTTTTATAGGTGCAACAGGTAATTTTAACCGAATTCTAAAACAATCTAAAGGGCAAATACGTGGGGATGTTATTAATATACTCAAAAGAACCCCCACAACATATATGAACAACAAATTTATCTTCATTAACACAATTCATTAATACTTAAATTATTGTAAAAATGCTTAAAATGTACCATAAGCTGCCAATAATCTCTGAAATTCTTTTGAAATGAGTTGTTATGAAATAATGAAATTCTATATATACGATTAAATTTTATCCATAAAAATCTAGAAAATCTGATGAAATCTTATCCTGATAAGATAAGGACGCAAGGACGCAAGGATGCAAGGTTACTTGCGTGCTTGCACGTGTGTGTACGCAAGCTTCCTTGCGTCTTGCGAGGGCATTTTGTCAAAAAAAAAAAAAATTTGGGCTCCAGTGCAAGGGGTCGAATTTTTTTAGGCATTTTGGTGATAAACCCGAGATAAAGACAGAAGATGATACTTATGTTCTTAAGCAACGGTAAATAAATCGGGGTTGTTAAATAAACCATTCCGCCATCAAAATTGTATATAGTAACCTCAGAATCCAAATTAAGATCTGTTATATAATTATAAAAAAAGAAAACTATGGATCATATTTCATATATATGGTCAATAAAATTATTTGTACACCATTAAACATAATTATAATTGTTATATATTAGGACCGTCATTGAATAAAAATATTTACCAGACCCGTACTCATTTATAAAGTTGTTTTATCGCTGATATTAATTATTAATATAACTAAATACTAATAATCTATATTAATATATTTATATAATTATACCGCGGGTATGATATATAAATTATAACGTTATCTTTTAAGTAAGGAAAATGCTAATGACAACCCTTACGGTTGTCATTAAGAAATTTTTTGATGCAAAAATAATTGTACATTTGTAAGTTAGTGGGTAGTTTTTTCCATAAAAAAAGGTGGTTATTTGGATTGTATAATCAAAACATACATGTAAACATTTTTTAATTACAACTCTTAGGGTTGTCATTAAGAAATCTTTTGATGCAAAAATAGTTGTACATATATATATACTAGGTTTTTGAGCCCGTACGTTGCACGGGTGTGTAAAAAATCGTGAAAAAATGTAATCTATAGTTCATATTGGTATGTAAATAACGATACTAAAAAAAAATAGGAATAAGAATTATTTAAGAGCCCGTGATGTTGACAAAATTTAAAAATTCTTTTGAGTTTAAGAGCCCGTGGAGTTGAAAAATTTTAAAAATTCCTTTTGAGTTTAAGAGCCCGTGGTGTTAAGGAATTTTGAAAGTTATTTTGAGTTTAAAAACCCGTGGTGTTGACAAATTTTGAAAGTGGTTTTGGGTGGTGTTAGTAACTTAATGTCTACAATTTTTTTCACCATTAATATCTTTTTAGTATATAAATTATATACTACGTAATATTTAGAGTACATTGAAAATATGTCATGGAACGTAACATTAGTAAAATATAAGTTATATTATTTTAGAATTATTACATACAATTATTTTTTGAATAAAAGTGTAACCCGCGAGTTTAGTTTTAGAAAAATTGTTAGTCATTTCAGCAAAATAATGGTACTCGTGAGAGTCGTCATGTATAATTAATATTATAATAGTTATATTTGTATGTTAATAAATATTTTAAGGACTTAAACCGTAAATTCAAATCACTTTCATATTTATTGTTAAACAAAATGCTCCGTTGGTAGCGCATCAAAACTCAATTTCGAATACAATTTATTGCGTTTTGTTCGTAAAATTATTTTGAGTTGAACGGTTATGGCGGTGGAACCTAACTCGTGACGAATAGAAATATAACTCCGTTAAAAAAATTTGGTGGGTTTTGTTTGGTGGGTTTACATTAAATAGTGATTTAGCTTTTATATCCCTGAAATGATTTTTTATACCTCTAATAAATTACAATTAGTACCCAAGTGTGAGGGGGGTAAATTGGAAATTTGAAGGAAAAGAGAAAAAAAATTGTCAAAAAATAAATTGACTTGGTTTATGTCAACTATATTTATAAAAGAATATATCAATTAGTCTAAAACTAGTTGTGGAACCCTCGTTTCGTGCCGGGGGTTCGGTTTTCAATGTATTTTATTGCGTTTATTTTGTAAATTATTTCGTGGCTAACGATGATGTCGTTGAATCGCAACTCGAGTCGAACTAAAAGCTATAACCCATCAAAGATTTAAATGTTATTTTAAATATCTCCGCGTTTCGCTATGTAATTGTTGACTTTTAAAAATATAACGCAAGTAAGTCATTATTTTGTCGAGAAAAATATAAAGGAAACCAAAAAAGAAAAAAAATTGTTATAACGGGTAGAGAAAAATATAACGGGAAAAAAGCTACAGTAAACGAACTGAAAAAAAAATGCTACAGTACCGTTGCTACAGTAATTCCGTTGCTAAAGTGCTAACGGGCTACAATGATTCCGTTGCTAAAGTAAAATAGGTAAAAAGACAAAACTTCCCATAGTACTATTCATCATTTTTGTCTAATAATTAATATAGTAATTTGTACAAATGGAATATATAGCACACTAAATATACTCCGTAATATATATTATTTGTCTACGTCACTTAAATATTGGAGTATCTTGTTATTTAGTAATTTATTCCTAATTTTTATATATATAAATTGTGGTAAATGGTGTCAATCTCTTATTGACCCTCCACCCCCAAAATCACTATTAACGCAAATAGTACTGTAGCATTTTTTTTCTTTTTCCATTTTCCCTCTTATTACTCCTTCAGATATTTTAGACATCAGATTATGTTTCTTCTCTAACCTTCTACTCCATTCTCACACCTTCTTCCACCATCTAATTTCCTCACCATCCTCTTCTAACATCTTGATTCCTGCCCATCGACTTTTTCCATCTAGGGTTTTTTTACACCGCCAAATTCATCTCACTCCTCAGTCCTCACCAATAATCACCACCATCGCCAATAGTGGCTAGCAGCGATGATGACGCCAACAACAACATCATCGCCTCCACTCTACCGCCACCTACAGTCCTAAGTCTTCCTTTGTGTTTGTTGAGAATACCATAATTGTTGAAATCGATTCTTATTCTTAATTTTGTTTTTCATTGTATGGTTTCGATCTTATTTGTGTTAAACTTTCGGGAGAAACAACCACAGGTTTCGGGATTTTACGATTGCTGGTTTTAGGGTGTCTTACAAATGACTAACCATTTGTTTTTTTTCTGTGTATTGTATTTTTTGTATCAATCGAAGTCTCTCATGCGGGAAAAGCAGAGAATGCTAATTTAGGTACTTTATATTACTTCTCTAATTATACAAATAGATATAGATATAGATATAAAATTTTATGTGCTTATGTATATTGATGATTGATGCATATATATTTGTACAAATGTATGTGTCGGTTTATTAGGCCTATGTTTTATTTTTAGAACTAATTGTAGTCTATGGCTCCATATGTGAATTCAGTTACATACTAGGTTAATTTGGATGTGTAGTTTATGGCTATATATGTAGATGATGACATAAACGACGTTATAGGATTTTACATAAGATCAGTTTACGGAGTATGAGAGAAAGATTAATAAACAGAGGAGGAGATGGGTATATGTATAGATACAGTTAAATTTACAAGTGTTTTAATTTCACTAGATGTTTCAGTGGTACATAGGTAAGACGCTGATTCTTTTTTATTTTATATTCATGACAGTTTTCTGGTGGCACCCTAATGTTCTGTTAGCACCTGCAAACCCGCAGTGTCGCAAGATGTATCTGATTTTAGTTTCCATCAACAGATAGATAATCGAACTGAAATGTTGTTCTTTTATAGGTGATAATCGATTGGAACTGAAATGTTGTTCTTTTATAGGTGATAATCGATTAATGCTCCTTTTGTTGAAAGCATTAAAAACTCAGAAGAAGTTCCTTTATACTCTGTATGAGGTATTTGATTTTCGCACCACGCATCTACTTATATTAATGTTTTTTGCATGTTGAGTGGGATGGGGATATAACTAAAACATTTCATATTTTCAGGCCTTTGTTATTGAAGTCTGGATGTTACCTCAGATCCTAATAAATAAGTTTTTACTTCTCATGGCGACTCATTATCCGTTGCTTAATTTTATACCCGTGTCTGAGCCCCCCTTTGTTGTGCGACTAATACTTGCAACCATGGTGATACACATTCTCTTAGTTAGAATAATATGTATTCATCTGAGCCTGGTACGTACATGAACATAAGTTCATTTTTTTTTCTTCTCTTGGCTTGCACTTTTAGCACGTCCCTTTAACACTAAATATCTAAACATTTGTTGTTGTTTCTGTATGTTTGTAACGTTCAACAGACATTATGGAAGTAACTCGATCAACATAAGATTTGCATGTGAAACAAGTAGAGAATGCTACTTTCAAACACAGTTCATTCCGATTGACATTCATAGTGAGTTGTAACTACTTGATGGTTACAAAGGTTAGTTTTTGTTCAATACATGTTTATGAAACTCATATTTTTTACTGCTTTATGATAGACCTTAATCGGAAACTTAATTATTCATGACTTACTTACAAATCATACCGGCCAGCTGTGAAATATATATTTCATAGCTAATTTGCCGATGATTTCAAGCTAACATTTGTGTATGCTCAATCATAAGTTACAAATTACAAAGTTATTAACCATACAGAAACTGATCGTGTAAGAAGGTTTGCCCAAATTTCAAGACTATAATTTGAGATGCTAACATATAAAGATCAACACAAAGAAATTATTAGAATTAGATTCTCTTTTAGTGCATCGGTGACAAATAACCCAGAAAACTATGAAGTACCTTCATTAACAAATTACAATCTATTTGCCTATTTCATATAGTAAGCTAATATTGTTTTCATTTTCAATCAGTGAGGTAATCATTGTGATGCATTTATTTAGGTTTCAATAACATTATTGGATTTATTGAGGTAAAGAATACTTTTTTGTTACACTAATGAAAGGTTTAATTTCATTATGGTTGATGTGATAGAATTAGGTTACATAAGAGATCATTAGTTATCTATTTTTTTTATTCTTCAACAATTGTTGCCAACTATAGCTAACAAAAGGTTATACTGTATGTTTTATACATGATTCGTTTGCAGATTGTTATTGTTAATGATATGTGCTATATTGAAGTAAGTTAACAAATTGCGGATAGTTGCCACCATTAGGTAACGTCATGGTTGATACTGAAGCAATTGGTCAAGGTACACACTTTGTTAGTGATTGTTGATATTTAACGGCATTTTGATTATACTCCGTAAAAAAAGTATCAATTTTTTTAAGCCAAAATTTAGTCTTCTCTATGCAGGATTTAATGAGCATTAGTTTTTTGATGAATCGAAAAACAACGAAGATGAAAATGGTGAGCCTAATGTACATCAAATAGGTAAGCTTTGTTAGTTTCTTTTGTTCCTTTTCATTGTTAGTTTTGTTAGATTCCTGCATTGTAAATGTTGTATTAATGGCAAGTTCTATGCTTTTAATATGAAATATTTTGTAAGAATGAAAAGTAATATGTGAATTGTGTTAAATGCATGATTTTCATGAATGTAGATAGTTACACATATTATTGGAAAAAAAGATGACATTTATGTAGTATCCTTATTATGTAAATTGTTAACTATAGACCATAAGCTAAGCTTAGTAATTAGCTGGATCAAGCTCAATCGGTTAGAGTCCATTAGAGTTTAGCTAAGTGTTTTTCATTATGTAAACTTTAAACTACAACCTCCTATGCATGTTAAATGTAATTCAGTTCATTAACCCAAAATCCGCTGCGTAGCAATTAAGTACAAATATAACCATCTGATCGTGTAATGTTGTGGTTAATTTTTTCATCTTTTTTTACTTTGAACACATACTTAAAAGATATATGATACCCCTAATGATATTTGATATGTACTTATTATTGTGTAGGTCCTGAAAAAGATAAACAAGGGATGTCAGGCAAGTATTTGCAATTATTTTGTAGTACAAACACTATTATCTATCTTCTAATTGATTTGATTAACAATAATCTGCAGACAGTAATAAATATAAACGAGGAATTTACATGGTTTTTGAGTATATGGACCATGACTTAATTGGCTTTGTTGTTCATCCTGGGATGAGGTTTTTCGGTTCCGCAGATTAAGGTACTAATGTTTTACTATGTTGATGTTCGTTTTATTCGTGAACAGTCGTATGGTATACTTACAAACTCCTCTTTCTTTAATGTGCTATATGAGACAGCTTTCAGCAGCCTGTAGAGTTATCGATTTCCAACGTACATGAACATCTTTGATTGACATATGAATTCTGTGTTCACATTTAACCTGAAGGTACATATTTATGATGTCACTTACTTTCTAAATTGTTTTGCATTTTATTTTTGTTTATGGTGTTGTGTTTTAGTTTTCGTCGTCTAATTTTTTTTTTATGATTGTGTAACTTACGTCTTTCACCAAACATGTTTCTGAGGATTGTTGTGGAATTGATTTTACAATATGACTACAGTGAAGATCAAATACAATGGAGGCCATTAAGGTTCATTTTTCATTCAAACTTCTCTTATTAAAGCAGCACACCATAAACAAATATGGAATGTGTACCTATAAAATTATAAGATAGGAATATATTTGAATATATGTTGTTTCAAGTTTATATGTTGAAAAGGGTATATATTTCAACATATGGTCTCATGTAATTTTAGTATATATATTAGCTATAACTTATATAGAACTTTAGCCAGTTATTTGTACGTGTACCGGTTTTTTATTGATGTTCATTTCTGATGTTTTGTTGTTTATTGAAGGTCACTACTTTGTTTCAAGTGTTGCAGATATTGCCATTGTTACTTCGGATTCTGTGGATGCTAGAGGTATTAGTTTTTTGTTTTGTTATCGTGACGAATTTGTTGCATCTTCTACTTGACAGCTACTTCTTGCTAAATGAAATGGTTTCATTACTTTTATTTCCATTTGTGTTTTGACTTTCAGTTTACAGTACTCTATGTAAGAACAGATTAACCTACTGTATGTAACGACCAAGCATGTAAACTCACTGTATGCTACATTTTGTTTGTGAAAACCGTAGCAACGCGCGGACCACAATACTAGTTGAAATTAATATTTGAATTCAGTCAAACAATAATTACCATTATCAACTTACGTGCATATATATACTTAAATATGTTCCTTTTATAATATATATACATAAATATACATACATATATATTAAATATTAAATTATAATGAATAATTAAATCAAATTAATAACAAAATGCCACCTAATCAAAAACCTTTTTGTTATATATATATATATATATATATATATATATATATATATATATATATATATATATATATATATATATATATATATATATATATATGGAATCACGGGTTTGTTTAAATGAAACAGTTTAACGATGTGTTTTATGTATTAAGTGAACGTAAATGCTAAAGTCATTTAGTTTAATGACCCGTGGAACCACATATTCCTACTAAGAAACTTGTCATTGTTTTTACAAACATATTGATATACTTAACTTAGTCAGAATAAATGAACTATATTTATTCTCCCACCACTTACTTTCACTTTTGATCACAATTATTATTTTTCTTATCATGAAATTTACATTACAACATTTTATTGAGACATGTATTTTGCATACATATGTAACGTAATTAATCCCGTAAAGAAAACCTATATTTGAATAATAATAATAATAATATAATAATACTCCCTCCGTCTGACTACAAGTATCCAGTTACTTTTTGCACAAGTTTTAGGAAATTCCACTAACTTCATTATCCACTGATCATGCATATATTTTCCATAGGATCAATATGCCTGTTCAATAAGCTAGGGGGGTTAAGGATCTTAGAACTTGACTCTCTGGTTCGGCTACTGTGAATAACCCTGGCCGACATGATGATGTCGGCGGGGTGGCCAAGTGATTAAGTCCACCTTCGATAACGGTCGTTGATCAGAAGGCCCCATGTAAGGTTGTAGGTGCTAGTCAATAAGGAACTAACCTGTAAACCTTGAGAAGATGAAAGATGATGCTTGTAACGTGAGATGTGTAGCAGACAGTGGTTACGTAATGTGATGGTGTCTAGAATGATAATTAGGGTTAGTATATATAGGCAAACTCTAATTCTAGAACCGTCTAAGATTGTGATAATCCTGTCCATAACAAACTCCCCCGAATCTCGGTTGTAATTATGGAAAAGATATCGACTTGATGACCAAGTAACCGCTGTACCAGGAACAAAGGCATTCGATACATTACCGCATGCCGCATACCGCATACAAAGTACACGCATATGCATGCTAGCGAGCGCTCGCATACGTATAGAATGCGCATGCGGGTTGCGGTATCATTATGTCCCCCCAGTTTGATATTATATGACGCAAGACCTATGATATCAGACTATTAAGCGAAAAATAAAAACAAGAAAACGGCTAGCATTATATTTTCCGCGTGCGTCTCGAGGTTATTAAATGCCTGTCACTGTCGCAGAAGCCCATTCAGCTGACAAGATGTAAAGTGGCAGTTGGTAGGCGCGTGTGAGCCACGCGCTCAACATTGGGCACATCACACTGACATCCACGAGCGTGAAAAAAATTCCGATCGTTGATTGCTTTACATGTGTACAACCACGATGAAACTGTTTCACCTCATGACTCCCAATCTTCACTATAAATAGGCCGGATTTACCCACATTTCTATTTTTCTGACCCAAGCTTCTCCGATACGCTGCAAATTTTACTCCGATCAAATCAAATCCGATCAGAAGAAGTTTATTTTTGGCCAGTCAGAAAAGGTCAGTAACTCTTCGATCATCCTTATTAAATGACGAAGGCTAACGAAACTTTTGTAGATAGTGTAGTATCTATTATTGAGCAGAAACATATAGATTCTTTATTTAATTAATATCCACCGTTAGCACAGTATAACCCGGTACCACCCCAATCCCACCAACGTGCCCATGAGCCACCGGAGAAGAAGGTGGCTATTTACGAACACGCATTTAAGCACGGGAACTTTAGGGTTCCACCATCTGACTTTTTTCTAGGTGTGTTAGACCATTACCATGTAGGATTAGGGCAGTTATATCCATACACGATAGGAAAGATAGTCCTGTTTGAAATGTGGTGTGCTGCGCTAAACAAGGTACCCATGGTCAATGTGTTTTGCCATTTATACCGTCTCGCCACGCACCATAAATCTTGGTTCACGTTTTTCGCACGCCAAAATTTCACAAAAACCCCCAAATCAAATGCCGGCCAATGGAAAGAAACCTTCTTCTATATTGACCAAACCGTCGTGGGCACGAGTTTTCCGCAAACTTTATTTTGGTGCGAAGGGGTAGCAAAAGATGTAAACAAAACCCCAAAGCTGGACGATGAAGAATCCAAGCTGCTCGTGGAGTGCACAAACGCACAACTTGTACACCGCGCCTATGGAAACGTCATGCTGCGTCTAGGGAAGATATCTGCCCATTGGCCATGGGAGGATCTGCGACCAGCCATAGTTGCACCGAATGGCAAGGGTAGGAATAGTAACGTGCATATTTATTTTATGCAGCTATATATGTCTGTGAATAACACTCGTTTATGTATGTAGAGATGAAGATGAAGAAGGTGTTAACCGCAGAGGAGATTGCGACGATTTCCTTTCGCAAACAGAAAATAAACGAGCCCCTTGAGCAGGAAAAATCAGGAGAGAACGAGGTACTTTGAAATGTCCCGTTCATATTGATTATAAACGTTCCATATTAATTGATTTCGTCGCGAGGTTTTGACCTCTATATGAGACGTTTTTCAAAGACTGCATTCATTTTTTAAAACAAGCATAACCTTTATTTTATCGATAAAGGTTTAAAAAGCATTACGTAGATTATCAAATAATGATAATCTAAAATATACTGTTTACACACGACCATTACATAATGGTTTACAATAAGAATAGATTACATCAAAAATAAGTTTCTTGAATGCAGTTTTTACACAATATCATACAAGCATGGACTCCAAATCTTGTCCTTATTTTAGTATGCAACAGCGGAAGCTCTTAATAATCACCTGAGAATAAACATGCTTAAAACGTCAACAAAAATGTTGGTGAGTTATAGGTTTAACTTATATATTTATCAAATCGCAATAATAGACCACAAGATTTTATATTTCAATATACATCCCATACATAGAGATAAAAATCATTCATATGGTGAACACCTGGTAACCGACATTAACAAGATGCATATAAGAATATCCCCTATCATTCCGAGAAATCCTTCGGACATGATAAAAACAACATCGAAGTACTAAAGCATCCGGTACTTTGGATGGGGTTCGTTAGGCCCAATAGATCTATCTTTAGGATTCGCGTCAATTAGTAGATCGGTTTACTAATTCTTAGGTTACCAAGCAAAAGGGGCATATTCGGCTTCGATCATTCACCCATATAATGTAGTTTCATTTACTTGTGTCTATTTCGTAAAACATTTATAAAACTGCATGTATTCTCATCCCAAAATATTAGATTTTAAAAGTGGGACTATAACTCACTTTCACAGATTTTTACTTCGTCGGGAAGTAAGACTTGGCCACTGGTCGATTCACGAACCTGTACAAATATGTACATATATATTAAAGTATGCTCAAAATATATTTACAACATTTTTTAATACGTTATAATGTTTTAAGCTTATTAAGTCAGCTGTCCTCGTTAATAACCTACAACTAGTTGTCCATAGTTAGATGTACAGAAATAAATATAAATTATCTTGGATCAATCCACGACCCAGTGTATACAAGCCTTAGGCTAGATCACAACTCAAACTATATATATTATTTTGGAATCAACCTCAACCCTGTATAGCTAACTCCAACATTACTGCATATAGAGTGTCTATGGTTGTTCCAAAATATATTATATAGATGGGTCGATATGATATGTCAAAACATTGTATACGTGTCTATGGTATCCCAAGATTACATAATATATATTAGAATACATGAATAATACAATATAAGTTTGTTAAGTTATGATTTGTATAGAATTGTTACAATATTTTCCGTAGCTACAACAATCAAAAAATATCCAATCTTGTTTTACCCATAACTTCTTCGTTTTAAATCCGTTTTGAGTGAATCAAATTGCTATGGTTTCATATTGAACTCTATTTTATGAATCTATATAGAAAAAGTATATGTTTATAGTTGGAATTATAAAATACAAGTCATTTTTGTAAGAGGTAGTCATTTCAGTCGAAAGAACGACGTCTTGATGACCATTTTGAAAAACATACTTTCACTTTGAGTTTAACCATGATTTTTGGATATAGTTTCATGTCCATAAGAAAAATCATTTTCCCAGAAGAACAACTTTTAAATCAAAGTTTATCATAGTTTTTAGTTATCAAACCCAAAACAGCCCGCGGTGTTACTACGACGGCGTATGTCCGGTTTTACGGTGTTTTTCGTGTTTCCAGGTTTTAAATCATTAAGTTAGCATATCATATAGATATAGAGCATATGTTTAGTTGATTTTAAAAGTCAAGTTAGAAGGATTAACTTTATTTGCGAATAAGTTTAGAATTAACTAAACTATGTTCTAGTGATTACAAGTTTAAATCTTCGAATAAGATAGTTTTATATGTATGAATCGAATGATGTTATGAACATCTTTACTACCTTAAGTTTAGTAGGTAAACCTACTGGAAGTGACAAGAAATGATCTAGCTTCAAAGGATCTTGGATGGCTTGAAAGTTCTTGAAGTAGGATCATGACACAAAAACAAGTTCAAGTAAGAATTTTACTCGAATTAAGATAGTTTATAGTTATAGAAATTGAATCAAAGTTTGAATATGATTATTACCTTGAATAAGAAAGATAACCTACTGTAAATAACAAAGGTTTATTGATCTTAGATGATTACTTGGAATGGATTAGAAAGCTTGGATGTAAACTAGTAAACTTGAAAGGATTTTCGAAGTGTTCTTGAAGTGTTCTTCCTAAGATGATTATAGCTTGATTCTTGAAGTAATTTTTGATGAAGATGATGATTAGCTACTGGAAAAATTCGTTCATAAGAGTGTGTGTGTGTGTGTGTGTGTGTTGAGAGAGAATTAGAAAGAGAATTGGAAGTGAAATGGAGTGAATGATGAGTGGTAAGTAGTGAGTGGTGAGTGGGGTTAAAAGGAGTTCTAGTTAGTTGACTAGTTCATGGTAGAAGTTAAAATTGATTAGTCATACATGACATAATCAAGAGTGGAATCCCATGCTAGTTCCTATTGGTATATACCCACAGTAAGTACGTCTAGAAGCTGTGTATAATACGGGTATGAATACGACTAGAAATCTTGATGAAAAAAGAATGGGAATGTATTTGTACCCATTTTCGTTAAGTATTAGTGTTTTGATATATGTCTTGAAGTCTTCCAAAAGTATATTAATACATCTAAATACACTACATGTATATACATTTTAACTGAGTCGTTAAGTCATCGTTAGTCGTTACATGTAAGTGTTGTTTTGAAACTTTTAAGTTAACAATCTCATTTAATGTTGTTAACCCATTGTTTATTATATCTAATGAGATGTTAAATTATTATCTTATCATGATATTATGATATATTAATATATCTTAATATGATATATATATATATATATACATTTAAATGTCGTTACAACGAAAATCGTTACATATATGTCTCGTTTCGAAATCCTTAAGTTAGTAGTCTTGTTTTTATGTATATAACTCATTGTTAATATACTTATGGAGATACTCACTTATCATAATATCATGTTAACTATATGTATATCCATATATATCGTCATGTCATTTTTACAAGTTTTAACGTTCGTGAATCGCCGGTCAACTTGGGTGGTCAATTGTCTACATGAAACTCATTTCAAATAATCAAGTCTTAACAAGTTTGATTGCTTAACATGTTGGAAACATTTAATAATGTAAAAATCAATTTCATTTAATATATATAAACATGGAAAAGTTCGGGTCACTACAGTACCTACCCGTTAAATAAATTTCGTCCCGAAATTTTAAGCAGTTGGAGGTGTTGTCGTATCTTCTGGAAATAAGTGCGGGTATTTCTTCTTCATCTGATATTCTCATTCCCAGGTGAACTCGGGTCCTCTACGATCATTCCATCGAACCTTAATAATTGGTATCTTGTTTTGCTTAAGTCTTTTAACCTCACGATCCATTATTTCGACGGGTTCCTCGATGAATTGAAGTTTTTCGTTGATTTGAATTTCGTCTAACAGAATAGTGAGATCTTCTTTAGCAAAACATTTCTTCAAATTCGAGACGTGGAAAGTGTTATGTACAGCCGCGAGTTATTGAGGTAACTCAAGTCGGTAAGCTACTGGTCCGACACGATCAATAATCTTGAATGGTCCAATATACCTTGGATTTAATTTCCCTCATTTACCAAATCAAACAACGCTTTTCCAAGGTGCAACCTTAAGCATGACCATCTCTCCAATTTTAAATTCTATATCTTTTCTTTTAATGTCGGCGTAGCTCTTTTGTTGACTTTGGGCGGTTTTCAACCGTTGTTGAATTTGGATAATCTTCTCGGTAGTTTCTTTTATTATCTCCGGACCCGTAATCTGTCTATCCCCTACTTCACTCCAAAAAATCGGAGACCTGCACTTTCTACCATAAAGTGCTTCAAACGGCGCCATCTCAATGCTTGAATGGTAGGTGTTGTTGTAGGAAAATTCTGCTAACGGTAGATGTCGATCTCAACTGTTTCCAAAATCAATAACACATGCTCGTAGCATGTCTTCAAGCATTTGTATCATCCTTTCGCTCTGCCCATCAGTTTGTGGATGATAGGCAGTACTCATGTCTAGACGAGTTCCTAATGCTTGCTGTAATGTCTGCCAGAATCTTGAAATAAACCTGCCATCCCTATCAGAGATAACAGAGATTGGTATTCCATGTCTGGAGACGACTTCCTTCAAATACAGTCGTGCTAACTTCTCCATCTTGTCATCTTCTCTTATTGGCTGGAAGTGTGCTGATTTGGTGAGACGATCAACTATTACCCAAATAGTATCAAAACCACTTGCAGTCCTTGGAAATTTAGTGATGAAATCTATGGTAATGTTTTCCCATTTCCATTCTGGGATTTTGGGTTGTTGAAGTAGACCTGATGGTTTCTGATGCTCAGCTTTGACCTTAGAACACGTCAAACATTCTCCTACGTATTTAGCAACGTCGGCTTTCATACCTGGCCACCAAAAATGTTTCTTGAGATCCTTGTACATCTTCCCCGTTCCAGGATGTATTGAGTATCTGGTTTTATGAGCTTCTCTAAGTACCATTTCTCTCATATCTCCAAATTTTGGTACCCAAATTCTTTCAACCCTATACCAGGTTCCGTCTTCCCGAATATTAAGATGTTTCTCCGATCCTTTGGGTATTTCATCCTTTAAGTTTCCCTCTTTTAAAACACCTTGTTGCGCCTCCTTTATTTGAGTAGTAAGGTTAGTGTGAATCATTATATTCATAGATTTTACACGAATGAGTTCTCTGTCCTTTCTGCTCAAGGCGTCGGCTATCACATTTACCTTCCCTGGGTGGTAACGAATCTCAAAGTCATAATCATTCAATAATTCAATCCACCTGCGCTGCCTCATGTTTAGTTGTTTCTTATTAAATATGTGTTGAAGACTTTTGTGGTCGGTATATATAATACTTTTGACCCCATATAAGTAGTGCCTCCAAGTTTTTAATGCAAAAACAACCGCGCCTAATTCCAAATCATGCGTCGTATAATTTTGTTCGTGAATCTTCAATTGTCTAGATGCATAAGCAATTACTTTCGTTCGTTGCATTAATACACAACCGAGACCTTGCTTTGAGGCGTCACAATATATCACAAAATCATCATTCCCTTCAGGTAATGACAATATAGGTGCCGTAGTTAACTTTTTCTTCAACAATTGAAACGCTTTTTCTTGTTCATCCTTCCATTCAAATTTCCTCCCTTTATGCGGTAATGCAGTTAAGGGTTTTGCTATTCTGGAAAAGTCTTGGATGAACCTTCTGTAGTAACCAGCTAGTCCTAAAAACTGGCGTATGTGTTTCGGAGTTTTCGGGGTTTCCCACTTTTTAACGGTTTCAATCTTTGCTGGATCCACCTGAATACCTTCTTTGTTCACTATGTGACCGAGGAATTGAACTTCTTCCAACCAAAATGCACACTTTGAAAACTTAGCGTACAGTTTTTCCTTTCTTAACAACTCTAGCACTTTTCTCAAATGTTCTTCGTGCTCTTGGTCATTCTTTGAGTAAATAAGTATGTCATCGATGAAAACAATGACAAACTTGTCAAGGTATGGCCCACACACTCGGTTCATGAGGTCCATGAACACAGCTGGTGCGTTAGTTAAACCAAACGGCGTAACCATAAACTCATAAGGACCGTAACGCGTCCTAAAAGCAGTCTTCGGAATATCATCCTCCTTCACCCGCATTTGATGATACCCGGAACGTAAATCAATCTTCGAATAAACCGACGAGCCTTGTAGTTGATCAAATAAGTCGTCGATTCTCGGTAGTGGTTAGCGGTTCTTAATGGTAAGTTTGTTCAACTCTCAGTAGTCGATACACAACCTAAATGTACCATCCTTCTTCTTGACAAACAAAACAGGAGCTCCCCACGGTGATGTGCTTGGTCGAATGAAACCACGCTCTAAAAGTTCTTGTAATTGGCTTTGAAGTTCCTTCATCTCACTGGGTGCAAGTCTGTATGGAGCACGAGCTATTGGTGCAGCTCCTGGTACAAGATCTATCTGAAATTCAACAGATCGGTGCGGAGGTAGTCCCGGTAATTCTTTCGGAAATACATCGGGAAATTCTTTTGCGACGGGAACATCATTGATGTTCTTTTCTTCAGGTTTAACTTCCTCGATGTGTGCTAGAATGATGTAACAACCTTTTCTTATTAGTTTTTGCGCCTTCAAACTACTAATAAGATTTAACTTCGCGTTGCTCTTTTATCCGTACACCATTAAAGGTTTTCCTTTTTCACGCATAATGCGAATCGTATTTTTGTAACAAACGATCTCTGCTCTCACCTTTTTCAACCAGTCCATGCCAATTAATACATCAAAACTCCCTAACTCGACTGGTATTAAATCAATTTTAAACGTTTCATCCCCCAGTTTAATTTCTCTCTCCCGACATATATTATCTGCTGAAATTAATTTACCGTTTGCTAATTCGAGTAAAAATTTACTATCCAAAGGCGTCAATGGGCAACTTAATTTAGCATAAAATTCTCTACTCATATAGCTTTTATCCGCACCCGAATCAAATAAAACATAAGCAGATTTATCGTCAATAAGAAACGTACCCGTAACAAGCTCCGGGTCTTCCTGTGCTTCTGCTGCATTAATATTGAAAACTCTTCCACGACCCTGCCCATTAGTATTCTCATGATTCGGGCAATTTCTCATAATGTGGCCCGGTTTTCCACATTTATAATAAACAGCGTTGGTATTACTTGCTCCGACACTATTCGTTTCGGCATTACTTATTCTGACATTATTTGTTCCTTTAGTTCTATTAAACTTTGGTCCGTAGACCTCACACTTTGTCGCGCTATGACCATTTCTTTTACACCTGTTGCAAAATGTCGTACAAAACCCCTAATGATTTTCTTCACACCTATGACATGGCTGTTTTTGGTTTTTGTTGCCGTTGTTGTTATTGAGGTTGTTGTTTGGATTGTTATTGTTGTTGAAACGGTTGTTGTAGTTGTTGTTGTTGTTGTTGGGATGTTTGTTGTAGTTATTGTTAGGATTGCGGTTATTGTTGCGATTGTTGTTGCGGTTGTTGGGATAGCTGTTGTGATTGTTTTTGTAATTGTTGTTGTTGTTGTACTGGTGACTCTTGTCACCGTTTTCCTCTCACTTCCTCTTGAGTTGTTTCGTGTTGGCTTCTTCGGCCGCCTGCTCTTTAATTCTTCCCTCAATCTGATTTATGAGTTTATGAGCCATTCAACTTGCCTTCTGTATAGAAGCGGGCTCGTGTGAACTCACATCTTCTTGAATCCTTACTGGTAACCCTTTTACAAACGCATCGATCTTCTCTTCTTCATCTTCGAATGCTCCCGGACACAATAGGCACAACTCTGTGAATCGTCGTTCATATGTGGTAACGTCGAACCCTTGTGTTCGTAACTCTCTAAGTTCTGCCTTGAGTTTATTGACTTCGTTTCTAGGACGGTACTGCTCGTTCATCAATTGCTTGAATGCCGACCACGGTAGTGCGTAAGCAGCATTTTGTCCTACCTGTTCAAGATAGGTATTCCACCATGTTAACGCAGTACCTGTGAAGGTATGCATAGCGTACTTAACTTTGTCCTCTTCAGTGCACTTACTTATGGTAAACACCGATTCGACTTTCTTGGTCCACCGTTTCAATCCAATTGGTCCTTCGGTTCCATCAAATTCCAAAGGTTAACAGGCAGTGAATTCTTTGTAGGTGCATCCTACACGATTTCTTGCGCCGTTAGCTGCATTGCTAGATTCAGAGTTATTGTTGGTATGTAGCGCAGCTTGTACTGCATCTATGTTTGCAGCAAGAAAAGTACGAAATTCCTCTTCGCTCATATTCATGGTTTGTCGAGTAGTCGGTGCCATTTCCTTCAAAATAGCCAACTGAATCGAGTTAATCATACAGAATATTAAGAGTAGTCAATAGTATTTCGTAACATAATATGAACTTATTTATAAAAGCTTTTTCTTCATATTAGCGTTTTATAAGTTTAAATTCGGGTACTACCTACCCGTTAAGTTCATACTTAGTAGCTAATATACAATTCAACTACTACAATTCCATATGAAAAACTGATTATAATAATATATCACATACAAATATTCTTCAAACTTACAACTTCGCTATATTACATATAACATGAAATATATTACACTTTGATACATGACAATTTTGAAGATAAATCTAGTTAATACGCAAGTTGTTCAGCAAATGAAATAAAGACACGTAATTCATAAGTCCTGAAGCAAGTCATGCATTCTGGATTTACTAAGACGACTTCCCATCCTTGGTCTTGTGGAAAATAACCGTTATGACCATTGGCTAGGCAGCATATTGTAATGTCGTCAAAAGGACGAGGGTTTCGTAATGTCCAACATCCCCGTAATAATCTAAAAACCTTGTTTCTCACCCCAACTACTGAATCCGTCACTTGTGGAAAGGTTTTATTTAAAAGTTGTAACCCGATATTCTTTTTCTCACTTTGGTAAGAAGCGAACATCACTAACCCGTAAGTATAACATGCTTCTTTATGTTGCATGATAGAAGCTCTTTCTAACTCGCGAAATCCTATGTTGGGATATGTTGAGTCAAAATAGGTTCTTAACCCGTAGCGTAAAATTGCATTTGGGTTCCCCGTATTTAATGCTTTAAAGAAAACACGGCGTAACTTACGGTTTCCCCAATGTGATATACCCCACTTATCAAAGGAAAGCCTTTTATAAACTAAGGCATTTCTGGAAAGTCTTCAAATGTTTGACAAGTTAATTTCGCCATAACTAAATGTGCTGATGAACTCTGACCGACTCAAGACAAGATTTCCTCAATCATATCCTCTGGTAGGTCTTCTAAAATATTCCAGGGATATATGGTGTTCCTCTAATACGAGGCATCGTTTTCCACAACGGTTTAGAAAAACCTAGTGGTTTAGAGGTTCCTGGGTTATTGTTACACTTTAGGAAATACGGATGTTGCCGATACATATAAAGCTCATCGGGGTTGGAATCAGGTTTCTCTATTTTTATACATTTTCCCTTATTATTTTCTTTTGCTATATTAAATTGGGTCGAGGTGATTTCTATAACATCATCGGAATCCTCATCGGGATCCGATTCATCGGAAGTTGGTAATCTTTCCAATATTTTGCTTCCTCGACAGAAACACCATTGACCATTTTTAACTTTGGTCCGTTGGTTGAGGATTTTCTTTTATTTAAACGATTTACTGTAGGTATCACTATTTCTTCCTCCGGAACCTCTTCTTCTTCTGGTTCCTCCTCTTCCGATTCATCCTCTTCTGGTTCCTCTTCTTCCGGTTCCTCCTCTTCCGGTTCCTCTTCGGGAATTTGTGAATCTTCCCAAAATATATTCGACTCTTCATTATTATTAGGTGAATCAATGGGATTTGTACTAGAGGTAGACATCTATCACACAATATCAAACACATTAAGAGGTTAAAATATCACATAATATTTACATGTTAATAATATATAGTTTCCAACAAAAGTGTTAAGCAATCGTTTTTTTTAGAGAAAACACGGTCGAAGTCCAGACTCACTAATGTATCCTAACAAACTCGATAAGACACACTAATGCAAATTTCTGGTTCTCTAAGACCAACGCTCTGATACCAACTGAAATGTCCCGTTCATATTGATTATAAACGTTCCATATTAATTGATTTCGTCGCGAGGTTTTGACCTCTATATGAGACGTTTTTCAAAGACTGCATTCATTTTTTAAAACAAGCATAACCTTTATTTTATCGATAAAGGTTTAAAAAGCATTACGTAGATTATCAAATAATGATAATCTAAAATATACTGTTTACACACGACCATTACATAATGGTTTACAATAAGAATATATTACATCAAAAATAAGTTTCTTGAATGCAGTTTTTACACAATATCATGCAAGCTTGGACTCCAAATCTTGTCCTTATTTTAGTATGCAACAGCGGAAGCTCTTAATAATCACCTGAGAATAAACATGCTTAAAAGGTCAACAAAAATGTTGGTGAGTTATAGGTTTAACCTATATATTTATCAAATCGTAATAATAGACCACAAGATTTCATATTTCAATATACATCCCATACATAGAGATAAAAATCATTCATATGGTGAACACCTGGTAACCGACATTAACAAGATGCATATAAAAATATCCCCTATCATTCCGGGAAATCCTTCGGACATGATAAAAACAACATCGAAGTACTAAAGCATCCGGTACTTTGGATGGGGTTCGTTAGGCCCAATAGATCTATCTTTAGGATTCACGTCAATTAGTAGATCGGTTTACTAATTCTTAGGTTACCAAGAAAAAGGGGCATAGTCGGCTTCGATCATTCACCCATATAATGTAGTTTCATTTACTTGTGTCTATTTCGTAAAACATTTATAAAACTGCATGTATTCTCATCCCAAAATATTAGATTTTAAAAGTGGGACTATAACTCACTTTCACAGATTTTTACTTCGTCGGGAAGTAAGACTTGGCCACTGGTCGATTCACGAACCTATACAAATAGGTACATATATATCAAAGTATGCTCAAAATATATTTACAACATTTTTAATACGTTATAATGTTTTAAGCTTATTAAGTCAGCTGTCCTCGTTAATAACTACAACTAGTTGTCCATAGTTAGATGTACAGAAATAAATATAAATTATCTTGGATCAATCCACGACCCAGTGTATACAAGTCTCAGGCTAGATCACAACTCAAACTATATATATTATTTTGGAATCAACCTCAACCCTGTATAGCTAACTCCAACATTACTGCATATAGAGTGTCTATGGTTGTTCCAAAATATATTATATAGATGGGTCGATATGATATGTCAAAACATTGTATACGTGTCTATGGTATCCCAAGATTACATAATATATATTAGAATACATGAATAATACAATATAAGTTTGTTAAGTTATGATTTGTATAGAATTGTTACAATATTTCCCGTAGCTACAACAATCAAAAAATATCCAATCTTGTTTTACCCATAACTTCTTCGTTTTAAATCCGTTTTGAGTGAATCAAATTGATATGGTTTCATATTGAACTCTATTTTATGAATCTATACAGAAAAAGTATATGTTTATAGTCAGAAATATAAGTTACAAGTCGTTTTTGTAAGAGGTAGTCATTTCAGTCGAAAGAACGACGTCTTGATGACCATTTTGAAAAACATACTTCCACTTTGAGTTTAACCATGATTTTTGGATATAGTTTCATGTCCATAAGAAAAATCATTTTCCCAGAAGAACTACTTTTAAATCAAAGTTTATCATAGTTTTTAATTATCAAACCCAAAACAGCCCGCGGTGTTACTACGACGGCGTATGTCCGGTTTTACGGTGTTTCTCGTGTTTCCAGGTTTTAAATCAATAAGTTAGCATATCATATAGATATAGAGCATGTGTTTAGTTGATTTTAAAAGTCAAGTTAGAAGGATTAACTTTATTTGCGAACAAGTTTAGAATTAACTAAACTATGTTCTAGTGATTACAAGTTTAAATCTTCGAATAAGATAGTTTTATATGTATCAATTGAATGATGTTATGAACATCATTACTATCTTAAGTTTAGTAGGTAAACCTACTGGAAGTGACAAGAAATGATCTAGCTTCAAAGGATCTTGGATGGCTTGAAAGTTCTTGAAGTAGGATCATGATACAAAAACAAGTTCAAGTAAGAATTTTACTCGAATTAAGATAGTTTATAGTTATAGAAATTGAATCAAAGTTTGAATATGATTATTACCTTGAATAAGAAAGATAACCTACTGTAAATAACAAAGGTTTCTTGATCTTAGATGATTACTTGGAATGGATTAGAAAGCTTGGATGTAAACTAGTAAACTTGAAAGGATTTTCGAAGTGTTCTTGAAGTGTTCTTCCTAAAATGATTATAGCTTGATTCTTGAAATAATTTTTGATGAAGATGATGATTAGCTACTGGAAAAATTCGTTCATAAGTGTGTGTGTGTGTTGAGAGAGAATTAGAAAGAGAATTGGAAGTGAAATGGAGTGAATGATGAGTGGTAAGTGGTGAGTGGTGAGTGGTGAGCGGGGTTAAAAGGAGTTCTAGTTAGTTGACTAGTTCATGGTAGAAGTTAAAATTGATTAGTCATACATGACATAATCAAGAGTGGAATCCCATGCTAGTTCCTATTGGTATATACCCACAGTGAGTACGTCTAGAAGCTGTGTATAATACGGGTATGAATTCGACTAGAATTCTTGATGAAAAAAGAATGGGAATGTATCTGTACCCATTTTCGTTAAGTATTAGTGTTTTGATATATGTCTTGAAGTCTTCCAAAAGTATATTAATACATCTAAATACACTACATGTATATACATTTTAACTGAGTCGTTAAGTCATCGTTAGTCGTTACATGTAAGTGTTGTTTTGAAACCTTTAAGTTAACAATCTCATTTAATGTTGTTAACCCATTGTTTATTATATCTAATGAGATGTTAAATTATTATCTTATCATGATATTATGATATATTAATATATCTTAATATGATATATATACATTTAAATGTCGTTATAACGATAATCGTTACATATATGTCTCGTTTCGAAATCCTTAAGTTAGTAGTCTTGTTTTTATGTATATAACTCATTGTTAATATACTTTTGGAGATACTCACTTATCATAATCTCATGTTAACTATATGTATATCCGTATATATATATATATATATATATATATATATATATATATATATATATATATATATATATATATATATATATATATATATATATATATATATATATATATCGTCATGTCGTTTTTACAAGTTTTAACGTTCGTGAATCGCCGGTCAACTTGGGTGGTCAATTGTCTACATGAAACTCATTTCAAATAATCAAGTCTTAACAAGTTTGATTGCTTAACATGTTGGAAACATTTAATCATGTAAAAATCAATTTCATTTAATATATATAAACATGGAAAAGTTCGGGTCACTACATACTTACCCCGCAAACATCAGGAAACAAACGCAAAACGACCGTAGACCCATCAGCTGCTGCATCAAAGAAGAAGAAACTGACTCCGAAACAAAGGGAGGATATGCGGAATGACAACTTCATTCCTGTAGAGCAGCCATCCACAAATCTTCCACCTCCAACCACGGGTGAGCGTTACATTACCACTGCTTCTGTTAAGTTATGACGATATTAACTAACCAATGCATCTGCGCAAAGCATCTAGACGACACGCACCACACGCCACCGCAGGCCAATCCAAACCTTGAAGCCACCGCCACATCAAGAGACAAAGCGATACATCTTGATTCGGATTCTACACCAACTCCACCACGCGGTAGCTTCCGCCTTGCTAACCTGGCCCAGCTTACTCAATCCTCCGCAGAGAATGCTGCTGAGCAGTCTGTGATAATGCTAAAAACGAACATATATTTCATAATATTATCCTTCAAGAAAGACAAGCTTTTAGTTGCAGTTGTTCTATTTACAAGTTATATTCGTTTAAATAATAAAAGGTGAAGACAAAAGACAGATTCGACGAATTGAAGACGCAAATGACCAAAAAGCTAAAAAGTACAAAGTACAATCCAAGTGGTTCAAATTATTGATGAGAAACGTCTAAAAATTACAAGAGTACAAGCCGTGAAACGCAAAGTACAAGATATTATATCGTACGAAAAGGCATTCGAAAATCCGGAACCGAGACATGAACCAACTTTCAGCGCGTGACACAACGGACCAAAAATTACAAGTCAACTATGCACAAGAATATAATATAATATATAATAAATTATATATATTATTATATATTATATTTATAAGCAGCCCACGTTTAACTCAAAGAGATGAGCTGGAATCCATACCTCCGCACTCGCGGAGCTGTGATGAAGAAAACCTCCACACTCGCGGAGCTCAACAGTTCAAAGTGGGCCTATAAAAGGCCGCGCATTCTGATCGATTTCATATTCCTTTTCCTTCTTTCTATCTACGTAATATATATATATATATATAATTTTAATTTTAATTTAAAGTTTAATAATAATAATAATAAGGTTATGTTGGCGAATGTTTTAAGTTTGTAAGTCAAAATTCTGTCCGTGTGACGCTACGCTATTAATACTCATTGTAAGTTATGTTCAACCTTTTTAAATTAATGTCTAGTAGCTAAGTTATTATTAAGCTTATTTAAATCGAAGTAATCGTGATGTTGGGCTAAATATTAAGATTGGGTAATTGGGCTTTGGACCATAATTGGGGTTTGAACAAAAGAAAGACACTTGTGCAAATTGGACTATGAGCTATTAATGGGCTTTATATTTAATTAACTAAATGATATCTTATTAATTTAATATAAAGGTTACAATTTGACGTATCTATAAATAACCACATACGCTTAATCGGGTACGGTGGGCGGGATATTTATAAATACAAATTATTGTTCATTTGACCGGACACGGGGATGGATTAATAGTTAATGGACTCATTAAAACAGGGGTGGATTACATTCAAGGGTAATTGTTGTAATTGTTAACAAAGTAGTAAAACCTTGGATTACACGCAGTCAATAACCTGGTGTATTCATTAAACAAAGTATTAAGACCTTGTTACAGTTCGAATCCCCAATTAGTTGGAATATTTGACTTCGGGTATAAGGATAATTTGACAAAGACTCTCGCACTTTATAATTATGACTGATGGACTATTATGGACAAAACCATATGGACATATCGAATAATCCAGGACAAAGGACAATTAACCCATGGTAATAAATTAAAATCAACACGTCAAACATCATGATTATGGAAGTTTAAATAAGCATAATTCTCTTAATTTATATCTCATCGCATTTTTATTTATCGTCATTTTATTTATCGTACTTTAAATTATTGCACTTTTAATTATCGTATTTTTTATTATCGCATTTTTATTTATCGTCATTTAATTTACGCTTTAAATTAAGTTATTTTTATATTTAATATTTTACATTAGGTTTTAATTGTGACTTAAGACATAAAATCGACAAACCGGTCACTAAACGGTAAAAACCCCCCTTTTTATAATAATAATACTACTACATATATATATATATATATATATATATATATATATATATATATATATATATATATATATATATATATATATATATATATATACAAATATAGTTTAAAAATATAGCGTTAAACTTGGCTAGCTCGCTGCAGAATGAACCGGACTTACTAAAAACTACACTACTCTACGATTAGGTACACTGCCTATAGTGTTGTAGCAAGGTTTAGGTATATTCACTCTATAAATAAATAAATAACTTGTGTAAAATTGTATCGTATTTAATAGTAAAAATATAACTATTTCGTATACACCTCGCATAACATCAAGTATTTTTGGCACCGCTGCCGGGAAACACTCAATGCCGAAGCGAAACGCTATAAAAAAAATTAGTTTTTAAGCCATTTTTGTAAAAATTTATTTTTATAAGTTTTAAATATTAAAATACAAAAATATAAAAACATAAAAAAAGAAAAATATATATCTATATTTTTAAGTTTATTAAAAAGTTTATATTTTTATTTATTGTGAAAAGTTATAAAAAAAACTAGTAAGCAATTTTTAATATAAGTGTTATTTAAATTACATTTTCTATAAAATAAAAAATGAAAATAAAAAATTAAAAGTAAAAAAAGTAAAAAAAAATATATTAAACGTTGAACCTGCGTAATTTGAGCCTACAGCTCATTTGAATATGCATCCTCCGCACTCGCGGAGCTTTTTGGGCAGAAGACATCCGCACTCGCGGAGCAGTCTGACAGGTCAAACCTCGTACGTGCATTAATTACGAAATTAGGGTTAATTATTAATTATTATTATTATTAAACCTAATTAGGGTTTAGTTAAATATTAATTAGTTTTAGTTTTAATTAAATTTGTAATATTAAGTGTTTTTGTTATAATTAATACTTTTATACAATAATATAAAAATAATATTTTTTATAAAAATTGTATTTTTATAACTTTTAGTTTTATTTTTATATTTTGTATATTTTTATTTCGTTTAATCGTAATTTGTATATTTATCGTTCGTAATTAGTTTTAAGATTAGTTTTTGCCGTAGTTATTTTTATTTCTAGATTTTTAGGCTTTGTCGTAAAATCCCTTAAGTGCTTTTTCTTTTGATTAAGATTTAGGTGCTTTAGAAGTTTGCGACGCTGTTTATAAATTTTAGTACCTCTTAAGTTTCGACGCGCTACTTTCTTATTATTATTTTTCGACTTTTATTTTTCGACGCTTATTTTTCGACTTCTTATTTTTCGACGCACTTTTTCTTTTTCATTTCGACGCTCTAGTTTTTAGGACATAGATTATATCTTCTTTAAATTTCGATGAAAAATTATTTTAAGCGGTTAAATTGATAGACATCCTAAATTTTCTGGTTCGTAGTAATAGTTGGATTTGTTAGTGGCGAGTTGTGGGCTTCCAATTTAAAGGGTCCTGGCTACCTGCTGCATCTATTGGCTATTCGAAATGCGGACAAAATCAGAAAAGTCTATTAATTTGATAACTTATATAATTTTTATCTTTATAACTAATAGGATATTCAGTGAATGCACCGAGTAAAACGTTCACCACCTTTCATACGTTCACCACCTATAACTCTATCAAGACATCTAGCCAATATTGTCGCCGTTGATTTTTCTTTAGAATCGTCATCTAGTTGACCAAGTACTTCAAGTCAAATTTCCGATAATCCATTTTTTGAACCCGACCTCACAATTGAGAATCCGGAGGATATTCAGGGACAATTCAGAGATCCTGAACCACTAATCATTCCTCCTGAACCACAAATCACTCATCCAGGGATTGTCGAGGAAGAAACCATTAAATCAAAATCCTTTAGTGATTCAGATTCAACAAATTCAATCATGGAAAATCTGGAACCTCTAAGTATGGAAGACCGAATGAGAGCTAAATGCACTGGCCAAGGTCATGCAATTACTCAACCAGAAATTAATGCACCAGATTATGAAATCAAAGGACAAATACTACACATGGTAACTAATCAATGCCAATTTAGTGGTGCGCTGAAGGAAAATCTAGACGAACATCTTCGTACCTTTAATAGGATCTGTACTCTATTCAAAATCAGAGAAGTTGCGGATGAACAGATCTATCTCATGTTATTTCCCTAGACTTTAAAGAGAGAAGCCAAAGATTGGTTAGAATCGTTACCCGAAGGAGCGATTGATACATGAGATGTTTTAGTTGAAAAATTTCTTAAACAATTCTTTCCGGCATCTAAAGCCGTGAGACTTCAAGGAGAAATTGTTACGTTCACGCAAAAGTCAAATGAAACTCTATATGAGGCGTGGACAAGATTTGGAAAATTGTTGAGAGGATGTCCTCAACATGGTTTAGGCACTTATCAAATAGTACAAATATTTTATCAAGGATGTGACATTACTACACGAAAATACATCGATATAGCAGCTGGTGGTTCCATTATGAAGAAAACCGCAACTGAAGCTTACAAAATTATTGATAACACTGCTTCCCACTCACATGAGTGGCATCAAGAAAAAGATATCGTTAGATCATCTAAAGCGGCTAGAGCAGATTCTAGCCATGACTTTGATTCCATTTCCGCAAAGTTAGATGCTTTCGAGGGACGAATGGAAAAGATGACGAAAGATATTCACGCAATACGAATTAGTTGTGAGCAGTGTGGAGGACCATATTTGACAAAAGATTGTCTCAGTATTGAACAAACAATGGAACAAAGAGAGAATGTTTCATACATGAACCAAAGGCCTGGAAATAATTATCAGAATAATTATCAACCGCCAAGACCAAACTACAATCAAAATCAGAATTATAACCAAAATGTTCCATACAACAACCAACAAGGTCCTAGCAATCAACAAGTATCTAATAATACTTACAACCAGCAAAGACCTATTTTTCCAATTAAACCACCACAAACCGATGATAAAAAGCCAAATTTAGAAGATATGATGTCGAAGCTAGTTAAATCTCAAACGCAGTTTTTCACATCTCAGAAATAAACCAATGAACAAAATGCCCAAGCATTTAGAAATCAACAAGCTTCAATTCAAAATTTGGAACAAGAAGTGAGTGTAGTGATCCAAACTTTTCCATGATTATATATTAATTGAAAACTATATTTGCATGATTAAATGTTTCCAACATGTTAAGCAATCAAACTTGTTAAGACTTGATTATTTGAAATAAGTTTCATGTAAACAATTGACCACCCAAGTTGACCGGTGATTCACGAACGTTAAAACCTGTAAAAACTATATGATGACATATATATGATTATATATATAGTTAACATGATATTATGATAAGTAAGTATCTCATTAGGTATTTTAACAATGAGTTATATACATAAAATTGAGTTTATTGAATTAAGAAACTCGAAACGATATATATAACGATTATCGTTATAACAATGTCTTACTAAATACATATGAATCATATTAAGATATTGATACACTATGTTTAATCATGATAAATGATAAGTAAACATGTCATTAAATGTATTAACAATAAACTACATATGTAAAAACAAGACTACTAACTTAATGATTTCAAAACGAGACATATACGTAACGATTATCCTTGTAACAATATTTAACTGTATATATATCATACTAAGATATATTAATATATCATAATATCATGATAATGCAATAATTTAACATCTCTTTAGATATAATAAACAATAGGTTAACAACATTAATTGAGATCGTTAACATAAAGGTTTCAAAACAACACTTACATGTAACGACTAACGAAGACTTAACGACTCCATTAGAATGTATATACATGTTGTATTTTGATATGTATTCTTACACTTTTGAAAGACTTCAAGACACATATCAAAGTACTTCTACTTAACAAAAATTCTTACAATTACATCCTCGTTCAGTTTCATCAACAATTCTACTCGTATGCACCCGTATTCGTACTCGTACAATACACAGCTTTTAGATGTATGTACTATTAGTATATACACTCTAATGATCAGCTCTTAGCAGCCCATGTGAGTCACCTAACACATGTGGGCACCATCATTTGGCAACTAGCATGAAATATCTCATAAAATTACAAAAACGTTAGTAATCATTCATGACTTATTTACATGTAAACAAAATTACACATCCTTTATATCTAATCCATATACCAACGACCAAAAACACCTACAAATACTTTCAATCTTCAATTTTCTTCATCTAATTAATCTCTCTCAAGTTCTATCTTCAAGTTCTAAGTATTCTTCATAAATTCTATAAGTTCTAGTTTCATAAAATCAAGAATACTTCCAAGTTTGCTAGCTTACTTCCAATCTTGTAAAGTGATCATCCAACCTCAAGAAATCTTTCTTATTTACAGTAAGATATCTTTATAATACAAGGTAATACTCATATTCAAACTTTGATTCAATTTCTATAACTATAACAATCTTATTTCGAGTGGAAATCTTACTTGAACTTGTTTTCGTGTCATGATTCTGCTTCAAGAACTTTCAAGCCATCCAAAGATCCTTTGAAGCTCAAGTTATTTTTTCATCATTTCTAGTAGTATTACCTACTAAACTTGAGGTAGTAATGATGTTCATAACATCATTCGATTCATATATATAAAACTACCTTATTCGAAGGTTTAAACTTGTAAGCACTAGAACATAGTTTAGTTAATTCTAAACTTGTTCGCAAACAAAAGTTAATCCTTCTAACTTGACTTTTAAAATCAACTAAACACATGTTCTATATCTATATGATATGCTAACTTAATGATTTAAAACCTGAAAACACTAAAAAACACCGTAAAACCGGATATACGCCGTCGTAGTAGCACCGCGGGCTGTTTTGGGTTTGATAATTAAAAACTATGATAAACTTTGATTTAAAAGTTGTTCTTCTGGGAAAATGATTTTTCTTATGAACATGAAACTATATCCAAAAATCATGGTTAAACTCAAAGTGGAAGTATGTTTTTCAAAATGGTTATCAAGACGTCGTTCTTTCGACTGAAATGACTACCTCTTACAAAAATGACTTGTAACTTATATTTTTGACTATAAACCTATACTTTTTTTTGTTTAGATTCATAAAATAGAGTTCAATATGAAACCATAGCAATTTGATTCACTCAAAACGGATTTAAAACGAAGAAGTCATGGGTAAAACAAGATTGGATATTTTTTGATTGTTTTAGCTACGGGAAATATTGTAACAATTCTATACAAATCATATCCTTGATAACTTATATTGTATTATACATGTATTCTAATATATTATGTAATCTTGGGATACCATAGACACGTATGCAAATGTTTTGACATATCATATCGACCCATGTATATATATTATTTGGAACAACCATAGACACTCTATATGCAGTAATGTTTGAGTTAGCTATACAGGGTTAAGGTTAATTCCAAATATATATATATACTTTAAGTTGTGATCTAGCCTGAGATGTGTATATACTGGATTGTGGATTGATTCAAGATAATATATATCGATTTATTTCTGTACATTTAACTATGGACAACTAGTTGTAGGTTACTAACGAGGACAGCTGACTTAATAAACTTAAAACATAAACGTATTAAAAATGTTGTAAATATATTTTGAACATACTTTGATATATATGTACATATTTTTTATAGGTTCGTGAATCGACCAGTGGCCAAGTCTTACTTCCCGACGAAGTAAAAATCTGTGAAAGTGAGTTATAGTCCCACTTTTAAAATCTAATATTTTGGGATGAGAATACATGCAGTTTTATAAATGTTTTACAAAATAGACACAAGTAAATGAAACTACATTATATGGGTGAATGATCGAAGCCGAATATGCCCCTTTTTGCTTGGTAACCTAAGAATTAGTAAACCGATCTACTAATTGACGCGAATCCTAAAGATAGATCTATTAGGCCTAACGAACCCCATCCATGGTTGCAGATGCTTTAGTACTTCGATGTTGTTTTATCATGTCGAATGGATTTCCCGAAATGATAGGGGATATTCTTATATGCATCTTGTTAATGTCGGTTACCAGGTGTTCACCATATGAATGATTTTTATCTCTATGTATGAGATATATATTGAAATATGAAATCTTGTGGTCTATTATTACAATTTGATAAATATATAGGTTAAACCTATAACTCACCAACATTTTTGTTGATGTTTAAAGCATGTTTATTCTCAGGTGATTATTAAGAGCTTCCGCTGTTGCATGCTAATATGTGGACAAGATTTGGTGTCAGCATGCTTGTATAATATTGTTTAAAACTGCATTCGAGATTTATTTTGTTGTAACATATTAATATTGTAAACCAATATGTATTGGTAGTGTGTAAGTGTGATATTTTTAGATTATCATTTTTGGATAATCTAGGTGGTGTCTTTTTAACCTTGTCGATAAAATAAAGGTTATAGTTTGTTTTAAAAACGAATGCAGTCTTTGAAAAACGTCTCATATAGAGGTTAAAACCTCGCAACGAAATCAATTAATATGGAACGTTTATAATCGATATGAACAGGACATTTCAGTTGGTATCAGAGTGTTGGTATTAGAGAACCAGAAATTTGCATTAGTGTGTCTTATCGAGTTTGTTAGGATACATTAGTGACTCTGGACTTCGACCGTATTTTCTTTAAAAACGATTGCTTAACACTTTTGTTGGAAACTATATATTATTAACATGTAAATATTATGTGATATATTAACCTCTTAATGTGTTTGATATTGTGTGATAGATGTCTACCACTAGTACAAATTCCATCGACTCACCTAATAATAATGAAGAGTCGAATATACTTTGGGAAGATTCACAAATTCCCGAAGAGGAACCGGAAGAGGAGGAACCAGAAGAGGAGGAACCGGAAGAAGAGGAACCGGAAGAGGAGGAACCAGAAGAGGAGGAACCGGAAGAAGAAGAGGTACCGGAGGAAGAAATATTGATACCTATAGTAAATCGATTAAATAAAAGAAAATCCTCAACCAACGGACCAAAGTTAATAATGGTCAATGGTGTTTCCGCCGAGGAAGCAAAATATTGGGAAGATTACCAATTTTCCGATGAATCAGATCCCGATGAGGATTTCGATGATGTTATAGAAATTACCTTGACCCAATTTAATAAAGCGAAAGAAAATAATAAGGGAAAAGGTATAAAAATAGAAAAACCCGATTCCAACCAGGAAGAACTTTATATGTATCGGCAACATCCGTATTTCTTAAAATGTAACAATGACCCCGGAACCTCTAAACCACCAGGTTTTTCTTATCCATTGTAGAAAATGATGGCTCGTATTAGAGGAACACCATATATTCCTAGAAAGTTAGGAAAACGAAACAAGTCCGAAGAAGAAGAAACCAGTGATTCTGTAGTGACCCGTCCAAATCCATCTGGACGAACACTTCATTCATTGATTTCATCGCGAGGTTTTGACCTCTATGTGATACGTTTTGTAACATTGCATTCGTTTGAAAAGGTATTTCATAAATGAATATATAAATTCCAGGTTTTTAACATCTGATAATTCCTACGTATTGACAATCACCATTTAAATGGTTTACAATAATACATCTGTTGACAATACAGTCAAAATAAGGTACATGGTAATGGTTTGGTGAATGCAAGTTTCTTGTATATAGCATGTATGACTCCCAGCACATAACTTGTATCACGTATAAGCAAACAGCGGAAGACTTCTAGAAACCTGAGAATAAACATGCTAACAAGTGTCAACACAAAGGTTGGTGAGTTCATAGTTTTAATATTACACATAATCCGTATATCAATGTGGATTACAAAAGTTCGGTTGTTTTACCCAAAACGTTTATCAGGTTTGTGAGTTAATGTTTCACATCATCTGTATATAAAAGTAAACCATAATGTTCCAGTTGTTTCATCCGAAACGTTTATTAATAGGTTTTACATAAAAGGTGGACCACAAGATTTCAGTTGTTTCATCCAGAAACGTTTATCAATCAGTTCTACAAAGTTGAGCACCCTGGTAACCAAGCCTTAACGTTTATAATAAGTACCCCTGTTTTAACATACATGCAACCAACATGTACAATACACGCAAACCAACGTGTACTAACCTCAAATAGCATACGTCTGTTTTATAGTTCAGGCTAGGGTTTCTATACCTGGAACAGACGGGGATGTCAAGCCCTATGGATCCATATATAACTACTCGCGCCCACCAGTTCTTATAACCGGCAGTTACTAGTTACCAAAGCTAAGGGATTTTCGGTTTAAACTCAGTGTAGAATTTAGTATGTACTTGTATCCATTGCGTTTAAAATAAAGTGCATGTATTCTCAGCCCAAAAATATAGATTGCAAAAGCAATTAAAAAGGGAGCAAATGAAACTCACGCATATAAATATTGTATATCGGTTAATAAAGCATTTGCATGTATTCTCAGCCCAAAAATGTAGAGAGTAAAAGGGATCTTATGAAACTCACTTTTTAATATTGATATACAATATTGTAAGAAAGCACGTAGACGCATCGGAGATGATAAACACGAGGTTTTCTTCACAAAAATATCCCCGAACATTACCCATAACCTCCTTGGTAATAACCCATATTTTCCTTAGCTCTAGCTCGCTTGAAAACTCGTTTTGAAAATTACTTGGACAGCACTTCGTCTTAATATTTTATGTACATTATTATTTTTGTATTGCAAAAATAATAACACTAATAATAAAAATAATAAGATTAATAATAATCTTATTATTAATAATAATAATAATAATAATAAAATAAATAAATACGGAGTAAAAATAATATATATGTGTGTGTGATTTATCTGGCCAAAACTCGAGAATTTATAGCACTTGGCCTGAAATTTTGCCTCATGCGATCGCATGGATTTTGGGCATGATGGCCATGCGATCGCATGGCCTCAATTTCCAGCTCAGAATCATTTGTCCATTTGTTTGTCGACATGATAAAATATTAATATAATATATATAATTTAAATAATTAATTATATATTATATTAAATTCACGTGCATAGTTGACTTGTAATTTTTGTTCCGATAAGTCGTACGTCATCACTCGACTTATGTCCCGGTTCCAGTTTTTCGAATGTCCTTTCGTACCTTTAGAAAACTTGCATTTTACGTTTCGTGTCACGTACCTTTGTCAAAATATAGTCTTAAATTATCCATAAACTATACCACTCATAGTATATCTTGAACTTTCAAATGTGTTGGTCATTTACTTCTATAAATCATCGTCTCGCTATTTGTTAAAATACATTTTAAAAATAGTGTTTTACTGTAGCAAAGTTACTGTAGCAAAGTCAATTTTTACCGTAGCAATTCACTGTAGCAATTCACTGTAGCAAGTAAATTTACTGTAGCAAATAGTGATTTTCGAAAACACTGTAGCATTTTGGGTACTGTAGCAATTTGAAAATACTTTAGCAAATTAGTGTTTTACTGGTTCATCTTAAACGTTTTAGTTAACTTATCTAAATATCAATTGAATCAATAATCGAATGTTATTATCGTTTACTAAATAACTTGAGATCATATATATTCAAATAGATATATAAACCAATAAGTTTAATGTACGATATCATTTTCATAACACTTTGTTACGTTTTCAAGTTATAGCATATGTATCTATTTACATATAATTGTTCGCGAATCGTTGAGAACAATCGAAGGGTATTTGAATAGTTCAAAATTTTGAGATTCAACTTCATAGGCTTTGCTTATCGTGTCGAAATCATTAATCATTTAAGATTAAGTTTAAATTTAGTCAGAATTTTTCGGGTCATCACAGATTTAGATTAGAGGGTTGTAATCATGTTGTGTATTATATGTATTGTAGTGTGCTTGTACTTTTATGTTCTATGTAAAAATTGCTTGTATTGTTTGTTAATTATCTTTTTCAAATCTAATCCTTGTATATTTTACAGTATAAAAACACAAAATGGACGTTAAGGATAGACAACCAAAAATTTTAGAAGACCTACTAGGAGATATGATTGATGAAATCTTGTCTAGAGTCGGGCAGAATTCATCAGCACAATTAGTTACGGCAAAATTAGTTTGTCAAACGTTTGAAAGACATTCCAGGCATGCCTTAGTATATAAAAGGCTTTCCTTTGAAAGATGGGGTATATCACATTGGGGAGACTTTAAGTTACGCCAAGTTTTCTTTAAGGCATTTAGTGCGGGAAACCTAGATGCAATTTTACGCTACGAGTTACGAACCTATTTTGACTCAACATATCCCAACATAGGATTTAGTGAGTTAGAAAGAGCTTCTAACATGCAACATAAAGAAGCATGTTATACTTACGGGTTAGTGATGTTCGCTTCTTACCAAAGTGAGAAAAAGAATATCGGGTTACAACTTTTAAATAAAACCTTCCCACATGTGATGGATTCAGTAGTTAGGGTAAGAAACAAGGTTTTTAGATTATTACGGGGCTGTTAGACATTACGAAACCCTCGTCCTTTTGACGACATTACAACATGCTGCCTAGCCAATGGTCATAACGGTTATTTTCCACAAGACCAAGGATGGGAAGTCGTCTTAGTAAAACCAGAATGCATGACTTGTTTCTGGACTTATGAATTACGTTTCTTTATTTCCTTTGCTGAACAACTTGCGTATTAACTAGATTTATCTTCAAAACTGTCCTGTATCAAAGTGTACTATATTTCATGTTATATGTAATATAGCAAAGTTGTAAGTTTGAAGAATATTTGTATGTGATATATTATTATAATCAGTTTTTCATATGGAATTGTAGTAGTTGAATTGTATATTAGCTACTAAGTATGAACTTAACGGGTAGGTAGTACCCGAATTAAAAACTATAAAATGCTAATATGAAGAAAAAACTTTTATAAATAAGTTCATACTATGCTACGAAATACTATTGACCACTCTTAAAATTCTATATGATTAACTTAATTCTTTTGGACTATTTTTGAAGGAAATGGCACCGGCGACTCGTCAGAATTTGAACATGAGCGAGGAAGACTTCCATATTTTCCTTGTAGCAAACATAGCCGTAGTACAGGCTGCGATGCAAAATAACAATAACTCTTGATCTAGCAGTGGAACTAATTTCACAAGAAATCGTGTATGATGCTCCTACAAAGAATTCACTACCTGCAAACCTTTAGAATTTGATGGAACCGAGGGTCCAATTGGATTGAAACGGTGGACCAAGTAGGTTCAATCGGTGTTTTCCATGAGTAAATGTACAGAAGAAGACAAAGTAAAGTACGCTACGCATACCTTCACAGGTACGGCGCTAACATGGTGGAATACCTATCTCGAACAGGTAGGACAAGATGCTGCTTACGCACTACCGTGGTCAGCATTCAAGCAATTGATGAACGAGCAGTACCGTCCTAGAAACGAAGTCAATAAGCTCAAGGTAGAGCTTAGAGAGTTACGAACACAAGGGTTCGACAATACCACGTATGAACGATGATTCACAGAGTTGTGCCTATTGTGTCCGGGAGCATTCGAAGATGAAGAAGAGAAGATCGACGCGTTTGTAAAAGGGTTACCAGTAAGGATTCAAGAATATGTGAGTTCACACGAGCCCGCTTCCATACAAAAGGCAAGTCGAATGGCTCATAAACTCATAAATTAGATTGAGGGAAGAATTAAAGAGCGGGCAGCCGAAGAAGCCAACATGAAATAACTCAAGAGGAAGTGGGAGGAAAACGGTGACAAGAGTCACCAGTACTACAACTGAAATGTCTCGTTCATATTGATTATAAACGTTCCATATTAATTGATTTCGTTGCGAGGTTTTGACCTCTATATGAGACGTTTTTCAAAGACTGCATTCATTTTTAAAACAACTATAACCTTTATTTTATCAATAAAGGTTTTAAAAGCATTATGTAGATTATCAAATAATGATAATCTAAAATATACTGTTTACACATGACCATTACATAATGGTTTACAATAGAAATATATTACATCGACATATGTTTCTTGAATGCAGTTTTTACACAATATCATACAAACATGGACTCCAAATCTTGTCCTTATTTTAGTATGTAACAGCGGAAGCTCTTAGTATTCACCTGAGAATAAACATGCTTTAAACGTCAACAAAAATGTTGGTGAGTTATAGGTTTAACCTATATATATCAAATCATAACAATAGACCACAAGATTTCATATTTCAATACACATCCCATACATAGAGATAAAAATCATTCATATGGTGAACACCTGGTAACCGACATTAACAAGATGCATATATAAGAATATCCCCATCATTCCGGGACACCCTTCGGATATGATATAAATTTCGAAATACTAAAGCATCCGGTATTTTGGATGGGGTTTATTAGGCCCAATAGATATATCTTTAGGATTCGAGTCAATTAGGGTGTCTGTTCCCTAATTCTTAGATTACCAGACTTAATAAAAAGGGGCATATTCGATTTCGATAATTCAACCATAGAATGTAGTTTCACGTACTTGTGTCTATTTTGTAAATCATTTATAAAACCTGCATGTATTCTCATCCCAAAAATATTAGATTTTAAAAGTGAGACTATAACTCACTTTCACAGATATTTCCTTCCTCTGAAATAAGACTTGGTCACGGATCGATTCACGAACCTATAACAAATATGTACATATATATCAAAGTATGTTCAAAATATATTTACAACATTTTAATACGTTTATGTTTTAAGTTTATTAAGTCAGCTGTCCTCGTTAGTAACCTACAACTAGTTGTCCACAATTAGATGTACAGAAATAAATCGATATATATTATCTTGAATCAATCCACGACCCAGTGTATACACGTCTCAGGCTAGATCACAACTCAAAGTATATATATTTTTGGAATCAACCTCAACCCTGTATAGCTAACTCCAACATTACTGCATATAGAGTGTCTATGGTTGTTCCAAATAATATATATACATGGGTCGATATGATATGTCAAAACATTTGCATACGTGTCTATGGTATCCCAAGATTACATAATATATTAGAATACATGTATAATACAATATAAGTTAGCTAGGATATGATTTGTATAGATTTGTTAAACATTTCCCGTAGCTAAAAAGATCAAAAATATCCAATCTTGTTTTACCCATAACTTCTTCATTTTAAATCCATTTTAAGTGAATCAAATTTCTATGGTTTCATATTGAACTCTAATTTAAGAATCCAAACAAAAAAAGTATAGGTTTATAGTCAGAAATTTAAGTTACATGTCAATTACTAAAGAGGTAGTCATTTCCGTCGAAAGAACGACATCTTGATGACCATTTTGAAAAACATATTTTCACTTTGAGTTTAACCAAGATTTTTGGATATAGTTTCATGTTCATATGAAAAAACATTTTCCCAGAAGAACAACTTTTAAATCAAAGTTTATCATAGTTTTTAATTATCCAAACCAAAACAGCCCCCGGTTTCACTACGACGGCGTATATCCGATTTTATGATGTTCATCGTGTTTCCAGGTTTTAAATCATTAAGTTAGTATATCATATAGATATAGAACATGTGTTTATTTGAATTTAAAAGTCAATTTAGAAGGATTAACTTTTGTTTGTGAACAAGTTTAGAATTAACTAAACTATGTTCTAGTGATTACAAGTTTAAACCTTCGAATAAGATAGCTTTATATGTATGAATCGAATGATGTTATGAACATCATTACTACCTCAAGTTTTCTGGATAAAACTACTGGAAATGAGAAAAATGGATCTAGCTTCAAAGGATCCTTGGATGGCTTGAAAGTTCTTGAAGCAGAATCATGACACGAAAACAGTTCAAGTAAGATTTTCACTCGAAATAAGATTGTTATAGTTGTAGAAATTGAATCAAAGTTTGAATATGAATATTACCTTGAATTAGAAAGATAACCTATTGTAAATAACAAAGGTTCCTTGATCTTAGATGATTACTTGAAATGGATTAGAAAGCTTGGAAGTAGACTTGCAAACTTGGAAGTATTCTTGATTTTTATGAAACTATACTTATGGAATTTATGCAGAACACTTAGAACTTGAAGATGGAACTTGAGAGAGATCAATTAGATGAAGAAAATTGAAGAATGAAAGTGTTTGTAGGTGTTTTTGGTCGTTGGTATATGGATCAGATATAAAGGATATGTAATTTTGTTTTCATGTAAATAAGTCATGAATGATTACTAATATTTTTGTAATTTTATGAGATATTTCATGCTAGTTGCCAAATGATGGTTCCCACAAGTGTTAGGTGACTCACATGGGCTGCTAAGAGCTGATCATTGGAGTGTATATACCAATAGTACATACATCTAAAAGTTATGTATTGTACGAGTACGAATACGGCTGCATACGAGTAGAATTGTTGATGAAACTGAATGAGGATGTAATTATAAGCATTTTTGTTAAGATATGTGTCTTGAATTCTTTCAAAATTGTAAGAATACATATCAAAACACAACATGTATATACATCCTAATGGAGTCGTTAAGTCTTCGTTAGTCATTACATGTAAGTGTTGTTTTGAAACCTTTAAGTTAACGATCTCAATTAATGTTGTTAACCCAATGTTTATTATATCAAATTAGATGTTAAATTATTATGTTATCATGATATTATGATGTATGAATATCTCTTAATATGATATATACATTAAAATATCATTACAACGATAATCGTTCCATATAAGTCTCGTTTCGTAATTCTTGAGTTAGTAGTCTTGTTTTTACATATGTAGTTCATTGTTAACACACTTAATGATATATTTAAATATCATTTTATCATGTTAAATATAGTGTATCAATATCTTAATATGATACATATGTATTTAGTAGACGTTATCAGAACGATAATCGTTATATATATCATTTCGAGTTTCTTAACTTAGTAATCTCATTTCTTATGTATATCACACATTGTTAATATACTTAGTGAGATACTTACTCATCATAATCTCATGTAAACCATATATATATGTCTATATATACCACAACATGTAGTTTTTACAAATTTGTAACGTTCGTGAATCGCCGGTCAACTTGGGTGATTAATAGTCTATATAAAACTTATTTCATTTAATCAAGTCTTAACAAGTTTGATTGCTTAACATGTTGGAAACATTTAGTCATGTAAATATCAATCTCAATTAATATATATATAAACATGGAAAAGTTCAGGTCACTACAGTACCTACCAGTTAAATAAATTTCGTCCCGAAATTTTAATCTGTTGAAGGTGTTGACGAATCTTCTGGAAATAGATGCGGGTATTTCTTCTTCATCTGATCTTCACGCTCCCAGGTGAACTCGGGCCCTCTACGAGCATTCCATCGAACCTTAACAATTGGTATCTGTGAAGACCCGTCCTAATCCATCCGGACGAAGTCCACATCGATTATAAACGATTCACAACAGTTGATTACATCGCGAGGTACTTGACCTCTATATGATACATTTTACAAACATTGCATTCATTTTTAAAAGACAACTTTCATTTCATTGTAAGTTGACAGACATGCATACCATTTCATAATATATCTAAACTATAAATAACTTGATAATATTCTTGATGAACTCAATGACTCGAATGCAACGTCTTTTGAAATATGTCATGAATGACTCCAAGTAATATCTCTAAAATGAGCAAATGCACAGCGGAAGATTTCTTTCGTACCTGAGAATAAAAATGCTTTCAAGTGTCAACCAAAAGGTTGGTGAGTTCATTAGTTTAACATAAATAATCATTTCATAAATTTTAATAGACCACAAGATTTCATATTTCCATTTCTCATAAACATACGTCCCATGCATAGAGACAAAAATATCATTCATATGGATTGAACACCTGGTAACCGACATTCACAATATACATATAAGAATATCCCCATCATTCCGGGATCCTCCTTCGGACATGATATTAATTTTGAAGTACTAAAGCATCCGGTACTTTGGATGGGGCTTGTTGGGCCCGATAGATCTATCTTTAGGATTCGCGTCAATTAGGGTGTCTGTTCCCTAATTCTTAGATTACCAGACTAAAAGGGGCATATTCGATTTCGATCATTCAACCATATAATGTAGTTTCGATTACTTGTGTCTATTTCGTAAAACATATATAAAAGCAGCGCATGTATTCTCAGTCCCAAAAATATATATTGCAAAAGCATTTAAAAAGGGAGTAATGAAACTCACCTAATGTATTTTGTAGTAAAAATGCATATGCCTAAATTGAACAATGCAGGGTTGTCCTCGGATTCACGAACCTATATCATTTGTATATTCATTAATATAAATAATAGTAATCGAATAAATATTCTTATTATATTTTAATTTATATATTTTGTATAGTTGATTTGTGTATATATTCGAATTGATTTATTATTTGTATAGTTATATTAATATGTCCATATTTATATACGTAATTATTTATTGTTACATTTAAAATTGATAGCTTGTCATTTGTAAGTATTTATATAATTAATCTTAATAAATTTAATATATATATATATATATATATATATATATATATATATATATATATATATATATATATATATATATATATATATATATATATATATATATATATATATATATATATATATATAGTTATATGAAGTTTTATTATAATTATAGTATATGTAAAGAGTATATTTATGTATAAAATATTTATCTATTTGAAAAGATAGTTTTTGATAAAAATAATGATTTACTAATAATAATAATAACTTTATTAATAATAATAAAAATAATACTTTTTGATAATAATAATAATAATAATAATAATAATAATAATAATAATAATAATAATAATAATAATAATAATAATAATAATACTTAATAATAATTAATAATACATAATAATAAGAACACGCGTTTTATTTAGGGTTTCCCAAAAATAGATTGAACCAGATCGAGATAGTGGAAGCAACTCGCAGATAAAAAAGGTCATCACCGAATCAATCCATCAACAATCATCATCGTCATTATCGATCTTCTTCATCATCGCTTCCCGATTATAACAAGAAAAGAGGAAAGATATTGTAGTCTTTCGGTGGTGATTGGGGTTGAATACGAATAAGAAATAGAACAAATTCAATCTTGTAGATTCCGGTCATCAAACCTTATCAATAGCAGGTAATTGATTCATTATTATACTTTTAATTTCTTCATCCCTTTATAAATTTATTCTGTATTGTATTTATTTATTTATTTATTTCTTCTGAATCGCACATGAATATTAAAGATGGGAAGATTTCATATAATATTGATGATGAATCGGAATGTTTTAAATTAAGTGGTGATGGTGATTGATTGGAAGATTTGATTGGACGAAAAACCCTAATTGCAAACGTATAACAACAGCATGGGATTTGCAGGTCTGGTGATGATCGTTTGCAGGGTCCTGATTGAATCACGATGGTTTCACATAGTCTCTTTCATATGCAATAGGTATAATCCTTATTAATTCATTTAGAAAGATAGTTTATTTATAATCAGTCAAACAGGTATATATATATTTATATGATAAATCTTGATTTCTCTTACTGATATAATTTGATTTGGATTATACTAAATCGGTTAAAGTCTTCATGATTTTAGAGTTTACTAACTGTTTTTACTAAAAGGTTATGAGATTAGTTTGTAGACTATCTCATATTGATTGGTTTGTGGTTTCATTTAAATGAGACTATGGAAATTGTGCTGCTGTATAAAGAACATGGGCAGGTTGTTTGGGTTTTGTCTTTGCAACAACCACATGACCCTGGAACAATGTCTGTTGTAGAAAATCTTTGGATCATGAGTGAAGGTATTATATTAGGTATTTACATCGATTCATTTTATGTAATTTAAGTGAAATCTTATTTATCTAGTAACCATACTCTTACTCTTCATATATATATATATATATATATATATATATATATATATATATATATATATATATATATATATATATATATATATATATATATATATATATATATATATATATATATATATATATATATATATATATGTGTGTGTGTGTGTGTGTGTGTGTGTGTGTTTTATTATGTGCTTTAATCAGAGGTTTGTTGTGGGTCTTACCATAGTTGTAGTAGAAGTTGTAGCAGCAGCAGTAAAGTGGCAGTGATGGTGGTTGAACAGAAAATAGCAACTATAAACCATAGTAGACCATCGTGAGCAGTTTTTTTTTTTAAAAGTTTTCATGTTGGGTCGAACAAGAACCAGAACAGTACTAGTTGCAGGTCTTTGTCATGGTGTGTTTCTGTTATTTATTGATGAAGATGGTGAGGTGACGATTAAAACATGAAACGGGCAGCAGCTAGTTGCAGTGGTAACGATGGAGTTGTGGTGTGAAGTTTATGAAGGGATTAAGAAAAGTTCTAGGTTATGGTGGTGGTCGTAAGGTAGTGATCGGGTGGTTATCGATGTATAGTAGTACACCACAAAAGTGGTTTAGTTTTGTGATAGTTTAAACGAAACATAGCAGCAATTTGATGGTAATTGGTTTTCAGTTCTACAGCAAGAGAAAAGGAGTCGGGTAGCTGCAGTACCCATGTTGTAAAAGTGACGGTGATGTTTCATGATGCATGAATATATGTAATATATATATATTAATAGAATTATATGTATGTGTTGAATAAACCAGTGGCCAAAAAGTGGTGGCTTTTGAGTTTGACAAAAATAAATCAAGGATTTGTATCATGGTGGGGATATGGTGTTGAGTAGTACTAGTAAAATGGTTCAAGAAATTCCACAAAACAAAACGGTGATGATCATTAAAAATGGTTTGTTTTTGGTATGCATTTTATGTGTGTGTATATATGTATTACATCTTTATTATTAGTTTTATGGTGAAGTCAAAAAGAAGTACAGTAATCTCTATTACAAATCCGTGAAACTTTCTTGTTTGAGTTGTTTGAATGTGTCTATTATTTGTCAAAAGTAATTAGGTTGATAGATAAGTTTAACCGAAAGTAAAAGTGAAGAATATAATGTTCTCTTTGTTTAAATCAGACAAATAGAAAACGAAGTGGGTGTGATGATCGTGCTTTTATAATTATCTCAATTATATGCATGTTTTAGTGGAAATGGGTTAAGTGACTTCATTCACTTCAATGACTAAGTTCCCTCACTAGATAACGTTGTATATATATATAAATAGATAAGGATATTGATAGATATTTAGTGGAAGGTGTTTTTCAATATGCAGATAACCATATTTATTTATGGATATATACACTCCGTAAGTTAGAGTTGAAAAGAGATGCAACAATTTCAAACACTAATCGTGCATCAATTAATTCAATTAAAGCAACAGTGCATTTCATTCAATTCTCACCAATCATCAACAGTTTAGTATTCGTGATTTTAATGAGCCTCTAATTTATATAACTCATTTTCGAATCACCGTTTTTATTTTTAAATCACATAAGTTAGAATTTTAATTTTCTTAATATCGATCAATATGACAGTTGAGTGTTACTGTCGTTTACTAAATATATTTGAAACGACAAAATATATATTTAATATACATTATTTATATATATGTGTTCTAAATAGTAATTATCATAATATCATATTTTATTTTATTTTACATAATTAATTTTATATACAACACATATAATACTTCAAATTATATTTCAAATTAATATATATATATATATATATATATATATATATATATATATATATATATATATATATATATACCCACGTATCTTTCTACAATTAAAGGTTCATGAATCGTCGAAACTGGTCGAAGGTAATTGAATACATAAACATAGTCCCAAAATTTTCGAGACTCAACTTTACAGACTTTGCTTATCGTGTCGGAAACATATAAAGATTAAAGTTTAAATTTAGTCGGAAATTCCCGGGTTGTCACAGTACCTACCCATTAAAGAAATTTCGTCCCGAAATTTGAGTGAGGTTGTCATGGCTAACGATAAGAATGTTTTCATTACGAATATGAGTTGATAAATAGAGTTTTATCATTATGGATTAATATAAATAAAACGATTCGATTATGTGAAGCGTACGAATGAAGCTGTCACAAGAGATTTGAGATAGAGACTTAACTTTTGATGTAGTCACGTTTGAATTTAGAAAGTAAGGTGCGTCTTAACTTTTGACGTTGTCTAGGTTGAATTCCGGAATTCAAGAGATTTAAAAGAAAATCAATGAAATCTATAAGATCTGATTCTTCGGGATTTATGGAAATTAAGATCTTTTTAATTAAATACGGTGATTTGCCCCGATTGCTCTGTCTGATATTTCCATTATAAATTAAACTTTTTCCGTTTCATTATTTTCATCATTCCTATACTTTCCTTCTTAGTTCATACATCCAAAAGATTTGTGACAAAGTTTAATCCAGTTCTAATCCTTGTCCTCATCCTTACTATCGCAACAATCATTCTCCTTTTTCAACTTCCACCAGAGGAATCTGATTTCTTCTACTTCGCCATTGGAGTTATAATGTTTTTAATTCTCCCGTGTCTTTATGTTGCGATAAACATTGATATACACGGTTTGTATTTTATGTGTTGTTATCGGACTTTATTTTCTCCTTTATAATTCAGAGTTCCATACTTTTGTTTTCTCTTCCCGACTTCAAGTCAAGCAAATAATGGTCCAGAATTCGTTGATATGGAGTTTCAGATGATTATAATGTTCTAAGCAGGAAGGAACGTGATAGCACGATTTGATTTTCAAATTTATCAACATCACGGAAGATAGAATCATCAAGAATACATTTTCTTGATATGTTCAGAAGTTAAGTAAAATGAAAGAGTTATGTAACATGGCACATGATGACATTATGGTCTGTGAATCATCACGTTTCATTAGAAACTCAGCATGACTTACTGTAATATAATCACGTTGATCAAGTGTCATTATATTATACTAACTCATGCATCAGTTCCCCACATTACTTCAATAACATTCATATTTTAAGCTCGAAAGTTTACAGAATATAGAAACTTAACAGTTTCTATATGATGTAACACTGATAGCACTAAGAGATTAATGATTTCAGATAAGAATAGTTATGAAAATATCTTCAGAAATATAGAGGATATTTATAATGAAAGATACGATGATATCTTGGAATTTCTAAATCAAATTGTGATGAAGAATTTCATTCACGATGATTTAGAGCAATTAAGGAGCAAGGTATTCGTTAAAGATTTCATCAGAAACAGAATCGTCAGGATTCTTTTATGTACAAGTTTAGTCCTTGTGATTTGTTCAGAGACTCCTTCGTAGTTTGCTCAATCAGTTTTTTTTTTCAGTTTCAAACTTTTTCTGAGCTTTGCCAACATACAATTCTTTATCATCAACTTTTGGCTGTTGAGATCGTTTACAGTTTTTGTTGCTTCATTCAACATTTCAAAATTCAGAGTATTAATTCGCAGACTGGGCACTTTTTAGAATTTCAGAATGGAAGATCATAATTCTAAGAGATAAATGTTATATGGATACATATAACTGTTGATGTGGAAACGTTGCGAGGCGCACAATACAGATTTGCTAATTCCCAGTAATTGGTATGGCAATTCTTGTTACAAGATGCGGATGAGTACATGATGAGACTTCAATAGGTAATTATAGTGATTTATCGGAGAGATCTAAACCAAAGAGCGACGAGGTTACTGGTACATCTGCTGGTAATATGGTGGAATATAAAAGGTTCCCCGGTAACAATGATGAAAGGCAACTTATATAGTAAGGTTATAGTAAGGCTAATCTGAATGAAAATTCGAAGTTGACCTGCTGGAGCTGTGACAGAATTGGCTAATTTGCAAAAGAAACTGCAAAGTTATTTTCGATAATAACAATGCCAAAGGAACTAGCACAGATACATGTTAAACGTTTACTCAGTTTCCAAGAGTTGTTCAGGTGCATATCTATATGCATCAATCTTTTCTTCCATTGATGAGGTACCGTTGGTTTATCCTCTCGATTGAGGTGTTTTTCAAGAATTATGAAAGGTTTGAACGTGAATTGTAACCGACAAGATACAATTGAGGTTTAAGATGAAATCAAGTGGCAAACTTGAAGAATTGTTTATTTTCATATGTTATAATCAATATTTTAATCCATTTTAATTGTCCAATGTTATTAGTCCACAGTCGATAGTCCACAGTAATAGTCCAATAATTCATATATAGTTTAATATATAATATTCGAATTAATTAATACATATCGTGACCCGTGTACATGTCTCAGACTCGATCACAACTCAAACTATATATATTATTGTAGAATCAACCTCAACCCTGTATAGAGAACTCGATCATTACTGCATATAGAGTGTCTATGGTTATTCCAAATAATATATATAGATGCGTCGATATGATATGTCAAAACCTTGTATACGTGTCCCGATATTTAAAGCGCATAAAATAAATAACAGAAATTAAATGACAATAAATAAAATTGCGAGAATTAAAATTGCGATAAATAAATTGCGATAAATAAATGTAAACAGTTAGCTAGGAACAGTTAGCTGGAAGCAGTTAGCGTGGATTCTTAACAAAATTTCATATTGTTAATTAGTCTGTTTCTAATCAATTTTTATTGTGTCTATTATTTCTTCATTATGCCACTTGTTGGATTCTGATAGGTCAAAATCCAAATATGAAATTGAATGAAAATGGTTATTCTGCGGTGAATGGATTCGTATATCTGTGGATGTAAGTAGGATAGTAAACGACTGTTGAATCAGATTCGAAGAATGTACACTGTTACTTATTAACGTGAAATCTAAATATTCCTCTGGTATTACCTACCCGTTAAAATATTTTCACCATTACCAGTTTGTACGAAAGAATTTTTAATTACAATCTTTATGAAAATATATATACATATATATTTTCTTCAGACGTAATAATGGATTTAATGAGTTAATATGATATTAAACTCATTTGATTTACCTTTAGAACAAGAATATATAATTTCTAAAATATTAGAGATTACGAAATCGTCATGTTGAACGAAGATATATGATGTAGAACGTCATGTAGAATGATGATTATGCTCGAGGTACAGATTGAGATGTTGAGGCATGTGATGTTGAAACTTGGGTTGTTGGTGGTACTGTTGTTGATGTTGGTGGTACTGTTGGTGCCGGTGATGTTGCTGAAGCTGGTACGTTTTGCACCATATTTTCCAAGGTTACAACTCGGGCGCGAAGCTCGTTGACTTTTGCTATTACTCCGGGATGATTGTCGGTCGAAACGAGCGGATGAATGAGGTTTTGAATTTTAGATAGTATATGATCGTGACTAGATACTCTGGAAATGAGAGAGAAAATGGTGTCTCGATCAGGTTCGCCGGTAAACGCTTCAGGTTCATTGTCAAGAGGTGAATTCGGTTGATGGAAGGAATCGCCTTCTTCGAGTCTCCATTGATTAAGTCGACTACGAACTCATCAGATAAATTAGGGATGAATGATTGGTCGATTCATTCTAGTAACGCATGCTTTTGGAGCTCAGGTGGATATCCATGTTAAAAATAGTTGTCAGAATAACTATCGGAATAGCTATTGGAATCCGAGGGACTCGAACTGGTTGAAGGATTCATCTCGTACGATCAGATGAAGGATTTTCGATAAGAAATAGATTATAGTATGTAGATTAGTACCATGCAATACATAATTTACATATGCATTATAATACTAAAATCCCATAAGTTACGGAGGAATCTATGGAATACGACAGGCAAAGTTTACAGTAACAGGTACGCTAAGATATGGATTAGCAGATACGCTAAGATATGAATTTATCTATACAATGTCTATGCAACAGAGGCAGTAAGACGTGTCTAGACCTTAAGGATAATAAGCAATTAATTTTCGACACTAAATGATAAGCAAAACTTTTGACATGCAGACACGGTCGAAGTCCAGACTCACTAATGCATCCTAACGCCTATCAGTTAGACACACTAATGCAAGACCCGGTTCGCTAAGACCACCGCTCTGATACCAACTGTGAAGACCCGTCTGTCATAACCCGTCCTTAACCATAAGAACGTGTTAGATGACGTATGATTTCATTGCGAGGTATTGACCTCTATATGCGACATTTTTAAAAGAAACTACATATATTATACATTACAAACCACAACCGTTATTTTTGTTACAAGCTTTAGACAATAAAAAGATGATTATCGTTTAGCGATAATCTTCGACTTACAAACTTTACAAATGATAATAACAACACGGTTTCTAGCATATTTTATAGTACAACATCTCGGATATGCAGTTTTATTTTTGACACAAACATGCGTACGCAAGATCCTGCTTAGATCCAACATAATGCAGCGGAAGCTTTAGAAATCACCTGAGAATAAACATGTTTTAAAAGGTCAACATAAAGTTGGTGAGATATAGGTTTAATGCCGGCAGCAATATATATATAGACCACAAGATTTCGTATATAAACAGTTTAATAAAAGTATTCTAAGTGGTTGAGCACTCGGTAACCATACTTAACATTTTCACGTCGCATATTCCCTTTAATATGAAATCTTACTACACCGTACCAAGTGTAGTCACAAAACGAAGTACTGTGCAACCGTTGAATACTGGTCGTCCAGTCCGGTTGGGGTTGTCAGGCCCGATAGATCTATCAACAGGATTCGCGTTTACAATACCGCTGTAAATAATAGTTACCAAGCTACAGGGAAGTATGCCAGTGGTACAACTCAACGTAGAATATATTTTTCAGTTACTTGTGTCCATAACGTAAAACATAAAATGCATGTATTCTCATCCCGAAATATTTAGAGTTTAAAAGTGGGACTATATACTCACTCTTGTCTTGATGATATAAATAATTTGACTCGGTCTTCCGGTTGATATCACAAACCTATCCATATATAATATATCAATATGTTTTCATTTTTAAACAAACGTTATAAATATATACTTGTTATACTTTTAATACTTTGAATAATTCCTTAGTCCGTAGTTAGCAGTCCGATGTTAGTAATTCAATTTTAATGGTTCATTTTTAGATGTTTAATATACCCGCAATGAAATAAATAAAACCCCCAACAAAATAAATAAAACCCCATCGTATATGTATTGGTCGAGATTAATCTTGACCCATGGTACCGGTGTTGTCAAATGACGTGTTGCGTACATAAAGTACCGGTGTTGTCAAATGACGTGTTGCGACCAATCATGGGATCTTATAATTAATCTTCTCGTGTTGTTTACGGGTGATCCTGAACCATATAAAATTGAATTATAAGTACATATATATAAAATATCATGTTATCTTAGAAATATGTGATTTATATCATTTTTTTCCAATTGATCCCGTAGTTGAAATGATCTAGGATAACCAATTTTGTTTCGGTCATAGTTTCTTCGTTACAAATCCGTTTTCGTTGATTCAAATTGCCATCTTCTTGGATCGAGTTCTTCTTTAAGACTATGAACTGTAAATACCTTGGTTTGTATTCAAAATCATACGGCATAAGTGAAACATTAGTGAAACATATGAAATTAAACATTTTTGTTACAACAAAATCATTTAATGACCATTTTTCCAAAAATACTTATACTTTGAAAAACCAAGTTTTACCTTGTTAAATTAACATATAAATAAGTTATGTTACATGTCTTGAAGTATTTTAAAAGTTAAGTTAGAAGGATCTATTTAGTTTGCAAACAAGTTTGAAAACATTCAAACTATGTTCTTGTTGTTAAACTTTTGTACCACAAAATAAGATAGCTATATATATATGAATTGAATAAGGTTATGAACATAGATTCTACCTCAAGTTCCTTGGATAAGATTGCTGTAAAAGAGGAGTAAGAAGCTAGAATCAAAAGGGTGATAGAAGTGGATGAAAGATTGGAAGTAAGTTGGTGTTCTTGGAAGGTTTTCTTGAAGTGTTTTTGTATGGTTTTCTTATGGTGTTTTAGTATGGTTTTTGAAGCTAGATCTTCTTGGAAACTTTGCTGAATTGATTAAGGGTTTTAAGGCTTCAAAGTATGTGTGTGTTTTGCTAGAGAATTTAAGGTAAAATGAATCAAAAATGCTCATGTATATAAGCTACAAAAAACGTGTTTCATGGGGTATCCATGACAAGATTTCAAGTTGTTCTTTTGTGTAATTAGTCAATAAGCTTCCAAAATCAATTACCTAGCCCTCATGGCATGAATAATGGCTGGTTAGGTGGTGATTTTGATGTGTATTTACTATTAGTTAATACGTATAGAAGCTTGGTATGATACGAGTACAAATACTCTAGGTATACGTATAGAAATTTTGTGAAAAATGGAATGAGGATTCAAATATAGCTATCTTTTGTGAATACACTTATATGGTTTTATGTATTTAAGTCTTTAAAAGTGATTAAATACATTACTTATACAATATATGTATAAACATTATATGTCTTAAGTATTTATGTCAAATAACGTTACGTATAGTTATCGTTTTGAAAACTTAAGTTAGTAGTTTCAAAATACACATATAACTTGTTGTTATTAATACAAAATGAGATATTAAAACATTTATTAATCATGTTAAATATGTATATATACATTTATATACACAAACGTATAATTATCATATATTGTATAGTTCGTGATATCATCGGTCAAACTAGATGGTCAAACGTTGTGTAAAACTCTTTTCGGAAATATAAGTCTCGACAATTTGGATTGCTTATCATGTTGGCAAGGTTTAATTTATGTAAATATTAATCTTATAAGTATAGTATGATCGAAAAAGTGCGGGTCGTTACATTACCTCCCCGTTAAATAAATTTCGTCCCGAAATTTTAAAATTGTACCTATTTTGCGTCATCGAGAAACAAGTGCGGATACTTTCGTTTCATCTGATCCTCGCGTTCCCAAGTAAACTCGGGACCTCTTCTAGCATTCCAACGAACCTTAACAATCGGTATATTACTCTGTTTGAGCTGTTTAACTTCACGGTCCATGATTTCGATTGGTTCTTCGACGAATTGTAGTTTCTCGTCGACATGGATTTCTTCAAGAGGAATGGTGAGGTCTTCCTTTGCAAGACACTTCTTAAGGTTTGAGACGTGAAAGGTATTATGTACTCCGGCGAGTTGTTGCGGTAACTCGAGTCGATAAGCTACCGGTCCAATGCGTTCGATGATCTTGAACGGGCCTACGTACCTTGGGTTCAGTTTACCCCTTTTTCCGAAACGTATTACACCTTTCCAAGGTGACACCTTTAGCATAACCATGTCACCGATCTGAAACTCTAATGGTTTCCTTCGAACATCGGCGTAGCTCTTTTGGCGACTACGGGCTGTTTTCAATCTCTCTTTGATTTGTACTATCTTTTCAGTAGTTTCTTGTATGATCTCGGGACCAGTTAATTGTCGATCTCCTACTTCATTCCAACAGATAGGAGATCTACACTTCCTTCCGTACAATGCTTCGAATGGTGCAGCTTTAATGCTCGCATGATAACTATTATTATACGAGAATTCTGCTAATGGTAGATACTTATCCCATCCGTTTCCAAAATCGATCACACATGCCCTGAGCATGTCTTCAAGAGTCTGAATTGTTCTTTCACTCTGCCCGTCCGTTTGCGGATGATATGCGGTACTCATATCCAAACGAGTTCCTAGTGCCTCCTGTAGTGATTGCCAAAACTTTGAGGTAAATCTACTATCACGATCGGATATAATGGAAATAGGTATTCCATGCCTTGAAACAACTTCCTTTATATACAATCGTAATAGTTTCTCCATTCTATCTGTTTCCTTTATAGGCAAGAAATGTGCAGATTTGGTAAGACGATCAACAATTACCCAAATGGTGTCGTATCCCCAGGCAGTCTTTGGTAACTTCGTGATGAAATCCATGGTAATACCGTCCCATTTCCATTCTGGAATTTCTGGTTGTTGAAGTAACCCTGACGGCTTCTGGTGTTCTGCTTTGACTTTGGAGCAAGTTAAACATTCCCCAACATATGTTGCAACGTCTGTCTTCAAATTAGGCCACCAATAATGCGTCTTAAGATCTTGGTACATCTTTCCAACTCTAGGATGTATCGAATATCTTGTCTTATGTGCCTCGTTCAATATCAACTTTCTTAATCCACCCAATTTCGGTACCCAAATACGATTTGCAAAATATCGAATTCCATCTTCCCGCATAACGAGTTGCTTCTCATACTTCTTCATTATTTCATTTCCTTTATTTTCTTTAGTAAGTGCTTCTCGTTGAACTTCTTTGATTTGTGAGTTGAGATTCATGCGAATTTTTATATTCATTGCTCGAACTCGAATTGGTTCTCGTTCCTTTCTGCTTAAAGCATCGGCCACCACGTTCGCCTTTCCGGGATGATAACGAATTTCACAATCATAGTCGTTTATTAACTCGACCCACCTACGTTGCCTCATGTTCAATTGTTTCTGATCAAAAATATGTTGAAGGCTTTTATGATCAGTAAACACAGTGAATTTAACCCCATACAAGTAGTGTCTCCACATCTTCAATGCAAACACGACTGCTCCCAATTCTAGATCATGCGTCGTATAATTTCGCTCGTGAATCTTCAATTGTCGGGATGCAAATGCAATAACTTTCTTCCGTTGCATAAGAACACAACCAAAACCTTGTCGCGAAGCGTCACAATATATTTCAAAATCATCGTTCCCTTCTGGTAACGATAATATAGGCGCCGTAGTTAACTTCTTCTTCAGTATTTGAAATGCGTTCTCCTGCTCCGAGGTCCATTCATATTTCTTCCCTTTTTGCGTTAACGCTGTCAATGGCTTAGCTATTCGGGAAAAATCTTGAATAAACCTTCTATAATAACCGGCTAAACCCAAAAATTGGCGTATCTGTGTTGGTGTCTTAGGAGTCTCCCATTTTTCAATAGCTTCAGTTTTTGCTGGATCAACCTGAATTCCTTCGCTATTAACAACGTGACCAAGAAATTGCACTTCTTTCAACCAGAAAGCACACTTAGAAAATTTAGCATAAAGTTGTTCTTTTCTCAACAACTCCAGTATCAACCTTAAATGCTCTTCATGCTCTTGCTCACTCTTGGAATAGATAAGAATATCATCAATGAAAACGATAACAAACTTATCTAAATACGGACTACAAACTCGATTCATGAGGTCCATGAATACAGCTGGCGCATTTGTCAATCCAAACGGCATGACCAAAAATTCGTAATGACCATAACGTGTCCGAAAAGCAGTTTTCGGAATGTCCTCTTCTTTGACGCGTAGTTGATGATAGCCCGATCTTAAGTCGATTTTCGAATACACACATGATCCTTGCAATTGATCAAATAAGTCATCAATTCTCGGTAGTGGATACCGATTCTTGATAGTTAACTTATTTAATTCACGATAATCTATACACATCCTAAAAGATCCATCTTTCTTCTTAACAAACAAAATTGGAGCTCCCCACGGTGATGTACTTGGTCGTATGAATCCACGGTCCAATAATTCTTTTAACTGACTTTGAAGTTCTTTTAACTCGGACGGTGCAAGTCTATATGGAGCACGAGCCACTGGTGCAGCTCCTGGTACTAAATCTATTTGAAATTCTACCGATCTAAATGGAGGTAATCCCGGCAATTCTTCCGGAAAAACTTCAGGAAAATCTCTTGCCACAGGCACGTCGTTGATGCACTTTTCTTTCTTTTCGACTTTATTAACATGTGCTAAAATAGCGTAACATCCCTTTTCTAAACACTTCTTGGCTTTCAAACAGCTAATGAGTTTTAGCTTTGAATTACCCTTCTCTCCATAAATCATCACCGGTATTTTATCCTTACCAGGAATACGAATTGCCTTCTTGGCACAAACAACTTCCGCTCCTATTTTGGACATCCAGTCCATGCCGACTATTACATCAAAACCTCCTAATTCTACGGGTATTAAGTCGATTTTAAACGTTTCTCCGGCTAGATTTATTTCACAACCACGACAAATTTTATCGGCTTTAATTAGTTTACCATTAGCTAACTCAATCAAGTACTTAGCATCTAGAGGTAATGATGAACAATTCAATTTAGTGTAAAAATTTCTACACACATAACTTCTATCGGCGCCAGTATCAAATAAAATAGATGCTGATAAGTTATTAATGGTAAACGTACCCGTAACAAGCTCCGGGTCTTCTCGTGCCTCTCTAGCATTAATAACAAACGCTCTTCCACGTGCAGGTCCGCCATTCTGATTCGGGCACTGGCTCTTATAATGACCTTGTTTTCCACACCCAAAACAAGTAATGTTAGCCAAAGCAGTTCTATTTGCGTTGGTGGCAGGAGTCTTGTTACCATTTGCATTTGTAACGAGAGCCTTACAATCTTCAGCAAGATGTCCCTGTCGATTGCATTTGGTGCACAACACACTACAGTAACCAAAGTGATGTTTGTGACAACGGTTGCATAAAGGACTTTGTCCTTTGTAACCAAAGCCTGAACCGCTACCCGCACCTTTCGGGGTTTCTGGTTTCTTAAAAGATTGCTGTTGGTAACCTCGATCATAATTTCCGTTCCACTTCCTTTTGTTACTCGATACCTTCTCCTCAGTAGTGAATGCTTTCTTATCCAGAATGACCTGATCCATTAACTCGTTCGCCATGGTTATAGCTTCATGAATTGTCTTAGGTTTCGACGCCGTAACGTTTGCCTTGACCTTTTTGGGCAAACCACCTTTGTACATTTCAATCTTCCGTGCTTCGGTTGGAACCAATTCAGGACATAGTAAAACCAATTCCATGAATCGCTGATTGTAGTTGGTGATTTCAGTACCAACCACCTTCAAACTTCGTAACTCATCTTCTAACTTAATAACCTCATTCCTTGGACAATACTCGGTGATTATCATTGCTTTGAATTCTTCCCATGGAGTATCATAAGCTACATCTCCTCCTACCGCCTTCACATAATTCTTCCACCATGTGAGTGCACTATCTTGTAAAGTGCATGATGCAAACTTGGTCATGTCTTTTTCATCACAACCACTGATTTTAAACACCGTCTCCATCTTTTCTATCCATCGGGTTAAACCGATCGGTCCTTCCGTTCCACTGAATGATGATGGCTTGCAAGCTTGAAACGTCTTGTAGGAGCATCCTACACGAGGATTTGGGTTAACTGCAGCAGCTCTTGCAGCTTCGACCCATAGCATTCTATCGTTCACTCGCTGGTTGATGATTTCCTCGAGTTCTTGTTCCGTCATTCGATTCAATCGCGCCATTTCCTAATGAAAGAAAATAATTATTCACATGGAATATTATAGATGTAGTGTGTATTTATAGTACATTTATAGCTTGTTAATAATATGAACCAGGTATTATTATAAAAGCCTTTTCTTCTTATTAGCGTTTTATAATTATATCTTGGGTAGTACCTACCCGTTAATGTTCATACTTAATAGCTTAGTACAGAATCAATTACTACAATCTAAATAATACTTAACCATGGAAAATTATTGCATTTCATACTTCGCTATTTTACATATGCTTACATCAAACTTTAAACAAACCACACTAATAATATTATACAAAACATTATGTGATTCCATGGTTTAATACGGCAGCGCATCATTTGGTCTATTTCCCAAAACATTTATGTCCAGGGAATCCCCCAACGCGAATCCTAGCTGTCTCCCTACGTTTTGGCTGAGGTGCCGAAGTACTAGATGCGGGGATAGCACTAATAGGAATAGCGGGGATAGGGGTGGTAGTGTTGAGTGGAATTGGTGCCACATCATTCTCATTAAACTCGGGATTTGGATTTTCTAATTCATTAGCCTTTCGTTTCTTTCCTAGTTCGAACTCGTCTTTTGTAATTTCCTGTATTTCTTCCTCGGGTTCACTTTCCTCCTCGGGTTCACTTTCCTCCTCGGGTTCACTTTCCTCCTCGGGTTCACTTTCCGATATTTCTATAGTTGGTTCATCCGGAAATTGTGAGTCTTCCCCAAAAATACCACTTTCGTCATCGGATATGTTAATGACTGAAACACAATCTGAAGGTTCTGATTCGGAGTCGCTGAATGTGATAATAAGTTTCGAGCCCGACATCTATCACACAACAACTAACCCATTAGTACTTACATAATATTTACACATAAATTTTAACCAACAGTGATAAGCAATGGTTTTTGAAATCAGACCCGGTCAAAGTCCAGACTTACTAATGTATCCTAACGACTTATCAGTTAGACACACTAATGCAAACCTGGTTCGCTAAGACCACCGCTCTGATACCACATGTCATAACCCGTCCTTAACCATAAGAACGTGTTAGATGACGTATGATTTCATTGCGAGGTATTGACCTCTATATGCGACATTTTTAAAAGAAACTGCATATATTATACATTACAAACCACAACCGTTATTTTTGTTACAAGCTTTAGACAATAAAAAGATGATTATCGTTTAGCGATAATCTTCGACTTACAAACTTTACAAATGATAATAACAACACGGTTTCTAGCATATTTTACAGTACAACATCTCGGATATGCAGTTTTATTTTTGACACAAACATGCGTACGCAAGATCCTGCTTAGATCCAACATAATGCAGCGGAAGCTTTAGAAATCACCTAAGAATAAACATGTTTTAAAAGGTCAACATAAAGTTGGTGAGATATAGGTTTAATGCCGGCAGCAATATATATATAGACCACAAGATTTCGTATATAAACAGTTTAATAAAAGTATTCTAAGTGGTTGAGCACTCGGTAACCATACTTAACATTTTCACGTCGCATATTCCCTTTAATATGAAATCTTACTACACCGTACCAAGTGTAGTCACAAAACGAAGTACTGTGCAACCGTTGAATACTGGTCGTCCAGTCCGGTTGGGGTTGTCAGGCCCGATAGATCTATCAACAGGATTCGCGTTTACAATACCGCTGTAAATAATAGTTACCAAGCTACAGGGAAGTATGCCAGTGGTACAACTCAACGTAGAATATATTTTTCAGTTACTTGTGTCCATAACGTAAAACATAAAATGCATGTATTCTCATCCCGAAATATTTAGAGTTTAAAAGTGGGACTATATACTCACTCTTGTCTTGATGATATAAATAATTTGACTCGGTCTTCCGGTTGATATCACAAACCTATCCATATATAATATATCAATATGTTTTCATTTTTAAACAAACGTTATAAATATATACTTGTTATACTTTTAATACTTTGAATAATTCCTTAGTCCGTAGTTAGCAGTCCGATGTTAGTAATTCAATTTTAATGGTTCATTTTTAGATGTTTAATATACCCGTAATGAAATAAATAAAACCCCCAACAAAATAAATAAAACCCCATCGTATATGTATTGGTCGAGATTAATCTTGACCCATGGTACCGGTGTTGTCAAATGACGTGTTGCGTACATAAAGTACCGGTGTTGTCAAATGACGTGTTGCGTACAATCATGGGATCTTATAATTAATCTTCTCGTGTTGTTTACGGGTGATCCTGAACCATATAAAATTGAATTATAAGTACATATATATAAAATATCATGTTATCTTAGAAATATGTGATTTATATCATTTTTTTCCAATTGATCCCGTAGTTGAAATGATCTAGGATAACCAATTTTGTTTCGGTCATAGTTTCTTCGTTACAAATCCGTTTTCGTTGATTCAAATTGCCATCTTCTTGGATCGAGTTCTTCTTTAAGACTATGAACTGTAAATACCTTGGTTTGTATTCAAAATCATACGGCATAAGTGAAACATTAGTGAAACATATGAAATTAAACATTTTTGTTACAACAAAATCATTTAATGACCATTTTTCCAAAAATACTTATACTTTGAAAAACCAAGTTTTACCTTGTTAAATTAACATATAAATAAGTTATGTTACATGTCTTGAAGTATTTTAAAAGTTAAGTTAGAAGGATCTATTTAGTTTGCAAACAAGTTTGAAAACATTCAAACTATGTTCTTGTTGTTAAACTTTTGTACCACAAAATAAGATAGCTATATATATATGAATTGAATAAGGTTATGAACATAGATTCTACCTCAAGTTCCTTGGATAAGATTGCTGTAAAAGAGGAGTAAGAAGCTAGAATCAAAAGGGTGATAGAAGTGGATGAAAGATTGGAAGTAAGTTGGTGTTCTTGGAAGGTTTTCTTGAAGTGTTTTTGTATGGTTTTCTTATGGTGTTTTAGTATGGTTTTTGAAGCTAGATCTTCTTGGAAACTTTGCTGAATTGATTAAGGGTTTTAAGGCTTCAAAGTATGTGTGTGTTTTGCTAGAGAATTTAAGGTAAAATGAATCAAAAATGCTCATGTATATAAGCTACAAAAAACGTGTTTCATGGGGTATCCATGACAAGATTTCAAGTTGTTCTTTTGTGTAATTAGTCAATAAGCTTCCAAAATCAATTACCTAGCCCTCATGGCATGAATAATGGCTGGTTAGGTGGTGATTTTGATGTGTATTTACTATTAGTTAATACGTATAGAAGCTTGGTATGATACGAGTACAAATACTCTAGGTATACGTATAGAAATTTTGTGAAAAATGGAATGAGGATTCAAATATAGCTATCTTTTGTGAATACACTTATATGGTTTTATGTATTTAAGTCTTTAAAAGTGATTAAATACATTACTTATACAATATATGTATAAACATTATATGTCTTAAGTATTTATGTCAAATAACGTTACGTATAGTTATCGTTTTGAAAACTTAAGTTAGTAGTTTCAAAATACACATATAACTTGTTGTTATTAATACAAAATGAGATATTAAAACATTTATTAATCATGTTAAATATGTATATATACATTTATATACACAAACGTATAATTATCATATATTGTATAGTTCGTGATATCATCGGTCAAACTAGATGGTCAAACGTTGTGTAAAACTCTTTTCGGAAATATAAGTCTCGACAATTTGGATTGCTTATCATGTTGGCAAGGTTTAATTTATGTAAATATTAATCTTATAAGTATAGTATGATCGAAAAAGTGCGGGTCGTTACACCGTCCTAATCCATCCGGACGAAGTCCACATCGATTATAAACGATTCATAACAGTTGATTTCATCGCGAGGTACTTGACCTCTATATGATACATTTTACAAACATTGCATTCATTTTTAAAAGACAACTTTCATTTCATTGTAAGTTGACAGACATGCATACCATTTCATAATATATCTAAACTATAAATAACTTGATAATATTCTTGATGAACTTAATGACTCGAATGCAACGTCTTTTGAAATATGTCATGAATGACTCCAAGTAATATCTCTAAAATGAGCAAATGCACTGCGGAAGATTTCTTTCGTACCTGAGAATAAACATGCTTTCAAGTGTCAACCAAAAGGTTGGTGAGTTCATTTGTTTAACATAAATAATCAATTCATAAATTTTAATAGACCACAAGATTTCATATTTCCATTTCTCATAAACATACGTCCCATGCATAGAGACAAAAATATCATTCATATGGATTGAACACCTGGTAACCGACATTCACAATATACATATAAGAATATCCCCATCATTCCGGGATCCTCCTTCGGACATGATATTAATTTTGAAGTACTAAAGCATCCGGTACTTTGGATGGGGCTTGTTGGGCCCGATAGATCTATCTTTAGGATTCACGTCAATTAGGGTGTCTGTTCCCTAATTCTTAGATTACCAGACTAAAAGGGGCATATTCGATTTCGATCATTCAACCATATAATGTAGTTTCGATTACTTGTGTCTATTTTGTAAAACATTTATAAAAGCAGCGCATGTATTCTCAGTCCCAAAAATATATATTGCAAAAGCATTTAAAAAGGGAGTAATGAAACTCACCTAATGTATTTTGTAGTAAAAATACATATGACTAAATTGAACAATGCAGGGTTGTCCTCGGATTCACGAACCTATATCATTTGTATATTCATTAATATAAATAATAGTAATCGAATAAATATTCTTATTATATTTTAATTTATATATTTTGTATAGTTGATTTGTGTATATATTCGAATTGATTTATTATTTGTATAGTTATATTAATATGTCCATATTTATATACGTAATTATTTATTGTTACATTTAAAATTGATAGTTTGTCATTTGTAAGTATTTATATAATTAATCTTAATAAATTTGATATATATATATATATATATATATATATATATATATATATATATATATATATATATATATATATGAAGTTTTATTATAATTATAGTATATGTAAAGAGTATATTTATGTATAAAATATTTATCTATTTGAAAAGATAGTTTTTGATAAAAATAATGATTTACTAATAATAATAATAACTTTATTAATAATAATAAAAATAATACTTTTTGATAATAATAATAATAATAATAATAATAATAATAATAATAATAATAATAATAATAATAATAATAATAATAATAATACTTAATAATAATTAATAATACATAATAATAAGAACACGTGTTTTATTTAGGGTTTCCCAAAACAGATTGAACCAGATCAAGATAGTGGAAGCAACTCGCAGATAAAAAAGGTCATCACCTAATGGATTCAACAATCATCATCGTCATTATCGATCTTCTTCATCATCGCTTCCCGATTATAACAAGAACAGAAGAAAGATATTGTAGTCTTTCGGTGGTGATTGGGGTTGAATACGAATAAGAAATAGAACAAATTCGATCTTGTAGATTCCGGTCATCAAACCTTATCAATAGCAGGTAATTGATTCATTATTATACTTTTAATTTCTTCATCCCTTTATAAATTTATTCTGTATTGTATTTATCTATTTATTTATTTCTTCTGAATCGCACATGAATATTAAAGATGGGAAGATTTCATATAATATTGATGATGAATCGGAATGTTTTAAATTAGGTGGTGATGGTGATTGATTGGAAGATTTGATTGGACGAAAAACCCTAATTGCAAACGTATAACAACAGCATGGGATTTGCAGGTCTGGTGACGATCGTTTGCAGGGTCCTGATTGAATCACGATGGTTTCACATAGTCTATTTCATATGAAACAGGTATAATCCTTATTAATTCATTTAGAAAGATAGTTTATTTATAATTAGTCAAACAGGTATATATATATTTATATGATAAATCTTGATTTCTCTTACTGATATAATTTGATTTGGATTATACTAAATCGGTTAAAGTCTTCATGATTTTAGAGTTTACTAACTGTTTTTACTAAAAGGTTATGAGATTAGTTTGTAGACTATCTCATATTGATTGGTTTGTGGTTTCATTTAAATGAGACTATGGAAATTGTGCTGCTGTATAAAGAACATGGGCAGGTTGTTTGGGTTTTGTCTTTGCAACAACCACATGACCCTGGAACAATGTCTGTTGTAGAAAATCTTTGGATCATGAGTGAAGGTATTATATTAGGTATTTACATCGATTCATTTTATGTAATTTAAGTGAAATCTTATTTATCTAGTAACCATACTCTTACTCTTCATATTTATATATATATATATATATATATATATATATATATATATATATATATATATATATATATATATATATATATATATATATATATATATATATATATATATATATATGTGTGTGTGTGTGTGTGTGTGTGTGTGTGTGTGTGTGTGTGTGTGTGTTTTATTATGTGCTTTAATCAGAGGTTTGTTGTGGGTCTTACCATAGTTGTAGTAGAAGTTGTAGCAGCAGCAGTAAAGTGGCAGTGATGGTGGTTGAACAGAAAATAGCAACTATAAACCATAGTAGACCATCGTGAGCAGTTTTTTTTTTTTAAGTTTTCATGTTGGGTCAAACAAGAACCAGAACAGTACTAGTTGCAGGTCTTTGTCATGGTGTGTTTCTGTTATTTATTGATGAAGATGGTGAGGTGACGATTAAAACATGAAACGGGCAGCAGCTAGTTGCAGTGGTAACGATGGAGTTGTGGTGTGAAGTTTATGAAGGGATTAAGAAAAGTTCCAGGTTATGGTGGTGGTCGTAAGGTAGTGATCGGGTGGTTATCGATGTATAGTAGTACACCACAAAAGTGGTTTAGTTTTGTGATAGTTTAAACGAAACATAGCAGCAATTTGATGGTAATTGGTTTTCAGTTCTACAGCAAGAGAAAAGGAGTCGGGTAGCTGCAGTACCCATGTTGTAAAAGTGACGGTGATGATTCATGATGCATGAATATATGTAATATATATATATATTAATAGAATTATATGTATGTGTTGAATAAACCAGTGGCCAAAAAGTGGTGGCTTTTGAGTTTGACAAAAATAAATCAAGGATTTGTATCATGGTGGGGATATGGTGTTGAGTAGTACTAGTAAAATGGTTCAAGAAATTCCACAAAACAAAAAGGTGATGATCATTAAAAATGGTTTGTTTTTGGTATGCATTTTATGTGTGTGTATATATGTATTACATCTTTATTATTAGTTTTATGGTGAAGTCAAAAAGAAGTACAGTAATCTCTATTACAAATCCGTGAAACTTTCTTGTTTGAGTTTTTTGAATGTGTCTATTATTTGTCAAAAGTAATTAGGTTGATAGATAAGTTTAACCGAAAGTAAAAGTGAAGAATATAATGTTCTCTTTGTTTAAATCAGACAAATAGAAAAGGAAGTGGGTGTGATGATCGTGCTTTTATAATTATCTCAATTATATGCATGTTTTAGTGGAAATGGGTTAAGTGACTTCATTCACTTCAATGACTAAGTTTCCTCACTAGATAACGTTGTATATATATATATAAATAGATAAGGATATTGATAGATATTTAGTGGAAGGTGTTTTTCAATATGCAGATAACCATATTTATTTATGGATATATACACTCCGTAAGTTAGAGTTGAAAAGAGATGCAACAATTTCAAACACTAATCGTGCATCAATTAATTCAATTAAAGCAACAGTGCATTTCATTCAATTCTCACCAATCATCAACAGTTTAGTATTCGTGATTTTAATGAGCCTCTAATTTATATAACTCATTTTCGAATCACCGTTTTTATTTTTAAATCACATAAGTTAGAATTTTAATTTTCTTAATATCGATCAATATGACAGTTGAGTGTTACTGTCATTTACTAAATATATTTGAAACGACAAAATATATATTTAATATACATTATTTATATATATGTGTTCTAAATAGTAATTATCATAATATCATATTTTATTTTATTTTACATAATTAATTTTATATACAACACATATAATACTTCAAATTATATTTCAAATTAATATATATATATACCCACATATCTTTCTACAATTAAAGGTTCATGAATCGTCGAAACTGGTCGAAGGTAATTGAATACATAAACATAGTCCCAAAATTTTCGAGACTCAACTTTACAGACTTTGCTTATCGTGTCGGAAACATAAAAATATTAAAGTTTAAATTTAGTCGGAAATTCCCGGGTCGTCACAGTATCTTGTTTTGCTTAAGTTTCTTAGCCTCACGATCCATTATTTCGACAGGTTCTTCAATGAATTGAAGTTTTTCATTGATTTGGTTTTCGTCCAACGGAATAGTGAGATCTTTATTAGCAAAACATTTCTTCAAATTCGAGACGTGGAAAGTGTTATGTACAGCCGCGAGTTGTTGACGTAGCTCCAGTTGGTAAGCTACTAGTTCGACACGATCTATAATCTTGAATGGTCCAATGTACCTTGGATTTAGTTTCCCCCGTTTACCAAATCGAACAACGCCTTTCCAAGGTGAAACTTTAAGCATGACCATTTCTCCAATTTCAAACTCTATATCTTTTCTTTTACTGTCCGCGTAGCTCTTTTGTCGACTCTGGGCGGTTTTCAATCATTGTTGAATTTGGATGATTTTCTCGGTAGTTTCTTGTATTATCTCCGGACCCGTAATCTGTCTATCCCCACTTCATTCCAACAAATCGGAGACCTGCACTTTCTACCATAAAGTGCCTCAAATGGTGCCATCTCAATACTAGAATGATAACTGTTGTTGTAGGAAAATTCTGCTAACGGTAGGTGTCGATCCCAACTATTTCTGAAATAAATAACACATGCTCGTAGCATGTCTTCAAGCGTTTTTATCGTCCTTTCGCTCTGCCCATCAGTTTGTGGATGATAGGCTGTACTCATGTCTAGACGAGTTCCTAATGCTTGCTGTAATGTCTGCCAGAATCTTGAAATAAATCTGCCATCCCTATCAGAGATAATAGAGATTGGTATTCCATGTCTGGAGACGACTTCCTTCAAATACAGCTGTGTTAACTTCTCCATCTTGTCATCTTCTCTTATTGGCAGGAAGTGTGCTGATTTGATGAGACGATCAACTATTATCCAAATAGTATCAAAACCACTTGCAGTCCTTGGAAATTTAGTGATGAAATCCATGGTAATGTTTTCCCATTTCTATTCTGGGATTTCGGGTTGTTGAAGTAGACCTGATGGTTTCTGATGCTCAGCTTTGACCTTAGAACACGTCAAACATTCTCCTACGTATTTAGCAACATCGACTTTCATACCTGGCCACCAAAAATGTTTCTTGAGATCCTTGTACATCTTCCCCGTTCCAGGATGTATTGAGTATCTGGTTTTATGAGCTTCTCTAAGTACCATTTCTCTCATATCTCCAAATTTTGGTACCCAAATTCTATCAGCCCTATATCGGGTTTCGTCTTCCCGAATATTAAGATGTTTCTCTGATCCTTTGGGTATCTCATTCTTCAACTTTCCTTCTTTTACAACCCCCTGTTGCGCCTCCTTTATTTGAGTAGTAAGGTTAGTGCGAATAATTATATTCATAGATTTTACCCGTATAGGTTCTCTGTCCTTTCTACTCAATGCATCAGCTACCACATTCGCCTTCCCCGGGTGGTATCGAATCTCAAAATCATAATCATTCAATAGTTCAATCCACCTGCGTTGTCTCATATTCAGTTGCTTCTGATTAAATATATGTTGGAGACTTTTGTGGTCGGTATATATAATACTTTTGACCCCATATAAATAATGCCTCCAAGTCTTTAATGTAAAAACAACAGCACCTAATTCTAAATCGTGAGTCGTATAATTTTGCTCGTGAATCTTCAATTGTCTAGACGCATAAGCAATCACCTTCGTTCGTTGCATTAATACACAACCGAGACCTTGCTTTGATGCATCACAATAAATCACAAAATCATCATTCCCTTCAGGCAATGACAATATAGGTGCCGTAGTTAGCTTTTTCTTCAATAACTGAAACGCCTTCTCTTGTTCATCCTTCCATTCAAATTTCTTCCCTTTATGCGTTAATGCAGTCAAGGGTTTTGCTCTTTTGGAGAAATCTTGGATGAATCTTCTGTAGTAACCAGCCAATCCTAAAAATTGACGTATATGCTTCGGAGTTTTTGGGGTTTCCCACTTTTCAACGGTTTCGATCTTTTCCGGGTCCACCTGGATACCTTTTTTGTTCACTATGTGACCGAGGAATTGAACTTCTTCCAACCAAAATGCACACTTTGAAAACTTAGCGTACAGTTTTTCTTTCCTCAATACTTCTAGCACTTTTCTCAAATGTTCTTCGTGCTCTTGATCATTCTTTGAGTAAATAAGTATGTCATCGATGAAAACAATGACAAACTTTTCAAGATATGGCCCACACACTCGGTTCATAAGGTCCATGAACACAGCTGGTGCGTTAGTCAATCCAAACGGCATAACCATAAACTCGTAATGACCATAACGCGTCCTAAAAGCAGTTTTTGGAATATCATCCTCCTTTACTCGCATTTGATGATATCCAGAACGTAAATTGATTTTCGAATAAACTGACGAGCCTTGTAGTTGATCAAATAAGTCATCAATTCTCGGCAGTGGATAACGGTTTTTGATGGTAAGTTTATTCAACTCTCTGTAGTCAATACACAACCTAAATGTACCATCCTTCTTCTTGACAAACAAAACAGGAGCTCCCCATGGTGATGTGCTTGGTCGAATGAAACCACGTTCTAATAGTTCTTGCAGTTGGCTTTGCAGTTCTTTCATCTCGCTGGGTGCGAGTCTGTAAGGAGCACGAGCTATTGGTGCAGCTTCTGGTACACGATCTATTTGAAATTCAACAGATCGATGTGGAGGTATTCCCGATAATTCTTTCGGAAATACATCGGGAAATTCTTTTGCGACGGGAACATCATTGATGCTCTTTTCTTCAGTTTGTACTTTCTCGACGTGTGCTAGAATAGCATAGCAACCTTTTCTTATTAGTTTTTGTGCCTTCAAATTACTAATAAGATGTAGCTTCGTGTTGCCCTTTTCTCCGTACACCATTAAGGGTTCTCCTTCTTCTCGTAAAATGCGAATTGCATTTTTGTAACATACGATCTCAGCTTTCATCTCCTTCAGCCAGTCCATGCCAACTATTACATCAAAACTCCCTAACTCTACTGGTATCAAATCAATCTTAAATATTTCGCTATCCAGTTTAATTTCTCGATTCCGGCATATATAATCTGCTGAAATTAATTTACCGTTTGCTAATTCGAGTAAAAATTTACTATCCAACGGCGTCAATGGACAACTTAATTTAGCACAAAAATCTCTACTCATATAGCTTCTATCTGCACCCGAATCAAATAAAACGTAAGCAGATTTATTGTCAATAAGAAACGTACCCGTAACAAGTTCCGGGTCTTCCAGTGCCTCTGCCGCATTAATATTGAAAACTCTTCCGCGGCCTTGTCCATCCATGTTCTCCTGGTTCAGGCAATTTCTAATAATGTAGCCCGGTTTTCCACATTTATAACAAACTACATTGGCATAACTTGCTCCGACACTACTTGCTCCGCCATTACTCGTTCCGACACCATTTGTTCCTTTCGTTCTGTTAACCCCTAGTCCGTAGACCTCACACTTAGCCGCGCTATAACCATTTCTTTTACACTTGTTGCAAAATTTGTTGCAGAACCCCGAGTGATACTTTTCACACCTTTGACATAGCTGCTTCTGATTGTTGTTGTTGTTGCGGTTGTTATTGTTGTTGGGATGATTGTTGTAGTTGTTGTTGTTGTTGTTGTTGTTGTTGTTGTTGTTGTTGTGCCGTTTGTTGTAGTTGCGATTGGTGTTGTGATTGTTGGGATAGTTTTTGTTGTATTGGTGACTCTTATCACCGTTTCCTCCCACTTTCTTTTGACTAGCTTCACGTTGGCCTCTTCGGCCGCCTGTTCTTTAATTTTTCCCTCAATCTGGTTCACTAGTTTGTGAGCCATTCTACATGCCTTTTGTATGGAGGCAGGCTCGTGTGAACTTATATCTTCTTGGATTCTCTCCGGTAACCCTTTCACAAACGCGTCGATCTTCTCTTCCTCATCTTCGAACGCTCTCGGACACAATAGGCACAATTCTGTGAATCGTCTTTCGTACGAAGTAATATCGAATCCCTGTGTTCGTAACCCTCTAAGTTCTGACTTGAGCTTATTGGCCTCGGTTCTGGGACGGTACTTCTCGTTCATCAAGTGCTTGAATGGTGACCACAGTAGCGCGTAAGCAGCATCTTGTCCCACTTGCTCTAGATAGGTATTCCACCATGTTAACGCAATACCTATAAAGGTATGCGTAGCGTACTTCACTTTGTCTCCTTCAGCACACTTACTTATGGAAAACACCGATTTAACTTTCTCGGTCCACCGTTTCAATCCGATTGGTCCTTCAGTCCCATCAAATTCTGAAGGTTTGCAAGCAGTGAATTCCTTGTAGGAGCATCCTACACGATTTCTTGCACCGTTAGCTGTATTGCTAGATTCAGAGTTATTGTTGGTATGTAGCGCGGCCTGTACTGCGGCTATGTTTGAAGCAAGAAAGGCACGAAATTCCTCTTCGCTCATATTTAAGGTGTGTCGAGTAGTCGGTGCCATTTCCTTCAAAATAGTCAAATGAAACAAGTTAATCATACAGAATATTAAGAGTAGTCAATAGTATCTCGTAGCATAATATGAACTCATTTATAAAAGCTTTTTTTTTTTTTCATATTAGCGTTTTATAAGTTTAAATTTGGGTATTACCTACCCGTTAAGTTCATACTTAGTAGCTAATATACAATTCAACTACTACAATTCCATATGAAAAACTGATTATAATAATATATCACATACAAATATTCTTCAAACTTACAACTTTGCTATATTACATATAACATGAAATATAGTACACTATGATACAGGACAGTTTTGAAGATAAATCTAGTTAATACGCAAGTTGTTCAGCAAAGGAAATAAAGACACGTAATTCATAAGTCCAGAAACAAGTCATGCATTCTGGTTTTACTAAGACGACTTCCCATCCTTGGTCTTGTGAAAAATAACCGTTATGACCATTGGCTAGGCAGCATGTTGTAATATCGTCAAAAGGATGAGGGTTTCGTAATGTCCAACAGCCCCGTAATAATCTAAAAACCTTGTTTCTCACCCCAACTACTGAATCCGTCACTTGTGGGAAAGTTTTATTTAAAAGCTGCAATCCGATGTTCTTTTTCTCACTTTGGTAAGAAGCGAACATCACTAACTCGTAAGCATAACATGCTTCTTTATGTTGCATGTTAGAAGCTCTTTCTAATTCACGAAATCCTATGTTAGGATATGTTGAGTCAAAATAGGTTCTTAACCCGTAGCGTAAAATTGCATTTGGGTTCCTCGCATTTAACGCTTTAAAGAAAACACGGCGTAACTTAAAGTCTCCCCAATGTGATATACCCCACCTATCAAAGGAAAGCCTTTTATAAACTAAGGCATTTCTGGAAAGTCTTTCAAATGTTTGACAAGTTAATTTCGCCATAACTAAATGTGCTGATGAATTCTGACTATCTACCCTTAACGTCCATTTTGTTTTTATACTGTAAAATAGACAAGGATTAGATTCGTAATAACAAACAATACAAGCAATTTTTACATAGAACATAAAAGTACAAGCACACTACAATACATTTATTACACAACATGCTCACACCCCTCTAATCTGAATCACTGGTTTCTTCTTCTTCGGACTTGGTTCTTTTTCCTAATTTTCTAGGGATATATGATGTTCCTCTAATACGAGCCGTCATTTTTCACATTGGTTTAGAAAAACCTGGTGGTTTAGAGGTTCCCAGGTTATTGTCACGATATTGAAAATACGGGTGTTGACGGTACATATAAAGTTCATCGGGGTCGGAATCAGATTTCTCTATTTTGATGCCTTTTCCCTTATTATTTTCTTTTGCCTCATTAAATTGGGTCGGGGTAATTTCTATAACATCATCGAAATCCTCATCAGGATTCGATTCATCGGAAAATTGGTAATTTTCCCAATATTTTGCTTCCTTAGCGGAAACACCATTGACCATTATTAACTTTGGTCCATTGGTTGAGGATTTTCTTTTATTTGACCGGTTTTCTGTGGTTCCTACTATTCCCCCCTCTGGAACCTCTTCTTCTTCTGGTTCCTCTTCTTTCGATTCCTCTTCTTCCGGTTCCGTTTCCTCTTCTTCCGGTTCTTCGGGAACTGGTGAATCTTGCCAATATATATTCGACTCTTCGTTATTATTAGGTGAGTCAATGGGATTTGTGCTAGAGGTAGACATCTATCACACAATATCAAACATGTAAAGAGATTAATATATCACATAATATTTACATGTTAATAATATATAGTTTCCAACAAAAATGTTAAGCAATCATTTTTAAAGAAAACACGATCGAAGTCCAGACTCACTAACGCATCTTAACAAACTCGATAAGACACACTAATGCAAATTTTCTGGTTCTCTAAGACCAACGCTCAGATACCAATTGAAATGTCCCATTCATATTGATTCTAAACGTTCCATATTAATTGATTTCGTTGCGAGGTTTTGACCTCTATATGAGACGTTTTTCAAAGACTGCATTCATTTTTAAAACAACCATAACCTTTATTTTATCGATAAAGGTTTTAAAATCATTACGTAGATTATCAAATAATGATAATCTAAAATATACTGTTTACGCATTACCATTACATAATGGTTTACAATAGAAATATATTACATCGACATATGATTCTTGAATGCAGTTTTTACACAATATCATACAAACATGGACTCCAAATCTTGTCCTTATTTTAGTATGCAACAGCGGAAGCTCTTAGTATTCACCTGAGAATAAACATGCTTTAAACGTCAACAAAAATGTTGGTGAGTTATAGGTTTAACCTATATATATCAAATCGTAACAATAGACCACAAGATTTCATATTTCAATACACATCCGATACATAGAGATAAAAATCATTCATATGGTGAACACCTGGTAACCGACATTAACAAGATGCATATATAAGAATATCCCCATCATTCCGGGACACCCTTCGGATATGATATAAATTTTGAAATACTAAAGCATCCGGTATTTTGGATGGGGTTTATTAGGCCCAATAGATCTATCTTTAGGATTCGCGTCAATTAGGGTGTCTGTTCCCTAATTCTTAGATTACCAGACTTAATAAAAAGGGGCATATTCGATTTCGATAATTCAACCATAGAATGTAGTTTCACGTACTTGTGTCTATTTTGCAAATCATTTATAAAACCTGCATGTATTCTCATCCCAAAAATATTAGATTTTAAAAGTGGGACTATAACTCACTTTCACAGATATTTCCTTCCTCTGAAATAAGTCTTGGCCACGGATCGATTCACGAACCTATAACAACTATGTACATATATATCAAAGTATGTTTAAAATATATTTACAACATTTTTAATACGTTTATGTTTTAAGTTTATTAAGTCAGCTGTCCTCGTTAGTAACCTACAACTAGTTGTTCACAATTAGATGTACATAAATAAATCGATATATATTATCTTGAATCAATCCACGACCCAGTGTATACACATCTCAGGCTAGATCACAAATCAAAGTATATATATATATTTGGAATCAACCTCAACACTGTATAGCTAACTCCAACATTACTGCATATAGAGTGTCTATGGTTGTTCCAAATAATATATATACATGGGTCGATATGATATGTCAAAACATTTGCATACGTGTCTATGGTATCCCAAGATTACATAATGTCATACCCCGTCCAAAATCTTCCGAACGAATACAATAACATATGGTACCATCGCGATGAACTGACTTCTATATGCCATGAACGACTCCATGTAATATCTTTAAAATGAGCAAATGCACAGCGGAAGATTTCTTTCAGACCTGAGAATAAACATGCTTTAAAGTGTTAACCAAAAGGTTGGTGAGTTCATTAGTCTAACATAAATAATCATTTCATAAATTTTAATAGACCACAAGATTTCATATTTTCACTTCTCATAAACATACGTCCCATGCATAGAGACAAAAATATCATTCATATGGATTGAACACCTGGTAACCGACATTCACAATATGCATATAAGAATATCCCCATCATTCCGGGATTCTCCTTCGGACATGATATAAATTTTGAAGTACTAAAGCATCCGGTACTTTGGATGGGGCTTGTTGGGCCCGATAGATCTATCTTTAGAGTTCGCGTCAATTAGGGTGTCTGTTCCCTAATTCTTAGATTACCAGACTTAATAAAAAGGGGCATATTCGATTTCGATCATTCAACCATATAATGTAGTTTCAATTACTTGTGTCTATTTCGTAAAACAGTTATAAAAATAGCGCATGTATTCTCAGTCCCAAAAATATATATTGCAAAAGCATTTAAAAGGGATTAATGAAACTTACGCATATAAATATTGTAAAACAGTTAATAAAGCATTTGCATGTATTCTCAGCCAAAAATGTAATGAGTAAATAGGGATCAAATGAAACTCACCATACTGTATTTTGTAGTAAAAATACATATAATGACATTGAACAACTGAACAATGCAGGGTTGGCCTCGGATTCAAGAACCTATATCATTTATATGTATTAACACATATAATTAACATGTAATAATAATCATATCCGTTTGTGTATATTAATTATATATTGCTTATTTAAAATAGTAATGTAATTTTTATATAGCTATCATATATGTATTTGATATATTTTTATATAAATAGCTTTTGGTTTAAAAAAAAATGATTTTAATAATACTAAAATAGTGTTGATAAAAATGATAATTAGGTTTAATAATGACAATATTAATTTCTGATAATACTAGTTATTTTATTTGTAGTAATAATAATAATAATGATAATATTAATGTATTGAAAATAATTATACTTATAACAATGATAATAAAAATAATGATAAGAATAATAATATTAATAATAATAATAAATGATAATATTAATGATAATGATAAAAATAATAATAGTAATAGTAATGATACTTTTAATAATATGATACTTGTGATGATACTTTTAATTAAAATGATAGTTTTAATTATAATGATAACTTTAATAATACTGTTTACTCTTAATAATAATAATAATAATAATAATAATAATAATAATAATAATAATAGTAATAATAATAATAATAATAATAATAATAATAATAATAATAATAATAATAATAATAATAATAATAATAAAACTTAATAATAATTAGTGCTACCTTCAAGTAATAATCCTCAGAAAAAATATGTTGATATCCAGGCTCGAACTCATGACCTCTCATTCAACCAACAACATCTCATACCATCCCTCTGTCACGTTTTTCTGATTATATTTGCAACCTAAATATATTTAATTCATTTATCTTCTGTTTTCATTTTTCTCTACAAACCCATTTAACTCTTTGATCTTCTTCTTCTTCAATCATAATATCATCTTCTAATAACTATCATCATCATCATCTTTGTATCCCATTATCATGTCATCATCGACTTCCATTAATCGGTTATCCATCATCATCATTTTTACTTCGTGATCATCATCAATAATATATACGTATATCATCACCAAACACTAACTTTATAAAATCACTATTGTCAAACATCTTATCGAAATTATCATTGATTATTTCATCGATTAATCATAAATGAAATAGTAGATAAAAGGTTGATCATAACAGAAACAGAATAATCGGGACTGTAAGGGTTCGTGGTGATTTTATTCGACAGAAAGTTGATAATAACGAAGGGAGACAATGGTGTTCTCATGGTTTAATCGAATCATTGGGTTTCTTTACACAGGAAAACAGTGGTTGCAATATAAACGGGTTTATCATCTTCAACCTATCAAAACATCATCATCATCATTTTCAATTCCCTCATCACCTTAATAAAAATCAAGTGGTGTTGTTCCCATCCACAACAGAATCTGAAACTGGGTCACACCTCTCAAACACAAACACGGCCCAAGTTGCAAAAAGGTGAGCCCAACAATTAACGGTCCATGCAGAAACATGATAGCCCAAGTATAATTACGGCCCAAGTTGTTTTCGTTTATAAATGAAAAAGAAAATTATGAAGCAGGAGCTGGTAGACGGGATTCATAGCATCCGTAATATTTAAATGGCAAGTTGCCCAAGTGGTTTGATTTAATAATATTCGAACGGCAATTGGGGTTGTCGCCACAGGAAAAAGAAAAAGGAACACGTGTACTAGTTGTATCATGAAATCACAAAATTGAATAGTGGTGTTATTTCTTTAAATTTGGTCGGCCAAAAAGTAATAACACACTCATCCTTGCTTTAAAATTTGTCTGCCATACACCTTGCTTTAATGAGTCTATTCGCAAGCTTTGGTTCACAGGAAAAATCAAGATAAGTTGTTACATGAATGTTGTGAGTTTGTTTTTGTCTGGATAATAAAACAACAACTTACACATCATCCTAAATAACTTGTTGGTGGTTTCGATGCTCGTGATTTTATGTGTTCGAGCAAGAGACAGAAACAAGATGAAGTAAATAATAGGTGGCGGTGATGATTTTTGTGTGGTTTGTTGATGGTTTTTGAAAGAAAGAAGGAACAACAACAAGGTAAGGTGGTGGTTAAATGGTTGATGATGTGGTGGGTTTGGTTCACGTATCAAGAAAGAAAGAGAGAAGAAGGAATTGTGGTGATTGTTTAAATAAGAAAGGCGAGGTTCGGTGTGGTGGTTCATAGCAAACGAAAACAAGAGAAAGGTGATGGTGGCATCGGAACAAAAGAAAGATAAATAAGAATCAAGTGGGTGTGAAGGTGGTCAAGGTGGTAATCGAACATGGAAATCGTTTGATTTAGACGAAGTCCAAAGCTATGATGTTGCTGGTTGTTATTGATGGTGATTCTTAAATATATCTTAGTAAGAGTTTAAGTGTAAGTAATTTATGTGTGTATCTTAATTATTTCTCTTTTTCATTCTCAATTGCAATACTGTACATATAATATGTTAATTAACAATTACTACACTATTAAGATTCGATCTTCATTTGTTTTATAGTTTTGATTGGGTCGACAGAAGAATTAATCCGAAGGAATACAAACAAAATGATAGAAGATTGAGAAAGTTGACAGAAGTATAAGAAAAAAAATGAAAAGCAGATAGCGATTGGAAACTGAATCATACTCCTTTTTTGTTGTATTACAAATCTGATATTGATTACTAACAACTTTTGTTTTGTATCTGTGATTGAATATTAATTGGTACGATTGATAATGATGTGTAACGAGTTCAGAGATATGAATCAAAATATATTACAGTTTGATTGAGATGTAAAACTGATTCCAATTCTATCTCAAACTTTATCAATTTTAGTATTAATAAATAAATAAGTGTATTAATAATAATACTGATACTAATAATAATTATATAAATAATAATAATAATAATTAATAATAATATTAATGATAATGATAATTATAAAAAAATGATATTATTAATGGTGAGAATAAGGTATTGTATTATAAATAATGATTTTAATGATAATGGTAATTATAACAATAAAGATAATGATAATCTTAATGATGATAAAACTTATACTTTTACTACTAATTATCATTGTAATAATAACACTTATATGTATCTAATTTCATATATATATTATATGTATATAATAATATTAATAATACTGATATTAATATTAATAATGTAAGTAATAATAATAATATTTGTTATAACATTTATATTTTAAATTTTCATTTTATATTATTAGTTATGTAATATGTAATAATTACATAATATATTATATAATAACATTTATTAAATATTTACTATCTATACATTATATATATTACGATATAATAATATTTATATATATATTATACTAAACTTAACTATCCTTTAATTGTTTTACATATTTATTTATAACAATAATTTCATACAAATGATATATAACATTTATTATATAAATATTTTTATTTATATATATATATACATATCTATTTATAAATAGTTGCTCGTGAATCGTCAGGAATGGTTAAAGGTTAAATGCATTCATGTAAACAGTTCAAAAATTTTGAGACTCAACATTACAGATTTTGCTTATCGTGTCGGAATCATATAAAGATTAATGTTTAAATTTGATCGGAAATTCCCGGGTCATCACACATAATATATTAGAATACATGTATAATACAATATAAGTTAGCTAGGATATGATTTGTATAGATTTGTTAAACATTTCTCGTAGCTAAAAAGATCAAAAATATCCAATCTTGTTTTACCCATAACTTCTTCATTTTAAATCTGTTTTGAGTGAATCAAATTGCTATGGTTTCATATTGAACTCTAATTTAAGAATCCAAATATAAAAAGTATAGGTTTATAGTTGGAAATTTAAGTTACATGTCAATTACTAAAGAGGTAGTCATTTCCGTCGAAAGAACGACATCTTGATGACCATTTTGAAAAACATACTTTCACTTTGAGTTTAATCAAGATTTTTGGATATAGTTTCATGATCATATGAAAAATCATTTTCCCAGAAGAACAACTTTTAAATCAAAGTTTATCATAGTTTTTAATTATCCAAACCAAAACAGCCCCTCATATTTTTGTAATTTTATGAGATATTTCATGCTAGTTGCCAAATGATGGTTCCCACATGTGTTAGGTGACTCACATGGGCTGCTAAGAGCTGATCATTGGAGTGTATATACCAATAGTACATACATCTAAAAGCTGTGTATTGTACGAGTACGAATACGGGTGCATACGAGTAGAATTGTTGATGAAACTGAACGAGGATGTAATTGTAAGCATTTTTGTTAAGTAGAAGTACTTTGATATGTGTCTTGAAGTCTTTCAAAAGTGTAAGAATACATATCAAAACGCAACATGTATATACATTCTAATGGAGTCGTTAAGTCTTCGTTAGTCGTTACATGTAAGTGTTGTTTTGAAACCTTTAAGTTAACGATCTCAATTAATGTTGTTAACCCAATGTTTATTATATCAAATGAGATGTTAAATTATTATGTTATCATGATATTATGATGTATGAATATCTCTTAATATGATATATACATTAAAATATCGTTACAACGATAATCGTTACATATAAGTCTCGTTTCGTAATTCTTGAGTTAGTAGTCTTGTTTTTACATATGTAGTTCATTGTTAACACACTTAATGATATATTTAAATATCATTTTATCATGTTAAATATAGTGTATCAATATCTTAATATGATACTGATGCGTTGAAACAGTACCTTTATTTATGAACGGATTTGAGTTGTTTTGTTACACGAATTGATTTATTGTATATATGGTATTTTAATGAATTTAGGTTGGTTTCAAACATATATAGGCAACTAGTCCTATCCGTGTAGGTTAGTTTGTTGGTAAATCCGGTTCGTTCCACAGGAAGACAGTGTTCAAATTATTTTTTTAATAGTCTTTGAGGTTAAACTTATTTACAGGGGGTTTTGGATTAGGATTTTATAATACTACATAATAATAATAAAATATAACTTAATCCTAATTTAATTGAACTACTTATTAATTTATACGAATAAATTATTAATAATTATTAACTTAAAATTGAATTAATTGAAATTATGCTAATAAGTTTATTACTAAATGATAATTAATAAAATAATAACTTTTAATAAAACTAATTGATTAGAATTTTGTTTTGAGCAATTATAATATAAATTTATTTAAATTAACAAAATAACATATTTTAATTAAATTAATATAAATTAATAGGAATTATAATAATTAACTAATTATAAACTAATTACTAATTATAAATTATTATCTTAAATACTAGTTATAAATTAATAACTTAAATATAATAATAAAATATTTAAAACCCTAGATTTTAACCTAATTGCTACAGTACTCGTATTAATACTTACGCGTTTCACGTAATGATATACGCGTTCCACGTATGTTTTAAAACGTACGCGTATCGTATAGAATTATACACGATCCGCGTATGTTATAGCCAAGGTGACAAACAGTGCTGGTACAGATTTGAATATTTTGATGTAATTTTTATATTTTAGTGTGTAATAATAATAATAATACGTAAATAATAATAATAATAATTTTACAATATATAAATAGGAGTGGTTACTTAAATGTGTCACCTCTAGATCCATGGATTGTTTTAAGTTTAAGCTCGTATTAAAATGTTTAGTATAAAACTTATATTTTCCTTTCGAATAAATATAAAGTTTTAACTAACTAAATTAAATCTAATTTTCATTGAATTATATTTAGATAGTTACTAGTCCTTAAGTATTTAAATTGAGACTCAACCCAGTTTTGACCTTCGCCAAAACCCAAATCATAACGGTTTCCCTTTTTTACAATTTCACTATTATATGACTCGTGATATTACCCAAACCACCGAACTTTATTTCTAATTTAGTGTTAGTAAATTATTCATAAATTCGTCTAGATCACTTTTAATGTTGAAGCTTAATTTATATAGATAAAAATAACTTTCGTTATTTTAATCTAACAAATTGAGTGACAGGGGTTAAATATCCAAATACATAATAATGGTTCTTTTAATTAGGCTCAATGTTAAAAATACTACAGTTACATTTTAATTTTTACAAATGATAACAATCCATTTCACTAGGTGATCTACATCTAAGCAAACACTAGGGAAATTTAGCTACTCATTATACTAGGGTAAACATGAAAATATAAATATACAAACATAATAATAACGATAAAAATTGATAACGATAATTTTAATGGGATATACTTACGAAAATCTTCACTCCCATTTACTTTAAACAGTAGAAAATTATAATAACAACACCCCTTTAGCGCGTACAATAATACCCTTAATCACGAACAATACACCCTCAAAACTGGAACTATCCTAAAAATTGAATCTTGAAACTGAAATTAATATTGGTACTTGAAAATAAAATACAGTAGCTAAAAAATGATGTAAATGTTGTCGTATATATTTTTGGAGCTGTATCAAATGTGTTCTCTATCTCTGCTTGTGTCCCTTCTGGTGATAATAGTACTCCGTATTATAAGAGTTGAGATTCAAGTAGTAGGTCAAAAGGAATACCATTCATCTGTAAAGCCTAAAAAAGTAATACTAATATACTCAAAAGCAATCGTCCCATGTTCATTTCAGATCTGAATCTGGACAGGAGATTACGCATTTCGCGTAGACATCCACACGATTCTCGTAGGAACAAATTACTATGCGTTTCGCGTAGGTAAGTACGCGATACGCGTAAGAGTATTCGACAGTTTTCTAATTTTTATTTTTCGTTTGTTCTTTGTTGATCCCGTGTTGACGTATATCGACTTGGAACTTTTCAATTTGAGCTCTTTCTCTTCGATCATCTTGGACTTGCATTCGAGTAACGTTATCTTTGATATATATTTGGTTTAAATTCACTGTTTATAATCATTTCTTCAAACTTCAAGCTCGCGTTTACATTTGTCGTTTTGCTCGTGAATTATGCATTTGAATGTCTTTGTTTCGGTAAAAGCTGATGAAATATAAATGATATTGCGTCGAAATATATGTATGTTTAAAGCAATATCAAAATACCCCACACTTGTGTAGTGACCCGAACTTTTCCATGTTTATATATATATTAAATGAAATTGTTATTTACATGATTAAGTGTTTCCAACATGTTAAGCAATGAAACTTGTTAAGACTTGATTAATTGAAATAGGTTTCATATAGACAATTGACCACCCAAGTTGACCGGTGATTCACGAACGTTAAAACTTGTAAAAACTATACGATGACATATATATGGTTATATATATAGTTAACATGATTTTATTATAAGTATGTATCTCATTAGGTATTTTAACAATGAGTTATATACATAAAAAATGAGACTATTAATTTAAGAAACTCAAAAACGATATATATAACGATTATCGTTATAACAACGTCTTACTAGGTACATATGAATCATATTAAGATATTGATACACTTGGTTAATTATGTTAAATGATAAGTAAATATATTATTAAGTGTATTAACAATGAAATACATATGTAAAAATAAGACTACTAACTTAATGATTTCGAAACGAGACATATATGTAACGATTATCGTTGTAACGACATTTAACTGTATATATATCATACTAAGATATATTATATATCATAATATCATGATAATATAACAATTTAACATCTCATTTGTTATAATAAACAATGGGTTAACAACATTCAACAAGATCGTTAACCTAAAGGTTTCAAAACAACATTTACATGTAACGACTAACGATGACTTAACGACTCAGTTAAAATGTATATACATGTAGTATTTTAATATGTATTCATACACTTTTGAAAGACTTCAAGACACTTATCAAAATACTTCTACTTAACAAAAATGCTTACAATTACATCCTCGTTCAGTTTCATCAACAATTCTACTCGTATACACCCGTATTCGTACTCGTACAATACACAGCTTTTAGATGTATGTACTATTGGTATATACACTCCAATGATCAGCTCTTAGCAGCCCATGTGAGTCACCTAACACATGTGGGAACCATCATTTGGCAACTAGCATGAAATATCTCATAAAATTACAAAAATATGAGTAATCATTCATGACTTATTTACATGAAAACAAAATTACATATCCTTTATATCTAATCCATACACCAACGACCAAAAATACCTACAAACACTTTCAATCTTCAATTTTCTTCATCTAATTGATCTCTCTCAAGTTCTATCTTCAAATTCTAAGTGTTCTTCATAAATTCCAAAAGTTCTAGTTTCATAAAATCAAGAATACTTCCAAGATTGCAAGTTTACTTCCAAGTTTTCTAAATCCATTCCAAGTAATCATCCAAGATCAAGAAACCTTTGTTACTTACAGTAGGTTATCTTTCTAATACAAGGTAATAATCATATTCAAACTTTAATTCAATTTCTATAACTATAACAATCTTATTTCAAGTGGAAATCTTACTTGAAATTGTTTTCGTGTCATGATTCTGCTTCAAGAACTTTCAAGCCATCCAAGGATCCTTTGAAGCTAGATCTATTTTTCTCATTTCCAGTAGGTTTATCCAAGGAATTTGAGATAGTAATGATGTTCATAACATCATTCGATTCATACATATAAAGCTATCTTATTCGAAGGTTTAAACTTGTAATCACTAGAACATAGTTTAGTTAATTCTAAACTTGTTCGCAAATAAAAGTTAATCCTTCTAACTTTACTTTTAAAATCAACTAAACACATGTTCTATATCTATATGATATGCTAACTTAATGATTTAAAACCTGGAAACACGAAAAACAACGTAAAACCGGATTTACGCCGTCGTAGTAACACCGCGGGCTGTTTTGGGTTATTTAATTAAAAACTATGATAAACTTTGATTTAAAAGTTGTTATTCTGGGAAAATGATTTTTATTATGAACATGAAACTATATCCAAAAATTATGGTTAAACTCAAAGTGGAAGTATGTTTTCTAAAATGGTCATCTAGACGTCGTTCTTTCGATTGAAATGACTACCTTTACAAAAATGACTTGTAACTTATTTTTCCGACTATAAACCTATACTTTTTTTGTTTAGATTCATAAAATATAGTTCACTATGAAACCATAGCAATTTTATTCACTCAAAACGGATTTAAAATGAAGAAGTTATGGGTAAAACAAGATTGGATAATTTTTCTCATTTTAGCTACGTGAAAATTGGTAACAAATCTATTCCAACCATAACTTAATCAACTTGTATTGTATATTATGTAATCTTGAGATACCATAGACACGTATACAATGTTTCGACCTATCATGTCGACACATCTATATATACATAGACACTCTATATGTGAATGTTGGAGTTAGCTATACAGGGTTGAGGTTGATTCCAAAATATATATAGTTTGAGTTGTGATCAATACTGAGATACATATACACTGGGTCGTGGATTGATTCAAGATAATATTTATCGATTTATTTCTGTACATCTAACTATGGACAACTAGTTGTAGGTTACTAACGAGGACAGCTGACTTAATAAACTTAAAACATCAAAATATATTAAAAGTGTTGTAAATATATTTTGAATATACTTTGATATATATGTATATATTATTATAGGTTCGTGAATCAACCAGTGGCCAAGTCTTACTTCCCGACGAAGTAAAAATCTGTGAAAGTGAGTTATAGTCCCACTTTTAAAATCTAATATTTTTGGGATGAGAATACATGCAGGTTTTATAAATGATTTACAAAATAGACACAAGTACGTGAAACTACATTCTATGGTTGAATTATCGAAATCGAATATGCCCCTTTTTATTAAGTCTGGTAATCTAAGAATTAGGGAACATACACCCTAATTGACGCGAATCCTAAAGATAGATCTATTGGGCTTAACAAACCCCATCCAAAGTACCGGATGCTTTAGTACTTCGAAATTTATATCATATCCGAAGGGTGTCCCAGAATGATAGGGATATTCTTATATATGCATCTTGTTAATGTTGGTTACCAGGTGTTCACCATATGAATGATTTTTATCTCTATGTATGGGATGTGTATTGAAATATGAAATCTTGTGGTCTATTGTTACGATTTGATATATATAGGTTAAACCTATAACTCACCAACATTTTTGTTGACGTTTAAAGCATGTTTATTCTCAGGTGAATACTAAGAGCTTTTGCTGTTGCATACTAAAATAAGGACAAGATTTGGAGTCCATGTTTGTATGATATTGTGTAAAAACTGCATTCAAGAAACTGATTTCGATGTAACATATTTGTATTGTAAACCATTATGTAATGGTCGTGTGTAAACAGGATATTTTAGATTATCATTATTTGATAATCTACGTAAAGCTTTTTAAACCTTTATTTATGAAATAAAGGTTATGGTTTGTTTTAAAAATGAATGCAGTCTTTGAAAAAAATCTCATATAGAGGTCAAAACCTCGCAACGAAATCAATTAATATGGAACGTTTTTAATCAATAAGAACGGGACATTTCAGTTGGTATCCGAGCGTTGGTCTTAGAGAACCAGAAAATTTGCATTAGTGTGTCTTATCGAGTTTGTTAGGATGCATTAGTGAGTCTGGACTTCGACCGTGTTTTCTTTAAAAATGATTGCTTAACATTTTTGTTGGAAACTATATATTATTAACATGTATATATTATGTGATATATTAATCTCTTAACATGTTTGATATTGTGTGATAGATGTCTACCTCTAGCATAAATCCCATTGACTCACCTAATAATAACGAAGAGTCGAATATATATTGGACTGATTCACAAGTTCCCGAAGAAGAATCGGAAGAAGAATCAGAACCGGAAGAAGAATCAGAACCGAAAGAGGAGGAACCGGAGGAGGAAATAGAACCGGTGGGGGAAATAATAAAACGGTTAAGTAAAAGAAAATCCTCAACCAACCGACCAAGGTTAATTATGGTCAATGGTGTTTCTGCCAAGGAAGCAAAATATTGGGAGGATTACCAATTCTCCGATGAATCGGATTCCGACGAGAATTCCGATGATGTTATAGAAATTACCCCAACTGAATTTAAAAAGGCAAAAGAAAATAATAAGGGAAAGGGCATAAAAATAGAGAAATCTAATTCCAACCCCGATGAACTTTATATGTATCGTCAACCCCCGAAGCCCTTAAGTTGTAACAATGACCCGGGAACCTCTAAACCACCAGGTTTTTCTAAACCGTTGTGGAAAACGACAGCTCGTATTAGGGGAACATCATATATTCCTAGAAACTTGGCAAAACGAACCAAAACCGAAGAAGAAGAAACGAGCGAGTCGGAATAAGATAGTTGTATTCGTGTGGTGTAATATATGTAATATAGTGTGCTTATGCTTTATGATATATGTAAAAATTGCTTGTATTAATATGAATTTTTTTTTTATGAATCTAACTCTTGTCTATTTTACAGTATAAAAACACAAAATGGATAGACAACCCAATATTTTAAGAGACCTACCCGGAGACGTGATTGATGAAATCTTGTCTAGAGTCGGTCAGAATTCTTCGGCACAACTATTTACGGCGAAATCAGTTTGTAAGACATTCGAAGAACGTTCCAAGAATGCCTTGATTTATAAAAGGCTTTCATTCGAAAGATGGGGGATATCACATTGGGAAACCCATAAGTTACGATGTGTTTACTTTGACGCATATATTGCGGGGAACCCAAATGCTATTTTACGCAACGGGTTAAGAAATTATTTTGACTCAATATATCTGAATATAGGACTTCGTGATTTAGAAAAAGCGGCTAACATGCAACATAAAGAAGCATGTTATGCTTACGGGTTAGTACTGTTCACTTCTCACCAAAGTGAGAACAAGAACATCGGGCTACAACTATTAAACAAAACGTTCCCACAAGTGACGGAGTCGGTAATTGGGGTAAGAAATGAGGTTTTTAGGTTATTACGAGACTGTTGGTCATTACCTAACCCTCGTCCCTTTGACGACGTTACAACACGCTGTCTTATCAACGGCCATAACGGTTATGTTCCACAAGACCAAGGATGGGAAGTAGTCCTAGTAAAACCAGAATGCATGACTTGTTTCTGGACGTATGAATTACGTGTCTTTATTGCCTTTGCTGAACGACTTGTGTACTAGCTAGAATTATCTTCACAACTATCTTGTATCAAAGTTATTGTGTGCTATATTTCATGCTTTATGTAAAATAAGCGGTATTGTAAATTTGTAAAATATTGTATAAAAGTTTGAACGCGAAATATTATTATAATCAGTTTTTCATATAGAATTGTAGTAGTTGAATTGTATATTAGCTACTAAGTATGAACTTAACGGGTAGGTACTACCCAAATTTAAACTTATAAAACGCTAATATGAAGAAAAAGCTTTTATAAATGAGTTCATATTATGCTACGAAATACTATTAACTACTCTTAATATTCTGTATGATTAACTTGTTCCATTTGACTATTTTGAAGGAAATGGCACCAACTACTCGACACACCGTGAATATGAATGAAGAGGAATTCCGTACTTTTCTAGCTTCAAACATAGCCGCAGTACAGGCTGCGCTACATACCAAAAATAACCTTGGATCTAGCAGTACAGGAAATCGTGTATGATGCACCTACAAAGAATTCACTGCCTGCAAACCTTTGGAATTTGATGGAACCGAAGGACCGATCGGATTGAAACGGTGGACCGAGAAGGTCGAATCGGTGTTTGCCATAAGTAAGTGTACTGAAGAGGACAAAGTGAAGTACGCTACGCATACCTTCACAGGTTCTGCGTTAACATGGTGGAATACCTATCTAGAGCAAGTGGGACAAGATGATGCGTACGCACTACCGTGGTCAGCATTCATGCACTTGATGAACGAGAAGTACCGTCCCAGAACCGAGGTCAATAAGCTCAAGACAGAACTTAGAGGGTTACGAACCCAAGGATTTGATATTACCACGTACGAAAGACGATTCACAGAATTGTGCCTATTTTGTCCGGGAGCGTTCGAAGATGAGGAAGAGAAGATCGACGCGTTTGTGAAAGGATTACCGGAAAGAATCCAAGAAGATATAAGTTCACACGAGCCCGCCTCCATACAACAGGCATGTAGAATGGCTCACAAACTAGTGAACCAGATTGAAGAAAGAATTAAAGAACAGACTGCTGAAGAGGCCAATGTGAAGCAAGTCAAAAGAAAGTGGGAGGAAAACGGTGATAAGAATCACCAATACAACAACAACAACAATTACAATAATAATCGCAACAATTATCCCAACAATCGCAACATCAATCGCAACTACAACAAACGGCCCAACAACAACAATAACAACAACAACAACAACAGCAACTACAACAATCATCCCAACAACAATAATAACCGCAACAACAACAACAACAACAATCAGAAGCTGCTATGCCAAAGGTGTGAAAAGTATCACTCGGGGTTCTGCACCAAATTTTACAACAAGTGTAAAAGAAATGGTCATAGCGCGGCGACGTGTGAGGTCTATGGACCAGGGGTTAACAGAACGAAAGGAACAAATGGTGTCGGAACGAGTAATGGCGGAGCAAGTAGTGTTGGAGCAAGTTATGCCAATGTAGTTTGTTATAAATGTGGAAAACCGGGCCACATTATTAGAAATTGCCCGCACCAGGAGAACACGAATGGACAAGGCCACGGAAGAGTTTTCAATATTAATGCAGTAGAGGCACAGGAAGACCCGGAGCTTGTTACGGGTACGTTTCTTATTGACAATAAATCTGCTTACGTTTTATTTGATTCGGGTGCGGATAGAAGCTATATGAGTAGAGATTTTTGTGCTAAATTAAGTTGTCCATTGACGCCGTTGGATAGTAAATTTTTACTCGAATTAGCAAACGGTAAATTAATTTCAGCAGATAATATATGCCGGAATCGAGAAATTAAACTGGGTAGAGAAATATTTAAGATTGATTTGATACCAGTAGAGTTAGGGAGTTTTGATGTAATAGTTGGCATGGACTGGCTGAAGAAGGTGAAAGCAGAGATCGTATGTTATAAAAATGCAATTCGCATTATACGAGAAGAAGGAGAACCCTTAATGGTGTACGGAGAAAAGGGCAACATGAAGGAGAAAAGGGCAACATGAAGCTACATCTTATTAGTAATTTGAAGGCACAAAAACTAATAAGAAAAGGTTGCTATGCTGTTCTAGCACACGTCGAGAAAGTACAAACTGAAGAAAAAAGCATCAATGATGTTCCCGTCGCAAAAGAATTTCCCGATGTATTTCCGAAAGAATTACCGGGACTACCTCCACATCGATCTGTTGAATTTCAAATAGATCTTGTACCAGGAGCTGCACCAATAGCTCGTGCTCCTTATAGACTCGCACCCAGCGAGATGAAAGAACTGCAAAGCCAACTGCAAGAACTATTAGAACGTGGTTTCATTCGACCAAGCACATCACCATGGGGAGGTCCTATTTTGTTTGTCAAGAAGAAGGATGGTACATTTAGGTTGTGTATTGACTACAGAGAGTTGAACAAACTTACCATCAAAAACCGTTATCCACTGCCGAGAATTGACGACTTATTTGATCAACTACAAGGCTCGTCGGTTTATTCGAAGATCGATTTACGTTCTGGATATCATCAAATGCGAGTAAAGGAAGATGATATTCCAAAAACTGCTTTTAGGACGCGTTATGGTCATTACGAGTTTATGGTTATGCCGTTTGGATTGACTAACGCACCAGCTGTGTTCATGGACCTTATGAACCGAGTGTGTGGGCCATATCTTGACAAGTTTGTCATTGTTTTCATCGATGACATACTTATTTACTCAAAGAATGATCAAGAGCACGAAGAACATTTGAGAAAAGTGCTAGAAGTATTGAGGAAAGAAAAACTGTACGCTAAGTTTTCAAAGTGTGCATTTTGGTTGGAAGAAGTTCAATTCCTCGGTCACATAGTGAACAAAGAAGGTATCCAGGTGGACCCGACAAAGACCGAAACCGTTGAATAGTGGGAAACCTCAAAAACTCTGAAGCATATACGTCAATTTTTAGGATTGGCTGGTTACTATAGAAGATTCATCCAAGATTTCTCCAAAATAGTAAAACCCTTGACTGCATTAACGCATAAAGGGAAGAAATTTGAATGGAAGGATGAACAAGAGAAGGCGTTTCAATTATTGAAGAAAAAGCTAACTACGGCACCTATATTGTCATTGCCTGAAGGGAATGATGATTTTGTGATTTATTGTGACGCATCAAAGCAAGGTCTCGGTTGTGTATTAATGCAACGGATGAAGGTGATTGCTTATGCGTCTAGACAATTGAAGATTCACGAGCAAAATTATACGACGCATGATTTGGAATTAGGCGCGGTTGTTTTTGCATTAAAGACTTGGAGACACTACTTATATGGGGTCAAAAGTATTATATATACCGACCACAAAAGTCTTCAACACATATTTAATCAGAAACAACTGAATATGAGGCAGCGTAGGTGGATTGAATTGTTGAATGATTACGACTTTGAGATTCGTTACCACCCGGGGAAGGCAAATGTGGTAGCCGACGCCTTGAGCAGAAAGGACAGAGAACCCATTCGAGTAAAATCTATGAATATAATGATTCACACTAACCTTACTACTCAAATAAAGGAGGCGCAACAAGGAGTTTTAAAAGAGGGAAATTTAAAGGATGAAATACCCAAAGGATCGGAGAAGCATCTTAATATTTGGGAAGACGGAACCCGGTATAGGGCTGAAAGAATTTGGGTACCAAAATTTGGAGATATGAGAGAAATGGTACTTAGAGAAGCTCATAAAACCAGATACTCAATACATCCTGGAACGGGGAAGATGTACAAGGATCTTAAGAAACATTTTTAGTGGCCAGGTATGAAAGCCGATATTGCTAAATATGTAGGAGAATGTTTGACGTGTTCTAAGGTCAAAGCTGAACATCAGAAACCATTAGGTCTACTACAACAACCTGAAATCCCGGAATGGAAATGGGAAAACATTACCATGGATTTCATTACTAAATTGTCAAGGACTGCAAGTGGTTATGATACTATTTGGGTAATAGTTGATCGTCTCACCAAGTCAGCACACTTCCTGCCAATAAGAGAAGATGACAAGATGGAGAAGTTAGCACGACTGTATTTGAAGGAAGTCATCTCCAGACATGGAATACCAATCTCTATTATCTCTGATAGGGATGGCGGATTTATTTCAAGATTCTGGCAGACATTACAGCAAGCATTGGGAACTCGTCTAAACATGAGTACTGCTTATCATCCACAAACTGATGGGCAGAGCGAAAGGACGATACAAACGCTTGAAGACATGCTACGAGCTTGTGTTATTGATTTCGGAAACAGTTGGGATCGACATCTACCGTTAGCAGAATATTCCTACAACAACAGCTTCCATTTGAAATGTCCCGTTCTTATTGATTAAAAACGTTCCATATTAATTGATTTCGTTGCGAGGTTTTGACCTCTATATGAGACATTTTTCAAAGACTGCATTCATTTTAAAACAAACCATAACCTTTATTTCATTAATAAAGGTTTAAAAAGATTTACGTAGATTATCAAGTAATGATAATCTAAAATATCCTGTTTACACACGACCATTACATAATGGTTTACAATACAAATATGTTACAACAAAATAAGTTTCTTGAATGCAGTTTTTACACAATATCATACAAGCATGGACTCCAAATCTCGTCCTTATTTAAGTATGTGACAGCGGAAGCTCTTAATAATCACCTGAGAATAAACATGCTTAAAACGTCAACAAAAATGTTGGTGAGTTATAGGTTTAACCTATATATATCAAATCATAATAATAGACCACAAGATTTCATATTTCAATACACATCCCATACATAGAGATAAAAATCATTCATATGGTGAACACCTGGTAACCAACATTAACAAGATGCATATATAAGAATATCCCCATCATTCCGGGATCCTCCTTCGGACATGATATAAATTTCGAAGTACTAAAGCATCCAGTACTTTGGATGGGGTTTGTTAGGCCCAATAGATCTATCTTTAGGATTCATGTCAATTAGGGTGTCTGTTCCCTAATTCTTAGATTACCAGACTTAATAAAAAGGGGCATATTTGATTTCGATAATTCAACCATAGAATGTAGTTTCACGTACTTGTGTTTATTTTGTAAATCATTTATAAAACCTGCATGTATTCTCATCCCAAAAATATTAGATTTTAAAAGTGGGACTATAACTCACTTTCACAGATTTTTACTTCGTCGGGAAGTAAGACTTGGCCACTGGTTGATTCACGAACCTATAACAATATATACATATATATCAAAGTATGTTCAAAATATATTTACAACACTTTTAATATATTTTGATGTTTTAAGTTTATTAAGTCAGCTATCCTCGTTAGTAACCTACAACTAGTTGTCCACAGTTAGATGTACAGAAATAAATTGATAAATATTATCTTGAATCAATCCACGACCCAGTGTATACATATCTCAGTATTGATCACAACTCAAACTATATATATTTTGGAATCAACCTCAACCATGTATAGCTAACTCCAACATTCACATATAGAGTGTCTATGGTTGTTCCGAAATATATATAGATGTGTCGACATGATAGGTCGAAACATTGTATACGTGTCTATGGTATCTCAAGATTACATAATATACAATACAAGTTGATTAAGTTATGGTTGGAATAGATTTGTTACCAATTTTCACGTAGCTAAAATGAGAAAAATTATCAAATCTTGTTTTACCCATAACTTCTCCATTTTAAATCCGTTTTGAGTGAATCAAATTGCTATGGTTTCATATTGAACTATATTTTTTGAATCTAAACAGAAAAAGTATAGGTTTATAGTCGGAAAAATAAGTTACAAGTCGTTTTTGTAAAGGTAGTCATTTCAGTCGAAAGAACGACGTCTAGATGACCATTTTAGAAAACATACTTCCACTTTGAGCTTAACCATAATTTTTGGATATAGTTTCATGTTCATAATAAAAATCATTTTCTCAGAATAACAACTTTTAAATCAAAGTTTATCATAGTTTTTAATTAACTAACCCAAAACAGCCCGCGGTGTTACTACGACGGCGTAAATCCGGTTTTACGGTGTTTTTCGTGTTTCCAGATTTTAAATCATTAAGTTAGCATATCATATAGTTATAGAACATGTGTTTAGTTGATTTTAAAAGTCAAGTTAGAAGGATTAACTTTTATTTGCGAACAAGTTTAGAATTAACTAAACTATGTTCTAGTGATTACAAGTTTAAACCTTCGAATAAGATAGCTTTATATGTATGAATCGAATGATGTTATGAACATCATTACTACCTCAAGTTCCTTGGATAAACCTACTAGAAATGAGAAAAATAGATCTAGCTTCAAAGGATCCTTGGATGGCTTGAAAGTTCTTGAAGCAGAATCATGACACGAAAACAATTTCAAGTAAAATTTCCACTCGAAATAAGATTGTTATAGTTATAGAAATTGAATTAAAGTTTGAATATGATTATTACCTTGTATTAGAAAGATAACCTACTGTAAGTAACAAAGGTTTCTTGATCTTGGATGATTACTTGGAATGGATTTAGAAAACTTGGAAGTAAACTTGCAATCTTGGAAGTATTCTTGATTTTATGAAACTAGAACTTTTGGAATTTATGAAGAACACTTAGAACTTGAAGATAGAACTTGAGAGAGATCAATTAGATGAAGAAAATTGAAGAATGAAAGTGTTTGTAGGTGTTTTTGGTCGTTGGTGTATGGATTAGATATAAAGGATATGTAATTTTGTTTTCATGTAAATAAGTCATGAATGATTACTCATATTTTTGTAATTTTATGAGATATTTCATGCTAGTTGCCAAATGATGGTTCCCACATGTGTTAGGTGACTCACATGGGCTGCTAAGAGCTGATCATTGGAGTGTATATACCAATAGTACATACATCTAAAAGCTGTGTATTGTACGAGTACGAATACGGGTGCATACGAGTAGAATTGTTGACGAAACTGAACGAGGATGTAATTGTAAGCATTTTTGTTAAGTAGAAGTATTTTGATAAGTGTCTTGAAGTCTTTCAAAAGTGTATGAATACATATTAAAACACTACATGTATATACATTTTAACTGAGTCGTTAAGTCATCGTTAGTCGTTACATGTAAATGTTGTTTTGAAACCTTTAGGTTAACGATCTTGTTAAATGTTGTTAACCCAATGTTTATAATATCAAATGAGATTTTAAATTATTATATTATCATGATATTATCATGTATGAATATCTCTTAATATGATATATATACATTAAATGTCTTTACAACGATAATCGTTACATATATGTCTCGTTTAAAAATCATTAAGTTAGTAGTCTTGTTTTTTCATATGTAGTTCATTGTTAATATACTTAATGATATGTTTACTTATCATAGTATCATGTTAACTATATATATATATCCAACATATGTCATCATATAGTTTTTACAAGTTTTAACGTTCGTGAATCACCGGTCAACTTGGGTGGTCAATTGTCTATATGAAACATATTTCAATTAATCAAGTCTTAACAAGTTTGATTGCTTAACATGTTGGAAACACTTAATCATGTAAATAACAATTTCATTTAATATATATATAAACATGGAAAAGTTCGGGTCACTACAGTACCTACCCGTTAAATAAATTTCATCCCGAAATTTTAAGCTGTTGAAGGTGTTGACGAATCTTCTGGAAATAGATGCGGGTATTTCTTCTTCATCTGATCTTCACGCTCCCAGGTGAACTCGAGTCCTCTACGAGCATTCCATCGAACCTTAACAATTGGTATCTTGTTTTGCTTAAGTCTTTTAACCTCACGATCCATTATTTCGACGGGTTCTTCGATGAATTGGAGTTTTTCGTTGATTTGGATTTCATCTAACGGAATAGTGAGATCTTCTTTAGCAAAACATTTCTTCAAATTCGAGACGTGGAAAGTGTTATGTACAGCCGCGAGTTGTTGAGGTAACTCAAGTCGGTAAGCTACTGGTCCGACACGATCAATAATCTTGAATGGTCCAATATACCTTGGATTTAATTTCCCTCGTTTACCAAATCGAACAACGCCTTTCCAAGGTGCAACTTTAAGCATGACCATCTCTCCAATTTCAAATTCTATATCTTTTCTTTTATTGTCAGCGTAGCTCTTTTGTCGACTTTGGGCGGTTTTTGTAACAACCCGTCCTTATCCACCTGGACGAAATCATCAACATCTGGTCCCATTGCGATGATCGACTCCAAGTAATGTCCTTAAAATGAGCAAATGCACAGCGGAAGACTTAATTCGTACCTGAGAATAAACATGCATAAAAGTGTCAACCAAAAGGTTGGTGAGTTCATAGGTTTATCATAACAATCATTTCCATTATTTTAATAGACCACAAGATTTCATAGTTATAAATATAATACACTCGCAAGTGTATGAAAAAGTCGTTGAGCACTTGGTAACCATACTTAACATTTAAATCACAGCAGCATATTCTTAAATAAACCCTACACCGTACCAAGTGTAGTAACGAAACGAAGTACTGTGCAACCGTTTAAAACTGTCGTCCAGCCCGGTTGGGGTTGTCAGGCCCGATAGATCTATCAACAGGATTCGCGTTTACGCTCCTCACGTAAATATTAGCTACCAAGTATAAAGAAATATGCCATGGTACAACTCAACGTAGTATGTATTTTAAGTACTTGTGTCTATTTCGTAAAACATTTATAAAAGCAGCGCATGTATTCTCAGTCCCAAAAATATATATTGCAAAAGCAATTAAAAAGGGAGCAAATGAAACTCACCATACTGTATTTTGTAGTAAAAATACATATGACGCCATTTAACAAATATAAGGTTGGCCTCGGATTCACGAACCTATATCAATTATATATATTAACACATATAATTGTATTCAGGTAATTTCATCTATTAAATATATGATTTGTTATATGTATCATTTATATAAAATATAATTATATGAAATAAAAAATATGTGTTTATGTACATAGTATTTATTTATCATAAAAATAATGATAATAATAATAATAATTTTTAATAAAAATGATAGTTTTAATACCTTTAATAATGATAATAATAATAACAATAATAATAATAATAATAAGAACTACCTTAAAGAATTGGTTTTAACAAAAATATAATATGCCCATGCCAGGTTCGAACACACGACCTCTTGCTCCACAACAACACACCCAACCATTAATCCATTTGTTACTTGCTGAATTTATGTCGCACTTTTATTTATTTAGTATATAACACGCGGTTTTATCATCTTCCTAACATCACCATCTTTATGATCATTATCATCATCTTAAACTATCAACTAACATCATCGTCGTTCTATTCGTTTTCGTTTCAATACTTATATACGATTCATCATCCATCATTAAATCAAACTTTTGAGTTTTTGGCCCAAATAGAGAATTGAATTATAAGGCCCAACAACAATAGCCCGTTATTTGATTTATGAATTTTGAAGCCCAAGCCCAATTCCTCCTAGATTAAATCGTGAATTAAGAGATAGGAAAAGAAACCGTAATAGTTCACTTGTAACGGAAAGTAAACAACATAGTATCATCTTCATAATCATCAACCCGCTCCTATTCATTCTCATCATCATCGCAGGTTATCATGGCATCATTCGTTCATCGTCTTAACCTTTACGTTTCATCATATCACGTCTTCATCAACGTTTATCATCATCATTCCTCATCAAGTTATCAATGTAATCGTTTCATCGAATGGGTTTTGGTGGTTTGGTCTTGACAACAAGAGCACGGCAGCAGTAGCAGCAGTTAGCCGTAGTTGATGGTGATTAACTCGTCGGTTATAGTTAGAAGTAAATGGGTTTCGATATAAAACAGAAAAAAAAATAGACAGCGGTAGTAACGAGTTGCAGTAGCAGAAAAACAAGGTTGCAGGTGGTTGTTCTTGGTGGTTTACGGTGTTGGTTTTGAGAAACAAAAAAAAAAAAAAAATACAAGTCGAAGGTGGGGTGGTGATGTGGGTGATAGGTTATCGTGGCGATGGAGTGGTGAATCATGATGGTGTGGTCATGGCTTGTGAGATTTAAGGTGGTGGTGGCGTGTGGTGGAAGAAGGGGGTGGCGTGTTTGGTTGTAATGGTGGTTGATCAAGAAGGTTTGATGGTGATTATTGGGAAAACCGTAAAGTATGAAGCTATAATGAATAATTTGATGATGTCTGTAGATGAGCAAGTGATGATGAATAATAGTTTGTAAATGACATTATTGATCGAATTGAAAGTCCTAATATAGTGAGTTCAAGCAACTGAGTATGGTAACTGGGAGGAGGAATTGTATAACAAAGTGTGGAAAATGGATAATGCTAAATTAGCGACTTCTTCCGAGTTTGTGGTTTCAAAAACTCGTCTATGAAAATGAAATAAAAAAAAACTATATGCATGCTCTCAATTTATAATAACGCAACTTAAATTATTGTATTCCAACAACATATCATTTCAACCCAAAAAGTGAGATTACCACAGTATCATTAAACAATGAGACAATTCTAATTACATGTATGATGACGTCAAAAGATAACATAAATTCAAAAGAAATAAAAGACATAAGCAAGTGGAAGTAATACATGGAGAAAAGCAACAAACAAATATAATAATTAAATATAAAAAAAATAAAAACGTGTGAGAAAATAATTAGCCGTCCTTAATTTGTATTATCTTACCGACAATTTTTCGGGGACTATTATTTCGTACCCCGTTGTCACTCAATGACGGATAAAAGTTCACAGAAAAATTCCAAAATTTTAAATTAAATATCTTTATTTATTTTAGTTATTATGGTATAAAATTTGATCATTAATTTATTAAATAAAAATACATTAACTGTCCCTCTCATTTCTGGGTAAAATATGAAAAGTGTTAAAATTTAATAATTAGATCCTAAATACATTTTTAGTAAGCCTAAAATTTAAAGAACTCATTTTCGGATCATCGTTTATTTTAAAATCATATAAATTGGAAATTTAACTTGTCTAAATAGTCATTGAATGTTAACGAGTGCTTCTCTCGTTTACTTAACTAATTTAATATACATAAACACATTTTAAATACACTATGCAAGTTATAGTTCTAACAATTAACATTTGTATATATTCAAATTCATTTTTTTATTTTTTTTTTAAAAGGTTTCACCTATATCATAAACGTTTTCAATTAATAAGTATATATTATATATACATATTGATATACACATAAATGTTCTTGAATCATCGAAACTGGTCGACGTCAATTAAATATATGAAACAGTTCAAAATTTTTGAGACTCAACCTAACATACTATGCTTATCGTGTCAAAAATATTAATTCGTATCGAGAATTTGGTTTGAAATTAGTCGAAATTTTCCGGGTCGTCACATTACCCACCCGTTAAAGAAATTTCGTCCCCGAAATTTGATAGAGATCGTCATGGATAACAATAAGAATGTTTTCATGACGAATATGAGGTGATAATGGAGTTTTATCATCATTGAGTAATATAGATAAAACAATTCGATCATGCGAAGCGTACGAGTGAAACTATCACAAAAGAGTGAAATGAAGTGATTAGAGGTTCGTCTTAATTTCTGACATAGTCAAGGTTGATTTTCAGAGTTCAAGGAATTTAAAGAAATCTTCTAAGCAGAAAGGAAATGTAATAGTACGATTTATTAGCAACTGTTGGAATTACAGAAGAACAGAATTATCAAGGAAATAATTCCGTGATATGCTTAGAGATTAAGTAGAATAAAAGAGTCGTGTAACATGGCACATGATGAGGGTAAGATCTGTGAACCATCGTCACATTCCATTAGAAATTTAGCATGAATTACTGTAATATAATCACGTTGGCCCGGCGTCATTATATTATACTAACTCATGCTTCAATTCCCTACACTTCTCCACATTTCATTCATAATTTAAACTCAATTTTATAGAAGGATAGAAACTGAAACAGTTTCTTTTATGAGGTAACATAGATAGCACGGGAAGATAGATAATTTCGGACGAAGATATTTATGAAGATATCTTCAGAAATATTGAAGATATTTATGACGATATTCTGAAATTTCTAGATCGAAGGATGATGTAGAAAACGTTTCCGCAAGGATTTTAACATGACTTTGGAGCAAGATTTTCTCTAAAGATTTCAGTGGACCCAGAATTTCCTGGATTCTTTGAATATAGGGTTTGGTCCTTGTATTTGCCCTTGGTCTCCTTTATGGTTAGCTCAATCCGTTTTTCTCTACCAAATTTTCTATCGAGCGTTCCTAACACTTCCTTCTTTATCACCAACTTTTGGTCATTAAGACCATCTACAACATGCTGCTTCGTCAGCATTTTCAAAGTTAACGGATCTGGATCATCGGTTATCAAATCGAGGGTTTTCAGGAGAATTACGTTTTGAGATGATTAAATGCTGATGGTAGTATGGTGGAATATGAAAGGTTCTCCGGTAACGATAAAAGAGTACGAATATATATATAAAGGTTATAATATGGTTGTTTCGGATGAAATGTCGGAGTTGACTTGCTGGAGCTGTGACAAAATTTGGCAAATTGGGAGTGGGATTGTAAGGTTATTTTTGGAAATAACAATGCCAAAGGAGCTAGCACAGATACGTGTTACACATTTACTCAGGTTTTGAGTGTTTTCAGGTGCATAACTATATGCATCATCTTTTCTTCCGTAGATGAAATGCAGCTGGTTCATCCTCTCGATCGAGGCGTTTTCAAGAATCATGAAAGATTTGAACATGGATTGGAATCGTCAAGATGCAAATGAGATTTAAGATGAAATCAAGTTACAAAGGATGTTTAAGATGAAATCAAGTGGCAAACTTGAAGAAGTGTTTAGTTTCATATGTTATAATCAATATTTTAATTCATTTTAATTGTCCAAAGTTAGCAGTCCAATAGTCCGATTGTCCAATAGTCCAATATATTCATATATGATTTAATATATAATATTCGAATTAAATAATACGTATCGTGACCCGTGCACCGGTCTCAGTATTGATCACAACTCAAACCATATATATATTTTGGAATCCACCTCAACCCTGTATAGCCAACTATAGAGTGTCTATGGTCGTTCCGAAATATATATATATAGATGGGTCGATATGATAAGTCGAAACCTTGCATACGTGTCCCGTTATTTAAAGTGCGTAAAATAAATAAATATATATCATGACCCATTATACAACGTGTTGTCTCAGAATTAATCCGACGTATTGTTGTACATGTGTCCCGATGGTATGTAAAGTGCAGAAATTAAATAACAATAAATAAAATTGCGAGAATGTAAATTGCGATAAATTAAATGTTAGCCAGGAACAGTTAGCTAGGAACAGTTAGCGTGAAATCTTAACAGAATTTCAATTAGTTAATTCGTTTGTTTCTAACAAATTTTATTATATCCAATGTTTTCTTCATTATGCCACTTGTTGGATTCTGATAGGTCAAAATCCAAATATGAAATTGAATTTGAATGAAAATAGTTGTTCTTTAATGAACGGATACGTATATGTGCGGACTTGAGCAGTATTGTTAATGACTGCTGATTTAGAACTGAAGAGTGTATAATGTAACTTATTAATGTGCAATCTAAATATTTCTCGGGTATTACCCACCCGTTAAAATATTTTCACCATTAACAGTTTGTACAAAAGAATTTTTAATTACAATCTTTATGAAAATATACTTGCATATATATTTTCTTCAGATGTAATCATAGATTTAACGAGTCAATAAGATATTAAACTCATTTGATTTATCGTTAGTACTAGATTACATGATCTCTAAAACATTAGAGATTACATAATCGTCATGTCAAGCGAAGATAATCGATGTAGAACGATATGTAGAACGAAGATAGAGTAGATAGATCGATACGTAGAACGATGATTATACTCAAGGTACAGAATGAGATGTTGAGGCGTGTGATGTTGAAACTTGGGCTGTTGGTGGTACTGGTGTTGATGGTACTGTTGATGCTGGTGACGTTGCTGAAGTTGGTACGTTTTGCACCATATTTTTCAAGGCTACAACTCGGGTGCGAAACTCGTTGACTTATTACTCCGGGATGATTGTCGGTAGAAATGGACGAATGAATAAGGTTTAGAATTTTAGATAGGAGATAATCGTGACGAAATATTCAGGAACTGAAGGTGAAAATGGTGTTTCGAACAGGTTCGTCGGTAAGTGTTTCAGGTTCTTCGCCGAGAGGTGAATTCGGTTGGTGGAAGGGATCGCCTTCTTCTCGTCTTCATTGGTTAAGTAGACTACGATCCCATCAGATAAATTGAGGATGGCTGATTGATTGATTCATTCTGGTGATGCTGCTTCTGGGGCTGGAGTGGGACTCCATATCGGAATCCGAGGGATTTAATCTAATGGTGAGTTCCATTGCGTACGAGTGAATAAAGAATTTTTGACATGAAATGAATTTCGGGTGTCGGATGATATTCTATCTACATAGAACACCTAAATATAGTACAGAAGATCCCGTAGATTACGGAGGGAATTATGGAAACGTGTCCGAGAAAGTCTACAGTACACTATCTATCAAATAAGTGCAGGAAGTCGTGTCTAGACTTAGGAATGATAAGCGGGTAATTTTCCACTAGGAATGATATACAATACTTATAATATGCAGCTAAGGTCGAAGTCCAGACTCTCTAATGCATCCTAACAACTATCAGTTAGACACACTAATGCAAGACCTGGTTCGCTAAGACCAACGCTCTGATACCACATGTAACAACCCGTCCTTATCCACCTGGACGAAATCATCAACATCTGGTCCCATTGCGATGATCGACTCCAAGTAATGTCCTTAAAATGAGCAAATGCACAGCGGAAGACTTAATTCGTACCTGAGAATAAACATGCATAAAAGTGTCAACCAAAAGGTTGGTGAGTTCATAGGTTTATCATAACAATCATTTCCATTATTTTAATAGACCACAAGATTTCATAGTTATAAATATAATACACTCGCAAGTGTATGAAAAAGTCGTTGAGCACTTGGTAACCATACTTAACATTTAAATCACAGCAGCATATTCTTAAATAAACCCTACACCGTACCAAGTGTAGTAACGAAACGAAGTACTGTGCAACCGTTTAAAACTGTCGTCCAGCCCGGTTGGGGTTGTCAGGCCCGATAGATCTATCAACAGGATTCGCGTTTACGCTCCTCACGTAAATATTAGCTACCAAGTATAAAGAAATATGCCATGGTACAACTCAACGTAGTATGTATTTTAAGTACTTGTGTCTATTTCATAAAACATTTATAAAAGCAGCGCATGTATTCTCAGTCCCAAAAATATATATTGCAAAAGCAATTAAAAAGGGAGCAAATGAAACTCACCATACTGTATTTTGTAGTAAAAATACATATGACGCCATTTAACAAATATAAGGTTGGCCTCGGATTCACGAACCTATATCAATTATATATATTAACACATATAATTGTACTCAGGTAATTTCATCTATTAAATATATGATTTGTTATATGTATCATTTATATAAAATATAATTATATGAAATAAAAAATATGTGTTTATGTACATAGTATTTATTTATCATAAAAATAATGATAATAATAATAATAATTTTTAATAAAAATGATAGTTTTAATACCTTTAATAATGATAATAATAATAACAATAATAATAATAATAATAAGAACTACCTTAAAGAATTGGTTTTAACAAAAATATAATATGCCCATGCCAGGTTCGAACACACGACCTCTTGCTCCACAACAACACACCCAACCATTAATCCATTTGTTACTTGCTGAATTTATGTCGCACTTTTATTTATTTAGTATATAACACGCGGTTTTATCATCTTCCTAACATCACCATCTTTATGATCATTATCATCATCTTAAACTATCAACTAACATCATCGTCGTTCTATTCGTTTTCGTTTCAATACTTATATACGATTCATCATCCATCATTAAATTAAACTTTTGAGTTTTTGGCCCAAATAGAGAATTGAATTATAAGGCCCAACAACAATAGCCCGTTATTTGATTTATGAATTTTGAAGCCCAAGCCCAATTCCTCCTAGATTAAATCGTGAATTAAGAGATAGGAAAAGAAACCGTAATAGTTCACTTGTAACGGAAAGTAAACAACATAGTATCATCTTCATAATCATCAACCCGCTCCTATTCATTCTCATCATCATCGCAGGTTATCATGGCATCATTCGTTCATCGTCTTAACCTTTACGTTTCATCATATCACGTCTTCATCAACGTTTATCATCATCATTCCTCATCAAGTTATCAATGTAATCGTTTCATCGAATGGGTTTTGGTGGTTTGGTCTTGACAACAAGAGCACGGCAGCAGTAGCAGCAGTTAGCCGTAGTTGATGGTGATTAACTCATCGGTTATAGTTAGAAGTAAATGGGTTTCGATATAAAACAGAAAAAAAAATAGACAGCGGTAGTAACGAGTTGCAGTAGCAGAAAAACAAGGTTGCAGGTGGTTGTTCTTGGTGGTTTACGGTGTTGGTTTTGAGAAACAAAAAAAAAAAAAAAATACAAGTCGAAGGTGGGGTGGTGATGTGGGTGATAGGTTATCGTGGCGATGGAGTGGTGAATCATGATGGTGTGGTCATGGCTTGTGAGATTTAAGGTGGTGGTGGCGTGTGGTGGAAGAAGGGGGTGGCGTGTTTGGTTGTAATGGTGGTTGATCAAGAAGGTTTGATGGTGATTATTGGGAAAACCGTAAAGTATGAAGCTATAATGAATAATTTGATGATGTCTGTAGATGAGCAAGTGATGATGAATAATAGTTTGTAAATGACATTATTGATCGAATTGAAAGTCCTAATATAGTGAGTTCAAGCAACTGAGTATGGTAACTGGGAGGAGGAATTGTATAACAAAGTGTGGAAAATGGATAATGCTAAATTAGCGACTTCTTCCGAGTTTGTGGTTTCAAAAACTCGTCTATGAAAATGAAATAAAAAAAAACTATATGCATGCTCTCAATTTATAATAACGCAACTTAAATTATTGTATTCCAACAACATATCATTTCAACCCAAAAAGTGAGATTACCACAGTATCATTAAACAATGAGACAATTCTAATTACATGTATGATGATGTCAAAAGATGACATAAATTCAAAAGAAATAAAAGACATAAGCAAGTGGAAGTAATACATGGAGAAAAGCAACAAACAAATATAATAATTAAATATAAAAAAAATAAAAACGTGTGAGAAAATAATTAGCCGTCCTTAATTTGTATTATCTTACCGACAATTTTTCGGGGACTATTATTTTGTACCCCGTTGTCACTCAATGACGGATAAAAGTTCACAGAAAAATTCCAAAATTTTAAATTAAATATCTTTATTTATTTTAGTTATTATGGTATAAAATTTGATCATTAATTTATTAAATAAAAATACATTAACTGTCCCTCTCATTTCTGGGTAAAATATGAAAAGTGTTAAAATTTAATAATTAGATCCTAAATACATTTTTAGTAAGCCTAAAATTTAAAGAACTCATTTTCGGATCATCGTTTATTTTAAAATCATATAAATTGGAAATTTAACTTGTCTAAATAGTCATTGAATGTTAACGAGTGCTTCTCTCGTTTACTTAACTAATTTAATATACATAAACACATTTTAAATACACTATGCAAGTTATAGTTCTAACAATTAACATTTGTATATATTCAAATTCATTTTTTTATTTTTATTTTTAAAAGGTTTCACCTATATCATAAACGTTTTCAATTAATAAGTATATATTATATATACATATTGATATACACATAAATGTTCTTGAATCATCGAAACTGGTCGACGTCAATTAAATATATGAAACAGTTCAAAATTTTTGAGACTCAACCTAACATACTATGCTTATCGTGTCAAAAATATTAATTCGTATCGAGAATTTGGTTTGAAATTAGTCGAAATTTTCCGGGTCGTCACAGTTTTCAACCGTTGTTGAATTTGGATGATCTTCTCGGTAGTTTCTTGTATAATCTCCGGACCCGTAATCTATCTATCCCCCACTTCATTCCAACAAATCGGAGACCTGCACTTTCTACCATAAAGTGCTTCAAACGGCGCCATCTCAATGCTTGAATGGTAGCTGTTGTTGTAGGAAAATTCTGCTAATGGTAGATGTCGATCCCAACTGTTTCCGAAATCAATAACACATGCTCGTAGCATGTCTTCAAGCGTTTGTATCGTCCTTTCGCTCTGCCCATCAGTTTGTGGATGATAGGCAGTACTCATGTCTAGACGAGTTCCTAATGCTTGCTGTAATGTCTGCCAGAATCTTGAAATAAATCTGCCATCCCTATCAGAGATAATAGAGATTGGTATTCCATGTCTGGAGACGACTTCCTTCAAATACAGTCGTGCTAACTTCTCCATCTTGTCATCTTATCTTATTGGCAGGAAATGTGCTGATTTGGTGAGACGATCAACTATTACCCAAATAGTATCAAAACCACTTGCAGTCCTTAGCAGTTTAGTGATGAAATCCATGGTAATGTTTTCCCATTTCCATTACGGGATTTCGGGTTGTTGAAGTAGACCTGATAGTTTCTGATGCTCAGCTTTGACCTTAGAACACGCCAAACATTCTGCTACGTATTTAGCAACATCGACTTTCATACCCGGCCACCAAAAATATTTCCTGAGATCCTTGTACATCTTCCCTGTTCCAGGATGTATTGAGTATCTGGTTTTATGAGCTTCTCTAAGTACCATTTCTCTCATATCTCCAAATTTTGGTACCCAAATCCTTTCAGCCCTATACCGGGTTCCGTCTTTCCGAATATTAAGATGCTGTTCCGATCCTTTGGGTATTTCATCCTTTAAATTTCCTTCTTTTAAAACTCCTTGTTGCGCCTCCTTTATTTGAGTAGTAAGGTTATTATGAATCATTATATTCATAGATTTTACTCGAATGGGTTCTCTGTCCTTCCTGCTCAAGGCATCGGCTACCACATTTGCCTTCCCCGGGTGGTAACGAATCTCAAAGTCGTAATCATTCAACAATTCAATCCACCTACGCTGCCTCATATTCAGTTGTTTCTGATTAAATATGTGTTGAAGACTTTTGTGGTCGGTATATATAATAATTTTGACCCCATATAAGTAGTGCCTCCAAGTCTTTAATGCAAAAACAACCGCGCCTAATTCCAAATCATGCGTCGTATAATTTTGCTCGTGAATCTTTAATTGTCTAGACGCATAAGCAATCAACTTCGTTCGTTGCATTAATACACAATCGAGACCTTGCTTTGATGCGTCACAATAAATCACAAAATCATCATTCCCTTCAGGCAATGACAATATAGGTGCCGTAGTTAACTTTTTCTTCAATAACTGAAACGCTTTCTCTTGTTCATCATTCCATTCAAATTTCTTCCCTTTATGCGTTAATGCAGTCAAGGGTTTTGCTATTCTGGAAAAGTCTTGGATGAACCTTCTGTAGTAACCAGCTAGTCCTAAAAACTGGCGTATGTGTTTCGGAGTTTTCGGGGTTTCCCACTTTTCAACAGTTTCTATCTTTGCCGGATCCACCTTAATACTTTCTTTGTTCACTATGTGACCGAGGAATTGAACTTCTTCCAACCAAAATGCACACTTTGAAAACTTAGCGTACAAGTCTTCCTTCCTCAATACTTCTAACACCTTTCTCAAATGTTCACCGTGTTCTTGGTCATTCTTTGAGTAAATAAGTATGTCATCAATGAAAACAATGACAAACTTGTCAAGGTATGGTCCACACACTCGGTTCATAAGGTCCATGAACACAGCTGGTGCATTAGTTAAACCAAACGGCATGACCATAAACTCGTAATGACCGTAACGTGTTCTGAAAGCAGTCTTTGGAATATCATCTTCTTTCACCCGCATTTGATGATACCCGGAACGTAAGTCAATCTTTGAATAAACAGACGAGCCTTGTAGTTGATCAAATAAGTCGTCGATTCTCGGTAGTGGGTAGCGGTTCTTGATAGTAAGTTTGTTCAACTCTCGGTAGTCGATACACAACCTGAATGTACCATCTTTCTTCTTGACAAACAAAACAGGAGCTCCCCACGGTGATGTGCTTGGTCGAATGAAATCACGCTCTAAAAGTTCTTGTAATTGGCTTTACAGTTCTTTCATCTCGCTGGGTGCGAGTCTGTAAGGAGTACGAGCTATTGGTGCAGCTCCTGGTACAAGATCTATTTGAAATTCAACGGATCGATGTGGGGGTAATCCCGGTAATTCTTTCAGAAATACATCGGGAAATTCTTTTACGACGGGAACATCATTGATGCTCTTTTCTTCAGTTTGTACTTTCTCGACGTGTGCTAGAACAGCATAGCAACCTTTTCCTATTAGTTTTTGTGCCTTCAAATTACTAATAAGATGTAGCTTCGTGTTGCCCTTTTCTCCATACACCATTAAGGGTTTTCCTTTTTCTCGTATAATGCGAATTGCATTTTTGTAACAAACGATCTCTGCTTTCACTTCTTTTAACCAGTCCATACCGATTATCACATCAAAACTCCCTAACTCTACTGGTATCACGTCAATCTTAAATGTTTCGCTAACCAGTTTAATTTCTCGATTCCGACATATATTATCTGCTGAAATTAATTTACCATTTGCTAATTCGAGTAAAAATTTACTATCCAAAGGCGTCAATGGACAACTTAATTTAGCACAAAAATCTCTACTCATATAGCTTCTATCCGCACCCGAATCAAATAAAACGTAAGCAGATTTATTGTCAATAAGAAACGTACCCGTAACAAGCTCCGGGTCTTCCTGTGCCTCTGCCGCATTAATATTGAAAACTCTTCCGCGGCCTTGTCCATTCGTGTTCTCCTGGTTCGGGCAATTTCTAATAATGTGGCCCGGTTTTCCACATTTATAACAAACTACATTGGCATAACTTGCTCCGACACTACTTGCTCCGCCATTACTCGTTCCGACACCATTTGTTCCTTTCGTCCTATTAACCCCTGGTCCGTAGACCTCACACTTCGCCGCGCTATGACCATTTCTTTTACACTTGTTGCAAAATTTGGTGCAGAACCCCGAGTGATACTTTTCACACCTTTGGCATAGCTGCTTCTGATTGTTGTTGTTGTTGTTGCAGTTATTATTGTTGTTGGGATGATTGTTGTAGTTGCTGTTGTTGTTGTTGTTGTTGTTGTTGTTGTTGTTGTTGTTGTTGTTGTTGTTGTTGTTGTTGTTGTTGTTGTTGTTGTTGTTGGGCCGTTTGTTGTAGTTGCGATTGATGTTGCGATTGTTGGGATAATTGTTGCGATTATTGTTGTAATTGCTATTGTTGTTGTATTGGTGATTCTTATCACCGTTTTCCTCCCACTTTCTTTTGACTTGCTTCACATTGGCCTCTTCAGCAGTCTGTTCTTTAATTCTTTCTTCAATCTGGTTCACTAGTTTGTGAGCCATTCTACATGCCTGTTGTATGGAGGCGGGCTCGTGTGAACTTATATCTTCTTGGATTCTTTCCGGTAATCCTTTCACAAATGCGTCGATCTTCTCTTCCTCATCTTCGAATGCTCCCGGACACAATAGGCACAATTCTGTGAATCGTCTTTCGTACGTGGTAATATCAAATCCTTGGGTTCGTAACCCTCTAAGTTCTGTCTTGAGCTTATTGACCTCGGTTCTGGGACGGTACTTCTCGTTCATCAAGTGCTTGAATGCTGACCACGGTAGTGCGTACGCATCGTCTTGTCCCACTTGCTCAAGATAGGTATTCCACCATGTTAACGCAGAACCTGTGAAGGTATGCGTAGCGTACTTCACTTTGTCCTCTTCAGTACACTTACTTATGGAAAACATCGATTCGACCTTCTCGGTCCACCGTTTCAATCCGATCGGTCCTTCGGTTCCATCAAATTCCAAAGGTTTGCAGGCAGTGAATTCTTTGTAGGTGCATCCTACACGATTTCCTGTACTGCTAGATCCAAGGTTATTGTTGGTATGTAGCGCAGCCTGTACTGCGGCTATGTTTGAAGCTAGAAAAGTACGGAATTCCTCTTCATTCATCTTCACGGTGTGTCGAGTAGTCGGTGCCATTTCCTTCAAAATAGTCAAATGGAACAAGTTAACCATACAGAATATTAAGAGTAGTTAATAGTATTTCGTAGCATAATATGAACTCATTTATAAAAGCTTTTTCTTCATATTAGCATTTTATAAGTTTAAATTCGGGTAGTACCTACCCGTTAAGTTCATACTTAGTAGCTAATATACAATTCAACTACTACAATTCTATATGAAAAACTGATTATAATAATATTTCGCGTTCAAACTTTTACACAATATTTTACAAACTTATAATACCGCTTATTTTACATATAGCATGAAATATAGCACATAATAAATTTGATACAAGATGGTTGTGAAGATAATTCTAGCTAGTACACAAGTCGTTCAGCAAAGGCAATAAAGACACGTAATTCATACGTCCAGAAACAAGTCATGCATTCTGGTTTTACTAGGATTACTTCCCATCCTTGGTCTTGTGGAACATAACCGTTATGGCCGTTGATAAGACAGCGTGTTGTAACGTCGTCAAAGGGACGAGGGTTACGTAATGTCCAACAGTCCCGTAACAATCTAAAAACCTCATTTCTTACCCCAATTACCGACTCCGTCACTTGTGGGAACGTTTTGTTTAATAGTTGTAGCCCGATGTTCTTGTTCTCACTTTGGTGAGAAGCGAACATTACTAATCCGTAAGCATAACATACTTCTTTATGTTGCATGTTAGCCACTTTTTCTAAATCACGAAGTCCAATATTCGGATATATTGAGTCAAAATAATTTCTTAACCCATTGCGTAAAATAGCATTTGGGTTCCCCGCAATATATGCGTCAAAGTAAAGACATCGTAACTTATGGATTTCCCAATGTGATATCCCCCATCTTTCGAACGAAAGCCTTTTATAAACCAAGGCATTCTTGAAACGTTCTTCGAATGTCTTACAAACTGATCTCGCCTTAAATAGTTGTGCCGAAGAATTCTGACCGACTCTAGACAAGATTTTATCAATCATGTCTCCGGGTAGGTCTCTTAAAATATTGGGTTGTCTATCCATTTTGTGATTTTATACTGTAAAATAGACAAGAGTTAGATTCATAAAAAAAAATACTTATTAATACAAGCAATTTTTACACATATCATAAAGCATAAGCACACTATATTACATATATTACACCACACGAATACAACTATCTTATTCCGACTCGCTTGTTTCTTCTTCTTCGGTTTTGGTTCGTTTTGCCAAGTTTCTAGGGATATATGATGTTCCCCTAATACAAGCCGTCTTTTTCCACATTGGTTTAGAAAAACCTGGTGGTTTAGAGGTTCCCGGGTCATTGTTACAACTTAAGGACTTCGGGGGTTGACGATACATATAAAGTTCATCGGGGTTGGAATTAGATTTCTCTATTTTTATGCCCTTTCCCTTATTATTTTCTTTTGCCTTTTTAAATTCAGTTGGGGTAATTTCTATAATATCATCGGAATTCTCGTCGGAATCCGATTCATCGGAGAATTGGTAATCCTCCCAATATTTTGCTTCCTTGGCGGAAACACCATTGACCATAATTAACCTTGGTCGGTTGGTTGAGGATTTTCTTTTACTTAACCGTTTTATTATTTCCCCCACCGGTTCTATTTCTTCATCCGGTTCCGATTCTTCTTCCTGTTCCGACTCTTCTTCCGGTTCCTCTTCGGGAACTTGTGAATCAGTCCACGAATCATTCCAATTTACATTTGACTCTTCATTATTATTAGGTGAGTCAATGGGACTAGTTCTAGAGGTAGACATCTATCACATAATATCAAACGCGTTAAGAGATTAATATATCACATAATATTCACATGTTAAAAATATATAGTTTCCAACAAAATTTGTTAAGCAATCATTTTTCAAGTAAACACGGTCGAAGTCCAGACTCACTAATGCATCCTAACAAACTCGATAAGACACACTAATGCAAAATTCTGGTTCTCTAAGACCAACGATCGGATACCAACTGAAATGTCCCGTTCTTATTGATTAAAAACGTTCCATATTAATTGATTTCGTTGCGAGGTTTTGACCTCTATATGAGACGTTTTTCAAAGACTGCATTCATTTTAAAACAAACCATAACCTTTATTTCATCAATAAAGGTTTAAAAAGCTTTACGTAGATTATCAAGTAATGATAATCTAAAATATCCTTTTTACACACGACCATTTCATAATGGTTTACAAGCATGGACTCCAAATCTCGTCCTTATTTAAGTATGTGACAGCGAAAGCTCTTAATAATCACCTGAGAATAAACATGCTTAAAACGTCAACAAAAATGTTGGTGAGTTATAGGTTTAACCTATATATATCAAATCATAATAATAGACCACAAGATTTCATATTTCAATACACATCCCATACATAGAGATAAAAATCATTCATATGGTGAACACCTGGTAACCGACATTAACAAGATGCATATATAAGAATATCCCCATCATTCCGGGATCCTCCTTAGGACATGATATAAATTTCGAAGTACTAAAGCATCCAGTACTTTGGATGGGGTTTGTTAGGCCCAATAGATCTATCTTTAGGATTCGCGTCAATTAGGGTGTCTGTTCCCTAATTCTTAGATTACCAGACTTAATAAAAAGGGGCATATTCGATTTCGATAATTCAACCATAGAATGTAGTTTCACGTACTTGTGTCTATTTTGTAAATCATTTATAAAACCTGCATGTATTCTCATCCCAAAAATATTAGATTTTAAAAGTGGGACTATAACTCACTTTCACAGATTTTTACTTCGTCGGGAAGTAAGACTTGGCCACTGGTTGATTCACGAACCTATAACAATATATACATATATATCAAAGTATGTTCAAAATATATTTACAACACTTTTAATATATTTTGATGTTTTAAGTTTATTAAGTCAGCTATCCTCGTTAGTAACCTACAACTAGTTGTCCACAGTTAGATGTACAGAAATAAATCGATAAATATTATCTTGAATCAATCCACGACCCAGTGTATACGTATCTCAGTATTGATCACAACTCAAACTATATATATTTTGGAATCAACCTCAACCCTGTATAGCTAACTCCAACATTCACATATAGAGTGTCTATGGTTGTTCCGAAATATATATAGATGTGTCGACATGATAGGTCGAAACATTGTATACGTGTCTATGGTATCTCAAGATTACATAATATACAATACAAGTTGATTAAGTTATGGTTGGAATAGATTTGTTACCAATTTTCACGTAGCTAAAATGAGAAAAATTATCAAATCTTGTTTTACCCATAACTTCTTCATTTTAAATCCGTTTTGAGTGAATCAAATTGCTATGGTTTCATATTGAACTCTATTTTATGAATATAAACAGAAAAAGTATAGGTTTATAGTCGGAAAAATAAGTTACAAGTCGTTTTTGTAAAGGTAGTCATTTCAGTCGAAAGAACGACGTCTAGATGACCATTTTAGAAAACATACTTCCACTTTGAGCTTAACCATAATTTTTGGATATAGTTTCATGTTCATAATAAAAATCATTTTCTCAGAATAACAACTTTTAAATCAAAGTTTATCATAGTTTTTAATTAACTAACCCAAAACAGCCCGCGGTGTTACTACGACGGCGTAAATCCGGTTTTACGGTGTTTTTCGTGTTTCCAGATTTTAAATCATTAAGTTAGCATATCATATAGATATATAACATGTGTTTAGTTGATTTTAAAAGTCAAGTTAGAAGGATTAACTTTTATTTGCGAACAAGTTTAGAATTAACTAAACTATGTTCTAGTGATTACAAGTTTAAACCTTCGAATAAGATAGCTTTATATGTATGAATCGAATGATGTTATGAACATCATTACTACCTCAAGTTCCTTGGATAAACCTACTGGAAATGAGAAAAATAGATCTAGCTTCAAAGGATCCTTGGATGGCTTGAAAGTTCTTGAAGCAGAATCATGACACGAAAACAATTTCAAGTAAGATTTCCACTCGAAATAAGATTGTTATAGTTATAGAAATTGAATTAAAGTTTGAATATGATTATTACCTTGTATTAGAAAGATAACCTACTGTAAGTAACAAAGGTTTCTTGATCTTGGATGATTACTTGGAATGGATTTAGAAAACTTGGAAGTAAACTTGCAATCTTGGAAGTATTCTTGATTTTATGAAACTAGAACTTTTGGAATTTATGAAGAACACTTAGAACTTGAAGATAGAACTTGAGAGAGATCAATTAGATGAAGAAAATTGAAGAATGAAAGTGTTTGTAGGTGTTTTTGGTCGTTGGTGTATGGATTAGATATAAAGGATATGTAATTTTGTTTTCATGTAAATAAGTCATGAATGATTACTCATATTTTTGTAATTTTATGAGATATTTCATGCTAGTTGCCAAATGATGGTTCCCACATGTGTTAGGTGACTCACATGGGCTGCTAAGAGCTGATCATTGGAGTGTATATACCAATAGTACATACATCTAAAAGCTGTGTATTGTACGAGTACGAATACGGGTGCATACGAGTAGAATTGTTGACGAAACTGAACGAGGATGTAATTGTAAGCATTTTTGTTAAGTAGAAGTATTTTGATAAGTGTCTTGAAGTCTTTCAAAAGTGTATGAATACATATTAAAACACTACATGTATATACATTTTAACTGAGTCGTTAAGTCATCGTTAGTCGTTACATGTAAATGTTGTTTTGAAACCTTCAGGTTAACGATCTTGTTAAATGTTGTTAACCCAATGTTTATAATATCAAATGAGATTTTAAATTATTATATTATCATGATATTATCATGTATGAATATCTCTTAATATGATATATATACATTAAATGTCTTTACAACTATAATCGTTACATATATGTCTCGTTTAAAAATCATTAAGTTAGTAGTCTTGTTTTTTCATATGTAGTTCATTGTTAATATACTTAATGATATGTTTACTGTGATGACCCGAAAAATTCTGACTAAATTTAAACTTAATCTTAAATGATTAATGATTTCGACACGATAAGCAAAGCCTATGAAGTTGAATCTCAAAATTTTGAACTATTCAAATACCCTTCGGTTGTTCTCAACGATTCGCGAACAATTATATGTAAATAGATACATATGCTATAACTTGAAAACGTAACAAAGTGTTATGAAAATGATACCGTACATTAAACTTATTGGTTTATATATCTATTTGAATATATATGATCTCAAGTTATTTAGTAAACGATAATAACATTCGATTATTGATTCAATTGATATTTAGATAAGTTAACTAAAACGTTTAAGATGAACCAGTAAAACACTAATTTGCTAAAGTATTTTCAAATTGCTATTTTCGAAAATCACTATTTGCTACAGTAAAATTTACTTTGCTACAGTGAATTGCTACAGTAAATTGCTACAGTAACTTTGCTACAGTAAAACACTATTTTTAAAATGTATTTTAACAAATAGCGAGACGATGATTTATAGAAGTAAATGACCAAAACATTTGAAAGTTTAAGATATACTATGAGTGGTATAGTTTATGGATAATTTAAGACTATATTTTGACAAAGGTACGTGACACCGAAGAATACTAATAACCATAAACGATGAAGTATTAATTCATAACTTCATTGGAGAAATATCCTGCGATGATTATGTAATCTTTAATATAGAAGAGATTATTCGTTTCTAGTTCCAACAGAAAACTAAATGAGTTTAATAACTCATTAAATCTATATTACATCTGAAGGAAATATACATACATATATTTTCATAAAGATTGTAATTGAAAATCCTTTTGTACAAACTGTTAATGATGAGAATATTTTAACGGGTAGGTAATACCCTAGAAATATATAAATTCCACATTAATATGTTACACTATACATTCTTCAATTCTGATTCAGCAATCATTAACTATACTGCTCAAACCTATAGATATACGTATCTGTTCATCGCAGAATAACCATTTTCATTCAATTACATATTCTGATTTCGACAGATCAGAATCCAAGTCAAGATTGAACGAGAAGACGAACCAACTACACGAAGAAAGATTTATACTTATAATCATACATCTGGAAAGCTCTCGAAACCTAAGTAAAACTTTAACACGTATATGTGATAAATCCTTCGGCATTCTTATTATTGAAAATAACCTTACAATTCCTTTTCAAGTATCCAGTTTTGTCACAATTGCAACAAGTCAACTTTGACTTTTCATTTGGATAAACCTTAATTAAACCTTGACATATACGATTGCCCTTTCTATTGTTGTTACCGAGGAACCTTTTATATCCCACCATATTAGCAGTAAATGTACCAGCGACTCCGTCACTATGTAATTTGAATCTCTCCGAAATCACTATATATACCTTGAAATCTGATTATGTACTCATTATCGCATTGTAACGATAATTGTTATACCACACACCGGGAATCATCAATCATTACGTCTCGATTTTCACAGCAGTTCTACGCCAACAGTTATATGTGTACATATAACGTCTACCTCCTGGACTTACATACTTCGAATCTGAAGTTTCCGAAAAACACCCCAAACTATGAAACTAGTTCTCTGAAATTGGAACAATGCTGATGAAGCAGCAAAAACTGTAAACGACCTTAACAGTCAAAAGTTTGATGATAAAGAATAGTATGGTGGTAAAGCTGAGAAAAAGAGAAGGTTTGAAACTGGAAAATGGATTGAGCAGACCATGAAGGAGGCTGTGGACAAATCACAAAGACTAAACCTGCCTTTAAAGAATACAAATGATTCAGTATCTGCTGAAGTCATTAACGAATACCTTGCTCCTGACTCAAAATCCGTTACGAACAAATATTCTTCATCATCCTCTGATATTAGAAATTCTAAGATATCATCGTATCTTTCATTATAAATATCCTCCATATTTCTGGAGATAATTCCATAATCATTCTTATCGGAAATCAATTTTCTCCTTGCGATATATGTGTTACATCATAAAAGAAACTATTTTAGTTTCTAAATTCTAAAACCTTCGAGTTTAAAATAAGAATGTTTTTGAAGTAGTGTTGGGAGCTGAAGCATGAGTTAGTATAATATAATGACACTTGATCAACGTGATTATATTACAGTAAGTCATGCTGAGTTTCTAATGGAACGTGATGATTCACAGATTATAACATCATCATCTGCCATGTTACACGACTCTTGTATCCTACTTAATCTCAAAAATATCAAGAAAATATTTCTTGATGATTCGGTCTTTTCCAGGATATTCTGGTAATTTGACAAATCAAGATCGTGCCATTACGATTACGTTCTTAGAACATTAACTATGTTCATTCCGAAATGTATACCTATAAATTCGGGACCATTACAAGAGATGCCTAATCGCAAGAAGAAGAAACGAAGGGACAAAGCTCCGAAATAGAAATTGGAGTATAAATCGCAGCAAATAGGAGGGAGTATTATCTGTGAATGACAATGATTATAGAAAACAGAAGTAGGGACATTGAAATATAATGGAGAATATAAGCCCGATAACAACCCCGAAATTTACAAATCGTGTATATCAATGCGTATAGCAATATAAAGACACGGGAGAATGATAAATACAACAATCCCTAGAGCATAATAGAAATAAACAGATTCTTCTGGTGGGAGCTGGAAAAGAAGGATGATTGTGGCAAACGTCAATATTAGGTCAAGAACCAGAACTGGATTGAGCATTTTCACAATCTTTTGAATGTATTAATTGAGAAAGAAAATAGGAGTGATGAAAATAAATGAAACGGAAGAGGTCAATTTATAGCGAAATATCAGACATAGCAATCAAGGCAGATTGCACATTTAATCAAAGAAAATCCTAATTTCTGCAAATTCTGAAGAATCAAATCTTATTTAGATTATGAAGATTTTCTATTCCTTAAATTCCGGAAATCAATCATTACTACGTCAAGAGATAAGACGCATCTCTATTCTCCATTTCACTCTATTACGATAACTTCTCTCATACGCTTCGAGTAATCGGATTGTTTTATCTGTATTATTCAATGGTGATAAAATTCTATTTACCAACACATATACGGCATGAAAACATTTCTATTGTTAGTCATGACGACCTCACACAAATTTCGGGATGAAATTTCTTTAACGGGTAGGTACTGTGATGACCCGAAAAATTCTGACTAAATTTAAACTTAATCTTAAATGATTAATGATTTCGACATGATAAGCAAAGCCTATGAAGTTGAATCTCAAAATTTTGAACTATTCAAATACCCTTCGGTTGTTCTCAACGATTCGCGAACAATTATATGTAAATAGATACATATGCTATAACTTGAAAACGTAACAAAGTGTTATGAAAATGATACCGTACATTAAACTTATTGGTTTATATATCTATTTGAATATATATGATCTCAAGTTATTTAGTAAACGATAATAACATTCGATTATTGATTCAATTGATATTTAGATAAGTTAACTAAAACGTTTAAGATGAACCAGTAAAACACTAATTTGGTAAAGTATTTTCAAATTGCTACAGTACCCAAAATGCTACAGTGTTTTCGAAAATCACTATTTGCTACAGTAAAATTTACTTTGCTACAGTGAATTGCTACAGTAAATTGCTACAGTAACTTTGCTTTGCTACAGTACTTTGCTACAGTAAAACACTATTTTTAAAATGTATTTTAACAAATAGCGAGACGATGATTTATAGAAGTAAATGACCAAAACATTTGAAAGTTCAAGATATACTATGAGTGGTATAGTTTATGGATAATTTAAGACTATATTTTGACAAAGGTACGTGACACGAAACGTAAAATGAAAGTTTTCTAAAGGTACGAAAGGACATTCGAAAAACTGGAACCGGGACATAAGTCGAGTGATGACGTACGACTTATCGGAACAAAAATTACAAGTCAACTATGCACGTGAATTTAATATAATATATAATTAATTATTTAAATTATATATATTATATTAATATTTTATCATGTCGACAAACAAATGGACAAATGATTCTGAGCTGGAAATTGAGGCCATGCGATCGCATGGCCATCATGCCCAAAATCCATGCGATCGCATGAGGCAAAATTTCAGGCCAAGTGCTATAAATTCTCGAGTTTTGGCCAGATAAATCACACACACATATATATTATTTTTTACTCCGTATTTATTTATTTTATTATTATTATTATTATTATTATTAATAATAAGATTATTATTAATCTTATTATTTTTATTATTAGTGTTATTATTAGTGTTAAAAACCTGGAATTTATATATTCATTTATGAAATACCTTTTCAAACGAATGCAATGTTACAAAACGTATCACATAGAGGTCAAAACCTCGCGATGAAATCAATGAATGAAGTGTTCGTCCAGATGGATTTGGACGGGTCACTACATTTACTTATCATAGTATCATGTTAACTATATATATATCCATATATATGTCATCATATAGTTTTTACAAGTTTTAATGTTCGTGAATCACCGGTCAACTTGGGTGGTCAATTGTCTATATGAAACATATTTCAATTAATCAAGTCTTAACAAGTTTGATTGCTTAACATGTTGGAAACACTTAATCATGTAAATAACAATTTCATTTAATATATATATAAACATGGAAAAGTTCGGGTCACTACACCATTCAAGCATTGAGATGGCGCCATTTGAAGCACTTTATGGTAGAAAGTGCAGGTCTCCGATTTGTTGGAGTGAAGTGGGGGATAGACAGATTACGGGTCCGGAGATAATACAAGAAACTACCGAGAAAATCATCCAAATTCAACAAAGATTGAAAACCGCCCAGAGTCGACAAAAGAGCTACGCGGACAATAAAAGAAAAGATATAGAGTTTGAAATTGGAGAAATGGTCATGCTTAAGGTTTCACCTTGGAAAGGCGTTGTTCGATTTGGTAAACGGGGGAAACTAAATCCAAGGTACATTGGACCATTCAAGATTATAGATCGTGTCGGACCAGTAGCTTACCAACTGGAGCTACCTCAACAACTCGCGGCTGTACATAACACTTTTCACGTCTCAAATTTGAAGAAATGTTTTGCTAAAGAAGATCTCACTATTCCGTTTGACGAAATCCAAATCAATGAAAAACTTCAATTCATTGAAGAACCCGTCGAAATAATGGATCGTGAGGTTAAGAGACTTAAAAAAACAAGATACCAATTGTTAAGGTTCGATGGAATGCTCGTAGAGGACCCGAGTTCACCTGGGAGCGTGAAGATCAGATGAAGAAGAAATACCCGCATTTATTTCCAGAAGATAAGTCAACACCTCCAACTGCTTAAAATTTCGGGACGAAATTTATTTAACGGGTAGGTACTGTAGTGACCCGAACTTTTCCATGTTTATATATATATTAAATGAAATTGTTATTTACATGATTAAGTGTTTCCAACATGTTAAGCAATCAAACTTGTTAAGACTTGATTAATTGAAATAGGTTTCATATAGACAATTGACCACCCAAGTTGACCGGTGATTCACGAACGTTAAAACTTGTAAAAACTATACGATGACATATATATGGTTATATATATAGTTAACATGATTTTATTATAAGTATGTATCTCATTAGGTATTTTAACAATGAGTTATATACATAAAAAATGAGACTATTAATTTAAGAAACTCGAAAACGATATATATAACGATTATCGTTATAACAACGTCTTACTAGGTACATATGAATCATATTAAGATATTGATACACTTGGTTAATTATGTTAAATGATAAGTAAATATATTATTAAGTGTATTAACAATGAAATACATATGTAAAAATAAGACTACTAACTTAATGATTTCGAAACGAGACATATATGTAACGATTATCGTTGTAACGACATTTAACTGTATATATATCATACTAAGATATATTATATATCATAATATCATGATAATATAACAATTTAACATCTCATTTGTTATAATAAACAATGGGTTAACAACATTCAACAAGATCGTTAACCTAAAGGTTTCAAAACAACATTTACATGTAACGACTAACGATGACTTAACGACTCAGTTAAAATGTATATACATGTAGTGTTTTAATATGTATTCATACACTTTTGAAAGACTTCAAGACACTTATCAAAATACTTCTACTTAACAAAAATGCTTACAATTACATCCTCGTTCAGTTTCATCAACAATTCTACTCGTATACACCCGTATTCGTACTCGTACAATACACAGCTTTTAGATGTATGTACTATTGGTATATACACTCTAATGATCAGCTCTTAGTAGCCCATGTGAGTCACCTAACACATGTGGGAATCATCATTTGGCAACTAGCATGAAATATCTCATAAAATTACAAAAATATGAGTAATCATTCATGACTTATTTACATGAAAACAAAATTACATATCCTTTATATCTAATCCATACACCAACGACCAAAAACACCTACAAACACTTTCATTCTTTAATTTTCTTCATCTAATTAATCTCTCTCAAGTTCTATCTTCAAGTTCTAAGTGTTCTTCATAAATTCCAAAAGTTCTAGTTTCATAAAATCAAGAATACTTCCAAGATTGCAAGTTTACTTCCAAGTTTTCTAAATCCATTTCAAGTAATCATCCAAGATCAAGAAACCTTTGTTACTTACAGTAGGTTATCTTTCTAATACAAGGTAATAATCATATTCAAACTTTAATTCAATTTCTATAACTATAACAATCTTATTTCGAGTGGAAATCTTACTTGAAATTGTTTTCGTGTCATGATTCTGCTTCAAGAACTTTCAAGCCATCCAAGGATCCTTTGAAGCTAGATCTATTTTTCTCATTTCCAGTAGGTTTATCCAAGGAACTTGAGGTAGTAATGATGTTCATAACATCATTCGATTCATACATATAAAGCTATCTTATTCGAAGGTTTAAACTTGTAATCACTAGAACATAGTTTAGTTAATTCTAAACTTGTTCGCAAATAAAAGTTAATCCTTCTAACTTGACTTTTAAAATCAACTAAACACATGTTCTATATCTATATGATATGCTAACTTAATGATTTAAAACCCGGAAACACGAAAAACACCGTAAAATCGGATTTACGCCGTCGTAGTAACACCGCAGACTGTTTTGGGTTAGTTAATTAAAAACTATGATAAACTTTGATTTAAAAGTTGTTATTCTGAGAAAATGATTTTTATTATTATGAACATGAAACTATATCCAAAAATTATGGTTAAACTCAAAGTGGAAGTATGTTTTCTAAAATGGTCATCTAGACGTCGTTCTTTCGACTGAAATGACTACCTTTACAAAAATGACTTGTAACTTATTTTTCCGACTATAAACCTATAATTTTTCTGTTTAGATTCATAAAATAGAGTTAAATATAAACCATATCAATTTGATTCACTCAAAACGGATTTAAAATGAAGAAGTTATGGGTAAAACAAGATTGGATAATTTTTCTCATTTTAGCTACGTGAAAATTGGTAACAAATCTATTCCAACCATAACTTAATCAACTTGTATTGTATATTATGTAATCTTGAGATACCATAGACACGTATACAATGTTTTGACCTATCATGTCGACACATCTATATATATTTCGGAACAACCATAGACACTCTATATGTGAATGTTGGAGTTAGCTATACAGGGTTGAGGTTGATTCCAAAATATATATAGTTTGAGTTGTGATCAATACTGAGATACGTATACACTGGGTCGTGAATTGATTCAAGATAATATTTATCGATTTATTTCTGTACATCTAACTGTGGACAACTAGTTGTAGGTTACTAACGAGGACAGCTGACTTAATAAACTTAAAACATCAAAATATATTAAAAGTGTTGTAAATATATTTTGAACATACTTTGATATATATGTATATATTGTTATAGGTTCGTGAATCAACCAGTGGCCAAGTCTTACTTCCCGACGAAGTAAAAATCTGTGAAAGTGAGTTATAGTCCCACTTTTAAAATCTAATATTTTTGGGATGAGAATACATGCAGGTTTTATAAATGATTTACAAAATAGACACAAGTACGTGAAACTACATTCTATGGTTGAATTATCAAAATCGAATATGCCCCTTTTTATTAAGTCTGGTAATCTAAGAATTAGGGAACAGACACCCTAATTGACGCGAATCCTAAAGATAGATCTATTGGGCCTAACAAACCCCATCCAAAGTACCGGATGCTTTAGTACTTCGAAATTTATATCATATCCGAAGGGTGTCCCGAAATGATAGGGATATTCTTATATATACATCTTGTTAATGTCGGTTACAAGGTGTTCACCATATGAATGATTTTTATCTCTATGTATGGAATGTGTATTGAAATATGAAATCTTGTGGTCTATTATTACGATTTGATATATATAGGTTAAACCTATAACTCACCAACATTTTTGTTGACGTTTAAAGCATGTTTATTCTCAGGTGAATACTAAGAGCTTCCGCTGTTGCATACTAAAATAAGGACAAGATTTGGAGTCCATGTTTGTATGATATTGTGTAAAAACTGCATTCAAGAAACTGATTTCGATGTAACATATTTGTATTGTAAACCATTATGTAATGGTCGTGTGTAAACAGGATATTTTAGATTATCATTATTTGATAATCTACGTAAAGCTTTTTAAACCTTTATTTATGAAATAAAGGTTATGGTTTGTTTTAAAAATGAATGCAGTCTTTGAAAAATGTCTCATATAGAGGTCAAAACCTCGCAACGAAAACAATTAATATGGAACGTTTTTAATCAATAAGAACGGGACATTTCAACTTGAATGTTGCTTGTTCTCAAGCAATTACATCTTTTAAATAGGATCGGAACATTACATATTTTTCCATATCGAACATTAAATCACACAACACACACTACACGAAATTAAACACACGTTATATGGAATAAGTTGGAAACACTACACAATATTTATTGGATCACACGCACACCACACGAAATGAAATTCTGATAACAGAAACAAAGTAGAAATTCGTGATTAAGGTTTAAAAATTTGGATCCTTAGGGAAAATTGGACCTTGTGAAAACGTTTTATGATTTTATAAAATGGCATGCTAGTTTTTACACTAGACACGTTTTTCGGTTTTAACCTCAAATTCCGGTCGAGGGTAACTGAAAACCGAAGTCTCAGTCGACGATTAGCAAGCTATCCGCCCCCATAATTGAAGTATCATGGAACTTGAAACCGAATGTCCTAAAAATGGTTTTACACAATATAATTCATAAAATAGCATAAGTTTTAGAGTAAAATTATATCGTGTCCAAATATCATCGGTGAACCATGAGTTTGCACACTTCAATTTGTTATGGCATATGTATGTTGACCGCGGTCAAACATAGATGCGGTTGATCTTTACGGAGATCATCCATCTGGGGATTAGATTCATTAGTCTTAAAAGCTAATTTGTAATGTGCCCCCCATTGTATGAGACAGATCCATCTCACGGTTAGGATAAGTCTGACCACCAAAAACCCTGTTTGATGCTGAGGTGAGGTGGATTTCCAGCCGATGACAGAGATGACTTTTCAAGATTTTTCGTCAACCTACAGCTGTTCTGGACTACATCTTCTAACATAAGTTAGCAAGTGTGTCATTTTGGAAGACTTTACTTCCTTAATGAGATTTTCAGGTTTATACATTCCAAAGCAATGATATCTGCAGTAAACTTCATAGAAACATGTGATAAATGGTTCTAAACATATGGGTTTATAAATTCCTTTATACTTGGTTTTCTTTTATATATTTTAATCAAATAAACTTATGTATTTTTAATGTATGGAGACAATAATTTCGATTTTTGACACCTAATCTTTAATTGCTCGATATTACCTTAAAAATTGATTAGTTATATTTGTTTAAAAATTGTAAAATTTTTCATAAAAACCACTAAATTATAAGTTCTCGAGAATTTATATACTCCCACCCCACACTTAAGATTATGTAATTCCCTCATTACATAAAATTAGATTAAATATATAAATTTGAGAGGACAAAAAGTGTAAAGTGTTTAGAACTTCCTTTGTTAAGCAATTGGAGATTGTAAAATGCTTATTGTATGAAAATAGCCAATCCTTTTTATCACAATAATGCTTTTGTGTTTCGCTATGTCGAATCTCATCATCGTAAGTACCTGTCAACAAATATGTCAATCACAAACGAGATGGGGTTGTACTTTAGTAGTACAAAAATTTTACCCCACACTAAAAGTTTTTGTATATATAAAAGTAAAAGTAAATCAACACACCATGAAAATTATTTTACACAAACAAATACAAAATAAATAGTTCAAAAACTAAAAAGAAACTAGAAAAATGACCACGCAGGGCCTCCCTGATCTTCCTATTCCCGCTGCTGTTGCTGCCATTGTTCATTTAGGCGTTGTTCCTCGTAAAAACGCCTATAGGCTTCCTGACTTGCGGCTAGGGCAGTGTTGGGGTCATAAGGTGGCGGTAGAGGGTCACTGGGTCCTTGCCAAGGGGTGTATGAAGGAAAGGATGAGGGTGCGTATTGTTGTGGGTTAGCTGCATATAAATATGCCTGATGATGCGCCCACTCTAACTGTGCTCCTTGGCCCCTCTGATCATAGCGGATGTTTTCTAGAATATTACCCTGATCTAATTGGGTTGCTCTTATGTAATGACCCGCACTTTTTCGATCATTCTATATTTATAAGATTAATATTTACATAAATTAAACCTTACCAACATGACAAGCAATCCAAATTGTTGAGACTTATGTCTTCGAAAAGAGTTTTACACAACGTTTGACCGTTCAATTTGACCGATGATATCACGAACTATATAACATACGATAATTATACGTTTATGTATATATATGTATTTATATATATTTAACATGATCTAAGGATGTTTAACATCTCATTGGGTACTAATAACAATGAGTTATAAGTATATTTTGAAACTACTAACTTAAGTTTTCAAAACGATAACTATACGTAACGTTCTTCGACATAAATACTTATAACCTATAATACTTATACATGCATCGTATAGATATGTATTTTATCACTTTTAAAGGGCTTACATACATAAAACAATATAAGTATATTTACAAAAGATAGCTATATTTGAATCCTCGTTCCGTTTTCTCAAAGATTTCTACACGTATATCTAGGGTATATGTACCCGTATCATACGCAGCTTCTAGATGTATTTACTATTGGTATATACCAATAAAAATCTGCTCCTTAGCAGCCTTAAATGATTAAGAAACATGTGGAACCAACCATTTGTCAAGTAGCATGAATTATTTAGCAAGAAAACAAAGTTAGGTATCTTTTTTTTCCTTTATAACCTAAAAACGTTTTTATGCATGCACACCATTTCTTCACCCCATTTTCTCATACTTACACTCCCATTTCTCTCTCAAAATACTCTTAACTTCATACTTGATCATCTCCAAGCATTTTCCCCATCATTTAGCTTCAAAAACATCACTTAATCACCATAAGAAAACCCTTACAAAAACACTTCAAGAATCCTTTCAAGAACACAAACTTACTTCCAATCTTTCATCCAATTCCATCACCCTTTTAGTTCTAGGTTCTTACTCCTCGTTTACAGAAACCTTGTCCAAGGAACTTGAGGTAGTAACTATGTTCATAACCTTATTCGATTCATATATATATAGCTATCTTATTTTGTGGTATAAAATTTTAACAACAAGAACATAGTTTGAAAGTTTTCAAACTTGTTTGCAAACTAAATAGATCCTTCTAACTTAATTTTTAAAATACTTCAAGATCTGTAATATAACTTAATTACATGCTAATTTAACAAGGTATAACTTGGTTTTTTAAAGAACACCTTAAAAACTGTTTTTACGACTTCGGAGTGCAACCGGGGACTGTTTTGGGTTGGATAATTAAAAACCATCTTAAACTTTGAATTGGAAGTTTATCTTCTGGAAAAATGATTTTTAATATGAATATGATAACACATAAAAATTTCATGATTTAATTCAAAGTATAAGTATTTTTAGAAAAATAATCATTTAAGGTTGTTTACATAAAGGAAAATGTTTAACTTCATAAGTTTCACTAAAGTTTCACCTATGCCGTGTGATTTTGAATACAAACCAAGGTATTTTCAGTTCATAGTCTTAAAGAGGAACTCGATCCAAGGAGATGGCAAGTTGAATCAACGAAAACGGATTTGTAACGAAGAAAATATGACCGAAACAAAATTGGTTATCCAAGACTTGTTTAACTTCGGGATTAATTGGGAAAAATTAAATAAAATCACATCTTTCTAAGATAACATGATATTTTATATATATGTACTTATAATTCAATTTTATATGGTTCAGGATCACCCATAAACAATACGAGAAGATTAATCATAAGATCCCATGTTTGTACGCAACACGTCACTTGACAACACCGGTACTTTATGTACGCAACACGTCATTTGACAACACCGGTACCGTGGGTCAAGATTAATCTCGACCAATACATATACGATGGGGTTTTATTTATTTCATTGGGGGTTTTATTTATTTCATTGCGGGTATATTAAACATCTACAAATGAACCATTAAAATTGAATTACTAACAACGAAATGCTAACTACGGACTAAGGAATTATTCAAAGTATTAAAAGTATAACAAGTATATATATGAGACGTTTGTTTAAAAAGAAAAGGTATTGATATATTATATATGGATAGGTTCGTGATATCAACCGGAAGACCAAGTCAAAAATATATATATCTTCAAGACGAACGTGAGTATATAGTCCCACTTTTAAACTCTAAATATTTCGGGATGAGAATACATGTATTTTATGTTTTACGTTATGGACACAAGTAACTGAAAAATATATTCTACGTTGAGTTGTACCACTGGCATACTTCCCTGTAGCTTGGTAACTAATATTTACAGCGGTATTGTAAACGCGAATCCTGTTGATAGATCTATCGGGCCTGACAACCCCAACCGGACTGGACGACCAGTATTCAACGGTTGCACAGTACTTCGTTTTGTGACTACACTTGGTACGGTGTAGTAAGATTTCATATTAAAGGGAATATGCGACGTGATTAAATGTTAAGTATGGTTACCAAGTGCTCAACCACTTAGAATATTTTTATTAAACTGTTTATATACGAAATCTTGTGGTATATATATATATATTGCTGCCGGCACTAAACCTATATCTCACCAACTTTATGTTGACCTTTTAAAACATGTCTATTCTCAGGAGATTACTAAAGCTTCCGCTGCATAATGTTGAATTTGAGCAGGATCTTGCGTACGCATATTTGTGTCAAAAATAAAACTGCATACCCGAGGATCTGTGTTGTAAAATATGCCAGAAACCGTGTTGTTATCATTATATGTAAAGTTTGTAAGTCGAAGATTATCGCTAAACGATAATCATTTTTATGTTGTCCAAAGCTTGTAACAAAAATAAGAATCATGGTTTGTAATGTATAATATATGCAGTTTTTCTTTTAAAAATGTCGCATATAGAGGTCAATACCTCGCAATGAAATCATACGTTATTTAACACGTTCTTATGGTTAAGGACGGGTTGTGACATGTGGTATCAGAGCGGTGGTCTTAGCGAACCAGGTTTGCATTAGTGTGTCTAACCGATAAGTCATTAGGATACATTAGTAAGTCTGGACTTTGACCGGGTCTGATTTAAAAACCATTGCTTATCGTTGTTGGTTAAAATTTATATGTAAATATTATGTAGTACTAATGGGTTAGTTGTTGTATGATAGATGTCGGGCTCAAAACTTGTTATCACATTCAGCGACTCCGAACCAGAATCTTCAGATGGTGTTCCAGTCATTAACCTATCCGATGACGAAAATGATATCTTTGGGGAAGACTCACAAATTCCGGATGAACCAACTATAGAGAACCCGGAAAGTGAACCCGAGGAGGAAAGTGAACCCGAGGAGGAAAGTGAACCCGAGGAGGAAAGTGAACCCGAGGAAGAAATACAGGAAATTACAAAAGACGAGTTCGAACTAGGAAAGAAACGAAAGGCTAATGAATTAGAAAATTCAAATCCTGAGTTTAATAAGGATGATGTGGCACCAACTCCACTAGACACTACCACCCCTATTCCCGCTATTCCTATTCGTTCTATCCCGGCATCCAGTTCTTCAGCCCCACAGCCAAAATATAGGCAGACAGCCAGGATAAGCGTTAAGCGATTCTTTGAACCTAAACGTCCTAGAAAATAGACCAAACGATGCGCTGCCGTATTAAACCATGGGATCATATAATGTTTTGTATAATATTATTAGTGTGGTTTGCTTAATGTTCGATGTAAGATAAGCATATGTAAAATAGTGAAGTGTGAAATGCAATAATTTTCCATGGTTAAGTATTACTTAGATGGTAGTAATTGATTCTGTACTAAGCTATTAAGTATGGACATTAACGGGTAGGTACTACCCTAGATATAATTATAAAACGCTAATAAGAAGAAAAGGCTTTTATAATAATACCTGGTTCATATTATTAATAAGCTATAATGTACTGTAAATATACACTACATCTATAATATTCCATGTGAATAATTATTTTCTTTTCATTCTTATAGAAGAATATGGCGCGATTGAACCGAATGACGGAACAAGAAATCCAGGAACTCATCAATCAGCGAGTGAACGACAGAATGTTATGGGTCGAGGCTGCAAGAGGTGCTGCAGTTAACCCAAATCCTCGTGTGGGGTGCACTTACAAAACTTTTCAAGCTTGCAAGCCCTCATCATTCAGTGGAACAGAAGGACCGATCGGTTTAACCCGGTGGATAGAAAAGATGGAGACTGTGTTTAAAATAAGTGGTTGTGTTGAAAAGGACATGACCAAGTATGCATCGTGCACTTTACAAGATAGTGCACTCACGTGGTGGAAAAATTATGTGAAGGCTGTAGGAGGAGATGTAGCTTATGATACTCCTTGGGAAGAATTCAAAACAATGTTAATCAACGAGTATTGTCCAAGGAACGAGGTTAGGAAGTTGGAAGATGAATTACGAAGCCTGAAGGTTGTTGGTACTGAAATCACCAACTACAATCAGCGATTCATGGAATTAGTTTTGCTATGTCCTGAATTGGTTCCAACCGAAGAACGGAAGATTGAAATGTACAAAGATGGTTTGCCCAAAAAGGTCAAGGCAAACGTTACAGCATCGAAACCTAAGACAATTCATGAAGCTATAACCATGGCAAACGAGCTAATGGATCAGGTCATCATGGATAAGAAAGCATCCAATACTGATGTGAAGGTATCAGGTAACAAAAGAAAGTGGAATGGAAATTATGATCGAGGTAACCAACAACAATCTTTTAAGAAACAAGAAACCATGCAAGGTGTAGGTAGTGGTTCAAGCTTTGGTTACAAAGGACAAAATCCTTTATGCAACCGATGCCACAAACATCACTCTGGCTACTGTAATGTGGTATGCAACAAATGTAATCGAAAGGGTCATCTTGCTGAAGATTGTAGGGCTCTCGTTACAAATACAAATGGTACCAAGACTCCTGCCACCAATGCAAATAGAACTGCTTTGGCTACCATTACTTGTTATGGGTGTGGAAAACAAGGTCACTATAAGAGCCAGTGTCCGAATCCAGAGAAGAATAATGGATCTGCACGTGGAAGAGCATTTGTTATTAATGCTAGAGAGGCGTGTGAAGACCCGGAGCTTGTTACGGGTACGTTTACCATTAATAACTTATCCGCATCTATTATATTTGATACTGGTGCTGATAGAAGTTACGTGTGTAGAGACTTTCACGCTAAATTGAATTGTTCATCATTACCTCTAGATGCTAAGTACATGATTGAGTTAGCTAATGGTAAACTAATTAAAGCCGATAAAATTTGCCGTGATTGTAAAATAAATTTAGCCGGAGAAACATTTAAGATTGATTTGATACCCTTATAATTAGGAAGTTTTGATGTAATAGTCGGCATGGACTGGATGTCCAAAATAGGAGCCGAAGTTGTGTACGCCAAGAAGGCAATTCGCATTCCTCGTAAGAATAAAACGCCAGTAATGATTTATGGAGAGAAGGGTAACTCAAAGCTAAAACTCATTAGTTATTTGAAAGCTCAAAAGTGCTTGAAGAAAGGGTGCTATGCTATCTTAGCACATGTTAATAAAGTCGAAAAGAAAGAAAAAGAGAAGTGCATCAATGACGTGCCTGTGGCAAGAGATTTTCCTGAAGTATTTCCGGAAGAGTTGCCAGGATTACCTCCATTTAGATCTGTAGAATTTCAAATAGATCTTGTACCAGGAGCTGCACCGGTTGCCCGTGCTCCATATAGACTTGCACCGTCCGAGTTAAAAGAACTTCAGAGTCAGTTAAAAGAATTACTGGATCGTGGATTCATACGACCAAGTACTTCACCGTGGGGAGCTCCAATTTTATTCGTCAAGAAGAAAGACGGATCTTTCCGAATGTGTATAGATTATCGTGAATTAAATAAGTTAACTATCAAGAATCGGTATCCACTACCGAGAATTGACGACTTATTTGATCAACTCCAAGGATCATGTGTGTACTCGAAAATTGACCTAAGATCGGGCTATCATCAATTATGTGTCAAAGAAGAAGATATACCGAAAACTGCTTTTCGGACACGCTACGGTCATTACGAATTTTTGGTTATGCCGTTTGGATTGACGAATGCACCAGCTGTATTCATGGACCTCATGAATCGAGTTTGTAGTCCATATATAGATAAGTTTGTTATCGTTTTCATTGATGATATTCTTATCTATTCCAAGAGTGAGCAAGAGCATGAGCAGCATGTAAGGTTGATATTAGAGTTGTTAAGAAAAGAACAGCTATATGCTAAATTTTCTAAATGTGCTTTCTGGTTGAAAGAAGTGCAATTTCTTGGCCACGTTGTTAGTAGCAAAGGAATTCAGGTTGATCCAGCAAAAATTGAAGCCATTGAAAAATGGGAGACTCCTAAGACACCAACGCAGATACGCCAATTTTTGGGTTTAGCCGGTTATTATAGAAGGTTTATTCAAGATTTTTCCCGAATAGCTAAGCCGTTGACAGCATTAACGCAAAAAGGGAAGAAATACGAATGGACCTCGGAGCAGGAGAATGCATTTCAATTACTGAAGAAGAAGTTAACTACGGCGCCTATTTTATCGTTACCTGAAGGGAACGATGATTTTGAAATATATTGTGACGCTTCGCGACAAGGTTTTGGTGGTGTTCTTATGCAACGAAAGAAAGTTATTGCATACGCATCTCGACAATTGAAGATTCACGAGCGGAATTATACGACGCATGATCTAGAACTGGGAGCAGTCGTGTTTGCGTTAAAGATATGGAGACACTACTTATATGGGGTTAGATGCACTGTGTTTACTGATCATAAAAGTCTTCAACATATTTTCGATCAGAAACAGCTGAACATGAGGCAACGTAGGTGGGTCGAGCTGATAAACGACTACGATTGTGAGATTCGCTATCATCCCGGGAAAGCGAATGTAGTGGCTGACGCATTAAGCAGAAAGGAACGAGAACCAATTCGAGTACGAGCGATGAACATAAAAATTCGCATGAATCTCAACTCAAAAATCAAAGAAGTTCAACGAGAAGCACTTACTAAAGAAAATATAGGAAATGAAATAATGAAGAAGTATGAGAAGCAACTCGTTATGCGGGAAGATGGAATTCGATATTTTGCAAATCGTATTTGGGTACCGAAGTTGGGTGGATTAAGGAAGTTGATATTGAACGAGGCACATAAGACAAGATATTCGATACATCCTGGAGTTGGAAAGATGTACCAAGATCTTAAGACGCATTATTGGTGGCCTAATTTGAAGACAGACGTTGCAACATATGTTGGGGAATGTTTAACTTGTTCCAAAGTCAAAGCAGAACACCAGAAGCCGTCAGGGTTACTTCAACAACCAGAAATTCCAGAATGGAAATGGGACGGTATTACCATGGATTTCATCACGAAGTTACCAAAGACTGCCTGGGGATACGACACCATTTGGGTGATTGTTGATCGTCTCACCAAGTCTGCACATTTCTTGCCTATAAAGGAAACGGATAGAATGGAGAAACTATTACAATTGTATATAAAGGAAATTGTTTCAAGGCATGGAATACCTATTTCCATTATATCTGATCGTGATAGTAGATTTACCTCAAAGTTCTGGCAATCACTACAGGAGGCCCTAGGAACTCGTTTGGATATGAGCACCGCATATCATCCGCAAACCGACGGGCAGAGTGAAAGAACAATTCAGACTCTTGAAGACATGCTCAGGGCATGTGTGATCGATTTTGGAAACGGATGGGATAAATATTTACCATTAGCAGAATTCTCGTATAATAATAGTTATCATGCGAGCATTAAAGCTGCGCCATTCGAAGCATTGTACGGAAGGAAGTGAAGATCTCCTATCTGTTGGAATGAAGTAGGAGATCGACAATTAACTGGTCCCGAGATCATACATGAAACTACTGAAAAGATAGTACAAATCAAGGAGAGATTGAAAACAGCCCGTAGTCGCCAAAAGAGCTACGCCGATGTCCGAAGGAAACCATTAGAGTTTCAGATCGGTGACATGGTTATGCTAAAGGTGTCACCTTGGAAAGGTGTAATACGTTTCGGTAAAAGAGGTAAACTGAACCCAAGATATGTAGGCCCGTTCAAGATCATCGAACGCATTGGACCGGTAGCTTATCGACTCGAGTTACCGCAACAACTCGCCGGAGTACATAATACATTTCACGTCTCGAACCTTAAGAAGTGTCTTGCAAAGGAAGACCTCACCATTCCTCTTGAAGAAATTCATGTCGACGAGAAACTACAATTCATCGAAGAACCAATCGAAATCATGGATCGTGAAGTTAAACGGCTCAAGCAGAGCAACATACCGATCGTTAAGGTTCGTTGGAATGCTCGAAGGGGTCCCGAGTTTACTTGGGAACGAGAGGATCAAATGAAACAAAAGTATCCACACTTGTTTCCCGATGACGCAAAATAGGTACAATTTTAAAATTTCGGGACGAAATTTATTTAACGGGTAGGTACTGTAATGACCCGCACTTTTTCGATCATTCTATATTTATAAGATTAATATTTACATAAATTAAACCTTACCAACATGACAAGCAATCCAAATTGTTGAGACTTATGTCTTCGAAAAGAGTTTTACACAACGTTTGACCGTTCAATTTGACCGATGATATCACGAACTATATAACATACGATAATTATACGTTTATGTATATATATGTATTTATATATATTTAACATGATCTAAGGATGTTTAACATCTCATTGGGTACTAATAACAATGAGTTATAAGTATATTTTGAAACTACTAACTTAAGTTTTCAAAACGATAACTATACGTAACGTTCTTCGACATAAATACTTATAACCTATAATACTTATACATGCATCGTATAGATATGTATTTTATCACTTTTAAAGGGCTTACATACATAAAACAATATAAGTATATTTACAAAAGATAGCTATATTTGAATCCTCGTTCCGTTTTCTCAAAGATTTCTACACGTATATCTAGGGTATATGTACCCGTATCATACGCAGCTTCTAGATGTATTTACTATTGGTATATACCAATAAAAATCTGCTCCTTAGCAGCCTTAAATGATTAAGAAACATGTGGAACCAACCATTTGTCAAGTAGCATGAATTATTTAGCAAGAAAACAAAGTTAGGTATCTTTTTTTTCCTTTATAACCTAAAAACGTTTTTATGCATGCACACCATTTCTTCACCCCATTTTCTCATACTTACACTCCCATTTCTCTCTCAAAATACTCTTAACTTCATACTTGATCATCTCCAAGCATTTTCCCCATCATTTAGCTTCAAAAACATCACTTAATCACCATAAGAAAACCCTTACAAAAACACTTCAAGAATCCTTTCAAGAACACAAACTTACTTCCAATCTTTCATCCAATTCCATCACCCTTTTAGTTCTAGGTTCTTACTCCTCGTTTACAGCAACCTTGTCCAAGGAACTTGAGGTAGTAACTATGTTCATAACCTTATTCGATTCATATATATATAGCTATCTTATTTTGTGGTATAAAATTTTAACAACAAGAACATAGTTTGAAAGTTTTCAAACTTGTTTGCAAACTAAATAGATCCTTCTAACTTAATTTTTAAAATACTTCAAGACCTATAATATAACTTAATTACATGCTAATTTAACAAGGTATAACTTGGTTTTTCAAAGAACACCTTAAAAACTGTTTTTACGACGTCGGAGTGCAACCGGGGACTGTTTTGGGTTGGATAATTAAAAACCATCTTAAACTTTGAATTGGAAGTTTATCTTCTGGAAAAATGATTTTTAATATGAATATGATAACACATAAAAATTTCATGATTTAATTCAAAGTATAAGTATTTTTAGAAAAATAATCATTTAAGGTTGTTTACATAAAGGAAAATGTTTAACTTCATAAGTTTCACTAAAGTTTCACCTATGCCGTGTGATTTTGAATACAAACCAAGGTATTTTCAGTTCATAGTCTTAAAGAGGAACTCGATCCAAGGAGATGGCAAGTTGAATCAACGAAAACGGATTTGTAACGAAGAAACTATGACCGAAACAAAATTGGTTATCCAAGACTTGTTTAACTTCGGGATTAATTGGGAAAAATTAAATAAAATCACATCTTTCTAAGATAACATGATATTTTATATATATGTACTTATAATTCAATTTTATATGGTTCAGGATCACCCATAAACAATACGAGAAGATTAATCATAAGATCCCATGTTTGTACGCAACACGTCATTTGACAACACCGGTACTTTATGTACGCAACACGTCATTTGACAACACCGGTACCGTGGGTCAAGATTAATCTCGACCAATACATATACGATGGGGTTTTATTTATTTCGTTGGGGGTTTTATTTATTTCATTGCGGGTATATTAAACATCTACAAATGAACCATTAAAATTGAATTACTAACAACGAAATGCTAACTACGGACTAAAGAATTATTCAAAGTATTAAAAGTATAACAAGTATATATATGAGACGTTTGTTTAAAAAGAAAAGGTATTGATATATTATATATGGATAGGTTCGTGATATCAACCGGAAGACCAAGTCAAAAATATATATATCTTCAAGACGAACGTGAGTATATAGTCCCACTTTTAAACTCTAAATATTTCGGGATGAGAATACATGTATTTTATGTTTTACGTTATGGACACAAGTAACTGAAAAATATATTCTACGTTGAGTTGTACCACTGGCATACTTCCCTGTAGCTTGGTAACTAATATTTACAGCGGTATTGTAAACGCGAATCCTGTTGATAGATCTATCGGGCCTGACAACCCCAACCGGACTGGACGACCAGTATTCAACGGTTGCACAGTACTTCGTTTTGTGACTACACTTGGTACGGTGTAGTAAGATTTCATATTAAAGAGAATATGCGACGTGATTAAATGTTAAGTATGGTTACCAAGTGCTCAACCACTTAGAATATTTTTATTAAACTGTTTATATACGAAATCTTGTGGTCTATATATATATATTGCTGCCGGCACTAAACCTATATCTCACCAACTTTATGTTGACCTTTTAAAACATGTCTATTCTCAGGAGATTACTAAAGCTTCCGCTGCATAATGTTGAATTTGAGCAGGATCTTGCGTACGCATATTTGTGTCAAAAATAAAACTGCATACCCGAGGATCTGTGTTGTAAAATATGCCAGAAACCGTGTTGTTATCATTATATGTAAAGTTTGTAAGTCGAAGATTATCGCTAAACGATAATCATTTTTATGTTGTCCAAAGCTTGTAACAAAAATAAGAATCATGGTTTGTAATGTATAATATATGCAGTTTTTCTTTTAAAAATGTCGCATATAGAGGTCAATACCTCGCAATGAAATCATACGTTATTTAACACGTTCTTATGGTTAAGGACGGGTTATGACATCTTACATCCCCTAACTGTCGAGATAAACTAGTGTATTCGTTTTCTGATCTTTGTCCCCATGTTTCATATGAGTTTCTTACGTATAAACTCAATGAATCAAACGAGTTTTGTAGCATGTTGAAATCAGAAATACCTGCACTAGACGAACTAGCATGATCTGGCTGTCTGCGTCTCCTCCTAGTTTCCCTAGCGGGTTCCTCATCCTCCTCCATAGGAGCGGGAGCAACAACTTCTTGTCGTCTTAAACTAATTACCCCGCCCCTCACGTGTATAGCCTTTGCCGTCCTGTATACATCCAATCCTAAAGTTTTAACAGCCTGATCTACTGGTTGGATTGGAGGTTCTGATTCACTCGGGTCGAGTCCGAACCTGTTTTCTAGACACGTGATGTAGTGACCCCCCGAAATGTCACTTGTTCCTCTAGCCCCTTTACCAACATGGGCCAAAAAGTAAGCAACTCCATTGGGTATACTAACAAATGTATACCTATCTCTGATCGCATCTAAATACCAAAGGTCGATATAATTAATTTTATCTGTATTAACAAATGACCTTTGGTTTATTGTGTTCGCTATAAATTTATGAATTATTCTAAAGCGAACATCAGTGATCTTTAGGTATGATTCTTGGCCTGGCTCATATGTATTCATTCGAGTAAAAGATTGCCAGAATCTCGAAGAATCATAATTTCCTGTATATCTAGCTCCTGTAAAAATATACTCCCTAAAACCGGGAGCCAACATCTCCTCAACGGTGTAAATCCCTAATGCGTCAGTCACGTTACTTAGGGACATACTTCTATCTACCCCACCCAGTCAAAATTGTAGAAAATTAGGGTCATTGATAGTTTCTGGGTGTAAACTCATTCTAACGGTAGAATAGAACTCTAAACACCATTCTCTATATACAGGGCTATTTAAATTAAACAACCTCTCAAAATCATTAAAAACCAAAGTCATTCCAAATTCGTTTGTGAAACTTTGGTTTAAAATTCCCCTTATTTGTTCATCTAAGTTGACTGGGTGTCCTAAGGGAGCCCAATCCACAACGTATACTGGAGAGATGTTTCTATTAACCAGAGAAAGTAAGTCCTTAACCTTTTGTAATCGGTTAGGTAAATCATAAGGAAATCTCAGGTTCGGGTGCAGATTCTAAAGTTGTTGTTCCATTTTCGGTGTTACTTGTTCTTCCCCTTGCTGTTGGTTAACAGCTCTCATTCTAAATAATCCCTGCATAACATTTTAAAACAAGAGAATCGTCCCAATTGGGTATGTTAATGTTAGCAAAGAATTCATTCTTGACATACAAGCTTGTTTCAACACCACAGGAACCAATATTTCAACAACAGTTTACTTCAAAAAATTAAACACAAACAACAATAAATCAAAAATTCATAATCATAAATCAAGTTTCAAAAACAAATTCTAATTCACAAGTGGAAACGCGCAATTGGCTAAGCATATATAATCCAATTCAATCACATTGCGTATATTCCAGCTCCTAATCATCATTACAATCCATACTTGATTTATGACAATTAAAAAAAATTATCAAATTTAGACGAAAATTAAAATCACAAAATCAAACAATCAAACTTATATTCAAAAGTTCTACTACTATCAAAACTTCTAAAAACATCTAATTAGACCCAAAATAACACAATTCAATAGCAATTCCTCAATTTCTCCAATTTACATAAACCCTAACTTTTCAATAATCAATTAAACATCAAATTTTCATGCTAATCGGGTTTAATAACATAATACCAACATAGCCATAGCATTAATCAAGCAAAATTTAACAATAACAAGCCCTAAATTCGGATTAAAGCTAAACAAATAAATAATGAAAAATTTGAAGAACAAGTGGTAAAATGGGTTTAGGACCCTTACCAATCTTGTCATGTTGATAGATGGAAGAATTGGGGGAGATTGAGAGTGTTAATTTAGATTTTGGGTGTGATTTTTGGGGTTTTTGCTTCTTCTTCTCGTCACAGCAACAACAATAATATGAAGTGTGTGAAAAAAGAAAACTGTTCGACCAGTTATCTGGTCTTGTTTTAAACTTTACGCGTTTCGCGTATCTTTCGAATGTACGCGTTCCGTGTGGATAGCCACACGTTTCGTGTAAGCTTTAGGACCTTTTTTTTTTCAACTTTATAAGTAATTAAAATTTTAAAATATCTTTTATTAATTTATATTTGTTGTTACGAAAATTTCGGTTGTTATACCTAGTTTTTATCCGTTTATAAATTTTCAAATCAATTTATAAAATTTAATTTATTAAAAGTTAAAGTTTTTAATATTTAAAAAAAACAACTTAAAAACAAAACACTCTATTTTTTTTTCTTTTTAAATTTTTAAATTAAAAGAAAATTAATATTTTAAAATTAAAGCAAGTACATGAAAAATAAAAATTAAATGAATTTAAAATACCAACTAATTTTCAAACTTAAAACTTTGTTTCCTATCAACTAGATAGAGATAATCTCGGTTGTTACACCTATCATTACCCACGACAAAAGTCTACAAGTTATATATCTTTACGGTTATTGATAAAAAAGTAAATTTTTAGTAGTTTTAATTTTTCTTTTGTTTTTGGTGGTTTACCATTTAAAAGATATATTATGAATCCAATAATAAATTTCGTGCAATTTGAAGAACGACAATTCAGTTGTTATACTTAACATTATCGTTTTCAATGAAAACAGGTTAAACTCAAGTTTTATCAATTTTAAATGGTAGACCTTTTTTTTTTAATAAAAACACAACAAACAAATACAAACTAAAACACATCAAAACATAAACACACAAAAATGCACAAAATTACAAAAATGCACAAACACACAATTGGCGAGAAAAAGAATTAGATTGTGAAACCGCGTTGACTCGCCTTGTAGTGGAGTCGCATCATTTCGGAAGGTCCCTAAACAACTTGGTTTGTACTAAAACTCGAAAAATCACTTAAAAACAATCAATCCTATAATTAAAAAAAAAACGAGACACACGAATGGGACTATTTACAATTTGTGAAGTTTATTAGCGAGTCGTTCACGCGACTCCACCCCAATTTTAACTAACATCGGGGTGATAAACATCACCCTTCTTTACTCCAATAGAACCATTACCGCAACCATTCTCACCACTAATTTTTGACAATAACCAAGAGTCCGAAAATCTTGACTCTTTAACCAAATTTTTTAACTTATCTTTCTCAAATTTCGATAAGTTTGACACCAATCTCTTTCTCAAATGTTCATCTTTTTTCGACATAGCATTTCTAATCCTACCATATAACTTCTTCATGGTTTTCTCAACAGCACAATCATTTGGTGGTTTACTATTAATATTTTCTTTACCGTCCTCCCCACACTTAGCTTGCTGACTAATGGGTTTAGCATGATCAATAATATTCACTGAAACTATCGGTGTGGGTGGTGGGTTCATACTAAACTCAGTTTGATAGGTTGCACTCTTGCCTCTATCCTTCAAAACTAGTTTTCCTGTTTTCCAATCTGTTAAAGCACATGAAGTTGCTAAAAATGGTCTACCTAAAATAATAGGTACCAACTTATCTTCCTTCATGTCTACAACTACAAAGTCAGCTAGAAACTCAAGTTCACCTGTTTTTACTACTAAGTTTTCAGCAATCCCTATAGGTTTATTAACCGACTGATCAATGAATCTAAGGCCTGAATTGGTCAGTTTAAGTTCACCTAAGTTCAAATGCGAGTAAATGGAATAAGGCATGAGATTTATACTTGCACCTGAGTCAGCTAATGATCTAAGAGTTTTAGATTCATTAAGCTTACAAGGTACTATGAACGGTCCGGGATCACCTAACTTAGGTGGCAATTCATTCTTTTTCACAATAGCAGCACATTCTGCTTCAAGGAACGCGAATGATGCTTGCTCACACACTCCTTCTTTTGCCATCAAATCATTCAAGAATTTCCCATAGTTTGGCATACCTGCAATAACATCAACCAAAGGTACATCTACACAAATATTATCCGTATTTAAAGGCTTACAATGATTCTCCTTTGGTTTTTTAGATGCAAGTGCTTGCGGGTATGGAATGGGTGGTTTGTAGTCTTCCACTTTAGGTGCTTGCTTCACCGTATCTTTCGCTTCTTCCGTGATCATCTTCAAATTATCATCAACTCTAAACTCGGAAGGCTCGGTGGTTTCCATTTTCTGCACTTCCAAATGATTTCTCGACATCAGCCTCATCAAATAATCACCATACTCGGGAGTTATGTCACCAACTCGGATCCCTTCATCTTCAAATGTTATACTCTTCACACTTTCAACTCGGGTACCATCAATCTCTTGATAAGGAGTGTAATCCGCCATATTGGATAAATCAGAAAATATAAACTCATCACACTCTTCATCATCATCTTCACACCCAAGAGTAAAAATAGGACTATGCTCTGGTGTTTTGAAACTTGCTTCATCCTCATAGAAACTATAAATAGCATTCACTTGTGAATATGCTGGAGCTTGAGGATCCTTCTTCTTTAGTATAACCGGAGGGTTACTTACACTTGGTGGTCTAGATTGGTTCATGCCATGACTAGGATTCACTTGCGTATTCGATGGAAGAGTGCCCTGTGGCCTCTCCCCTAGTAACTGTGAGATCCTTCCAACATCTCTTTCTAAATTCTGTATCGTAGCTTGTTGATTTCGAATTTGTTGTTGTACAAGATTTCCACTTTCTCCTTGTTTCACCATGAAATCTCTAAGTAAATCTTCTAATCCTGCGCTAACATGAGTTTGATTTTGCTGTTGTGGGAATTGATTTTGATTGAAGGATGGTTGATTTCTGTTGTTAAACCCTGGTGGTCCATTTTGATATGAAAATTTTTTTGAGTTGTTTTCATAACCCGAATTTCTTCCTTGGTAATTATAATTGTTGGACCCCGAAGCTCCTTCTCTTTGATAACCATTAGAACCTTGATTCCCTGAGTAACTAATGAAATTAGCTTGCTCCTCCATTAAACTTCGATCGCAATCCTTAGTAAGGTGCGGTCCTTGACATAATTCACAACCTATTTTTATAGCATGCATTTCTTTGGTTACCTTCTCAATTTGCCTTGCCTGATTTGCCATTTAAACTTTTAAAGAAGCAATTTCATTATTGCTTTCGATATTAGCAACGGTTGATGATCTAGAGAATTCTATCTCTTGATGCCAATTATGAGAATGTGTTGCTATATCGGCAATGATAGTGTGAGCGTCTTCCGGTGTTTTCTTCATGATCGAACCTCCAGCTGCAACATCTATATCTTTTCTAGTAGCCACATTGACTCCTTTATAGAATATTTGGACTTTTTGGAATGTATTCAACCCGTGTTGAGGACATACCCTAAGCATTTTGTTGAATCGAGTCCAAGCTTCATAAAGAGTCTCATTAAGCTTTTGTTTGAAGTGATTTATATCACTTTGCAATTTGGCTGCTTTTGAAGCAGGGAAGAATTCTGACAAAAAACTTGTCCATCATATCGTTCCAGTCTTCGATATAACCTTCTGGTAATGAGTCTAGCCAATCTATTGCATCGTCCTTTAGGGACCATGGAAAGATTTTCAAACATGCGACTTCATCGGAGACATCCTTAATTTTGAATAGTTTGCAAATGCTTACAAACTTACGAAGATGCTCGTTAGCATCCTCATTTGGAGCTCCACCGAATTGGCATGTATTAGTCATCAGGTGAAGGAATTGACCTTTTATTTCAAAGCCGTCAGTCATTGTAGGTTGAGTAATTGCATGGCCTTGACCTGTTCTTGTCGCTTTCATTAATGCTTCCATCGTTTGATTTGAAACAGCCATCTCTTCTTCTTCCTTAATAACCGGCTCTATGATTGGTTGAATATCTGGTTCAGAGTTAGAATCTAATGAAAGTGATTCTAAATCATCAGCGAGAGACTCTACTTCTTGAGCTCTTAAACGTTCGTGAAATTCTCTTTCGGGTTCAGGATATGGAGGAGTTAATTCAGTGTTTGAGGAACGTAAATTCATGCATTAATTTCTATTATGAATTCATAACACTAAAAGCTTTTCTAGTTTTGAATTCCTATAAAAGGATCGAATAACCTAAAGTCTATTAATTTTATTTTTTTTTAACAAAAACCGCTCCCCGGCAGCGGCGCCAAAAAGTTGATGGTTTGAAACAGTACCTTTATTTATGAACGGATTTGAGTTGTTTTGTTACACGAATTGATTTATTGTATATATGGTATTTTAATGAATTTAGGTTGGTTTCAAACATATATAGGCAACTAGTCCTATCCGTGTAGTTTAGTTTGTTGGTAAATCCGGTTCGTTCCACAGGGAGACAGTGTTCAAATTATTTTTTTAATAGTCTTTGAGGTTAAACTTATTTACAGGGGGTTTTGGATTAGGATTTTATAATACTACATAATAATAATAAAATATAACTTAATCCTAATTTAATTGAACTACTTATTAATTTATACGAATACATTATTAATAATTATTAACTTAAAAGTGAATTAATTGAAATTATGCTAATAAGTTTATTACTAAATGATAATTAATAAAATAATAACTTTTAATAAAACTAATTGATTAGAATTTTGTTTTGAGCAATTATAATATAAATTTATTTAAATTAACTAAATAACATATTTTAATTAAATTAATATAAATTAATAGGAATTATAATAATTAACTAATTATAAACTAATTACTAATTATAAATTATTATCTTAAATACTAGTTATAAATTAATAACTTAAATATAATAATAAAATATTTAAAACCCTAGATTTTAACCTAATTGCTACAGTACTCGTATTAATACTTACGCGTTTCGCGTAATGATATACGCGTTCCGCGTATGTTTTAAAACGTACGCGTATTGTATAGAATTATACACGATCCGCGTATGTTATAGTCCAGGTGACAAACTGTGCTGGTACAGATTTGAATATTTTGATGTAATTTTTATATTTTAGTGTGTAATAATAATAATAATACGTAAATAATAATAATAATAATTTTACAACATATAAATGGGAGTGGTTACTTAAATGTGTCACCTCTAGATCCATGGATTGTTTTAAGTTTAAGCTCGTATTAAAATGTTTAGTATAAAACTTATATTTTCCTTTCGAATAAATATAAAGTTTTAACTAACTAAATTAAATCTAATTTTCATTGGATTATATTTAGATAGTTACTAGTCCTTAAGTATTTAAATTGAGAACCAACCCAGTTTTGACCTTCGCCAAAACCCAAATCATAACGGTTTTCCTTTTTACAATTTCACTATTATATGACTCGTGATATTACCCAAACCACCGAACTTTATTTCTAATTTAGTGTTAGTCAATTATTCATAAATTCGTCTAGATCACTTTTAATGTTGAAGCTTAATTTATATAGATAAAAATAACTTTCGTTATTTTAATCTAACAAATTGAGTGACAGGGGTTAAATATCCAAATACATAATAATGGTTCTTTTAATTAGGCTCAATCCATTTCACTAGGGGCTCTACATCTAAGCAAACACTAGGGAAATTTAGCTACTCATTATACTAGGGTAAACATGAAAATATAAATATATAAACATAATAATAACGATAAAAATTGATAACGATAATTTTAATGGGATATACTTACGAAAATCTTCACTCTCATTTACTTAAAACGGTAGAAAATTATAATAAAAACACCCCTTTAGCGCGTACAATAATACCCTTAATCACGAACAATACACCCTCAAAACTGGAACTATCCTAAAAATTGAATCTTGAAACTGAAATTAATATTGGTACTTGAAAATAAAATACAGTAGCTAAAAAATGATGTAAATGTTGTTGTATATATTTTTGGAGCTGTATCAAATGTGTTCTCTATCTCTCCTTGTGTCCCTTCTGGTGATAATAGTACTCCGTATTATAAGAGTTGAGATTCAAGTAGTAGGTCAAAAGGACTACCATTCATCTGTAAAGCCTGAAAAAGTAATACTAATATACTCAAAAGCAACCGTCCCATGTTCATTTCAGATCTGAATCTGGACAGGAGATTACGCGTTTCGCATAGACATCCACACGATTCTCGTAGGAACAAATTACTACGCGTTTCGCGTAGGTAAGTACGCGATACGCGTAAGAGTATTCGACAGTTTTCTAATTTTTATTTTTTGTTTGTTCTTTGTTGATCCCGTGTTGACGTATATCGACTTGGAACTTTTCAATTTGAGCTCTTTCTCTTCGATCATCTTGGACTTGCATTCGAGTAACGTTATCTTTGATATATATTTTGTTTAAATTCGTCGTTTATTATCATTTCTTCAAACTTTAAGCTCGCGTTTACTTTTGTCGTTTTTCTCGTGAATTATACATTTGAATGTCTTTGTTTCGGTAAAAGCTGATGAAATATAAATGATATTGCGTCGAAATATATGTATGTTTAAAGCAATATCAGATACATATGTATTTAGTAGACGTTATCATAACGATAATCGTTATATATATCATTTCGAGTTTCTTAACTTAGTAATCTCATTTCTTATGTATATCACACATTGTTAATATACTTAGTGAGATACTTACTCATCATAATCTCATGTCAACCATATATATATGTCTATATATACCACAACATGTAGTTTTTACAAATTTGTAACGTTCGTGAATCGCCGGTCAACTTGGGTGATCAATAGTCTATATGAAACTCATTTCATTTAATCAAGTCTTAACAAGTTTGATTGCTTAACACGGTGGAAACATTTAGTCATGTAAATATTAATCTCAATTAATATATATAAACATGGAAAAGTTCGGGTCACTACAACAACAACAACAACAATCACAACCACAATCGCAACAACTATCCCAACAACCGCAACAACAATCGCAACAATAACCGCAATCCTAACAATAACTACAACAAACATCCCAACAACAACAACAACTACAACAACCGTTTCAACAACAATAACAATCCCAACAACAACCTCAATAACAACAACGGCAACAAAAACCAAAAACAGCCATGTTATAGGTGTGAAGAAAATCATCAGGGGTTTTGCACGACATTTTGCAACAGGTGTAAAAGAAATGGTCATAGCGCGACAAAGTGTGAGGTCTACGGACCAAAGTTTAACAGAACTAAAGGAACAAATAGTGCCGGAACAAGAAATGCCGGAACGAATAGTGTCGGAGCAAGTAATACCAACGCTGTTTGTTATAAATGTGGAAAACCAGGCCACATTATTAGAAATTGCCCGAATCAGGGGAATACTAATGGGCAGGGCCGCGGAAGATTTTTCAATATTAATACGGCAGAAGCACAGGAAGACCCGAAGCTTGTTACGGGTATGTTTCTTATTGACCATAAATCTTCTTATGTTTTATTTGATTCGGGTGCGGATAGAAGCTATATGAGTAGAGATTTTTGTGCTAAACTAAGTTGTCCACTGACACCTTTGGATAACAAATTTTTACTCGAATTAGCAAACGGTAAATTAATTACAGCAGATAATATATGTCGGAATCGAGAAATTAATTTGGTTAGCGAAACATTTAAGATTGATTTGATACCAGTAGAGTTAGGGAGTTTTGATGTGATAATCGGTATGGATTGGTTGAAAAAGGAGAGAGCAGAAATCGTATGTTACAAAAATGCAATTCGCATTGTACGAGAAAAAGGAAATCCCTTAATGGTGTACGGAGAAAAGAGCAATGCGAAGCTAAATCTTATTAGTAATTTAAAGGCGCAAAAACTAATAAGAAAAGGTTGCTATGCTGTTCTAGCACATGTCGAGAAAGTACAAACCGAAGAAAAGAACATCAATGATGTTCCCGTCGCAAACGAATTTCCCGATGTATTTCCGAAAGAATTACCGGGACTGCCTCCACACCGATCTGTTGAATTTCAAATAGATCTCGTACCAGGAGCTGCACCAATAGCTCGTGCTCCATACAGACTTGCACCCAGCGAAATGAAGGAACTCCAAAGCCAATTACAAGAACTTTTAGAGCGTGGTTTATACGACCAAGTACATCACCATGGGGAGCTCCTGTTTTGTTTGTCAAAAAGAAGGATGGTACATTCAGGTTGTGTATCGACTACCGAGAGTTGAACAAACTTACCATCAAGAATCGTTACCCACTACCGAGAATCGACGACTTATTTGATCAACTACAAAGCTCGTCGGTTTATTCGAAGATCGATTTACGTTCCGGGTATCATCAAATGCGGGTGAAGGAGGATGATATTCCGAAGACTGCTTTCAGGACGCGTTATGGTCATTACGAGTTTATGGTTATGCCGTTTGGGTTGACTAACGCACCAGCTGTGTTCATGAACCTCATGAACCGAGTGTGTGGACCATACCTTGACAAGTTTGTCATTGTTTTCATCGATGACATACTTATTTACTCAAAGAATGATCAAGAGCACGAAGAACATTTGAGAAAAGTGCTAGAGTTGTTGAGGAAAGAAAAACTGTACGCTAAGTTTTCAAAGTTTTGGTTGGAAGAAGTTCAATTCCTCGGTCACATAGTGAACAAAGAAGGTATTCAAGTCGATCTGGCAAAGATTGAAACTTTTGAAAAGTGAGAAACCCCGAAAACTCCGAAGCATATACGCCAATTTTTAGGACTGGCTGGTTATTACAGGAGATTCATCCAAGATTTTTCCAAAATAGCAAAACCCTTGACTGCATTAACGCATAAAGGGAAGAAATTTGAATGGAAGGATGAACAAGAGAAAGCGTTTCAATTATTAAAGAAAAAGTTAACTACGACACCTATATTATCATTACCTGAAGGGAATGATGATTTTGTGATATATTGTGATGCCTAAAAGCAAGGTCTCGGTTGTGTATTAATGTAACGAATGAAGGTAATTGCTTATGCGTCTAGACAATTGAAGATTCACGAGCAGAATTATACGACGCATGATTTGGAATTAGGCGCAGTTGTTTTTGCATTAAAGACTTGGAGGCACTACTTATATGGGGTTAAAAGTATTATATATACCGACCACAAAAGTCTTCAACACATATTTAATTAGAAACAACTGAATATGAGGTAGCGTAGGTGGATTGAATTGTTGAATGATTACGACTTTGAGATTCGTTACCACCCGGGGAAGGCAAATGTGGTAGCCGACGCCTTGAGCAGAAAGGACAGAGAGCCCATTCGAGTAAGAGCTATGAATATAATGATTCACACTAACCTTACTACTCAAATAAAGGAGGCGCAGTAGGGAGTTGTAAAAGAAGGAAAGTTGAAGAATGAAATACCCAAAGGATCGGAGAAACATCTTAATATTCGGGAAGACGGAACCCGGTATAGGACTGAAAGAATTTGGGTACCAAAGTTTGGAGATGTGAGAGAAAAGGTACTTAAGGAAGCACATAAAACCAGATATTCAATACATCCCGGAGCGGGGAAGATGTACAAAGATCTCAAGAAACACTTTTGGTGGCCGGGTATGAAAGCCGATATTGCTAAATACGTAGGAGAATGTTTGACGTGTTCTAAGGTCAAAGCTGAACATCAGAAACCATCAGGTCTACTTCAACAACCTAAAATCCCAGAATGGAAATGGGAAAACATTACCATGGATTTCATTACTAAATTGCCAAGGACTGCAAGTGGTTATGATACAATTTGGGTAATAGTCGATCGTCTTACCAAGTCAGCACACTTTCTGCCAATGAGAGAAGATGATAAAATGGAGAAGTTGGCACGATTATACTTGAAGGAAGTTGTCTCCAGACATGGAATACCAGTCTCTATTATCTCAGATAGGGATGGCAGATTTGTTTCAAGATTTTGGCAGACATTGCAACAAGCATTGGTGACTTGTCTAGACATGAGTACTGCTTATCATCTACAAACTGATGGGTAAAGTGAAAGGATGATACAGACCCTTGAAGACATGCTACGAGTATGTGTTATCGATTTCGGAAACAGTTGGGATCGACACCTACCGTTAGCAGAATTTTCCTACAACAACAGTTACCATTCGAGTATTGAAATGGCGCCATTTGAAGCACTTTATGGTAGAAAGTGCAGGTCTCCAATTTGTTAGAGTGAAGTGGGGGATAGACAGATTACGGGTCCGGAGATAATTCAAGAAACTACCGAGAAGATCATCCAAATTCAACAACGATTGAAAACTGCCCAAAGTCGACAAAAGAGCTATGCGGACATTAAAAGAAAAGATATAGAATTTGAGATTGGAGAGATGGTCATGCTTAAGGTTTCACCTTGGAAAGGCGTTGTTCGATTTGGTAAACGGGGGAAACTAAATCCAAGGTACATTGGACCATTCAAGATTATAGATCGTGTCGGACCAGTAGCTTACCTACTTGACTTACCGCAACAACTCGCCGGGGTACATAATACTTTTCATGTCTCGAATTTGAAGAAATGTTTTGCTAAAGAAGATCTCACCATTCCATTAGATGAGATTACAATTAACAAAAAACTACAATTCATTGAAGAACCCGTCGAAATAATGGATCGTGAGGTTAAAAGACTTAAGCAAAACAAGATACCAATTGTTAAGGTTCAATGGAATGCTCGTAGAGGACCCGAATTAACCTAGGAGTGTGAAGATCAGATGAAGCTGAAATACCCTCACCTATTTCCAGAAGATGCGTCAACACCTTCAACAGCTTAAAATTTCGGGACGAAATTTATTTAACGGGTAGGTACTGTAGTGACCCGAAATTTTCCATGATTATATATTAATTGAAAACTATATTTGCATGATTAAATGTTTCCAACATGTTAAGAAATCAAACTTGTCAAGACTTGATTATTTGAAATAAGTTTCATGTAGACAATTGACCACCCAAGTTGACCGGTGATTCACGAACGTTAAAACTTGTAAAAACTATATGATGACATATATATGATTATATATATAGTTAACATGATATTATGATAAGTAAGTATCTCATTAGGTATTTTTACAATGAGTTATATACATAAAATTGAGTTTATTGAATTAAGAAACTCGAAACGATATATATAACGATTATCGTTATAACAACGTCTTACTATATACATATGAATCATATTAAGATATTGATACACTATGTTTAATCATGATAAATGATAAGTAAACATGTCATTAAGTGTATTAACAATGAACTACATATGTAAAAACAAGACTACTAACTTAATGATTTCGAAACGAGACATATATGTAACGATTATCGTTGTAACAACATTTAACTGTATATATATTATACTAAGATATATTAATATATCATAATATCATGATAATGCAATAATTTAACATCTCTTTAGATATAATAAATAATGGTTTAACAACATTTAACAAGATCGTTAACCTAAAGGTTTCAAAACAACATTTACATGTAATGACTAACGATGATTTAACGACTCAGTTAAAATGTATATACATGTAGTGTTTTAATATGTATTCATAAACTTTTGAATGACTTCAAGACACTTATCAAAATACTTCTACTTAACAAAAATACTTACAATTACATCCTCGTTCAGTTTAATCAACAATTCTACTCGTATGCACCCGTATTCGTACGCGTACAATACACAGCTTTTAGATGTATGTACTATTGGTATATACACTCCAATTATCAGCTCTTAGCAGTCCATGTGAGTCACCTAACACATGTAGGAACCATTATTTGGCAACTAGCATGAAATATCTCATAAAATTATAAAAACATTAGTAATCATTCATGACTTATTTACATGTAAACAAAATTACACATCCTTTATATCTAATCCATATACCAACGACCAAAAACACCTACAAACACTTTCATTCTTCAATTTTCTTCATCTAATTAATCTCTCTCAAGCTCTATCTTCAAGTTCTAAGTGTTCTTCATAAATTCTATAAGTTCTAGTTTCATAAAATCAAGAATACTTCCAAGTTTGCTAGCTTACTTCCAATCTTGTAAAGTGATCATCCAACCTCAAGAAATCTATCTTATTTACAGTAAGATATCTTTCTAATACAAGGTAATACTCATATTCAAACTTTGATTCAATTTCTATAACTATAACAATCTTATTTCGAGTGGAAATCTTACTTGAACTTGTTTTCGTGTCATGATTCTGCTTCAAGAACTTTCAAGCCATCCAAAGATCCTTTGAAGCTCAAGTTATTTTTTCATCATTTCCAGTAGTTTTACCTACTAAACTTGAGGTATTAATGATGTTCATAACATCATTCGATTCATATATATAAAACTACCTTATTCGAAGGTTTAAACTTGTAAGCACTAGAACAAAGTTTAGTTAATTCTAAACTGGTTCGTAAACAAAAGTTAATGCTTCTAACTTGACTTTTAAAATCAACTAAACACATGTTCTATATCTATATGATATGCTAACTTAATGATTTAAAACCTGAAAACACGAAAAAACACTGTAAAACCGGATATACGCCGTCGTAGTAACACCGCGGGCTGTTTTGGGTTTGATAATTAAAAACTATGATAAACTTTGATTTAAAATTTTTTCTTCTGGGAAAATGATTTTTATTATGAACATGAAACTATATCCAAAAATCATGGTTAAACTCAAAGTGGAAGTATGTTTTTCAAAATGGTCTTCAAGACGTCGTTCTTTCGACTGAAATGACTACCTCTTACAAAAATGACTTATAACTTATATTTCTAACTATAAACCTATACTTTTTCTGTTTAGATTCATAAAATAGAGTTCAATATTAAACCATAGTAATTTGATTCACTCAAAACGCATTTAAAACGAAGAAGTCATGTGTAAAACAAGATTGGATTTTTTTATATTGTTTTAGCTACGGGAAATATTGTAACAATTATATACAAATCATATCCTAGTTAACTTATATTGTATTTGTGATGACCCGGAAATTTCCGACTAAATTTAAACTTTATCTTTATATTATTCTGACACGATAAGCAATGTTTGTTAAGTTAAATCTCAAGGATTTTAAACTATGTTTATACATTCATTTAAACCTCGACCAAATTCCAATGATTCACGAACCATTAAATGAACATATATGAATATGTATGTATATGTGTATATGTTATAAATTGAAAATGTTAACAAAGTATTTAAAAGTATAATGCTTTATATGAATGTATTTGTTTCAATATGATTATCGACGAAATTAAAAAATATATATATTAAATGATTGAATTATCAGAAACATTGAATTATGATTACAAGTCTCTGTTGAGAGGTCCACTATGATTTGAGAAAATCTATTCCTCTTAACGATATTCGGAATAATTTGTAAAGCTATTTATAAATAAAAATAAAAAGTGTCATTGACGAAAGTTAGACAAAAGCTAGTGGAAAATTGGTTTCGATAATATTCTATTAATCTATTTTCAAACGTACAAAAACATTTTCAGTTTAAAAAGAACTTTATTATTAAAACGTATATAACTTTTATAAATATCTAGAATCACTTTTGACAACTCATTACTTAACCAGTATAATAAATATAACGATATTTATATTTTATTTCATTAAAAATATATACCGATTTAAATTAATATTATATATATTTATACGCGTATTATACATACATAGTTTTTATACTTTTACTATACTTTAACTTTACCTTTACTTTACTTTTACTTTACTTTAACTTTAATAATTCACTTTAATAATTCATGCTTTAATTATTCACTTTAATAATTCATACTTTAATAATTCACTTTAATAATTTATACTTTAATAATTCACTTTAATAATTCATACTTTAATAATTTACTTTAATAATTCATAATTTAATAATTCACTTTAATAATTCAAAAATCTATTATAAATAGGATTCAATAGGTTTCATTATTTCATAGAAACTTGAAAATATATTTCTCTAAACTCTCTCAAACGATTTACATATATATATATATATATATATATATATATATATATATATATATATATATATATATATATATATATATATATATATATATATATATATATATATTTGCTCTGTATTATTTCAAGATATTATTAGTATACATAAAATATTACGACGGAGTGATGTCCGAGTGATTTCAAAATAGTTTTTTGAATGAGTCGAAGCTAAGGAAATTATGGGTTTTAGCTATCGAGGTGATGGGTATGGTTCATGGGTATGCTCGTGAGGTCAATATAGTGTTTATCATCTCTGTTGCGTCTACGTACTTTCTTGCAATATTGAATCTCAATATTGATACGTGAGCACTCATAACTTAACTTTTATATATCAATAGTGTATCCCTGACTAGTGCTCGAGTATATAGGATTATGCATGCTTGTACATTCGATATTGTCCTTAGATAGGTTTGTTGAATCCTGAATTAGATACATCTGAGATAGGGTATATGATATGCATGTCATTGGAAAGCTAGCGAAAAATTAAGAACTTTTCATTTAGATATCGAATGGTTTTGATGAACGGATTAGAAGTTATAGTCAACTGAATTTTAGTATTATTGTTAAAATAATTATTATTACTATCGTCGTTATTATTTTAATAGAAATATAATTGTTATTATAAAATATCATTATTACTATTATGTTAGTATTATCATTTTATCATAATACCATTTTTAGTAAATATAAATATTGTTATAGAATAATAATAATTATTATTACAAAATAATACAACTTTTACGTATTATTATTATGATCAATATTATTTTATCAAATAAATAGGGGATACAAAGATATTTTTCACCACGCGTAATATAATTACATTAATAATACTTACCACTATAGTTTTACGATATTAAGTGAACTTTATAAATTTTACTACTTAAGATATATAAAAGTATATATTATATATAAACGTTAATATAAATTTTTATTAATAAATGACTTTTATTATTATAAAATCTAATAAATATATTTAAATATATAAAATGACTATAGTTAAGTTATATAATAAACACGTATAAATTTTAGAAGTCATTTTGGGTCAAGTTGACTTTTGTTGACTTTTGCATATTAGTCTCGAGCATTAGGATTGTGGTACACTATGACTTGACCAAAAATTGTTAGACAAATATTGACCAACATATAAATATATATAATTAATATAGGTTCGTGAATCCGAGGCCAACCTTGCACTTGTTAAATGACGTTATATGTATTTTTACTACGAAATACAGTATGGTGAGTTTCATTACTCCCTTTTTATATATATTTTTGGGCTAAGAATACACGCGCTGTTTTATAAATGTTTTACGAAATAGGCACAAGTACTAAAACTAATTCTATGTGGGTTTAAACCAGAAATATACCCTTAGCTTGGTAACATTAAACTACTTGTCTATGTACGGTAGGCGCGAATCCTAAAGATAGATCTATTGGGCCTGACAAACCCCATCCTGACTATGGGATGCTTTAGTACTTCGAGGTTATTTTAAATACACCTGATCTGGTGTACTTCAGAGGGTAAAACATGAACGTTAAGGCTTGTTACCGGGTGCCTACAACTTATAGAATACTTTTATACACTTGCGAGTGTACATATATGTATAAACGAAAATCTTGTGGTCTATTAATATATTGAAATGATTGTTATGATAAACCTATGAACTCACCAACCTTTTGGTTGACACTTTAAAGCATGTTTATTCTCAGGTATTAAAGAAATCTTCCGCTGTGCATTAGCTCATTTTAAGGATATTACTTGGAGTCATTCATGGCATATTTTGAAAGACGTTGCATTCGAGTCATTGAGTTCATCAAGATTATTATTATGTCAATTATAGTTGGATGTATTATGAAATGGTGTGTGCATGCCGTCAACTTTCGTTGTAAAGAAAGTTTGTCTTTTAAAAACGAATGCAATGTTTGTAAAATGTATCATATAGAGGTCAAAATACCTCGCGATGTAATCAACTATTGTGAATCGTTTATAATGTATATGAACGGGTCCTTTCAGTTGGTATCAGAGCGGTGGTCTTAGTGAACCAGGTCTGCATTAGTGTGTCTAACTGATAATCGTTAAGATGCATTAGTGAGTCTGGACTTCGACCGTGTCTGCATGTCAAAAGTTTTGCTCATCATTTTTGTCGGAATTTACCTGCTTATCATTCTTAGTCTAGACACATCTTACTGCATTGATTGCATGAATAGTGTATAGACAAAATTCATATCTTAGCGTATCTGCTAATCCATATCTTAGCGTATATGTTACTGTAAATTTGCCTGACATATCCCGTAATTTCCTCCGTAATCTACGAAATCTTTTGCGCTATATATATAGATATTCTATGTAATTAGAATACCACCCGATAGCCGAAAAATCATTTCATATTGAAAAATTCTTTATTCAATCGAACAAAATGGAATTCATTATTAGTTCAAGTCCCTCGAATTTCGATATGGAATCCCACTCAAGCTCCGAAAGTAGTGTGACCAGAATGGATCAACCAATTAGCCATCATCTATTCTGAATGAATTGGGGATAGGTTCGTAGCCTCCTCAATAATTGGAGACAAGAAGAAGGTGATCCCTTCCATCCACCACATTGCCCTCTTGGCGATGAACCTGAAGCACTTACCAGCGAACCGGTCCGAAACACCATTTTCTCTCTCATTTTCAGAGTATCTCGTCACGATTATATACTACATCAAATTCTAGATTTTATTTATCCGCTTGTCCGAACCGACAATCACCCCAGTGTAATAGAAGAAGTCAACGAGCTTCGCGCTCGAGTAGTGGCTTTAGAGAATATGGTGCAAGGGTTACAAACACCAACAAATAACGAAGTATTAATTCATAATTTCAATTTTATTGAATAAATACTCCGTAAAAGTTATGTAATTTCTAAAGTCTTTAGGGATTATTCAGTTCTAGTTTCAACCGTAAATCAAATGAGTTTAATTTAATATTAACTCATTAAATCTATGTTACATCTGAAGAAAATATGCACATATATATTTTCATAAAGACTGTAATAATATTCTGTTGTACAAAATATTAATTGTGAAAATTTTTTTAACGGGTAGGTAATATCCGAGAGATATATAAATTCAAAATTAATATGTTACATTTTTCGAATCTGATTAAGCAAATCATCAACTATACTCCCAAAATCTCACAACAATATACATTGTTGTATAGAAATCAAAACAACCATTCTCACCCAAATTTGATTACGCATTCTGATTTTGACAAATCAAAATCCAAGTCATGATTTAACAGAAGACATCACTCTTAGATTCCTACATCTTTCAAAGCTATACTTTGACTTCAAAACCGTGTTAGAACATCATATGTATATTAACGATTACAAACTGTGTTCAAACTCTCCGAAGTTTTCGAAGACACTTCAAACAATGAACAATCGAGATGATGATCCAACCACATATTACCCACAGTTATGTACCTAAAAAGCTCTCGAAGCCAAAGTCATAGTTCGACGCGTATCCGTGTCAGACCCTTTGGCATTTATTAGCTAAAATGACTTTTCAATTCCTTTTCAAAGTAGACAGTTTTGTCACAGCTCCAGCAAGTCAACTTCAACTTTTCAGTCGGACTAGTCTTATTATAACCTCGATAGATACGTTGCCCTTTCGTCATCATTACTGGGGACCTTTCATATCTCGCCACCTTAGCAATAAACTTACCAACAACTTCAATTATCTTTGACTTTTCGAAAAATCATTATATTTATTGAAATCACATCATTTACTCATTCGCATCTTGTAACGAGAATTGTCATACGAATCATCAAAAATCAGTAACTAGTATTTTGAAATCTCGCAGCATGTCTATGCCAACAGTTATATGTGTACGTAAAACATCTATCTCCTGGACTTACATACTTTGAATGTGAAGTTCTGAAAAATATTTTGAACTGCAAACTAGTTCTTGAAATGCTGACGAAGCATCAAAAACTGTAAACGATCTTAACAGTAAAAAAGTTTGATGACAAAGAATAGTAAGGTGGTAAAGCTGAGAAAAAGAGAAGGTTTGGAACTGGAAAACGGATTGAACAGACTATGAAGGAGGCTGTGGACAAATCACAAAGACTAAATCTGCCTTCAAAGAATCCAAATGATTCAGTGCCTGCTAAAGTCATTAACGAACACCTTACTCTTTATTCTAAACCTTTACAGACAAATCTTCATCATCATCCATCAATATTAGAAATTCTAAGATATTATCATATCTTTCATTATAAATATCCGTGATATTTCTGAAGATATTTTCACAACTAATCGTATCTGAAGTCATTTATCTCTTTGCGCTATCAGTGTTACATCATATAAGAAACTATTAGTTTCTATATTCTATAAACTTTTGAGTTTAAATTATGAATGTTTTGAAGTAGTGTTGGGAATTGAAGCATGAGTTAGTATAATATAATGACACTTGATCAACGTGATTATATTACAGTAAGTCATGCTGAGTTTCTAATGGGACATGACGATTCACAGATCATACCATCATCATGTTCCATGTTACACGACTCTTGTATTCTATTTAATCTCTAAAAATATCAAGAAAATATTTTCTTGATGATTCGGTCTTTTTTCAGGGTATTCTGGTAAATTAACAAATCAAGATCATGCCATTACCATTTCCTTCTTAGAACATTAACTATGTTCATTCTGAAATTCATATCTGTGAATACTGGACCATTACAAACGTTGCTTAATCACAAGAAGAAGAAACGAAAGGACAAAACTCCAAAATAAAAATTGGAGTATAAATCGCAGCAAATAGAAGGGAGCATTAACTGTGGATGTCAATGATTATAGAAGACAGAAGCAGGGGCTTTGAAATATAAGGGAAGATATAAAACCCAACAACCACCCAAAAATTATAAACCGTATATATCGATGCATATAGCAATATAAAGACACGGAAGAACTAAAAACACTATAAAACTGAGAGTATAGTAGAAGTAAATAGATTCTTCCGGAGGCAGATGAAAAAGAAGAACGACAGATATGAAAGTGAGAATTATATCGAGAATCAGTACTGGATGAAGCATATTGACAAATACTTTAAAATATGAGTTGAGGGAGAAAGAATAGAAGGTGTGAGTTGTAAGGAAACGAAGGAGGTGGATTTATAGTGAAATACCCTACAGAGAAATCAAGATGGATTATCGTATTAATTCGAAGAGAATCATAATCTCCTTAATCACCGAAGCATCAAATCCAATATAGATTACAAAGATTTTCTTTAAATTCGGAGATCAATTGTGATGACGTCAAAAGATATGACGAATCACTATAATCTTATTTCCTTCATTTACGATAACTTCCCTCATACGCTTCGAGTAATCGAATTAGTTTATCCATACTTCTTAGACATGATAAACTTTATAATCGTCATAATAACATTCTCATTGTTAGCCATGACGACCTCTATCAAATTTCGGGGACGAAATTTCTTTAACGGGTAGGTACTGTGACGACCCGGAAATTTCCGACTAAATTTAAACTTTATCTTTATATTATTCTGACACGATAAGCAATGTTTGTTAAGTTAAATCTCAAGGATTTTAAACTATGTTTATACATTCATTTAAACCTCGACCAAATTCTAATGATTCACGAACCATTAAATGAACATATATGAATATGTATGTATATGTGTATATGTTATAAATTGAAAATGTCAACAAAGTATTTAAAAGTATAATGCTTTATATGAACGTATTTGTTTCAATATGATTATCGACGAAATTAAAAAAAAATATATTAAATGATTGAATTATGATTACAAGTCTCTGTTGAGAGGTCCACTATGATTTGAGAAAATCTATTCCTCTTAACGATATTCGGAATAATTTGTAAAGCTATTTATAAATAAAAATAAAAAGTGTCATTTACGAAAGTTAGACAAAAGCTAGTGGAAAATTGGTTTCCATAATATTCTATTAATCTATTTTCAAACGTACAAAAACATTTTCAGTTTAAAAAGAACTTTATTATTAAAACGTATATAACTTTTATAAATATCTAGAATCACTTTTGACAACTCATTACTTAACCAGTATAATAAATATAACGATATTTATATTTTATTTCATTAAAAATATATAACGATTTAAATTAATATTATATATATTTATACGCGTATTATACATACATAGTTTTTATACTTTTACTATACTTTAACTTTACCTTTACTTTACTTTTACTTTACTTTAACTTTAATAATTCACTTTAATAATTCATACTTTAATAATTCACTTTAATAATTCATACTTTAATAATTCACTTTAATAATTCATACTTTAATAATTCACTTTAATAATTCATACTTTAATAATTCACTTTAATAATTTATACTTTAATAATTCACTTTAATAATTCAAAAATCTATTATAAATAGAATTCAATAGGTTTCATTATTTCATAGAAACTTGAAAATATATTTCTCTAAACTCTCTCAATCGATTTATATATATATATATATATATATATATATATATATATATATATATATATATATATATATATATATATATATATATATATATATATATATACGTGAGCACTCATAACTTAACTTTTATATATCAATAGTGTATCCCTGACTAGTGCTCGAGTATATAGGATTATGCATGCTTGTACATTCGATATTGTCCTTAGATAGGTTTGTTGAATCCTGAATTAGATACATCTGAGATAGGGTATATGATATGCATGTCATTGGAAAGCTAGCGAAAAATTAAGAACTTTTCATTTAGATATCGAATGGTTTCGATGCACGGATTAGAAGTTATAGTCAACTGAATTTTAGTATTATTGTTAAAATGATTATTATTACTATCGTCGTTATTATTTTAATAGAAATATCATTGTTATTATAAAATATCATTATTACTATTATGTTAGTATTATCATTTTATCATAATACCATTTTTAGTAAATATAAATATTGTTATAGAATAATAATAATTATTATTACAAAATAATACAACTTTTACTTATTATTATTATGATCAATATTATTTTATCAAATAAATAGGGGATACAAAGATATTATTCACCACATAATTACATTAATAATACTTACCACTATAGTTTTACGATATTAAGTAAACTTTATAAATTTTACTACTTAAGATATATAAAAGTATATATTATATATAAACGTTAATATAAATTTTTATTAATAAATGACTTTTATTATTATAAAATCTAATAAATATATTTAAATATATAAAACGACTATAGTTAAGTTATATAATAAACACGTATAAATTTTAGAAGTCATTTTGGGTCAAGTTGACTTTTGTTGACTTTTGCATATTAGTCTCGAGCATTAGGATTGTGGTACACTATGACTTGACCAAAAATTGTTAGACAAATATTGACCAACATATAAATATATATAATTAATATAGGTTCGTGAATCCGAGGCCAACCTTGCACTTGTTAAATGACGTTATATGTATTTTTACTACGAAATACAGTATGGTGAGTTTCATTACTCCCTTTTTATATATATTTTTAGGCTGAGAATACATGCGCTGTTTTATAAATGTTTTACGAAATAGGCACAAGTACTAAAACTAATTCTATGTGGGTTTAAACCAGAAATATACCCTTAGCTTGGTAACATTAAACTACTTGTCTATGTACGGTAGGCGCGAATCCTAAAGATAGATCTATTGGGCCTGACAAACCCCATCCTGACTATGGGATGCTTTAGTACTTCGAGGTTATTTTAAACACACCTGATCTGGTGTACTTCAGAGGGTAAAACATGAACGTTAAGGCTTGTTACCGGGTGCCTACAACTTATAGAATACTTTTATACACTTGCGAGTGTACATATATTTATAAACGAAAATCTTGTGGTCTATTAATATATTGAAATGATTGTTATGATAAACCTATGAACTCACCAACCTTTTGGTTGAAACTTTAAAGCATGTTTATTCTCAGGTATTAAAGAAATCTTCCGCTGTGCATTAGCTCATTTTAAGGATATTACTTGGAGTCATTCATGGCATATTTTGAAAGACGTTGCATTCGAGTTATTGAGTTCATCAAGATTATTATTATGTCAATTATAGTTGGATGTATTATGAAATGGTGTGCATGCCGTCAACTTTCGTTGTAAAGAAAGTTTGTCTTTTAAAAACGAATGCAATGTTTGTAAAATGTATCATATAGAGGTCAAAATACCTCGCGATGTAATCAACTATTGTGAATCGTTTATAATGTATATGAACGGGTCCTTTCAGTATTATACATGTATTCTAATATATTATGTAATCTTGAGATACCATAGACACGTATGCAAATGTTTTGACATATCATATTGACCAATGTATATATATTATTTGGAACAACCATAGACACTCTATATGCAGTAATGTTTGAGTTAGCTATATAGGGTTGAGGTTGATTACAAAAATATATATACATTGAGTTGTGATTTAGCCTGAGATGTGTATACACTAGGTCGTAGATTTATTCAAGATAATATATATCGATTTATTTCTGTACATTTAACTATGGACAACTAGTTGTAGGTTACTAACGAGGACAGCTGACTTAATAAACTTAAAACATAAACGTATTAAAAATGTTGTAAATATATTTTGAACATACTTTGATATATATGTACATATTTGTTATAGGTTCGTGAATCGACCAGTGGCCAAGTCTTACTTCCCGACGAAGTAAAAATCTGTGAAAGTGAGTTATAGTCCCACTTTTAAAATCTAATATTTTGGGATGAGAATACATGCAGTTTTATAAATGTTTTACGAAATAGACACAAGTAAATGAAACTACATTATATGGGTGAATGATCGAAGCCGAATATGCCCCTTTTTGCCTGGTAACATAAGAATTAGTAAACCGATCTACTAATTGACGCGAATCCTAAAGATAGATCTATTGGGCCTAACGAACCCCATCCATGGTTGCGGATGCTTTAGTACTTCGATGTTGTTTTTTCATCTCCGATGGATTTCCCGAAATGATAGGGGATATTCTTATATGCATCTTGTTAATTTCGGTTACCAGGTATTCACTATATGAATGATTTTTATCTCTATGTATGGAATGTATATTGAAATATGAAATCTTGTGGTCTATTATTACAATTTGATAAATATATAGGTTAAACCTATAACTCACCAACATTTTTGTTGACGTTTAAAGCATGTTTATTCTCAGGTGATTATTAAGAGCTTCCGCTGTTGCATGCTAATATGTGGATAAGATTTGGTGTCAGCATGCTTATATAATATTGTTTAAAACTGCATTCGAGATTTATTTTGTTGTAACATATTAATATTGTAAACCAATATGTATTGGTAGTGTGTAAGTGTGATATTTTTAGATTATCATTTCTGGATAATCTAGGTGGTGTCTTTTTAACCTTGTCGATAAAATAAAGGTTATGGTTTGTTTTAAAAACGAATGCAGTCTTTGAAAAACGTCTCATATAGAGGTCAAAACCTCACAACGAAATCAATTAATATGGAACGTTTATAATCGATATGAACGGGACATTTCAGTGAGTAACCTACCAAGGTTGATAGGTGAAAGAAAACCGGGGAGTCTACCTAGCGATACAAATGCTAACCCCCGAAATGAAATAGCTAAAGCCATTACCACAAGAAGTGGTATTACACTTAAATATATATAATTAATATAGGTTAGACAAATATTGACCAACATATAAATATATATAATTAATATAGGTTCGTGAATCCGAGGCCAACCTTGCACTTGTTAAATGACGTTATATGTATTTTTACTACGAAATACAGTATGGTGAGTTTCATTACTCCCTTTTTATATATATTTTTAGGCTGAGAATACATGCGCTGTTTTATAAATGTTTTACGAAATAGGCACAAGTACTAAAACTAATTCTATGTGGGTTTAAACCAGAAATATACCCTTAGCTTGGTAACATTAAACTACTTGTCTATGTACGGTAGGCGCGAATCCTAAAGATAGATCTATTGGGCCTGACAAACCCCATCCTGACTATGGGATGCTTTAGTACTTCGAGGTTATTTTAAACACACCTGATCTGGTGTACTTCAGAGGGTAAAACATGAACGTTAAGGCTTGTTACCGGGTGCCTACAACTTATAGAATACTTTTATACACTTGCGAGTGTACATATATTTATAAACGAAAATCTTGTGGTCTATTAATATATTGAAATGATTGTTATGATAAACCTATGAACTCACCAACCTTTTGGTTGAAACTTTAAAGCATGTTTATTCTCAGGTATTAAAGAAATCTTCCGCTGTGCATTAGCTCATTTTAAGGATATTACTTGGAGCCATTCATGGCATATTTTGAAAGACGTTGCATTCGAGTTATTGAGTTCATCAAGATTATTATTATGTCAATTATAGTTGGATGTATTATGAAATGGTGTGCATGCCGTCAACTTTCGTTGTAAAGAAAGTTTGTCTTTTAAAAACGAATGCAATGTTTGTAAAATGTATCATATAGAGGTCAAAATACCTCGCGATGTAATCAACTATTGTGAATCGTTTATAATGTATATGAACGGGTCCTTTCAGTATTATACATGTATTCTAATATATTATGTAATCTTGAGATACCATAGACACGTATGCAAATGTTTTGACATATCATATTGACCAATGTATATATATTATTTGGAACAACCATAGACACTCTATATGCAGTAATGTTTGAGTTAGCTATATAGGGTTGAGGTTGATTACAAAAATATATATACATTGAGTTGTGATTTAGCCTGAGATGTGTATACACTAGGTCGTAGATTTATTCAAGATAATATATATCGATTTATTTCTGTACATTTAACTATGGACAACTAGTTGTAGGTTACTAACGAGGACAGCTGACTTAATAAACTTAAAACATAAACGTATTAAAAATGTTGTAAATATATTTTGAACATACTTTGATATATATGTACATATTTGTTATAGGTTCGTGAATCGACCAGTGGCCAAGTCTTACTTCCCGACGAAGTAAAAATCTGTGAAAGTGAGTTATAGTCCCACTTTTAAAATCTAATATTTTGGGATGAGAATACATGCAGTTTTATAAATGTTTTACGAAATAGACACAAGTAAATGAAACTATATTATATGGGTGAATGATCGAAGCCGAATATGCCCCTTTTTGCCTGGTAACATAAGAATTAGTAAACCGATCTACTAATTGACGCAAATCCTAAAGATAGATCTATTGGGCCTAACGAACCCCATCCATGGTTGCGGATGCTTTAGTACTTCGATGTTGTTTTTTCATCTCCGATGGATTTCCCGAAATGATAGGGGATATTCTTATATGCATCTTGTTAATTTCGGTTACCAGGTATTCACTATATGAATGATTTTTATCTCTATGTATGGGATGTATATTGAAATATGAAATCTTGTGGTCTATTATTACAATTTGATAAATATATAGGTTAAACCTATAACTCACCAACATTTTTGTTGACGTTTAAAGCATGTTTATTCTCAGGTGATTATTAAGAGCTTCCGCTGTTGCATGCTAATATGTGGATAAGATTTGGTGTCAGCATGCTTATATAATATTGTTTAAAACTGCATTCGAGATTTATTTTGTTGTAACATATTAATATTGTAAACCAATATGTATTGGTAGTGTGTAAGTGTGATATTTTTAGATTATCATTTCTGGATAATCTAGGTGGTGTCTTTTTAACCTTGTCGATAAAATAAAGGTTATGGTTTGTTTTAAAAACGAATGCAGTCTTTGAAAAACGTCTCATATAGAGGTCAAAACCTCACAACGAAATCAATTAATATGGAACGTTTATAATCGATATGAACGGGACATTTCAGTGAGTAACCTACCAAGGTTGATAGGTGAAAGAAAACTGGGGAGTCTACCTAGCGATACAAATGCTAACCCCCGAAATGAAATAGCTAAAGCCATTACCACAAGAAGTGGTATTACACTTAAACCACCTGAAATGCCTGTAATTTCTGATGACTCTATTCCTACTACACATGCACCACAACCTGAGCAAGAAAAGGAAACAGAACCGGTAGTTGAAAAGGTTAATGAAGATAATACAGTTAAAGGTAAATCTTATGTTAAACCATGCCAACCACCGCTTCCTTACCCAAGTAAAATGAGAAAAGAAAGACTTGAAGCCGAGCAATCCAAATTCTTGGATATGTTTAAACAAATAAATGTCAATCTTCCTTTCATTGATGTGATTTCAGGAATGCCAAGATATGCTAAATTCTTGAAAGATCTAATCACAAATAGAAAGAAAATGGAAGAACTCTCGGCTGTTACTATGAATGCTAATTATTCTGCAGTGTTGTTGAATAAGATACCAGAAAAATTATCAGATCCAGGAAGTTTCACAATTCCATATTTTCTGGGTAGTCTTAGTTCAATAGAAGCATTGGCAGACTTAGGTGCTAGTATAAATTTAATGCCGTATTCACTATACGCTAAACTAGACCTCGAAGAATTGAAACCAACACAAATAAGTATACAACTAGCAGATCGATCAATAAAATATCCTAGAAGGATAATGGAAAACATGCTAGTTAAAGTTGGTACTTTAGTATTTCCAGTAGATTTTGTTATTCTGGACTTGGAAGAAGATTCTCGAGTTCCTCTTATATTAGGAATACCATTCTTAAACACGGCTAAAGCAATAATAGACGTGTTTGGTAAGAAACTGACCCTAAGTATAGAGGACGAGAGTGTTACCTTTTCTGTGGATAGAGCCATGCAACAACCGCAATCTGCAGATGATACATGTTATTATATTCAAACTATAGATTCACATGCAGAATTGTTAGAAGAACTTCCAGAATTACAAGGAACAGGAGAATGTTCTTTAGGAGAAGGAACTGAACCAATTGATGAAGCTGAAATGTTAGCCGCACTCATGGCTAATGAATACGAACCAACAACAGAAGAACTTCAAATGCTAAAAGAGGAAAAAAGATATCGATACAAATCATCGATAGAAGAACCACCGACATTAGAGTTAAAGCCACTTCCAAACCATTTGGAATACGGTATTTACATGGTGAATCTGAATTACCTGTAATAATATCATCTTCTCTTACGTAAAATGAAACATCTCAACTCATTTCTGTGCTAAAAGCTCATAAACCGGCTATTGCATGGAAGATTCATGACATTAAAGGCATAAGTCCTTCGTATTGCATACATAAAATCCTTATGGAAGAAGGTCATAAAACATATGTACAACGCCAACGAAGACTAAATCCTAATATGCAAGATGTTGTTAAGAAAGAAATTATTAAACTGCTAGATGCAGGTTTAATTTATCCAATCTCTGATAGTTCATGGGTAAGCCCAGTTCAATGCGTACCTAAGAAGGGTGGCATGACTGTCATCAAAAATGAAAAAGATGAGCTTATTCCCACAAGGACTGTAACAGGATGGCGTGTTTGTATTGATTATATAAAATTAAATGACGCCACCAGAAAAGATCACTTTCCCTTACCTTTCATTGATCAAATGTTGAAAAGATTAGCCGAAAATAGTTACTATTGTTTTCTTGACGGTTTCTCCGGATATTTTCAAATTCCAATCGCACCCGAGGACCAAGAGAAAACCACGTTCACGTGCCCTTATGGTACTTTTGCTTACAAACGCATGCCATTTGGACTTTGCAACACCCCTACAACCGTTCAAAGGTGCATGATGGCGATTTTTCACGACATGATAGAAGAATGCATGGAAGTTTTCATGGATGACTTTTCAGTCTTCGGTGATATATTTGAATCATGTCTAGTTAATTTTGAACGAATGCTTATTAGATGCGAACAATCAAATCTAGTACTTAATTGGGAGAAATGCCATTTCATGGTTAGAGAAGGCATCGTTCTCGGTCATAAAATCTCAAAGGAAGGAATTGAAGTGGATAGAGCTAAAGTAGATGTAATTGCTAAACTTCCACATCCCACCAATGTTAGAGGAGTTAGGAGTTTTTTAGGGCATGCCAGTTTTTACCGACGTTTCATAAAAGTCTTTTCTAAAATTGCCACTCCTATGAATAAACTCCTAGAAAAGGATGCTCCATTCATCTTTTCAGATGAATGCATCAAATCTTTTAATATTCTTAAAGAAAAACTCACTAATGTGCCGATCATGATAACTCCAAATTAGAATCTACCGTTTGAACTCATGTGCGATGCAAGTGATTTTGCAATGGGAGCCATTTTAGGACAAAGGATTGAAATACGATTTCAACCTATCTATTACGCTAGTAAGACGTTACAAGGAGCACAAACGAATTACATAACTACTGAAAAAGAACTCCTTGCTATTGTCTTTGCTTTTGACAAATTTCGTTCATATCTCATTCAAGCAAAAACGGTGGTCTATACCGACCATTCTGCTCTTAGATACTTATTTTCAAAACAAGATGCTAAACCACGATTAATCCGTTAGATCTTACTCTTACAAGAGTTCGATATTGAAATCCGAGACAAAAAGGGAGCAGAAAATCTCGCCGCTGATCATCTTTCTCGTCTTGAAAATCCTGAATTAGAAGTTCTAAATGAATCAGCCATACAAGACAACTTTCCTGATGAATATCTATTGAAAATAGATTATAGTGAAATTCCATGGTTTGCAGACTATGCAAACTATTTAGTATGTGGATTCCTTGAAAAAGGGTTGTCGTACCAAAAACGAAAGAAATTCTTTAGTGATATAAAACACTATTTTTGGGAAGATCCACATTTGTTTAAAAGTTGTCCCGATGGAATAATCCGCCGATGTGTATTCGGGGATGAAGCTAGTCAAATCTTAAACCATTGTCACACAGGACCAACAGGAGGGCATTATGGGCATCAACTCACAGCAAGGAAAGTTTACGACGCTGGATTCTATTGGCCTACAATTTTCAAAGACGCACACCTTCTTTGTAAATCCTGTGATGCTTGTCAAAGGGCCGGAAAAATAAGTCAACGTGATGAAATGCCACAAAATGTCATTCAAGTATGTGAAGTATTCGACGTTTGGGGTATTGACTTTATGGGTCCATTTCCAAAATCTCATAATAATCTCTACATTCTCGTTGCCATTGATTATGTATCTAAATGGGCGGAATCACAAGCTCTCCCAACTAACGATGCACGAGTTGTAGTCAACTTCTTAAAACGTCTTTTTGCAAGGTTTGGAACACCGAAAGCTTTAATAAGTGATCGGGGTACTCATTTTTGTAACAATCAACTTGAGAAAGTTCTCAAAAGATATGGAGTAACTCATAAAATCTCAACCGTTTATCATCCACAAACAAGTGGACAAGTTGAAAATACCAACCGAGCATTAAAACGTATTCTAGAGAAAACCGCAGGATCAAATCCGAAGGAATGGTCCATGAAATTGGAGGATGCACTCTGGGCTTTTAGAACAGCCTACAAAACTCCAATTGGAACCACACCTTTTAAACTCGTTTACGGAAAAGCATGTCACCTTCCAGTAGAAATTGAGCACAAAGCATTTTGGGCTTTGAAGGCATGTAATCTTGATTTACATGAAGCCGGACATCTACGGTTAAGTCAATTAAACGAATTAGAAGAATTAAGACATGAAGCATATGAAAATTCGTTAATCTATAAAGAAAGAACGAAGAAATGGCATGATAAAAGAATCAGAAGCTCAAAAGAATTTAAGGAAGGAGACAAAGTCCTTCTTTTCAATTCACGATTCAAGCTATTTCCTGGAAAATTGAAATCAAGATGGTCTGGACCATTCATAGTCAAAAGAGTTTTTCCATACGGAACAATAGAGTTAATAAATTCAAATGGGATTGAATTTAAAGTTAATGGTCACAGAGTTAAACATTACATACATGATCCAATGGAAGTTGACAATGAAGTCAATCATAATTTCACCACCCAAAAAAACCCTCAGTATGAAAACGTAAATATGTTATCAACAACATATGAAAAACAAAAATTGGAAGATGAGGAAGCTTCAAATTGGAGTGATGAAGAAGAATTTTTATACAAACCTCCCATTCCAAGAAATGAAGAAAAATGTGAACAAGAAGTTCAAGTAGAAGTGAAAGAACCAAGAAAAGATCACCCGGAAAAGGTTAACAAACCAACTCTACTTACTAAAGTAGGAGACCCTGGTGAATTTATCATTTCTTGCTTGCTTAATGATGGTGCTATGTATAATGGACTCGCAAATTTAGGAGCAATTGCAAACGTTATGCCTCTTTCCTTATACAAAAGATTATGTGTGAGTAAATTAAGACTAACCAGAATAGGTGTTCAATTATTTGATCAAACCATTAAAAACCCGGTTGGAATAGCCAATAATTTACTTGTTAAAGTGGGAAGTTTGACCTTTGTTGCAAACTTCATAGTTATTAATATGGAGGAAGACCTTGATATTCCTCTAATTTTAGGTCGCCCATTTTTAGCAACCACCGAAGCGTTCATTGATGTAAGAGAAGGTAGAATGACACTTAGGGATGGTGACAAATCGATCACCTTTGTGAACCAAAAGTTTAGATCTCCACCAACCAAAACTGTTGAACCAATAAAAATGACTAAGTGTGGGGAAGATGAAGAAACACCTAATGATGAACCGATAACAAAGAACCCCGTTGTTGATACGAAATTAGATGAACCCGTTTTCAACTATTCAACGAAGAAACTTTATAAACGGATTCAAGATGCTAGGATTAAGGGGAACTTTAAGTTATGTAACCGATTAGTATCCAATTTGTCGCCTAAAGAAAAGGCAATGTTAATTGAATTTGTGAATGTTACAGAGGAAATCAACAAATGGCTTAAATCAAAAGTCAAAGATATACAAGTTGTTGATGGTCCAATTGAAAATGAAGTTAATCACAATTTTGACACCACAGCTAACTAAGTGTGGGGAGAATCAAGTCTTTTTAAAGATAATATATATTTCTGTTAGAGTTATATTTTCTATTTTCGTGTAGTTCTCGAAAATGGAATCCGAATGGTCTTTCCCTAGCAGACCCTAAAGAACTAGTCTTCTCCCTCCATTCTGAATTTTTATTTCTTTTAGGTTTTACGAGATGAAGAATTCCTTTGATCTGAACCATGGTCTACTACTACACAATATGATTACTAAACGTAATAATAACATCTTCCCGAGTGAATTGGTATCATTCATAAGAGGAAAAATGGACGAAGTGAGGAAAGAACTCAGGAAAAATCATCATAAGACACATTTTGGTAAAGGAAAATCAAAATCCGCAACAAAAAGAAGAGCACGACACCTTGAAAGATGTCATAAATGCGGAAAATGGTCACACGAAGGTAAATGTTCGAACAATCAAACATATTCAAATACCGAAATTGTTACTCTATGCAGAGAAGGACCATTCATATGTTTAGAAGAAAAGTTATTGAAGAATCGAGGTTACGCTTGGAAAACCAAATCACACTACTCTCCTATGAGTCGGCTATAGCAGGTCTCTGAGAATTCTTTCTCATAGGTAAGTATGTACAGTTTTTATTTTATTTTATTGCTTTTAACCTTTTGATAATAAACGCTGAATCGTTCGCTATAAAGTATTAAATTGATATTCAATAAAAATAGGTATGCGAAACCAAAATTATTGATATCATACAAAAATTTATTACATCACTGCGAAATTTACCGTTTATTCATAAGGTATAAATATCTTTAATCAATCAATCCAAAATATTTCACAAATTCGTCAGGAGTAAAACTAGGTAATATAGCTGAAATTACTTTACCCAAAAGAGAGGCATATATTTTTGATAATATTTGATTGATTAAAGTGGGATAAAAGACCAAAAAGATTTTTAATTTTATTTTTACCTTGTTTTTAAAATTAATATATAAATATTAAATTAATATTGTAAATCTTTTTAAATCAATATATTTAAGTTTTTAAATATTTTAAAAATTAATATTTTCAATATAAATTTGTAAAATTAATGTATAAAAATATTAATGATATTAATATGAATTTTTAATTTTATGCATTTTAAATTTAAGTTTGGTGTGAATTTATAAACAAAAATGTACTTTATTTCATTAAGTTAAAAATATGATTTCTAAAATTCGTCGTAAGTTGAAAACTAGGTCGTTGAACCGAAATTACTTTACCCAAGGGAGGGACGAGAAATTTTATTATCATTATTTTTAATCTCATTGATTTAAAGTATGCAAAAACATTAAAAAAATCCAAAAATCTTTGTTTTTAAAACAATCGCTTTAAAAACGACAAATTTTAAATTTTGTCGAGGGACGGACTAGGTAAACATACCGAAACTACCTAAAGTAAAAGGAAACAAATTTTTTTTAAAAAAATTATTCATTTAAATTGTTTTAATAAATAAAGGTTTTATAAAAAAAATATAATAAAAATATTATGTATGTTTGTAGTTTATCTAATGTACAAAACATGGTAAAACAACGCACTTTCAAAGACAGGCATTAAGTTCAGCAAAAGCTATTAATTTTGACGACAAAACGAAAAACAAGTGTGATGTAACAACAGACGGAATGAACAAATGATGTGCGCCATTTATTATTCAACACAAACAACAATATGTTTGGAAACTTTGGTAAAATTTAATCATTTTTCTACGCTAATCACCCTCAATAATTTAAATTGCTACTGATTTCTTACAAATGAGGGCATTGCAAGATCTTAAGTGTGTGAAGGGGTTAAATTCTTTCGGATTTTTAAAATTTTAATTTAAACACTTGGTTACCATTAAAAATACTAGTAACGCAGTAGTTGTATTAGAATCTAGTGCTCTCTGATAATAAAGAACAACCCTAGTCTTATATACTGACTACCCGCTTCTAGTAAAATTTTTAAATTTTTTTTTTCAAATAAATGAATTCAAAATCATGTTTATACATATTTATAAACGATAAAACTAGGTGTTAATACCGAAATTGTCGTTACCTTGTAAAGGACATAAATTGAGAAACAACCCAAAATGTTAGAATTCATTTAAAATGGAATAGAGGAGAATAAAAAGGCAAAGAAAGGAAAATAAAAGCCAAGTGTGGGAAATCTTTACCAAGTTATTTAAATCACATATCACATATCTTTGTACAAATAATTAAAGATACTTTTGTTTTGAACGATTTTATAAGTTTTTACCCAATTTCTTATAATATATTTGAAAGAAATGTGCCACTTGATTTAAAAGGAAGTAAAGTCTTCCGAGAAAAAGACACGCGCTTCTTGATTTAGGTCAGGAAGTTGTCATCCAGACCAGTTGTAGAGTCTACGAAAAACCTTGAAAAGTTTTCTCGAAAATCAGCTGGAAATCCACGGACCTCCGCATCAAACAGGGTCGCCAAGTGGTCAGACTTGTCCTAACCATGAGAGGATATGTCTCGTACAATGGGGGAGGGGGGGCACCGTGCAAATTAGCTTATAAGACTAAGGAATCAGATCCCCAGAAAGTATAATCTCCTTAAAAGATCAAAAATCAGCTTTTAAGCCTGATATTACTCAATCCTTGAGATTGACCTTAAAGATTGAGAATTCAAACTCATGGAATTCGATGATATCTAAACTCGAGCTTGAACGAGAAAATATTTTGATCAAATTACAAACCGATTTGTTTTCTGAAAACCCATTTTTAATGCGTTCATTACCATTGAACGTAAAATCCTAAGAATTCACCGGAATTCATTAGGTCTCCTGAACCAAATCGGGTGTCAACCATAAGAACGGTGGTTGCATAGCATGGTCGAAGACAGGACCTTGTGCCAGACCGAAAAACTATAGGGTGATCTTTACTATTGCTCCTACAAAGGATAGTAATTGCATCCGACACGATATAGACCATAATCAAAAGCATGTCACGGGACATTGCCTTAACAATTGCTTGTTCAACGCTTTCCTTTACAACCGGACGGTAGTTTACCAAAAGGTAATATACGGAGCAAGTATACTGGACGTGTTGCTTTCCCAATACAAGGTTAGCAAGTGGGTGACACAAAACCTTAAGTTTTGAGCTAAAATTTTCAAATCTGAAACCTACGAAACCCACAAAAATAATTTGCAAACACCGGTGAAGGGTTATTCCGGAAAACTTATCTAGGGTAAAAATAGATTGAATTTTCAAAAGATCAAATATTTTCATAAAGATCCAATTTCCTAACGGATCTAAATTTTTATAGTCATGTGGGACTGTAAACCACATCGTTACCATTATTGTTCATAACCGCCGTATTGAAATCACTAATGTACAAAGTGTGAAGAATAAAGAAGTGATTCTAGTAAAGTTTTATTCAAGATCTATATTGCTTGAGGACAAGCAACGCTCAAGTGTGGGAATATTTGATAATGCTAAAAACGAACATATATTTCATAGCATTATCCTTCAAGAAAGACAAGCTTTTAGTTGCAGTTGTTCTATTTACAAGTTATATTTGTTTAAATAATAAAAGGTGAAGACAAAAGACAGATTCAAAGAATTGAAGACGCAAATGACCAAAAAGCTAAAAAGTACAAAGTATAATCTAAGTGGTTCAAATTATTGATGAGAAACGTCTAAAAATTACAAGAGTACAAGCAGTGAAACGCAAAGTACAAGATATTAAATCGTACGAAAAGGCGTTCGAAAATCCGGAACCGATACATGAACCAACTTTCAGCGCGCGACGCAACGGACCAAAAATTACAAGCCAACTATGTACAAGAATATAATATAATATATAATAAATAATATATATTATTATATATTATATTTATAAGCAGCCCACGTTTAACTCAAAGAGATGAGCTGGAATCCATACCTCCGCACTCGCGGAGCTGTGATGAAGAAAACCTCCGCACTCGCGGAGCTCAACAGTTCAAAGTGGGCCTATAAAAGGCCACGCATTCTGATCGATTTCATATTCCTTTTCCTTCTTTCTATCTACGTAAAAAATAATATATAATTATAATTTTAATTTTAATTTAAAGTTTAATAATAATAAGGTTATGTTGGCGAATGTTTTAAGTTTGTAAGTCAAAATTCTGTCCGTGTGATGCTACGCTATTAATACTCATTGTAAGTTATGTTCAACCTTTTTAAATTAATGTCTAGTAGCTAAGTTATTATTATGCTTATTTAAATCGAAGTAATCGTGATGTTGAGCTAAATATTAAGATTGGGTAATTGGGCTTTGGACCATAATTGGGGTTTGAACAAAAGAACGACACTTGTGGAAATTGGACTATGGGCTATTAATGAGCTTTATATTTAATTAACTAAATGATATCTTGTTAATTTAATATAAAGGTTACAATTTGACGTATCTATAAATAACCACATACGCTTAATCGGGTACGGTGGGCGGGATATTTATAAATACAAATTATTGTTCATTTGACCGGACACGGGGATGGATTAATAGTTAATGGACTCATTAAAACAGGGGTGGATTACATTCAAGGGTAATTGGTGTAATTGTTAACAAAGTAGTAAAACCTTGGATTACACGCAGTCGATAACCTGGTGTATTCATTAAACAAAGTATTAAGACCTTGTTACAGTTCGAATCCCCAATTAGTTGGAATATTTGACTTCGGGTATAAGGTTAATTTGGCAAAGACTCTAGCACTTTATAATTATGACTGATGTCGTGCGAGGTGTACGTGAAATACTATATATTTTTGATACAAAAAGCGATATCAATTGCACAAGTTTTAATTATTTATTTACAAATGGGATATACCTAAACCTTGCTACAACACTATAGGCAGTGTACCTAATCGTAGAGTAGTATAGTTTTTAGTAAGTCCGGTTCGTTCCACAGGGAGCGGGCTTATTGCACACTATATTTTTAAACAACTATATTTGTACAAAATATATATAATTATATATAATAATATATAAAAGGGGGTTTACCGTTTAATGACCGGTTTGTCGATTTATATTTTAAGCGAAGCGTATAGTAAATGACGATATTTAAATAACGATAAAATAAATAACAATAATTAAAATGACAATAAATAAAAGTACGAGGAAATATGAAATAAAATATATTATGCTTATTTAAACTTCCGTAACCATGATGGTTGACGTGTTGATTTTAGTTTTATGCCCATGGGTTAATTGTCCTTTGTCCTGGATTATTTAATATGTCCGTCTGGTTTTTGTCCATAACAGTCCATCAGTCATAAATATAAAATGCGAGTGTCCTCGTCAAATTATCCTTATACCCGAAGTCAAATATTCCAACTAATTGGGGACTTAAACTGTAACAAGGTCTTAATACTTTGTTTAATAATTACACCAAGATATCGACTGCGTGTAACCCAAGGTTTTAATACTTTGTTAACAATTACGCCAAGTGTCCTTGTACATAATTTCACCCCTGTTTTAATAATTCCATAGACTATTAATCCATTCCCGTATCCGGTTAAATGAACGATTATTCGTACATATAAATACCCCGCCCATCGTGTCCGATCGAGTGTATATGGTTATTTATAGGGACGTCCAATTATAAATCTTTATATTAAAATTAACAAACTATCATTTAGTTAAACAAATATAAAGCCCATTAATAGCCCATAGTCTAATTTCCACAAGTGTCGTTCTTTTGTCCAAACCCCAATTATGGTACAAAGCCCAATTACCCAATTTTAGTAATTAGCCCAACATCATGATTACTTTGGCTCAAATAAGCATAATAATAACTTAAGTACGAGACATTAATTTAAAAAGGAGAACATAACTTACATTGAGTATTTATCGCGTAGTGTTACACGGACAGAATTTTGACTTTAAAACCCGTAAAATAACTTTTACATAACCCAAACTAACTAATATAAAACTACCCTATATATATATTATATATATATTTTTATTATTATTACAGAGGAGTATGATATATATATATATATATGTTTTTTACTCGTCGAATTCGTTGGTTATTTATAGATGTGGCCAGGATTTTGGCCCCATGCGATCGCATGGCCAGCTGAATCCAGCCACATTTGCTTGTTTTCTTCTTTGTCGACATAATATATAAATATATATAATATATATATAATTTATATAATTATATATATATATTATATTATATTCTTGTGCATAGTAGACTTGTAATTTTTAGTCCGTTGCGTCAGGCGTTGATAGTTGGCTCAGGTCCCGGTTTCGGATTTTCGAACGTCCTTTCGTATAATTTAATATCTTGTACTTTGCGTTCCGCAACTTGTACTTTTATCATTTTTAGACGTTTCTTATCAATAAGTTGAACCACTTGGATTGTATCTTGTACATTTGAGCTTTTTGGACGTTTTTGTCTTCAAATCGTCATTTTCGCCTTTTATCTTCGCACTTATTTAAATGTAAACGATTACAACTTAAAATAGAACAATTACAACTAAATAATTTACATATTGGGAGGATATTGCTACAAAATATATGTTCATTTGGAGCACTATCAAATATCCCCACACTTGAACATTGCTTGTCCTCAAGCAATACAGAACTTGAAATTAAATCACACGAATCACTTCTTTATTCTTCACACTTTATACATTAGTGATTTTGATACGGCGGTATAAACAATGATAGTAACGATGTGGTTTACAGTCCCACATGACTATAAAAATTTAGATCCTTAAGGAAGTTGGATCTTTATGAAAACATTTGATCTTTTGAAAATTCATTCTAGCTTTTACCCTAGATAAGTTTTCCGGAATACCCCTTCACCGGTGTTTGCAAAATGTTTTTGTGGGTTTTGTGGGTTTCAGATTTGAAAATTTTAGCTCAAACTTATGGTTTTGTGTCACCCACTTGCTAACCTTGTATTGGGAAAGCAACACGTCCAGTATACTTGTCCCGTATATTACCTTTCGGCAAACTACCGTCCGGTTGTAAAGGAAAGCGATGAACAAGAAACTGTTAAGGCGATGTCTAATGACATGCATTTGTTCATGGTCTAAAACGTGTCGGAGGCAATTACTATCCTTTGTAGGAGCAATAGTAAAGCTCATCCTATAGTTTTTCGGTCTGGCACAAGGTCCTGTCTTTGACCATGCTATGCAACCACCGTTCTTACGGTTGACACCCGATTTGGTTCAGGTGACCTAATGAATTCCAGGTGAATTCCTAGGATTTTACGTTCAATGGTAATGAACACATTGAAAATGGGTTTTCAGAAAACAAATCGGTTTTAATTTGATCAAAATATTTTCTCGTTCAAGCTCGAGTTTAGATATCATTGAATTCCATGAGTTTGTAATTCTCAATCTTTAAGGTCAATCTCAAGGATTGAGTAATATCAGTCTTAAAAGCTGATTTTTGATCTTTTAAAGGAGATTATCCTTTCTGGGGGTCTGATTCATTAGTCTTATCAAGCTAATTTACACGGCATCCTCTCCATTTTACGAGACAGATCCTCTCATGGTTAGGATAAGTCTGACCACTTGGCGACCCTGTTTGACGCTGAGGTCCGTGGATTTCCTGCTGATTTTAGAGATGACTTTTCTAGATTTTTCGTTAACCTACAGCTGGTCTGGACGACAACTTCATGACCTAAATCAAGAAGCTCGTTTCTTTTTCGGAAGACTTTACTTCCTTTTAATGATGTAATTGATTCATCATGTAGATCCATCTTTTCTTTACAGTAAATCGGGTAAACCAGTTAATTTAGTCCAAAATAAAAGCATCTGCAATAACTTTACAAAAACATGTGATAGATAGTTTTTAATTGAATAACTTGGTACATTCTCCCCACACTTGGCTTTTTTCATGCGTCTTTTTATATCTTAATAAATAAATTAAAGCGTTTTAGTTGTTTCTCAATTTATGTCCTTTCCGAGGTAATGATAATTTCGGTATTAACACCTAATTTTCATCGTTCATAAATATGTATAAACATGATTTTGAATTCATTTAGTTGAAAATTTTTAAAATTTTCACAATATTTAGAAAATAAGCCAAGTATAAACCCGAGAGAATTTATAACCCTTCCCCACACTTGAGATCATGCAATGCCCTCATTTGCATGAAATCAGACTATAATTATAAATTCACGAGGGTGATAAGTGTAGAAAAGTGATTAAAAATACCCAGTTTGTAATTACAAAGCTCGTCGAATGATAGATGGCGCGCCTCATCATTCATTCCTTCTTGTTTTATCACACATGTTTTTCTTCAAAAACGGTTGCTTTTCTGAACTGTTTGCTAATTTTTGAAAATGCGCCTTTTACCCTAATCGTGCATTTTTATTAACGAGTTATGCACTAACCCGAACCCCTAATTTAACGTTAAGTGGGGTTAGACTTCCCCACACTTAGCTGACGACATGTGAAGTCGGTAGAATAAGTTCCACGAATTATAATAGTGAGCCAGTTATTTACATCTCGGATGGTATAAAATATATCAATGGGTTTAAAGTTTAGACACACCCGATCGTCACTACTTAATTCTTTTTTAAGTGTAGCTTTAAGTAAATGGATATGTCTCTTTTCTGGTTCTTGGTCAAATGGATCGATATATACCGACTTACATATTTCTATAGGGTGGATAATTCCTAACATTTCCTTCCTTTTATTCTCGGGATCAAAGTTTTCACCTCTATTACCCAATTGGGTGAAATCCGAAGTGTCATTATCTATTACAGCTCGTAGTTCATCTTCGGTAGATGACTCATATATTGAGAATATTGGGTTGGAAGGTTGTGGAATGGTGAATTTCGGGATCGAAGTAGATTCTTCTTCATTAACGGTACTTATCGGTCCCACCACTTTGGTCTTGGGGGTAAAATTTTCAACGTTATCGTTTTCCCAAGAGTACAAATTTGTCACCCTTACTTCTTCTTCATCCATTGATGGATCGATGATTTCGTCGGTAGAGGCTAATGTGTCGATATGTTGTGAAATTGGTAAAACTGAATAAAAAGTATCATCGGGATAATTGGTGATTTCGGAGCTCTCTAATTCATCAAAATTCGATGATATGAGATTTTCTTGCACACGACTCCTCAGATCAACAGGTGTGTAATCTGATAGAGTTTCAGCTTGCCTATTTACAAACTCTCTCATTCGTTCATTTTGAGCATCAAGTTCTTCGAGTTTGATTTTCATATAATCTAAAGAATTTTCAGACACATAATTTTCCTCATCTTCTGGTTATGGAGTTTGAAAATATTCTTGGGAATAATCCCAATTTGAATTGTATTCTTCATAATCGTTCCCTTCAGGTTCCATGGGTTCATAATTTTTCATAGGAACGTAATAATAACATTCCCACGTTGAGTGATAATCTCCACAGATTTCACAACCAGTTATTGTTTCGTCATTCGTGATCCAAGATTGACCGAACGAATTTTCATCAACACCCGTTTGAGAGTATTGATTAAATTGATTTCGGATGTCATAAAGAGTTTCCAAAATATTCTCGAGATTTTCCATAATGCGCTTATTACCAAATTTTAGCTACAATGTGGTGCATTTACTTAATTATCCTATTAGTTATAAAAATAAAAATTATATAAGTTATCAAATTAATAGACTTTTCTTCTTTTGCCCACATTTCGAATAGCCAATAGATGCAGCAGGGAGCCAGAACCCTTTAAATCGAAAGCTCACAACTCAGCCACTAACAAATCTAACTATTACTACAAAGCAGAAAATTTGGATGTCTATCAATTTAACCGCTTAAAATAATTTTTCGTTTTTGAAATTTTAGAGAATAAATAGAAAATTCTATGTCCTAAAAACTAGATCGTCGAGAAATAAGAAAGAAAAAGAAGTGCGTCGAAAAACGTCAAAAAATAAAAATGTCGAAAAATAATAGGCGTCGAAAAATAAAAATAAGAAAGTATCGCGTCGAAACTTAAAAAGGAACTAAAAACTAAGAATTAAAAGTTGCGTCTAAAAATATTAAAGCTTAAAAGGAAAACTATATCCCAAAATGGCAATAATTTAAAAAGGTACTAAAATTTATAAACAGCGTCGCAAAATTCTAAAGCACCTAAGTCTTAGTCTAAAGAAAAAGCACTTCAGGGATTTTACGGCAAAGCCTAAAAATCTAGAAATACAAATAACTATGGTAAAAACTATATTAAAACTAAATACGAGAAAAAAAAATACAAATATTACACTAAAACAAATAAAAAGATACAAAATATAAAAATAAACTTAAAGTTGTAAAAAGTACAATTTTTATAAAAATATTATTTTTATATTATTTATTTTATAAAAGTATTAGTTTTATAATTTATTAAAACTAATTAAACTAAAAATACAAATTAATTAAATAAAAGTAAAACTAATAATTAAATAAACTAAAATAATTAGGGTTATAATAATAATAATTATAAATTAATTAAAACCCTAAACTGTCGGCTGAGGTTACCAGGCCTGTCAACTCAAGCCATGCGATCGCATGGTTTGGAAGTTAAAATCTCATGCGATCGCATGAGGTAGGGTTTCGGGCCAAGAGCTGGGCTGCTACAGTGTTCGGGCCCGAGAGTTTTTATTTAATTTTTTTTAAATGATATACAAATATATTTATAAAATATAGTGTTTCGCCGATTCCCCGGCAGCGGAGTCAAAAACTTGATGTCGTGCGAGGTGTACGTGAAATACTATATATTTTTGATACAAAAAGCGATATAAATTGCACAAGTTTTAATTATTTATTTACAAATGGGATATACCTAAACCTTGCTACAACACTATAGGCAGTGTACCTAATTGTAGAGTAGTATAGTTTTTAGTAAGTCCGGTTCGTTCCACAGGGAGCGGGCTTATTGCACACTATATTTTTAAACAACTATATTTGTACAAAATATATATAATTATATATAATAATATATAAAAGGGGGTTTACCGTTTAATGACCGGTTTGTCGATTTATATTTTAAGCGAAGCGTATAGTAAATGACGATATTTAAATAACGATAAAATAAATAACAATAATTAAAATGACAATAAATAAAAGTACGAGGAAATATGAAATAAAATATATTATGCTTATTTAAACTTCCGTAACCATGATGGTTGACGTGTTGATTTTAGTTTTATGCACATGGGTTAATTGTCCTTTGTCCTGGATTATTTAATATGTCCGTCTGGTTTTTGTCCATAACAGTCCATCAGTCATAAATATAAAATGCGAGTGTCCTCGCCAAATTATCCTTATACCCGAAGTCAAATATTCCAACTAATTGGGGACTTAAACTGTAACAAGGTCTTAATACTTTGTTTAATAATTACACCAGGATATCGACTGCGTGTAACCCAAGGTTTTAATACTTTGTTAACAATTACGCCAAGTGTCCTTGTACATAATTTCACCCCTGTTTTAATAATTCCATAGACTATTAATCCATTCCCGTGTCCGGTTAAATGAACGATTATTCGTACATATAAATATCCCGCCCATCGTGTCCGATCGAGTGTATATGGTTATTTATAGGGACGTCCAATTGTAAATCTTTATATTAAAATTAACAAACTATCATTTAGTTAAACAAATATAAAGCCCATTAATAGCCCATAGTCTAATTTCCACAAGTGTCGTTCTTTTGTCCAAACCCCAATTATGGTACAAAGCCCAATTACCTAATTTTAGTAATTAGCCCAACATCATGATTACTTTGGCTCAAATAAGCATAATAATAACTTAAGTACGAGACATTAATTTAAAAAGGAGAACATAACTTACATTGAGTATTTATCGCGTAGTGTTACACGGACAGAATTTCGACTTTAAAACTCGTAAAATAACTTTTACATAACCCAAACTAACTAATATAAAACTACCCTATACTATATATATATTATATATATATTTTTATTATTATTACAGAAGAGTATTATATATATATATATATATATATATATATATATATATATATATATATATATATATATATATATATATATATATATATATATATATATATATATATGTTTTTTACTCGTCGAATTCGTTGGTTATTTATAGATGTGGCCAGGATTTTGGCCCTATGCGATCGCATGGGTTTTTGCCTTCCAGGCCATGCGATCGCATGGCCAGCTGGATCCAGCCACATTTGCTTGTTTTCTTCTTTGTCGACATAATATATAAATATATATAATATATATATAATATATATAATTATATATATATTATATTATATTCTTGTGCATAGTAGACTTGTAATTTTTGGTCCGTTGCGTCGGGCGTTGATAGTTGGCTCAGGTCCCGGTTCCGGATTTTCGAACGTCCTTTCGTATAATTTAATATCTTGTACTTTGCGTTCCGTAACTTGTACTTTTGTCATTTTTAGACGTTTCTTATCAATAAGTTGAACCACTTGGATTGTATCTTATACATTTGAGCTTTTTGGACGTTTTTGTCTTCAAATCGTTGTTTTCGCCTTTTGTCTTCACACTTATTTAAATGTAAACGATTACAACTTAAAATAGAACAATTATAACTAAATAATTTACATATTGGGAGGATATTGCTACTAAATATATGTTCATTTGGAGCACTATCAATTGGCTTCGTTTATCGCCGCAGAAAGTCTGCATTCTTCCAACAAATTAAGATTTTCCCGCTAAGCTTTTGAATTATTCTGCTCGTCGAAATTCTGTATGCGGAACGTTGGTACCCCAATCTCTGCGGGTATAACAGCTTCTGACCCATAGACCAAACTGAACGGAGTCTCACCAGTGCTTGCTTTTGGTGTTGTTCTATGTGCCCATAAAACCTTTGGTAGTTCGTCCACCCAACCAATGCGACCATGACCCAATCTAGCTTTGATTCCAGCTATTATATCCCGGTTGGTGACTTTGCACTGGCCATTCACCTGCGGATGCGCAACGGAAGTAAAAGTTTGCTTAATATTAAGCTCTGCGCACCAACTGCGAAAAGGATCCCCCGCAAACTGTGTACCGTTATCACTAACGATTTCGTTTGGTATGCCGAATCGACAAACAATGTCCTCCCATACAAAATTTCGCACCCTTTTTCCTGAAATTGTTGCTAGCGGTCGTGCTTCAACCCACTTCGTGAAATAGTAAATTGCAACAATCAAGAATTTGATGTTTCCTGCGTGTGCAGAGTATGCGTAAGATACTGATGTAAGTAGCATATGGTATAAAATAAATGATAATATTACCTCGGCCTTTCGGAAATGGTCTGACTATGTCAATTGCCCATTTGCAGAATGGCCATGGTGACGAGACTGGGATCATTGGGTGCGCAGGTGCTCTGCTGATAGGCGTATGTATTTGGCAAGATTCACATTGTTTAACTATGCGCGCAGTATCTGCGTACATAGTGGGCCAATAATAACCTAGCCGCATAAATTTTGACACAATAGACCTGTGCCCTGAATGAAGAGTGCATACACCCTCATACACCTCGCGTATAACTTCCTCTGCCTCTTTTGGGCCAATGCACCTTAAATGCAGCCCTAAATAATTTTTTCGATATAGGACCTCACCTTCAAGGGCTTACAGTGGTGCCTTAGTGCGGACTTTCTTTGCATCAACAGAATCCGCAGGTGAGGTGCTATCTCGCAGAAAAGCAATGATGGGTGTCATCCACGTCAAGCTGGATTCCTCAACAGGTGCCACTAAAGGCATCATAACAATAGACTTCGCATGTAGTTCTTCTATAAGAACTTTCTTCCCCAGATGATCAAAGGCCAAATCAGCCAATTTGCTAAGCGCATCGGCCTTCTTATTTTGCCCCCGCATTACGTGGGAGATTTGAAAAGCCTCAAACTGGTTAGCGAGGTTATGGACAAGCGATAAATATTGTTGCATGGTTATGTCATGCGCTTCAAAGTCTCCGCTGACTTGACTACATGCTAGCTTTGAATCCACATAAGCGTGCAGAATTTTAACATTTAATTTATGCGTAATACGCATACCTGCTAACAAAGTCTCATATTCTGCTTCGTTGTTCGTAACAGCGAAATTGAACCGCAACGCATATGTGTGCTCTTCGTCATCTGGGCCAGATAAAATTACACCTGCACCCGCGCCAGCTGCGCTGCAGGCACCATCAGTATATAACTCCCATGATGACAAGGTTGGTGCAGGCGCATCCTGCTGCTCAGTCGATGCCTCAACATTCGCAGGCAATTCTGCTAGGTAATTCGCAAGTATTTGACCCTTAACCGCGCTTCACGAAGAAAAATTTATTTCATGTTCTCCTAACTCAACTGCCCATTTAGCCATTCGGCCAAAAATCTCAAGCTTATATAGCACCTGGAAAAAAAATGATTGTGTTAGTCAATGCGGTAGCCCCGGACATTGCAGCAATTTAGGCATTTACCAACCTGCTTGATCGGTTGATCAGTTAGAACCACAATTGGACGTGCTTGAAAGTACCAGTGCAAACGCCGCGCCGTGTGGACTAGCGCGTATACTAGCTTTTCTATTGGTGAATAGTTTACTTTGCTTGCCGTCAGCGTCTTGCTTACGAAGTAGACCGGAATTTGCGTCTGAGAAAACCTCAACGTTACTTGTCTACGAAATAAATAATTCATAAAAATAAAAGAGAATTGATTACCTTTCCGCGATCTGCGATAAGAACGGAGCTGATAGCTTCTTTCGATGTCGCAAGGTATAGCGTAAGCGTTTCTCCTGATACCGGCACGGTGAGTGTTGGTAACTCAGCGAGCACCTTCTTCATCTCCTAAAAAGCCGATTCTGCTTCCTGAGTCCATGCAAAATCTTTTTTCTTTAAACAGTTCTTCAAAGCGAGTTTTTCGGTTACACTCTGCACATCTTTTTTTGTTCTTGGAGATGGTAAACTATCAATGGCCTCAATATTTTTAGGATTCGCCTTTATTCCCCGCGCTGTCACCACATGACCTAGAAACTTGCCTTCCTCTTCCCCAAAACTAAATTTGAGCGGGTTAAGCTTCATGTTGTAGTGACCCGAACTTTTCCATGTTTATATATATTAATTGAGATTGATATTTACATGATTAAATGTTTCCAACATGTTAAGCAATCAAACTTGTTAAGACTTGATTAATTGAAATATATTTCATATAGACAATTGACCACTCAAGTTGATCGGTGATTCACGAACGTTAAAACTTGTAAAAACTATATGATTACATATATATGGATATATATATAGTTAACATGAAACTATGATAACTAAACATATCATTAAGTATATTAACAATGAACTACATATGTAAAAACAAGACTACTAACTTAATAATTTTTAAACGAGACATATATGTAACGATTATCATTGTAAAGACATTTAATGTATATATATCATATTAAGAGATATTCATACATGATAATATCATGATAATATAATAATTTAAAATCTCATTTGATATTATAAACATTGGGTTAACAACATTTAACAAGATCGTTAACCTAAAGGTTTCAAAACAACACTTACATGTAACGACTAACGATGACTTAACGACTCAGTTAAAATGTATATACATGTAGTGTTTTAATATGTATTCATACACTTTTGAAAGACTTCAAGACACTTATCAAAATACTTCTACTTAACAAAAATGCTTACAATTACATCCTCGTTCAGTTTCGTCAACAATTCTACTCGTATGCACCCGTATTCGTACTCGTACAATACACAGCTTTTAGATGTATGTACTATTGGTATATACACTCCAATGATCAGCTCTTAGCAGCCCATGTGAGTCACCTAACACATGTGGGAACCATCATTTGGCAACTAGCATGAAATATCTCATAAAATTACAAAAATATGAGTAATCATTAATGACTTATTTACATGAAAACAAAATTACATATCCTTTATATCTAATCCATACACCAACGACCAAAAACACCTACAAACACTTTCATTCTTCAATTTTATTCATCTAATTGATCTCTCTCAAGTTCTATCTTCAAGTTCTAAGTGTTCTTCATATATTCTACAAGTTCTAGTTACATAAAATCAAGAATACTTTCAAGTTTGCTAGCTCACTTCCAATCTTGTAAGGTGATCATCCAACCTCAAGAAATATTTGTTTCTTACAGTAGGTTATCATTCTAATACAAGGTAATAATCATATTCAAACTTTGGTTCAATTTCTATAACTATAACAATCTTATTTCAAGTGATGATCTTACTTGAACTTGTTTTCGTGTCATGATTCTGCTTCAAGAAATTCGAGCCATCCAAGGATCCGTTGAAGCTAGATCCATTTTTCTCTTTTCCAGTAGGTTTATCCAAGGAACTTAAGGTAGTAATGATGTTCATAACATCATTCGATTCATACATATAAAGCTATCTTATTCGAAGGTTTAAACTTGTAATCACTAGAACATAGTTTAGTTAATTCTAAACTTGTTCGCAAACAAAAGTTAATCCTTCTAACTTGACTTTTAAAATCAACTAAACACATGTTCTATATCTATATGATATGCTAACTTACTGATTTAAAACCTGAAAACACGAAAAACACCGTAAAACCGAATTTACGCCGTCGTAGTAACACCGCGGGCTGTTTTGGGTTAGTTAATTAAAAACTATGATAAACTTTGATTTAAAAGTTGTTATTCTGAGAAAATGATTTTTATTATGAACATGAAACTATATCCAAAAATTATGGTTAAACTCAAAGTGGAAGTATGTTTTCTAAAATGGTCATCTAGACGTCGTTCTTTCGACTGAAATGACTACCTTTACAAAAATGACTTGTAACTTATTTTTCCGACTATAAACCTATACTTTTTCTGTTTAGATTCATAAAATAGAGTTCAATATGAAACCATAGCAATTTGATTCACTCAAAACGGATTTAAAATTAAGAAGTTATGGGTAAAACAAGATTGGATAATTTTTCTCATTTTAGCTACGTGAAAATTGGTAACAAATCTATTCCAACCATAACTTAATCAACTTGTATTGTATATTATGTAATCTTGAGATACCATAGACACGTATACAATGTTTCGACCTATCATGTCGACACATCTATATATATTTCGGAACAACCATAGACACTCTATATGTGAATGTTGGAGTTAGCTATACAGGGTTGAGGTTGATTCCAAAATATATATAGTTTGAGTTGTGATCAATACTGAGATATGTATACACTGGGTCGTGGATTGATTCAAGATAATATTTATCGATTTATTTCTGTTCATCTAACTGTGGACAACTAGTTGTAGGTTACTAACGAGGACAGCTGACTTAATAAACTTAAAACATCAAAATATATTAAAAGTGTTGTAAATATATTTTGAACATACTTTGATATATATGTATATATTGTTATAGGTTCGTGAATCAACCAGTGGCCAAGTCTTACTTCTCGACGAAGTAAAAATATGTGAAAGTGAGTTATAGTCCCACTTTTAAAATCTAATATTTTTGGGATGAGAATACATGCAGATTTTATAAATTATTTACAAAATAGACACAAGTACGTGAAACTACATTCTATGGTTGAATTATCGAAATCGAATATGCCCCTTTTTATTAAGTCTGGTAATCTAAGAATTAGGGAACAGACACCCTAATTGACGCGAATCCTAAAGATAGATCTATTGGGCCTAACAAACCCCATCCAAAGTACCGGATGCTTTAGTACTTCGAAATTTATATCATATCCGAAGGGTGTCCCGGAATGATGGGGATATTCTTATATATGCATCTTGTTAATGTCGGTTACCAGGTGTTCACCATATGAATGATTTTTATCTCTATGTATGGGATGTGTATTGAAATATGAAATCTTGTGGTCTATTATTATGATTTGATATATATAGGTTAAACCTATAACTCACCAACATTTTTGTTGACGTTTTAAGCATGTTTATTCTCAGGTGATTATTAAGAGCTTCCGCTGTTGCATACTTAAATAAGGACGAGATTTGAAGTCCATGCTTGTATGATATTGTGTAAAAACTGCATTCAAGAAACTTATTTTGTTGTAACATATTTGTATTGTAAACCATTATGTAATGGTCGTGTGTAAACAGGATATTTTAGATTATCATTATTTGATAATCTACGTAAAGCTTTTTAAACCTTTATTTATGTAATAAAGGTTATGGTTTGATTTAAAAATGAATGCAGTCTTTGAAAAACGTCTCATATAGAGGTCAAAACCTGGCAACGAAATCAATTAATATAGAACGTTTTTAATCAATAAGAACGGGACATTTCAGTTGGTATCCGAGCATTGGTCTTAGAGAACCAGAATTTTGCATTAGTGTGTCTTATCGAGTTTGTTAGGATGCATTAGTGAGTTTGGACTTTGACCGTGTTTACTTGAAAAATGATTGCTTAACAAATTTTGTTGGAAACTATATATTTTTAACATATGAATATTATGTGATATATTAATCTCTTAACGCATTTGATATTATGTGATAGATGTCTACCTCTAGAACAAGTCTCATTGACTCACCTAATAATAATGAAGAGTCAAATGTAAATTGGAATGATTCGTGGACTGATTCACAAGTTCCCGAAGAGGAACCGGAAGAAGAGTCGGAATCGGAAGAAGAATCGAAACCGGAAGAAGAATCGGAACCGGATGAAGAAATAGAACCGGTGGGGGAAATAATAAAACGGTTAAGTAAAAGAAAATCCTCAACCAACCGACCGAGGTTAATTATGGTCAATGGTGTTTCCGCCAAGGAAGCAAAATATTGGGAGGATTACCAATTCTCCGATGAATCGGATTCCGACGAGAATTCCGATGATGTTATAGAAATTACCCCAACTGAATTTAAAAAAGGCAAAAGAAAATAATAAGGGAAAGGGCATAAAAATAGAGAAATCTAATTCCAACCCCGATGAACTTTATATGTATCGTCAACCCCCGAAGTCCTTAAGTTGTAACAATGACCCGGGAACCTCTAAACCACCAGGTTTTTCTAAACCAATGTGGAAAACGACGGCTCGTATTAGGAGAACATCATATATCCCTAGAAACTTGGCAAAACGAACGAAAACCGAAGAAGAAGAAACAAGCGAGTCGGAATAAGATAGTTGTATTCGTGTGGTGTAATATATGTAATATAGTGTGCTTATGCTTTATGATATATGTAAAAATTGCTTGTATTAATAAGTATTTTTTTTATGAATCTAACTCTTGTCTATTTTACAGTATAAAAACACAAAATGGATAGACAACCCAATATTTTAAGAGACCTACCCGGAGACATGATTGATGAAATCTTGTCTAGAGTCGGTCAGAATTCTTCGGCACAACTATTTAAGGCGAGATCAGTTTGTAAGACATTCGAAGAACGTTCCAAGAATGCCTTAGTTTATAAAAGGCTTTCGTTCGAAAGATGGGGAATATCACATTGGGAAATCCATAAGTTACGATGTGTTTACTTTGACGCATATATTGCGGGGAACCCAAATGCTATTTTACGCAATGGGTTAAGAAATTATTTTGACTCAAAATATCCGAATATTGGACTTCGTGATTTAGAAAAAGCGGCTAACATGCAACATAAAGAAGCATGTTATGCTTACGGATTAGTAATGTTCGCTTCTCACCAAAGTGAGAACAAGAACATCGGGCTACAACTATTAAACAAAACGTTCCCACAAGTGACGGAGTCGGTAATTGGGGTAAGAAATGAGGTTTTTAGATTGTTACGGGACTGTTGGACATTACGTAACCCTCGTCCCTTTGACGACGTTACAACACGCTGTCTTATCAATGGCCATAACGGTTATGTTCCATAAGACCAAGGATGGGAAGTAATCCTAGTAAAACCAGAATGCATGACTTGTTTCTGGACGTATGAATTACGTGTCTTTATTGCCTTTGCTGAACGACTTGTGTACTAGCTAGAATTATCTTCACAACCATCTTGTATCAAAGTTATTGTGTGCTATATTTCATGCTTTATGTAAAATAAGCGGTATTGTAAGTTTGTAAAATATTGTATAAAAGTTTGAACGCGAAATATTATTATAATCAGTTTTTCATATAGAATTGTAGTAGTTGAATTGTATATTAGCTACTAAGTATGAACTTAACGGGTAGGTACTACCCGAATTTAAACTTATAAAACGCTAATATGAAGAAAAAGCTTTTATAAATGAGTTCATATTATGCTACGAAATACTATTAACTACTCTTAATATTCTGTATGATTAACTTGTTCCATTTGACTATTTTGAAGGAAATGGCACCGACTATTCGACACACCGTGAATATGAATGAAGAGGAATTCCGTACTTTTCTAGCTTCAAACATAGCCGCAGTACAGGCTGCGCTACATACCAACAATAACCTTGGATCTAGCAGTACAGGAAATCGTGTAGGATGCACCTACAAAGAATTCACTGCCTGCAAACCTTTGGAATTTGATGGAACCGAAGGACCGATCGGACTGAAACGGTGGACCGAGAAGGTCGAATCGGTGTTTGCCATAAGTAAGTGTACTGAAGAGGACAAAGTGAAGTACGCTACGCATACCTTCACAGGTTCTGCGTTAACATGGTGGAATACCTATCTAGAGAAAGTGGGACAAGACGATGCGTACGCACTACCGTGGTCAGCATTCAAGCACTTGATGATCGAGAAGTACCGTCCTAGAACCGAGGTCAATAAGCTTAAGACAGAACTTAGAGGGTTACGAACCCAAGGATTTGATATTACCACGTACGAAAGATGATTCACAGAATTGTGCCTATTGTGTCCGGGAGCATTCGAAGATGAGGAAGAGAAGATCGACGCGTTTGTGAAAGGATTACCGGAAAGAATCCAAGAAGATATAAGTTCACACGAGCCCTCCTCCATACAACAGGCATGTAGAATGGCTCACAAACTAGTGAACCAGATTGAAGAAAGAATTAAAGAACAGACTGCTGAAGGGGCCAATGTGAAGCAAGTCAAAAGAAAGTGGGAGGAAAACGGTGATAAGAATCACCAATACAACAACAACAGCAATTACAACAATAATCGCAACAATTATCCCAACAATCGCAACATCAATCGCAACTACAACAAACAGCCCAACAACAACAACAACAACAACAACAACAACAACAACAACAACAGCAACTACAACAATCATCCTAATAACAATAATAACCACAACAACAACAACAATCAGAAGCAGCTATGCCAAAGGTGTGAAAAGAATCACTCGGGGTTCTGCACCAAATTTTGCAACAAGTGTATAAGAAATGGTCATAGTGCGGCGAAGTGTGAGGTCTATAGACCAGGGGTTAATAGAACGAAAGGAACAAATGGTGTCGGAACGAGTAATGGCGGAGCAAGTAGTGTCGGAGCAAGTTATGCCAATGTAGTTTGTTATAAATGTGGAAAACCGGGCCACATTATTAGAAATTGCCCGAACCAGGAGAACACGAATGGACAAGGCCGCGGAAGAGTTTTCAATATTAATGCAGCAGAGGCACAGGAAGACCCGGAGCTTGTTACGGGTACGTTTCTTATTGACAATAAATCTGCTTACGTTTTATTTGATTCGGGTGCGGATAGAAGCTATATGAGTAGAGATTTTTGTGCTAAATTAAGTTGTCCATTGACGCCTTTGGATAGTAAATTTTTACTCGAATTAGCAAATGGTAAATTAATTTCAGCAGATAATATATGTCGGAATCGAGAAATTAAACTAGTTAGCGAAACATTTAAGATTGATTTGATACCAGTAGAGTTAGGGAGTTTTGATGTGATAATCGGTATGGACTGGTTGAAAGAAGTGAAAGCAGAGATCGTTTGTTACAAAAATGCAATTCGCATTATACGAGAAAAAGGAAAACCCTTAATGGTGTACGGAGAAAAGGGCAACACGAAGCTACATCTTATTAGTAATTTGAAGGCACAAAAACTAATAAGAAAAGGTTGCTATGCTGTTCTAGCACACGTCGAGAAAGTACAAACTGAAGAAAAGAGCATCAATGATGTTCCCATTGCAAAAGAATTTCCCGATGTATTTCCGAAAGAATTACCGGGATTACCCCCACATCGATTCGTTGAATTTCAAATAGATCTTGTACCAGGATCTGCACCAATAGCTCGTGCTCCTTACAGACTTGCACCCAGCGAGATGAAAAAACTGCAAAGCCAATTACAAGAACTTTTAGAGCGTGGTTTCATTCGACCAAGCACATCACCGTGGGGAGCTCCTGTTTTGTTTGTCAAGAAGAAAGATGGTACATTCAGGTTGTGTATCGACTACCGAGAGTTGAACAAACTTACCATCAAGAACCGCTACCCACTACCGAGAATCGACGACTTATTTGATCAACTACAAGGCTCGTCTGTTTATTCAAAGATTGACTTACGTTCCGGGTATCATCAAATGCGGGTGAAAGAAGATGATATTCCAAAGACTGCTTTCAGAACACGTTACGGTCATTACGAGTTTATGGTCATGCCGTTTGGTTTAACTAATGCACCAGCTGTGTTCATGGACCTTATGAACCGAGTGTGTGGACCATACCTTGACTAGTTTGTCATTGTTTTCATTGATGACATACTTATTTACTCAAAGAATGACCAAGAACACGGTGAACATTTGAGAAAGGTGTTAGAAGTATTGAGGAAGGAAGAATTGTACGCTAAGTTTTCAAAGTGTGCATTTTGGTTGGAAGAAGTTCAATTCCTCGGTCACATAGTGAACAAAGAAGGTATTAAGGTGGATCCGGCAAAGATAGAAACTGTTGAAAAGTGGAAAACCCCGAAAACTCCGAAACACATACGCCAGTTTTTAGGACTAGCTGGTTACTACAGAAGGTTCATCCAAGACTTTTCCAGATTAGCAAAACCCTTGACTGCATTAACGCATAAAGGGAAGAAATTTGAATGGAATGATGAACAAGAGAAAGCGTTTCAGTTATTGAAGAAAAAGCTAACTACGGCACCTATATTGTCATTACCTGAAGGGAATGATGATTTTGTGATTTATTGTGACGCATCAAAGCAAGGTCTCGGTTGTGTATTAATGCAACGAATGAAGGTGATTGCTTATGCATCTAGACAATTGAAGATTCACGAGCAAAATTATACGACGCATGATTTGGAATTAGGCGCGGTTGTTTTTGCATTAAAGACTTGGAGGCACTACTTATATGGGGTCAAAAGTATTATATATACCGACCACAAAAGTCTTCAACACATATTTAATCAGAAACAACTGAATATGAGGCAGCGTAGGTGGATTGAATTGTTGAATGATTACGACTTTGAGATTCGTTACCACCCGGGGAAGGCAAATGTGGTAGCCGATGCCTTGAGTAGGAAGGACAGAGAACCCATTCGAGTAAAATCTATGAATATAATGATTCATAATAACCTTACTACTCAAATAAAGGAGGCGCAACAAGGAGTTTTAAAAAAGGGAAATTTAAAGGATGAAATACCCAAAGGATCGGAGAAGCATCTTAATATTCGGGAAGACGGAACCCGGTATAGGACTGAAAGGATTTGGGTACCAAAATTTGGAGATATGAGAGAAATGGTACTTAGAGAAGCTCATAAAACCAGATACTCAATACATCCTGGAACGGGAAAGATGTACAAGGATCTCAAGAAACATTTTTGGTGGCCGGGTATGAAAGCCGATGTTGCTAAATATGTAGGAGAATGTTTGACGTGTTCTAAGGTCAAAGCTGAGCATCAGAAACCATCAGGTCTACTTCAACAATCCGAAATCCCGGAATGGAAATGGGAAAACATTACCATGGATTTCATCACTAAATTGCCAAGGACTGCAAGTGGTTTTGATACTATTTGGGTAATAGTTGATCGTCTCACCAAATCAACACACTTCCTGCCAATAAGAGAAGATGACAAGATGGAGAAGTTAGCACGACTGTATTTGAAGGAAGTCATCTCCAGACATGGAATACCAATCTCTATTATCTCTGATAGGGATGGCAGATTTATTTCAAGATTCTGGCAGACATTACAGCAAGCATTAGGAACTCGTCTAGACATGAGTACTGCCTATCATCCACAAACTGATGGGCAGAGCGAAAGGACGATACAAACGCTTGAAGACATGCTACGAGCATGTGTTATTAATTTCGGAAACAGTTGGGATCGACATCTACCGTTAGCAGAATTTTCCTACAACAACAGCTACCATTCAAGCATTGAGATGGCGCCGTTTAAAGCACTTTATGGTAGAAAGTGTAGGTCTCCGATTTGTTGGAGTGAAGTGGGGGATAGACAGATTACGGGTCCGGAGATTATACAAGAAACTACCGAGAAGATCATCCAAATTCAACAACGGTTGAAAATCGCCCAAAGTCGACAAAAGAGCTACGCTGACATTAAAAGAAAAGATATAGAATTTGAAATTGGAGAGATGGTCATGCTTAAAGTTGCACCTTGGAAAGGCGTTGTTCGATTTGGTAAACGAGGGAAATTAAATCCAAGGTATATTGGACCATTCAAGATTATTGATCGTGTCAGACCAGTAGCTTACCGACTTGAGTTACCTCAACAACTCGCGGCTGTACATAACACTTTCCACGTCTCGAATTTAAATAAATGTTTTGCTAAAGAAGATCACTATTCCGTTAGATGAAATCCAAATCAACGAAAAACTTCAATTCATCGAAGAACCCGTCGAAATAATGGATCGTGAGGTTAAAAGACTTAAGCAAAACAAGATACCAATTGTTAAGGTTCGATGGAATGCTCATAGAGGACCCGAGTTCACCTGGGAGCGTGAAGATCAGATGAAGAAGAAGTACCCGCATCTATTTCCAGAAGATTCGTCAACACCTTCAATAGCTTAAAATTTCGGGACGAAATTTATTTAACGGGTAGGTACTGTAGTGACCCGAACTTTTCCATGTTTATATATATTAATTAAGATTGATATTTACATGATTAAATGTTTCCAACATGTTAAGCAATCAAACTTGTTAAGACTTGACTAATTGAAATATGTTTCATATAGACAATTGGCCACCCAAGTTGACCGGTGATTCACGAACGTTAAAACTTGTAAAAACTATATGATTACATATATATGGATATATATATAGTTAACATGAAACTATGATAAGTAAACATATCATTAAGTATATTAACAATGAACTACATATGTAAAAACAAGACTACTAACTTAATAATTTTTAAACGAGACATATATGTAACGATTATCGTTGTAAAGACATTTAATGTATATATATCATATTAAGAGATATTCATACATGATAATATCATGATAATATAATAATTTAAAATCTCATTTGATATTATAAACATTGGGTTAACAACATTTAACAAGATCGTTAACCTAAAGGTTTCAAAACAACACTTACATGTAACGACTAACGATGACTTAACGACTCAGTTAAAATGTATATACATGTAGTGTTTTAATATGTATTTATACACTTTTGAAACACTTCAATACACTTATCAAAATACTTCTACTTAACAAAAATTCTTACAATTACATCCTCGTTCAGTTTCATCAACAATTCTACTCGTATGCACCCGTATTCGTACTCGTACAATACACAGCTTTTAGATGTATGTACTATTGGTATATACACTCCAATGACTAGCTCTTAGCCACCCATTTGAGTCACCTAACACATGTGGGAACCATCATTTGGCAACTAGCATGAAATATCTCATAAAATTACAAAAATATGAGTAATCATTCATGACTTATTTACATGAAAACAAAATTACATATCCTTTATATCTAATCCATACACCAACGACCAAAAACACCTACAAACACTTTCATTCTTCAATTTTATTCATCTAATTTATCTCTCTCAAGTTCTATCTTCAAGTTCTAAGTGTTCTTCATATATTCTACAAGTTCTAGTTACATAAAATCAAGAATACTTTCAAGTTTGCTAGCTCACTTCCAATCTTGTAAGGTGATCATCCAACCTCAAGAAATCTTTGTTTCTTACAGTAGGTTATCATTCTAATACAAAGTAATAATCATATTCAAACTTTGGTTCAATTTCTATAACTATAACAATCTTATTTCAAGTGATGATCTTACTTGAACTTGTTTTCGTGTCATGATTCTGCTTCAAGAACTTCGAGCCATCCAAGGATCCGTTGAAGCTAGATCCATTTTTCTCTTTTCTAGTAGGTTTATCCAAGGAACTTAAGGTAGTAATGATGTTCATAACATCATTCGATTCATACATATAAAGCTATCTTATTCGAAGGTTTAAACTTGTAATCACTAGAACATAGTTTAGTTAATTCTAAACTTGTTCGCAAACAAAAGTTAATCCTTCTAAATTGACTTTTAAAATCAACTAAACACATGTTCTATATCTATATGATATGCTAACTTAATGATTTAAAACCTGGAAACACGAAAAACACCGTAAAACCGGATTTACGCCGTCGTAGTAACACCGCGGGCTGTTTTGGGTTAGTTAATTAAAAACTATGATAAACTTTGATTTAAAAGTTGTTATTCTGAGAAAATGATTTTTATTATGAACATGAAACTATATCCAAAAATTATGGTTAAACTCAAAGTGGAAGTATGTTTTCTAAAATGGTCATCTAGACGTCGTTCTTTCGACTGAAATGACTACCTTTACAAAAACGACTTGTAACTTATTTTTCCGACTATAAACCTATAATTTTTCTGTTTAGATTCATAAAATAGAGTTCAATATGAAACCATAGCAATTTGATTCACTCAAAACGGATTTAAAATTAAGAAGTTATGGGTAAAACAAGATTGGATAATTTTTCTCATTTTAGCTACGTGAAAATTGGTAACAAATCTATTCCAACCATAACTTAATCAACTTGTATTGTATATTATGTAATCTTGAGATACCATAGACACGTATACAATGTTTCGACCTATCATGTCGACACATCTATATATATTTCGGAACAACCATAGACACTCTATATGTGAATGTTGGAGTTAGCTATACAGGGTTGAGGTTGATTCCAAAATATATATAGTTTGAGTTGTGATCAATACTGAGATACGCATACACTGGGTCGTGGATTGATTCAAGATAATATTTATCGATTTATTTCTGTTCATCTAACTGTGGACAACTAGTTGTAGGTTACTAACGAGGACAGCTGACTTAATAAACTTAAAACATCAAAATATATTAAAAGTGTTGTAAATATATTTTGAACATACTTTGATATATATGTATATATTGTTATAGGTTCGTGAATCAACCAGTGGCCAAGTCTTACTTCTCGACGAAGTAAAAATCTGTGAAAGTGAGTTATAGTCCCACTTTTAAAATCTAATATTTTTGGGATGAGAATACATGCAGGTTTTAAAAATGATTTACAAAATAGACACAAGTACGTGAAACTACATTCTATGGTTGAATTATCGAAATCGAATATGCCCCTTTTTATTAAGTCTGGTAATCTAAGAATTAGGGAACAGACACCCTAATTGACGCGAATCCTAAAGATAGATCTATTGGGCCTAACAAACCCCATCCAAAGTACCGGATGCTTTAGTACTTCGAAATTTATATCATATCCGAAGGGTGTCCCGGAATGATGGGGATATTCTTATATATGCATCTTGTTAATGTCGGTTACCAGGTGTTCACCATATGAATGATTTTTATCTCTATGTATGGGATGTGTATTGAAATATGAAATCTTGTGGTCTATTATTATGATTTGATATATATAGGTTAAACCTATAACTCACCAACATTTTTGTTGACGTTTTAAGCATGTTTATTCTCAGGTGATTATTAAGAGCTTCCGCTGTCGCATACTTAAATAAGGACGAGATTTGAAGTCCATACTTGTATGATATTGTGTAAAAACTGCATTCAAGAAACTTATTTTGTTGTAACATATTTGTATTGTAAACCATTATGTAATGGTCGTGTGTAAACAGGATATTTTAGATTATCATTATTTGCTAATCTACGTAAAGCTTTTTAAACCTTTATTTATGAAATAAAGGTTATGGTTTGTTTTAAAAATGAATGCAGTCTTTGAAAAACGTCTCATATAGAGGTCAAAACCTCGCAACGAAATCAATTAATATGGAACGTTTTTAATCAATAAGAACGGGACATTTCACATGTTGATCCTGCGCAGAGACGCAAATGTTTCTAGGATGTCTGCGAGCATTTCTTCTTCGGTGTTACTTTTAATTACCAAGTCATCGACGTATGCTTCAAGATTTCTACCAATTTGGTGCTTGAAGGATGCGTCAATTACGCGCTGATAGGTTGTGCCTGCGTTCTTTAATCTGAAAGGCATCTTCGTATAACAATAAATACCCTGCGGCGTATGAAAAGCAGTTTGTCCTCATCTTCTGCAGCCATTAAGATTAGATGATAACCCTTGTACGCATCCAGAAAACACTTGTACCGAAAACCTGATAATGATTCTACCTTTCAGTCTATCTCCGGGAGAGGGTAGTTGTCCTTGGGGCACGCTTTATTGATGTCTTTAAAATTGACACACATCCGCCAATTGCCGTCAGCCTTTTTCACCAACACAAGATTAGCTACCCATGTCTGATACCGCACTTCCCATAGAATGTTTGCTTTAACAAGGTTATCTACTTCTACGCATAACCAATCACTGCACTCAAGAGCCATATGCCGCTTCTTTTGTCTAACAGGTGTGAGTGATGGATTAACATTCAACTTATGCTCCACAATATCACGCGAAACCTCAGTCATGTCTGATTCTTGCCATACGAAAACATCTGCGTTTGCGGATAATATTCCATGCAACTTAGCCTTACTTTTGGCTGACAAGCCTGTGCCGATTTTGATACGCTTATCCGGGTGCAAACGGTTAGCTATGACCGTACTTCTTGCAAGTTGTTCTCCCATGCTGGGAATGTTTACAGGCACAACTGAACCACATAACTCGGTTGTTTGATGTGATGCAATCGTGGCAATTCCTCCCATTGTAGGAAACTTAAACAAGCCATGCACTACCTGTAACACCCGTTTTCAGTTACGTGTTATTTCGAACGACATTCAAAATACGAGGCACGCAAGCGTATATTTGGATCCCAAATAAAGTTGGATTTGATGTTCTAAAACCTTACCATTGGATATTAAATCTCATTACGTTTCCAATGATATTTGATTCATCGAAAACGAAGTTACGGTTTGAAAGTTACGACCAAAACAACTTCAGAAAACTGATTCAGTTAATCTGGACGCCGTCCAACCTTTTTGGACATCGTCCAAAAGGCCTGACGGGCCAGCTGTAATATTTTGAAGTTTTTAAAAGAGGGTATTTGGGTCTTTTCACTTGGGGGTCGTTTGGGCCATCAAAACCGATTCAAATTCATTCTTATCCCCATTTCCACCTTCCCAAACACTCTCATCCATTTCTAGAGAAAGATGGACCATTTTAGAGAGAGAGAGAGCTTGGTTTGGGGAAGAGGAAGGGTGAATCGGGTCGAGTCGCGAGTGTTAATGTTGTTTACCTCGTTCACGGCTACGTTGTGGTAGTATTGGTAAGTTCTAAATCCGAATTTCATTGTTAAGATTATTGTTTGAGTTAGAGTTTGTGTTAGTTAGAGTTATAAACCCATTTATTGTGAAATTTGGGGGTTTTGGGTAAGGTTCATGTAAGTAAGCCTAAATGGGTGACTTGGGGTTTTGATTGATGAAATTGTAAGTTTGGGGCTTGCATGTGTTGGTTAAACCTTAGAACACTTGTGTACTAGTGATTTTGGTGTTGTGTTGACTTGATTTTGGGGTGTAAACCCTAATATGGATCAAAATGGGTTGTATGTTGAAATGGGTTAAGTGTTCTTAATTTTTGGTGTCAAATGATGATTTTGAGATACAATCATTAGTTGTTAGTGATTGTAGGTACTTTGGGTGTAAATTTGACAAGTCAAGCGAGTTAAACCTAATTTTGGATTAATTAGATGATAAGCACTTTTGTTAAGTGTTAAAAGGCGTTTGAAATGATTACTACCTAAGTAGTAATTTGGTGTTAAGACCTAGGTTGGTTTAAATGGCGTCAAGTATAATTTAGGTTAAATTGTACTTGTTTGAATGGGTCGGAGTTACCACCCGTAGTGGTAATTGGTGAAGTCCACTTTAGATGTCTAAATGAGCGGTTTGTGGTGATATGTGTGAACCCTTGGTTAAGGTTTTGAAGTCGAATTCTCTCTTAGAGAATGTATGTTGATTGTGTGTATATCTATATGCGTATTATAGGTAAAAGCTTGCTCGGTTGAGTTTGGAGACGACTTACATTATGACTTGTGCGGTCATCTCGAGGTGAGTGGAATAATTATATATGTATGTATATGATTTATTTGCTTGTGGGGTATGGATTCAAAGTTCGATATTGACGATGCCATACCACTATTGTTTGTTGGATGAGTGTTTAAAGTTCGTTGTTGACGATACCTCATGTATGGAGTTAAAGTTCGATGTCGACGATGCCATACCGCTATTGTAGTGATTTTGATGAGGGGTTAAAGTTCGATGTAGACGATACCTCATGTGTGGGTTTAAAGTTCGATGTTGACGATACCACTTTAATTAGGAAGGATGGGGTTTAAGTTCGATGTTGACGATACCATTCATTGGGCTACCCTTGAGATCTTGAATACTAATGGATGTTGTGAACATCAACGTTTTATGTGTTGTAGTGTAGCATATTATTGTTCGAGTTATATGCTATTGTTTGTGCTAGCTTGCGTATTGGAGATTTAGCGTTATACTTTGCGATGGTATGCTAATTATATTGCTAGCATGTATGTGGTAATTGTGTAAGTGATTGCAAGTAGGTTATATATGTATATGTATAATTATTGCATTCACTAAGCTTTCATAGCTTACCCATCTCGTTGTTTACCTTTTTACAGGTATTGTGGTTTGAAGCTAGCTGTAATGACCCGCACTTTTTCGATCATTCTATACTTATAAGATTAATATTTACATAAATTAAACCTTACCAACATGATAAGCAATCCAAATTGATGAGACTTATGTTTTTGAAATGAGTTTTACACAACGTTTGACCGTCTAGTTTGACCGATGATATCACGAACTATACAATATATGATAATTATATGTTTGTGTATATATATGTATATATACATATTTAACATGATTTAGGGATGTTTTAATATCTCATTTTGTATTAATAACAATAAGTTATAAGTATATTTTGAAACTACTAACTTAAGTTTTCAAAACGATAACCATACGTAACGTTATTTGACATAAATACTTATAACATATAATGTTTATACATATATCGTATAAGTAATGTATTTAATCACTTTTAAGGACTTAAATACATAAAACCATATAAGTGTATTCACAAAAGATAGCTATATTTGAATTCTCATTCCATTTTTCACAAGATTTCTATACGTATATCTAAGGTATATGTACCGTATCATACCTAGCTTCTATACGTATTTACTATTGGTATATACACATCAAATCACCACCTAACCAGCCCCTGTTCATGCCTTATGTATAAGGTAATTGGTATTTGGAAGTTTGTTGATTAATTACATAAAATAACAAACTTGAAAATCTTGTTTTGTCCTCCCCATTCACGTTTTTAAGTACCATGGGGATATCCTCATTTTGATTCATTTTAACTTCCATTTTCTAGCTAAAACACACACTCTTTCTTAACCCTTAAACTCCATAACCATTCAGCAAGAAACCATGAAGATCTAGCCATAGAAACAAGCCTTAATCGCCATAAGAAAACCCTTACAAAAACACTTCAAGAATCCTTTTCAAGAACACAAACTTACTTCCAATCTTTCATCCAATTCCATCACCCTTTTGGTTCTAGGTTCTTACTCCTCTTTTACAGCAATCTTGTCCAAGTAACTTGAGGTAGTAACTTTGTTCATAACCTTATTCGATTCATATATATATAGCTATCTTATTTTATGGTATAAAATTTTAACAACAAGAACATAGTTTGAATGTTTTCAAACTTGTTTGCAAACTAAATAGATCCTTCTAACTTAACTTTTAAAAAACTTCAATACCTGTAATATAACTTAAATATATGCTAATTTAACAAGGTATAACTTGGTTTTTCAAAGAACACCTTAAAAACTGTTTTTACGACGTCGGAGTGCAACCGGGGGCTGTTTTGGGTTGGATAATTAAAAACCATCTTAAACTTTGAATTGGAGGTTTATTTTTTTGTAAAAATGATTTTTACTATGAATATGATAACACATAAAAATTTCATGATTTAATTCAAAGTATAAGTATTTTTAGAAAAATAATCATTTAAGGTTGTTTACATGATGGAAAATGATTAACTTCATAAGTTTCACTAAAGTTTGACCTATGACCTGTGATTTCGAATACAAACTAAGGTATTTACATTTCATAGTCTTAAAGAGGGACTCGATCCAAGGAAGTGGCAAGTTGAACCAACAAAAACGGAGTTGTAACGAAGAAACTATGACCAAAACGAGATCGGATATCTAAGACTAGTTTAGCTACGAAAATAATTGGAGAAAATTAAATAAATCACTTTTTTTTTTAAAATAACATGATATTTTATATATATGTACTCATAATTTAATTTTATATGGTTCAGGATCACCCGTAAACAACACGAGAAGATTAATCATAAGATCCCATGATTGTACGCAACACGTCATTTGACAACACCGGTACTTTATGTACGCAACACGTCATTTGACAACACCGGTACCGTGGGTCAAGATTAATCTCGACCAATACATATACGATGGGGGTTTTATTTATTTCATTGGGGGTTTATTAAACATCTAAATATGAACCATTAAAATTGAATTACTAACAACGAACTGCTAACTACGGACTAAGGAATTATTACAAGTATTAAAAGTATAACAAGTATATATATGTGACGATTGTTTAAAAAGAAAAGGTATTGATATATTATGTATGGATAGGTTCGTGATATCAATCGGAGACCAAGTCAAAATTATATATCTTCAAGACGAAAGTGAGTATATAGTCCCACTTTTAAAACTCTAAGTATTTCGGGATGAGAATACATGTATTTTATGTTTTACGTTATGGACACAAGTAACTGAAAAATATATTCTACGTTGAGTTGTACCACTGGCATACTTCCCTGTAGCTTGGTAACTGTTATTTACAGCGGTATTGTAAACGTGAATCCTGTTGATAGATCTATCGGGCCTGACAACCCCAACCGGACTGGACGACCAGTATTCAACGGTTGCACAGTACTTCGTTTCGTGACTACACTTGGTACGGTGTAGTAAGATTTCATAATAAAGGGAATATGCGACGTGATTAAATGTTAAGTATGGTTACCAAGTGCTCAACCACTTAGAATATTTTTATTAAAATGTTTATATGTGAAATCTTGTGGTCTATATATATATATTGCTGCCGGCATTAAACCTATATCTCACCAACTTTATGTTGACGTTTTAAACATGTCTATTCTCAGGTGATAATTAGAAGCTTCCGCTGCAACATGTTGAATTTAAACAAGATCTTGAGTATGCATATTTGTGTCAAAAATAAAACTGCATATCGGAGGATTTGTAATGTAAAATATGCTAGAAATCGTATTGTTATCATCACATGTAAAGTTTGTAAGTCTAAGATTATCGCTAAACGATAATCATCTTTTTATTGTCTAAAGCTTGTATTAAAATAAGAGTTATGGTTTGTAATGTAAAATAAATGCAGTTGTTCTTTTAAAAATGTCGCATATAGAGGTCAATACCTCGCAATGAAATCATACGTTATCTAACTCGTTCTTATGGTTAAGGACGGGTTATGACATGTGGTATCAGAGCGGTGGTCTTAGCGAACCAGGTTTGCATTAGTGTGTCTAACCGAGAAGTCGTTAGGATACATTAGTAAGTCTGGACTTTGACCGGGTCTGATTTTAAAAACCATTGCTTATCATTGTTGGTTAAAATTTATATGTAAATATTATGTAGTACTAATGGGTTAGTTGTTATGTGATAGATGTCGGGCTCAAAACTTATTATCACATTCAGCGACTCCGAATCAGAATCTTCAGATGGTGTTTCAGTCATTAACCTATCCGATGACGAAAATAATATCTTTGGGGAAGACTCACAAATTCCGGATGAACCAACTATAAAGAACCCAGAAAGTGAACCCGATGAGGAAAGTGAACCCGAGGAAGAAATACAGGAAATTACGAAAGACAAGTTCGAACTAGGAAAGAAACGAAAGGCTAATGAATTAGAAAATTCAAATCTTGAGTTTAATAAGGATGATGTGGCACCAACTCCACTAGACACTACCACCCCTATTCCCGCTATTCCTATTCGTTCTATCCCGGCATCCAGTTCTTCAGTCCCACAGCCAAAATATAGGCAGACAGCCAGGATAAGCGTTAAGCGATTCTTTGAACCTAAACGTCCTAGAAAATAGACCAAACGATGCGCTGCCGTATTAAACCATGGGATCATATAATGTTTTGTATAATATTATTAGTGTGGTTTGCTTAATGTTCGATGTAAGATAAGCATATGTAAAATAGTGAAGTGTGAAATGAAATAATTTTCCATGGTTAAGTAATATTTAGATGGTAGTAATTGATTCTGTACTAAGCTATTAAGTATGGACATTAACGGGTAGGTACTACCCTAGATATAATTATAAAACGCTAATAAGAAGAAAAGGCTTTTATAATAATACCTGGTTCATATTATTAATAAGCTATAATGTACTGTAAATATACACTACATCTATAATATTCCATGTGAATAATTATTTTCTTTTCATTCTTATAGAAGAATATGGCGCGATTGAACCGAATGACGGAACAAGAAATCCAGGAACTCATCAATCAGCGAGTGAACGACAGAATGTTATGGGTCGAGGCTACAAGAACTGCTGCAGTTAACCCAAATCCTCGTGTAGGATGCACCTACAAAACTTTTCAAGATTGCAAGCCCTCATCATTCAGTGGAACAGAAGGACCGATCGGTTTAACCCGGTGGATAGAAAAGATGGGGACTGTGTTTAAAATCAGTGGTTGTGTTGAAAAGGACATGACCAAGTATGCATCGTGCACTTTACAAGATAGTGCACTCACGTGGTGGAAAAATTATGTGAAGGCTGTAGGAGGAGATGTAGCTTATGATACTCCTTGGGAAGAATTCAAAACAATGTTAATCAACGAGTATTGTCCAAGGAACGAGGTTTGGAAGTTGGAAGATGAATTACGAAGCCTGAAGGTTTTTGGTACTGAAATCACCAACTACAATCAGCGATTCATGGAATTAGTTTTACTATGTCCTGAATTGGTTCCAACCGAAGAACGGAAGATTGAGATGTACAAAGATGGTTTGCCCAAAAAGGTCAAGGCAAATGTTACAGCATCGAAACCTAAGACAATTCATGAAGCTATAACCATGGCAAACGAGCTAATGGATCAGGTCATCATGGATAAGAAAGTATCCAATACTGATGTGAAGGTATCAGGTAACAAAAGAAAGTGGAATGGAAATTATTATCGAGGTAACCAACAACAATCTTTTAAGAAACAAGAAATCACGCAAGGTGCGGGTAGTGGTTTAAGCTTTGGTTATAAAGGAAAAAATCCTTTATGCAACCGATGCCACAAACATCACTCTGGTTACTGTAATGTGGTATGCAACAAATGTAATCGAAAGGGTCATCTTGCTGAAGATTGTAGGGCTCTCGTTACAAATACAAATGGTACCAAGAATCCTGTCACTAATGCAAATAGAACTGCTTTGGCTACTGTTACTTGTTATGGATGTGGGAAACAGGGTCATTATAAGAGCCAGTGCCCGAATCCAGAGAAGAATATCGGACCTGCACGAGGGAGAGCATTTGTTATTAATGCTAGAGAGGCGTGTGAAGACCCGGAGCTTGTTACGGGTACGTTTACCATTAATAACTTATCCGCATCTATTATATTTGATACTGGTGCTGATAGAAGTTACGTGTGTAGAGACTTTCACGCTAAATTGAATTGTTCATCATTACCTCTAGATGCTAAGTACATGATTGAGTTAGCTAATGGTAAACTAATTAAAGCCGATAAAATTTGCCGTGATTGTAAAATAAATTTAGCCGGAGAAACATTTAAGATTGATTTGATACCCGTAGAATTAGGAAGTTTTGATGTAATAATCGGCATGGACTGGATGTCCAAAATAGGAGCTGAAGTTGTGTGCACCAAGAAGGCAATTCGCATTCCTCGTAAGGATAAAACGCCAGTAATGATTTATGGAGAGAAGGGTAACTCAAAGCTAAAACTCATTAGTTATTTGAAAGCTCAAAAGTGCTTGAAGAAAGGGTGCTATGCTATCTTAGCACATGTTAATAAAGTCGAAAAGAAAGAAAAAGAGAAGTGCATCAATGACGTGCCTGTGGCAAGAGATTTTCCTGAAGTTTTTCCGGAAGAGTTGCCGGGATTACCTCCATTTAGATCTGTAGAATTTCAAATAGATTTAGTACCAGGAGCTGCACCAGTGGCTCGTGCTCCATATAGACTTGCACCGTCCGAGTTAAAAGAACTTCAGAGTCAGTTAAAAGAATTACTGGATCGTGGATTCATACGACCAAGTACTTCACCGTGGGGAGCTCCAATTTTATTCGTCAAGAAGAAAGACGGATCTTTCCGAATGTGTATAGATTATCGTGAATTAAATAAGTTAACTATCAAGAATCGGTATCCACTACCGAGAATTGACGACTTATTTGATCAACTCCAAGGATCATGTGTGTACTCAAAAATTGACCTAAGATCGGGCTATCATCAATTACGTGTCAAAGAAGAAGATATACCGAAAACTGCTTTTCGGACACGCTACGGTCATTACGAATTTTTGGTCATGCCGTTTGGATTGACGAATGCGCCAGCTGTATTCATGGACCTCATGAATCGAGTTTGTAGTCCATATTTAGATAAGTTTGTTATCGTTTTCATTGATGATATTCTTATCTATTCCAAGAGTGAGCAAGAGCATGAGCAGCATTTAAGGTTGATATTAGAGTTGTTAAGAAAAGAACAGCTATATGCTAATTTTTCTAAATGTGCTTTCTGGTTGAAAGAAGTGCAATTTCTTGGCCACGTTGTTAGTAGCAAAGGAATTCAGGTTGATCCAGCAAAAATTGAAGCCATTGAAAAATGGGAGACTCCTAAGACACCAATGCAGATACGCCAATTTTTGGGTTTAGCCGGTTATTATAGAAGGTTTATTCAAGATTTTTCCCGAATAGCTAAGCCGTTGACAGCGTTAACGCAAAAAGGGAAGAAATATGAATGGACTTCTGAGCAGGAGAGTGCATTTCAATTACTGAAAAAGAAGTTGACTACGGCGCCTATTTTATCGTTACCAGAAGGGAACGATGATGTTGAAATATATTGTGACGCTTCGCGACAAGGTTTTGGTTGCGTTCTTATGCAACGAAAGAAAGTTATTGCATACGCATCCCGACAATTGAAGATTCACGAGCGGAATTATACGACGCATGATCTAGAACTAGGAGCAGTCGTGTTTGCATTGAAGATATGGAGACACTACTTGTATGGGGTTAAATGCACTGTGTTTACTGATCATAAAAGCCTTCAACATATTTTTGATCAGAAACAGCTGAACATGAGACAACGTAGGTGGGTCGAGTTAATAAACGACTATGATTGTGAAATTCATTATCATCCCGGGAAGGCGAACGTGGTGGCCGATGCTTTAAGCAGAAAGGAACGAGAACCAATTCGAGTACGAGCGATGAACTTAAAAATTCGCATGAATCTCAACTCACAAATCAAAGAAATTCAACGAGAAGCACTTACTAAAGAAAATATAGGGAATGAAATAATGAAGAAGTATGAGAAGCAACTCGTTATACGGGAAGATGGAATTCGATATTTTGTAAATCGTATTTGGGTACCGAAGTTGGGTGGATTAAGGAAGTTGATATTGAACGAGGCACATAAGACAAGATACTCAATACATCCTGGAGTCGGAAAGATGTATCAAGATCTTAAGACGCATTATTGGTGGCCTAACTTAAAGACAGACGTTGCAACATATGTTGGGGAGTGTTTAACTTGTTCCAAGGTCAAAGCAGAACACCAGAAGCCGTCAGGGTTACTTCAACAACCAGAAATCCCAGAATGGAAATGGGATGGTATTACCATGGATTTCATCACGAAGTTACCAAAGACTGCCTGGGGATACGACACCATTTGGGTGATTGTTGATCGTCTCACCAAGTCTGCACATTTCTTGCCTATAAAGGAAACGGATAGAATGGAGAAACTATTACGATTGTATATAAAGGAAGTTGTTTCAAGGCATGGAATACCTATTTCCATTATATCCGATCGTGATAGTAGATTTACATCAAAGTTCTGGCAATCACTACAGGAGGCCCTAGGAACTCGTTTGGATATGAGTACCGCGTATCATCCGCAAATCGACGGGCAGAGTGAAAGAACGATTCAGACTCTTGAAGACATGCTCAGGGCATGTGTGATCGATTTTGGAAACGGATGGGATAAATATCTACCATTAGCAGAATTCTCGTATAATAATAGTTATCATGCGAGCATTAAAGCTGCGCCATTCGAAGCATTGTACGGAAGGAAGTGTAGATCTCCTATTTGTTGGAATGAAGTAGGAGATCGACAATTAACTAGTCCCGAGATCATACACGAAACGACTGAGAAGATAGTACAAATCAAGGAGAGATTGAAAACAGCCCGTAGTCGCCAAAAGAGCTACGCCGATGTTCGAAGGAAACCATTAGAGTTTCAGATCGGTGACATGATTATGTTAAAGGTGTCACCTTGGAAAGGTGTAATACGTTTTGGAAAAAGGGGTAAACTAAACCCAAGGTATGTAGGCCCATTTAAGATTATCGAACGCATTGGACCGGTAGCGTATCGACTCGAATTACCACAACAACTCGCCGGAGTACATAATACATTTCACGTCTCAAACCTTAAGAAGTGTCTTGCAAAGGAAGATCTCACCATTCCTCTTGAAGAAATCCATGTCGATGAGAAACTACAATTCATCGAAGAACCAATCGAAATCATGGACCGTGAAGTTAAACAGCTCAAGCAGAGCAACATATCGATCGTTAAGGTTCGTTGGAATGCTCGAAGAGGTCCTGAGTTTACTTGGGAACGAGAGGATCAGATGAAACAAAAGTATCCACACTTGTTTCTCGATGACGCAAAATAGGTACAATTTTAAAATTTCGGGACGAAATTTATTTAACGGGTAGGTACTGTAATGACCCGCACTTTTTCGATCATTCTATACTTATAAGATTAATATTTACATAAATTAAACCTTACCAACATGATAAGCAATCCAAATTGATGAGACTTATGTTTTTGAAATGAGTTTTACACAATGTTTGACCGTCTAGTTTGACCGATGATATCACGAACTATACAATATATGATAATTATACGTTTGTGTATATATATGTATATATACATATTTAACATGATTTAGGGATATTTTAATATCTCATTTTGTATTAATAACAATAAGTTATAAGTATATTTTGAAACTACTAACTTAAGTTTTCAAAACGATAACCATACGTAACGTTATTTGACATAAATACTTATAACATATAATGTTTATACATATATCGTATAAGTAATGTATTTAATCACTTTTAAGGACTTAAATACATAAAACCATATAAGTGTATTCACAAAAGATAGCTATATTTGAATTCTCATTCCATTTTTCACAAGATTTCTATACGTATATCTACGGTATATGTACCGTATCATACCTAGCTTCTATACGTATTTACTATTGGTATATACACATCAAATCACCACCTAACCAGCCCTTGTTCATGCCTTATGTATAAGGTAATTGGTATTTGGAAGTTTGTTGACTAATTACATAAAATAACAAACTTGAAAATCTTGTTTTGTCCTCCCCATTCACATTTTTAAGTACCATGGGGATATCCTCATTTTGATTCATTTTAACTTCCATTTTCTAGCTAAAACACACACTCTTTCTTAACCCTTAAACTCCATAACCATTCAGCAAGAAACCATGAAGATCTAGCCATAGAAACAAGCCTTAATCACCATAAGAAAACCCTTACAAAAACACTTCAAGAATCCTTTCCAAGAACACAAACTTACTTCCAATCTTTCATCCAATTCCATCAACCTTTTGGTTCTAGGTTCTTACTCCTCTTTTACAGCAATCTTGTCCAAGTAACTTGAGGTAGTAACTTTGTTCATAACCTTATTCGATTCATATATATATAGCTATCTTATTTTATGGTATAAAATTTTAACAACAAGAACATAGTTTGAATGTTTTCAAACTTGTTTGCAAACTAAATAGATCCTTCTAACTTAACTTTTAAAAAACTTCAAGACCTGTAATATAACTTAAATATATGCTAATTTAACAAGGTATAACTTGGTTTTTCAAAGAACACCTTAAAAACTGTTTTTACGACGTCGGAGTGCAACCGGGGGCTGTTTTGGGTTGGATAATTAAAAACCATCTTAAACTTTGAATTGGAGGTTTATTTTTTTGGAAAAATGAGTTTTACTATGAATATGATAACACATAAAAATTTCATGATTTAACTCAAAGTATAAGTATTTTTAGAAAAATAATCATTTAAGGTTGTTTACATGATGGAAAATGATTAACTTCATAAGTTTCACTAAAGTTTGACCTATGACCTGTGATTTCGAATACAAACTAAGGTATTTACATTTCATAGTCTTAAAGAGGGACTCGATCCAAGGAAGTGGCAAGTTGAACCAACGAAAACGGAGTTGTAACGAAGAAACTATGACCAAAACGAGATCGGATATCTAAGACTAGTTTAGCTACGAAAATAATTGGAAAAAATTAAATAAATCACTTTTTTTTTTTAAATAACATGATATTTTATATATATGCACTCATAATTTAATTTTATATGGTTCAGGATCACCCGTAAACAACACGAGAAGATTAATCATAAGATCCCATAATTGTACGCAACACGTCATTTGACAACACCGGTACTTTATGTACGCAACACGTCATTTGACAACACCGATACCGTGGGTCAAGATTAATCTCGACCAATACATATACGATGGGGGTTTTATTTATTTCATTGGGGGTTTATTAAACATCTAAATATGAACCATTAAAATTGAATTACTAACAACGAACTGCTAACTACGGACTAAGGAATTATTACAAGTATTAAAAGTATAACAAGTATATATATGTGACGATTGTTTAAAAAGAAAAGGTATTGATATATTATGTATGGATAGGTTCGTGATATCAATCGGAGACCAAGTCAAAATTATATATCTTCAAGACGAAAGTGAGTATATAGTCCCACTTTTAAAACTCTAAGTATTTCGGGATGAGAATACATGTATTTTATGTTTTACGTTATGGACACAAGTAACTGAAAAATATATTCTACGTTGAGTTGTACCACTGGCATACTTCCCTGTAGCTTGGTAACTGTTATTTACAGCGGTATTGTAAACGCGAATCCTGTTGATAGATCTATCGGGCCTGACAACCCCAACCGGACTGGACGACCAGTATTCAACGGTTGCACAGTACTTCGTTTCGTGACTACACTTGGTACGGTGTAGTAAGATTTCATAATAAAGGGAATATGCGACGTGATTAAATGTTAAGTATGGTTACCAAGTGCTCAACCACTTAGAATATTTTTATTAAAATGTTTATATGTGAAATCTTGTGGTCTATATATATATTGCTGCCGGCATTAAACCTATATCTCACCAACTTTATGTTGATGTTTTAAACATGTCTATTCTCAGGTGATAATTAGAAGCTTCCGCTGCAACATGTTGAATTTAAACAAGATCTTGAGTATGCATATTTGTGTCAAAAATAAAACTGCATATCGGAGGATTTGTAATGTAAAATATGCTAGAAATCGTATTGTTATCATCACATGTAAAGTTTGTAAGTCTAAGATTATCGCTAAACGATAATCATCTTTTTATTGTCTAAAGCTTGTATTAAAATAAGAGTTATGGTTTGTAATGTAAAATAAATGCAGTTGTTCTTTTAAAAATGTCGCATATAGAGGTCAATACCTCGCAATGAAATCATACGTTATCTAACTCGTTCTTATGGTTAAGGACGGGTTATGACACTAGCTAGTTTGTTAAGCTAGATGCATAGGAGCGCTTGGGCTCGATGTGGTAGCTTTTGGATATTGAACGCAGTTTGGGGATTGATAGTCCCTGGGATTATGCTCTTGGTATCGGGTTGGGTTGTAGAGTCCTAATCCGTCTAAAAAGATAATTGGGTCGAAATTGCTACTTTATTTGTAAAATGGGTCATTGTGGGCCCGGTGTTGTAAAACTTATTTTTATTGTGGAAATCTCTTAGTTTTACTTAATGTGATGTGTTGTGAAAGTCATTTCGTTTAAAAGTGTCGGGAAGCGGGTTTTCCGCTCGCGTATTATTAAAAAAACTGATCAGTCCCCGTTAGTTCATTTGGACGCCGTCCTAAAGTGTTGGACGCCGTCCAAGGTTTCAGTACTGGACGCCGTCGAGGAATCTGGACGCCGTCCAGATGTACAGTTTAAATTTTTTTTTAAGACGTGTTTTTGGTAAAATGAAGTTGGGTCGTTACAAGTGGTATCAGAGCATAGTCTAAGGGAATTAGGTGACCTTGGAATAGGTGCCTAGTCTTAGACTTATTGGCGGTTGTGCATTATTTGCGGGACTTGTAGGAATACGGGTCGGACTGAGATTTGTTAGTGCCTTAGAGTAGGTGGCTAACTAGGACTTGTGTTTGTCTAAAGTATGATTATGTGAGGCCTTATTTCGCGTGTAAATTAGTGCCTTAGATAGCTAGTGCCTAATGTAAGTAGGCGAACTTGGACGTTGTTTTAGTGATAGTCACCTAGGATGCAGGTTGACTTGTTGTTGCAGTGTACTTGTGTACATTTATTATTATGTTGTATATAGGTGTATATATACAGGTATCTTTTGTGCGGTATCCTAGGGATGAATCTATTGGAGAGATTCGTATGTTTGGCGGTGTTGAGTGATCAAGTTCACGGTAAGGACTTTGGTCATTCGGGTACTAGGAGTTATCGCGTGTTATATTGTGTGAATGTTGCGTCAGTCCGGGTAAAGTACTTTGCATGACCATGTGGAAATGGTAAGGTACGCATTTGTAATAATGACCGATCACCATTATTACGAAAGTGTATCTTGACACTAAGCATGACATGACAAGTACCGAACGGAGGAAACGTGGCATGATTGGGGTAGAACGGGACGAATTAAGAATCTTTTATTGGTTCCTAGGATATAGTAGTCTCGAGTGATGTGCTTGTTATCACATCAGGTTCTTTGTGAGTCGGGAAGTGTACGATGGATTCGGTTAGTTGAGTGAGCGAGCCAACTCACGAGTTTGGTGCGTGTTTAGTCACCCTAAGTAGTGGGTGCACTATTGAGATTGTTATTGGTTTTAGTTACCCATCATAACTAGGATGACCGATTTACACTTGCGTGTGTGCGACGAGGACTTGAATTCCGTAATGGAATGCGACAAGTCTAATGATTATAGTTTGATTTACACTCGGTAGAGTGTGTGGTTAGAGAATCATGTTAGGATCCTAGTTGTGAGTCGCCTTGGAATTGGCGAATCGAGGAGTCTTCGGGTCGTTAAACTCATGGGAGTGGGACCCGTATAACGATGATTTCGTTAGCGTGTTGTGGATTATAAGTTAACATTCCTAATGGAATATCCCTTGTAGTAGTGGTTTTATCGAGATGTAGAAGGGTGTAAGACTTGGTGTTCCCGATCATCTCCTTAGTGTTAGATGAAGGGCCTCATTAGGCCATATCGTTTGGCCTTGTGGAAATTGCGGGTAGCGTGATCGCTTGGGACTTTCGATAAGACAATAAACCGTAAGGTTGTCGGGTAAGTATGACTTCGGGTCATTATTATAGAGAGATGGGTGTATGGAACCTAAAGCTCAATTTTCTAAAATTCGATTGATTGTGGTGGGAGTCTGCGTGACACTGCGTCAGGTGCCTTTTTATACCTGCTAGTGTAATGTTCAACTCCGGTAGTGGTGCGATCACTTTGTGCTTAGGGTGCCCGTAAAATACCCTTGGAAGCATCGGAGATTATAATAGTGATCGACGGGTGATAGTAATTCGACGGTTGCAAAATTCGAAGTTAAGAGCATTGTGATGAATACTTCTTATGAAGTGACGGATGAGTGAATCTTGTTGCTCTTAAGTGATGGATGGGTAAAGATGACCAGTGAGCTGGTGATGTACTTAATCTTCGGTTAGGTCGAAGATTTCGATTGAGTTGTTAATATTACGGTCGACGCAATTATCATGTCGGATTGGTCACTCTTCATCATGAGAGTGAGCCATTGTTGTTAAAGGTTCGTTGAGTGAAAGGTCGGGTGATCTCGATCGAGATGCAAGACTGATTAAGTGGAGTGGCATATGCTAGGCTTAGAGGCGTATGTGGGACTTTGGTGGAGTTCGCTTTGTGAACGATTAAGGTAGTTGACTATGAATTGTGGTGTGAAGGTGTGATGTCGTCGCGTGTACGACATTCCAAGTGAATGTGGATGTCGGCTCTGAGAGCCTGAAGTGAATTTGGAGTAATGTGGAGTATGTGACCAACGATGAGAATGGTCATGTGTTCCGTGGAACGACAATTTCGCGGGATGTTATCATCTTGGCGGTGAGAATATGGAGCTGAATCCTTAGTGGGGGAGTTTTTACTTCCGCCCGAGGAAGCTTCGGTGGTGTTTGTATAGTGAAATGTCGGGGTGTACCGTGCTAGGCCTCAGCAAGAATTCGGATTTCCTAACGAGGAAGAGTGACGGGTTGGTGATGTCGACTCGAGATCGTGCATTTACGATTATGAGTTACGATTCCAGAATGATATGTGTGGAGATTGGGATGTTAGAATCGAGCGTGGTGTAAGATTTCTTACATAAGGTGGTCGTGTGGTACCAAAGGGTGGTATGAGACCAAGTATGCAGTTGGAGACTACGGAAGTGAGAAAAAGGAAGCTATCATTGCGGGTGCTCTCGTAGTGAAAAATCTGGGTTGTCATGAATCCCGTATAGGAATAGTGGATGGGAACGAGTTCGATATCGTGGCGAATGCTGTATTTTCCTTGTCGGGAAAAGTGATCTTAGAAATTGTCAGTGGATCATTCCACTTTATGGACAATTGTGAGGCGGAGAGTGTCGGTTCTGACTGTCTCCCGTAGAGACACGCGGGTGTTGTTTGTTTGCGAGAGTGTGTACCCTAGTGATGTGACCCGTAGGTTGCATTAAAATGTCGAGGCCATCCTTAACGGACGGTCTGGGTAGGAAGGTTCACCCGGCGTTGGTAAATATTCTGTGAGTCGTGTGGCGAATTGCGGAAATCCGTGATGATAATTCGACATTGACGGGATTCTAGTATACGATTAGTCTCCATGCTAGTACTAGGAAGCCGTCTTGTGTGGTTGTGTGGTAGGGTTTAGAGGAGGAACCCTGCGTCGAGTGTTGATGTTTTGCTCAGCACGTGGTGTATTATTGTCGTCCTGGATTAATCCAGTGACGGATGGTCGTGTGCGGATCGATTGATTGGGATGTGGTACTCCTAAAGTGATTATTTTAGGGGTATCGAAATTTCGTCATTGAAGAAATGACCGGTTGGGTAGTACGTTTATGAACCGTTGGAGTACGGAGTTTTAAGGAAGCATGAATCCTTCTCGATTTGGATTAATGCAAGACATGGTTCACGACGTAGTGATTTTAGTAGATTGCATTGAGTGATATGGTTATGAATGTAGCTTGTTGTGAGTTGTAGCAAGGACTTGAAGGGATATGTGGTGTTTTTTTCGTATTTTTTTTTCCTAAGTGGGCATTCGGACGTTGAGTGTATGAGATATCGCTTGTTGCGGTAGTGCACGCTAGTGATTATTAGCGTGTGATGAGATCTTAGAAATTACGGAAGATGTTATGAATGTCGGGGTTGAATGTGTTTCGTAGGATCGGGAGGCGTGACGACGATGGTTGTCGGTGAATTGCTCTTCTTTTAGGACGATTGTGAAGTGTATGGTACGAGTTTGGATACTCGGCATAGGAGCAAGCGGTTGCGGTTGTTTTGTCTCGTGGGTTGATTACCCGATATCGTTGAAAATGACGGAATGATAAGGCCATTGGAAGAATATTATGAAGTTTTCACGGTGTACTTCTGAGTGAGTGGTGGAAATTTGGTCACATGGAATTGTGAAGTACGGTTGATGTGATATGATGCGTTAGTGTACAAAGCGAGATTTCTGATGCATGATTACTAAATGTGTGACTCCGCGTACGAAGCGGAAATGTTCGAGTGAGAAGTTCTTGACTTCTAGCGTAGGTGCGGATCACGAGGACGTGATCCAATGTAAGTGGGGGAGAGTTGTAACACCCGTTTTCAGTTACGTGTTATTTTGAACGACATTCAAAATACGAGGCATGTAAACGTATATTTGGATCCCAAATAAAGTTGGATTTGATGTTCTAAAACCTTACCATTGGATATTAAATCTCATTACGTTTCCAACGATATTTGATTCATCGAAAACGGAGTTACGGTTTGAAAGTTACGAACAAAACAAGTTCAGAAAACTGATTCAGTTAATCTGGACACCGTCCAACCTTTTTGGACGCCGTCCAAAAGGCCTGACGGGCCAGCTGTGATATTTTGAAGTTTTTAAAAGAGGGTATTTGGGTCTTTTCACTTGGGGGTCGTTTGGGCCATCAAAACTGATCCAAATTCATTCTTATCCCCATTTCCACCTTCCCAAACACTCTCATCCATTTCTATAGAAAGAGGGACCATTTTAGAGAGAGAGAGCTTGGTTTAGGGAAGAGGAAGGGTGAATCGGGTCGAGTCGCGAGTGTTAATGTTGTTCATCTCGCTCACGGCTACGTTGTGGTAGTGTTGGTAAGTTCTAAATCTGAATTTCATTGTTAAGATTATTGTTTGAGTTAGAGTTTGTGTTAGTTAGAGTTATAAACCCATTTATTGTGAAATTTGGGGGTTTTGGGTAAGATTCATGTAAGTAAGCTTAAATGGGCGACTTAGGGTTTTGATTGATGAAATTGTAAGTTTGGGGCTTGCATGTGTTGGTTAAACTTTAGAACACTTGTGTACTAGTGATTTTGGTGTTGTGTTGACTTGATTTTGGGGTGTAAACCCTAATATGGGTCAAAATGGGTTTTATGTTGAAATGGGTTAAGTGTTCTTGATTTTTGGTGTCAAATGATGATTTTGAGATACAATCACTAGTTGTTAGTGATTGTAGGTACTTTGGGTGTAAATTTGACAAGTCAAGCGAGTTAAACCTAATTTTGGATTAATTAGGTGATAAGCACTTTTGTTAAGTGTTAAAAGGCGTTTGAAATGATTACTACCTAAGTAGTAATTTGGTGTTAAGATCTAGGTTGGTTTAAATGGCGTCAAGTATAATTTAGGTTAAATTGTACTTGTTTGAATGGGTCGGAGTTACCACCCGTAGTGGTAATTGGTGAAGTCCACTTTAGATGTCTAAATGGGCGGTTTGTGGTGATAGGTGTGAACCCTTGGTTAAGGTGTTGAAGTCGAATTCTCTCTTAGAGAATGTATGTTGATTGCGTGTATATTTATATGCGTATTATTGGTAAAAGCTTGTTCGGTTGAGTTTGGAGACGACGTACATTATGACTTGTGCGGTCATCTCGAGGTGAGTGGAATAATGTATATGTATGTATTTGATGAGGGGTTAAAGTTTGATGTAGACGATACCTCATGTGTGGGTTTAAAGTTCGATGTTGACGATACCACATTAATTGGGACGGATGGGGTTTAAGTTCGATGTTGACGATACCATTCATTGGGCTAGCCTTGAGATCTTGAATACTAATGGATGTAGTGTAGCATATTATTGTTCGAGCTATATGCTATTGTTTGTGCTAGCTTGCGTATTGGAGATTTAGCGTTATACTTTGCGATGGTATGCTAATTATATTGCTAGCATGTATGCATTAATTGTGTAAGTGATTGCAAGTACGTAGGTTAAATATGTATATGTATAATTATTGCATTCACTAAGCTTTCATAGCTTACCCCTCTCGTTGTTTACCTTTTTACAGGTATTGTGGTTTGAAGCTAGCTAGTTTGTTAAGCTAGATGCATAGGAGAGCTTGGGCTCGATGGGGTAGCTTTTGGATATTGAACGCGGATTGGGGATTGGTAGTCCCCGGGATTATGCTCTTGGTATCGGTTTGGGTTGTAGAGTCCTAATCCGTCTAAAAAGATAAATGGGTCGAAATCGCTACTTTATTTGTAAAATGGGTCATTGTGGGCCCGGTGTTGAAAAACTTATTTTTATTTTGGAAATCTCTTAGTTTTACTTAATGTGATGTGTTGTGAAAGTCGTTTCGTTAAAAGTGTCGGGAAGCGGGTTTTCCGCTCGCGTATTATTAAAAAAACTGATCAGTCCCCGTTAGTTCATTTGGACGCCGTCCTAAAGTGTTGGACGCCGTCCAAGGTTTCAGTACTGGACGCCATCCAGGAATCTGGACGCCATCCAGATGTACAGGTTAAATTTTTTTTTTTAAGACATGTTTTTGGTAAAATGAAGTTGGGTCGTTACACTACCGATGGTATAATATTAAAACATCGTATGAAATTTCTCCCTAGTAGCACATTGTAACGCGAAGTCGAACGAACCACATAAAAGTCAACTAACTCGTGTCTGACTAACTGCGGATTCTTATCGTCCGCAAGCTCTATTATTAGCTCTATCCGGCCTAGCGGCCATGAGCTTTCTCCAGAGAACTCTGATAGCGTAATATCGGGCTGGCGTAACTGCGCTTTAACTTATGCAGGAAGGAAACGATAGCAATGCTCATACATAATGTCGACGCCACTCCCGGTGTCAACGTGCATGCGTTTGATCTGTATTCCGCAATTAGGAATGCGACATTTGATGATAATGGGCTCGTTAACTGTGTCAATCGACATTACGGGAGGGAATGAAATTGGAATGAGCTCCCAATCCTGGTAGTCGTTGTATTTCCTTCGCTGGCCAACTTTGTTTGCGTCAACCATATTGATGGTTTCATCGGCGCTTTTAGATTTATCTATTTTTTGCCATGCGAACGTTTTGGCTTTTGAACTCCCTTCCGCGGCCTTTCCCTTATCTTTCTTTGGCGGCTTGAGATGATCTAATTTTTCTGCGCGTAGCACTTCCAGCACTCGCTCCATTAAATTTTTACACCGATTGGTGTCATGGCTGTGATCGTCATGGAACTCGCAGTATTTTGTTGTATCCTGCTTGCCAAATTCTGTCAGCGGAGTTGGAACCGCAAAGGTTGCGCATACTGGTTCAGTTGCCAAAATTTCTTTTGTTGTTTTAGACAAGCTTTTGAGCAGCGAATAATTCTGATTAATAATACCGCAATGATTATTGTTTCGAAAACCACCACTTGCTCGCCCTTTATCATTTCTTATAGGACCACCACTAGGGTATTGTCCGCGAGAGCTGTTACCGCGATTTTGATCGCGCGAACGATCATCATCGTCTTTCCTTTTGTTGCGTGAGCTAGCTGTTGGAATATCATTATCTTCGCCACTCCGCATATAATCATGGCATTCATTAAGCACTTCGGCATAAGTTGTTGGCACTGTATGGCGTAGACGCCTTACCAGCGTTGGATGACGCTCTGTACTTATACCATGTATCAGCCCAGAAATCTGCTGTTCTGGCTTTAGGTCCGGTATGCGCAAGCACTCATTAGTATATCTCGTGAGAAATTCTCCCAACGATTCCTTGGGTTTCTGCACAATATCGTGACATTCAATGTGAGTGCGTTTGCGCGGCCTTTGATTTTGATACTGCAGCAAGAACTTCGTACGCAAATCCATGAACCCGGATATGCTACCTGCTGGAAGTTTATTGAACCATTCACGCGCAATGCCCTGCAACGTCATGGGAAATATCTGACATGCAACTGGGTCAACCCACCCTTGGGTGCGCATCGCGCCTTCGAAACGCTGCAGGAAATCATCTGGGTCAGTCAAGCCATTGTAGGTACCTAACGTGTGAGGTATCTTTGGTGCTGATGGAAACGGATACGCGGTTATATGCGGAGGAAACTTGTCAAAAGTAGTTGGTAGCTCAAAGGGCGGTTTAACAGGATCCCCTTTGAGTCCTGCACAGAAACGCTTCATCATATCCTGAACAAAATCAGGTTGCGAAAATAAGTGGATCATGTCAGGGGGTGCTGCCTGCATAAATTGGATTGCGAGATTCTCCTGTCCCTGAATATTTTGCCAAGGTTGCCCCAGCGTCTGCGGATATAGCCAAGGCTGCTGCGTTGGAAAAGAAGGCAGGCATGACGGCACCGAGTATACGAGTAGCTGAAAAGGTGCCGAAACCTGTGACGCAGATGCCTGCGACACCTGAGGATATGCCGTTAAGAGCCCTACTGTATGTGCAGTACTTTGCTGTTGTGCAGTGATTGGCATCCAATGAGAGTTTGCGTCTGGAATGACCCCAAACCCCCAACTATTAAGTAATGCCCGCACATCCACAGGGGTCAGAAACTGCGATACTGGACGCGGCGGTTGCCAAGGTTGCAATGGTGTAAACGACGAATTTTGCTGAACACTCTGCGTCTGTAGAGGGATTGAAACCGTGGTACTGTAAATAGGTACTTGGCCGCAGCATACCACATGCGGACCTACTGTTTCACTGCTAGTGCCTACTAAGATGACCCTTGGATCCACCGAGGAAAAATCCAGCCGCGTGGTTGTGACTGGTGAGTTTGCCCTTGGCGGTGTAATTCCATCCAGATATATCGGCTTGTACCTTTGGAAAGGCTCGCCGGACACTGGTGGAGGGTAAGGCGTATAACCTGCCCCCGTAGTCATAGCTTGCGTCTGCTGATTACCAGACGGCGTGTTTTGATTGTCTGTTTGAGTACGTTCCGATGAGTCCCCGGAAGTCATGATACTGTAAAAGAGACAAAAAATTCAGAAATTTTGTGAATAATGAGCCTTATAATTCAAAACTTTCTAAAAGAAAAAACAATTAAACATGTCTTGAATTAATTCGGCTCTCAATGAAAGCACCACTTGATCATGCATATATTTTCCATAGGATCAATATGCCTGTTCAATAAGCTAGGGGGGGTTTAAGGATCTTAGAACTTGACTCTCCGGTCCGGCTACCGTGAATAAACCTGGCCGACATGATGATGTTGGCGGGGTGGCCAAGTGATTAAGTCCACCTTCGATAACGTTCGTTGATCAGAAGGCCCCATGTAAGGTTGTAGGTGCTAGTCAATAAGGAACCAACCTGTAAACCTTGAGAAGATGAAAGATGATGCTTGTAACGTGAGATGTGTAGCAGACAGTGGTTACGTAACGTGATGGTGTCTAGAATGAAAATTAGGGTTAGTATATATAGGCAAACCCAAATTCTAGAACCGTCTAAGATTGTGATCATCCTGTCCATAACAAACTCCCCCGAATCTCGGTTGTAATTATGGAAAAGATATCGACTTGATGACCAAGTAACCTCCGTACCGGGAATAAAGGCATTCGATACATTACCGCATGCCGCATACCACATACAAAGTACACGCATACGCATGCTAGCGAGCGCCCACATATGTATAGAATGCGCATGCAGGTTGCGGTATCATTATCCACCATTCAGAAATCTTCTCTCTCAAGAATAACCTCTTATGATTGATTGAAATATCAATTAGATACTTGAAATGGGACAGCCCAAAATAGAAAGGCGGATCATTATCATTTTCATTATTGTAGTAATATCGTTGTATATGTATGTAAATCAGTATTGTTATCTCATCATATTGTTGGTCAAAACAATAACTGAAGTGCTACTGGTGATGTGAGCAAAAAAGTAAACATTTGTAATTAGTTAGATATACATATCAGTTTTTTGACGAAACGTGATTTATAGTATCCGTAGCCTATCAATTAAGAGAAATTAACAACAATAAAAAAATTTCAGTCAGCTAAAGATATATAAAGATAACTAATAGTGATCACATTATGTATTCTCACCTTATAATAGCTTTATATCATTGAGGATTAGTTGATTAGCATGTATTGATTATGGTGGTTAATATCATAGTACATAGCTCGGAGAAGAAAAAAAGCAAGCATGAATAATTGCCGCTAAAAAAATTAGGGTATAAAGACGTATCACATTAAGATTGAATAAATGATTAAATATGATGAGTTTATATGTTTAAAATGGGCTCATATGATATAATCATATTTAAGTGGGCAAATATGTTATTATTAAAGTTAAGAAGGGTATATATGATAAAAACCCTAAATAAATAATAAAATATTTAATTAATGTTAATGACATCATCAAGATGACTTAGATATATATTTTTTTTAATTTTTTCTTAACAAAGAAAATAGCCTAATAATGACATCATCATTATAAATTTTTTAGAAGAAACTGTATATATATATATATATATATATATATATATATATAGTATTTTTTTGGACAACTTCTAAAACAGTTTTAGTAGTGTACGGATAAATTTTGACAATGTACAGATCATCACACGTTATTTAATATATTCAAGGTATTTGCTTATTAAATTTAAATATGATGATATATAAATATAATTGAGTCATTGTGTGATTATTAAGTTATTGTTAATTTTATTTTATTTAAAATTATTAAACTATCGTCTTTCTTAAAAATCATTATAATAACAATAATAATCTATATTTTATATTAAAATCCTATAAAGATGATGTCATTATTAAGCTAATTACTTTGTTAAGAAAAAATCAAAAAGAAAAAAAAAAAAAAAATATATATATATATATATATATATATATATATATATATATATATATATATATATATATATATATATATATATATATATATATATATATATATATATATATATATATATATATATAAGCCCTTAAGCTGATGTCATTAATATTTAAATAATTAAATTAAAAAAAATGTTAACAATAAAAATGTAGATCTCTTTCAATATTTTATATTGTGTAACCCTAATTTAAAACCTCACAATAATTCTTCCCTCCTCCTTTCATCGCCTCCATTATTTTTGTTGGATGTGAAGGATATCAAAACAAAAGGATTCGAACGAATAGGGGAGGCGCGACGTGGCCTTGGAAGGCGCGACGTGGCCTTGGAAGGCGCGACGCGGCCTAGCACTTGAAACAGAGCATCAATTTTGGAAAACGACTGTCCGGAGTTTAGCCTCGGAGGCGCGGTGCGGCCTCAAATTGCGCGGGGCGGCTTCGTCTGTCGAGAAGTTTCCAAATTAATGTTTTTCTTGTTCTCCAAGGTGTTTTGTCCTATATAAAGCATCCTAATGTAACCCTCAGTTGTATCTACGAATTATATCAATAAAATCTCTCTAGTTGGTCCGTGGATTAAAGTAATCGACATTCGATTACATATAACCACGTTAAATCTCGTGTTCTTTAATTTTCTTATTTTATTGTCTTTCATTTGTCGAAGTGGGTGATTAATCTCAGTGATTAATCTTATTGTTTATGTGATGACCCGGAAATTTCCGACCAAATTTAAACTTGATCTTTATATATATTTTGACTCGATAAGAAAAGTCAGTTAGGTTGAGTCTCAAAATTTTGAACTGTTTTTATATATGCAATTACCCTTCGATCATTTCCGACGATTCACGAACAACTAATTGTAAATAGATGTGTGTGTGTGTGTGTGTATATATATATATATATATATAAATAAAGAATTGGAGATATAATATTAAATATTATATGTTATTGTTATTAAAATTAATTTTGTAAAAAAAATAAAAAAAAATATATGATATTATGATAATTATTAATTAAATCATATTTATATATATATATATATATATATATATATATATATATATATATATATATATATATATATATATATATATATATATATATATATATATATATATATATATATATATATATATATATTGTGATTTCGAAGTTATTTAGTAAACAAATGTAATGTTCAATTGTCATTCAATTGATAGTAAATGAGTTAAAAAAAGGAACTTATGTAGTTTTTAAAATAAACGATGATCCGAAAATAAGTTTTATAAACTATAATGTGATGACCCGGAAATTTCTGACAAAATTTAAACTTAATCCGACACGATAAGCAAAGTCTATGAAGTTGAATCTCAAAATTTTAAACTATTCAAATACCCTTCGATTGTTCTCAATGATTCGCGAACCATTATATGTAAATAGATACATATATATACTATAACTTGAAAACGTAACAAAGTTTTAATTGCATGATACCGTACATTAAACTTATTGGTTTATATATCTATTTGAATATATATAATTTCAAGTTATTTAGTAAACGATAGTAACATTCGTTTATTGATTCGATTGATATTTAGATAAGTTAACTAAAGCGTTTAAGATGAACCAGTAAAACACTAATTTGCTACAGTGTTTTCAAATTGCCACATTACTCAAAATGCTACAGTGTTTTCGAAAATCACTATTTGCTACAGTGAAATTGACTTTGCTACAGTGAATTGCTACAGTAAAATACTATTTTAAAATGTATTTTAACAAATAGCGAGACGATGATTTATAGAAGTAAATGATCAAAACACTCAAATGTATAAGTTATAATTTGAGTGATATAATTTAGGGATAATTTAAGTTTATATTGTGACAAAGGTACGAGTCACAAAATGAAAAGTACTAGTTTTATAAGCGTACGAAAATGCGTTCGAGAACCCGAAACCGGGACATAAGTCGAGTGATGATGTACGACTTATCGGAACGAAAATTACAAATCAACTATGCACGTGAATTTAATATAATATATAATTAATGATATAAATTATATATATTATATTAATATTTAATTATGTCGACGAACTACAAAACAAATCAAATGTGAGCTGTCATTTAAGCTCATGCGATCGCATGAACATACCAAAGAAACTCCATGCGATCGCATGGAGGCTGGATCCAGAAAACATCTATAAATTCAGTCGAATTCGTTCCATTTTTTTCACATATATTACCCCGTATAATATTTATTATTCTTATTATTATTATTATTATTATTATTATTATTATTATTATTATTATTATTATTATTATTATTATTATTATTATTATTATTATTATTAATCTTATTATTTTTATTATTAGTGTTATTATTTTTGCAATACAAAAATAATAATGTACATAAAATATTACAACGGAGTGCTGTCCAAGTAATTTTCAAAACGAGTTTCCAAGCGAGCTAGAGCTAAGGAAAATATGGGTTATTACCAAGGAGGTTATGGGTAATGTTCGAGGGTATTTTTGTGAAGCAAACCTCGTGTTTATCATTTCCGATGCGTCTACGTGCTTTCCTACAATATTGTATGTGATGACCCGGAAATTTCCGATCAAATTTAAACTTTAATCTTTATATATATCCGACACGATAAGCAAAAATCTGTATTGTTGAGTCTCGAAAGCTTTGAAACTATATTCATGTAATCAAGTTACCATTTGACCATGCCTAACGATTCACAAACATCTATGTGTATATAGATATGTGTATATAATAAATACTTAATAAGTGAAGGCGTTAACAAGGTATTAGATATATAATACTTTACAAGAACATATTTTGTTTCAAAATAAGTTTATTATGCTTATCGATGTTTAGATGAAAATATCAAATGATTGATTTATAAGATACATTGAATTAGGATGAAGAGTCTCTGTTATGAGGTCCACTTTGAATTAGAAAACCCTTACTTTTAACGGTATTCGAAATATTTGGAAAAGTGATTGTATATAAGAACAAAAGTGTTAATTATTGGGGATTAGACAAAAGTTGGTGGAGGATTGAATTTCATAACCCTTGTTATTTGATTCGATCGATACTAAGTTATTTTATTTAGAAAGGTTAAGGAAACTAAAATAAACGTTAGCATATAAAGGAATTATAGGTTTAGAGTGTAAATGTTACGTGTTATAAGATTTCCTAAACGAATTTAAAATAAACTTTGAACTATTATTAGTTTTCAAAAACTAATTATTATACTATTATATTAATACTTCCATGATATACAATATGTACAAGTTTATATATTTTAAATAAAAATATATTTATATGTTACAAAAAGATGAATTACAATATCAAACTAGTCATAAAACGTTTTGATTTAAACTAATATTATTATATATGTTTTGATAAACAATGAGACTAGGATTTATAAAAGGAAATGATCAAAATACTTAAAAGATAAAGTTACACTTTAAGTGGGTTAGTTTTTAATTAATTTAAGTCTAGTTATTAATAAAGGTACATGTCACAAAACGTTTAATTTAAAATAAAATATTTTGACAAACAACGAGACTTTAATTTATAGAAGGAAATGACCACAACACTCAATTTTATAAGTTATATTTTTATAAAGGTAATTTATTGTTGAGTAAGTCTAATTTTTGTAAAAGGTACACGTCACGTAACGTAAAAGACTAGTTTTCTAAACGTACGAAAGTGCGCCCGAAAAACCGAAAGTGGTACATGAGTCGTGAGACCACGACCGTGTCATTTTTGTAAAAATTATATTTTTACCATGACCATAAATATAATATAATATTTAATTAATTCTAAAGATTAAATATATTATATATTAAATATTATATATATGTAAGTGTCGGTAACAACATTGTAAATGGACAACATTGTAAATGGAATCTTCGCATGAGGGAGTAGGTAGTGTCAAGTATTATAAATCAAACGTTTCGCAGTTTATGATTCATTCATTTCATTCACCAATATCTCGAACCTCTCTCTATATATAAATTATAATAATAATTATTATTATTATTATTATTATTATTATTATTATTATTATTATTATTATATTATTAATTATTATTATTATTAGTAGTAGTATTATTATTAGTATTATACATAAAATACTACGACGAGGTCATGAGCGTGCCATTTTCAAAACGGGTTTTATGAGCGGGATAGAGCTAAGAAAATTATGTGTTATGGCTATGAAGGTTATGGGTATGGTTCATGAGTATGCTTGTAAGGCCAATCTAGTGTTTATCGTCTCCGTTGCGTTTACGTACCTTTCCTGCAATATTGAATCTCAATATTGATACGTGAGTACTCATAATTTAATTTTTTATATACTAATAGTGTATCCCTGACTAGTGCTCGAGAAAATAGGATTATGCATATTTGTACATTTGATATTGCCCTTAGATAGGTTATGTTGAATCTTAAAGGTTATTATACTAGGGATGAAATAAGGTATAAGATATGCATGTCATTGGAAAGCTAGCGAAAAATTAAGAACTTTTCATTTAGAATATCGAATGAATTCGATGAACGGTTAGAAAGTTATGAATTAAACAATTAATTTCGTAATTAAAATTGCTGATATTAATTAGTGAACTAATTTTCTGAGTTATAAAAAGTGGTTATTTGAATTCTACTCGTCGAGTAGATGAATTTTCATATAAAGCACGTCTCGTTTCGTTGAACGGTTGTCAAGTTATGGACAAAAGAAGTTTTGTAAATTTTGATGAAATGTTGAAACGGAAACTGAAATTCTCGCTGATCTGCGTTGTTTCAGATTAAAACAAAAATACCACTGAATTCTTTGCTGAAAGGTCTAACAAACGACTCTGGCCATTTTTCAATTCGATTCTCGACGATTTTTCTAAAAATCGTCAAAGTTGACTGTTTGGTCACATTTTAAAATTTTGAAAAGAGCTGAAACTTTTTATTTGAAAATGTCAGTTTTGTATCAGTTGTCATGGTCGGCCTGATGTGTGTTTACTTTTGCCAAAAATCATGTTATATCTTTGTGGTAACGAGAATTTACAGGCTTTGACCGTTTGTCAATCCGAGTTTCGATGAATTTTCTAAAAATCTCCAAAGTAGGCTACTCGGTCACTTTTGTAAATTTATTAAAGCTGAAAAATTAACTTTGAAACGCCGAAACCACGTTGGCAACTACGAGTTGTCTAGGTTTAGTTAACTTCTGTAAAATTTATGTTTAATCTTTTTGGTAATGTGTAACTTTTATCTTTGGCCGTTTATAAATCGGAGTTCCGATAATTTTTCTAAAAATCGCTGAAGTGGCCGTTTAGTCATGTTTGACCGAAAAATCACTTTTGTATAAGTTATTGTATTTTTGCATGCGACCTCGTTTTTACTTTAACCTTTGACTTTTGACCTTGAACTTTGACTTTTCCCGTTAACTTTTCAGTTATTTTTTTTGTGTTGACTTTCTCTAAATACTAAAATACTATTTTATGATTATGAAACCATTTGTGTTACGTTGTTTCACACGTCACCTTTTACTAGAATTTTAACTGAGCATGGGTAATATAACATGTTACTATACTGTTGAGTCAGACTCGAGCATTAGGATTGTGGTACACTATGACTTGGCCTAAATTGTTAGACAAATATTGACCAACATATAAATATATATAATTAATATAGGTTCGTGAATCCGAGGCCAACCTTGCACTTGTTCAATGACGTTATATGTATTTTTACTACGAAATACAGTATGGTGAGTTTCATTTGCTCCCCTTTTACTCTTTACATTTTTGGGGCTGAGAATACATGCAAATATTTTATTAACTGTTTTACAATAATTATATGCGTGAGTTTCATTTGCCTTTTTACCCTTTATATTTTTGGGCTGAGAATACATGCGCAATTTTTATAAATGTTTTACGAAATAGTCACAAGTAATCGAAACTACATTATATGGTTGAATTATCGAAATCAAATATGCCCCTTTTTATTAAGTCTGGTAATCTAAGAATTAGGGAACAGACACCCTAATTGACGCGAATCCTAAAGATAGATCTATTGGGCCTAACAAACCCCATCCAAAGTACCGGATGCTTTAGTACTTCGAAATTTATATCATGTCCGAAGGAGGATCCCAGAATGATAGGGGATATTCTTATATGCATATTGTTAATGTCGGTTACCAGGTGTTCACCATTTGAATGATTATTTTTGTCTCTATGCATGGGACGTATATTTATGAGAACTGGAAATGAAATTCTTGTGGTCTATTAAAATGATGGAAATAAATGATTATGATAAACTAATGAACTCACCAACCTTTTGGTTGACACTTGAAAGCATGTTTATTCTCAGGTTTGAAAGAGATCTTCCGCTGTGCATTAGCTCATTTTAAAGATATTACTTGGAGTCATTCATGACATATTTCAAAAGACGTTGCATTCGAGTCGTTGAAGTTCATTAAAGATTATTATTAAGTAAATGACAGATTAGGTCATTTATAGTTTGGATATTATGAAATGGTATGCATACATGTCAATTTTCGATGTAAAGAAAGATTGTCTTTTAAAAACGAATGCAATGTTTGTAAAATGTATCATATAGAGGTCAAATACCTCGCAATGTAATCAACTATTGTGAATCGTTTATAATGTATATGAACGGGTCCTTTCAGTTGGTATCAGAGCGGTGGTCTTAGCGAACCAGGTCTGCATTAGTGTGTCTAACTGATAAGTCGTTAGGATACATTAGTGAGTCTGGACTTCGACCGTGTCTGCATGTCAAAAGTTTTGCTTATCATTTCGTGTCGAAAATTACCTGCTTATCATTTTTAAGTCTAGACGCGCTTTCCTGCATTTATTGCATAATAGTGTATAGACAAATTCTTATCTTAGCATATCTGATACTGTGAACTTTGACTGACATTTTTCAAAGATTCTCCGTAATTTATGGGATTTTGGTATTATATATACATATGTAAATTATGTATAGAAAGATATCAAATCTAACTCCTATAATCTATTTCATATCAAAAATTCATTCCCTTGATCATACGAGATGGATCCCTCAACCAGTTCGAATTCCTCAGATTACGACAGCTATTCCGATATGGAGTCTCATTCCAGCTCCGAAAGCAGTATGACCGGAATAGATCAACCAATCAGTCATCACCTATTCTGGATGAATTGGGGATGGGTTCGTAGCCTCCTCAATCATTGGAGACAAGAAGAAGGTGATCCCTTCCATCCACCACATTGCCCTCTTGACGAAGAACCTGAAGCACTTACCGGCGAACCTGTCCGAAACACCATTTTCTCGCTCATTTCCAGAGTATCTCGTCACGATTATATATTACATCAAATTTTAGATTTTATTTATCCGCTCGTCAGAACCGACAATCACCCCGGTGTAATACAAGAAGTCAACGAGCTTCGCGCTCGGGTAGTGACTTTGGAGAATATGGTGCAGAGATTACAAACACCAGCAGCAGCATCAGCAGCATAACCAGTAACACCATCATCAACGCTAATAGTACCATTACCACCCCAACCACAACCACGTCGTAAACCTCAACTTTACACTCTGTCCCACGAGCACCAATGTCATACGCCCTGTAGATACCAAGGAATACCAACAACAATAACCGACGAAGTATTAATTCATAACTTCATTGGAGAAACATTCCACGCAGATTATGTAATCTCTAAAGTCTTAGAGATTATCTAATCTAGCCCTAACCATAAATCAGTTAAGCGAACCAAAATGATAGAAGGAAGAGTAGAAACCCTGACAAAAATGGTGTGTGATTAACAAGCTAAACTTGTCTTACCAACAGCATCAACAGTACCGTCAGCGTCACCAGCATCATCAGTACAGTCAACATCAGAATCAACAACACCTATAACATCACAAACTCCGTCAGCTCAAAAATCACTATGGACATCATTACGAATCAATAACCCGTATATTGTATCAACTAGTTATGAAGAATTAACTCATTCCCTTTGAAGAAATTATATGTATATTTTATATATTTTGAAATAAAAATAAATCTTTCCATGCTAAGCTATTGTGTGTGAATCTTAACTACTCGGTTAATTCATATTACAAATATGCAATAATGTACGTCATTCGGCCGCAACTTAACCAGCGTTAACTACAATCTCTGTCGCAATTCAACAAATTCCAATTCATAATAAATCAAGTATATATTTGATTTTACACTTTCATCATCGATGTACCCGAAACTTTTCAGATAACATCATTCGTACTTTGCGAAATTCACAAGAATTCCACGAACCGAACATCATACATCAACAAATAACGAAGTATTGATTCATAATTTCAATATTATTAAAGAAATACTGCGTAAAAGTTATGTACTTTTTAAAGCCTTTAGGGATTATTCAATATCTAGTTTCAACCGTAAATCAAATGAGTTTAATTTAACATTAACTCATTAAATCTATGTTACATCTGAAGAAAATATACATATATATATTTTCATAAAGACTGTAATAAAATTCTTTTGTACAAAATATTAATTGTGAAATTTTTTTAACGGGTAGGTAATACCCGAGAGATATATAAATTCACAATTAATATATTACAGTCTTCGAATCTGATTCAGCAAATCATCCATTATACTCCCTACTTTCACAACAATATACATTCTTTTATAGAAATCAAAACAACCATACTCATTCAAAATTTAATTACATATTCTGATTTTGAAATCTCAAAATTCAACTTGAGATATGACCAAAATCATCACTCTTAGATCCTTACATCTTTCACAAGCTATACTTTGACTTCAAAACTGTGATAGAACATCACTTTTAATCGTAACACTCAGAGGAATATGAAAATCATTCGAGATTCAGGAAGATTTCACCATCTGGATATTGACTATGACAATCTGCATTTAAAACCCTTCTAAATTCCGGAAGATACTTCAAATAATGAACAATCGAGATGATGATCCAACCACACATTATCCAAAGTGTTGTACCTGAAAAGCTCTCGAAACCAAAGTCGTAGTTTAACCCGTGCCCACGTCAAATTCTTTAGCATTTATTAGCAAAAAAAAAAAAAAAAAAAAAAAAAAAAAAAAAAAAAAAAAAAAAAAACATTTCAATTCCTTTTCAAAGTAGCCGATTTTGTCACAGCTTCAGCAAGTCAACTTCGACGTTTCAGTCGGACTAGTCTTATTTTAACCCCGATAAATACGTTGCCCTTTTGTCATTATTACTGGAAAACCTTTCATATTACACCATATTACCACCAGCGTTTAATCATCTAAAACACGATTCTTCTGAACCCACCGCGGATTGATAACCAGAGATTCAGATATTATAGCATTAAATGCAGAGGAAACATAAAAATGGTAGATGGTTTAAACGGTCAAAAGTCTGATGATAAAAGATAGTGAGTTGGTAAAGCACAGAAAAAGAAAGAATTTGGTACTGAAAAACGGATTGAGCAAAGTATGAAGGAAGCCATGGACAAATCACAGAGACTGAATCTGCCTTCAAAGGATCCAAATGATTCAGTGCCTGCTGAACTCGTTAGCAAACACCTTACTTCTTATTCTAAACCTTCACAGACAGATATTCTTCATCATCATCATATCTAAAATATTATAAGATATCTTCGTATCTTCCATTATACAGATTCTCCATATCTTTGGAGATATTTTCACAACTATTCTTATCAAGTATCATTTATCTCTCCGTAATATCTGCAACATAAAAGAAACTGTGTTAGTTTCTAAATTCTGAAAAATTTGAATATGAATGTTTTTGAAGTGGTGTTGGGAACTGATGCATGGGTTAGTATAATATAATGACACTTGATCAACGTCATTATATTACAGTAATTCATGCTGAGTTTCTAATGGACGTGATGATTCACAGGACATACCGTCATCATGTGTCATTTACACGACTCTTACATTCTATCTAACCTCTAAATATATCAAGAAAATATTTCTTGATGATTCGGTCTTTTCCAGGGTATTCTGGTAATTTAACAAATCAATATTTTACCATTACCATTTCCTTCTTAGAACAATTACTATGTTCATTCTGAAATCTATACCTACGAATTCTGGACCATTACAAGAGATGTTAAATCGCAAGAAGAAGAAACGAAAGGACAAAGCTCCGAAACAGAAATTGGAGTATAGATCGCAACAAATAGAAGGGAGCATTAACTATGGATGACAATGATTATAGAAGACAGAAGTAGGGACATCGAAGTATAAGGGAAGATATAAAACCCAACAACCACCCGTAAATTATAAACCATAGATGTCAATGCAAATAGCAATATAAAGACACGGGACGACTAGAAAAACTATAAACCCAAGAGTATAGTAGAAGTAAATAGATTCTTCCGGTGGCAGATTAAAAAGAAGAATGACAGATATGAAAGTTAAGAGGATATCAAGGATCAGGATGGGATGGAGCATATTAATGAATACTTTAAAGTATGAATTGAGGAAGAAAGAATAGAAGGTGTAAGTTGTAAGAAAACGAAGGGGGTGGATTTATAGACACAGCAATCAAAGCAGATTATCGCGTATAACCAAAGAGGATCCTAATCTCCTTAATTACCGACGAATCAAATCTTATTATGGAGATCTTCTTCTAAATTCCTTAAATTTCGGAAATCAATCTTGACTACGCCACCTGTTAGGTCAAACCTGCATTTATTCATTTTCACTCTTAGGTGATAGCTTCATTCGTGCTCTTCACAAAAACAAATCGTTTTATCTATATCACTCAATTATGATAAAACTCTATTATCGATTCATATTCGTCATGAAAACATTTTATTAGTTAGCCATGACGACCTCGATCAAATTTCGGGACGAAATTTCTTTTAACGGGTAGGTAATGTGATGACCCGGAAATTTCCGATCAAATTTAAACTTTAATCTTTATATATATCCGACACGATAAGCAAAAATCTGTATTGTTGAGTCTCGAAAGCTTTGAAACTATATTCATGTAATCAAGTTACCATTTGACCATGCCTAACGATTCACGAACATCTATGTGTATATAGATATGTGTATATAATAAATACTTAATAAGTGAAGGCGTTAACAAGGTATTAGATATATAATACTTTACAAGAACATATTTTGTTTCAAAATAAGTTTATTATGCTTATCGATGTTTAGATGAAAATATCAAATGATTGATTTATAAGATACATTGAATTAGGATGAAGAGTCTCTGTTATGAGGTCCACTTTGAATTAGAAAACCCTTACTTTTAACGGTATTCGAAATATTTGGAAAAGTGATTGTATATAAGAACAAAAGTGTTAATTATTGGGGATTAGACAAAAGTTGGTGGAGGATTGAATTTCATAACCCTTGTTAATTGATTCGATCGATACTAAGTTATTTTATTTAGAAAGGTTAAGGAAACTAAAATAAACGTTAGCATATAAAGGAATTATAGGTTTAGAGTGTAAATGTTACGTGTTATAAGATTTCCTAAACGAATTTAAAATAAACTTTGAACTATTATTAGTTTTCAAAAACTAATTATTATACTATTATATTAATACTTCCATGATATACAATATGTACAAGTTTATATATTTTAAATAAAAATATATTTATATGTTACAAAAAGATGAATTACAATATCAAACTAGTCATAAAACGTTTTGATTTAAACTAATATTATTATATATGTTTTGATAAACAATGAGACTAGGATTTATAAAAGGAAATGATCAAAATACTTAAAAGATAAAGTTACACTTTAAGTGGGTTAGTTTTTAATTAATTTAAGTCTAGTTATTAATAAAGGTACATGTCACAAAACGTTTAATTTAAAATAAAATATTTTGACAAACAACGAGACTTTAATTTATAGAAGGAAATGACCACAACACTCAATTTTATAAGTTATATTTTTATAAAGGTAATTTATTGTTGAGTAAGTCTAATTTTTGTAAAAGGTACACGTCACGTAACGTAAAAGACTAGTTTTCTAAACGTACGAAAGTGCGCCCGAAAAACCGAAAGTGGTACATGAGTCGTGAGACCACGACCGTGTCATTTTTGTAAAAATTATATTTTTACCATGACCATAAATATAATATAATATTTAATTAATTCTAAAGATTAAATATATTATATATTAAATATTATATATATGTAAGTGTCGGTAACAACATTGTAAATGGACAACATTGTAAATGGAATCTTCGCATGAGGGAGTAGGTAGTGTCAAGTATTATAAATCAAACGTTTCGCAGTTTATGATTCATTCATTTCATTCACCAATATCTCGAACCTCTCTCTATATATAAATTATAATAATAATTATTATTATTATTATTATTATTATTATTATTATTATTATTATTATTATATTATTAATTATTATTATTATTAGTAGTAGTATTATTATTAGTATTATACATAAAATACTACGACGAGGTCATGAGCGTGCCATTTTCAAAACGGGTTTTATGAGCGGGATAGAGCTAAGGAAATTATGTGTTATGGCTATGAAGGTTATGGGTATGGTTCATGAGTATGCTTGTAAGGCCAATCTAGTGTTTATCGTCTCCGTTGCGTTTACGTACCTTTCCTGCAATATTGAATCTCAATATTGATACGTGAGTACTCATAATTTAATTTTTATATACTAATAGTGTATCCCTGACTAGTGCTCGAGAAAATAGGATTATGCATATTTGTACATTTGATATTGCCCTTAGATAGGTTATGTTGAATCTTAAAGGTTATTATACTAGGGATGAAATAAGGTATAAGATATGCATGTCATTGGAAAGCTAGCGAAAAATTAAGAACTTTTCATTTAGAATATCGAATGAATTCGATGAACGGTTAGAAAGTTATGAATTAAACAATTAATTTCGTAATTAAAATTGCTGATATTAATTAGTGAACTAATTTTCTGAGTTATAAAAAGTGGTTATTTGAATTCTACTCGTCGAGTAGATGAATTTTCATATAAAGCACGTCTCGTTTCGTTGAACGGTTGTCAAGTTATGGACAAAAGAAGTTTTGTAAATTTTGATGAAATGTTGAAACGGAAACTGAAATTCTCGCTGATCTGCGTTGTTTCAGATTAAAACAAAAATACCACTGAATTCTTTGCTGAAAGGTCTAACAAACGACTCTGGCCATTTTTCAATTCGAGTCTCGACGATTTTTCTAAAAATCGTCAAAGTTGACTGTTTGGTCACATTTTAAAATTTTGAAAAGAGCTGAAACTTTTTATTTGAAAATGTCAGTTTTGTATCAGTTGTCATGGTCGGCCTGATGTGTGTTTACTTTTGCCAAAAATCATGTTATATCTTTGTGGTAACGAGAATTTACAGGCTTTGACCGTTTGTCAATCCGAGTTTCGATGAATTTTCTAAAAATCTCCAAAGTAGGCTACTCGGTCACTTTTGTAAATTTATTAAAGCTGAAAAATTAACTTTGAAACGCCGAAACCACGTTGGCAACTACGAGTTGTCTAGGTTTAGTTAACTTCTGTAAAATTTATGTTTAATCTTTTTGGTAATGTGTAACTTTTATCTTTGGCCGTTTATAAATCGGAGTTCCGATAATTTTTCTAAAAATCGCTGAAGTGGCCGTTTAGTCATGTTTGACCGAAAAATCACTTTTGTATAAGTTATTGTATTTTTGCATGCGACCTCGTTTTTACTTTAACCTTTGACTTTTGACCTTGAACTTTGACTTTTCCCGTTAACTTTTCAGTTATTTTTTTTGTGTTGACTTTCTCTAAATACTAAAATACTATTTTATGATTATGAAACCATTTGTGTTACGTTGTTTCACACGTCACCTTTTACTAGAATTTTAACTGAGCATGGGTAATATAACATGTTACTATACTGTTGAGTCAGACTCGAGCATTAGGATTGTGGTACACTATGACTTGGCCTAAATTGTTAGACAAATATTGACCAACATATAAATATATATAATTAATATAGGTTCGTGAATCCGAGGCCAACCTTGCACTTGTTCAATGACGTTATATGTATTTTTACTACGAAATACAGTATGGTGAGTTTCATTTGCTCCCCTTTTACTCTTTACATTTTTGGGGCTGAGAATACATGCAAATATTTTATTAACTGTTTTACAATAATTATATGCGTGAGTTTCATTTGCCTTTTTACCCTTTATATTTTTGGGCTGAGAATACATGCGCAATTTTTATAAATGTTTTACGAAATAGTCACAAGTAATCGAAACTACATTATATGGTTGAATTATCGAAATCAAATATGCCCCTTTTTATTAAGTCTGGTAATCTAAGAATTAGGGAACAGACACCCTAATTGACGCGAATCCTAAAGATAGATCTATTGGGCCTAACAAACCCCATCCAAAGTACCGGATGCTTTAGTACTTCGAAATTTATATCATGTCCGAAGGAGGATCCCGGAATGATAGGGGATATTCTTATATGCATATTGTTAATGTCGGTTACCAGGTGTTCACCATTTGAATGATTATTTTTGTCTCTATGCATGGGACGTATATTTATGAGAACTGGAAATGAAATTCTTGTGGTCTATTAAAATGATGGAAATAAATGATTATGATAAACTAATGAACTCACCAACCTTTTGGTTGACACTTGAAAGCATGTTTATTCTCAGGTTTGAAAGAGATCTTCCGCTGTGCATTAGCTCATTTTAAAGATATTACTTGGAGTCATTCATGACATATTTCAAAAGACGTTGCATTCGAGTCGTTGAAGTTCATTAAAGATTATTATTAAGTAAATGACAGATTAGGTCATTTATAGTTTGGATATTATGAAATGGTATGCATACATGTCAATTTTCGATGTAAAGAAAGATTGTCTTTTAAAAACGAATGCAATGTTTGTAAAATGTATCATATAGAGGTCAAATACCTCGCAATGTAATCAACTATTGTGAATCGTTTATAATGTATATGAACGGGTCCTTTCAGTTGGTATCAGAGCGGTGGTCTTAGCGAACCAGGTCTGCATTAGTGTGTCTAACTGATAAGTCGTTAGGATACATTAGTGAGTCTGGACTTCGACCGTGTCTGCATGTCAAAAGTTTTGCTTATCATTTCGTGTCGAAAATTACCTGCTTATCATTTTTAAGTCTAGACGCGCTTTCCTGCATTTATTGCATAATAGTGTATAGACAAATTCTTATCTTAGCATATCTGATACTGTGAACTTTGACTGACATTTTTCAAAGATTCTCCGTAATTTATGGGATTTTGGTATTATATATACATATGTAAATTATGTATAGAAAGATATCAAATCTAACTCCTATAATCTATTTCATATCAAAAATTCATTCCCTTGATCATACGAGATGGATCCCTCAACCAGTTCGAATTCCTCAGATTACGACAGCTATTCCGATATGGAGTCTCATTCCAGCTCCGAAAGCAGTATGACCGGAATAGATCAACCAATCAGTCATCACCTATTCTGGATGAATTGGGGATGGGTTCGTAGCCTCCTCAATCATTGGAGACAAGAAGAAGGTGATCCCTTCCATCCACCACATTGCCCTCTTGACGAAGAACCTGAAGCACTTACCGGCGAACCTGTCCGAAACACCATTTTCTCGCTCATTTCCAGAGTATCTCGTCACGATTATATATTACATCAAATTTTAGATTTTATTTATCCGCTCGTCAGAACCGACAATCACCCCGGTGTAATACAAGAAGTCAACGAGCTTCGCGCTCGGGTAGTGACTTTGGAGAATATGGTGCAGAGATTACAAACACCAGCAGCAGCATCAGCAGCATAACCAGTAACACCATCATCAACGCTAATAGTACCATTACCACCCCAACCACAACCACGTCGTAAACCTCAACTTTACACTCTGTCCCACGAGCACCAATGTCATACGCCCTGTAGATACCAAGGAATACCAACAACAATAACCGACGAAGTATTAATTCATAACTTCATTGGAGAAACATTCCACGCAGATTATGTAATCTCTAAAGTCTTAGAGATTATCTAATCTAGCCCTAACCATAAATCAGTTAAGCGAACCAAAATGATAGAAGGAAGAGTAGAAACCCTGACAAAAATGGTGTGTGATTAACAAGCTAAACTTGTCTTACCAACAGCATCAACAGTACCGTCAGCGTCACCAGCATCATCAGTACAGTCAACATCAGAATCAACAACACCTATAACATCACAAACTCCGTCAGCTCAAAAATCACTATGGACATCATTACGAATCAATAACCCGTATATTGTATCAACTAGTTATGAAGAATTAACTCATTCCCTTTGAAGAAATTATATGTATATTTTATATATTTTGAAATAAAAATAAATCTTTCCATGCTAAGCTATTGTGTGTGAATCTTAACTACTCGGTTAATTCATATTACAAATATGCAATAATGTACGTCATTCGGCCGCAACTTAACCAGCGTTAACTACAATCTCTGTCGCAATTCAACAAATTCCAATTCATAATAAATCAAGTATATATTTGATTTTACACTTTCATCATCGATGTACCCGAAACTTTTCAGATAACATCATTCGTACTTTGCGAAATTCACAAGAATTCCACGAACCGAACATCATACATCAACAAATAACGAAGTATTGATTCATAATTTCAATATTATTAAAGAAATACTGCGTAAAAGTTATGTACTTTTTAAAGCCTTTAGGGATTATTCAATATCTAGTTTCAACCGTAAATCAAATGAGTTTAATTTAACATTAACTCATTAAATCTATGTTACATCTGAAGAAAATATACATATATATATTTTCATAAAGACTGTAATAAAATTCTTTTGTACAAAATATTAATTGTGAAATTTTTTTAACGGGTAGGTAATACCCGAGAGATATATAAATTCACAATTAATATATTACAGTCTTCGAATCTGATTCAGCAAATCATCCATTATACTCCCTACTTTCACAACAATATACATTCTTTTATAGAAATCAAAACAACCATACTCATTCAAAATTTAATTACATATTCTGATTTTGAAATCTCAAAATTCAACTTGAGATATGACCAAAATCATCACTCTTAGATCCTTACATCTTTCACAAGCTATACTTTGACTTCAAAACTGTGATAGAACATCACTTTTAATCGTAACACTCAGAGGAATATGAAAATCATTCGAGATTCAGGAAGATTTCACCATCTGGATATTGACTATGACAATCTGCATTTAAAACCCTTCTAAATTCCGGAAGATACTTCAAATAATGAACAATCGAGATGATGATCCAACCACACATTATCCAAAGTGTTGTACCTGAAAAGCTCTCGAAACCAAAGTCGTAGTTTAACCCGTGCCCACGTCAAATTCTTTAGCATTTATTAGCAAAAAAAAAAAAAAAAAAAAAAAAAAAAAAAAAAAAAAAAAAAAAAACATTTCAATTCCTTTTCAAAGTAGCCGATTTTGTCACAGCTTCAGCAAGTCAACTTCGACGTTTCAGTCGGACTAGTCTTATTTTAACCCCGATAAATACGTTGCCCTTTTGTCATTATTACTGGAAAACCTTTCATATTACACCATATTACCACCAGCGTTTAATCATCTAAAACACGATTCTTCTGAACCCACCGCGGATTGATAACCAGAGATTCAGATATTATAGCATTAAATGCAGAGGAAACATAAAAATGGTAGATGGTTTAAACGGTCAAAAGTCTGATGATAAAAGATAGTGAGTTGGTAAAGCACAGAAAAAGAAAGAATTTGGTACTGAAAAACGGATTGAGCAAAGTATGAAGGAAGCCATGGACAAATCACAGAGACTGAATCTGCCTTCAAAGGATCCAAATGATTCAGTGCCTGCTGAACTCGTTAGCAAACACCTTACTTCTTATTCTAAACCTTCACAGACAGATATTCTTCATCATCATCATATCTAAAATATTATAAGATATCTTCGTATCTTCCATTATACAGATTCTCCATATCTTTGGAGATATTTTCACAACTATTCTTATCAAGTATCATTTATCTCTCCGTAATATCTGCAACATAAAAGAAACTGTGTTAGTTTCTAAATTCTGAAAAATTTGAATATGAATGTTTTTGAAGTGGTGTTGGGAACTGATGCATGGGTTAGTATAATATAATGACACTTGATCAACGTCATTATATTACAGTAATTCATGCTGAGTTTCTAATGGACGTGATGATTCACAGGACATACCGTCATCATGTGTCATTTACACGACTCTTACATTCTATCTAACCTCTAAATATATCAAGAAAATATTTCTTGATGATTCGGTCTTTTCCAGGGTATTCTGGTAATTTAACAAATCAATATTTTACCATTACCATTTCCTTCTTAGAACAATTACTATGTTCATTCTGAAATCTATACCTACGAATTCTGGACCATTACAAGAGATGTTAAATCGCAAGAAGAAGAAACGAAAGGACAAAGCTCCGAAACAGAAATTGGAGTATAGATCGCAACAAATAGAAGGGAGCATTAACTATGGATGACAATGATTATAGAAGACAGAAGTAGGGACATCGAAGTATAAGGGAAGATATAAAACCCAACAACCACCCGTAAATTATAAACCATAGATGTCAATGCAAATAGCAATATAAAGACACGGGACGACTAGAAAAACTATAAACCCAAGAGTATAGTAGAAGTAAATAGATTCTTCCGGTGGCAGATTAAAAAGAAGAATGACAGATATGAAAGTTAAGAGGATATCAAGGATCAGGATGGGATGGAGCATATTAATGAATACTTTAAAGTATGAATTGAGGAAGAAAGAATAGAAGGTGTAAGTTGTAAGAAAACGAAGGGGGTGGATTTATAGACACAGCAATCAAAGCAGATTATCGCGTATAACCAAAGAGGATCCTAATCTCCTTAATTACCGACGAATCAAATCTTATTATGGAGATCTTCTTCTAAATTCCTTAAATTTCGGAAATCAATCTTGACTACGCCACCTGTTAGGTCAAACCTGCATTTATTCATTTTCACTCTTAGGTGATAGCTTCATTCGTGCTCTTCACAAAAACAAATCGTTTTATCTATATCACTCAATTATGATAAAACTCTATTATCGATTCATATTCGTCATGAAAACATTTTATTAGTTAGCCATGACGACCTCGATCAAATTTCGGGACGAAATTTCTTTTAACGGGTAGGTAATGTGATGACCCGGAAATTTCCGATCAAATTTAAACTTTAATCTTTATATATATCCGACACGATAAGCAAAAATCTGTATTGTTGAGTCTCGAAAGCTTTGAAACTATATTCATGTAATCAAGTTACCATTTGACCATGCCTAACGATTCACGAACATCTATGTGTATATAGATATGTGTATATAATAAATACTTAATAAGTGAAGGCGTTAACAAGGTATTAGATATATAATACTTTACAAGAACATATTTTGTTTCAAAATAAGTTTATTATGCTTATCGATGTTTAGATGAAAATATCAAATGATTGATTTATAAGATACATTGAATTAGGATGAAGAGTCTCTGTTATGAGGTCCACTTTGAATTAGAAAACCCTTACTTTTAACGGTATTCGAAATATTTGGAAAAGTGATTGTATATAAGAACAAAAGTGTTAATTATTGGGGATTAGACAAAAGTTGGTGGAGGATTGAATTTCATAACCCTTGTTAATTGATTCGATCGATACTAAGTTATTTTATTTAGAAAGGTTAAGGAAACTAAAATAAACGTTAGCATATAAAGGAATTATAGGTTTAGAGTGTAAATGTTACGTGTTATAAGATTTCCTAAACGAATTTAAAATAAACTTTGAACTATTATTAGTTTTCAAAAACTAATTATTATACTATTATATTAATACTTCCATGATATACAATATGTACAAGTTTATATATTTTAAATAAAAATATATTTATATGTTACAAAAAGATGAATTACAATATCAAACTAGTCATAAAACGTTTTGATTTAAACTAATATTATTATATATGTTTTGATAAACAATGAGACTAGGATTTATAAAAGGAAATGATCAAAATACTTAAAAGATAAAGTTACACTTTAAGTGGGTTAGTTTTTAATTAATTTAAGTCTAGTTATTAATAAAGGTACATGTCACAAAACGTTTAATTTAAAATAAAATATTTTGACAAACAACGAGACTTTAATTTATAGAAGGAAATGACCACAACACTCAATTTTATAAGTTATATTTTTATAAAGGTAATTTATTGTTGAGTAAGTCTAATTTTTGTAAAAGGTACACGTCACGTAACGTAAAAGACTAGTTTTCTAAACGTACGAAAGTGCGCCCGAAAAACCGAAAGTGGTACATGAGTCGTGAGACCACGACCGTGTCATTTTTGTAAAAATTATATTTTTACCATGACCATAAATATAATATAATATTTAATTAATTCTAAAGATTAAATATATTATATATTAAATATTATATATATGTAAGTGTCGGTAACAACATTGTAAATGGACAACATTGTAAATGGAATCTTCGCATGAGGGAGTAGGTAGTGTCAAGTATTATAAATCAAACGTTTCGCAGTTTATGATTCATTCATTTCATTCACCAATATCTCGAACCTCTCTCTATATATAAATTATAATAATAATTATTATTATTATTATTATTATTATTATTATTATTATTATTATTATTATATTATTAATTATTATTATTATTAGTAGTAGTATTATTATTAGTATTATACATAAAATACTACGACGAGGTCATGAGCGTGCCATTTTCAAAACGGGTTTTATGAGCGGGATAGAGCTAAGGAAATTATGTGTTATGGCTATGAAGGTTATGGGTATGGTTCATGAGTATGCTTGTAAGGCCAATCTAGTGTTTATCGTCTCCGTTGCGTTTACGTACCTTTCCTGCAATATTGAATCTCAATATTGATACGTGAGTACTCATAATTTAATTTTTATATACTAATAGTGTATCCCTGACTAGTGCTCGAGAAAATAGGATTATGCATATTTGTACATTTGATATTGCCCTTAGATAGGTTATGTTGAATCTTAAAGGTTATTATACTAGGGATGAAATAAGGTATAAGATATGCATGTCATTGGAAAGCTAGCGAAAAATTAAGAACTTTTCATTTAGAATATCGAATGAATTCGATGAACGGTTAGAAAGTTATGAATTAAACAATTAATTTCGTAATTAAAATTGCTGATATTAATTAGTGAACTAATTTTCTGAGTTATAAAAAGTGGTTATTTGAATTCTACTCGTCGAGTAGATGAATTTTCATATAAAGCACGTCTCGTTTCGTTGAACGGTTGTCAAGTTATGGACAAAAGAAGTTTTGTAAATTTTGATGAAATGTTGAAACGGAAACTGAAATTCTCGCTGATCTGCGTTGTTTCAGATTAAAACAAAAATACCACTGAATTCTTTGCTGAAAGGTCTAACAAACGACTCTGGCCATTTTTCAATTCGAGTCTCGACGATTTTTCTAAAAATCGTCAAAGTTGACTGTTTGGTCACATTTTAAAATTTTGAAAAGAGCTGAAACTTTTTATTTGAAAATGTCAGTTTTGTATCAGTTGTCATGGTCGGCCTGATGTGTGTTTACTTTTGCCAAAAATCATGTTATATCTTTGTGGTAACGAGAATTTACAGGCTTTGACCGTTTGTCAATCCGAGTTTCGATGAATTTTCTAAAAATCTCCAAAGTAGGCTACTCGGTCACTTTTGTAAATTTATTAAAGCTGAAAAATTAACTTTGAAACGCCGAAACCACGTTGGCAACTACGAGTTGTCTAGGTTTAGTTAACTTCTGTAAAATTTATGTTTAATCTTTTTGGTAATGTGTAACTTTTATCTTTGGCCGTTTATAAATCGGAGTTCCGATAATTTTTCTAAAAATCGCTGAAGTGGCCGTTTAGTCATGTTTGACCGAAAAATCACTTTTGTATAAGTTATTGTATTTTTGCATGCGACCTCGTTTTTACTTTAACCTTTGACTTTTGACCTTGAACTTTGACTTTTCCCGTTAACTTTTCAGTTATTTTTTTTGTGTTGACTTTCTCTAAATACTAAAATACTATTTTATGATTATGAAACCATTTGTGTTACGTTGTTTCACACGTCACCTTTTACTAGAATTTTAACTGAGCATGGGTAATATAACATGTTACTATACTGTTGAGTCAGACTCGAGCATTAGGATTGTGGTACACTATGACTTGGCCTAAATTGTTAGACAAATATTGACCAACATATAAATATATATAATTAATATAGGTTCGTGAATTCGAGGCCAACCTTGCACTTGTTCAATGACGTTATATGTATTTTTACTACGAAATACAGTATGGTGAGTTTCATTTGCTCCCCTTTTACTCTTTACATTTTTGGGGCTGAGAATACATGCAAATATTTTATTAACTGTTTTACAATAATTATATGCATGAGTTTCATTTGCCTTTTTACCCTTTATATTTTTGGGCTGAGAATACATGCGCAATTTTTATAAATGTTTTACGAAATAGACACAAGTAATCGAAACTACATTATATGGTTGAATTATCGAAATCGAATATGCCCCTTTTTATTAAGTCTGGTAATCTAAGAATTAGGGAACAGACACCCTAATTGACGCGAATCCTAAAGATAGATCTATTGGGCCTAACAAACCCCATCCAAAGTACCGGATGCTTTAGTACTTCGAAATTTATATCATGTCCGAAGGAGGATCCCGGAATGATAGGGGATATTCTTATATGCATATTGTTAATGTCGGTTACCAGGTGTTCACCATTTGAATGATTATTTTTGTCTCTATGCATGGGACGTATATTTATGAGAACTGGAAATGAAATTCTTGTGGTCTATTAAAATGATGGAAATAAATGATTATGATAAACTAATGAACTCACCAACCTTTTGGTTGACACTTGAAAGCATGTTTATTCTCAGGTTTGAAAGAGATCTTCCGCTGTGCATTAGCTCATTTTAAAGATATTACTTGGAGTCATTCATGACATATTTCAAAAGACGTTGCATTCGAGTCGTTGAAGTTCATTAAAGATTATTATTAAGTAAATGACAGATTAGGTCATTTATAGTTTGGATATTATGAAATGGTATGCATACATGTCAATTTCGATGTAAAGAAAGATTGTCTTTTAAAAACGAATGCAATGTTTGTAAAATGTATCATATAGAGGTCAAATACCTCGCAATGTAATCAACTATTGTGAATCGTTTATAATGTATATGAACGGGTCCTTTCATTGTATATCAATATTAAACAGTGAGTTTCATAAGATCCCTTTTACTCTCTACATTTTTGGGCTGAGAATACATGCAAATGCTTTATTAACCGATATACAATATTTATATGCGTGAGTTTCATTGATCCCTTTTTTACATATATTTTTGGGCTGAGAATACATGCGCTGTTTTATAAACATTTTTACGAAATGGACACAAGTACATACTTAATTCTACACTGAGTTTAAACCGAAAATCCCTTAACTTTGGTAACTAGTAACTGCCGATTATAAGAACTGGTGGGCGCGAGTAGTTGTATATGGATCCATAGGGCTTGACATCCCCGTCTGTTCCAGGTATAGAAAGAAACTCTAGCCGGAACTATAAAACAGACGTATGCTATTTGAAGTTAGTACACGTTGGATTGCGTGTATTGTACATGTTGGTTGCATGTTAAACGAGGGGTACTTATTATAAACGTTAAGGCTTGGTTACCAGGGTGCTCAACTTTGTAGAACCGATTGATAAACGTTTCGGATGAAACAACTGAAATCTTGTGGTCCACCTTTTATTTAAAACATATTGAAAACGTTTTGAATGAAACAACTGAACTTTTGTAATCCACATTGATATACAGATTATGTGTAATATTAAAACTATGAACTCACCAACCTTTGTGTTGACACTTGAAGCATGTTTATTCTCAGGTTTCTAGAAGTCTTCCGCTGTTTGCTGATACGTGATACAAGTTATGTGCTTGGAGTCATACATGCTATATACAAGAAACTTGCATTCACCAAACCATTACCATGTACCTTATTTTGACTATATTGTCAACAGATGTATTATTGTAAACCATTTAAATGGTGATTATCTATACGTAGGAATCATCAAATGTTAAAAACCTGGAATTTATATATTCATTTATGAAATACCTTTTCAAACGAATGCAATGTTACAAAACGTATCACATAGAGGTCAAAACATCGCAATGGGACCAGATGTTGATGTATTCGTCCAGGTAGATTAGGACGGGTCATCACAGTTGGTATCAGAGCGTTGGTCTTAGCGAACCAGAATTTGCATTAGTGTGTCTAACCAGTTATTATTAGGATACATTAGTGAGTCTGGACTTCGACCATGTCTGCATGATAAAAGTTGTTGCTTATAATTTCTTGTTAGAAATTACCTACTTATCATTCCTTGTGTGGAAAATTACCTACTTATCATTTGTAGTCTAGACACACCTTATTGCATGGATTGAATGACTAGTGTATAGACAAAATGAATATCTTAGTGTATCTGTTACTGTTATCTTTACTTGACAGTTTCTGAAAGTTTCTCCGTAATTTGCGGAACCTTTGTACTATATAAAGGTATTCTATGTAATTAGAATATCATCCGATATCCGAAAATCATTTCACATCGAAAATTCTTTATCTAACCGTGTAAGATGAATTCTGCAAGTAATTCGAGTTCTTCAGATTCCGATATGGATTTTTACCTGAGTTCCGAAAGCAGTGTAACCGGAATGAATCAACCAATCAGTCATCACCAATTCTGGATGAATTGGGGATGGGTTCGTAATCAACTTAATCAATGGAGACAAGAGGAAGGCGATCCTTTCCACCAACCAAATTCACCTCTTGGTGAGAAACCTGAGGCACTTACCGGCGAACCCGTTCGAAACACTATCTTCACCCTCATTTCCAGGATATCTCGCAACGATTATATGATAACCAAAATTTTAAACTTTATTCATCCTCTCGTACCAACCGCCAATCATCCCGGAATAATAGAAGAAGTTAACGAACTTCGCACTCGAGTTGTGGCTTTGGAAAATATGATGCACAATTTGCAGGCATCACAGGCAGCACCGGTAGCACCACCAGAACCAGCAGCACAACCAACAACAGTACCAGTACCACCAACAACAACATCCGCACCGCAAACCTCAACTTCACAATCTGTTCCATGAGCATCAACCTCCTACTCACCGTAGGCATCAAGGAATACCAACAACAATAAACGATGAAGTATCGACTCATAACTTCATTTGAGAAATATTCTGTGGCGATTATGTAATCTCTAATATAGAAGAGATTATTCGTTTCTAGTTCCAACCGAAAACCAAATGAGTTTAATAACTCATTAAATCTATATTACATCTGAAGGAAATATACATACATATATTTTCATAAAGATTGTAATTGAAAATCCTTTTGTACAAACTGTTAATGATGAGAATATTTTAACGGGTAGGTAATACCCTAGAAATATATAAATTCCACATTAATATGTTACACTATACATTCTTCAATTCTGATTCAGCAATCATTAACTATACTGCTCAAACCTACAGATATACGTATCTGTTCATCACAGAATAACCATTTTAATTCAATTACATATTCTGATATTGACGGATCAGAATCTAAGTCAAGATTTAACAAGCGATATCATTCTTAGATCTCTACATCTTTCAAAGCTATACTTTGACTTCAAAACTGTGCAAGATCCTTTAGCGTTGTTAATATCGAAAATAATCTTGCCATCCTTTTCAAAGTATCCAGTATTATCAACCATTCAACCAGTCAACGACAACCTTTTAGACTTGAAACTTTGGCATATACGTTTTTGTTACTGGGGAACCTTTTATGTTCCACCACATTAGCAGTAAATTTACCAACAACTTCATTGATCATTGACCTTCCGAAAAATCCTTATACTCATTGAAACCCTATCATGTACTCATCCACATCTTGTAACGGCAATTGCCATACCAACTATCGGGAATTAGCAATCAGTATTTTGAATCTCTCAGCATTTTCTACAACAACAGTTATATATAGATAACATCCAACTTCTAGACTTACATACTTCGAATGTGAAAAACACCCAAACTGCGAAACTAGTTCTCCGAATTTTGGAAAAATGTTGATGAAGTATCAAAAACTGTAAATGACCTTAACAGTCAAAAGTTTGATGATAAAGAATAGTATGGTGGTAAAGCTGAGAAAAAGAGAAGGTTTGAAACTGGAAAACGGATTGAGCAAAGTATGAAGGAGGGCTGTGGATAAATCACAAAGACTAAACCTGCCTTTAAAGAATCAAAATGATTCAGTATCTGCTGAAGCCATTAACAAATACCTTGCTCCTGATACCAAACCCCTACGGACAATATTCTTCATCATCCTCTAATATATTAGAAATTCTAAGATATCATCGTATCTTTTATTATAAATATCCTCGATATTTCTGGAGATATCTTCATACATATTCTTATCGGAAATTATTCATCTCTTCGCACTATCTGTGTTACATCATAAAAGAAACTATTTTAGTTTCTAAAATCTGAAAAATTCGAAAAAAAATGGATGTTTTGAAGTAATGTTGGGAACTGAAGCATGAGTTAGTATAATATAATGACACTTGATCAACGTGATTATATTACAGTAAGTCATGCTGAGTTTCTAATAGAACGTGATAAAGGTTCACAGATCCCACCCTCATCATGAACCATGTTACATAACTCTTTTATTCTATTTAACCTCTAAACATATCAAGAAAATATTTTTCTTGATGATTCGGTCTTTTCCGGATATTCTGGTAATTTGACAAATCAAGATCGTGCCATTACGATTACCTTCTCAGAACATTAACTATGTTCATCCAAAACTCCATACCTACGAATTCTGGACCGTTACAAGAGATGCCTAATCGCAAGAAGAAGAAACAAAGGGACAAAGCTCCGAAATAGAAATTGGAGTATAAATCGCAGCAAATAGGAGGGAGTATTAACTGTGAATGACAATGATTATAGAAGACAGAAGTAGGGACATTGAAATATAAGGGGAGATATAAAGCCCGATAACAAATCCGAAATTACAAACCGTGTATATCAATGCGTATAGCAATATAAAGACACGGGAGAATGATAAATACAACAATCCCTAGAGCATAATAGAAATAAACAGATTCTTCTGGTGGGAGCTGGAAAAGAAGGATGATTGTGGCAAACGTCAATATTAGGTCAAGAACCAGAACTGGATTGAGCATTTTCACAATCTTTTGAGTGTATTAATTGGGAAAGAAAGTAGGAGTGGTGAAAATAAATGAAACGGAAGAGGTCAATTTATAGCGAAATATCAGACATAGCAATCAAGGCAGATTACACATTTAATCAAAGAAAATCCTAATTTCCGCAAATTCCGAAGAATCAAATCTTATTTAGATTTTGAAGATTTTCTATTCCTTAAATTCCGGAAATCAATCGTTACTACGTCAAGAGATAAGACGAATCTCTATTCTTCATTTCACTCTATTACGATAACTTCTCTCATACGCTTCGAGTAACCGGATTGTTTTGTCCATATTATTCAACGGTGATAAAATTCTAATTACCAAGTCATATTTGTCATGAAAACATTTTTATTGTTAACCATGACGACCTCACTCAAATTTCGGGATGAAATTTCTTTAACGGGTAGGTACTGTGATGACCCGGAAATTTCTGACAAAATTTAAACTTAATCCGACACGATAAGCAAAGTCTATGAAGTTGAATCTCAAAATTTTAAACTATTCAAATACCCTTCGATTGTTCTCAACGATTCGCGAACCATTATATGTAAATAGATACATATATATACTATACCTTGAAAACGTAACAAAGTTTTAATTGCATGATACCGTACATTAAACTTATTGGTTTATATATCTATTTGAATATATATAATTTCAAGTTATTTAGTAAACGATAGTAACATTCGTTTATTGATTCGATTGATATTTAGATAAGTTAACTAAAGCGTTTAAGATGAACAAGTAAAACACTAATTTGCTACAGTGTTTTCAAATTGCCACATTACTCAAAATGCTACAGTGTTTTCGAAAATCACTATTTGCTACAGTGAATTGACTTTGCTACAGTGAATTGCTACAGTAAAACACTATTTTAAAATGTATTTGAACAAATAGCGAGACGATGATTTATAGAAGTAAATGATCAAAACACTCAAATGTATAAGTTATAATTTGAGTGATATAATTTAGGGATAATTTAAGTTTATATTGTGACAAAGGTACGAGTCACAAAATGAAAAGTACTAGTTTTATAAGCGTACGAAAATGCGTTCGAGAAACCGGAACCGGGACATAAGTCGAGTGATGACGTACGACTTATCGGAACGAAAATTACAAATCAACTATGCACGTGAATTTAATATAATATATAATTAATTATATAAATTATATATATTATATTAATATTTAATTATGTCGACGAACTACAAAACAAATCAAATGTGAGCTGTCATTTAAGCTCATGCGATCGCATGAACATACCAAAGAAACTTCATGCAATCGCATGGAGGCTGGATCCAGAAAACATCTATAAATTCAGTCAAATTCGTTCCATTTTTTTTCACATATATTACTCCGTATAATATTTATTATTCTTATTATTATTATTATTATTATTATTATTATTATTATTATTATTATTATTATTATTATTATTATTATTATTATTATTATTATTATTATTATTATTATTATTATTATTATTATTAAGATTATTATTAATCTTATTATTTTTATTATTAGTGTTATTATTTTTGCGATACAAAAATAATAATGTACATAAAATATTACAACGGAGTGCTATCCAAGTAATTTTCAAAACGAGTTTCCAAGCGAGCTAGAGCTAAGGAAAATATGGGTTATTACCAAGGAGGTTATGGGTAATGTTCGAGGGTATTTTTGTGAAGCAAACCTCGTGTTTATCATTTCCGATGCGTCTACGTGCTTTCCTACAATATTGTATATCAATATTAAACAGTGAGTTTCATAAGATCCCTTTTACTCTCTACATTTTTGGGCTGAGAATACATGCAAATGCTTTATTAACCGATATACAATATTTATATGCGTGAGTTTCATTGATCCCTTTTTTTACATATATTTTTGGGCTGAGAATACATGCGCTGTTTTATAAACGTTTTTACGAAATGGACACAAGTACATACTTAATTCTACACTGAGTTTAAACCGAAAATCCCTTAACTTTGGTAACTAGTAACTGCCGGTTATAAGAACTGGTGGGCGCGAGTAGTTGTATATGGATCCATAGGGCTTGACATCCCCGTCTGTTCCATGTATATAAAGAAACTCTAGCCTGAACTATAAAACAGACGTATGCTATTTGAAGTTAGTACACGTTGGATTGCGTGTATTGTACATGTTAGTTGCATGTTAAACGAGGGGTACTTATTATAAACGTTAAGGCTTGGTTACCAGGGTGCTCAACTTTGTAGAACCGATTGATAAACGTTTCGGATGAAACAACTGAAATCTTGTGGTCCTTTTATTTAAAACATATTGAAAACGTTTTGAATGAAATAACTGAACTTTTGTAATCCACATTGATATACGGATTATGTGTAATATTAAAACTATGAACTCACCAACCTTTGTGTTGACACTTGAAGCATGTTTATTCTCAGGTTTCTAGAAGTCTTCCGCTGTTTGCTGATACGTGATACAAGTTATGTTCTTGGAGTCATACATGCTATATACAAGAAACTTGCATTCACCAAACCATTACCATGTACCTTATTTTGACTATACTGTCAACAGATGTATTATTGTAAACCATTTAAATGGTGATTATCTATACGTAGGAATCATCAGATGTTAAAAACCTAGAATTTATATATTCATTTATGAAATACCTTTTCAAACGAATGCAATGTTACAAAACGTATCACATTGAGGTCAAAACATCGCAATGGGACCAGATGTTGATGTATTCGTCCAGGTGGATTAGGACGGGTCATCACATATAAGCTTATAAAAAATATATTTAAGAACTAATTGTTGAATATTAAAACTTTTTATATTTTACTTGAGGTTGGGAGTGAATAATTAATGTAATTTTTATTTACTAGTTAATGACCAAGTTTTATACCATAATGACTAGAATAAATAAAGTAAATTTATTTAAAATTTTGGAATTGTTCTGAAAACTTTTATCCAATGCTGATTAACAATGGACCATGAATTAATACCCGTACAATCTAAATATCTACTGAATAACTCCAAGAGCCTGATGGCTTCACTATTTTCCATTGTTTGCACTATTCTTGATCGTGTCAACTAGGAAGAATAGAAAGTGTCCTACTATTTTTTTTATTTGTCTAGCCTTTCACACTCTTTGTTTATTACTAGTCGATGAATATACCCTCAGGTGGTCCCACGACTTTGTGCAGATGTATCTAACACACTCACCTATTATGATTTGAAAAGTAAAACGCAATAGATAATAAAATTGTGGTGTCCTCCAAATAATATAATACATATGATAATAATAAACTGCGTTGATATCAAATCTTTTCTTTTCCCTACCACTTGCATTTTATTTTGTCTTTGCTTTCCTTGCCAACCCACTATGTCAATAATTACATATATTACATATTACGTACAAGCATAGAGAGATGTCTCTAATCATCTTCATCTCTCTCAACCACTTCCTACCATTTTTAAAGCTTACCATTTTCCGTCACCCTCCTATCTCCTTCTTCTTAGACAAATAGTCACCACCCTACAAACCCACCTGCGGTTCTCAATTGTTGCTACTGTCGAAAACCCAAGATCAACAAACCACGTACCAACACAGATTACATCATTGAACAACCTATTGCCAATTGGACACTACCTTCTATTATGTTTTCCTATCTTTCTATGTAAACTATCAACACCACAAACCACAACCAAAACCATCATCATTATCGCTGTTAACCAATCAATGTTGCTACCATTACTTTTATAATAATTCTGATTGAATGAACACCTCAACAGACCTTTAGAACTTATTGTTATTTTACGTTTCTACTTCGTAATTTATACTAAACCTTAACTACCTCCACCGACCACATAAAACCACAAACGTTTCTATTTTTTGTTCGATTATTTTGATCACTACACCCACCACAACCATCTTCACCACCTCAAACCTTGAACCACCTTCTCTTTTCTTGTCTTCTCTCTCATGAAACCCATTTTGCTCACCTCCAAGATCACCTCACTCACCTTGATAACCAACGGAGCCTACCATAAACCACCATTAAATCGACCACCTTCACTACCATCAAAATCCATTTTCCGTTTGCTTTTATTGTTTTCTGCTATTGCAGTTTGTTTCCTATTTCTAATCGAATAATAACATCACCTTCATCTCTCTTAAGCCATTGACAACCACCACCATCGATAACCAACCCCCACTACAACACCTTCTGTTATCACCTTACAATCACCACACCCATCTTGATCTTACAGATAATATTACTGCTTCTGTTTCACTGTTTTCATCCGACAACAACAAGTCACAGTTGAGTTAACTGCTATACTATTGTATTACAACTGCTACGCTATTTTCTGTGATGGTTCGAACCATCACCCACCAGGGTTAACCACTGCTGCTACAGTCACTGCTATGATTGTATCCTTCTTTTCTGTTTCTTACTATAACAATGAGTGATGATGATGGATTGATAAGGAGAAAGCAAGATGATTAAGGTTATTATAATATATATTGTCAGTACACATGTGGGTCTAGAGTTGGTAGGGTACCAGCTAATACTCGTTTATTTAATCAGACACTTTTTTTTTGCTAGCCAAACTAATTATACACGAAGTTGAATTCCATCACTAACTCATAATTTAAAACATGCTTTTGGATCACACTTTGGGCCATTAAATTCTATTGGACTGAGAGGAATCAGCTGTTTGTTGGGCCAGGATGATCCAAGTAGTTCTGTTGAACCGTTGAATTGGATTCACACCTTAATTGGGTTTAGTTAACTGTTTGGGCCGGTAACAAATAAATTTGAATTCGGGCCTGCCTTAATATCGGGCCGTGATGTTATTCAAGAGACACAATAGATGATAATATTAGATTCGATGATTAAATGATGATGATCGTGAATGATATTCCATGTCGATGATAATGATTCACGAAGAAGATAAGGTTGTGATGAGAATAACTTTGAATTAATGATAATAATTAGATTAAAAATGATGATTAGAATTATGATTAGAATGATGAGATTATGATTATGATGATGATTATGGTTAATGATGGTATTTAGATGATAATTTAGATGATGATTTTATGATATAAATAATGGTTATGATTAGATAGAACGATTATGATCATGGAAAATATCATATGATGTTGATGATTATTATGATGATAATAGATGATAGTTTAAGTATGATGATGATGTGGTAATCATATGATATAGATGAGATAATGATACGATATAGAAAATGATGATGAGATCATGGAATGATAATGATAATGGGTTGATTATGAAGAATGATGAATGGGTAGGATGATGATAAACGTGATGATAGAATGGGTATTATGATGATCATGATGGAGTAACAGTTATGATATAAGGATGTTAACGGGTTAGCGAGACGTCGCGGGTTCAAACCCGGACTTGGGCATTTTTTTTAGGATAACTCCTTTGAGGTAGTTTACTTATTACTCATTTTTAACATTATTATTATTATTATTATTATTATTATTATTATTATTATTATTATTATTATTATTATTATTATTATTATTATTATTATTATTATTATTATTATTATTATTATTATTATTATCATTTTTAATGTAAGTAGTATTATTATTGAAACTAATTTTTTTTTATAAAAATTATCATATTTATTATTAGAACTAACAATATTATTATTATTAGTATTATCATTATTTTTATCATTATTATTTTTATTATCATCTTTATTATTTCTAACACCAATATTATTATTTTAATCATTATTATTATTAGTATTATTAATATATCAAATAAAGATTTTATATATAAAAAAATATATTATTTACATAAAACATAACTATATTAAATATTAACCATCTATTTAATGTATATAAAAATAAATGTAGTTAATTTAGTTATCAATGAAACGTACAAGTTACTAAAATAACATTTAATAATAATACCTAAATTTGTTCGATTACCATTATATGTTTTAATATACATATAAATGATATAGGTTCGTGAATCCAAGGCCAACCCTGCATTGTTCAGTTATTCTATGCCGTCATATGTATTTTTACTACAAAATACAGTATTGTGAGTTCATTTGATTCCCTTTTACTCTTTACATTTTTGGGACTGAGAATACATGCGCTGTTTTTTTATAACTGCTTTATTAAATGCTTTTGAAATATATTTTGAACTGCGAATACATGAAATACTTTTATAAATGTTTGACGAGATAGACACAAGCAAAACATTCCTCGAATGAATTATTATGCAGACAGAAGTTTTGTGGATTATGATTGAATTAGTTGGACGTTATAATTGCCACTAATTGTTGTGAATATTTTCCCCTGATTATTATTGCTTGGTAACCTAAGAATTAGAATCGGGTATGGCCCTAATTCACGCGGATCCTAAAGGTAGCTACCGGGTTTAACACCCCCACCCAGAATGTTCGCTAGACGGAAGAGCTAGTGGGCGTGGTGTTTAATACTTCGAAGTTTATATATTATACAGATGAGATGTTCTGTTTTGGTAATATTATTGATGCGCATTATATGTTAAGTTCGGTTACCAAGCCAAGCTATGAAAGCAAAGTGAATGTTATGTATTGAGAGAATGATTTTATACACAGGTTATGTGTATGTTATTTTTGTGCACGAGATATGTGTACAGTTACTAAGATTTATGAAAGATGATTTCGTACACGAGAAAGGTGTACTGTATTTAAAAGATATCACATGTACATTACAGGTGGGTATAGGATTCGGGCTCATTTGTACCATGCAGCATTTAAATCTTGTGGTCTATCAAAATAATGAATTTTATTATTTTATGATAAACCTATGAACTCACCAACGTTTTGGTTGACACTTTAAAGCATGTTTATTCTCAGGTATGAAAGAAATCTTCCGCTGTGCATTTGCTCAATTTAAAGATACTACTTGGAGTCATTCATGGCATATAGAGGTCCGTTCATCGCAATTGTACCAGATGTTATTGTATTCGTTCAAGAGAATTTGGACGGGGTATGACATGTGGTATCAGAGCGGTGGTCTTAGCGAACCAGGTCTTGCATTAGTGTGTCTAACTAGTAGTTGTTAGGATGCATTAATGAGTCTGGACTTCGACCTAGTAGTTGTTAGGATACATTAATAAGTCTGGACTTGAACCTGGTCTGCATGTTAAAAGCTTTTCTTATCATTCTTTGTCGAAAAATATCTATCCATCGTTTTCACTCTCAACCCGTCTTATTGCAATTATCGCATAGATAGTGTACATACAAATTCATATCCCATTACATTAAACCTTGTTTGACACGTTTCCTTAATTCCCTCCGTAATCTACGGGATCTCCTATACTATACATAGGTATTCTATGTAATTAGAATATCATTCGATATCTGTAAATCATTTAATATCTAAAATCCTTTACCTAACCGTGTAAGATGAATTCTGCAACCAGTTCAAGTTCCTCGGATTTTCGACAGCTATTCCGATAAGGATTTCCACTCGAACTCCGAAAGCAGTGTAACCGAATTGGATCAACCAATTAGCCATCATCAGTTCTGGATGAATTGGGGATGGGTTCGTAGTATACAAAATCATTGGAGACAAGAAGAAGTTGATCCTTTCCATCAACCGAATTCACCTATTGGCAAAGAACCTGAAGCACTTACCAGCGAACCTATTCGTAATACCATTTTCTCTCTCATTTCCCGAATATCTCGCCATGATTATATACTATCTCAAAACCTTATTCACTCGCTCATTCCTACCGACAATCATCCCGGAGTAATAAGTCAACGAGCTTCGCGTTCGAGTTGTAGCCTCGAAAAATATGGTGCAAAACGTACCAGCTTCAGCAACATCACCATCACCAACAGTACCACTAACAATCTAATTTTCAACATCCCAAGCAAAACATCCGCATCCCAAGCCTCAATTTCACAATCTGTCCCACGAACATCAACATCATACGCACCATAGATACCAAGGAGTACCAACAACAATGAACGATGAAGTATTGATCCATAACTTCATTGAAGAAATATTCTGCGAAGAATATGTGGTTCCTAATAGTTTTAGAGATTACCTATTCTAGCTCAAACCGAAAATCATATGAGTTTAATATCATATTAACTTATTAAATCCATGATTAAATCTGAAGAAAATATATATGTAAAAATATTTTCATAAAGATTGTAATTAAAAGTTCTTTTGTACAAACTGTTAATGATGAAAATATTTTAACGGGTAGGTAATACCCGAGGAATATTTAGATTTCGCATTAATAAGTTACACTGTACATTCTTCAAATCCGATTCAACAATCATTTACTATCCTACTTACAACCACAGATATACGTATCCGTTCACCAAAGAATAACCATTTTCATTCAAATTTAATTTCATATTCGGATTCTGACCGATCAAAATCTAAGTCAAGATTTAACAGAAGACATCACTTTTAGATTCCTACATCTTTCAAAGCCATACTTTGAATTCAAAACTGTGCCAGATCCATTGGCGTGTTATTACCGAAAATAACTTTACAATACCTTTCTAAAATTAGCCAATTTTATCACAGCTCCAGCAAATCAACTTCGACTTTCATTCAGATTAGCCTTATTATAACTTTGATATATAAGTTTGCCACTTGATTTCATCCTAAACAATCATTCGTATCTTGATGATTACAATCAGCGTTTAATCATCTAAAAACATAAATCCCTTGAAACCACCTCGGATGGATAACCAATGATTCAGATATGGCAGCATTAAATGCAGAGGAAACAGCAAAATTGTAGATGGTCTAAATGGCTAAAAGTTTGATGATTAAAAATGGAGTGTTAGGAACGCTCTATAGAAAATTTGGTACTGAAAAAGGGATTGAGCTAACCATGAAGAAGACCAAGGACAAATACAAGGACCAAACCCTATATTCAAAGAATCCAGGTAATTCTGGATCCGATGAGATATTTAGAGAATATCTTGCTCCGAAGTCATGTTAAAATCTTACGGAAAATTTTTCTTCATCATACCTCGAACTTAGAAATTCTAAAATATCATCATAAATATCTTCGATATTTCTGAGGATATTTTCATAAATATTTTTGTCCGAAATTATCTATCTCTTCGTATTTTTTGTATTCCATTATATTGGAAACTTCTGTAAAATCTAAGTATAAATTATGAATGAGTTGTGGAGAAGTGTTGGGAATTGAGGCATGGGTTAGTATAATATAATGACGCCCGGCCAACGTGATTATATTACAGTAAGTCATGCTAAATTTCTAATGGAACGTGATAAAGGATTACAGATCATACCTTTATCATGAACCATGTTACATAACTCTTTCATTCTACTCAATCTCTGAACATATCAGGAAAATATATTCTTGATAGTTCCATCTTCCGTAATTCTGATAATTTAATAAATCAAACCGTGCTATTGCCTTTCCTTTCTGCATAGTATATTATGATCACTTGAAACTTCATATCTACAAATCTTAGACATCTTAATCACTTTACTTAGAGACGGGAAGATAAACAAAAATATGGAGCTTCGGAAAATAAATAAGAATATGAGCGACATCAAACAAGAAGTTACAAACCGTGTATATCAATGCGGATAGCAAGATAAGAACACGGGAGAATGAGAAATACAATAATCCCTAGAGTATAGTAGAAGTAAACAGATTCCTCTAGTGGTAATTGAAAAAGAAAAATGATTGATACGATAATCAAGAAAATATCAAGGATTAGAACTGGATTAAGCATTTTCACAATTCTTGGAATTATGAACTAAGAAAGAAAGTATTGAAGTGATGAAAGTAATGAAACGGAAGAGGTCAATTCATAATGAAATTATCAGACGGAGCAATCAAGGCAGATCATCGCATTTAATTAAAGAGATCTTAAGTTCCTAAAATTCCGAAGAATCAGATTCTATTGATTTCGAAGATTTTTTTAAATCCCTTGAATTCTGAAATTCAACCAAGACAACATCAAAAGTTAAGACGAATCTTCTTTTCTAAATTCAACCTTGATTACGTCAAAAGTTAAGACGAAATTTTATTTTTTTCATTCTTTTGTGACAGCTTCACCCGTACGCTTCACATAATCGAATCGTTTTATCTATATCACACAATAATGATAAAACTCTATTTATCAACTCATATTTGTCATAAAAGTATTTTTTATTGTTGGCCATGATGACCCCACTCAAATTTCGGGACGAAATTTCTTTAACGGGTAGGTACTGTGACGACCCAAAAATTTCCGACCAAATTTAAACTTGATCTTTATATATATTTTGACTCGATAAGAAAAGTCAGTTAGGTTGAGTCTCAAAATTTTGAACTGTTTTTATATATGCAATTACCCTTCGATCATTTTTGACGATTCACGAACAACTAATTGTAAATAGATATGTGTGTGTGTGTGTGTATATATATATATATATATATATATATATATATATATATATATATATATAAAATTGGAGATATAATATTAAATATTATATGTTATTGTTATTAAAATTAATTATGTAAAAAAATGATATTATGTTAATTATTAATTAAAGCATATCTATATATATAAATAAAGTATATTGAATATATATATATATATATATATATATATATATATATATATATATATATATATATATACATATATATATATATATATATATACATATATATATATATATATATATATATATATATATATATATATATATATATATATATATATATATATATATATATATATATATATATATATATATATATATTGTGATTTCGAAGTTATTTAGTAAACGACGGTAATGTTCAATTGTCATTCAATTGATAGTAAATGAGTTAAAAAAGGAAGTTATGTAGTTTTTAAAATAAACGATGATCCGAAAATAAGTTTTATAAACTATAAGCTTATAAAAAATATATTTAAGAACTAATTGTTGAATATTAAAACTTTTTATATTTTACTTGAGGTTGGGAGTGAATAATTAATGTAATTTTTATTTAATAGTTAATGACCAAGTTTTATACCATAATGACTAGAATAAATAAAGTTAATTTATTTAAAATTTTGGAATTGTTTCGAAAACTTTTATCCAACGCTGATTAACAATGGACCACGAATTAATACCCGTACAATCTAAATATCTACTGAATAACTCCAAGAGCCTGATGGCTTCACTATTTTCCATTGTTTGTACTATTCTTGATCGTGTCAACTAGGAAGAATAGAAAGTGTCCTACTATTTTTTTTATTTGTCTAGCCTTTCACACTCTTTGTTTATTACTAGTCGATGAATATACCCTCAGGTGGTCCCACGACTTTGTGCAGATGTATGTAACACACTCACCTATTATGATTTGAAAAGTAAAATGCACAGTAATAGATAGATGATAAAATTGTGGTTTCCTCCAAATAATATAATATATATGATAATAATAAAGTGCGTTGATATCAAATCTTTTCTTTTCCCTACCACTTGCATTTTATTTTGTCTTTGCCTTCCTTGGCAACCCACTATGTCAATAATTACATATAATACATATTACGTACAAGCATAGAGAGATGTCTCTAATCATCTTCATCTCTCTCAACCACTTCCTACCATTTTTAAAGCTTACCATTTCTGTCACCCTCCTATCTCCTTCTTCTTAGACAAATCGTCACCACCCTACAAACCCACCTGCGGTTCTCAATTGTTGCTACTGTTAAAAACCCAAGATCACCAAACCACGTACCAACACACATTACATCATTGAACAACCTATCGCCAATTGGACACCACCTTCTATTCTGTTTTCCTATCTTTCTATGTAGACTATCAAGACCACAAACCACAACTAAAACCATCATCATTATCGCTGTTAACCAATCAATGTTGCTACCATTACTTTTATAATAATTCTGATTGAATGAACACCTCAACAGACCTTTAGAACTTATTGTTATTTTATGTTTCTACTTCTAAATTTATACTAAACCTTAACTACCTCCACCGACCACATAAAACCACAAACGTTTCTATTTTTTGTTCGATTATTTTGATCACTAAACCCACCACAACCATCTTCACCACCTCAAACCTTGAACCACTTTCTCTTTTCTTGTCTTCTCTCTCGTGAAACCCATTTTGCTCACCTCCAAGATCACCTCACTCACCTTGATAACCAACGGAGACTACCATAAACCACCATTAAATCGACCACCTTCACTACCATCAAAATCCATTTTCCGTTTGCTTTTATTGTTTTCTGCTATTGCAGTTTGTTTCCTATTTCTAATCGAATAATAACATCACCTTCATCTCTCTTAAGCCATTGACAACCACCACCATCGATAACCAACCCCCACTACAACACCTTCTGTTATCACCTTACAATCACCACACCCATCTTGATCTTACAGATAATATTACTGCTTCTGTTTCACTGTTTTCATCCGACAACAACAAGTCACAGTTGAGTTAACTGCTATACTGTTGTATTACAACTGCTACGCTATTTTCTGTGATGGTTCGAACCATCACCTACCAGGGTTAACCACTGCTGCTACAGTCGCTGCTATGATTGTATCCTTCTTTTCTGTTGCTTACTATAACAATGAGTGATGATGATGGATTGATAAGAAGAAAGCAAGATGATTAAGGTTATTATAATATATATTGTCGGTACACATGTGGGTCTAGAGTTGGTTGGGTACCAGCTAATACTCGTTTATTTAATCAGACCCTTTTTTTTGCTGGCCAGACTAATTATACACGAAGTTGAATTCCATCACCAACTCATAATTTAAAACATGCTTTTGGATCACACTTTGGGCCATTAAATTCTATTGGACTGAGAGGAATCAGCTGTTTGTTGGGCCAGGACGATCCAAGTAGTTCTGTTGAACCGCTGAATTGGATTCACACCTTAATTGGGTTTAGTTAACTGTTTGGGCCGGTAACAAATAAATTTGAATTTGGGCCTGCCTTAATATCGGGCCGTGATGTTATTCAAGAGACACAATAGATGATAATATTAGATTCGATGATTAAATGATGATGATCGTGAATGATATTCCATGTCGATGATAATGATTCACGAAGAAGATAAGGTTGTGATGAGAATAACTTTGAATTAATGATAATAATTAGATTAAGAATGATGATTAGAATTATGATTAGAATGATGAGATTATGATTATGATGATGATTATGGTTAATGATGGTATTTAGATGATAATTTAGATGATGATTTTATGATAAAAATAATGGTTATGATTAGATAGAACTATTATGATCATGGAAAATATCATATGATGTTGATGATTATTATGATGATAATAGATGATAGTTTAAGTATGATGATGATGTGGTAATCATATGATATAGATGAGATAATGATACGATATAGATAATGATGATGAGATCATGGAATGATAATGATAATGGGTTGATTATGAAGAATGATGAATGGGTAGGATGATGATAAAAGTGATGATAGAATGGGTATTATGATGATCATGATGGAGAAACAGTTATGATATAAGGATGTTAACGGGTTAGCGAGACGTCGCGGGTTCAAACCCGGACTTGGGCATTTTTTTATGATTACTCCTTTGAGGTAGTTTACTTATTACTCATTTTTAACATTATTATTATTATTATTATTATTATTATTATTATTATTATTATTATTATTATTATTATTATTATTATTATTATTATTATTATTATTATTATTATTATTATTATTATTATTATCATTTTTAATGTAAGTAGTATTATTATTGAAACTAATTTTTTTTATAAAAATTATCATATTTATTATTAGAACTAACATTATTATTATTATTAGTATTATCATTATTTTTATAATTATTATTTTTATTTTCATTTTTATTATTTCTAACACCAATATTATTATTTTTATCATTATTATTATTAGTATTATTAATATATCAAATAAAGATTTTATATATATAAAAATATATTATTTACATAAAACATAACTATATTAAATATTAACCATCTATTTAATTTATATAAAAATAAATGTAGTTAATTTAGTTATCAATGAAACGTACAAGTTACTAAAATAAAAATTAATAATAATACCTAAATTTGTTCGATTACCATTATATGTGTTAATATACATATAAATGATATAGGTTCGTGAATCCAAGGCCAACCCTGCATTGTTCAGTTGTTCAATGCCGTCATATGTATTTTTACTACAAAATACAGTATTGTGAGTTCATTTGATTCCCTTTTACTCTTTACATTTTTGGGACTGAGAATACATGCGCTGTTTTTTTATAACTGCTTTATTAAATGCTTTTGAAATATATTTTGAACTGCGAATACATGAAATACTTTTATAAATGTTTGATGAGATATACACAAGCAAAACATTCCTCGAATGAATTATTATGCAGACATAAGTTCTGTGGATTATGATTGAATTAGTTGGATGTTATAATTGCCACTAATTGTTGTGAATATTTTCCCCTGATTATTATTGCTTGGTAACCTAAGAATTAGAATCAGGTATGGCCCTAATTCACAAGAATCCTAAAGGTAGCTACCAGGTTTAACACCCCCACCCAGAATGTTCACTAGACGGAAGAGCTAGTGGGCGTGGTGTTTAGTACTTCGAAGTTTATATATTATACAGATGAGATGTTCTGTTTTGGGGATATTATTGATGCGCATTATATGTTAAGGTCGGTTACCAAGCCAAGCTATGAAAGCAAAGTGAATGTTATGTATCGAGAGAATGACTTTATACACAGGTTATGTGTATGTTATTTTTGTGCACGAGATATATGTACGGTTACTAAGATTTATGAAAGATGATTTCGTACACGAGAAAGGTGTACTGTATTTAAAAGATATCACATGTACATTACAGGTGGGTATAGGATTCGGGCCCATTTGTACCATGCAGCATTTAAATCTTGTGGTCTATCAAAATGATGAATTTTATTGTTTTATGATAAACCTATGAACTCACCAACCTTTTGGTTGACACTTTAAAGCATGTTTATTCTCAGGTATGAAAGAAATCTTCCGCTGTGCATTTGCTCAATTTAAAGATACTACTTGGAGTCATTCATGGCATATAGAGGTCCGTTCATCGCAATGGTACCAGATGTTATTATATTCGTTCAAGAGAATTTGGACGGGGTATGACATGTTGGGTCCTTTAATCCTTACAATTGGTATCAGAGCTCAAGGTTCGAGTTGGGAACGATGGCAGAAGACGGTAAATTAAAGATCGAGCGGTTTGATGGTAAAGACTTCGCCTTTTGGAAGATGCAAATAGAAGACTACTTGTCTCAAAAGAAACTTCACCAACCTTTGTTGGATACGAAGCTCGAAGGCATGAACGATGCCGATTGGATGCTCTTGGATCTTCAAGCTTTGGGTGCGGCTCGTCTTGCACTCGCCAAGAACGTTGTAGGTAATATCATGAATGAAAAGACAACGTTTAATTGTTTGGAGGCGCTCTCTAACATGTATGAGAAACCTACGGCGGCGAATAAGATTTTTCTCATGCGACAATTGTTCAACAGGAAGATGAAGGAAGGTATGAGTGCAACAGATCATATCAACGAATTCAAGAATCTTGTTTCAAGATTAGAGTCGGTTGAAATCAAGTTTGATGATGAACTAAAAGCACTAATCTTGCTTTCATCATTACCGGAAAATTGGTCGGGTACGGTTACGGCGGTTAGTAGCTCTACTGGTACTACTAAGCTTACGTATAAAGGAATTAGGGATTTAATTCTCGGTGAAGACACTCGTAGGAGAAGTTCGAGGGAATTGTTATCTGGTTCTTTGTTAAGTACCGACAACCGTGGTAGGAAAGTTGATCGCGGTGTGAAGAAGAGTAAAGGGAAGGTAAAGAAGAGGTATCCATCGAAAGACCAAAGTGACGTTATTTGATGAGGTTGCAATCAAAAGGGGCATTATCAACGAAATTGTAAGAATGCTCCGGTTAAAGATGTTAACTTGACCGCGGAAGATACGGAGGATGCACTACTATGTAGTATTGAAAGTTCGCTGGAGTCTTATGTCTTGGATTCGGGATCTTCGTTTCATGCTACACCCACTAAGAGCGTGATGAGGAATTTTTGGGCGTATCAAGGTAAAGTTAGATTGGCAAACAACAAAACTCTCGAGATTAAAGGTATAGGAGATGTTGTATTGAAGACTACTCTTGGTTCTAATTGGACTTTGAAGAATGTGAGGTTTATTCCTAAGTTAAAGAGGAAGTTAATCTCGGCTGGTCAATTAGATGAAGAAGGTAATGGGGTTACTTTCAAGAATCGCCAACGGGAGGTGATTAAGGGTAGTAATGTCATAGCCCGTGGACATAAAAGGGGAACTCTTTATATGGTTGAGGTGTTTGAAGAAGACACGGTGATTGCTATGGTTGAAGTTGGGGCTAGTTCTACTCTATGGCACCGAAGACTCGGGTATATGGGTGAAAAGGGTATGAAGGTTCTTAGTTCGAGTGGGAGAATTCCAAATTTGAAAAAGATAGATCTTGAGTTTTGCGAACCATGTACTTATGGGAAGCAAAAGAAGGTAACTTTTGTTAAATCAGGGAATTCACCAAAGTTGAAGAAATTGGAGCTAGTTCATATGGACGTTTTTGGGCCAACGAATGTAGAATCACATGGAGGTTCTCGTTATTATGTCACCTTCATTGACGACGCCACTCAAAAGTTATGGGTTTACTTTCTTAAAGCTAAATCCGAAGTTTTTGGTACTTTTGTGAAGTGAAAAGATATGGTTAAGAATGATACCAATTTTAAAGGTCAAGAGCTTAAGGTCGGACAATGGAGGAGAATATGGTAGTCTTAAGTTTAAAGACCATTGTGCAAAGTTCGGTATTAGAATGTTAAAAACGGTACCGGAAACACCGCAACACAATGGGGTCGCCGAACGTATAAATCGTACGTTAAACGAAAGGGCTAGGAGTATGAGACTACATGCTGGTTTTCCTAAGATGTTTTGGGCGGATGCGGTTAATACGGCAGCTTATTTGATTAATAGGGGACACTCAACACCATTGGGTTTCCGAATTCCTGAAGAAGAATGGCTAGGTAAAAAGGTTAGTTATGATCATCATAGAATCTTTGGGTGTAATGTTTATGTGAAGACCAAAGATATTGATAAAGATAAACTTGAAGCTAAGTTAAAGAAGTGTACGTTCATTGGTTACGGTTTGGATGAGATGGGCTATCGTTGTTGGGATAATGAAGCTAAAAAGGTTATTCGATCGCGTGATGTTACCTTTGATGAAGATTCGGTCTATGGCAAACCGGAAACGGGGAGTCAAAAACCGGATCATGTTATTCTTGATGATGTTTCTCTTGATGATCTTGCGGGTTCTACTGGGAGTTCGGGGAACAATGAATTGCCGATTAATGGTGATGGGCCGGATCTTGACAATGATGAGATGGTTCGGATAGCGGTGATAATTCCGAACATAGTGCGAGTTCTAGTAATGAGGAGGTTAATGAAACTGGTCCAACCATACCGGTTGCTCCTATACTTAGACGCTTGACTAGAGTGCCCAAACCTAATCCTAGGTATTCTCCATCAACAAACTACTTGCTCTATACCGAGAACGGTGAACCCAAAAGTTACTTTGAAGCAAGAAAGTCCAAAGAATCCATACAATGGGAGCTTGCTATGAAAGAAGAGATGGGGTCACTTGAGAAGAACAAGACTTGGTCACTAGTGAAATTACCTCATGATAAAAAGGCGTTTCAAAACAAATGGGTGTATTGAATAAAGAATAAGGTGGATGTCAAGAAGAGGTACAAAGCACGGTTAGTGGTTAAAGGGTTTCAACAAAGGAAAGGGGTTGATTACCAAGAGATATTTTCACCGGTGGTGAAGATGACTACTATTCATTTGGTACTTGTGTTGGTCGCATCCGAGGATGTACATCTACAACAACTAGATGTGAAGACATCATTCTTACACGGGGATCTTGATGAAGAGATCTACATGAGGCAACCCGAGGGCTTTGAGGTAAAGGGTAAAGAGAAGTGAGTTTGTATGTTAAAGAAAAGTTTGTATGGATTGAAACAAGCACCTCGACAATGGTACTTGAGATTTGATGAGTTTATGAAGAAGGTTGGTTTAGTAAAATGTGAAGCGAACCATTGTTGTTACTTGAAGAAATTCAAGTCTTCTTACATAATCTTATTGTTATACGTTGATGACATGTTGCTTGCGGGTTTGGACATGTTCGAGATCAATAAGTTGAAAGGTATGCTTTCAAAAGAGTTCGAGATGAAGGATCTTGGTAGTGCTAAGCAAATACTTGGAATGAGTATTGTGCGTGATCGTGCTAAAGGTGTTCTATACTTGTCTCAATTCAAGTATATTGAGAAAGTAGTAGAAAAATTTATTGTTGATAAAGCAAATGCTCGTACTATGCCTTTGGGTAGCGCGATAAAGTTATCGACGAGTCAATCACCTAAAATGGAAGAAGACAAAGTGGAGATGGAAAATGTTCCGTATAGATCGGCCGTGGGAAGTATTATGTGAAATGTCCCGTTCTTATTGATTAAAAACGTTCCATATTAATTGATTTCGTTGCGAGGTTTTGACCTCTATATGAGACGTTTTTCAAAGACTGCATTCATTTTTAAAAAAAACCATAACCTTTATTTCATAGATAAAGGTTTTAAAAAGCTTTACGTAGATTATCAAATAATGATAATCTAAAATATCCTATTTACACACGACCATTACATAATGGTTTACAATACAAATATGTTACAACAAAATAAGTTTCTTGAATGCAGTTTTTACACAATATCATACAAGCATGGACTCCAAATCTTGTCCTTATTTAAGTATGCGACAGCGGAAGCTCTTAATAATCACCTGAGAATAAACATGCTTAAAATGTCAACAAAAATGTTGGTGAATTATAGGTTTAACCTATATATATCAAATCATAATAATAGACCACAAGATTTCATATTTCAATACACATCCCATACATAGAGATAAAAATCATTCATATGGTGAACACCTGGTAACCGACATTAACAAGATGCATATATAAGAATATCCCCATCATTCCGGGACACCCTTCGAATATGATATAAATTTCGAAGTACTAAAGCATCCGGTACTTTGGATGGGGTTTGTTAGGCCCAATAGATCTATCTTTAGGATTCGCGTCAATTAGGGTGTCTGTTCCCTAATTCTTAGATTACCAGACTTAATAAAAAAGGCATATTCGATTTCGATAATTCAACCATAGAATGTAGTTTCACGTAATTGTGTCTATTTTTTAAATCATTTATAAAACCTGCATGTATTCTCATCCCAAAAATATTAGATTTTAAAAGTGGGACTATAACTCACTTTCACAGATTTTTACTTCGTCGGGAAGTAAGACTTGGCCACTGGTTGATTCACGAACCTATAACAATATATACATATATATCAAACTATGTTCAAAATATATTTACAACACTTTTAATATATTTTGAGGTTTTAAGTTTATTAAGTCAGCTGTCCTCGTTAGTAACTTACAACTAGTTTTCCACAGTTAGATCTACAGAAATAAATCGATAAATATTATCTTGAATCAATCCACGACCCAGTGTATACGTATCTCAGTATTGATCACAACTCAAACTATATATATTTTGGAATCAACCTCAACCCTGTATAGCTAACTCCAACATTCACATATAGAGTGTCTATGGTTGTTCCGAAATATATATAGATGTGTCGACATGATAGGTCGAAACATTGTATACGTGTCTATGGTATCTCAAGATTACATAATATACAATACAAGTTGATTAAGTTATGGTTGGAATAGATTTTTTACCAATTTTCACGTAGCTAAAATGAGAAAAATTATCCAATCTTGTTTTACCCATAACTTCTTCATTTTAAATCCGTTTTGAGTGAATCAAATTGCTATGGTTTCATATTGAACTCTATTTTATGAATCTAAACACATAGGTTTATAGTCGGAAAAATAAGTTACAAGTTATTTTTGTAAAGGTAGTCATTTTAGTCGAAAGAACGACGTCTAGATGACCATTTTAGAAAACATACTTCCACTTTGAGTTTAACCATAATTTTTGGATATAGTTTCATGTTCATAATAAAAATCATTTTCTCAGAATAACAACTTTTAAATCAAAGTTTATCATGGTTTTTAATTAACTAACCCAAAACAGCCCGCGGTGTTACTACGACGGCGTAAATCCGGTTTTACGGTGTTTTTCGTGTTTCCAGGTTTTAAATCATTAAGTTAGCATATCATATAGATATAGAACATGTGTTTAGTTGATTTTAAAAGTCAAGTTATAAGGATTAACTTTTGTTTGCGAACAAGTTTAGAATTAACTAAACTATGTTCTAGTGATTACAAGTTTAAACCTTCGAATAAGATAGCTTTATATGTATGAATCGAATGATGTTATGAACATCATTACTACCTTAAGTTCCTTGGATAAACCTACTGGAAAAGAGAAAAATGGATCTAGCTTCAACGGATCCTTGGATGGCTCGAAGTTCTTGAAGCAGAATCATGACATAAAAACAAGTTCAAGTAAGATCATCACTTGAAATAAGATTGTTATAGTTATAGAAATTGAACCAAAGTTTGAATATGATTATTACCTTGTATTAGAATGATAACCTACTGTAAGAAACAAATATTTCTTGAGGTTGGATGATCACCTTACAAGATTGGAAGTGAGCTAGCAAACTTGAAAGTATTCTTGATTTTATGTAACTAGAACTTGTAGAATATATGAAGAACACTTAGAACTTGAAGATAGAACTTGAGAGAGATCAATTAGATGAAGAAAATTGAAGAATGAAAGTGTTTGTAGGTATTTTTGGTCGTTGGTGTATGGATTAGATATAAAGGATATGTAATTTTGTTTTCATGTAAATAAGTCATGAATGATTACTCATATTTTTGTAATTTTATGAGATATTTCATGCTAGTTGCCAAATGATGGTTCCCACATGTGTTAGGTGACTCACATGGGCTGCTAAGATCTGATCATTGGAGTGTATATACCAATAGTACATACATCTAAAAGCTGTGTATTGTACGAGTACGAATACGGGTGCATACGAGTAGAATTGTTGATGAAACTGAACGAGGATGTAATTGTAAGAATTTTTGTTAAGTAGAAGTATTTTGATAAGTGTATTGAAGTCTTTAAAAAGTGTATAAATACCTATTAAAACACTACATGTATATACATTTTAACTGAGTCGTTAAGTCATCGTTAGTCGTTACATGTAAGTGTTGTTTTGAAACCTTTAGGTTAACGATCTTGTTAAATGTTGTTAACCCAATGTTTATAATATCAAATGAGATTTTAAATTATTATATTATCATGATATTATCATGTATGAATATCTCTTAATATGATATATATACATTAAATGTCTTTACAACGATAATCGTTACATATATGTCTCGTTTAAAAATCATTAAGTTAGTAGTCTTGTTTTTACATATATAGTTCATTGTTAATATACTTAATGATATGTTTACTTATCATAGTATCATGTTAACTATATATATATCCATATATATGTCATCATATAGTTTTTACAAGTTTTAACGTTCGTGAATCACGGGTCAACTTGGGTGGTCAATTGTCTATATGAAACATATTTCAATTAATCAAGTCTTAACAAGTTTGATTTCTTAACATGTTGGAAACATTTAATCATGTAAATATCAATCTCAATTAATATATATAAACATGGAAAAGTTCGGGTCACTACAGTACCTACCCGTTAAATAAATTTCGTCCCGAAATTTTAAGCTGTTGAAGGTGTTGACGAATCTTCTGGAAATAGATGCGGGTATTTCTTCATCATCTGATCTTCACGCTCCCAGGTGAACTCGGGTCCTCTACGAGCATTCCATCGAACCTTAACAATTGGTATCTTGTTTTGCTTAAGTCTTTTAACCTCACGATCCATTATTTCGACGGGTTCTTCGATGAATTGAAGTTTTTCGTTGATTTGGATTTCATCTAACGGAATAGTGAGATCTTCTTTAGCAAAACATTTATTCAAATTCGAGACGTGGAAAGTGTTATGTACAGCCGCGAGTTGTTGAGGTAAATCAAGTCGGTAAGCTACTGGTCCGACACGATCAATAATCTTGAATGGTCCAATATACCTTGGATTTAATTTCCCTCATTTACTAAATCGAACAACGCCTTTCCAAGGTGCAACTTTATGCATGACCATCTCTCCAATTTCAAATTCTATATCTTTTCTTTTAATGTCAGCGTAGCTCTTTTGTCGACTTTGGGCGGTTTTCAACCGTTGTTGAATTTGGATGATCTTCTCGGTAGTTTCTTGTATAATCTCCGGACCCGTAATCTGTCTATCCCCCACTTCACTCCAACAAATCGGAGACCTGCACTTTCTACCATAAAGTGCTTCAAATGGCGCCATCTCAATGCTTGAATGGTAGCTGTTGTTGTAGGAAAATTCTGCTAACGGTAGATGTCGATCCCAACTGTTTCCGAAATCAATATCACATGCTCGTAGCATGTCTTCAAGCGTTTGTATCATCCTTTTGCTCTGCCCATTAGTTTGTGGATGATAGGCAGTACTCATGTCTAGACAAGTTCCTAATGCTTGCTGTAATGTCTGCCAGAATCTTGAAATAAATCTGCCATCCCTATCAGAGATAATAGAGATTGGTATTCCATGTCTGGAGACGACTTCCTTCAAATACAGTCGTGCTAACTTCTCCATCTTGTCATCTTCTCTTATTGGCAGGAAGTGTGCTGATTTGGTGAGACGATCAACTATTACCCAAATAGTATCAAAACCACTTGCAGTCCTTGGCAATTTAGTGATGAAATCCATGGTAATGTTTTCCCATTTCCATTCCGGGATTTCGGGTTGTTGAAGTAGACCTGATGGTTTCTGATGCTCAGCTTTGACCTTAGAACACGTCAAACATTCTCCTACGTATTTAGCAACATCGGCTTTCATACCCGACCACCAAAAATGTTTCTTGAGATCCTTGTACATCTTCCCCGTTCCAGGATGTATTGAGTATCTGGTTTTATGAGCTTCTCTAAGTACCATTTCTCTCATATCTCCAAATTTTGGTACCCAAATCATTTCAGCCCTATACCGGGTTCCGTCTTCCCGAATATTAAGATGCTTCTCCGATCCTTTGGGTATTTCATTCTTTAAATTTCCCTTTTTTAAAACTCCTTGTTGCGCCTCCTTTATTTGAGTAGTAAGGTTATTATGAATCATTATATTCATAGATTTTACTTGAATGGGTTCTCTGTCCTTCCTGCTCAAGGCATCGACTACCACATTTTCCTTCCCCGGGTGGTAACGAATCTCAAAGTCGTAATCATTCAATAATTCAATCCACCTACGCTGCCTCATATTCAGTTGTTTCTGATTAAATATGTGTTGAAGACTTTTGTGGTCGGTATATATAATACTTTTGACCCCATAAAAGTAGTGCCTCCAAGTCTTCAATGCAAAAACAACCACGCCTAATTCCAAATCATGCGTCGTATAATTTTGTTCATGAATCTTCAATTGTCTAGACGCATAAGCAATCACCTTCGTTCGTTGCATTAATACACAACCGAGACCTTGCTTTGATGCGTCACAATAAATCACAAAATCATCATTCCCTTCAGGCAATGACAATATAGGTGCCGTAGTTAGCTTTTTCTTCAATAACTGAAACGCTTTCTCTTGTTCATCATTCCATTCAAATTTCTTCCCTTTATGCGTTAATGCAATCAAGGGTTTTGCTATTCTGGAAAAGTCTTGGATGAACCTTCTGTAGTAACCAGCTAGTCCTAAAAACTGGCGTATGTGTTTCGGAGTTTTCGGGGTTTCCCACTTTTCAACAGTTTCTATTTTTGCCGGATCCACCTTAATACCTTCTTTGTTCACTATGTGACCGAGGAATTGAACTTCTTCCAACCAAAATGCACACTTTAAAAACTTAGCGTACAATTCTTCCTTCCTCAATACTTCTAACACCTTTCTCAAATGTTCACCGTGTTGTTGGTCATTCTTTGAGTAAATAAGTATGTCATCAATGAAAACAATGACAAACTTGTCAAGGTATGGTCCACACACTCGGTTCATAAGGTCCATGAATACAGCTGGTGCATTAGTTAAACCAAACGGCATGACCATAAACTCGTAATGACCGTAACGTGTTCTGAAAGCAGTCTTTGGAATATCATCTTCTTTCACCCGCATTTGATGATACCCGAAACGTAAGTCAATCTTTGAATAAACAGACGAGCCTTGTAGTTGATCAAATAAGTCGTCAATTCTCGGTAGTGGGTAGCGGTTCTTGATGGTAAGTTTGTTCAACTCTCGGTAGTCGATACACAACCTGAATGTACCATCTTTCTTTTTGAAAAACAAAACAGGAGCTCCCCACGGTGATGTGCTTGGTCGAATGAAACCACGCTCTAAAAGTTCTTGTAATTGGCTTTGCAGTTCTTTCATCTCGCTGGGTACGAGTCTGTAAGGAGCACGAGCTATTGGTGCAGCTCCTGGTACAAGATCTATTTGAAATTTAACGGATCGATGTGGGGGTAATCCCGGTAATTCTTTCGGAAATACATCGAGAAATTCTTTTGCAATGGGAACATCATTGATGCTCTTTTCTTCAGTTTGTACTTTCTCGACGTATGCTAGAACAGCATAGTAACCTTTTCTTATTAGTTTTTGTGCCTTCAAATTACTAATAAGATGTAGCTTCGTGTTGCCCTTTTCTCCGTACACCATTAAGGGTTTTCCTTTTTCTCGTATAATGCGAATTGCATTTTTGTAACAAACGATCTCTGCTTTCACTTCTTTCAACCAGTCCATACCGATTATCACATCAAAACTCCCTAACTCTACTGGTATCAAATCAATCTTAAATGTTTCGCTAACTAGTTTAATTTCTCGATTCCGACATATATTATCTGCTGAAATTAATTTACCATTTGCTAATTCGAGTAAAAATTTACTATCCAAAGGCGTCAATGGACAACTTAATTTAGCACAAAAATCTCTACTCATATAGCTTCTATCCGCACCCGAATCAAATAAAACGTAAGCAGATTTATTGTCAATAAGAAACGTACCCGTAACAAGTTCCGGGTCTTCCTGTGCCTCTGCCGCATTAATATTGAAAACTCTTCCGCGGCCTTGTCCATTCGTGTTCTCCTGGTTCGGGCAATTTCTAATAATGTGGCCCGGTTTTCCACATTTATAACAAACTACATTGGCATAACTTGCTCCGACACTACTTGCTCCGCCATTACTCGTTCCGACACCATTTGTTCCTTTCGTTCTATTAACCCCTGGTCCATAGACCTCACACTTCGCCGCGCTATGACCATTTCTTTTACACTTGTTGCAAAATTTGGTGCAAAACCCCGAGTGATACTTTTCACACCTTTGGCATAGCTGCTTCTGATTGTTGTTGTTGTTGCGGTTATTATTGTTGTTGGGATGATTGTTGTAGTTGCTGTTGTTGTTGTTGTTGTTGTTGTTGTTGTTGTTGTTGTTGGGCCGTTTGTTGTAGTTGTGATTGATGTTGCGATTGTTGGGATAATTGTTGCGATTATTGTTGTAATTGCTGTTGTTGTTGTATTGGTGATTCTTATCACCGTTTTCCTCCCACTTTCTTTTGACTTGCTTCACATTGGCCTCTTCAGCAGTCTGTTCTTTAATTCTTTCTTCAATCTGGTTCACTAGTTTGTGAGCCATTCTACATGCATGTTGTATGGAGGCGGGCTCGTGTGAACTTATATCTTCTTGGATTCTTACCGGTAATCCTTTCACAAACGCGTTGATCTTCTCTTCCTCATCTTCGAATGCTCCCGGACACAATAGGCACAATTCTGTGAATCGTCTTTCGTACGTGGTAATATTAAATCCTTGGGTTCGTAACCCTCTAAGTTCTGTCTTGAGCTTATTGACCTCGGTTCTGGGACAGTACTTCTCATTCATCAAGTGCTTGAATGCTGACCACGGTAGTGCGTACGCATCGTCTTGTCCCACTTGCTCTAGATAGGTATTCCACCATGTTAACGCAGAACCTATGAAGGTATGCGTAGCGTACTTCACTTTGTCCTCTTCAGTACACTTACTTATGGCAAACACCAATTCGACCTTCTCGGTCCACCGTTTCAATCCGATCGGTCCTTCGGTTCCATCAAATTCCAAAGGTTTGCAGGCAGTGAATTCTTTGTAGGTGCATCCTACACGATTTCCTGTACTGCTAGATCCAAGGTTATTGTTGGTATGTAGCGCAGCCTGTACTACGGCTATGTTTGAAGCTAGAAAAGTACGGAATTCCTCTTCATTCATATTCACGGTGTGTCGAGTAGTCGGTGCCATTTCCTTCAAAATAGTCAAATGGAACAAGTTAATCATACAGAATATTAAGAGTAGTTAATAGTATTTCGTAGCATAATATGAACTCATTTATAAAAGCTTTTTCTTCATATTAGCGTTTTATAAGTTTAAATTCGGGTAGTACCTACCCGTTAAGTTCATACTTAGTAGCTAATATACAATTCAACTACTACAATTCTATATGAAAAACTGATTATAATAATATTTCGCGTTCAAACTTTTACACAATATTTTACAAACTTACAATACCGCTTATTTTACATATAGCATGAAATATAGCACACAATAAATTTGATACAAGATGGTTGTGAAGATAATTCTAGCTAGTACACAAGTCGTTCAGCAAAGGCAATAAAGACACGTAATTCATACGTCCAGAAACAAGTCATGCATTCTGGTTTTACTAGGATTACTTCCCATCCTTGGTCTTGTGGAACATAACCGTTATGGCCGTTGATAAGACAGCGTGTTGTAACGTCGTCAAAGGGACGAGGGTTACGTAATGTCCAACAGTCCCGTAACAATCTAAAAACCTCATTTCTTACCCCAATTACCGACTCCGTCACTTGTGGAAACATTTTGTTTAATAGTTGTAGCCCGATGTTCTTGTTCTCACTTTGGTGAGAAGCGAACATTACTAATCCATAAGCATAACATGCTTCTTTATGTTGCATGTTAGCCGCTTTTTCTAAATCACGAAGTCCAATATTCGGATATATTGAGTCAAAATAATTTCTTAACCCATTGCGTAAAATAGCATTTGGGTTCCCCGCAATATATGCGTCAAAGTAAACACATCGTAACTTATGGATTTCCCAATGTGATATCCCCCATCTTTCGAACGAAAGCCTTTTATAAACCAAGGCATTCTTGGAACGTTCTTCGAATGTCTTACAAACTGATCTCGCCTTAAATAGTTGTGGTGAAGAATTCTGACCGACTCTAGACAAGATTTCATCAATCATGTCTCCGGGTAGGTCTCTTAAAATATTGGGTTGTCTATCCATTTTGTGTTTTTATACTGTAAAATAGACAAGAGTTAGATTCATAAAAAAATACTTATTAATACAAGCAATTTTTACATATATCATAAAGTATAAGCACACTATATTACATATATTACACCACACGAATACAACTATCTTATTCCGGCTCGCTTGTTTCTTCTTCTTCGGTTTTGGTTCGTTTTGCCAAGTTTCTAGGGATATATTATGTTCCCCTAATACGAGCCGTCGTTTTCCACATTGGTTTAGAAAACCTGGTGGTTTAGAGGTTCCCGGGTCATTGTTACAACTTAAGGACTTCGGGGGTTGACGATACATATAAAGTTCATCGGGGTTGGAATTAGATTTCTCTATTTTTATGCCCTTTCCCTTATTATTTTCTTTTGCCTTTTTAAATTCAGTTGCGGTAATTTCTATAACATCATCGGAATTCTCGTCGGAATCCGATTCATCGGAGAATTGGTAATCCTCCCAATATTTTGCTTCCTTGGCGGAAACACCATTGACCATAATTAACCTTGGTCGGTTGGTTGAGGATTTTCTTTTACTTAACCGTTTTGTTATTTCCCCCACCGGTTCTATTTCTTCATCCGGTTCCGATTCTTCTTCCGGTTCCGATTCTTCTTCCGGTTCCGACTCTTCTTCCGGTTCATCTTCGGGAACTTGTGAATCAGTCCACGAATCATTCCAATTTACATTTGACTCTTCATTATTATTAGGTGAGTCAATGGGACTTGTTCTAGAGGTAGACATCTATCACATAATATCAAACGCGTTAAGAGATTAATATATCACATAATATTCACATGTTAAAAATATATAGTTTCCAACAAAATTTGTTAAGCAATCATTTTTCCAGTAAACACGGTCGAAGTCCAGACTCACTAATGCATCCTAACAAACTCAATAAGACACACTAATGAAAAATTCTGGTTCTCTAAGAGCAACACTCGGATACCAACTGAAATGTCCCGTTCTTATTGATTAAAAACGTTCCATATTAATTGATTTCGTTGCGAGGTTTTGACCTCTATATGAGACGTTTTTCAAAGACTGCATTCATTTTTAAAAAAAACCATAACCTTTATTTCATAGATAAAGGTTTTAAAAAGCTTTACGTAGATTATCAAATAATGATAATCTAAAATATCCTGTTTACACACGACCATTACATAATGGGTTACAATACAAATATGTTACAACAAAATAAGTTTCTTGAATGCAGTTTTTACACAATATCATACAAGCATGGACTCCAAATCTCGTCCTTATTTAACTATGCGACAGCGGAAGCTCTTAATAATCACCTGAGAATAAACATGCTTAAAACGTCAACAAAAATGTTGGTGAGTTATAGGTTTAACCTATATATATCAAATCATAATAATAGACCACAAGATTTCATATTTCAATACACATCCCATACATAGAGATAAAAATTATTCATATGGTGAACACCTGGTAACCGACATTAACAAGATGCATATATAAGAATATCCCCATCATTCCGGGACACCATTCGGATATGATATAAATTTTGAAGTACTAAAGCATCCGGTACTTTGGATGGGGTTTGTTAGGCCCAATAGATCTATCTTTAGGATTCGCGTCAATTAGAGTGTCTGTTCCCTAATTCTTAGATTACCAGACTTAATAAAAAAAGGCATATTCGATTTCGATAATTCAACCATAGAATGTAGTTTCACGTACTTGTGTCTATTTTGTAAATCATTTATAAAACCTGCATGTATTCTCATCCCAAAAATATTAGATTTTAAAAGTGGGACTATAACTCACTTTCACAGATTTTTACTTCGTCGGGAAGTAAGACTTGACCACTGGTTGATTCATGAACCTATAACAATATATACATATATATCAAAGTATGTTCAAAATATATTTACAACACTTTTAATATATTTTGATGTTTTAAGTTTATTAAGTCAGCTGTCCTCGTTAGTAACCTACAACTAGTTGTCCACAGTTAGATGTACAGAAATAAATCGATAAATATTATCTTGAATCAATCCACGACCCAGTGTATACGTATCTCAGTATTGATCACAACTCAAACTATATATATTTGGGAATCAACCTCAACCCTGTATAGCTAACTCCAACATTCATATATAGAGTGTCTATGGTTGTTCTGAAATATATATAGATGTGTCGACATGATAGGTTGAAACATTGTATACGTGTCTATGGTATCTCAAGATTACATAATATACAATACAAGTTGATTAAGTTATGGTTGGAATAGATTTGTTACCAATTTTCACGTAGCTAAAATGAGAAAAATTATCCAATCTTGTTTTACCCATAACTTCTTCATTTTAAATCCGTTTTGAGTGAATCAAATTGCTATGGTTTCATATTGAACTCTATTTTATGAATCTAAATAGAAAAAGTATAGGTTTATTGTCGGAAAAATAAGTTACAAGTCGTTTTTGTAAAGGTAGTCATTTCAGTCGAAAGAACGACGTCTAGATGACCATTTTAGAAAACATACTTCCACTTTGAGTTTAACCATAATTTTTTGATATAGTTTCATGTTCATAATAAAAATCATTTTCTCAGAATAACAACTTTTAAATCAAAGTTTATCATAGTTTTTAATTAACTAACCCAAAACAGCCCGCGGTGTTACTACGACGGCGTAAATCCGGTTTTACGGTGTTTTTCGTGTTTTCAGGTTTTAAATCATTAAGTTAGCATATCATATAGATATAGAACATGTTTTTAGTTGATTTTAAAAATCAAGTTAGAAGGATTAACTTTTGTTTGCGAACAAGTTTAGAATTAACTAAACTATGTTCTAGTGATTACAAGTTTAAACCTTCGAATAAGATAGCTTTATATGTATGAATCGAATGATGTTATGAACATCATTACTACCTTAAGTTCCTTGGATAAACCTACTGGAAAAGAGAAAAATGGATCTAGCTTCAACGGATCCTTGGATGGCTCGAAGTTCTTGAAGCAGAATCATGACACGAAAACAAGTTCAAGTAAGATCATCACTTGAAATAAGATTGTTATAGTTATAGAAATTGAACCAAAGTTTGAATATGATTATTAACTTGTATTAGAATGATAACCTACTATAAGAAACAAAGATTTCTTGAGGTTGTATGATCACCTTACAAGATTGGAAGTGAGCTAGCAAACTTGAAAGTATTCTTGATTTTATGTAACTAGAACTTGTAGAATATATGAAGAACACTTAGAAATTGAAGATAGAACTTGAGAGAGATCAATTAGATGAAGAAAATTGAAGAATGAAAGTGTTTGTAGGTGTTTTTGGTCATTGGTGTATGGATTAGATATAAAGGATATGTAATTTTGTTTTCATGTAAATAAGTCATGAATGATTACTCATATTTTTGTAATTTTATGAGATATTTCATGCTAGTTGCCAAATGATGGTTCCCACATATGTTAGGTGACTCACATGGGCTGCTAAGAGCTGATCATTGGAGTGTATATACTAATAGTACATACATCTAAAAGCTGTGTATTGTACGAGTACGAATACGGGTGCATACGAGTAGAATTGTTGATGAAACTGAACGAGGATGTAATTGTAAGAATTTTTGTTAAGTAGAAGTATTTTGATAAGTGTATTGAAGTCTTTCAAAAGTGTATAAATACATATTAAAACACTACATGTATATACATTTTAACTGAGTCGTTAAGTCATCGTTAGTCGTTACATGTAAGTGTTGTTTTGAAACCTTTAGGTTAACGATCTTGTTAAATGTTGTTAACCCAATGTTTATAATATCAAATGAGATTTTAAATTATTATATTATCATGATATTATCATGTATGGATATCTCTTAATATGATATATATACATTAAATGTCTTTACAACGATAATCGTTACATATATGTCTCGTTTAAAAATCATTAAGTTAGTAGTCTTGTTTTTACATATGTAGTTCATTGTTAATATACTTAATGATATGTTTACTTATCATAGTATCATGTTAACTATATATATATCCATATATATGTCATCATATAGTTTTTACAAGTTTTAACGTTCGTGAATCACCGGTCAACTTGGGTGGTCAATTGTCTATATGAAACATATTTCAATTAATCAAGTCTTAACAAGTTTGATTGCTTAACATGTTGGAAACATTTAATCATGTAAATATCAATCTCAATTAATATATATAAACATGGAAAAGTTCGGGTCACTACATTATGTATGCCATGGTTTGTACGAGACCGGATATAGCTCGTGCATTGGGAGTTGTAAGCCGTTATATGTCTAATCCGGGGAAGGAGCATTGGGAAGCGGTCAAATGGTTGCTTCGTTATTTAAAATGTACTTCTAGTATGGGATTGTGTTTCACTAAGGGCAATGTTATACTTAGAGGTTATACGGATGCAAATTTGGGTGGATTTGGTGATTCGGGTAAGAGTACTACAGGATATGTGTTCATGGTTGGTAAGACGGCGGTTAGTTGGATGTTTAAACTACAAAGGAGTGTTGCTTTGTCAACCACCGAGGCCGAGTATATGGCTATTGCGGAAGCTTCTAAGGAGTTTGGTTGGTTGAAGAACTTCTTGTGTGAGTTGGATAAAAGACAAGACAATTACGTCTTATATTGTGATAACCAAAGTGCAATCAATCTCGCGAAGAATCCGGTGTTTCATAATCGTACGAAACACATTGATTTGAGGTATCATTTTATTCGAGAACGTATTGAAGATGGTACTTTGACATTGGAGAAAGTCCTTGGTATGAAGAATCCCGCAGATATTTTTACTAAGGTGGTGTCAATGGACAAGTTGAAGTTTTGCATAGCTTCAACGGGTCTTCTCATGAACTAATGAGAAGGTGGTGACCGACTAGGGAGATAGAGAGATGATGATTCGATTCTAACAAGAAGTGTTGAAACCTTGTATCGAAAGTCTGCTTATCCGGCGTATGTGATAGGAGTGTACGGGTCCCAAATGGAGTTTGGCGGTAAAGGGTGCTTTGGCGATCTTGGTTAGTTTTGTACGATGGGTTGACAAAATGTGAGTCATGGTTTTGACTATCTTCAAGTGGAAGAATGATGGATGTGAAAGATATCAAAACAAAAGGATTCGGACGAACAGGGGAGGCGTGCCACGGCCTAGCACTTGAAACAGAGCATCAGTTTTTGTAACGACCCGCCAAAATCGATATTGACGCAGTACGTTATTCACCGGTTTCATTGCAAGGTTTTGACCTCTATATGATACGTTTTGTAAATATTGCATTCTTTTGAAAAGGCACACCATAAATGAATATTTAAATCCAAGGTTTTTGACATCTGATGATTTCTACATATAGACAATCATCGTAAATAATAGTTTACAATCATACATCCATTGACAATGCAGACAAAATAAGATACATGCTGATGATTTTGTGAATGCAAAGTTTTCTTTAATAAAGCATGTATGACTCCATGCACATAGCTCGTATAACATATAAGCAAAAAGCGGAAGACTTCTAGGGACCTGAGAATAAACATGCTAAAAGTGTCAACACAAAGGTTGGTGAGTTCATAGTTTTAATATTGCTCATAATCTGTATAAAAAGGTGGATCACAAGATTTCAGTTATTTCATCCAAAACGTTTATCAAAATATTCTACGAAATTGAGCACCCTGGTAACTAAACTTAACGTATATATAATAAGTACCCCTGTTTTAACATACATGCAACCAACATGTACAATACACGCAATCCAACGTGTACTAAACTCAAATAGCATACGTCTATTTTATAGTTCAGGCTAGGGTTTCTATACCTGGAACAGACGGGGATGTCAAGCCCTATGGATCCAAATACAACTATTCGCGCCCACCAGTTCTTATAACCGGCAGTTACTAGTTACCAAAGTTAAGGAATTTTCTGTTCGAACTCAGTGTAGAATTTAGTATGTACTTGTGTCCATTGCGTTTAAAATAAAGTGCATGTATTCTCAGCCCAAAAATATAGATTGAAAAAGCAATTAAAAAGGGAGCAAATGAAATTACACAAGTTGTTCAAATAGTCAAATATAGGTCAAACTTAAGTTATTTATTTTTACTTAGAAAAATTTATATTATTTACATATATGTATTTTTTGGTATTTTGCAGCTGATTCTGGGTCCCACTAAATTCGATATAATACCTTAGGTCATGACCATTGGAAAGTATGTCATCCCACCTTTCTATAGACAGTTTATTTGATAAAAACGGAGTTACGTTTTTAAAGTTATGACCTCGCGAAAACAGTCTCCCGAAACATAAAATGCTGATAAAATGCTGTCGTGTTCAAAATCAGCAACGATTGTCCATTTTCTCGCTTGTTTTAAACCTATTTAGACTCAACAAAATCATACATATAACATATTGTTTTAAAGCTTGTCGTAAATACTTTCAATACCAATTAATAGTTTTTATCCATACTTAACTGTTTTCAACTTACGAGTCCGCAAAGTAGACCCAAGAGTCATTTTTGACACTACCAAAACTAAAAGTCAGCCCCAACATCCTGTTTTCATGCTCTTTTTAAACCAGTTTAGACTCGACAAAATCAAACATATATTATATCATTTTGAATCTTCTCATATCTAATTTCTTACTCAATTCATAGTTTTTACCATAACTTAATCATTTACAATTTACGAGCCTACAAAGTGAGCCCGAGAGTCATTTTGACACTTTAACTAAAATAGTAGAACTTTTTCATTGACAACTCTAATTCTAAACCATAATACTTGAGCATGTAAAAATCATGTCACAAGTCCAAAATGATATTATAGACGTGCTACATACCTTTGTTTCTCAAACTTTCGCATATGGGTCAAAGTAGACGCGTATGACCCAAATGGGTCATAAATACCCATTTTGACCAAAACATGGGAAAACTCATTTTTAAAATATTACAATCTTCAAACTTACTTAAATTGATATATCGGACGTATCCATGGTGCCCGTTACCCATTTTGACACATTTAGGCTTAAATGGGTCAAGTGTCCAAACGGACGGTTTAAATTACATGGTTTATACTTATACAAAATTATCACTTTAGAACACCCCACACTATATGAAATAGTTAATATAAGTATATTAAGTTCGTACAAAAAGTCTCAAGTCTCTAGCATTGGTCATTATTTTTATAACCCGAAACATTTGCAAAAACACACGTTTAAAATCGTATTTACAGCAGCAACTTCTGTGACTTTTAGAAAAATCATCGCAACTCCAAATCAGTCACCGCCAATTGGAGATGCGGCGTTTTTAAGTGGAGAATCTATTCAATTTTTTGTATAGTCTCATTCAACCCAAAACAGCCCCAGAAATAGCCCCAGAAATAGCAAACGTACTCGCTGGTCGAATCAGTTTTTAACAGCACTTTTAATAAAATGTACAAAACTTTGAACGAGTGTATAGGGTTCAAGAAAAATCGAAATGACCCGATTCTTGAGTCTAAATTCAATAGATTTTCGACATCTACAATCCTATAAACCCAGGTTTTTAATTACACCTCGTTAACCGTGTCAAAAACATACTTTTTCAGCCTATCCCGAAATGTACGTTATTCTAATCCTAACTTTTGACCCGTTCGCCCAATTTATGCAATATCTATATGAAAATTTAACTACTTTTCGAGAGTAATTCATCTAACAACTTATCATAATCAGTTACTAAGATTTACCTACTCAGAATCAGATAAGCAGTTACGAATTTTTATATCAAAATCTATTTACGCGTAGTTTTTGATCCGTTAATCGAAATCAAATGATTCTTAAACTAAAAGTTATTAATTTTTCAATCTCTTTTCAAATATCATCATGCCAAGAACAGACTGTAAACTCAATTTTTCCAAAGTCCCAATTTTAAATACGAATTTTCAATCCGAAATCAATTAATCATAACTTTTGATCTAGAAATCGAAATCACATGATATCATAATGAAAAGTTATTAATTTTTCAAGAGAAATACATTTATACACATATCATAAACTGAAAATATTATGTTCATATTAGTAGCATACCATTCAAATTCGTGATTATTCATAAAAACAAGTTAAAACTTCAATTAAACATAACATGAGCATACGGTAATGAAAATTCAAAAATTTCAAAGTCCAAACTTATTAGTTTTTCAAGAGGATTTTGATTATCTCATAATATTATACATTCAACAAGTTCAAGTTTCTGACCTCACACAAAACAAATTCGTGATTCAATAAAAGTCATCAAACGATCAAATTAACGAATAATATCATGCATACTTACAAGGACTTGAGAACTAGATACTATATCTACCCTAAAATGTAACAAAAACTTGAAAACCCAAAAATTAGAGTTTTTGAAACTTACCCTAATCAAGAAATTGTTTGTATAGATGTGTAGAGCTCTTCGAGAGGAGTCCGAATATGTAAACGATTTTATGATCAAGTGATTTCTTGAAGGTGTTCTTGAGGAAAGAAGATCGATGATGATGATGAATAGTGTATTTTCTTAAGGAAGAGAAAAGAAGTACGTATGTGTGTTTGATGAAGTGAATTAGGTTTAGAGATAGATATATCACGGGTATATATCTATCTCAATAATTGATATCACGGATGTAATAATTAATAAACACGGGTATAGAATGTGTAGTCACGGGTAAATAGATATATCACGGGTCTAATAATTAAATAAACACGGGTAATAAATTTTAGTAGTCACGAATTTAATAGTAAGAAATATAGATATAATATATAGTCAAAGGTGATTAACAGTGGTATTTACGGGTATCTCAAAAATATATATTAGATATTTATTAGATTTTTTTCGCTATCTAAAACCCATGTAGTTTGCCTTAACACGTTTCACTAACTGATAAATTTTATATTAAAAAAATACATCTATATATATTGTTCGAAACCTTTTATATTTAATTACAATCAATTATTAAGAATATATTTAAATATCATTTTTATATTTAAATTATATAATAAAGTAACTATAACGTTTATAAATCATTTGTTACGTAATTTATGGGAGTAGTTGGCACGTGAGTCACGAATTTTATATCTATTATCTAATATATATAATAATATAATAATAAACTAAATGATTAGTTTGAATTATTAAACCAAATTATTAATTTGAATTATTAACTCAATTATTAGTTTGAATTATTAGTGTACAAAACTATATATCTAGAAACGATCGTATAATACGCTTATAAATACTCGTTGAATAAAAATATAAGTATTATCATCCTACTTAATTAAAATGATTTTTAAAACTTAATTGTTATATAACATAATTTATTTAAATTAATAATCATACATTTTGTTGTCTTAAAATATATTTTTTCCCGTTTTCACTAATCGTAGTGTTTAATTTATAACTAGTATATTCTAAAAAAAAATATTTGGAGTGGAAAAATCATTGAATCTAACAAATGGTTGTTAAGTATTTAACAGAAAAAGTCGGGTTATTACAGTTTTGGAAAACGACTGTCCGGAGTTTAGCCTTGGAGGTGAGACGACCCGTCCTAATCTATAAGGACGAATACAATAACATATGATTACATCGCGAGGTTCTGACCTCTATATGATACATTTTACAAACATTGCATTCGTTTTTAAAAGACAAACTTTCATTTCATCGAAAGTTGATGGCATGCATACCATTTCATAATATATCTATCTATAAATGACTTAATAATATTCTTGATGAACTCAATGACTCGAATGCAACATCTTTTGAAATATGTCATGAATGGCTCCAAGTAATATATTTAAAATGAGCAAATGCACAGCGAAAGATTTTTTTAATACCTGAGAATAAACATGCTTTCAAGTGTGTCAACCAATAGGTTGGTGAGTTCATTAGTTTATCATAAACATTCATTTTCAACATTTTAATAGACCACAAGATTTCATATATTTAATTGTACACGTAACCCGAGTACAAAATAACACGCGTAACCCGTGAATTAAAAATCATTCATATGGTGAACGCTTGATAACCGACTTAACTTTAATGCATAGAATATCCCCAAACAGAACCTCTCGTCTGTATAATAATAATAATCTCGAAGTACTAAAGCATCCGTACCCCAGATGGGACTTGTCGAGGTCCATAGATCTATCTTTAGGATTCGCGTCAATTAGGGGCCATACCCGTTTCCTAATTATTAGGTTACCAAGCTAAAAAGGGTGATATTCAATATTCATAATCCAGCCATAGAATGTAGTTTCTGATCACTTGTGACTATTTCGTAAAACATTAGTAAAATCAGCGCATGTATTCTCAGTCCCAAAAATATATATAAAAAAGGAGTAATGAAACTCACAATACTGTATTTTGTAGTAAAAATACATATGACGGAATTGAACAATGCAGTGTTGGCCTCGGATTCACGAACCTATATCATTTGTATATTTATTAACACACATAATTGTAATTAACCAAATTTATATATATATATATATATATATATATATATATATATATATATATATATATATATATATATATATATATATATATAAATTTATTAGTTATATCATTTTTATATTAATAACCTGTATGTTTAATATATTAATTTGATATATTTAAAATAATTAAAAATATAAATTTTGTTATGTTATATGTATTAAATATATTTATATATATATATATATATATATATATATATATATATATATATATATATATATATATATATATATATATCGTTTGTTTGTTTGTTAAAAAAATTATAATAATACTAAAATAATATTAGTAATGATAAAAATAATAATAATGATAATAGAGTTAAAAATGATACTTTTAATATAAATGATAAAATGATAATTTTAATAAAAATGATACTTTTAATAAAAATGTTAATTTTAATAATAATATATGCTAATAGTAATAATTATAAAAATAATGATTTTACTAATAATAATAATGATACTATTATTTATATTAATAACTATAATAATAATAATACTACTAATAATAATACTAATACTTATGATATTAATAAATATAATAAATATAATAATAATAATAATAATAATAATAATAATAATAATAATAATAATAATAATAATAATAATAATAATAATAATAGTAATAGTAATAGTAATAATAATAATTAAAGTACTTATAGAATACAACATTTGAAGAAATAAGCATTTAAAAAAGAAACGTAACTGCCCAAGTTCGATCCCGCGATCTCCCGCTTAACGAATATATACCCAACCAATGCACCGTTGTTACCTTTCTGATAATATTTCCTTCTCTTAATCTATTATCCATTATGATTACGATCATCATCATTCAATCCTCACCACTGCATCAACACCGTGATTTTTATGAAATCATCATCATTCTAATCCATCGTATCCCATGTATCACTATCATAGTCATAACCTAATAATTATCATAATAATAATTATTAACTTATCACCATTTATATTATTTTATTCTTTATTTAACAAATACATTATCATCATCATTCGTTAATAATCTAGCATCACCAACATCATCCCATATCATCATTATAATCATGCTCGATCACTTAATCCTAATCTTTCTATAATCACCATCACTATCAAAAATTATCATCCCTAATCTTTATCATTTTCATAACCTAATATCGTGATTATAATGTCATATCCGTTCGTTCCATTGATGGAAAATATGATAAATTGATAATTGATAGAATTTTTATATCTACCTAATCCCACTAACATCATCATGTTCCATGGGTCCAAGCTTTCATTATATTAAAAAAAACGATTCCTTTGTCTGCTACCAATCCATAACTAAATCAAATGTGCCATTTTAAATTCAATGCACCGAAAAAAAATGATAGAATAATGAAGGCTATTATCGGTTAGATAATTGAGTGGAGGTGGGGTTCATTTCTTGTTATATCCGCACAGAAAAAAAATTCTAATATATCATTAAGATTAACAAGTTGTGAGGTGGGGTATGTGTCGACCAAAAAGGAAAAAACTAAAGCTGTAACTAGTCGACTTATGTAGGTATAGTTTAAACAGAAAAACAGAAAAACAAATGTAAGAGAAAAGAGAAGCATTAATAGATGCAGGTGATTATTGGTTCGTGACAAGAAACAGAAAACGGAGAAAGACATGTTGAGTGTTCGGTTTATGGTGAATTAAAGTGGTTGTTTTTGCTTATCAACTAGAAACGGGAAACAACTCGTGAGAGAAAGTGAAGATGAGAAAGAAAGGTGACGGATGGTTGCAGGTGTTTCTTGGCTCTAACCACCGAAGGTGGTTTTCATGGTGATTAGAGAAGACAAGATCGATGGTTCATGAGGAAAGATGGCGGTTTTGGTGAGTGTGGTGGTTTATGGTCGATATATAATAGTAAATGGTAGTATGAAAGTGATTAATTATGGTGTAGTGTTGGTTGTGGGGATCGTGAAACAGAAATCGGACATAGAGAGTGGTAGCAACAAATTAAGGTCGATTAATATTTAGATCACTTACTTGAGTTTATATGTTGAATGAGATAACATCATGAGAAATGATTTGAGATGTTTTGTTGGTGAATGGTTTTAGCAGGAAGCTATAAGGTGATAGAGCAATGGTTATTATCGTTTGTTCTAATGGTGACTTGAAAGAATTCAGAAGATGCAAATTATACAAATGGTCTCGTGATTTTGAAGAGAAAGGTAATGATGAACCTGTGGTTTTAGCAGGAAGCTATAAGGTGATAGAGAAATGGTTATTATCGCCTTCTTCTTGTCTCCAATGATTAAGTAGACTACGAATCCATCCCCAATTCATCCAGAATAGATGATGACTAATTGGTTGATCCATTCCGGTTATGCTGCTTTCGGAACTCAGGTGAACATTCATGTCAGAATAGCTGCCGAATTTCGAAGAACTTGAACTAGTGGTGAGTTCCATTTCATACGATTGAATAAAGGATTTTTCGATATGAAATGATTTCTAACTGTCGGATGGTATTCTAATTATATAGAATATCTATATATATAGATCAAAGGATTTCGTAGATCACGGAGGAATTTACGGAATATGTCAGACAAAGCTTACAGTAACAGATACGCTAAGATATTAATTTTTGTCAGTACACTATTCATGAAATCAATGCAGTAAGATGTGTCTAGACTAAGAATGATAAGCAAGTGATTCCTTAATAATGATTAGCAGGTAATTTTCGTCACAAAATGATAAGCAAAACTTTTGACATGCAGACACGGTCAAAGTCCAGACTCACTAATGCATCTTAACAACTATCAGTTAGACACACTAATGCAAGACCTGGTTCGCTAAGACCACTGCTCTGATACCACATGAGACGACCCGTCCTAATCCATAAGGATGAATACAATAACATATGATTATATCACGAGGTTCTGGCCTCTATATGATACATTTTACAAACATTGCATTCGTTTTTAAAAGACAAACTTTCATTTCATTGAAAGTTGACGGCATGCATACTATTTCATAATATATCTATCTATAAATGACTTAATAATATTCTTGATGAACTCAACGACTCGAATGCAACGTCTTTTGAAATATGTCAGGAATGGCTCCAAGTAATATCTTTAAAATGAGCAAATGCACAGCGGAAGATTTCTTTAATACCTGAGAATAAACATGCTTTCAAGTGTCAACCAAAAGGTTGATGAGTTCATTAGTTTATCATAAACATTCATTTCCATCATTTTAATAGACCACAAAATTTCATATATTTAATTGTACACGTAACCCGAGTATAAAATAACACGCGTAACCCGCGAATTAAAATTCATTCATATGGTGAACGGTTGATAACCGACTTAACTTTAATGCATAGAATATCCCCAAACAGAACCTCTCGTCTGTATAATAATAATAATCTCGAAGTACTAAAGCATCCGTACCCCGGATGGGACTTGTCGAGGTCCATAGATCTATCTTTTAGATTCTCGTCAATTAGGGGCCATACCAGTTTCCTAATTATTAGGTTACCAAGCTAAAAAAAGGTGATATTCAATATTCATAATCCAGCCATAGAATGTAGTTTTTGATCACTTGTGTCTATTTCGTAAAACATTAATAAAATCAGCACATGTATTTTCAGTCCTAAAAATATATATAAAAAGGGAGTAATGAAACTCACAATACTCTATTTTGTAGTAAAAATACATATGACGGAATTGAACAATGTAGGGTTGGCCTCGGATTCACGAACCTATATCATTTGTATATTTATTAACACACATAATTGTAATCGACCAAATATATATATATATATATATATATATATATATATATATATATATATATATATATATATATATATATATATATATATATATATATATATATATATATATATATATATATATATATATATATATATATATATATATTTATTTATTAGTTATATCATTTTTATATTAATAACCTGTATGTTTTATATATTCATTTTATATATTTAAAATAAATAAAAATATAAATTTTGTTATGTTATATGTATTAAATATATTTTTGTATATATATATATATATATATATATATATATATATATATATCGTTTGTTTGTTAAAAAAATTATAATAATACTAAAATAATATTAGTAATGATAAAAATAATAATAATGATAATAGAGTTAAAAATGATACTTTTAATATAAATGATAAAATGATAATTTTAATAAAAATGATACTTTTAATAAAAATGTTAATTTTAAAAATAATATATGCTAATAATAATAAGTATAAAAATAATGATTTTACTAATAATAATAATGATACTATTATTTATATTAATAACTATAATAATAATAATAATAATAATAATAATAATAATAATAATAATAATAATAATAATAATAATAATAATAATAATAATACTAATACTTATGATATTAATAAATATAATAATAAATATAATAATAATAATAATAAAAATAATAAAAATAATAATAATAATAATAATAATAATAATAATAATAATAATAATAATAATAATAATAATAATAATAATAATAATAATAATAATAATAATAATAATCAAAGTACTTATAGAATACAACCTTTGAAGAAACAAGCATTTAAAAAAGAAACGTCACTGCCCAAGTTCGATCCCGCGATCTCCCGCTTAACGAACATATACCCAACCAATGCACCGTTGTTACCTTGCTGATAATATTTCCTACGCTTAATATATTATCCATTATGATTACGGTCATCATCATTCAATCCTCACCACTGCATCAACACCGTGATTTTTATGAAATCATCATCATTCTAATCCATCGTATCCCATGTATCACTATCATAGTCATAACCTAATAATTATCATAATTATAATTATTAACTTATCACCATTTATATTATTTTCTTCTTTATTTAACAAATATCATTATCATCATCATTCGTTAATAATCTAGCATCACCAACATCATCCCATATCATCATTATAATCATGCTCGATCACTTAATCCTAATCTTTCTATAATCACCATCACTATCAAAAATTATCATCCCTAATCTTTATCATTTTCATAACCTAATATCGTGATTATAATGTCATATCCGTTGGTACCATTGATGGAAAATATGATAAATTGATAATTGATAGAATTTTTATATCTACTTAATCCCACTAACATCATCATGTTCCATGGGTCCAAGCTTTCATTATATTTAAAAAAAATGATTCCTTTGTCTGCCACCAATCCATAACTAAATTAAATGTGCCATTTTAAATTCAATGCACCGAAAAAATGATAGAATAACGAAGGCTATTATCGGTTAGATAATTGAGTGGAGGTGGGGTTCATTTCTTGTTATATCCGCACAGAAAAAAATCTAATATATCATTAAGATTAACAAGTTGTGAGGTGGGGTATGTGTCGACCAAAAAGGAAAAAACTAAGGCTGTAACTAGTCGACTTATGTAGGTATAGTTTAAACAGAAAAACAGAAAAACAAATGTAAGAGAAAAGAGAAGCATTAATAGATGCTGGTGATTATTGGTTCGTGATAAGAAACAGAAAACGGAGAAAGACATGTTGAGTGTTCGGTTTGTGGTGAATTAAAGTGGTTGTTTTTGTTTATCAACTAGAAACGGGAAAAAACTCGTGAGAGAAAGTGAAGATGAGAAAGAAAGGTGATGGATGGTTGCAGGTGTTTCTTGGCTCTAACCATCGAAGGTGGTTGTCATGGTGATCAGAGAAGACAAGGTTGATATTTCTTGTGGAAAGATGGCATTTTTGGTGAGTGTGGTGGTTTATGGTCGATATATAATAGTAAATGGTAGTATGCAAGTGATTAATCATGGTGTAGTGATGGTTTTGGGGATCGTGAAATAGAAATCGAACATAGAGAGTGGTAGTAACAAATTTAGGTCGATTAATATTTAGATCACTTACTTGAGTTTATATGTTGAATGAGATAACATCATGAGAAATGATTTGAGATGTTTTGTTGGTGAATGGTTTTAGCAAGAAGCTATAAGGTGATAGAGCAATGGTTATTATCGTTTGTTCTAATGGTGACTTGAAAGAATTCAGAAGATGCAAGTTATACAAATGGTCTCGTGATTTTGTAGAAAAAAAGAGCAAAAAGAGAAAGGTAATGATGAGAGTTGCAGATGGTTTCCCTCTATGAATGTATACATTCATAATAGAGTATAGAGAGATATGAAGATAGAATAGATGGGATTGATAGATTAGATGGCTAACAGAAAGTAAAAGCACGTACAATAATTTATAGATAGAAAACAAGATTCTAAAATTTTTAAAGTGAAAGGAAACGGATCCACATATCTACCTATATAGAATTGATTATTAATATTAATGTTCAAATATTTTAATTATAATAATAATCAAAATACTAATAATAATAATAATAATAATAGAATTAATAATAATAATAATAGTATTAGTAATACTAATAACAAAATAATACTAATAATAAGAATAAAGATAAAAGTAAAAAAAATATTGATAGTATAATTTTATATAGAAATAATAATTTTTGGTAATTATGTAGTAACTTATAGTGACTGTTAAAATCTTATACATTTTAATACATATACATTGTACATATAATAATTATGTACAAAAATCATATATATTTATATAGATTCATTTTAGTAATATTTTAATTATTTTATATATTATTTTACCTATTTAATTCAATTAATTAAATTGTATTTTTATTACCCCAATTTATTACGTATATATATATATATATATATATATATATATATATATATATATATATATATATATATATATATATATATATATATATATATATATATATATATATATATATATATATATATATATATATATTAACTACCATTATTCATGAATCGTCGGAAACAGTCGAAGGTCAAATGAATCCATGTAACCAGTTCAAAAATTTTGAGACTCAACATTACATAATTTGCTTATCGTGTCGAAATCATTTACAGATTAAGTTTAAATTTGGTCGGAAATTTTTGGGTCGTCACAGCAGCGCGACCTCAAATGGCGCGGCGCGGCTTCGTCTGGCGAGAAGTTTCCAAATTTATGTTTTTCTTGTTCTCCAAGGTGTTTTGTCCTATATAAAGCATCTTAATGTAACCCTCAGTTGTATCTACGAATAATATCAATAAAATCTCTCTAGTTGGTCCGTGGATTAAAGTAATCGACATTCGATTACATATAACCACGTTAAATCTCGTGTTCTTTAATTTTCTTGTTTTATTGTCTTTCGTTTATCAAAGTCGGTGATTAATCTCAGTGATTAATCTTATTATTTGGGTCCTTTAATCCTTACAATTTTTTGGTTCGGTAGATTAACTTTTCATTTTCACAGAAATAGTTTCCAGCAGACTACCTACTCCGTCGCTCGGCGTCTCTGTAACTACCACCCCTCGGTTACCTTTTGTTGATTTTAGGATCTTTTTTTCCCTTGTTCATTGGCACATATGCAGCCATATCTGTGTCCAACTTCTTCATATGTGCTTTTTTCAGCGACTGTGCCTTCGTCAGCTCTTCATCTATTACTAATTATTGATTATCACTAAACTGTTCTTCTGTACTAGGTAACTCAATTATTGATTATCACTATACAATTTAGTTCTTAGAATTAAGCAGGTGAAAGTGTGAATATTACCCTAATTAGAAAATTAGTTTTGTTTTATGCATACTTATTATGCAGAGACCTTCTCATTGCACCATGGCATACGTATTTGTATTAGATTTGCAGTTTTGCTATTTGATGGGTTTTGCTTATTGCTTTAGGTAACTGTGGTTACTGCATAATTTGATTGACTTATTGAGTCAAATCAGTAAATTATATTTTTATTTTGAGATTTTGGGTATGGTTTATGGGTTGGAACTTTTGTGGAAGGTAAACATTAATATTAGGATGTTGGGTAAGTAAATGCATTCTGAATGGTAATAGAAAATGTTTTTGTCCTAATATGGTTTTGTGGTTTTATACACAAAGAAGACGGTGTTGTACTGCTATGTTGTTACTGTAAGTATTTACTCCGTATTTGTTAGTTGAGTTGATCAAAGTCTATTTTCTTAAATAAGGCTTTGGAAATCCTCAAGCCTGCTAAGAAGTTTAGCTATTGGAATCATGTATTACTAAAAAAATTTGGCTTTCATATTGGATTTACATTAGTTCCTTCACATCAGGTAAATTAGCCTACTTCTAACTTTTAATCATATGTATTTAGCAATCCGTTGAAGATCTGATATGTTTAATGACTGATTTTGTACTCATATATATTTAATTGTGTCATGGTTCTTAGGTGGGATAATTCTTTAATATTTGTTGTCATTTAGATTTTGAGAATGATGGTGACATTGCTGTAAACAAATGGAGTGAAGTCTGGAGATACAAAAAGTTGAAATTTTTAGATTTATTAATTGTGTATTGATGGATGCTGGTAAACTATTTGGTCAAAGCCTAGAAGAGTGGGATCTGAATTGCTTAATTTTAGAAAACAGAGAATATGTGAACTGTGTGGTGAACTGGTGATAGTGTTTATTTTTGTTTATAGAAGTATAAGATCCTTGACCAGCTTTCAGTTTAGACCCATATAGTTAATATTGGGTTTAGTCTAGAAATTGGCAGTTTGAATATGTGTTCCATGAACATGTTGTCCATAATAACAACCATTGTTACTCAGAGATGGTGTTATTATACCTAAAATATAAGTATATGTTAACATTACAAAATTTATATTACTTTGTAAGTTGTTTGATAGATAATCAATAAACAGCAGCAGATATACGAAGATTTATAACAGTAAACAATTAATATAAAGGAGCAATAGAGGAATTGTAGGATTTTATTGATAATATGAAATAACAAAAACAAAGATAGATTCAGAGATAACCACAATCAATGGTGTATCTCTGCCAATATCAGTTAGATCTCACCATGAGAAACTAACTGCCCAAGCTCAAGAGCCGATTACTAAATCAACATACTAATTTTATGAATGCCATACACAACTGTGACTCTCCTATTTATACTACTATCTCAGACCCTAGACTAATTGGGCTTAGGTTGGGCTGGATGAGATAGGTAGCATGGTCCTTATCATTGTTGACGCTAAATTCTTACAAATTTCATTTAAACAAACCCGTGATTTCATTTAAACAAACCTGTAATGTTTTTCAGGTACCAAAAGTTGCTATTAGCAACAGTTCAGGTTCTGTTGTTTCTCAGTGTATAGGAAAGTAAAGAAACTAGGCCTATTTTGCTGGGCTGTATGAATACTTGAATATAAGAAAGTGGGCTTACCTTTTGTCCTTGTAAGATCCGTAGTGAAAGACCTAGGATTAATGGTCAGAGCACAGCTTTTTATATCTTCTTTACATACTTCTTCCTTCGATTGATAAGGAAACTTTATTGATATCACTTCAAATTCCTGAATATTTTCTTCTATTTTCGATTGATCAAGTGAGGTAACAGAATTAGCGATTGAATTTTGACTGGAGAGTTCAATTATTTGATCAGTAGATTTAGTGGTCTTACCTATATAACTCTCTTTTCTCCCAAGACCAGTAGCGATTGTGACATGACGAGCCAAATCTTTTGCTTTGTCACACGATTTTGGATCCAGCATACGCACCCAATTTTGAACCTCGATCTTCAATCCACGTACGAACATACTTATTACTTGTTATTCTGATTGATTGGGGATTAGGGCAGAGAGTGCCTCAAATTCCTTTATGTATTGCTCAATATCTCCTTCATCAAACAAGGATTCCAAACATGTAGTAATCGAAGGGGGAGAGGTGAAACCTGGTGGTTGTTGATTCTGACTTTGGATGTTATTGGCTAGCATCTTTTCAATTAAACCTGGTAATTTGTTGAACGATTCCTTCATTGATAGAACTTTGGTGCTTAGCTATTGCACCGTGGCGTTGAGATCTTCAATTTTGGTTGATAATAATTCTAATTTTATATCATGTTCATCCACTTGTTCTTCTAATTGAGTGATGATTAAGTCTTCATCGGAATTAATCATTGTTGGAGAGGGTAGGGTAAGTGGCAATGGAACCATTGATACATAATCAATAAACAGCAGAAGATATACGAAGATTTATAACAGTAAACAATTAATATAAAGGAGCAATAGAGGAATTGTAGTATTTTATTGATAATATGAAATAACAAAAACAAAGATAGATTCAGAGATAACCACAATCAATGGTGTATCTCTGCCAATATTAATTAGATCTCACCATGAGAAACTAACTGCCCAAGCTCAAGAGCCGATTACTAAATCAACATACTAATTTTATGAATGCCATACACAACCATGACTCTCCTATTTATACTACTATCTCAGATCCTAGACTAATTGAGCTTAGGTTGGTCTTTGTTGGGCTGGATGAGATGGGTGGCATGATCCTTATCAGTACCGGCGTCATGAAGATGAAGCTTGTCCTCAAGCCTATGATATGAATGATGGAAGTAGGATTTTAAAGTTTGCCCAAGTGGTGATCCAGATAGCCATGCAATAAGCCATTGTTTAACTTGCATCTTATCATCCATAATCGTGTGATCGAATGAATCAACATGTGGTGAGTGTAATGCAACATGAGTGGTTCCTACAGTTCGTTTGAGGAAAGGAACATGAGGTACCAAGTGAATGACCAAAGAATCATAAAGTTGCAGCTTAGAAGCATTCTTCTCCACATCAAAGTCGCGAACCCTTACTTGATAAAAACATGATTCTAAATCCATCTTGGATAAAAGGACAGTGAAGTGAGCTAATATGGTGTTGAGTTGAGCTTGTTGGTTAAGATCTAAGTTGGAATAGTTCTCGTCTTCACATGAAAGTTGTTGTAGGTGACTTTCTAGGCAATGTTTATGTGAAAAGAGATTAAGTATTAGGGAATTAGTACCATGTAGGGTCATTGTATGATCTTGATCCCAGAAATGAATCTCATGAGGCTTCCCATTAAACAACACAACACCAAACTGACTTAACCAAGAAATTAATTGCTCTTTAATTGTAATCTGATTTCTGAGGGAAGCATGATCAAAAGTTGGTGCAATAGTCGTGTAGTTTCATTAAATGTCCATGATCCCAAGAATGAAAATTCCGTGTAGTATCATAAGATATCAATGCCTATTTCTCATCTTTAAGATTCAAGATTTCCTCTTTTCCATCTAGATACAAGAGCTTATGCTTATTTTCAGTTGCATCAAAAGATGCAACAACACCTTCATAATACATCTCATCATTTGGAGACCAAACTTTCACTTTCTGATCAATTAAGCTACCATCGTACTTGTCCGTTCCTAAAACTTTATCTTTTGCAACGGAGCTTTTCCGTTCGGAAGAACTTGCGTGTGTTGCCTCCAACTCACATTTTTTTATAGTAGATGTTGTTGGTGCCAACTTTAATGGAACCATAAAGTCCCAAACCCGGAATAATAACTGCAGCAAAAACAATGGAATAATAACAGCATCAATTATAAGTAGCTTTTTAGATATGAAGTTATAAGTAGCTCTGTTGTCAACAAGAATAACCGCTAGAAAATTATTCAACCAAGTAATTAATTTCAAAGTAAGAATGGTTGGTGAAGAATTAGAAAGGATGCTATAATATTCCAGGGTTTAATATTCTCCATCAGTGATCTTCACAATTTGATTAGTTAATTGAAGATCATATGTGTCGCCTTCATAATTGAAATTATAGCGATCAACCAGAGTAAAATTAGCGACTGTCCTACTGGGAATTTGTGTGGATGTGTATATTGTAATTGTAATCCACATTTGAAATTAACCCTTTTGAGCTGACGTTCCTTCCATCTGTGTTTTGATAATTGTTTTGTGTTGATGAGATTAAAGGACGAGGTGTTTCTAGTGCTGGATTGAATTTGGGGCTGAGTGGAGATTGGATTAGGTGTCACTATAATAAGTGGGCTTTTCAGTGTGTAGCAAAGTAAAGAAACTGGGCCTATTTTGCTGGGCTGTATGAATACTTGAATATAAGAAAGTGGACTTACGTTTTGTGCTAGTAAGATCCGTAGTGAAAGACCTAGGATTAATTGTCAGAGCACGGCTTTTTATATCTTCTTTACATACTTCTTCCTTCGATTGATCAGGAAAGTTTATTGATATCACTTCAAATTCCTGAATATTTTCTTCTATTTTTGATTGATCAAGTGAGGTAACAGAATTGGCGATTGAATTTTGACTAGAGAGTTCAATTATTTGATCAGTAGATTTAGTGGTCTTACCTCCATAACTCTATTTTCTCCCAAGACCAGTAGCAATTGTGACATGACGAGCCAAATCTTTTGCTTTGTCACACGATTTTGGATCCAGCATACACACCCAATTTTGAACCTCGCTCTTCAATCCACGTACGAACATACTTATTGCGTGTTCTTTTGATTGATTAGGGATTTGGGCAGAGAGTGCCTCAAATTCCTTTATGTATTGCTCAATATCTCCTTCATCAAACAAGGATTCCAAACGTGTAGTAATCGAAGGAGGAGAGGTGAAACCTGGTGGTTGTTGATTCTAATTTTGGATGTTGTTGGCTAGCATCTTTTCAATTAAACCTGGTAATTTGTTGAACGATTCCTTCATTGATAGAACTTTGGTGCTTAGCTCTTGCACCGTGGTGTTGAGATCTTCAATTTTGGATGATAATAATTCCAATTTTTTATCGTGTGCATCCACTTGTTCTTCTAATTGAGTGATGATGAAGTCTTCATCGGTATTAATCATTGTTGAAGAGGGTAGGGTAAGTGGCAATGGAACCATTGATAGATAATCAATAAACAGCAGCAGATATACGAAGATTTATAACAGTAAACAATTAATATAAAGGAGCAATAGAGGAATTGTAATATTTTATTGATAATATGAAATAACAAAAACAAAGATAGATTCAGAGATAACCACAATCAATGGTGTATCTATGCCAATATCAGTTAGATCTCACCATGAGAAACTAACTGCCCAAGCTCAAGAGACATTACTAAATCAACATACTAATTTTTTGAATGCCATACACAACCGTGACTCTCCTATTTAATACTACTATCTCAGACCCTATACTAATTGGGCTTTGTTGGGCTGGATGAGATGGATAGCATGATCCTTATCATTATTGACGCTCAATTCTTAAAAATTTCATTTAAACAAACCCGTGATTTCATTTAAACAAACCCGTAATGTTTTTCAGGTACCAAAAGTCGCTATTAGCAACAGTTCGGGTTCTGTTGTTTCTCAAGCTAAGGGTGCATCATCTTTTACTTATGGTATGTTCATCATTCGTTCATTTGTTTCCCGATGTTTGTAATTTTAATGGTTGTTTTTGTATCCTCCTTCCACTTGCAGACGTCTTGCAGTCAGTTCCGAGATGGGCAGTGTGGTAACCTTATTGGAATCCCGTGTTGCTGGCTTCATACCTCATAACTTGACTCATGGTTCTCAGTCAGGCGAGCTTAGTTTTTACAAAATCTCATTTTGTTGTTGTCACGGTGATATGTAAAACTATAACCCTGAAAAAAAAATTACTGCAGCTTATTGCACTGGGCTTTTACTGGTCGGGATGTACCTCCAGTAACATAATTCAAGAGATCTAATTCTATTTTTTTAAGAAAACATGGAAACCTTATCGAGATTGGCTATTTTCTTTTAGGAAATTGAATTAGCCATCTTTTAGTATTTTACATCTTTTCAAACGTCCGGATGAGTTTTGATAACTGGAGTCGGACAAGGAGTACATCAGAAATGTTGAGGTATAATTATCCTTAAATAGGATATTGGCCAAAGTTTTAGACCTATACTAAGTCCAATTCCTAAAGATGTTCTTATTGAACTGCTTAAGTTGCGTTCTTAATCCGCATATATCACTTTGAATTTGGTAACGGGTCAAAACAGTAGAGTTAACCCATATAAACAGTTTTTTGTTGTTTGATATAACCTTTCTAACTTTATTGTTTTTTGTAGATTTTCATTATTATGTTAACACTGGCTTTCTGAATATGATAATCGATTTGGTGTATACACCAACAACCGAAGGTATGTAAGTTTTAGGTTTAAAGTCATAAATAGTTCATATACTTTCATTTTTGTTCCAATGTAGGCTATATACCCCGAAAAATACCAATGTAGGCTATATACTTTCATAAAGTGTACTAATATGAACAGACAAAACTTATTAACCGGATAAATAACTAAATGATGACGTGGCATCCTACATGGAGAATGAAAAAACTAAGTATATAGCCTACATCGGAACAAAACTGAAAGTATATGACCTATTTGTAGCCATATAAAATGCAAAAAAAAAAATGTTAAATAATTAACTTTACCGGTTCAGCAGGTAACTTGTTAAATTTGTGTACATCGACACAACTTTTAAGAGTATATAACCTACATTGGTATTTTTTGGGGTAAATAGCCTACATTGGGACAAAAATGAAAATATATGGCCTATTTATGGCTTTAACCCAAAATAGAATAACATGTTTGCTTTTCAATATTTATATATATATATATATATATATATATATATATATATATATATATATATATATATATATATATATATATATATATGGTGGTAGGATCAAGGGGGAAGTAACCAATCGGGGGGAAGCAAAAACTTTTTTTTTTTGTTTTTTGAAAAAACTTTATTCACGAACATTATTGATTGGATGAAAATATGAACATTTAATAAAGACACTTTGTGATAAATGTTTTTATTTTGGTAGGAAAACGCTCGAAGAAGTAATATATAACAATTATCGTGTTTTTTGAACGTATGTTGAGATTCTAGATATTAGGGTTTAGCTATTAGGGTTTAGATATTAGGGTTTATAGGGTTTAGGTATTTAAGGTTTAGGGTTTAGATTTATGATTTACATTGAGTTTTTAACACGAACGGTTTAGGGTTTAGGGTTTAGGGACTAAACCCAAAACACCAAACCCTAAATCCTAAACCCTAAACTATAAATCGGGCTAAATTTTACTTCACAAAACATGAAAAAAAAAACGTTAACATTCTTCACGATCAATATTATCTTGAATGTTATTTTTGTTGATCGTTTTCCCGCCTAAATAATAACATTCATCACATTGTGGAGGTCTCTGGGAGCATTTTGTTTCAACAAATGCTAACTGAAACTTTCATGTATTTACTTGGTACGCCATCATAAAAAATGAGTTGGACTTAAGTATTTTGACCATCAACTTTAAACATAGCTTTAAAAAGGGAATAGGTAACAGTGATGGAACGAAATTTTGGGAACAAATTTAGCTTGGAAATTCTCAACTAAAATGTAGATTTCAAAGACTTTTTTCGCTTAAAACAAATAAGGAAAGCTTGGTACAAGATCATATAACCTGGATTGATTCAATCTGCGAATCAAATTGGAAGCCGACAAGTGAGCCTCGTGGAAGGAATATAGTTAAGTTGTTTAATAACATCACTACCCAACCCGATCAGGGAGGTTGATAAATGAAATTGGGCTTTGGATAACAACAAAACTTCACAACCAATCGTCTCACAAACATTACAGATGATGTAATTATGGTTAGGTCAGCTTCGGATCAGGTACTATGCAAAACAACTTGGTCCCACAAATGCTGGAGATTTGGCTTGGAGGTTAAAGCTAAAAAGGATCTCGGTACTCATCGAGTTAGATAAAAGAGGTGTTGATTTAGGGTCGGTTCGTTATCCTACTTGCGATGATGGAATCGAATCCATAGATCATACATTCATTCTTTGTAACCATGTTATGGACATTTAGGAGCGAATTCATCAATGGTGAAACGTGGACCCGGTAAACAATCTTAGTATCGATGACATCTTTTGTGGCAAAAATCTAAAAATTAAATATTCTTAGGAGATCAAGCTATGGCAAGGTATGAAATGGATTTGTGACTACTTCATTTGAAAAAAATGAAATAAAACTTTTTTTAAGAATAAGTTGTCGAGTGCGTCGCTAGCCTTGAACGAGATACAAATTATAAGTTTTGAGTGACTCGCCATTTGTTCACACAACAAAAAAGCTGGAGTGGAGCCAACGGCTTGTGAATGCATCTCAATACTTGGAGATGTAGCAGGCTGCTTTGACTTCTTTAGGTTTTGGGTGCTTGATCTATATAGTTTATACTCTTAATTGTTAAGATGTTTATATGAGTCCATGTATGTACAAAATTCATCATCTATATATGTTGTAATAGTTACCATTGTACTCTATTTATAATTAAATATAAGGGTTAAAGTCATAAATAGGTCATATACTTTCATTTTTGTTCCAATGTAGGCTATATACCCCGAAAAATACCAATGTAGGCTATATACTTTCATAAAGTGTACTAATAAGAACGGACAAAACTTATTAACCGGATAAATAAATAAATGATGACATGGCATCCTACATGGAGAATGACGTTGGTGATACATCAGAACAAAATTGAAAGTATATAGCCCACATTGGAACAAAACTAAGTATATAGCCTACATCGGAACAAAACTGAAAGTATATGACCTATTTGTAGCCATCTAAATTGCAAAAAATGTTAAATAATTACCTTTACCGGTTCAGCAGGTAACTTGTTAAATTTTTGTACATCGATACAACTTTTAAGAGTATATAACCTACAATGGTATTTTTGGGGTATATAGCCTACATTGGGACAAAAATGAAAGTATATGGCCTATTTATGGCTTTAATGTAACACCCCAACTAAATAAGGTAATATTTTATGTAAATTTACATTTTATGTAAGTGTTATTTTTGTATTATAATGGGTTAATATTTAAGGCTTGTTAAGTTAAAGATAAGAGGGACCAAGTGTGCAAATTTATTTTAAGGACCTCCATTATTATGGTTTTAGTGGGGAGGGTAGAAAGTGCAAATAAGGCAAAGATAATTAAATTAAAGTGGTTAAAATGCTGAAAATTCTTATCAGATGCAAAAAATCAACATTAATGTGTGCTTGTGTGTGAGTGGCGACCAAAACAAAGGAAGAAGGAGAAATCCTCCATTGGAAGATTTGAAAACATGCAAGTAGAAATTCATGTTATCTAGTGTGCTTTAATCATCATAACAAGTTGCAATTCTTCAATTTCTTCTCCATTTGTGTACAATTATGGTTCTTAAATCCCAAAAGACAAGGTATGAACTTCTAAGTCTATGTATCACTAAATTGGGTGTTTTAGATGAATCTCAAGCTTATAAGTTGTTGTATGTTGTGAATGTGCACATTTACATGATTAAAAACGAATTTTAATTGATGTTTGGATGTAAGTTCTTGTATGAACTTGCTAATTGAATGTGTGAAATGAAAATGGTGAATTTGGTGTTGCTAGTAGTCTAGAATCAAGTCATGCACACTAGGTGTTTGATGAAATGCCTCAATGAAGATGATTATGAGATTTAGCTAAATTCTGAAAAGAGAGGTTATGTTTTAAATTGTTATAAGTAATTGTTGTTAAGAATGATAAGCTCTTCATTGTATGGATTAAATTAGAGAACTTGAGTATTGAGGAAAAATGATACTTTATGAATGTTCATGCATTATGATAAGTTAAAAAGGGGATTAAGAAAGATTAAGTTCAAATGTGTAAGTATATGAAAGTGTTGTAAGCATTTGAAAGATGTAAATTCGTTTGAATTATGTTAATGACGAGATTAGCTCATGTTTAGGTGCTAATCAAGATAAAGGAACTTCAAGCAACCAAGGAATCTCATTTAACCAAGGTGAGTTTATAGGGGTAATTTGGACGGGTCAAGAATGACTTAGTGTTCCCGGATTGCATCCGTGCAAGAGGGTAACGACTAAGGTCACTAGATTGTTAGCTTAGACGTCTCTACTAGGCTTGCTTAGTAGTGGAGTCTATGGTTGAAAATTAGCTTAGGCATAATCAATAGGTTCGCCTAATGTTTATGCCTATGGTGAAATTCTAGCTTAGACTCTAATGTCTATGTTTTTTGATATATAAGGTTAGCTTAGGCATATGCATATGCCTATGTTGTGATTAGCTTAGGCACAATTACTAGGTTGAACTTAGTTAGTTGTGCCTATGGAAAGTTATATGATCGGATCCGATAGTAAGTAAGCAACCTTCGGGTTGGAAAGGTTAAGTGATGCATTGTTTATGTTTAATAATATGCGTTCTTTTATTCTCCTATAACTCACTAAGCATGAAAGCTTACCCTTATGTTGTGTTCATGTTTTAATAGGAACGAAAGGACACCGTGAAGGTAAGAAGCCTATTTGAAGATAGTGGAGCATCGGTCATATAGTAAGTGTTAGTGCAAGTCCCTATTTTAAATCTAGCTCTATTGATACCGCTTATCGACGCTAAGACTTTTGTACTTATAAACTATGTTTCTCTTGAGATTTGGGACCAAATGTTATGTTTAAGATGTGTAAATGTGTCATACATGACTAAATGATTTTCGTAATGCTTGATGTTGTATGAAACTGGTTAACTAAGTTTTTTTATGTACTATGTTGTTAAAATGGTGTTGTGTGAGGGATAAAAGGTGAAATTCGTGATTTTAAAGTAAGTTAAAGTTCAGTACCAGCAACAGCACAGGGCCGCACCGCGAGCCCCTTCACCGCGCCGCGCCCTTTAGCGTGTGTTGGTAACAGGAGAGATGAGAAACTGACTTGCAGTCCTTTGTCTAGCCGCGTCGTGCCCAGTCTAGCCGCGCCACGACTTTTCCCCTGGGCTGGGTGGTCAACTTAAAAAAAAAAAATTTATCGTTTAAGGGCGTTAAAAGTTGGTTTCAGAACTATGGTTTAAGGGACTTGGATAATCCACTATAGGGATTATATAGGCTTAAACCATCGTTGATAGAAGATAAGCGGTTTAGGACTTGCATGATAGATAAGTTTAAAGGGTTATGCCATGATCCATAGGAAAGAGTTTATTAATGAGACCTATAGTGTGGTACTAAGATTGTGAATTATTTGAACAAAGAGTTTAATGCTCATTAACCATGTATCATAAATGATCAAGTGCGTAATACAATGGTGTAATGATGACCGGCCATCGCCATTACATCATTATAGTACGCATGAACATCTACTATGGTCATGGTGAAATGAGTTGGAAATTCTTTCGGTCACTTAAGTTATGCTCAATTGTTGATACATGTGTTTGAACTAATGGATTGGATGTATTATTTCATAATGGCTATTGTATCTCCTAATAGAAGCGATGATGAGGACAATGAGTACGTCCACACCCCGTCAAGAGAGTCTGTCAAAGACTCGCAATCTGAATCTGATGAGGTTACAATGACAAATGATCTTTCGGGACAAATAGGGCAAGCCTTGGTGCGATACACCCAACTCTTCTAGAAAAGATAAAGAAGTTGATTAATGAGCAATTAGACGAAAAGTTAAAGACTCTTATGACGAATAATCCCGTGCTAAGAGGATAAGGGGGAAGTAGGGTGAGACAGAGGAAGTAGAAGTCCCGAAAAGGAAGGATGAGCGTTTTGAGTTCAAAAATTTTGCAAACTGTCATCCACCGGAGTTTCATGGTAAAGTTGACCCGATTGTTAGTCAAAGATGGATCGAAGAGATAGAAGAAACTTTCATGTTATGTGAATGTCCTGAACACCTAAAGGCAATTTACGCGGCACACCAAATGAAGGGCAGTGGTTATGAATGGTGGTTTTTTATAGTTAAGTCACATGGGCGAAATGTGGCGACAAGGTTTCCGTGGGAAAAATTTCGTGAAATGTTTATGGATCAATTTTCTCCACCCGCCGAAGTTTGTAGGTTAAAGTCCGAATTCATGAAAATTGAACATGGGAGTAAATCTGTGACCGAGTTCAATGCCGAGTTTAATGATAAGTCTCATTTTTGCCCGAATTTTGTTTCAAGTCCTAAGTTAATGAAGGACCACTATCATGAGAAGTTAAATCCCAAAATAAGCGAGTTTATCGATAAGGGTACGTATAAGACCTTAGCCTAAATGATGAACAAGGCTCTTGTGAGGGACATGATCTTAAGAAGAAAGCTGCGTTTAAACGAAAGTTGGATCAAGATTCAAAGTCGATGCAAATTATGAGCCCGAAGAAAAGTAAGTTTAACTCGGACTCCCCATAAAAGGCAAAAAGTGGTTTCGTGCTGGGGAAAGGTAGTGGTAATGAAGTAAAAACGTGCAATAGGTGAAAAATCATACGGGCGAGTGTAAAGCGGGTACTACCTATTGTTACTCATGTGGGAAACCGGGTCATAGAGCCGTCGAATATCCTAAGAAAGGAAAACAGTGTTATTACTGTTTTGAAAAGGGTCATTTTCAAGCTGAATGCCTGGAGTATAAAAAGGATTTAGCAAGTGGTGGTGTTAAGAAAGAGGTTAAAACGGAACCAAAGATGAATGATAACCGACCAAGAGCCCGAGCCCATCAGATTACCACTCTCGAAGCGAAGGAATCCCAAAATGTGGTGTCAGGTACCTTTATTGTAAAATCTTTACCTGCACATGTTTTGTTTGATTCTGGTGCTACGCGGTCGTTTGTTTCTTATTCTTTTTGTAAACACTTTGACATGACCCTAAGTATGTTAGAGCATCCTCTAGAGGTAGAGATAGCAGAGAATAAAACTGTTATGGTATATAGTGTCATTAAGGGGTGTGAAATTATTTTGGATGATGAGAAGTTTACTATAGATTTAATACCCATGCGTATGGGAGAATTTCAAGTAATTGCAGGTATGGATTGGCTAGATGACAATGAAGGAATAATTTTATGTCGAAAGAAAATTGTATTAGTTCAAGCACCAAGTGGAAAGGTTATTTGGATTTATGGGGAACAGGCTAGACGTGCTATTCCTATATGTACGTATGCTAGAGCTGAAATGTCCCGTTCATATTGATTATAAACGTTCCATATTAATTGATTTCGTTGCGAGGTTTTGACCTCTATATGAGACGTTTTTCAAAGACTACATTCGTTTTTAAAACAAACCATAACCTTTATTTTATCGGCAAGGATAAAAAGACACCACCTAGATTATCCAGAAATGATAATCTAAAAATATCACACTTACACACTACCAATACATATTGGTTTACATTATTAATATGTTACAACAAAGTAAATCTCGAATGCAGTTTTAAACAATATTATACAAGCATGCTGACACCAAATCTTGTCCATATATTAGCATGCAATAGCGGAAGCTCTTAATAATAACCTGAGAATAAACATGCTATAAACATCAACAAAGATGTTGGTGAGTTATAGGTTTAACCTATATATTTATCAAATCGTAATAATAGACCACAAGATTTCATATTTCAATATACATCCCATACATAGAGATAAAAATCATTCATATGGTGAACACCTGGTAACTGACATTAACAAGATGCATATAAGAATATCCCCTATCATTCCGAGACATCCAACGGATATGATAAAACAACATCGAAGTACTAAAGCATCCGCAACCATGGATGGGGTTCGTTAGGCCCAATAGATCTATCTTTAGGATTCGCGTCAATTAGTAGATCGGTTTACTAATTGTTAGGTTACCAAGCAAAAGGGGCATATTTGGCTTCGATCATTCACCCATATAATGTAGTTTCAAATACTTGTGTCTATTTCGTAAAACATTTATAAAACTGCATGTATTCTCATCCCAAAAATGTTAGATTTTAAAAGTGGGACTATAACTCACTTTCACAAATTTTTACTTCGTCGGGAAGTAAGACTTGGCCACTGGTCGATTCACGAACCTATAACAAATATGTACATATATATCAAAGTATGTTCAAAATATATTTACAAAATTTTTTAATACATTTTACTGTTTTAAGTTTATTAAGTCAGCTGTCCTCGTTAGTAACCTACAACTAGTTGTCCACAGTTAGATGTACAGAAATAAATCGATATATATATATTATCTTGAATCAATCCACGACCCAGTGCATACACGTCTCAGGCTAGATCATAACTCAAAGTATATATATTTTTGGAATCAACCTCAACCCTGTATAGCTAACTCCAACATTACTGCATATAGAGTGTCTATGGTTGTTCCAAATAATATATATACATGGGTCGATATGATATGTCAAAACATTTGCATACGTGTCTATGGTATCCCAAGATTACATAATATATTAGAATACATGTATAATACAATATGAGTTAGCTAGGATATGATTAATATAGATTTGTTACCAATTTTCATGTAGCTACAACAAGCAAAAATATCCAATCTTGTTTTACCCATAACTTCTTCATTTTAAATCTGTTTTCAGTGATTCAAGTTGGTATGGTTTCATATTGAACTTAAGTTTATGAATCTAAACAGAAAAAATATAAGTTTATAGTCGGAAATACATGTTACAAGTCATTTTTGTAAAGGTAGTCATTTCAGTCGAAAGAACGACGTCTAGATGACCATTTTGGAAAACATACTTCCACTTTGAGTTTAACAATGATTTTTGGATATAGTTTCATGTTCATAAGAAAAATCATTTTCCCAGAAGAACAACTTTTAAATCAAAGTTTATCATAGTTTTTAATTAACTAACCCAAAACAGCTCGCGGTGTTACTACGACGGCATATATCCGGTTTTACGGTGTTTTTTTGTGTTTTCAGATTTTAAATCATTAAGTTAGCATATCATATAGATATAGAACATGTGTTTAGTTGATTTTAAATCTCAAGTTAGAAGGTTTAACTTTTATTTGCGAACAAGTTTAGAATTAACTAAACTATGTTCTAGTGATTACAAGTTTAAACCTTCGAATAAGGTAGTTTTATATATATATGAATCGAATGATGTTATGAACATCATTACTACCTCAGGTTTTATGGATAACCCTACTGGAAATGAGAAAAATAGACTTAGCTTAAAAGGATCCTTGGATGGCTTGAAAGTTCTTGAAGCAAAATCATGACACGAAAACAAGTTCAAGTAAGATTTCCACTCAAAATAAGATTGTTAAAGTTATAGAAATTGAATCAAAGTTTGAATATGAGTATTACCTTATATTAGAAAGATATCTTACTGTAAATAAGAAAGATTTCTTGAGGTTGGATGATCACTCAAAGTGGATTTGCAAGATTGGAAGTAAGCTAGCAAACTTGGAAGTGTTGTTGGTGTGTTCTTGAGTAGTTGTTTTATAACTTGGTTTATGTATGGATTTATGAACTAGATTGAGCTAGATTTTGTTGAAGATGATGAATAACACTTAGAACAAAGGAATAACACTTTAGATAGAGTAGTTTGATTCAAGAAAATTGAAAAATGAATGTGTTTATGGTGATGCTAGTTCACGTGAATTAGGATGGCAATATAGTCTTCATTAGTTTGTAATCTTATGAGATATTTCATGCTAGATGTTAAATGATGGTTCCCACATGGTTAGGTGACTCAAATGGGCTGCTAAGAGATGATCATTGAAGTGTATATACCAATAGTAAATACATTTAGAAGCTGGGTATTGTACGAGTACGAATACGGGTGCATACGAGTAGAATTGTTGATGAAAATGAATGAGGATGTAATTGTAAGCATTTTTGTTAAGTAGAAGTAATTTGATAAGTGTCTTGAAGTATTTCAAAAGTGTATGAATACATATTAAAACACTACATGTATATACAATTTAACTGAGTCGTTAAGTCATCGTTAGTCGTTACATGTAAATGTTGTTTTGAAAACTTTAAGTTAACGATCTTGTTAAATGTTGTTAACCCATTTATTATTATATCTAATGAGATATTAAATTATTACATTATCATGATATTATGATGTATTAATATATCTTAATATGATATATATACATTTAAATGTTGTTACAACGATAATCGTTACATGTATGTCTCGTTTCAAAATCCTTAAGTTAGTAGTCTTGTTTTTACATATGTAGTTCATTGTTAATATACTTAATGAGATAAATAATTATCATAATATCATGTTAACTATATATATATCCATATATATTTCATCATATAGTTTTTACAAGTTTTAATGTTCGTGAATCGCCGGTCAACTTGGATGGTCAATTGTCTATATGAAACCTATTTCAATTAATCAAGTCTTAACAAGTTTGATTGCTTAAAATGTTGGAAACACTTAATCATGTAAATATCAATTTCATTTAATATAAATAAACATGGAAAAGTTCGGGTCACTACAGTACCTACCCGTTAAATAAATTTCGTCCCGAAATTTTAAGTAGTTGGATGTATTGACGTATCTTCTGGAAATAAGTGCGGGTATTTCTTATTCATCTGATCGTCTCATTCCCAGGTGAACTTGGGCCCTCTACGAGCATTCCATCGAACCTTAACAATTGGTATCTTGTTTTTCTTTAGTCTTTTAACCTAATGATCCATTATTTCGATGAGTTCTTAGATGAATTGAAGTTTTTCGTTGATTTGGATTTCGTCAAATGGAATAGTGAGATCTTCTTTAGCAAAACATTTCTTCAAATTCGAGACGTGGAAAGTGTTATGTACACCCGCGAGTTGTTAGGTAACTCAAGTCGGTAACCTACTGGTCCGACACGATCAATAATCTTGAATGGTCCAATATACCTTGGATTTAATTTCCCTCTTTTACCAAATCGAACAACGCCTTTCCAAGGTGCAACTTTAAGCATGACCATCTCTCCAATTTTAAATTCTATATCTTTTCTTTTAATGTCAGCGTAGCTCTTTTATCGACTTTGGGCGGTTTTCAACCGTTGTTGAATTTGGATGATCTTCTCGGTAGTTTCTTGTATTATCTCCGGACCCGTAATCTGTCTATCCCCCACTTCACTCCAACAAATCAGAGACCTGCACTTTCTACCATAAAGTGCTTTAAACTGAAACGTCCCGTTCATATTTATTATAAACGTTCCATATTAATTGATTTCGTTGCGAGGTTTTGACCTCTATATGAGACGTTTCTCAAAGACTGCATTCGTTTTTAAAACAAACCATAACCTTTATTTTATCGACAAGGTTAAAAGGACACCACCAAGATTATCAGAAATGATAATCTAAAAATATCACACTTACACACTACCAATACATATTGGTTTACAATATTAATATGTTACAATAAAGTAAATTTCGAATGCAGTTTTAAACAATATTATACAAGCATGCTGACTCCAAATCTTGTCCATATATTAGCATGCAATAGCGGAAGCTCTTATTAATCACCTGAGAATAAACATGCTTTAAACGTCAATAAAAATGTTGGTGAGTTATAGGCTTAACCTATATATTTATCAAATTATAATAATAGACCACAAGATTTCATATTTCAATATACATCCCATACATAGAGATAAAAATCATTCATATGGTGAACACCTGGTAACCGACATTAACAAGATGCATATAAGAATATCCCCATCATTCCGGGACATCCATCGGACATGATATAAAACTTGAAGTACTAAAGAATCCAGTGCTTTGGATGGGATTTGTTAGGCCCAATAGATCTATCTTTAGGATTCGCATCAATTAGTCGTGCACTAATTCTCAGAATTAGTGATGTTCCCTAATTCTTAGGCTACCAAGCAAAAAGGGGCATATTCGGCTTCGATCATTCAACCATAGAAAGTAGTTTCATGTACTTGTGTCTATTTTGTAAAACATTTATAAAGCTGCATGTATTCTCTTCCTAAAAATATTAGATTTTGAAAGAGGGACTATAACTCACTTTCACAGATTTTTACTTCGTCGGGAAGTAAGACTTGGTCACTGGTCGATTCACGAACCTATAACAAATATATACATATATATCAAAGTATGTGCAAAACATATTTACAATATTTTTAATACATTTTAATGTTTTAAGTTTATTAAGTCAGTTGTCCTCGTTAGTAACCTACAACTAGTTGTCCACAGTTAGATGTACAGAAATAAAGCAATATATATTATCTCGAATCAATCCACGACCTCATGTATACAAGCCTCAGGCTAGATCACAACTCAAAGTATATATAATATTGTGGAATCAACCTCAACCCTGTATAGCTAACTCCAACATTACTGCATATAGAGTGTCTATGGTTGTTCCGAAATATATATATAGATGGGTCGATATGATATGTCAAAACATTGTATTCGTGTCTATGGAATCCCAAGATTACATAATATATTAGAATACATGTATAATACAATATGAGTTAGCTAGGATATGATTAAAATAGATTTGTTACCAATTTTCACGTAGCTACAACAAGAAAAATTATCCAATCTTGTTTTACCCATAACTTCTTCGTTTTAAATCCGTTTTGAGTGTTTCAAGTTTCTATGGTTTCATATTGAACTTAAGTTTATGAATCTAAACAGAAAAAGTATAAGTTTATAGTCAGAAATACAGGTTACAAGTTATTTTTGTAAAGGTATTCATTTCAGTCGAAAGAACGATGTCTAGATGACCATTTTGGAAAACATACTTCCACTTTGAGTTTAACCATAATTTTTGGATATAGTTTCATGTTCATAAGAAAAATCATTTTCCCATAAGAAAAACTTTTAAATCAAAGTTTATCATAGTTTTTAATTAACAAACCCAAAACAGCCCGCGGTGTTACTACGCCGGCGTATATCCGACTTTACGGTATTTTTCGTGTTTTCAGGTTTTAAATCATTAAGTTAGCATATCATATAGATATAGAACATGCGTTTAGTTGATTTTAAAAGTCAAGTTAGAAGGATTAATTTTTGTTTGAGAAACCTTCGAATAAGGTAGTTTTATATATATGAATCGAATGATGTTATGAACATCATTACTACCTCAAGTTTTGTGGATAAACCTACTGGAAATGAGAAAAATAGATCTAGCTTCAAAAGGATCCTTGGATGGCTTGAAAGTTCTTGAAGTAGAATCATGACACGAAAACAAGTTCAAGTAAGATTTCCACTCGAAATAAGATTGTTAAAGTTATAGAAATTGAATCAAAGTTTGAATATGAGTATTACCTTGTATTAGAAAGATATCTTACTGTAAATAAGAAAGATTTCTTGAGGTTGGATGATCACTCAAAGTGGATTTGCAAGATTGGAAGTAAGCTAGCAAACTTGGAAGTGTTGTTGGTGTGTTCTTGAGTAGTTGTTTTATAACTTGGTTTATGTATGGATTTATGAACTAGATTGAGATATATTTTGATGAAGATGATTAAGAACACTTAGAACAAAGGAAGAACACTTGAGGGAGAGTAATTTTATTCAATAAAATTGCAAAGTGAATGTGTTTGTGTGTATGCAAGTTCACGTGAACTTAGGCCTTCAATATAGGCTCCATTAGTTTGTTGTTTTGTTAGATATTTCTTGCTAGATGTTAAATGATGGTTCCCACATGTGTTAGGTGACTCACAAGAGCTGCTAAGAGCTGATCATTGAAGTGTATATACCAATGGAAAATATATTTAGAAGCTGGGTATTGTACGAGTACAAATACGGTTGCATACAAGTAGAATTGTTGATGAAAATGAATGAGGATGTAATTGTAAGCATTTTTGTTAAGTAGAAGTACATTGATAAGTGTCTTGAAGTCTTTCAAAAGTGTATGAATACATATTAAAACACTACATGTATATACATTTTAACTGAGTCGTTAAGTCATCGTTAGTCGTTACATGTAAGTGTTGTTTTAAAACCTTTAGGTTAACGATCTTGTTAAATGTTGTTAACCCATTGTTTATTATATCTAAAGAGATGTTAAATTATTACCCTATCATGATAATATGATGTATTAATATATCTTAATATGATATATATGCAGTTAAATATCGTTACAACGATAATCGTTACATATATGTCTCGTTTCGAAATCATTAAGTTAGTAGTCTTGTTTTTACATATGTAGTTCATTGTTAATACACTTAATGACATGTTTACTTATCATTTAACATGATTAAACATAGTGTATCAATATCTTATTATGATTCATATGTATTTAGTAAGACGTTGTTATAACAATAATCGTTATATATATCGTTTTCGAGTTTCTTAATTCAATAGTCTCATTTTTATGTATATAACTCATTGTTAAAATACCTAATGAGATACTTACTTAGCATAATATCATGTTAACTATATATATAACCATATATATGTCATCATATAGTTTTTACAAGTTTTAACGTTCGTGAATCACCGGTCAACTTGGGTGGTCAATTGTCTATATGAAATCTATTTTACTTAATCAAGTCTTAACAAGTTTGATTGCTTAACATGTTGGAAACACTTAATCATGTAAATATCAAATTCATTTAATATATGTAAACATGGAAAAGTTCGGGTCACTACAGTACATACCCGTTAAACAAATTTCGTCCCGAAATTTTAAGCAGTTGGATGTGTTGACGTATCTTCTAGAAATAAGTGCGGGTATTTCTTCTTCATCTGATCTTCTCATTCCCAGGTGAACTCGGGTCCTCTACGAGCATTCCATCGAACCTTAACAATTGGTATCTTGTTTTGCTTAAGTCTTTTAACCTCACGATCCATTATTTCGACGGGTTCTTCGATGAATTGAAGTTTTTCGTTGATTTGGATTTTGTCTAACGGAATAGTGAGATCTTCTTTAGCAAAACATTTCTTCAAATTTGAGACGTGGAAAGTGTTATGTACAGCCGAGAGTTATTGAGGTAACTCAAGTCGGTAAGCTACTGGTCCGACACGATCAATAATCATGAATGGTCCAATATACCTTGGATTTAATTTTCCTCGTTTACCAAATCGAACAACACCTTTTCAAGGTGCAACTTTAAGCATGACCATCTCTCCAATTTCAAATTCTATATCTTTTCTTTTAATGTCAGCGTAGCTCTTTTGTCTACTTTGTGCGGTTTTCAACCGTTATTGAATTTGGATGATCTTCTCGGTAGTTTCTTGTATTATCTCCGGACCCGTAATCTGTCTATCCCCCACTTCACTCCAAAAAATCGGAGACCTGCACTTTCTACCATAGAGTGCTTCAAACGGCGCCATCTCAATGCTTGAATGGAAGCTATTGTTGTAGGAAAATTCTGCTAACGGAAGGTGTCGATCCCAACTGTTTCCGAAATCAATAACACATGCTCGTACCATGTCTTCAATCGTTTGTATCGTCCTTTCACTCTGCCCATCAGTTTGTGGATGATAAGCAGTACTCATGTCAAGACGAGTTCCTAATGCTTGCTGTAATGTCTGCCAGAATCTTGAAATAAATCTGCCATCCCTATCAGAGATAATAGAGATTGGTATTCCATATCTGGAGATGATTTCCTTCAAATACAACCGTGCTAACTTCTCCATCTTGTCATCTTCTTTTATTGGCAGGAAGTGTGCTAATTTGGTGAGACGATCAACTATTACCCAAATAGTATCAAAACCACTTGCAGTCCTTGGCAATTTAGTGATGAAATCCATGGTAATGTTTTCCCATTTCCATTCTGGGATTTCGGGTTGTTGAAGTAGACCTGATGGTTTCTGATGCTTCGCTTTGACCTTAGAACACGTCAAACATTCTCCTTCGTATTTAGCAACATCGGCTTTCATACCCGGCCACCAAAAATGTTTCTTGAGATCTTTGTACATCTTCCCCATTCCAGGATGTATTGAGTATCTGGTTTTATGAGCTTCTCTAAGTACCATTTCTCTTATATCTCAAAATTTTGGTACTCAAATTCTTTCAGCCCTATACCGGGTTCCGTCTTCCCGAATATTAAGATGTTTCTCCGATCTTTTGGGTATTTCATCCTTTAAATTTCCCTCTTTTAAAACTCCTTGTTGTGCCTCCTTTATTTGAGTAGTAAGGTTATTGTGAATCATTATATTCATAGCTTTTACTTGAATGGGTTCTCTGTCCTTTCTGCTCAAAGCGTCGGCTATCACATTTGCCTTCCCCGAGTGGTAACGAATCTCAAAGTCGTAATCATTCAACAATTCAATCCACCTGCGCTGCCTCATGTTCAGTTGTTTCTGATTAAATATGTGTTGAAGACTTTTGTGGTCGGTATATATAATACTTTTGACCCCATATAATTAGTGCCTCCAAGTCTTTAATGCAAAAACAACCGCGCCTAATTCCAAATCATGCGTGGTATAATTCTGCTCGTGAATCTTCAATTGTCTAGACGCATAAGCAATTACCTTCGTTCGTTGCATTAATACACAACCGAGACCTTGCTTTGAAGCGTCACAATATATCACAAAATCATCATTCCCTTCAGGTAATGACAATATAGGTGCCGTAGTTAACTTTTTCTTTAACAATTGAAACGTTTTATCTTGTTCATCCTTCCATTCAAATTTCCTCCCTTTATGTGTTAATGTAGTCAGGGGTTTTGCTATTCTGGAGAAATCTTGGATGAACCTTCTGTAGTAACCAGCTAGTCCTAAAAATTGGCGTATATGCTTTGAAGTTTTCGGGGTTTCCCATTTTTCAACGGTTTCAATCTTTGCTGGATCCACCTGAATACCTTCTTTGTTCACTATGTGACCGAGGAATTGAACTTCTTAAAACCAAAATGCACACTTTGAAAACTTAGCGTACAGTTTTTCTTTTCTCAGTAACTCTAGCACTTTTCTTAAATGTTCTTCGTGCTCTTGATCATTCTTCGAGTAAATAAGTATGTCGTCAATGAAAACAATGACAAACTTGTCAAGATATGGCCCACACACTCAGTTCATGAGGTCCATGAACACAGCTGGTGCGTTCGTCAATCCAAACGGCATAACCATAAACTCGTAATGACCGTAACGCATCCTAAAAGCAGTCTTTGGAATATCATCCTCCTTCACCCGCATTTGATGATACCTAGAATGTAAATCAATCTTCGAATAAACTGATGAGCCTTGTAGTTGATCAAATAAGTCGTCGATTCTCGGTAGTGGGTAGCGGTTCTTGATGGTAAGTTTGTTCAACTCTCGGTAGTCAATACACAACCTAAATGTACCATCCTTCTTCTTGACAAACAAAACAGGAGCTCCCTACGGTGATGTGCTTGGTCGAATGAAACCACGCTCTAAAAGTTCTTGTAATTGGCTCTGAAGTTCTTTCATTTCGCTAGGTGTGAGTCTGTATGGAGCACGAGCTATTGGTGCAGCTCCCAGTACAAGGTCTATTTGAAATTCAACGGATTGGTGTGGAGGTAGTCCCGGTAATTCTTTCGAAAATACATCGGGAAATTCTTTTGCGACGGGAACATCATTGATGTTCTTTTCTTCAGAATTGACTTTCTCGACGCGTGCTAGCACCGCATAGCAACCTTTTATTATTAGTTTTTGTGCCTTCAGGTTACTAATAAGATTTAACTTCGCGTTGCTCTTTTCTCCGTACATCATTAAGGGTTTTCCTTTTTCTCGTATAATGCGAATTGCATTTTTGTAACAAACGATCTCTGCTTTCACTTCTTTCAACCAGTCCATACCGATTATCACATCAAAACTCCCTAACTCTACTGGTATCAAATCAATCTTAAATGTTTCGCTAACCAGTTTAATTTCTCGATTCCGACATATATTATATGCCGAAATTAATTTGCCGTTTGCTAATTCGAGTAAAAATTTATTATACAAAGGGTCAATGGACAACTTAATTTAGCACAAAAATCTCTACTCATATAACTTCTATCCGCAACCGAATCAAATAAAACATAAGCGGATTTATTGTCAATAAGAAACGTACGCGTAACAAGCTCCGGGTCTTCCTGTGCTTCTGCCGTATTAATATTGAAAACTCTTCCGCGGCCCTGCCCATTAGTATTCCCCTGATTCGGGCAATTTTTAATAATGTGGCCCGGTTTTCCACATTTATAACAGACTACATTGGCAGTACTTGCTCCGACACTACTTGTTCCGACATTACTCGTTCCAACATTATTTGTTCCTTTAGTTCTGTTATACATTGTTCCGTAGACCTCACACTTTGTCGCGCTATGACCATTTCTTTTACACTTGTTGCAAAATGTTGTGCAGAACCCCGGGTGATTCTCTTCAAACCTTTGGCATGGCTGTTTCTAATTATTGTTGTTGTTGCGGTTGTTATTGTTGTTGGGACGATTATTGTAATTGTTGTTGTTGGGACGTTTGTTGTAGTTGTTGTTGTTGTTGTTGTTGGGATTGCGATTGTTGTTGTTGCAATTTATGTTGCGGTTGTTGGGATAGTTGTTACAATTGTGGTTGTAATTGTTGTTGTTGTTGTTGTTGTTGTTGTACTGGTGACTCTTGTCACTGTTTACCTCCCACTTCCTCTTGAGTTGTTTCGTGTTGGTTTCTTTGGCCGCCTGTTCTTTAATTCTTCCCTCAATCTAATTTATAAGTTTATGAGCCATTCGACTTGCCTTTTGTATGGAAGTGGGCTCGTGTGAACTCACATTTTCTTGAATCCTTTCTGGTAATCCTTTTACAAACGCGTCGATCTTCTCTTCTTCATCTTCGAATGTTCTCGGACACAATAGGCACAACTCAGTGAATCGTCGTTCATACGTTGTAATGTCGAACCCTTGTGTTCGTAACTCTCTAAGCTCTGCCTTGAGCTTATTGACCTCGTTTCTAGGACGGTACTGCTCGTTCATCAAGTGCTTGAATGCTGACCACGGTAGTGCGTAAGCAGCATTTTGTCCTGCCTGTTCAAGATAGGTGTTCCACCATGTTAACGCAGTACCTGTGAAGGTATGCGTGGCGTACTTAACCTTATCCTCTTCAGTACACTTACTTATGGCGAACACCGATTCGACCTTCTCTGTCCACCGTTTCAATCCAATTGGTCCTTCAGTTCCATCAAATTCCAAAGGTTTGCAGGCAGTGAATTCTTTGTAGGAGCATCCTACACGATTTCTTGTGGAATTAGTTCCACTGCTAGATCCAGAGTTATTGTTATTTTGCATCGCAGGCTGCACTGCGGCTATGTTCGCAGCAAGGAAAACACGAAAGTCTTCCTCACTCATGTTCAAATTCTGACGAGTCGCCATTTCCTTCAAAAATAGTCCAAAGAATTGAGTTAATCATATAGAATTTAATAATAGTCAATAGTATTTCGTAGCATTATATGAACTTATTTATAAAAGCTTTTTCTTCATATTAGCATTTTATAATTTTAATTCGGGTAGTACATATCCGTTAAGTTCATACTTACTAGCTACCATACAACTCAACTACTACGCTTCTATATGAAAAACTTATTACAATAATATTTCGCGTTCAAACTTTATACAAAATATTACAAACTTACAATACCGCTATTATACATATAGGATGAAATATAGCACAAAATAATGTTTCTACTCGGCAGCTATAAAGGCAATTCTAGTTAATACGCAAGTTGTTCAGCAAAAGAAATAAAGACACGTAATTTATAAGTCCAGAAACAAGTCATGCATTCTGGTTTTACTAAGACGACTTCCCATCCTTGGTTTTGTGGAAAATAACTGTTATGACCATTGGCTAGGCAGCATGTTGTAATGTCGTCAAAAGGAAGAGGGTTTCATAATGCCCAACAGCCCAGTAACAATCTAAAACCTTGTTTATCATCTCAACTACTGAGTCCGTCACTTGTGGGAATGTTTTATTTAAAAGTTGCAACCCAATGTTCTTTTCCTCAATTTGATGAGAAGCGAACATTATTAACCCGTAAGCATAACATGCTTCTTTATGTTGCATGTTAGAAGCTCTTTCTAAAGATAGGAGTCCTATGATGGGATATGTTGAGTCAAAATAGGTTCGTAACCCGTAGCGTAAAATTGCATCTGGGTTTCCCGCACTAAATGACTTAAAGAAAACTTGGCGTAACTTAAAGTCTCCCCAATGTGATATACCCCATCTTTCAAAGGAAAGCCTTTTATATACTAAGGCATGTCTGGAATGTCTCTCAAACATTTGACAAACTAATTTTGCCGTAACTAATTGTGCTGATGAATTATGCCCGACTCTAGACAAGATTTCCTCAATCACATCCTCCGGTAGGTCTTCTAAAATATTCGATTGTCTACCCTTAACGTCCATTTTGTTTTTATACTGTAAAATAGACAAGGATTAGATTCGTAAAAGATAATTAACAAACAATACAAGCAATTTTTACATAGAACATAAAAGGACAAGCACACTACAATACATATAATACACAAAATGATTATAACCCTCTAATCTGAATCACTGGTTTCTTCTTCTTCAGACTTGGTTCGTTTTCCTAATTTTCTAGGGATATATGGTGTTCCTCTAATACGAGCCATCGTTTTCCACAATGGTTTAGAAAAACCTGGTGGTTTAGAGGTTCCCGGGTTATTGTTACAATTTAGGAAATACGGACGTTGCCGATACATATAAAGTTCATCGAGGTTGGAATCAGGTTTCTCTATTTTTATACCTTTTCCCTTATTATTTTCTTTTGCTTTATTAAATTAGGTCGAGGTAATTTCTATAACATCATCGGAATCCTCATCGGGATCCGATTCATCGGAAAATTGGTAATCTTCCCAATATTTTGCTTCCTTGGCGGAAACACCATTGACCATTATTGACTTTGGTCCGTTGGTTGAGGATTTTCTTTTATTTAATCGATTTACAGTAGGTATCAATATTTCTTTCTCTGGAATCTCTTCTTCTTTCGGTTCCTCCTCTTTCGGTTCCTCTTCTTCCGGTTCCTCCTCTTCTGGTTCCTCCTCTTCCGGTTCCTCTTCTTCCGGTTCCTCTTCTTCTGGTTCCTCCTCTTTCGGTTCCTCTTCTTTCGGTTCCTCTAAAGGAATTTGTGAATATTCCCAAAGTATATTCGACTCTTCAATGTTATTAGGTGAGTCGATGAGATTTGTACTAGTGGTAGACATCTATCACACAATATCAAACACATTAAGTGGTTAATATATCAAATAATATTTACATGTTAATAATATATAGTTTCCAACAAAAGTGTTAAGCAATTGTTTTTAAAGAAAACATGGTCGAAGTCCAGACTCACTAATGCATCCTAACAAACTCGGTAAGACACACTAATGCAAAAATTCTGGTTCTCTAAGACCAACGCTCGGATACCAACTGAAATACAGTTGGGGACAACCACCGTCCCACCCAGTGCCTTCCCAGCTAACCGCCTGGTGACCACGGAGTGTACCTCAGATACTGATTTTAGGGCCTACCTCTCGGCTACTGCCAACCCTTGTTGTAGTGACCCGAACTTTTCCATGTTTATATATATTAATTGAGATTGATATTTACATGATTAAATGTTTCCAACATGTTAAGCAATCAAACTTGTTAAGACTTGATTAATTGAAATATGTTTCATATAAACAATTGACCACCCAAGTTGACCGGTGATTCACTAATGTTAAAACTTGTAAAAACTATATGATGACATATATATGGATATATATATAGTTAACATGATACTATGATAAGTAAACATATCATTAAGTATATTAACAATGAACTACATATGTAAAAACAAGACTACTAACTTAATGATTTTTAAACGAGACATATATGTAACGATTATCGTTGTAAAGACATTTAATGTATATATATCATATTAAGAGATATTCATACATGATAATATCATGATAATGTAATAATTTAAAATCTCATTTGATATTATAAACATTGGGTTAACAACATTTAACAAGATCGTTAACCTAAAGGTTTCAAAACAACACTTACATGTAACGACTAACGATGACTTAACGACTCAGTTAAAATGTATATACATGTAGTGTTTTAATATGTATTTATACACTTTTGAAAGACTTCAATACACTTATCAAAATACTTCTACTTAACAAAAATGTTTACAATTACATCCTCGTTCAGTTTCATCAACAATTCTACTCGTATGCACCCGTATTCGTACTCGTACAATACACAGCTTTTAGATGTATGTACTATTGGTATATACACTCCAATGATCAGCTCTTAGCAGCCCATGTGAGTCACCTAACACATGTGGGAACCATCATTTGGCAACTAGCATGAAATATCTCATAAAATTACAAAAATATGAGTAATCATTCATGACTTATTTACATGAAAACAAAATTACATATCCTTTATATCTAATCCATACACCAACGACCAAAAACACCTACAAACACTTTCATTCTTCAATTTTCTTCATCTAATTGATCTCTCTCAAGTTCTATCTTCAAGTTCTAAGTGTTCTTCATAAATTCCAAAAGTTCTAGTTTCATAAAATCAAGAATACTTTCAAGTTTGCTAGCTCACTTCCAATCTTGTAAGGTGATCATCCAACCTCAAGAAATCTTTGTTTCTTACAGTAGGTTATCATTCTAATACAAGGTAATAATCATATTCAAACTTTGGTTCAATTTCTATAACTATAACAATCTTATTTCAAGTGATGATCTTACTTGAACTTGTTTTCGTGTCATGATTCTGCTTCAAGAACTTCGAGCCATCCAAGGATCCGTTGAAGCTAGATCCATTTTTCTATTTTCCAGTAGGTTTATCCAAGGAACTTAAGGTAGTAATGATGTTCATAACATCATTCGATTCATACATATAAAGCTATCTTATTCGAAGGTTTAAACTTGTAATCACTAGAACATAGTTTAGTTAATTCTAAACTTGTTCGCAAACAAAAGTTAATCCTTCTAACTTGACTTTTAAAATAAACTAAACACATGTTCTATATCTATATGATATGCTAACTTAATGATTTAAAACCTGGAAACACGAAAAACACCGTAAAATCGGACTTACGCCGTCGTAGTAACACCGCGGGCTGTTTTGGGTTAGTTAATTAAAAACTATGATAAACTTTGATTTAAAAGTTGTTATTATGAGAAAATTATTTTTATTATGAACATGAAACTATATCCAAAAATTATGGTTAAACTCAAAGTGGAAGTATGTTTTCTAAAATAGTCATCTAGACGTCGTTCTTTCGACTGAAATGACTACCTTTACAAAAACGACTTGTAACTTATTTTTCCGACTATAAACCTATATTTTTTCTGTTTAGATTCATAAAATAGAGTTCAATATGAAACCATAGCAATTTGATTCACTCAAAACGGATTTAAAATGAAGAAGTTATGGGTAAAACAAGATTGGATAATTTTTCTCATTTTAGCTACGTGAAAATTGGTAACAAATCTATTCCAACCATAACTTAATCAACTTGTATTGTATATTATGTAATCTTGAGATACCATAGACACGTATACAATGTTTCGACTTATCATGTCGACACATCTATATATATTTCGGAACAACCATAGACACTCTATATGTGAATGTTGGAGTTAGATATACAGGGTTGAGGTTGATTCCAAAATATATATAGTTTGAGTTGTGATCAATACTGAGATACGTATACACTGGGTCGTGGATTGATTCAAGATAATATTTATCGATTTATTTCTGTACATCTAACTGTGGACAACTAGTTGTAGGTTACTAACGAGGACAGCTGACTTAATAAACTTAAAACATCAAAATATATTCAAAGTGTTGTAAATATATTTTGAACATACTTTGATATATATGTATATATTGTTATAGGTTCGTGAATCAACCAGTGGCCAAGTCTTACTTCCCGACGAAGTAAAAATCTGTGAAAGTGAGTTAAAGTCCCAGTTTTAAAATCTAATATTTTTGGGATGAGAATACATGCAGGTTTTATAAATGATTTACAAAATAGACACAAGTACGTGAAACTACATTCTATGGTTGAATTATCAAAATCGAATATGCCCCTTTTTATTAAGTCTGGTAATCTAAGAATTAGGGAACAGACACCCTAATTGACGCGAATCCTAAAGATAGATCTATTGGGCCTAACAAACCCCATCCAAAGTACCGGATGCTTTAGTACTTCGAAATTTATATCATATCCGAAGGGTGTCCCGGAATGATGGGGATATTCTTATATATGCATCTTGTTAATGTCGGTTACCAGGTGTTCACCATATGAATGATTTTTATCTCTATGTATGGGATGTGTATTGAAATATGAAATCTTGTGGTCTATTATTATGATTTGATATATATAGGTTAAACCTATAACTCACCAACATTTTTGTTGACGTTTTAAGCATGTTTATTCTCAGGTGATTATTAAGAGCTTCCGCTGTCGCATACTTAAATAAGGACGAGATTTGGAGTCCATGCTTGTATGATATTGTGTAAAAACTGCATTCAAGAAACTTATTTTGTTGTAACAAATTTGTATTGTAAACCATTATGTAATGGTCGTGTGTAAACAGGATATTTTAGATTATCATTATTTGATAATCTACGTAAAGCTTTTTAAACCTTTATTGATGAAATAAAGGTTATGGTTTGTTTTAAAATGAATGCAGTCTTTGAAAAACGTCTCATATAGAGGTCAAAACCTCGCAACGAAATCAATTAATATGGAACGTTTTTAATCAATAAGAACGGGACATTTCAGTTGGTATCCGAGCGTTGGTCTTAGAGAACCAGAAAATTTGCATTAGTGTGTCTTATCGAATTTGTTAGGATGCATTATTGAGTCTGGACTTCGACCGTGTTTTCTTTAAAAATGATTGCTTAACATTTTGTTGGAAACTATATATTTTTAACATATGAATATTATGTGATATATTAATCTTTTAACGTGTTTGATATTATGTGATAGATGTCTACCTCTAGAACAAGTCCCATTGACTCACCTAATAATAATGAAGAGTCAAATGTAAATTGGAATGATTCGTGGACTGATTCACAAGTTCCCGAAGAGGAACCGGAAGAAGAGTCGGAACCGGAAGAAGGGTCGGAACCGGAAGAAGAATCGGAACCGGAAGAAGAAATAGAACCGGTGGGGGAAATAATAAAACGGTTAAGTAAAAGAGAATCCTCAACCAACCGACCAAGGTTAATTATGGTCAATGGTGTTTCCGCCAAGGAAGCAAAATATTGGGAGGATTACGAATTCTCCGATGAATCGGATTCCGACGAGAATTCCGATGATGTTATAGAAATTACCCCAACTGAATTTAAAAAGGCAAAAGAAAATAATAAGGGAAAGGGCATAAAAATAGAGAAATCTAATTCCAACCCCGATGAACTTTATATGTATCGTCAACCCCCGAAGTCCTTAAGTTGTAACAATGACCCGGGAACCTCTAAACCACCAGGTTTTTCTAAACCAATGTGGACAACGACGGCTCGTATTAGGGGAACATCATATATCCCTAGAAACTTGGCAAAACGAACCAAAACCGAACAAGAAGAAACAAGCGAGTCGGAATAAGATAGTTATATTCGTGTGGTGTAATATATGTAATATAGTGTGCTTATGCTTTATGATATATGTAAAAATTGCTTGTATTAATAAGTATTTTTTTATGAATCTAACTCTTGTCTATTTTACAGTATAAAAACACAAAATGGATAGACAACCCAATATTTTAAGAGACCTACCCGGAGACATGATTGATGAAATCTTGTCTAGAGTCGGTCAGAATTCTTCGGCACAACTATTTAAGGCGAGATCAGTTTGTAAGACATTCGAAGAACGTTCTAAGAATGCCTTGGTTTATAAAAGGCTTTCGTTCGAAAGATGGGGGATATCACATTGGGAAATCCATAAGTTACGATGTGTTTACTTTGACGCATATATTGCGGGGAACCCAAATGCTATTTTACGCAATGGATTAAGAAATAATTTTGACTCAATATATCCGAATATTGGACTTTGTGATTTAGAAAAAGCGGCTAACATGCAACATAAAGAAGCATGTTATGCTTACGGATTAGTAATGTTCGCTTCTCACCAAAGTGAGAACAAGAACATCGGGCTACAACTATTAAACAAAACATTCCTACAAGTGACGGAGTCGGTAATTGGGGTAAGAAATGAGGTTTTTAGATTGTTACGGGACTGTTGGACATTACGTAACCCTCGTCCCTTTGACGACGTTACAACTCGCTATCTTATCAACGGCCATAACGGTTATGTTCCACAAGACCAAGGATGGGAAGTAATCCTAGTAAAACCAGAATGCATGACTTGTTTCTGGACGTATGAATTACGTGTCTTTATTGCCTTTGCTGAACGACTTGTGTACTAGCTAGAATTATCTTCACAACCATCTTGTATCAAATTTATTGTGTGCTATATTTCATGCTATATGTAAAATAAGCGGTATTGTAAGTTTGTAAAATATTGTGTAAAAGTTTGAACACGAAATATTATTATAATCAGTTTTTCATATAGAATTGTAGTAGTTGAATTGTATGTTAGCTACTAAGTATGAACTTAACGGGTAGGTACTACCCGAATTTAAACTTATAAAACGCTAATATAAAGAAAAAGCTTTTATAAATGAGTTCAAATTATGCTACGAAATACTATTAACTACTCTTAATATTCTGTATGATTAACTTGTTCCATTTGACTATTTTGAAGGAAATGGCACCGACTACTCGACACACCGTGAATATGAAAGAAGAGGAATTCCGTACTTTTATAGCTTCAAAGATAGCCGCAGTACAGGCTGCGCTACATACCAATAATAACCTTGGATCTAGCAGTACAGGAAATCGTGTAGGATGCACCTACAAAGAATTCACTGCCTGTAAACCTTTGGAATTTGATGGAACCGAAGGACCAACCGGATTGAAACGGTGGACTGAGAAGGTCGAATCGGTATTTGCCATAAGTAAGTGTACTGAAGAGGACAAAGTGAAGTACGCTACGCATACCTTCACAGGTTCTGCGTTAACATGGTGGAATACCTATCTAGAGCAAGTGGGACAAGATGATGCTTACGCACTACCGTGGTCAGCATTCAAGCACTTGATGAATGAGAAGTACCGTCCCAGAACCGAGGTCAATAAGCTCAAGACAGAACTTAGAGGGTTACGAACCCAAGGATTTGATATTACCACGTACGAAAGATGATTCACAGAATTGTGCCTATTGTGTCCGGGAGCATTCGAAGATGAGGAAGAGAAGATCGACGCGTTTGTGAAAGGATTACCGGAAAGAATCCAAGAAGATATAAGTTCACACGAGCCCGCCTCCATACAACAGGCATGTAGAATGGCTCACAAACTAGTGAACCAGATTGAAGAAAGAATTAAAGAACAGACTGCTGAAGAGGCCAATGTGAAGCAAGTCAAAAGAAAGTGGGAGGAAAACGGTGATAAGAATCACCAATACAACAACAACAGCAATTACAACAATAATCGCAACAATTATCCCAACAATCGCAACATCAATCGCAACTACAACAAACGGCCCAACAACAACAACAACAACATCAACTACAACAATCATCCCAACAATAATAATAACCGCAACAACAACAACAACAATCAGAAGCAGCTATGCCAAAGGTGTGAAAAGTATCACTCGGGGTTCTGCACCAAATTTTGCAACAAGTGTAAAAGAAATGGTCATAGCGCGGCGAAGTGTGAGGTCTACGGACCAGGGGTTAATAGAACGAAAGGAACAAATGGTGTCAGAATGAGTAATGGCGGAGCAAGTAGTGTCGGAGTAAGTTATGCCAATGTAGTTTGTTATAAATGTGGAAAACCGGGCCACATTATTAGAAATTGCCCGAACCAGGAGAACACGAATGGACAAGGCCGCGGAAGAGTTTTCAATATTAATGCGGCAGAGGTACAGGAAGACCCGGAGCTTATTACGGGTACGTTTCTTATTGACAATAAATCTGCTTACGTTTTATTTGATTCGGGTGCGGATAGAAGCTATATGAGTAGAGATTTTTGTGCTAAAATAAGTTGTCCATTGACGCCTTTGGATAGTAAATTTTTACTCGAATTAGCAAATGGTAAATTAATTTCAGCAGATAATATATGTCGGAATCGAGAAATTAAACTGGTTAGCAAAACATTTAAGATTGATTTGATACCAGTAGAGTTAGGGAGTTTTGATGTGATAATCGGTATGGACTGGTTGAAAGAAGTGAAAGCAGAGATCGTTTGTTACAAAAATGCAATTCGCATTATACGAGAAAAAGGAAAACCCTTAATGGTGTACGGAGAAAAGGGCAACACGAAGCTACATTTTATTAGTAATTTGAAGGCACAAAAACTAATAAGAAAAGGTTGCTATGCTGTTCTAGCACACGTCGATAAAGTACAAACTAAAGAAAAGAGCATCAATGATGTTCCCATTGCAAAAGAATTTCCCGATGTATTTCCGAAAGAATTATCGGGATTACCCCCACATCGATCCGTTGAATTTCAAATAGATCTTGTACCAGGAGCTGCACCAATAGCTCGTGCTCCTTACAGACTCGCACCCAGCGAGATGAAAGAACTGCAAAGCCAATTACAATAACTTTTAGAGCGTGGTTTCATTCGACTAAGTACATCACCGTGGGGAGCTCCTGTTTTGTTTGTCAAGAAGAAAGATGGTACATTCAGGTTGTGTATCGACTACCGAGAGTTGAACAAACTTACCATCAAGAACCGCTACCCACTACCGAGAATCGACGACTTATTTGATCAACTACAAGGCTCGTCTGTTTATTCAAAGATTGACTTACGTTCCGGGTATCATCAAATGCGGGTGAAAGAAGATGATTTTCCAAAGACTGCTTTCAGAACACGTTACGGTCATTACGAGTTTATGGTCATGCCGTTTGGTTTAACTAATGCACCATCTGTGTTCATGGACCTTATGAACCGAGTGTGTGGACCATACCTTGACAAGTTTGTCATTGTTTTCATTGATGACATACTTATTTACTCAAAGAATGACCAAGAACACGGTGAACATTTGAGAAAGGTATTAGAAGTATTGAAGAAGGAAGAATTGTACGCTAAGTTTTCAAAGTGTGCATTTTGGTTGGAAGAAGTTCAATTCCTCGGTCACATAGTGAACAAAGAAGGTATTAAGGTGGATCCGGCAAAGATAGAAACTGTTGAAAAGTGGGAAACCCCGAAAACTCCGAAACACATACACCAGTTTTTAGGACTAGCTGGTTACTACAGAAGGTTCATCCAAGACTTTTCCAGAATAGCAAAACCCTTGACTGCATTAACGCATAAAGAGAAGAGATTTAAATGGAATGATGAACAAGAGAAAGCGTTTCAGTTATTGAGAAAAAGCTAACTACGGCACCTATATTGTCATTGCCTGAAGGGAATGATGATTTTGTGATTTATTGTGATGCATCAAAGCAAGGTCTCGGTTGTGTATTAATGCAACGAACGAAGGTGATTGCTTATGCGTCTAGACAATTGAAGATTCACGAACAAAATTATACGACGCATGATTTGGAATTAGGAGCGGTTGTTTTTGCATTAAAGACTTGGAGGCACTACTTATATGGGGTCAAAAGTATTATATATACCGACCACAAAAGTCTTCAGCATATATTTAATCAGAAACAACTGAATATGAGGCAGCGTAGGTGGATTGAATTGTTGAATGATTACGACTTTGAGATTCGTTACCACCCGGGGAAGGCAAATGTGGTAGCCGATGCCTTGAGCAGGAAGGACAGAGAACCCATTCGAGTAAAATCTATGAATATAATGATTCATAATAACCTTACTACTCAAATAAAGGAGGCGCAACAAGGAGGTTTAAAAGAGGGAAATTTAAAGGATGAAATACCCAAAGGATCGGAGAAGCATCTTAATATTCGGGAAGACGGAACCCGGTATAGGGCTGAAAGGATTTGGGTACCAAAATTTGGAGATATGAGAGAAATGGTACTTAGAGAAGCTCATAAAACCAGATACTCAATACATCCTGGAACGGGGAAGATGTACAAGGATCTCAAGAAACATTTTTGGTGGCCGGGTATGAAAGCCGATGTTGCTAAATACGTAGGAGAATGTTTGATGTGTTCTAAGGTCAAAGCTGAGCATCAGAAACCATCAGGTCTACTTCAACAACCCGAAATCTCGGAATGGAAATGGGAAAACATTACCATGGATTTCATCACTAAATTGCCAAGGACTGCAAGTGGTTTTGATACTATTTGGGTAATAGTTGATCGTCTCACCAAATCAGCACATTTCCTACCAATAAGAGAAGATGACAAGATGGAGAAGTTAGCACGACTGTATTTGAAGGAAGTCGTCTCCAGACATGGAATACCAATCTCTATTATCTCTGATAGGGATGGCAGATTTATTTCAAGATTCTGGCAGACATTACAACAAGCATTAGGAACTCGTCTAGACATGAGTACTGCCTATCATCCACAAACTGATGGGCAGAGCGAAAGGATGATACAAACGCTTGAAGACATGCTACGAGCATGTGTTATTGATTTCGGAAACAGTTGGGATCGACATCTACCATTAGCAGAATTTTCCTACAACAACAGCTACCATTCAAGCATTGAGATGGCGCCGTTTGAAGCACTTTATGGTAGAAAGTGCAGGTCTCCGATTTGTTGGAGTGAAGTGGGGGATAGACAGATTACGGGTCCGGAGATTATACAAGAAACTACCGAGAAGATCATCCAAATTCAACAACGGTTGAAAACCGCCCAAAGTCGACAAAAGAGCTACGCTGACATTAAAAGAAAAGATATAGAATTTGAAATTGGAGAGATGGTCATGCTAAAAGTTGCACCTTGGAAAGGCGTTGTTCGATTTGGTAAACGAGGGAAATTAAATCCAAGGTATATTGGACCATTCAAGATTATTGATCGTGTCGGACCAGTAGCTTACCGACTTGAGTTACCTCAACAACTCGCGGCTGTACATAACACTTTCCACGTCTCGAATTTGAAGAAATGTTTTGCTAAAGAAGATCTCACTATTCCGTTAGATGAAATCCAAATCAACGAAAAACTCCAATTCATCGAAGAACCCGTCAAAATAATGGATCGTGAGGTTAAAAGACTTAAGCAAAACAAGATACCAATTGTTAAGGTTCGATAGAATGCTCGTAGAGGATCCGAGTTCACCTGGGAGCGTGAAGATCAGATGAAGAAGAAATACCCGCATCTATTTCCAGAAGATTCGTCAACACCTTCAACAGCTTAAAATTTCGGGACGAAATTTATTTAACGGGTAGGTACTGTAGTGACCCGAACTTTTCCATGTTTATATATATTAATTGAGATTGATATTTACATGATTAAATGTTTCCAACATGTTAAGCAATCAAACTTGTTAAGACTTGATTAATTGAAATATGTTTCATATAAACAATTGACCACCCAAGTTGACCGGTGATTCACGAACGTTAAAACTTGTAAAAACTATATGATGACATATATATATGGATATATATATAGTTAACATGATACTATGATAAGTAAACATATCATTAAGTATATTAACAATGAACTACATATGTAAAAACAAGACTACTAACTTAATGATTTTTAAACGAGACATATATGTAACGATTATCGTTGTAAAGACATTTAATGTATATATATCATATTAAGAGATATTCATACATGATAATATCATGATAATATAATAATTTAAAATCTCATTTGATATTATAAACATTGGGTTAACAACATTTAACAAGATCGTTAACCTAAAGGTTTCAAAACAACACTTACATGTAACGACTAACGATGACTTAACGACTCAGTTAAAATGTATATACATGTAGTGTTTTAATATGTATTTTTACACTTTTGAAAGACTTCAATACACTTATCAAAATACTTCTACTTAACAAAAATGTTTACAATTACATCCTCGTTCAGTTTCATCAACAATTCTACTCGTATGCACCCGTATTCGTACTCGTACAATACACAGCTTTTAGATGTATGTACTATTGGTATATACACTCCAATGATCAGCTTTTAGCAGCCCATGTGAGTCACCTAACACATGTGGGAACCATCATTTGGCAACTAGCATGAAATATCTCATAAAATTACAAAAATATGAGTAATCATTCATGACTTATTTACATGAAAACAAAATTACATATCCTTTATATCTAATCCATACACCAACGACCAAAAACACCTACAAACACTTTCATTCTTCAATTTTCTTCATCTAATTGATCTCTCTCAAGTTCTATCTTCAAGTTCTAAGTGTTCTTCATAAATTCCAAAAGTTCTAGTTTCATAAAATCAAGAATACTTTCAAGTTTGCTAGCTCACTTCCAATCTTGTAAGGTGATCATCCAACCTCAAGAAATCTTTGTTTCTTACAGTAGGTTATCATTCTAATACAAGGTAATAATCATATTCAAACTTTGTTTCAATTTCTATAACTATAACAATCTTATTTCAAGTGATGATCTTACTTGAACTTGTTTTCGTGTCATGATTCTGCTTCAAGAACTTCGAGCCATCCAAGGATCCGTTGAAGCTAGATCAATTTTTCTATTTTCCAGTAGGTTTATCCAAGGAACTTAAGGTAGTAATGATGTTCATAACATCATTCGATTCATACATATAAAGCTATCTTATTCGAAGGTTTAAACTTGTAATCACTAGAACATAGTTTAGTTAATTCTAAACTTGTTCGCAAACAAAAGTTAATCCTTCTAACTTGACTTTTAAAATCAACTAAACACATGTTCTATATCTATATGATATCCTAACTTAATGATTTAAAACCTGGAAACACGAAAAACACCGTAAAATCGGACTTACGCCGTCGTAGTAACACCGCGGGCTGTTTTGGGTTAGTTAATTAAATACTATGATAAACTTTGATTTAAAAGTTGTTATTCTGAGAAAATGATTTTTATTATGAACATGAAACTATATCCAAAAATTATGGTTAAACTCAAAGTGGAAGTATGTTTTCTAAAATGGTCATCTAGACGTCGTTCTTTCGACTGAAATGACTACCTTTACAAAAATGACTTGTAACTTATTTTTCCGACTATAAACCTATACTTTTTCTGTTTAGATTCATAAAATAGAGTTCAATATGAAACCATAGCAATTTGATTCACTCAAAACGGATTTAAAATGAAGAAGTTATGGGTAAAACAAGATTGGATAATTTTTCTCATTTTAGCTACGTGAAAATTGGTAACAAATCTATTCCAACCATAACTTAATCAACTTGTATTGTATATTATGTAATCTTGAGATACCATAGACACGTATACAATATTTCGACCTATCATGTCGACACATCTATATATATTTCGGAACAACCATAGACACTCTATATGTGAATGTTGGAGTTAGCTATACAGGGTTGAGGTTGATTACAAAATATATATAGTTTGAGTTGTGATCAATACTGAGATACGTATACACTGGGTCGTGGATTGATTCAAGATAATATTTATCGATTTATTTCTGTACATCTAACTATGGACAACTAGTTGTAGGTTACTAACGAGGACAGCTGACTTAATAAACTTAAAACATCAAAATATATTAAAAGTGTTGTAAATATATTTTGAACATACTTTGATATATATGTATATATTGTTATAGGTTCGTGAATCAACCAGTGGCCAAGTCTTACTTCCCGATGAAGTAAAAATCTGTGAAAGTGAGTTATAGTCCCACTTTTAAAATCTAATATTTTTGGGATGAGAATACATGCAGGTTTTATAAATGATTTACAAAATAGACACAAGTACGTGAAACTACATTCTATGGTTGAATTATCAAAATCGAATATGCCCCTTTTTATTAAGTCTGGTAATCTAAGAATTAGGGAACAGACACCCTAATTGACGTGAATCCTAAAGATAGATCTATTGGGCCTAACAAACCCCATCCAAAGTACCGGATGCTTTAGTACTTCGAAATTTATATCATATTCGAAGGGTGTCCCGGAATGATGGGGATATTCTTATATATGCATCTTGTTAATGTCGGTTACCAGGTGTTCACCATATGAATGATTTTTATCTCTATGTATGGGATGTGTATTGAAATATGAAATCTTGTGGTCTATTATTATGATTTGATATATATAGGTTAAACCTATAACTCACCAACATTTTTGTTGACGTTTTAAGCATGTTTATTCTCAGGTGATTATTAAGAGCTTCCGCTGTCGCATACTTAAATAAGGACGAGATTTGGAGTCCATGCTTGTATGATATTGTGTAAAAACTGCATTCAAGAAACTTATTTTGTTGTAACATATTTGTATTGTAAACCATTATGTAATGGTCGTGTGTAAATAGGATATTTTAGATTATCATTATTTGATAATCTACGTAAAGCTTTTTAAACCTTTATTGATGAAATAAAGGTTATGGTTTGTTTTAAAATGAATGCAGTCTTTGAAAAACGTCTCATATAGAGGTCAAAACCTCGCAACGAAATCAATTAATATGGAACGTTTTTAATCAATAAGAACGGGACATTTCACTTGTAAGGGATCGCAAGGAGTAAGAGCCAATGTTTCGTCACAGGTAACACTATGAGAACCTCCTTTATGACTAACCCGCCACAAATGGACGGCGTTATACAAGCTCTGATGCCAACTGAAATGTCCCGTTCATATTTATTATAAACGTTCCATATTAATTTATTTCGTTGCGAGGTTTTGACCTCTATATGAGACGTTCTTCAAAGACTGCATTCGTTTTTAAAACAAACCATAGCCTTTATTTTATCGACAAGGTTAAAAGGACACTACCTAGATTATCAGAAATGATAATTTAAAAATATCACACTTACACACTACCAATACATATTGGTTTACAATATTAATATGTTACAAAAAAGTAAATTTCGAATGCAGCTTTAAATAATATTATACAAGCATGGTGACTCCAAATCTTGTCCATATATTAGCATGCAACAGCGGAAGCTCTTAATAATCACCTGAGAATAAACATGCTTTAAACGTCAACAAAAATGTTGGTGAGTTATAGGTTTAACCTATATATTTATCAAATTATAATAATTGACCACAAGATTTCATATTTCAATATACATCCTATACATAGAGATAAAAATCATTCATATGGTGAACACCTGGTAACCGACATTAACAAGATGCATATAAGAATATCTCCATCATTCTGGGACATCCATCGGACATGATATAAAACTCGAAGTACTAAAGCATCCGGTACTTTGGATGTGGTTTGTTAGGCCCAATAGATCTATCTTTAGGATTCGCGTCAATTAGGCGTGCACTAATTCTCAAAATTAGTGATGATCCCTAATTCTTAGGCTACCAAGAAAAAAGGGGCATATTCGGCTTCGATCATTCAACCATAGATAGTAGTTTCATGTACTTATGTCTATTGTGTAAAATATTTATAAAGCTGCATGTATTCTCATCCCAAAAATATTAGATTTTAAAAGTGGGACTATAACTCACTTTCACAGATTTTTACTTCGTCGGGAAGTAAGACTTGGGCACTGGTCGATTCACGAACCTATAACAAATATATACATATATATCAAAGTATGTGCAAAACATATTTACAACATTTTTAATACGTTTTAATGTTTTAAGTTTATTAAGTCAGTTGTCCTCGTTAGTAACCTACAACTAGTTGTCCACAGTTAGATGTACAGATATAAAGCAATATATATTATCTCGAATCAATCCACGACCTCGTGTATACAAGCCTCAGGATAGATTACAACTCAAAGTATATTTAATATTTTGGAATCAACCTTAACCCTGTATAGCTAACTCCAACATTACTGCATATAGAGTGTCTATGGTTGTTCCGAAATATATATATAGATGGGTCGATATGATATGTCAAAACATTCTATTCGTGTCTATGATATCTCAAGATTACATAATATATTAGAATACATGTATAATACAATATGAGTTAGCTAGGATATGATTAAAATATATTTGTTATCAATTTTCACGTAGCTACAACAAGAAAAATTATCCAATCTTGTTTTACCCATAACTTTTTCGTTTTAAATCCGTTTTGAGTGTTTCAAGTTGCTATGGTTTCATATTGAACTTAAGTTTATGAATCTAAACAGAAAAAGTATAAGTTTATAGTTGGAAATACAGGTTACAAGTCATTTTTGTAAAGGTAGTCATTTCAGTCGAAAGAACGACGTCTAGATGACCATTTTGGAAAACATACTTCCACTTTGAGTTTAACCATGATTTTTGGATATAGTTTCATGCTCATAAGAAAAATCATTTCCCAGAAAAACAACTTTTAAATCAAAGTTTATCACAGTTTTTAATTAACTAACCCAAAACAGCCCGCGGTGTTACTACGACGGCGTATATCCGGTTTTACGGTGTTTTTCGTGTTTTCAGGTTTTAAATCATTAAGTTAACATATAATATAGATATAGAACATGTATTTAGTTGATTTTAAAAGTCAAGTTAGAAGGATTAATTTTTGTTTGCGAACAAGTTTAGAATTAACTAAACTATGTTCTAGTGATTACAAGTTTAAACCTTCGAATAAGGTAGTTTTATATATATGAATCGAATGATGTTATGAGCAGCATTACTACCTCAGTTTTTGTGGATAAACCTACTGGAAATGAGAAAAATAGATCTAGCTTCAAAAGGATCCTTGGATGGCTTGAAAGTTCTTAAAGTAGAATCATGACACGAAAACAAGTTCAAGTAAGATTTCCACTTGAAATAAGATTGTTAAAGTTATAGAAATTAAATCAAAGTTTGAATATGAGTATTACCTTGTATTAGAAAGATATATTACTGTAAATAATAAAGATTTCTTGAGGTTGGATGATCACTCAAAGTGGATTTGCAAGATTGGAAGTAAGCTAGCAAACTTGGAAGTGTTGTTGGTGTGTTCTTGAGTAGTTGTTTTATAACTTGGTTTATGTATGGATTTATGAACTAGATTGAGCTAGATTTTAATGAAGATGATGAAACACACTTTGAACAAAGGAAGAAAACTTGAGAGAGAGTAATTTAATTCAAGAAAATTGCAAAGTGAATGTGTTTGTGTGTATGCAAGTTCACGTGAACTTAGGCCTTCAATATAGGCTCCATTAGTTTGTTGTTTTGTTAGATATTTCTTGCTAGATGTTAAATGATGGTTCCCACATGTGTCAGGTGACTCACAAGAGCTACTAAGAGCTGATCATTGAAGTGTATATACCAATTTTAAATACATTTAGAAGCTGGGTATTGTACGAGTACGAATACGGTTGCATACGAGTAGAATTGTTGATGAAAATGAATGAGGATGTAATTGTAAGCATTTTTGTTAAGTAGAAGTACATTGATAAGTGTCTTGAAGTCTTTCAAAAGTGTATGAATACATATTAAAACACTACATGTATATACATTTTAACTGAGTCATTAAGTCATCGTTAGTCGTTACATGTAAGTGTTGTTTTGAAACCTTTAGGTTAAAGATCTTGTTAAATGTTGTTAACCCATTGTTTATTATATCTAAAGAGATGTTAAATTATTACACTATCATGATAATATGATGTATTAATATATCTTAATATGATATATATACAGTTAAATATCGTTACAATGATAATCGTTACATATATGTCTCGTTTCGAAATCATTAAGTTAGTAGTCTTGTTTTTACATATGTAGTTCATTGTTAATACACTTAATGACATGTTTACTTATCATTTAATATGATTAAACATTGTGTATCAATATCTTATTATGATTCATATGTATTTAGTAAGACGTTGTTATAACGATAATCGTTATATATATCGTTTTCGAGTTTCTTAATTCAATAGTCTCATTTTTATGTATATAACTCATTGTTAAAATACCTAATGAGATACTTACTTAGCATAATATCATCTTAACTATATATATAACCATATATATGTCATCATATAGTTTTTACAAGTTTTAACGTTTGTGAATCACCGGTCAACTTGGGTGGTCAATTGTCTATATGAAATCTATTTCACTTAATCAAGTCTTAACAAGTTTGATTGCTTAACATGTTGGAAACACTTAATCATGTAAATATCAAATTCATTTAATATATGTAAACATGGAAAAGTTCGGGTCACTACACAAACGGCGCCATCTCAATGCTCGAATGGTAGCTGTTGTTGTAGGAAAATTCTGCTAACGGAAGGTGTTGATCCCAACTGTTTTCGAAATCAATAACACATGCTCGTAGCCTGTCTTCAAGCATTTGTATCATCCTCTTGCTCTGCCCATCAGTTTGTGGATGATAGGCAGTACTCATGTCTAGACGAGTTCCTAATGCTTGCTGTAATGTCTGCCAGAATCTTGAAATAAATCTGCCTTCCCTATCAGAGATAATAGAGATTGGTATTCCATGTCTGGAGACGACTTCCTTCAAATACAGTCGTGCTAACTTCTCCATCTTGTCATCTTCTCTTATTGGCAAGAAGTGTGCTGATTTAATGAGACGATCAACTATTACCCAAATAGTATCAAAACCACTTGCAGTCCTTGGCAATTTAGTGATGAAATCCATGGTAATGTTTTCCCATTTCCATTCCGGGATTTCGGGTTGTTGAAGTAGACCTGATGGTTTCTGAAGCTCCACTTTGACCTTAGAACACATCAAACATTTCCCTACGTATTTAGCAACATCGACTTTCATACCCGGCCACCAAAAATGTTTCTTGAGATCCTTGTACATCTTTCCCGTTCCTGAATGTATTGAGTATCTGGTTTTATGAGCTTCTCTAAGTACCATTTCTCTTATATCTCCAAATTTTGGCACCCAAATTCTTTCAGCCCTATAATGGGTTCCGTCTTCCCGAATATTAAGATGCTTCTCTGATCCTTTGGGTATTTCATCCTTTAAATTTCCCTCTTTTAAAACTCCTTGTTGTGCCTCCTTTATTTGAGTAGTAAGGTTAGTGTGAATCATTATATTCATAGCTTTTACTCGAATGGGTTCTCTGTCCTTTCTACTCAAAGCGTCGGTTACCACATTCGCCTTCCCCGTGTGGTAACGAATCTCAAAGTTGTAATCATTCAACAATTCAATCCACCTATGATGCCTCATGTTCAGTTGTTTCTAATTAAATATGTGTTGAAGACTTTTGTGGTCGGTATATATAATATTTTTGACCCCATATAAATAGTGCCTCCAAGTCTTTAATGCAAAAACAACCGTGCCTAATTCCAAATCATGCGTCGTATAATTCTGCTCGTGAATCTTCAATTGTCTAGACGCATAAGCAATTACCTTCGTTCGTTGCATTAATACACAACCGAGACCTTGTTTTGAGGCATCACAATATATCACAAAATAATCATTCCCTTCAGGTAATGACAATATAGGTGCCGTAGTTAACTTTTTCTTTAACAATTGAAACACTTTCTCTTGTTCATCCTTTCATTCAAATTTCCTCCCTTTATGCGTTAATGCAGTCAAGGGTTTTACTATTCTGGAAAAATCTTATATGAACCTTCTGTAGTAACCAGCTAGTCCTAAAAATTGGTGTATATGCTTCGAAGTTTTCGGGGTTTCCCACTTTTCAACGGTTTCAATCTTTGCTGGATCCACCTGAATACCTTCTTTGTTCACTATGTGAACGAGGAATTGAACTTCTTCCAACCAAAATGCACACTTTGAAAACTTAGCGTACAGTTTTTATTTTCTTAGCAACTCTAGCACTTTTCTCAAAAGTTCTTCGTGATCTTGATCATTCTTCGAGTAAATAAGTATGTCATCGATGAAAACAATGACAAACTTGTCAATATATGGCCCACACACTCGGTTCATGAGGTCCATGAACACAGCTGGTGCGTTAGTCAATCCAAACGGCATAAGCATAAACTTGTAATGACCGTAACGCGTCCTAAAACAGTCTTCAGAATGTCATCCTCCTTCACCCGCATTTGGTGATATCCAGAACGTAAATTGATCTTCGAATAAACCGACGAGCCTTGTAGTTGATCAAATAAGTCGTCGATTTTCGGTAATGGGTAACGGTTCTTAATGGTAAGTTTGTTCAACTCTCGGTAGTCGATACACAACCTGAATGACCATCTTTCTTCTTGACAAACAGAACAGGAGCTCCCCATGGTGATGTACTTGGTCGAATGAAACCACGCTCTAAAAGTTCTTGTAACTGACTTTGTAATTCTTTCATTTTGCTGGGTGCGAGTATGTATGGAGCACGAGCTATTGGTGCAGCTCCTGGTACAAGGTCTATTTAAAATTCAACGGATTGATGTGGGGGTAATCCCGGTAATTCTTTCGAAAATACATCGGGAAATTCTTTTGCGACGAGAACATCACTGATGTTCTTTTCTTCAGGTTTAACTTCCTCGATGTGTGCTAGAATAACGTAACATCCTTTTCTTATTAGATTTTGCGCCTTCAGGTTACTAATAAGATTTATTTTCGCGTTGCTCTTTTCTCCGTACACCATTAAGGGTTTTCCTTTTTCTCGTATAATGCGAATTGCATTTTTGTAACAAACGATCTCGGCTTTCACTTCTTTCAACCAGTCAATACCGATTATCACATCAAAACTCCCTAACTCTACTGGTATCAAGTCAATCTTAAATGTTTCGCTAACCAGTTTAATTTCTCGATTCCAACATATATTATCTGCTGTAATTAATTTACCGTTTTCTAATTCGAGTAAAAATTTATTATCCAAGGGTGTCGGTGAGCAACTTAGTTTAGCACAAAAATCTCTATTCATGTAGCTTCTATCCGCACCCGAATCAAATAAAACATAAGCAGATTTATTGTCAATAAGAAACGTACCCGTAACAAGCTCCGGGTCTTCCTACGCTTCTTCCGTATTAATATTGAAAACTCTTCCGCGGCCCTGCCCACTAGTATTCCCCTGATTCGGGCAATTTCTACTAATGTGGCCCGGTTTTCCACATGCAAAGCAAACTATGGCGGCATTATCTGTTCAGACATTATTTGTTCTTTTAATTCTGTTAAACTTTGGTCCGTAGGCCTCACACTTTGCCGCACTATGACCATTTCTTCTACACTTGGTGCAAAATGTCGTGCAGAACCCCTGGTGATTCTCTTCACACCTTTGGCATGGTTGTTTTTAGTTTTTGTTGCCATTGTTGTTATTGTGATTGTTGTTGGGATTGTTATTGTTGCTATTGTTGTTGTTGTTGTTGTTGTTGTTGTTGTTGTTGGGACGGTTATTGTGGTTGTTGTTGGGACGTTTGTTGAAGTTGTTGTTGTGATTGATGTTGCGGTTGTTGGGATAGTTATTGCGATTGTGGTTGTGATTGTTGTTGTTGTTGTATTGGTGACTCTTGTCATTGGTTTCTTCTCACTTTCTCTTGACTTGTTTCATGTTAGCCTCTTCATTCGTCTACTCTTTAATCCTTCCTTCGATCTGGTTCACTAATTTGTGAGCCATTCGACTTGCCTTTTGTATGGAGGCTGGCTCGTGTGAACTCACATCTTTTTGAATCCTTTCCGGTAACCCTTTTACAAATGCATCGATCTTCTCTTCTTCGTCTTCAAACGTTCTGGGACACAATAGGCATAATTCGGTGAATCATCGTTCGTACGTGGTGATATAGAAACCTTGCGTTCGTAATCCTCTAAGCTCTACCTTGAGCTTGTTGACCACGTTTCTGGGACGATACTGCTCGTTCATCAAGTGCTTGAATGCTGACCACGGTAGTGCATAAGCAGCATCTTGTCCTACCTGCTCGAGATAGGTATTCCACCATGTTAGCGTCGTACCTGTGAAGGTATGTGTAGCGTACTTTACTTTGTCTTCTTCAGTACATTTACTTATGGCAAACACCGATTCAACCTTCTCGGTCCACCGTTTCAATCCAATTGGACCCTCGGTTCCATCAAATTCCAAAGGTTTGTCGGCAGTGAATTCTTTGTAGGAACATCCTACACGATTTCTTGTGGAATTTGTTCAACTGCTAGAACCAGAGTTATTGTTGTTATTTTGCATTGCGGTATGCGCTGCGGCTATGTTAGCAGCAAGGAAAACACGAAAGTCTTCCTCACTATGTTCAAGTTCTGACGAGTTGTCGGTGCCATTTCCTTCAAAAATAGCCAAAAGAATTGAGTTAATCATATAGAATTTAAGAGTAATCAATAGTATTTCGTAGCATAATATGAACTTATTTATAAAAGCTTTTTCTTCATATTAGCATTTTATAGTTTTAATTCGGGTAGTACCTACCCGTTAAGTTCATACTTAGTAGCTATTATACAATTCAACTACTACGATTCTATATGAAAAAACTTATTACAATAATATTTTGCGTTCAAACTTTTATACTATATTTTACAAACATACAATACCACTGTTATACATATAGGATGAAATATAGCACATAATAACTTGTTACTCGGTAGCTATAAAGCCAATTCTAGTTAATACGCAAACCGTTCAGTAAAAAAAATAAAGACACGTAATTCATAAGTCCATAAACAAGTCATGCATTCTGGTTTTACTAAGACGAATTCCCATCCTTGGTCTTGTGGAAAGTAACTGTTATGACCATTGGCTAGGAAGCATGTTGTAATGTCGTCAAAAGGACGAGGGTTTCGTAATGTCCAACAGCCCTGTAATAATCTAAAAACCTTGTTTCTCACCCCCAACTACTGAATCCGTCACTTGTGGGAAGGTTTTATTTAAAAGTTGTAATCCGATGTTCTTTTTCTCATTTTGGTAAGAAGCGAACATCAGTAACCCGTAAGCATAACATGCTTCTTTATGTTGCATGTTAGAAGCTCTTTCTAACTCACGAAATCCTATGTTAGGATATGTTGAGTCAAAATAGGTTCTTAACCCATAGCGTAAAATTGCATTTGGGTTCTTCGCATTTAACGCTTTAAAGAAAACACGGCGTAACTTACGGTCTCCCTAATATGATATACCCCACCTATTAAAGGAAAGCCTTTTATAAACTAAGGCATTTCTGGAAAGTCTTTCGAATGTTTGACAAGTTAATTTCCCCATAACTAAATGTGCTGATGAATTTTGACCGACTCTAGACAAGATTTCCTCAATCATATCCTCTGGTAGGTCTTCTAAAATTTTCGGTTGTCTACCCTTAACGTCCATTTTGTTTTTATACTGTAAATTAGAGAAGGATTAGATTCGTAAAAGATAATTAACAAACAATATAAGCAATTTTTACATAGAACATAAAAGTACAAGCACACTACAATACATATAATACACAACATGATTACAACCCTCTAATCTGAATCACTGGTTTCTTCTTCTTCGGACTTGGTTCGTTTTCCTAATTTTCTAGGGATATATGGTGTTCCTCTAATACGAGCCTTCATTTTCCACAATGGTTTAGAAAAACCTGGTGGTTTAGAGTTTCTCGGGTTCTTGTAACAATTTAGAAATTACGGATGTTGCCGATACATATAAAGTTCATCGGGGTTGGAATCAGGTTTCTCTATTTTTATACATTTTCCCTTATTATTTTCATATTATTTGTTAAATTGGGTCGAGGTAATTTCTATAACATCATCGAAATCCTCATCGGGATTCGATTCATCGGAAAATTGGTAATCTTCCCAACATTTTGCTTCCTCGGCGGAAACACCTTTGACCATTATTGACTTTGGTCCGTTGGTTGAGGATTTTCTTTTATTTAACCGATTTACTGTAGGTATCAATATTTCTTCCTCCAGAACCTCTTCTTCTTCCGGTTCTTCCTCCTCCGGTTCCTCCTCTTCCGGTTCCTCTTCTTCCGGTTCCTCCTCTTTCGGTTCCTCCTCTTCCGGTTCTTCTACGGGAATTTGTGAATCTTCCCAAATTATATTCGACTCTTCATTATTATTAGCTGAGTTGATGGGATTTGTACTAGTGGTAGACATCTATCACACAATAACAAACACATTAGGAAGTTAATATATCACATAATATTTACATGTTAATAATATATAGTTTCCAACAAAAGTGTTAAGCAATCGTTTTTAAAGAAAATACGGTCGAAGTCCAGACTCACTAATGCATCCTAACAAACTCGGTAAGACACACTAATGCAAAAATTCTGGTTCTCTAAGACCAACGCTCAGATACCAACTGAAATGTCCCATTCATATTGATTATAAACGTTCCATATTTAATTGATTTTGTTGCGAGGTTTTGACCTCTATATGAGACGTTTTTCAAAGACTGCATTCGTTTTTAAAACAAACCATAATATTTATTTTATCGACAAGGTTAAAAAGACACCACCTAGATTATCCAGAAATGATAATATAAAAATATCACACTTACACACTACCAATACATATTGGTTTACAATATTAATATGTTACAACAAAGTAAATCTCGAATGCAGTTTTAAACAATATTATACAAGCATGCTGACACTAAATCTTGTCCATATATTAGCATGCAACAGCGGAAGCTCTTAATAATCACCTGAGAATAAACATGCTTTAAACGTCAACAAAGATGTTGGTGAGTTATAGGTTTAACCTATATATTTATCAAATCGTAATAATAGACCATAAGATTTCATATTTCAATATAGATCCCATACATAGAGATAAAAATCATTCATATGGTGAACACCTGGTAACCGACATTAACAAGATGCATATAAGAATATCCCCTATCATTCCGGGACATCCATCGGACATGATAAAACAACATCGAAGTACTAAAGCATCCACAACCATGGATGGGGTTCGTTAGGCCCAATAGATCTATCTTTAGGATTCGCATCAATTAGTAGATCGGTTTACTAATTCTTAGGTTACCAAGCAAAAGGGGCATATTCGGCTTCGATCATTCACCCATATAATGTAGTTTCAAATACTTGTGTCTATTTCGTAAAACATTTAAAAACTGCATGTATTATCATCCCAAAAATATTAGATTTTAAAAGTTGGACTATAACTCACTTTCACTGATTTTTACTTTATTGGGAAGTAAGACTTGGCCACTGGTCGATTCACGAACCTATAAAAAATATGTACATATATATCAAAGTATGTTCAAAATATATTTACAACATTTTTTAATACGTTTTACTGTTTTAAGTTTATTAAGTCAGCTGTCCTCGTTAGTAACCTACAACTAGTTGTCCACAGTTAGATGTACAGAAATAAATCGATATATATATTATCTTGAATCAATCCACAACCCAGTGTATACACGTCTCAGGCTAGATCATAACTCAAAGTATATATATTTTTGGAATCAACCTCAACCCTGTATAGCTAACTCCAACATTACTGCATATAGAGTGTCTATGGTTGTTCCAAATAATATATATACATGGGTCGATATGATATGTCAAAACATTTGCATACGTGTCTATGGTATCTCAAGATTACATAATATATTAGAATACATGTATAATACAATATGAGTTAGCTAGGATATGATTAATATAGATTTGTTACCAATTTTCACGTAGCTACAACATGCAAAAATATCCAATCTTGTTTTACCCATAACTTCTTCGTTTTAAATCTGTTTTGAGTGTTTCAAGTTTCTATGGTTTCATATTGAACTTAAGTTTATGAATCTAAATATAAAAAGTATAAGTTTATAGTCAGAAATACAGGTTACAAGTCATTTTTGTAAAGGTAGTCATTTCAGTCGAAAGAACGATGTCTCGATGACCATTTTAGAAAACATACTTCCACTTTGAGTTTAACCATGATTTTTGGATATAGTTTCATGTTCATAAGAAAAATAATTTTCCCAGAAGAACAACTTTTAAATCAAAGTTTATCATATTTTTTAATTAACAAACCCAAAACTGCCCGCGGTGTTACTACGCCGGCGTATATCCGGCTTTACGGTGTTTTTCGTGTTTTCAGGTTTTAAATCATTAAGTTAGCATATAATATAGATATAGAACATGTGTTTAGTTGATTTTAAAAGTCAAGTTAGAAGGATTAATTTTTGTTTGAGAACAAGTTTAGAATTAACTAAACTATGTTCTAGTGATTACAAGTTTAAACCTTCGAATAAGGTAGTTTTATATATATGAATCGAATGATGTTATGAACATCATTACTACCTCAACTTTTGTGGATAAACCTAATGGAAATGAGAAAAATAGATCTAGCTTCAAAAGGATCCTTGGATGGCTTGAAAGTTCTTGAAGCAAAATCATGACACGAAAACAAGTTCAAGTAAGATTTCCACTCGAAATAAGATTGTTAAAGTTATAGAAATTGAATCGAAGTTTGAATATTAGAATTACCTTGTATTAGAAAGATATCTTACTGTAAATAAGAAAGATTTCTTCAGGTTGGATGATCACTCAAAGTGGATTTGCAAGATTGGAAGTAAGCTAGCAAACATGGAAGTATTGTTGGTGTGTTCTTGAGTAGTTGTTTTATAACTTGGTTTATGTATGGATTTATGAACTAGATTGAGCTAGATTTTGTTGAAGATGATGAAGAACACTTAGAACAAAGGAATAACACTTGAGAGAGAGTAGTTTGATTCAAGAAAATTGAAAAATGAATGTGTTTATGGTGATGCTAGTTCACGTGAATTAGGATGACAATATAGTCTTCATTAGTTTGTAATCTTATGAGATATTTCATGCTATATGTTAAATGATGGTTCCCACACGGTTAGTTGACTCACATGGGGTGCTAAGAGCTGATCATTGAAGTGTATATACCAATAGTAAATACATTTAGAAGCTGGGTATTGTACGAGTACGAATACGGGTGCATACGAGTAGAAATGTTGATGAAAATGAATGAGGATGTAATTGTAATCATTTTTGTTAAGTAGAAGTACTTTGATAAATGTCTTGAAGTCTTTCAAAAGTGTATGAATACATATTAAAACACTACATGTATATACATTTTAACTGAGTCGTTAAGTGATCGTTAGTCGTTACATGTAAATGTTGTTTTGAAAACTTTAAGTTACCGATCTTGTTAAATGTTGTTAACCCATTGATTATTATATCTAATGAGATATTAAATTATTACATTATCATGATATTATGATGTATTAATATATCTTAATTTGATATATATACATTTAAATGTTGTTTCAACGATAATCGTTACATGTATGTCTCGTTTCGAAATCCTTAAGTTAGTAGTCTTGTTTTTACATATGTAGTTCATTATTAATATACTTAATGAGATACATACTTATCATAATATAATGTTAACTATATATATATATATATATATATATATATATATATATATATATATATATATATATATATATATATATATATATATATATATATATATATCCATATATATGTCATCATATAGTTTTTACAAGTTTTAACGTTCGTGAATCGTCGGTCAACTTGGGTGGTTAATTGTCTATATGAAACCTATTTCAATTAATCAAGTCTTAACAAGTTTGATTGCTTAACATGTTGGAAATACTTAATCATGTAAATATCAATTTCATTTAATATAAATAAACATGGAAAAGTTTGGGTCACTACAAGAGCCAAACAATGTTTGTCCCATGGGTGTTGTGCATTTCTGGCGCATGTGATCGATGATTCAAAGAAGGTTTTTGGGATAACTGATGTACCGGTAGTTAATGAGTTTCTGGATGTGTTTTCGGATGAATTGCTCGGTGTTCCTCCCGAACGAGAAGTAGAGTTTCGAATAGAATTGATTTCCGGAGGCACGCCAATTGCCAAAGCACCATATCGACTAGCTCCGTCGGAAATGAGGGAAATGATGACTCAACTACAAGATTTTTTAGATAAAGGTTTTATTCTTCCTAGTAGCTCACCTTGGGGAGCTCCGGTTTTGTTAGTGAAAAAGAAGGATGGAACAATGAGAATGTGTATCGATTAGCGTGAATTGAATAAAGTCACTATTAAGAATAAATATCCATTGCCGAGGATAGTTGACTTGTTTGATCAATTACAAGGGGCATGTTTCTTTTCAAAGATAGATCTAAGGTCGGGTTATCATCAATTAAAGGTGAAGGAAGAAGATATCCCTAAAACGGCTTTTCACACTAGGTATGGTCATTATGAATTCGCGGTAATGCCTTTTGGGTTAACTAATGCTCCGGCCGCATTTTATGGATTTGATGAATAGGGTGTGTCGACTGATGGTCGATAGGTTTGTGATTGTATTCATTGACGATATTTTAGTATATTCAAAAGGGGAAGAGGAGCATGCGGTGCATTTATGACAAGTGTTAGAAACTTTAAGTAAAGAAAAATTGTTCGCTAAGTTCTCTAAGTGTGAGTTTTGGCTTCGTGAAGTTCAATTTTTAGGACATGTCATTAATAAGAAGGGTATTTGTGTTGATCCGACGAAGATTGAAGCGATAATGAGATGGGAACCGCCTATGAATCCCACCGAAGTTAGAAGTTTTCTTGGCTTAGCTGGGTATTATCGACGGTTCATACAAGATTTTTCTAGAATTGCCACCCCACTCACAAAGTTAACCCGTAAGAATGTGCAATGGAAATGTGAAGAAAAGCAAGAACAAGCATTTCAACTCCTTAAAGAGAAACTTGTTCAAGCTCCTATACTAGTTTTATCGGAAGGAAATGAGAACATGACGGTTTATTGTGATGCTTCTAAGAAAGGTTTGGGATGTGTGATAAGGAAAAAAGGGAAAGTTATAGCTTATGCTTCTCGACAATTGAAAATACATGAAAAGTGTTATCCCACCCATGATCTAGACTTAGCGGCCGTGGTTTTTGCCTTGAAAATATGGCGTTATTATTTTTATGGTGTAAAGTTATCCATCTATACTGATCATAAAAACTTAAAGTACTTGTTCGATCAACGAGATTTAAATGATAGGCAAAGGAGAGGGCTTGACTTGGTGAAAGATTATGATTGTGAAATTTTGTACCACCCCGGGAAGGCTAATGTGGTGGCGGATGCTCTTAAAAGGAAGTCGAGCCACCAACCAATTAAGGTAACGAGTTTGGTCATAGTAATATCACCCCAAATATTTAATAGTATTCGAGCAGCGTAAGACGAAGCGTTAACCCCCAAAAACGTGAGAAAAGAAAGGATTAAAGGGCAAGTGGGTGATTTTATGGTAGATTCTCGTGGTCTAAGGCTTAGATATAGAAGAATTTGGGTACCTTAATCGAGAAACGTTTGTTTCATCCATAAGCCTTAAGTACATGATCTTTCAATTGCTATATACTCAAATTTGGTAGTAGAGAAAGAGCTACAAGTGTTTGTTCCTTTGAGAGCCAAGAGGTTATGCATAAACCAACTAATCACATACACCACTCTTCTAAATAGTAGCTATCCATAATTATCCGAATCTCCAAGGCACATGATATTCATGATGCATAGAACCCTTTAGGTTTCTCTAAAGATCCTTTTAATGGCTTGAAAGTGTGACATATTTGGACTTTCCTTTGCTTGGATGATGAGCATAACAGTGGGTTTGAAGTCTCACAAGCATTGTTAGAAATATATGCATAGAACTCAAGAATATTTATAGTAAGCATATATCACATCAAAACAAGCAATCATGCATAATAAGCTCAATTAGAATTCACACTACAAGTAACAATCATGCATAACAAGCAAGTAATCATGATAATCAAATAGAGGCATGTTCCATAGCATAAATTTTGATGAGCATATTCATAACCTAAATAACTAGATCGGGAAGGCATTTAACTCGCAATTCATATCAAAATACGATATACGTTAAATCACTACTTATTTAGTTATCTTTTCAAATATAGCCCCAGAGTGCACTTAAATGATATAATATAACAAACATCACAGAGTTCATGGCAAGTAAGCTAATATCAAATTACTTTCCAGGCATTCAACAATTATGATCTAAGACAATTATCATCATGTCAACATATGTTAACTTGACTATGAATAATGCTAACTAGTTAACATTTTCCATTTAACGATTTGGAGTGTTCAATTAGATCACGAGCATAAAAACAACCAAGCATAATTTTTCAACATGTTAATAAATCATAAGCATGTAAGCACATAAGCATGGTGAAAAATATATGGCATGTTAGATGTAGCAAATATTAAGCACAATACCCTCACAAATAAAGTTCAATCAGCAAGTTAATGATCCTTACGTGTGTAGTATAGCATTTAACAGGGTAATTTCAACCAACATTTGTTACAAAGAAAGAACTCAAGTTGTCAAGTATGATAATATTATGAGCATACAAGTATGACATGTAGATTTGCACATATAAGCATACAAGCAATGAGAACATATATGGTATATGCGAGAGATAAACAAGGATTATGAAATTTACACCTAGTATATAATGAGCGGAAGCCTAGATTTAAGCCTAGAGTGTAAAGTGTACCATAAAGCATTCAAGTTTCTCTATCAAGTATATTTCAACCTTATCATCCATGAATTCAAAGAACTTTTTACAAGGAAAATGGTTAATTGAATCAATAACCAAGTCATGAACATCTATTTGCACAATTAAGAATTCATTCTAATACTCTTTAGCAAATAATGTATTGTAAACTTTTTACCATTTCTCATTCATGACCAAGTAAGAATGTCCTAAGTCTATCAATAGTCATTTCCATCTGCATTCTTGGCATTCATTCTTATGATACACACATAATCAATTAAAATCCTTGTGAGTTCTTTCATTATGATTGGTTTTAGCAACTTCTCTTTTCTTTTCGATGTGATTGTTAAACTAGATAATTGAAATGGTTTAGCTCTAGTTTCTAGTTCAAGGATATTTTTAACTATTAATCACATTGTGTTGGACTTTTCATTCGATTATTTCTTTAGCATGCTAGGATGTCTATTTGGACCATGTAAGGTTTTAATTTCTAAAGAGTATCCTAGAGATGTACCTACCTTTAGAGTCACACCTACACCTTTGAGTGATAATCTAGCATTGATTTCCATATGTGTGTCTAATGCCTTAGCAATTATCTAAAAGGTTAGTGAAACTTTTCATTTTAATCGTTTATTCTAGGTGTTCGTTTGACCCAAACCTAATCATAATTTAGAAATTAAGAGCATGAATTATTCTTAAAGCTTTCTGACCTCAAAGATTTAGAATCATCCGTCCTAATATGTCTAAGTGTGTTTTAGACATTTTAACAACTCAACAAACGCTTGACTACTACTCTAGCAACTTAGACAAGAATAATATCATTTTCTTTTTGTAATTTAGGTATGAGCCTAGAATGAGTTCTATCATCACGAATATATCTCCTTAAGCATAGATGATGGAAATCATATACAACCCCTTTAGTAAGACTACAAAGTTGAACTTTGGAAATCTATACTATACCTAGAAAACGGAGAACTTAGACTACACACTTAAAATCTAATTTGACTCCTATTAATGTCTCCTAAGGTTTGTTTAACATGATTCTCTTTACTTATCATTGTTTAAGAAATATTTACTTTGTTGAAGCAAACTAATGAGAATGATCTTTTTAACACTTTAGCTCACTTAGTGATCTTCATATATTACTTTTAGGTAGATCTCTAATGATTAGTTTCATGGTTGTGTGATCTAGTCTTATATGCCATCAAATTAAAAAAAATGTATTGATGCAACGCACATATTGACATGTTCTTATCTTTTCACCAATTTCACTTGAAAGCATATAAGACATTCTACCTAATTGTATGCATAACATGTTTATACTTTAAAATAAGTTGTGACCTAACTAGCATGTTAAGATATATGCACATAGCAAGCTAGAACTCAAGTAGCACATTTACTTGCAAGAAATATTACCTCTACCGATAATGGTACTTCAAATATGTCCATCACGTCATCATGTTCTTTGTGCGCGGGGTGACATATTTATCATGGACATGTGTTTTGAGTACTTGTGATTACATCGTCTTCCACCACACTTGTTAACAAACCTACAACTTGTTAGAAACATAAAACGTGGTACCCAATGTTTATTGGGTCCGGGGTTGTTAGCATTAAATACTCTTGCCCTAATCCATTTTAGTAGCTTTCTCAAACACTAGATTTTATCCTTTTAGACATGTTTATATTATAAGATTTGATAAACCAAGTTCATGTCTTGAGTGTAATTAATTTATCGTGTACACTTATAGTTGTTTGAGAATCACTATCACTTATATAAACAAGTGTCATTTGATGACAATAAATAGCTTTACATTTAGCAAATGTTTAGATCTTTCCAATAAACAATGTATAACTAATGTTATAACTAATTTACAAAAAATCAACATCTAAAAGTATCAAACCACGACCGATCTTAAAATTGCAAAAGCACATTTTGATCAGAGCCTATGCGGTTGATCTCACAGTCGACCGTACGTTCGACCGCCTACAAGTTTGGCACTATGTTGAGTTTTATAAAGTGTGTTTTTTCAAAAACTTGTGATAGATTTACTCGGGGTGTCTTTCATTTGGTATCTTTAAAAATAACTTTTACTATATCACCACTTTTTATCATTTTCGAAGAAAGGTAATTCTTTTTCTTTTTCAAAAATAGTCACAAGCTAATGATTTTTGGTTTCAAGTTATAATTACCCCTAAGTAACTTTTTGTTCGAGAACACTTATTTAGATGCTTAGAGTCTAATCTTAGATATTATATCTATCACTTTAAGGCTCTAAGATGTGTGACAACCTACGTATTCTATCATGTAAGATCAATTTATCAAGCACACATTAAGCAATAACTCATGTCATTTTTTCATGCAAGGATTCAAGGCACAAGTAATTTCAATTATCATATACATTGCATAGACCTAAGTTTCATGGTAAGTTTTAACGTACTTCTATTGTGTACACTATAGTTGTGATTTTAACCCAACCCCACATTTTTCTTTACATACTTTAATTTTCAATTTGTTTAAAAAAATGTTTCTTTGTTCAAGCTTTTTTTTTCAATCATAGTTTTGTTAGTTATCACAACATTTAGAGTACACAAATATTTAAAAACACTAAATACAAGCAAACTTACCTCACCATGTGAATGGTGGTATTTTTCCTCAAAGTAATGGATGTAAGTTTGAGCATTCGGGTTCGATCCTTGACTCCACATCACACGAGTGTCTTGAAGTTGCTTCTCATATGAAAAATTTCATCACGTTCAAGACTAACTTATCCAAAATCTCTTTTGCATTCTCCAAACAAGTGGAACTTAGTTCCAAGATCTTTGACTCGGGTTTTTGCACAAAATAGTTTTTTGACGTGATAAAAACATTTTTTGAGCAAAGATTAGAGTAACCGCTCTGATACCAATTGTAAGTAACTAGGGGGGGTGAATAGTTACTTAGTGGTTTCTTAAAACTTTTTCGAAATCTTTAACAATCAAAACATAAGTTTTAAGCGTGAAAGCGTTTGTGTTTGTTAATGCAAGTAAGTAAAGAATGTAAGTGCACAAACACAAGGATTTATAGTGGTTCGGGTGGATGTTAAATAATCCACCATAATCCACTCCCCAATTCTACGAATTGAGAGTTTTCTTCACTATGATACCCCAAACCCGGTGGAGTGTCCGGATACAACAATAGCTCCTCGATAAGCAGCTACTTATGAACCCTTACGTCCCTTTGAAGAATTCACAAACACCAAATGCTCTTATCACAAGATCCTAATGCTCTAGCCTAGTGAAATCACAACTACCTTCTAGATCCCTTTAAGAAGATAGCTCACAAGTAAACTTATAGTTAAGCTTACAATCACTCATAGTTCTTCAATAGATCACACCAACTTAATTCCCAATGGAATTGACCAACTTTCTAGATCCCTTCAAGGAAGTTAAATCATTAAGCAAGATGGTGTTTCCTATCATAAGAACTATCTAACTTCCTTGACCCCCTAAGGAAGTGTCTTACAAAGTAAACTTAAAGATACAAATGATGAGTACAAAGTTTACATTTTAATTCTACTTAGTGTAAGTAGAATCTCTCTTTCTCTCTTATAATCTCTCCATAGATATGTGCTTGAGGCTTGGGAGATCAGTAGATATGACTTTGAAAGAATGTTGGAAAGAGGTGGTCTTCTATTTTGGCAAAGAGGTGTATTTATATTCCAAGAAAAACTTGACAGACAAAACTGCAGTCAAAGCACGGTCGACCTTGCAGGTGACCGTACAACTTCTGTCAGCATTTTAACATATCCGTTGGAGCTCCTTTTTCTTTGAATTTTTGACTTCTTTACCCAATATAGAGCCTTCAAAATATGCTTAATACACCTAGAAGTTAACTCCATTACCCCTTTGATCTTGACCATATGCATGAAAGTTGACATGTGCTAGCTAAAGAGGAAAGTCCAATGCCCTTGACCATTGTCATTGATTTCCTAAAAAGGTAAATGCTGAAATCTTGTCCCTTGACAACCCACAAAGCTCCAAACACAATAACCCATGAATCTTACACTTTGTCAATACTTGGATGGAAGTATCATACTTCATTGGTTGCTTGTAACAAGTTAATTTTGACTAGTTTGATTATAATGAAGAATCCTTTAACTAGTTGCTTTAATCATCCTTTGACAAACCACAAGCCTCCAAAACTTCACTAGCCCATTTTAATAGCTTGTCATCTTCTTAATGGAAGTGTCTTGCTCTTTAGAACATACTTGCATCTTGATTGAACTAGTTGATTCTAGTGGAGCTTAAATGAACCTTGTTACAACCTTGACTAGCTTGAATATAATTAAAACTTACATACATACAAATGGTACTTAAAAGTAATGGGAGAGCACCTCTTTAAATGGAACTTTGATGACCATTATTAGTATGTATAAATGACATTATGTAATAGGATAAAAAGATATAACACTTGTGTGTTTAATCTTATTTCAAGTTAAATTGTATTAAGGTGTCATTAGGTGTGATTAATCAAGATTAACATCTTTTGGTGCAAAACTCTTTTGAAAACAAAGAAGGCAACTATTCTAAGTATATTTAGAAAGGTTTTGTAAATTATAGATGCCTCAAAGTGGTCTAACTCAAAGTGAATGGATTTGGTAACAGTAAGAACTACGGTCGATCTGCGGTTGGCCGTGAGGTTAGCCGTAGATTGACAGTTTTTGAAAAAGGTGCAGCCGTGGTGCAGCTGCATAGCAATTTTACCAAGTTAAGTATTTATGTATTGGTCTTTTGCTAGAGATAGTGTAGGCTTATGAACTCATGTCGTCTTACATATGATTAAGCACTTATCTCTTTTGTGTCATCATCAAAACAAAGTGATTAACTTTTGAATATTATAATTGGATTTTCAACCAACATTCTCCCCTTTTTTAATGATGACAAACATATGAGTAAGTGTTTAGTTATGTAAGCTGACATAAGTGTTAACATCACTTACCATACACTCTCTCCCCCTTTGTCAAAGCAAAAAGGTTAGCTCCCCCTGGAACTAAGCGCGCCCTAGAGTAATGCTCCCCCTTAAATATTACATAGCGGTAGATGATATAGATCCCCTTGAAATGTGCAATATAAGACTCATAGAAAAGAGGATTAGTCTACATATAGGTCATTATATCAAGTAAGGAGTGATATGAACTCAAAGAGCTGGATAAACCTTCAATCAAGGGATAGTACACGCACATAATAATATATAGCAAGCATAAGAATCATTGTGTGTCATAGATAACAAAGATAGTGGAGTGAGCACTTTGACCAATATATGTGATCGTTAGAGAGCATGTAAGATCAAAAGTGCGTATGAACCACCACATATCAGAATTAATGAATAGTATAGAATGAATGTGTGATATAACATGTAGTGAGCAGAAGCCTTAGTATATCATGCAACATTATCATTAAGTACCAACATTACTCTACTAGTTCTACCAATTTCATGCATGTATAGATGCAAGTAGGTTTAAACAAGCATGTAGAACCATATACCATAGCATGGTATACATATTGCACATAGCGCAATGTGGAGACATAAGTGAAAGTAGCATGCAAAAGCTAATATACATGAGATCAATTTTCAAGCAAATAATCATGTATAACAATCATATTCATAAGCTTAGATGCTAGAGCATGTATGAAATAAAGTAGGTTCAAACAAGCATGTTAAAATACAAGCATAACATAGTATGGCAAACAAGTAAGAGTAGCACATGTAATCATATCATGCAACACTATAAATACTATCATGGTAGTTTCAAACAAGCATGTAAAGACACAAGCATGGCATACATATGGCACATATCATAAGCATAGCATGTCAAACATATTGCACATAATATAAGCATAGCATGTTGAATACTTATTGTAAGAGCACAAGTAAGAGTAGCATGCTGAAGCTAATATACGTAATCATGCATAACGATCTAATAAGCTTAAAACATGCATAAGGCACATCTATTTAACATTATGAGCATACTAGTTTATGTCAAGTAATAGTGATCAATAAGGCCGATATGATAAGTCGAAACGTTAACCACATGATAAAAAAATCATACATCAAGTTTCAGGTTATTCAACTAAGAGCATATCTCTTTGTATACTAGTGATGAACATATGTATAACCTAAACATATAGACCATATTAATATTTCACTTATCATGTAATGACCAAAGCTAAATGGTGTTCAAATAATCACTTATTAGGTTAACTAGTCCAATTTTAGCACGAGAATGTACACATATATGAGTTTCGGAAGAAGTAGTACCTTAATTGAGAAACGTTATTTTATCCATAAGCCTTAAGTACATGATCTTTCAATTGCTATATACTCAAATTTGGTAGTAGAGAGAGAGCTACAAGTGTTTGTTCCTTTGAGAGCCAAGAGGTTATGCATAAACCAACTAATGCACATACACCACTCTTCTAAATAGTAGCTATCCATAATTATCCGAATCTCCAAGGCACATGATATTCATGATGCATAGAATCCTTTAGATTTCTCTAAAGATCCTTTTAATGGCTTGAAAGCGTGACATATTTGAACTTTCCTTTGCTTGGGTGATGAGCATAATAGTGGGTTTGAAGTCTCACAAGCATTGTTAGAAATATATGCATAGAAATCAAGAATAATTATAGTAAGCATATATCACATCAAAACAAGCAATCATGCATAATAAGCTCAATTAGAATTCACACTACAAGTAACAATCATGCATAACAAGCAAGTAATCATGATAATCAAATAGAGGCATGTTCCATAGCTTGAATTTTGATGAGCATATTCATAACCTAAATAACTAGATCAGGAAGGCATTTAACTCGCAATTCATATCAAAATACGATATACGTTAAATCACTACTTATTTAGTTATCTTTTCAAATATAGCCCCAGAGTGCACTTAAATGATATAATATAACAAGCAATCACAGAGTTCATGGCAAGTAAGCTAATATCAAATTACTTTTCAGGCATTCAACAATTATGATCTAAGACAATTATTATCATGTCAACATATGTTAACTTGACTATGAATAATGCTAACTAGTTAACATTTTTCATTTAACGATTTGGAGTGTTCAATTAGATCACGAGCATAAAAACAACCAAGCATAATTTTTCAACATGTTAATAAATCATAAGCATGTAAGCACATAAGTATGGTGAAAAATATATGGCATGTTAGATGTAGCAAATATTAAGCAAAATACCCTCATAAATAAAGTTCAATCGGCAAGTTAATGATCCTTATGTATGTAGTATAGTATTTAGCAGGGTAATTTCAACCAACATTGGTTACGAAGAGAGAACTCAAGTTGTCAAGCATGATAATATTATGAGCATACGAGTATGACATGTAGATTTTCACATATAAGCATACAAGCAATGAGAACATATATGGTATATGCGAGAGATAAACAAGGATTATGCAATTTACACCTAGTTTATAATGAGCGGAAGCCTAGATTTAAGCCTAGAGTGTAAAGTGTACCATAAAGCATTCAAATGTCTCTATCAAGTATATTTCAACCTTATCATCCATGTGTTCAAAGAACTTTTTACAAGGAAAATGGTTAATTGAATCAATAACCAAGTCATGAACATCTATTTGCACAATTAAGAATTCATTCTAATACTTTTTAGCAAATAATGTATTGTAAACTTTTTACCATTTCTCATTCATGACCAAGTAAGAATGTCCTAAGTCTATCAATAGTCATTTCCTTATGCATTCTTGGCATTCATTCCTATGATACACACATAATTAATTAAAATCCTTGTGAGTTCTTTCATTATGATTGGTTTTAGCAACTTCTCTTTTCTTTTCGATGTGATTGTTAAACTAGATAATTGAAATGGCTTAGTTCTAGTTTCTAGTTCGAGGACATTTTTAACTATTAATCACATTGTGTTGGACTTTTCATTTGTGACGACCCGGAAATTTCCGATCAAATTTAAACCAAATCTCTATAGGATTTCGACACGATAAGAACGGTCTGTAATGTTGAGTCTCGAAAACTTTGGAACAGTTTACATGAATGCATTTGCCCTTTTGACCATTCTCGATGATTCACGAACCACTATTTGTAAATAGATACATATATGTTTAAATATGTATATATATAGATATAATTATATTTTAATTTGAAACATAATTTGAAATAAAATACGATGTAATGAGAAATTTTATTAAATACAAATATTTATATAGATATGTATATGTATATATACATGAATATAAATTTTAAATATATAAGATTAAATATTAGTCTATTTAATATATATATATATATATATATATATATATATATATATATATATATATATATATATATATATATATATATATATATATATATATATATATATATATATATATATATATATATATATATATATATATATATAACCTGATATTAAAATGTATTTGTAGAGTATATTGAATATAATTAATTTCGAGCTTAATTTGTCAAAGTTTGTACTACTCGGTTAACATTTCGTTAGCGTTCATATAGATTTAACATGAGTTTATGAAGGGTTAAAATAAAAGTTGGAGTGTAAATTGATTACGAAGATTCTAGATTTATTAAAAATATTTTTACCTTTTTAAGTTTAAATATTAGTACTCCGTTCATATAAATTGGAACAGAAAATAAATAATTATTGAACCTTTTTGAACAGGTTTCAAACAATTAATGAGTGAAATAATTAAATATATTTAATCTAAAATTTGAGATTTTTTTAAGAACACTTTTATACGTTAACTGTTTAGCAATGGACAGGATATACCTATCCTCGATCAACTGTCGGCAGAGGAAAAACTCATGTGTATACTGTTTACTGCTTTCAATCATTTCACTTGTTTAATGATTTATTTTTTTAATTATTCTTATTATTAATATTAAATATTATATATAATACATAATATATATCTATATATATGTATATGTATATCGGAAGAGAGGGAGAAGATAGACCGTCGACCACCAGACTCGCCGCCACCATAGCCACCACTGGAACACCACCACCTTAAACCACCATATCTGTCACCCTCACCTCCGTAAACTACCACCATTCGCCACCCAAAACCGCAACACCCATTTTTTTTCTCTCTCTCTTTCGTTTTCATTCAACCCAGCTATTACAGTTACTCGAAACTTGTTTATGTGTTGATGATAAAGATGATATCGTATGATAATGATGTGAAGTGATACAAGATAACGTGATGTTTGATGATGATTAGAAGTCGAAGATGGTAGTTGTAATATCCTATAAAACTAAATCAATTTAAAACTCATAATTAATGTTTAATCATTCGTTACTTACAAATTATAATGACTCAAACTAAAATAATTAAAATATATAAGATTAATACATAAGTAATTAGTGGTATCTATTTGTAAATTAATTAACATAAACAGCAAGATACATTGTGTAATATCCATAGTTTAGATTATTATTACTAATGATACTCAATAAATAAATAAGTATGTAGATGATGAATGATACTATACAAACTTATGATAATGAATTATAATTTTAATCGTCATTTCATATTAGTGATGAGAGGCTAAGCAAATGAAATTTAAAGGACTTAAGAAATGTATAAATGATACATGGTTTTAATAATAATGAGGGAGTCAAGGAGTCAACCGTTGAGGGCTCCCCATATTACTTGTGAATTTCTCTTAAGCAAAATTTTAACTAGATTTATATAAACCTCTACTCACACATGTTAAAAGAAAAAAAACTGCACTATCACCATACAATCAAATAGTGGGAAAAACAAATCAGCCGTGAGTATTGCCAAAATATATACACGAACCCACGAAGAACTTAGACAAGAACGGAAAGTCTCACTACGTTAGTTGGTGACAACTCGATTCCATTTTAAAGGTATACTATTTTAAAATTTGAATTTTAATATGTTATTAAGTGTTACTAGTCACTGTAAGTTCATATATCTAACCAAAAGGAATCAGAAAAATTGTTAGAATCGTCGAAATCCCGATTTTGCGGGTCTTTAAATTAAAGTGGCGTTACTATTAAAATCGGGTCCAAAAGATTTATAGCATTACTCTGTCCCATATTACGTTTCAGTTTGTTAATACCAAATCATGTAAGAAACATTAATAAATTTTTGATTTATAAAAGCTAAAGAAATTAAAGGCTGGTGATGTTGTTATACATGGAAATTGGGAAACAAAGAAGCAGATCAAAAACATGAGAATTTTAAAAACACACTAAATATTGTATCTATGAATTCGCATGTATACGTACATATTAATATGCTAAAAATGATATATATCCCTACTATTAATGTAAACATGTCCTACGCTTGTTAGTATATGAATTGTTAATGATTATATGATTTTCAAATTGATAATAGGAGATTAAGTGAAAAAGGCGAGTAAATAAGCCAAGGTTGATTTAAGGTACGGATATTCTAGGTGGTTCTAGGATCGTTTCGGTAAATCTTTCCTCTCAAAACTTTGTTTCGAATTGTGCATAAAGAAATTATTGGTATGACATGCTTATTTAAAAATTCGTTACATTTGTGAGTCTATATATTGTGTTATGTTTTCCTCATTTCGGATGTACTAACGAGGTTGCTAAACATATTGTTAATTGAGGAAACCATAATATTTTGGTATTTGAAAATTGTGTCAACACCGTGTCTCAAAAACCCACCAAAAATAGCCTTAAAAACAGTCGCGAAAACAGCCCCAAATCAGTCCAGAAAATCAGCCCAGAAACTGTCGCTAAAGAGTCCAGAACTGTCGCTAAACAGTCCAGAACTGTCGCTAAACAGCCCAAAACTGTCGCGAAAAAGAGTTCCGAAACTGACAGCAAAACAGAAACGTATTTGGTCACGAACTGCCCGGAAAAGAATATGGGTGAGTATGGCGAGTGGTACGGTGATTCGTACAGTGTGTCCCTCATTCCATATGGCTTTTCATGTCCCGTACATTTCCGTTTAAAGTGTTATTTCATAAAGGGCTTTAAGATTGTATTTATTGACCCGTGATAAGATTTAGGCTTGATGGGTGGGTTGACACGTGATTTTAAAATAATACGACATACAATATTATAAACATTTTAAGTATTTGGTCAAGCGTAAAACATTTAAGTCATTTTAATAATTTTTTTTAAATATATATTTAGAGTCTTTTAATCACTTGAAAAGTGTTTGGAATTGCGTAGTTATAAGTTGGTAAAACGTTTTTTTTCATAAAATATGCCTAAGAGTAACCTATCCATGGAGGTCCCATGGGCGCGTTATTGTGACACCGGTAACGTGGCATCGACCGTAGCGGTGTATTTTGTTATATCTACGGCGTCTCCTTTTGATTACCCGGATGTTGGTACGAGATCTTTGTTATTATATATTTGTGATAGGAGGCATATGGATCGATCCTAGGATTTTGTTTTGACGGTGTACGTTCATCGTAGTGTCATACAAAACGTCACCGATATGGATGATTAGTGGAGTAGCTACCCTATGATTTCATTTTGATACTTTGTACATATTTGTTTTGACTCTTAGTGCATTATTTTATGAAATTTGCATCATGACATATGGTATTGTGGATCTATACATATTCGCACTTTGTTTTGCAATTAAGTTATTTTGAAAATAAGTTCGTTTTGAAATTAAATTTTTGCATGTCATACTATACTCCGTTATTCGTTATATCCGTTCACTGGGCTTTGGCTCAGTCGTATTCTTTGTTTTCCTTCTTATACGACAGGTAATCAAGGGGGCGTCGGGAACGAGGGAAGAGTGTAGAGTGGAGTGAACTTAGCACCTTGCCTTAGAGATTTCCTTCAAGATTTAGTAGCTTATTTTGGTTTAGTAGTACTTTTGAATAAGTTTGTCAACTTTGGTTTGAACTATGGTTTGAATTCGAATAAGAATAACGCTCATTTATCTTTTAAGTTACCTTTATTTATATGTATTGGCATTCGTAAGATTAGGGTCTTTACAGATGGTATCAGAGCCTAGGTTCCCTCCTGTAGAAACTTTAGTCCTAAGTTATGGCCTGTGAGATTTGGGTAGACTTTTGGGTTAGGATTTTCCTTCCGCTATATTATTCTAATTCCACTTTGAATATTCTCTTTTATTCTTCGTACTAATCGTAACCGTTATATCCTCATCTCGTTCATAGATGGCACCGAAAAAAAAGGGAATGTCCGAAGAGGAGGTAGATAACAAGATTAACCAAACTATCACGAATTTGTTACCCAACATTATAGCTCAAGCTATTGATGCTATGCGTAATCAAGGTGGCTAGACTTTTAAGCATGAAGACGAGGATGAGTATGTGGAGAAGAAAGCTGTAACGGGGGATGCTATTCATGTTTGGTTAGGACGGTTTCAAAAACAACGTCCTTTGTCATTCAGCACTGCTAGTACCCCCGTGGAAGCTGAGAATTGGATCACTCACATTGAGAAGATATACCGAGTGCTTGGTTGTGAAGAGAGGTTTTGGGTGCCATTAGCTGTTTATAAACTAGAGGGGGATGCTCAGCGCTGGTGGATCGCTTTGAGACAAGCGAAAGGGGGTATCGATTTTGAGGATTCATTAGATTGGGTTGATTTCAAAGAGTTGTTTTTCCGTCAGTACTTTTCTGAGGCGAAGAAAGAAGCTGTGATTCGGGAGTATGCGAATATTAAGCAAGGGAATGATGAGTCTATTAATGATTTCACTAAGAGGTTTTTGAGGCTTGTGGGTTTGATTGGTGCTGCTGCTGGGTCTTCTGAGGACCAAGCCCGTAAGTACAAATGGGCTGTTCATGGGCGTTACCACTCTAAAATGATTAATCTGAAATGTTTTGATGTCGCTGAGGCAGCCGATTATGCTCGGAATTTGGAGATGGAGCGAGCTGAGTATTTGGCTACTAAAAATGAGGATGGTAAAAACAAGAGGGTTAAGATTGCACAACCACTACGATCTGTGCCTGCACCGACTACCAAACAAGGTCAACAATCTGGGAACCAAGGGTATCGTAGTAATAATTGGAATAATAAAGGAAATCAGCAAAGGATTGACAACGGGCCCAATAATAATAACCGTGGTCAATTACAAGTGTACCGCCCCCAAGGGCAACAAAGGGGTAACGGAAATGGTGGTGTTAATGCCAATGCACCGTGTGGGACTTGTGGAAAGAATCATCCAGGAAGAGTTTGTTATCGTAGTGCGGGTTCATGTTTTGCTTGTGGAGAGGTTGGTCACTTAGCTAAGGATTGCAAGAATCCTAGACCTGGGTTTGTTCCGAAGGTTCCTCCGCCAGCTCCTGGTGGACGCGTCTTTGCCATGACTGCTGCTCAGGCTGCTGACGCTACAGGTATATTTCGATCCCTATTCATTTTAAAAATATTTCCTTCGAGTTATTTGTTCATTCATTCTTGATGTTATTAGGTACTATTACTGGTCATGTATTTGTACACCATCGCGCCCTCTTCGTTCTGTTTGATTCTGGCTCTACGCACTCGATTGTGTCTGTTAAGAGCTCGAAATATTTGAAAGTGTCTCCAACTTGGTTGTCTACTCCATTTATGATCTCTACCCCAATGGGTAGTGTTGAAACTATAGATCGCGTGTATCAAAACTGCCGTTTTTAATTCAATGATTGCATGTTTCCTGCAAATCTCTTTCCTATGACCATGCATGACTTTGACATTATTCTTGGCATGGATTGGTTATCTCGCCATCATGTGAATATCGATTGTTATTCTAAGAGGATTTTGTTTGGAAATCATTCTATACCCGATTGTGTCTTTAATGGCGATCTTCCTATAAAGTCTATCAAGGTTATCTCAGCGCTTAAGGCGCAAAAGCTCATTTCACATGGTTGTGTTGGTTATTTAGCTTCGATTCAGAATTTGTCTATCAAGAGTCCTTCCCTTGAAAATATCGATGTTGTTCGAGAGTTTCCCGATGTATTTCCTGACGAATTACAGGGTTTGCCTCCAGTTCGTGAAGTTGAATTTTCGATTGATTTGATTCCGGGTTCCTAACCGATATCAAAAGCTCCTTATCGTATGGCACCACTCGAGTTGCAAGAACTCAAGGAGCAATTGCAAGATTTGATAGATTGTGGTTTTATTCGGCCAAGTGTGTCACCTTGGGGTGCGCCGGTTTTATTTGTTAAGAAGAAGGATGGTAGCATGAGACTTTGCATTGATTATCGTGAGTTAAATTGTATTACTATTCGAAACCGTTATCCGCTTCCACGTATTGATGATTTGTTTGATCAACTTCAAAGTTCAAAGTATTTTTCTCAAATCGATCTTAGGTCTGGGTATCATCAGCTCCGTGTTAAAGAAGAAGATATCCCTAAGACTGCTTTCCGCACTCGTTATGGGCACTATGAGTTTTTAGTGATGCCGTTTGGATTAACTAATGCTCCTGCGGTTTTCATGGATCTAATGAACCGTGTGTTCCATGAGTATTTGGATAAGTTTGTGATCGTATTCATTGATGATATCTTGGTATTCTCAAAGAGTAAAGAAGAACATGAGAATCATCTTCGTGTTGTACTTGAAACCCTCCGAAGTAAGAAATTGTTTGCGAAGTTCTCTAAATGTGAATTCTGGTTGCAAAGAGTTGCCTTTCTGGGTCATGTTGTATCGGCTGAGGGTATAATGATGGATCCAGCGAAAATTGAGGCTATTATAAATTGGTCAAGACCTACTTCTGTTGTTGAGGTTCGAAGTTTTCTTGGTTTAGCTGGTTATTATCGACGATTTGTTGAAGGTTTTTCGACGATTGCTTTGCCGCTTACCAAGTTATTGAGGAAAGGGGAAAAATTTGTGTGGACCGAGGAATGACAAAAGAGTTTCGATGAGTTAAAGAAAAGACTTGTATCAGCTCCTATTCTTGCATTGCCATCAGGGAGTGGGGGTTTTCAAATCTATAGTGATGCTTCTAAGCATGGTATGGGTTGCGTTTTGATGCAGCATGGTAAGGTAATTGCTTATGCCTCGAGGCAGTTGAAACCCTATGAGGTTAATTACCCTACTCATGATTTGGAGTTAGCTGCTGTGATCTTTGCGTTGAAAATATGGAGGCATTATCTTTACGGAGAAACTTGTGATATTTTCACCGATCACAAGAGTCTCAAATACATATTCACGCAAAAAGAGATAAATATGAGACAACGAATGTGGCTCGAGTTATTGAAGGATTATGATGCAAACATTCAATACCATCCTGGAAAAGCGAATGTGGTAGCCGACGCATTGAGTAGAAAGTCATTTGGTAGTATCTCATGTTTGGTTACTCACATTCGAGAATTCGAAAGACTTGATATGGGATTGAGTAAAAGAGGAGCATCGGGGATGTTGGCAAATCTAAAATTCGAGTCTGATTTAATTACTAGAATAAAAGGGGCTCAATTGGACGATGGTGATTTGTGGACAGTGTTTCAAAATTTGGAAGAGGGTAAAGTGAAAGAGTTCAGAGAAGATGATGATGGGGTTATTTGGTGTGGGAATCGATTATGTGTTCCTAATGATGATGCTATTCGTGAGGCTCTGTTGTCTGAGGCTCACAGCTCACCTTTTTCTATACATCCTGGTTCGACCAAAATGTATCAGGATTTAAAGCAGCACTTTTGGTGGAGTGGTATGAAGAAAGACGTTGCTAGATATGTTGGGAAGTGCCTTACTTGTCAACAAGTAAAGATCGAGCACCAACGTGCTAGTGGTTTGTTGCAGCCGTTGGACATTCCCGTGTGGAAGTGGGATGATATCTCAATGGATTTCGTATGTGGTTTACCGAAGACTGTGAAAAGGCATGATGCTATTTGGGTGGTGATTGATAGATTAACCAAATCGGCTCATTTCTTGCCTATTCGTATGGATTATTCGGTAAGTAAGCTATCCGAGCTTTTTCAGCAAGAAATTGTGAGATTACACGGGGTTCCTTCTTCCATCGTATCCGATCGTGATCCTCGGTTTACATCTAGATTTTGGAAGGGGTTACACAAAGCTTGGGGTACGCGATTGAAGCTTAGTACTGCTTTTCATCCACAAACTGATGGACAGTCTGAGCGTACGATACAGATCTTGGAAGATATGCTTCGAGCTTGTGCCCTAGATTGGAAGGGAAATTGGGATGAGTACTTATGTTTGGTGGAGTTTGCCTATAATAAAAGTTGGCAGGCTAGTATCCGTATGGCACCATTTGAGATGCTCTATGGTCGGAAGTGTAGAGCGCCAGTTTGTTGGAATGAAGCGGTGAAAAATTGATTGAAGGACCTGAGTTGGTTAGAGTGACTAATGAAAAGGTCGCTATAGCTACGAATCGACTGAAGGAAGCCCAATCGAGACAGAAAGTGTATGCCGATAAACACCGACGTTCGTTAGAGTTTGTGGTGGGTGATAAGGTGTTTTTAAAGGTGTCACCTTGGAAGGGTATACGACGTTTTGGTTTGAAAGGAAAGCTCAGTCCTCGATATATTGGACCGTTTGAGATATTGGATCGAGTTGGTGAAGTATCTTATCGTTTAGCATTACCGCCACAGTTATCTCATGTTCATAACGTATTTCACGTATCTCAATTGCGGGGTTACAACTATCATCCATTGCACGTGGTGCAATATCCTTTTTCTAAAATTCGAGCTGATCTTTCTTATGTTGAGGAGCCCGAAGCTATTATAGAACGCGAGGAGAGAGTAACTCGTAAAAGCTCCACCCCTTTCGTTAAAGTTCAATGGAAAAATCATTCTGCTAGCGAGGCCACTTGGGAACTCGAGGAAACCATGCGGGCCGAGCACCCTCATTTGTTTGCTAATTGGTGCGTTTCAAATCTATTACTTTTTCAATTTCGAGGACGAAATTTTTTTTTAAGTAGGTGGAGTTGTAATATCCTATAAAACTAAATCAATTTAAAACTCATAATTAATGTTTAATCATTCGTTACTTACAAATTATAATGACTCAAACTAAAATAATTAAAATATATAAGATTAATACATAAGTAATTAGTGGTATATAAGTCTATTTGTAAATTAATTAACATAAACAACAAGATATATTGTGTAATATCCATAGTTTAGATTATTATTACTAATGATACTCAATAAATAAATAAGTATGTAGATGATGAATGATACTATACAAACTTATGATAATGAATTATAATTTTAATCGTCATTTCATATTAGTGATGAGAGGCTAAGCAAATGAAATTTAAAGGACTTAAGAAATGTATAAATGATACATGGTTTTAATAATAATGAGGGAGTCAAGGAGTCAACCGTTGAGGGCTCCCCATATTACTTGTGAATTTCTCTTAAGCAAAATTTTAACTAGATTTATATAAACCTCTACTCACACATGTTAAAAGAAAAAAAACTGCACTATCACCATACAATCAAATAGTGGGAAAAACAAATCAGCCGTGAGTATTGCCAAAATATATACACGAACTCACGAAGAACTTAGACAAGAACGGAAAGTCTCACTACGTTAGTTGGTGACAACTCGATTCCATTTTAAAGGTATACTATTTTAAAACTTGAATTTTAATATGTTATTAAGTGTTACTAGTCACTGTAAGTTCATATATCTAACCAAAAGGAATCAGAAAAATTGTTAGAATCGTCGAAATCCCGATTTTGCGGGTCTTTAAATTAAAGTGGCGTTACTATTAAAATCGGGTCCAAAAGATTTATAGCATTACTCTGTCCCATATTACGTTTCAGTTTGTTAATACCAAATCATGTAAGAAACATTAATAAATTTTTGATTTATAAAAGCTAAAGAAATTAAAGGCTGGTGATGTTGTTATACATGGAAATTGGGAAACAAAGAAGCAGATCAAAAACATGAGAATTTTAAAAACACACTAAATATTGTATCTATGAATTCACATGTATACGTACATATTAATATGCTAAAAATGATATATATCCCTACTATTAATGTAAACATGTCCTACGCTTGTTAGTATATGAATTGTTAATGATTATATGATTTTCAAATTGATAATAGGAGATTAAGTGAAAAAGGCGAGTAAATAAGCCAAGGTTGATTTAAGGTACGGATATTCTAGGTGGTTCTAGGATCGTTTCGGTAAATCTTTCCTCTCAAAACTTTGTTTCGAATTGTGCATAAAGAAATTATTGGTATGACATGCTTATTTAAAAATTCGTTACATTTGTGAGTCTATATATTGTGTTATGTTTTCCTCATTTCGGATGTACTAACGAGGTTGCTAAACATATTGTTAATTGAGGAAACCATAATATTTTGGTATTTGAAAATTGTGTCAAAACCGTGTCTCAAAAACCCACCAAAAACAGCCTTAAAAACAGTCGCGAAAACAGCCCCAAATCAGTCCAGAAAATCAGCCCAGAAACTGTCGCTAAAGAGTCCAGAACTGTGGCTAAACAGTCCAGAACTGTCGCTAAACAGCCCAAAACTGTCGCGAAAAAGAGTTCCGAAACTGACAGCAAAACAGAAACGTATTTGGTCGCGAAAACAGCCCGAAATGGTCCCGAACTGCCCGGAAAAGAATATGGGTGAGTGTGGCGAGTGGTACGGTGATTCGTATCGTGTGTCCCTCATTCCATATGGCTTTTCATGTCCCGTACATTTCCATTTAAAGTGTTATTTCATAAAGGGCTTTAAGATTGTATTTATTGACCCGTGATAAGATTTAGGCTTGATGGGTGGGTTGACACGTGATTTTAAAATAATACGACATACAATATTATAAACATTTTAAGTATTTGGTCAAGCGTAAAACATTTAAGTCATTTTATTAATTTTTTTTAAATATATATTTAGAGTCTTTTAATCACTTGAAAAGTGTTTGGAATTGCGTAGTTATAAGTTGGTAAAACATTTTTTTCATAAAATATGCCTAAGAGTAACCTATCCATGGAGGTCCCATGGGCGCGTTATTGTGACACTGGTAACGTGGCATCGACCGTAGCGGTGTATTTTGTTATATCTACGGCGTCTCCTTTTGATTACCCGGATGTTGGTACGAGATCTTTGTTATTATATATTTGTGATAGGAGGCGTATGGATCGATCCTAGGATTTTGTTTTGACGGTGTACGTTCATCGTAGTGTCATACGAAACGTCGCCGATATGGATGATTAGTGGAGTAGCTACCCTATGATTTCATTTTGATACTTTGTACATATTTGTTTTGACTCTTAGTGCATTATTTTATGAAATTTGCATCATGACATATGGTATTGTGGATCTATACATATTCGCACTTTGTTTTGCAATTAAGTTATTTTGAAAATAAGTTCGTTTTGAAATTAAATTTTTGCATGTCATACTATACTCCGTTATTCGTTATATCCGTTCACTGGGCTTTGGCTCAGTCGTATTCTTTGTTTTCCTTCTTATACGACAGGTAATCAAGGGGGCGTCGGGAACGAGGGAAGAGTGTAGAGTGGAGTGAACTTAGCACCTTGCCTTAGAGATTTCCTTCAAGATTTAGTAGCTTATTTTGGTTTAGTAGTACTTTTGAATAAGTTTGTCAACTTTGGTTTGAACTATGGTTTGAATTCGAATAAGAATAACGCTCATTTATCTTTTAAGTTACCTTTATTTATATGTATTGGCATTCGTAAGATTAGGGTCTTTACAGTAATGGCAAGGTCATGATGATGTTTACGATATGCTAACATGGTGGAAGACACGCGAAGACGATGATGATTAGGATGATGATTCTATGATCATGATAGTGAGTTGATCAGGATATGTGGTGATGACGGGTGAAAGAGATGATGAATAGTGAAACGGTTACGATGGTGATAATTCTGTAATATGGTGGAATGATGATCCAAATAATGAATCACGATGCATAATGATATTAATGATGTCGTGATGATGATGAATGAGATATGATGTCATTCAATGGTGATGATGGTGATCGTGACATAATGAAGATGATGAGATAAATAATACATGATGATGGCGATGGTGTATGATAGTGATGATGAATGTGAAAAGAGATGATGATGATTATGGAAATGATGATTTCGATGATGAAGAAGATGATGATGTATGATGCTAACGAACGATGATGATAATATGATTATGATAGTAACGAATGATGATGATGATAACGAGGTATGATGATGATGATGATGCCATGGAGTATGTGATGATAATGATAATGATACATGAAAATGATAATGATGATGGTATATCTTTTACTATTATTATTATTATTATTATTATTATTATTATTATTATTATTATTATTATTATTATTATTATTATTATTATTATTATTATTATTATTATTATTATTATTATTATTATTATTATATCATAATTATTATTTATATTATTATTATTTTTATGATTATGAATCTAGTATGATGATGACGATAATGAAGATCGTGATGATCATGGACGACGGTGATGATGAATGACGATTATGATCAATGACGTTTAGGAGGGTATAACTCTCATTATCATAAAATTTTATTATTGTTATTATAGGTATTATTATTATTATTAATAACATTATTATTATTATCATTATTAGTATTATTAGTATCATAATTAGTAAAATTATCATCTTCGGTAAAATTAACATTTTTATCATTAAAACTATTATTATTATTATTATTATTATTATTATTATTATTATTATTATTATTATTATTATTATTATTATTATTATTAATATTATCATTATGATTGAAACTGTCATTACTATTAATATCATTATGATTATTTTCATGACAAATAAATATTATGTATATAAAAATGTACTTATATTAATACTACATATAATTATATATTGAACATATTAACATATATATATATATATTACATATAACAAATTATTGATTTTTGATAAAATACTAATTATATATAAATATATATATATATATATATATATATATATATATATATATATATATATATATATATATATATATATATATATATATATATATATATATATATATATATATATATATATATATATATATATATATATATATATATATATATATATATATATATATATATATATATATTTATATATATATAATCATATGTGTAAATACTAATCACTTTAAATATGTATACAAAATAAATATAGATAACATATAATTTAAGATATATAAAAATATACATAGAATATATATGATTAATTAGGGTTTATTATAAATTCCATATAACTAAAACGCATAATATTATAAGATTAATAAACGAAATTACTTGATTACAAATATATGTGTTAATATATAAACTTGATATAGGTTCGTGAATCCGAGGACAACCTTGCATTGTTCAGTTCCGTCATATGAATATTTTTACTACAAAATATTGGATAGTGAGTTTCATTTGCTCCCTTTTTAAATGTTTTTGCAATATATATTTTTGGGACTGAGAATACATGCGCTGCTTTTATAAATGTTTGACGAAATAGACACAAGTACTTAACTACATTCTATGGTTGGATTATTAAACCGAATATCGCCCCTTCAAGTCTGGTAACCTAAGAATTAGGGAAATGGCTCCTAATTGACGTGAATCCTAAAGGTAGATCCATCGGGCCCAACGAGCCCCATCTAGGGTATGGATGCTTTAGTACTTCGAGGTATTATTTAGTATATTAGCTGCGTGCTGTATACTGGGGGATATTCTATATGCATCTTGTTAAGGTCGGTAACAGATGTTCAAATCTATATGAATGATTTTTATCTCTATGCAGTTTGCGAAATGCCTGATACGAGATGTGTATTTATGAGAAATGAAAATCTTGTGGTCTATTAAAAATGATGGAAATGATTGTTTATGATAAACTAATGAACTCACCAACCTTTTGGTTGACACTTGAAAGCATGTTTATTCTCAGGTTTGAAAGAAATCTTCCACTGTGCATTTGCTCATTTAGAGATATTACTTGGAGTCATTCATGACATATTTCAAAAGACGTTGCATTCGAGTCGTTGAGTTCAACAAGATTACTACTTAGTTATTTATAGTTTGGAAATATTATAAAAGGGTATGCATGCCTTTCAACTTTCAATGTAATGAAAGTTTGTCTTTTAAAACGAATGCAATGTTTGTAAAATGTATCATATAGAGGTCAAGTACCTCGCGATGTAACCAAATGTAATGTATTCATCCAGATGAATTAGGACGATTCGTTATAGGTGGTATCAGAGCGGTGGTCTTATCGAACCAGGTCTTGCATTAGTGTGTCTAACTGATAGTTGTTTAGATGCATTAGTGGGTCTGGACTTCGACCGTGTCTGCATGTCAAAAGTTTTGCTTATTACTTCGTGTCGAAAATTACATGTTTATTATCCTTAAGTCTAGACACGTCTTAATGCCTCTATTGCATAGATAGTGTGTAGATAAATTCGCATCTTAGAGTGTCTGTTACTGTAAACTTTGCCTGACAGCTTCCGAAAATTCCTCCGTAATCTACGGGATCTTCTGTACTATATATAGGTATTCTCATCTTAGCGTATCTGTTACTGTAAACTTTGCCTGACAGCTTCCGAAAATTCCTCCGTAATCTACGGGATCTTCTGTACTATATATAGGTATTCTATGTAATTAGAATATCATCCAATATCTGAAAATCATTTCATATCGAAAAACCCTTTATCTAACCGTACAAGACGGAACTCGCAACTAGTTCAAATTCCTCGGAATCAGACAGCTATTCCGATATGGATTTCCACTCACGCTTCGAAAGCAGTGTAACCGGAATGGATCAACCAATCAGCCATCATCAATTCTGGACGAATTGGGGCTGAGTTCGTAGTCGACTGAATCAATGGAAATGAGAAGAAGTAATCCTTTCCATCAACCAAATTTCCCTCTTGGCAAAGAACCTGAAGCACTTACAGGCAAACCTATCTGAAACACCATTTTCACCCTCATCTACAGAATATCTTGCCATGATTATACAATCTCACAAATTTTAAACCTTATTCATCTGCTCGTTCTGACCGACAATCATCCTAGAATAATAGAAGAAGTCAACGAACTTCGCGCTCAAGTAATCAATTTGGAGAATATGGTGCAAAACTTACCAGCTTCAACAACATCACCGGCACCAACAGTATCAGTAGTAACAGCACCAGTTCCATCAACAATCCATGCCTCAACATCTCATTATGTACCTCGAGTATAATCATCGTTCTTCGTATCGTTCTACATCAATTACCTTCGTTCCTCATGGCGATTATGTAATCTCTAATGCTCTAGAGATTATATATTCTTGTTCTAACGGTAAATCAAATGAGTTTAATATCATATTGACTCATTAAATCCATGATTACATCTGAAGAGAATATATATGTAAGTATATTTTCATAAATATTGTAATTAAAAATTCTTTTGTACAAACGATTAATGGTGAAAATATTTTAACGGGTAGGTAATACCCGAGAAATATTTAGATTTCACATTAATAAGTTACACTGTAGATTCTTCGAATCTGATTCAACAGTCATTCACTATCCTACTTACATCCACAAATACACGAATCCGTTCATTCACAGAATAACCATTTTCATTCAATTTCATATTTGGATTTTAACCTATCAGAATCCAACAAGTGGCATAATGAAGAAAACATATGACAAAATAAAATTTGTTAGAAACAGACAAATTAACTATGAAAAATTTTGTTAAGAATCCACGCTAACAAAATCCTAGCTAACTGTTCCTAGCTAAATGATTACATTTTATTTATCGCAATTTATTTTATCGCAATTAAATTCTCGCAATTTTATTTATCGCCATTTAATTTCTGTTATTTATTTTACGCACTTAATTTATCATCATTTAAATACTATTATTTACGCATTTTAAATATCAGGACACGTATACAATGTTTTGACATATCATATCTACGCATCTATATATATTATTTGGAATAACCATAGACACTCTATATGCAAAAATGATAGGGTTAGCTATACAGGGTTGAGGTTGATTCTACAATAATATATATACTTTGAGTTGTGATCGAGTCTGAGACATGTACACGGGTCACGATACGTATTAATTAATTCAAATATTATATATTAAATTATATATGAAGTATTGAATTGCTAACTGTGGACTATTAACTGTGGACTACCAACATTGGACAATTAAAATGAATTAAAATATTGATTATAACATATGAAACTAAACATTTCTTCAAGTTTGCCACTTGATTTCATCTTAAACCTCGTTTGTATCTTGACGATTACAATATGCGTTCAAACCTTTTATGATTCTTGAAAACACCTCAATCGAGAGGATGAACCAACCGCACTACATATGCAGAAGAAAAGATTGATGCATATAGTTATACACCTAAAAACAACCGGAACCTGAGTAAACGTTTAACACGTATCTGTGCTAGCTCCTTTGGCATTGTTATTACCGAAAATAACATTGCAATTCCTTTTCAAATTAGCCAATTTTGTCACAGCTCCAACAATCAATTTCGACCTTTCACTCGGATTAGCCTTATTATAACCTTGATATATAAGTGTCTTTCATCATCGTTACCGGAGAACCGTTTATATCCCATCACATTAGCAGTAAACTTACCAGCAATTTCTTTACTCATTGGCTTAAGTCTCTCCGAAGAACTATTATATTTGTTCGTTAAAACCTATTCATATACTCATCCACATCTATAACGATAATTACCACATCAATTACCGGGAATTAGCAATCAGTAATTTGAAATCTCGCAGCATGTCTACATCAACAGTTATATGTATACATATAACATTTACCTCTTAGAATTATGAACTTTCATTCTGAAATTCTGAAAAGCAACCAGTCTACGAATCAATACTCGGAATGTTGAAAAAGCTCAAAGATTTTGATACTAAAAAATGAATTGAGCAAATCATGATGGAGACTCTGAACAGATTACAAGGACTAAACTTGTACATAAAAGATTCAGATGATTCTATTTCTGATGAAATCTTTAACGAATACCTTGCTCCTTAATCGCTCTAAATCATTGTGAATGAATTTCTTCATCACAATTTGATTCTAGAATTCTAAGATATTATCATATCTTTCACTATAAACATCCTCAATATTTCTGAAGATATTTTCATAACTAATCTTATCTGAAATCATTTATCCCTTTGCGCTATCAGTGTTACATCACATAAGAAACTATTAGTTTCTATATTTTGTAAACTTTCGAGTTTAAACTATGAATGTTTTTGAAGTAGTGTTGGGAACTGATGCATGAGTTACTATAATATAATGACACTTGATCAACGTGATTATATTACATTAAGTCATGCTGAGTTTCTAATGGAACGTGATGATTCACAGACCATAACGTCATCATGTGCCATGTTACACGACTCTTACATTCTATCTAATCTCTAAACATATTAAGAACATATTTTCTTCATAGTCCTATCTTTTTCCTTGAATTCCGGAATTCGACCATGACTAGTCAAAAGTTATGATGAAACATGTATTTCTCATTTCACTATTTAGTGATAGTTTCATTCGTACTCTTCGAATAATCGAATTATTTTATCCTTATTACTCAATGGTGATAAAACTCTATTTATCAACTCATATTCGTCATGAAAACATTTTTATTGTTAGCTATCACGACCTCGATCAAATTTCGGGACGAAATTTCTTTAACGGGTAGGTACTGTGACGACCCAGAAATTTCCGATCAAATTTAAACCAAATCTCTATAGGATTTCGACACGATAAGCAAAGTTTGTAATGTTGAGTCTCGAAAACTTTGGAACAGTTTACATGAATGCATTTGCCCTTTTGGCCATTCTCGACGATTCACGAACCACTATTTGTAAATAGATACATATATATTTAAATATGTATATATATAGATATAATTATATTTTAATTTGAAACATAATTTGAAATAAAATACGATGTAATGAGAAATTTTATTAAATACAAATATATATAGATATGTATATGTATATATACATGAATATAAATTTTAAATATATAAGTTTAAGTATTAGATCTATTTGAAGATATATATATATATATATATATATATATATATATATATATATATATATATATATATATATATATATATATAATTAATTATATAATAAAACCTGATATTAAAATGTATTTGTATAGTATATTGAATATAATTAATTTCGAGCTTAATTTGTCAAAGTTTGTACTACTCGATTTACATTTCGTTAGTTAGCGTTCATATAGATTTAACATGAGTTTATGAAGGATTAAAATAAAGTTGGATTGTAAATTGATTACGAAGATTCTAGATTTATTAAAAATATTTTTACCTTTTTAAGTTTAAATATTAGTACTCCGTACATATAAATTGGAACAGAAAATAAATAATTATCGAACCTTTTTGAACAGGTTTCAAACAGTTAATGAGTGAAATAATTAAAAATATTTAATCTAAAAATTTGAGATTTTTTTAAGAACACTTTTATACATTAACTGTTTAGCAATGGACACGATATACCTATCCTCGATCAACTGTCGGCAGAGAAAAAACTCATGTGTATACTGTTTACTGCTTTCAATCATTCCACTTGTTTAATGATTTATTTTTTAATTATTATTATTATTAATATTAAATATTATATATAATACATAATATATATCTATATATATATATATATATATATATATATATATATATATATATATATATATATATATATGCATGTATATGTATATGTATATCGGAAGAGAGGGAGAAGAGAGACCGTCGACCACCAGACTCGCTGTAGTGACCCGAACTTTTCCATGTTTATATATATTAATTGAGATTGATATTTACATGATTAAATGTTTCCAACATGTTAAGCAATCAAACTTGTTAAGACTTGATTAATTGAAATATGTTTCATAGAGACAATTGACCACCCAAGTTGACCGGCGATTCACGAACGTTAAAACTTGTAAAAATGACATGACGATATATATATGGATATACATATGGTTAACATGGTACTATGATAAGTAAACATATCATTAAGTATATTAACAATGACCTACATATGTAAAAACAAGACTACTAACTTAATGATTTTTAAACGAGACATATATGTAACGATTATCGTTGTAAAGACATTTAATGTATATATATCATATTAAGAGATATTCATACATGATAATATCATGATAATATAATAATTTAAAATCTCATTTGATATTATAAACATTGGGTTAACAACATTTAACAAGATCGTTAACCTAAAGGTTTCAAAACAACACTTGCAAGTAACGACTAACGATGACTTAACGACTCAGTTAAAATGTATTTACATGTAGTGTTTTAATATGTATTTATACACTTTTTAAAGACTTCAATACACTTATCAAAATACTTCTACTTAACAAAAATGCTTACAATTACATCCTCGTTCAGTTTCATCAACAATTCTACTCGTATGCACCCGTATTCGTACTCGTACAATACACAGCTTTTAGATGTATGTACTATTGGTATATACACTCCAATGATTAGCTCTTAGCAGCCCATGTGAGTCACCTAACACATGTGGGAACCATCATTTGGCAACTACCATGAAATATCTCATAAAATTACAAAAATATGAGTAATCATTCATGACTTATTTACATGAAAACAAAATTACATATCCTTTATATCTAATCCATACACCAACGACCAAAAACACCTACAAACACTTTAATTCTTCAATTTTCTTCATCTAATTGATCTCTCTCAAGTTCTATCTTCAAGTTCTAAGTGTTCTTCATATATTCTACAAGTTCTAGTTACATAAAATCAAGAATATTTTCAAGTTTGCTAGCTCACTTCCAATCTTGTAAGGTGATCATCCAACCTCAAGAAATCTTTGTTTCTTACAGTAGGTTATCATTCTAATACAAGGAATAATCATATTCAAACTTTGGTTCAATTTCTATAACTATAACAATCTTTTTTCAAGTGATGATCTTACTTGAACTTGTTTTCGTGTCATGATTCTGCTTCAAGAACTTCGAGCCATCCAAGGATCCGTTGAAGCTAGATCCATTTTTCTCTTTTCCAGTAGGTTTATCCAAGGAACTTAAGGTAGTAATGATGTTCATAACATCATTCGATTCATACATATAAAGCTATCTTATTCGAAGGTTTAAACTTGTAATCACTAGAACATAGTTTAGTTAATTCTAAACTTGTTCGCAAACAAAAGTTAATCCTTCTAACTTGACTTTTAAAATCAACTAAACACATGTTCTATATCTATATGATATGCTAACTTAATGATTTAAAACCTGGAAACACGAAAAACACCGTAAAACCGGATTTACGCCGTCGTAGTAACACCGCGGGCTGTTTTGGGTTAGTTAATTAAAAACTATGATAAACTTTGATTTAAAAGTTGTTATTCTGAGAAAATGATTTTTATTATGAACATGAAACTATATCCAAAAATTATGGTTAAACTCAAAGTGGAAGTATGTTTTCTAAAATGGTCATCTAGACGTCGTTCTTTCGACTGAAATGACTACCTTTACAAAAATGACTTGTAACTTATTTTTCCAACTATAAACCTATAATTTTTCTGTTTAGATTCATAAAATAGAGTTCAATATCAAACCATAGCAATTTGATTCACTCAAAACGGATTTAAAATGAAGAAGTTATGGGTAAAACAAGATTGGAAAATTTTTCTCATTTTAGCTACGTGAAAATTGGTAACAAATCTATTCCAACCATAACTTAATCAACTTGTATTGTATATTATGTAATCTTGAGATACCATAGACACGTATACAATATTTTGACCAATCATGTCGATACATCTATATATATTTCGGAACAACCATAGACACTCTATATGTGAATGTTGGAGTTAGCTATACAGGGTTGAGGTTGATTCCAAAATATATATAGTTTGAGTTGTGATCAATACTGAGATACATATACACTGGGTCGTGGATTGATTCAAGATAATATTTATCAATTTATTTCTGTACATCTAACTGTGGACAACTAGTTGTAGGTTACTAACGAGGACAGCTGACTTAATAAACTTAAAACATCAAAATATATTAAAAGTGTTGTAAATATATTTTGAACATACTTTGATATATATGTATATATTGTTATAGGTTCGTGAATCAACCAGTGGCCAAGTCTTACTTCCCGACGAAGTAAAAATCTGTGAAAGTGAGTTATAGTCCCACTTTTAAAATCTAATATTTTTGGGATGAGAATACATGCAGGTTTTATAAATGATTTACAAAATAGACACAAGTACGTGAAACTACATTCTATGGTTGAATTATCGAAATCGAATATGCCCCTTTTTATTAAGTCTGGTAATCTAAGAATTAGGGAACAGACACCCTAATTGACGCGAATCCTAAAGATAGATCTATTGGGCCTAACAAACCCCATCCAAAGTACCGGATGCTTTAGTACTTCGAAATTTATATCATATCCGAAGGGTGTCCCGGAATGATGGGGATATTCTTATATATGCATCTTGTTAATGTCGGTTACCAGGTGTTCACCATATGAATTATTTTTATCTCTATGTATGGGATGTGTATTGAAATATGAAATCTTGTGGTCTATTATTATGATTTGATATATATAGGTTAAACCTATAACTCACCAACATTTTTGTTGACGTTTTAAGCATGTTTATTCTCAGGTGATTATTAAGAGCTTTCGCTGTCGCATACTTAAATAAGGACGAGATTTGGAGTCCATGCTTGTATGATATTGTGTAAAAACTGCATTCAAGAAACTTATTTTGTTGTAACATATTTGTATTGTAAACCATTATGTAATGGTCGTGTGTAAACAGGATATTTTAGATTATCATTATTTGATAATCTACGTAAAGCTTTTTAAAACCTTTATCTATGAAATAAAGGTTATGGTTTATTTTAAAAATGAATGCAGTCTTTGAAAAACGTCTCATATAGAGGTCAAAACCTCGCAACGAAATCAATTAATATGGAACGTTTTTAATCAATAAGAACGGGATATTTCAGTTGGTATCCGAGCGTTGGTCTTAGAGAACCAGAATTTTACATTAGTGTGTCTTATCGAGTTTGTTAGGATGCATTAGTGAGTCTGGACTTCGACCGTGTTTACTTGAAAAATGATTGCTTAACATTTTTGTTGGAAACTATATATTTTTAACATATGAATATTATGTGATATATTAATCTCTTAACGTGTTTGATATTATGTGATAGATGTCTACCTCTAGAACAAGTCCCATTGACTCACCTAATAATAATGAAGAGTCAAATGTAAATTGGAATGATTCGTGGACTGATTCACAAGTTCCCGAAGAGGAACCGGAAGAAGAGTCGGAACCGGAAGAAGAATCGGAACGGGAAGAAGAAATAGAACCGGTGGGGGAAATAATAAAACGGTTAAGTAAAAGAGAATCCTCAACCAACCAACCAAGGTTAATTATGGTCAATGGTGTTTCCGCCAAGGAAGCAAAATATTGGGAGGATTACCAATTCTCCGATGAATCGGATTCCGACGAGAATTCCGATGATGTTATAGAAATTACCCCAACTGAATTTAAAAAGTCAAAAGAAAATAATAAGGAAAAGGGCATAAAAATAGAGAAATCTAATTCCAACCCCGATGAACTTTATATGTATCGTCAACCCCCGAAGTCCTTAAGTTGTAATAATGACCCGGGAACCTCTAAACCACAAGGTTTTTCTAAACCAATGTGGATAACGACGGCTCGTGTTAGGGGAATATCATATAACCCTAGAAACTTGGCAAAACGAACCAAAACCGAAGAAGAAGAAACGAGCGAGTCGGAATAAGATAGTTGTATTCGTGTGGTGTAATATATGTAATATAGTGTGCTTATGCTTTATGATATATGTAAAAATTGCTTGTATTAATAAGTATTTTTTTATGAATCTAACTCTTGTCTATTTTACAGTATAAAAACACAAAATGGATAGACAACCCAATATTTTAAGAGACCTACCCGGAGACATGATTGATGAAATCTTGTCTAGAGTCGGTCAGAATTCCTCGGGACAACTATTTAAGGCGAGATCAGTTTGTAAGACATTCGAAGAACGTTCCAAGAATGCCTTGGTTTATAAAAGGCTTTCGTTCGAAAGATGGGGTATATCACATTGGGAAATCCATAAGTTACGATGTGTTTACTTTGACGCATATATTGCGGGGAACCCAAATGCTATTTTACGCAATGGGTTAAGAAATTATTTTGACTCAATATATCCGAATATTGGACTTCGTGATTTAGAAAAAGCGGCTAACATGCAACATAAAGAAGCATGTTATGCTTACGGATTAGTAATGTTCGCTTCTCACCAAAGTGAGAACAAGAACATCGGCCTACAACTATTAAACAAAACGTTCCCACAAGTGACGGAGTCGGTAATTGGGGTAAGAAATGAGGTTTTTAGATTGTTACGGGACTGTTGGACATTACGTAACCCTCGTCCCTTTGACGACGTTACAACACGCTGTCTTATCAACGGCCATAACGGTTATGTTCCACAAGACCAAGGATGGGAAGTAGTCCTAGTAAAACCAGAATGCATGACTTGTTTCTGGACATATGAATTACGTGTCTTTATTGCCTTTGCTGAACGACTTGTGTACTAGCTAGAATTATCTTCACAACTATCTTGTGTCAAAGTTATTGTGTGCTATATTTCATGCTTTATGTAAAATAAGCGGTATTGTAAGTTTGTAAAATATTGTATAAAAGTTTGAACGCGAAATATTATTACAATCAGTTTTTCATATAGAATTGTAGTAGTTGAATTGTATATTAGCTACTAAGTATGAACTTAACGGGTAGGTACTACCCGAATTTAAACTTATAAAACGCTAATATGAAGAAAAAGCTTTTATAAATGAGTTCATATTATGCTACGAAATACTATTAACTACTCTTAATATTCTGTATGATTAACTTGTTCCATTTGACTATTTTGAAGGAAATGGCACCGACTACTCGACACACCGTGAATATGAATGAAGAGGAATTCTGTACTTTTCTAGCTTCAAACATAGCCGCAGTACAGGCTGCGCTACATACCAACAATAACCTTGGATCTGGCAGTACAGGAAATCGTGTAAGATGCACCTACAAAGAATTCACTGCCTGCAAACCTTTGGAATTTGATGGAACTGAAGGACCGATCGGATTGAAACAGTGGACCGAGAAGGTCGAATCGGTGTTCGCCATAAGTAAGTGTACTGAAGAGGAAAAAGTGAAGTACGCTACGCATACCTTCACAGGTTCTACGTTAACATGGTGGAATACCTATCTAGAGCAAGTGGGACAAGATGATGCGTACGCACTACCGTGGTCAGCATTCAAGCACTTGATGAACGAGAAGTACCGTCCCAGAACTGAGGTCAATAAGCTCAAGACAGAACTTAGAGGGTTACGAACCCAAGGATTTGATATTACCACGTACGAAAGACGATTCACAGAATTGTGCCTATTGTGTCCGGGAGCATTCGAAGATGAGGAAGAGAAGATCGACGCGTTTGTGAAAGGTTTATCGGAAAGAATCCAAGAAGATATAAGTTCACACTAGCCCGCCTCCATACAACAGGCATGTAGAATGGCTCACAAACTAGTGAACCAGATTGAAGAAAAAATTAAAGAACAGACTGCTGAAGAGGCCAATGTGAAGCAAGTCAAAAGAAAGTGGGAGGAAAACGGTGATAAGAATCACCAATACAACAACAACAGCAATTACAACAATAATCGCAACAATTATCCCAACAATCGCAACATCAATCACAACTACAACAAACGGCCCAACAACAACAACAACAATAACAACAACAACAACAACAACAACAACAACAACAACAACAACAACAACAACAACAACAACAACAACAACAACAACAACAACAACAACAACAATCATCCCAACAATAATAATAACCGCAACAACAACAATAATCAAAAGCAGCTATGCCAATGGTGTGAAAAGTATCACTCGGGGTTCTGCACCAAATTTTGCAACAAGTGTAAAAGAAATGGTCATAGCGCGGCGAAGTGTGAGGTCTACGGACCAGGGGTTAATAGAACGAAAGGAACAAATGGTGTCGGAACGAGTAATGGCGGAGCAAGTAGTGTCGGAGCAAGTTATGCCAATGTAGTTTGTTATAAATGTGGAAAACCGGGCCACATTATTAGAAATTGCCCGAACCAGGAGAACACGAATGGACAAGGCCGCGGAAGAGTTTTCAATATTAATGCGGCAGAGGCACAGGAAGACCCGGAGCTTGTTACGGGTATGTTTCTTATTGACAATAAATCTGCTTACGTTTTATTTGATTCGGGTGCGGATAGAAGCTATATGAGTAGAGATTTTTGTGCTAAATTAAGTTGTCCATTGATGCCTTTGGATAGTAAATTTTTACTCGAATTAGCAAATGGTAAATTAATTTCAGCAGATAATATATGTCGGAATCGAGAAATTAAACTGGTTAGCGAAACATTTAAGATTGATTTGATACCAGTAGAGTTAGGGAGTTTTGATGTGATAATCGGTATGGACTGGTTGAAAGAAGTGAAAGCAGAGATCGTTTGTTACAAAAATGCAATTCGCATTATACGAGAAAAAGGAAAACCCTTAATGGTGTACGGAGAAAAGGGCAACACGAAGCTACATCTTATTAGTAATTTGAAGGCACAAAAACTAATAAGAAAAGGTTGCTATGCTGTTCTAGCACACGTCGAGAAAGTACAAACTGAAGAAAAGAGCATCAATGATGTTCCCGTCGCAAAAGAATTTCCCGATGTATTTCTGAAAGAATTACCGGGATTACCCCCACATCGATCCTTTGAATTTCAAATAGATCTTGTACCAGAAGCTGCACCAATAGCTCGTGCTCCTTACAGACTCGCACCCAGCGAGATGAAAGAACTGCAAAGCCAATTAGAAGAACTTTTAGAGCGTGGTTTCATTCGACCAAGCACATCACCGTGGGGAGCTCCTGTTTTGTTTGTCAAGAAGAAAGATGGTACATTCAGGTTGTGTATCGACTACCGAGAGTTGAACAAACTTACCATCAAGAACCGCTACCCACTACTGAGAATCGACGACTTATTTGATCAACTACAAGGCTCGTCTGTTTATTCAAAGATTGACTTACGTTCCGGGTATCATCAAATGCGGGTGAAAGAAGATGATATTCCAAAGACTGCTTTCAGAACATGTTACGGTCATTACGAGTTTATGGTCATGCCGTTTGGTTTAACTAATGCACCAGCTGTGTTCATGGACCTTATGAACCGAGTGTGTGGACCATACCTTAACAAGTTTGTCATTGTTTTCATTGATGACATACTTATTTACTCAAAGAATGACCAAGAACACGGTGAACATTTGAGAAAGGTGTTAGAAGTATTGAGGAAGGAAGAATTGTATGCTAAGTTTTCAAAGTGTGCATTTTGGTTGGAAGAAGTTCAATTCCTCAGTCACATAGTGAACAAAGAAGGTATTAAGGTGGATCCGGCAAAGATAGAAACTGTTGAAAAGTGGGAAACCCCGAAAACTCCGAAACACATACGCCAGTTTTTAGGACTAGCTGGTTACTACAGAAGGTTCATCCAAGACTTTTCCAGAATAGCAAAACCCTTGACAGCATTAACGCATAAAGGGAAGAAATTTGAATGGAATGATGAACAAGAGAAAGCGTTTCAGTTATTGAAGAAAAAGCTAACTACGGCACCTATATTGTCATTGCCTGAAGGGAATGATGATTTTGTGATTTATTGTGACGCATCAAAGCAAGGTCTCGGTTGTGTATTAATGCAACGAACGAAGGTGATTGCTTATGCGTCTAGACAATTGAAGATTCACGAGCAAAATTATACGACGCATGATTTGGAATTAGGCGCGGTTGTTTTTGCATTAAAGACTTGGAGGCACTACTTATATGGGGTCAAAAGTATTATATATACCGACCACAAAAGTCTTCAACACATATTTAATCAGAAACAACTGAATATGAGGCAGCGTAGGTGGATTGAATTATTGAATGATTACGACTTTGAGATTCGTTACCACCCGAGGAAGGCAAATGTGGTAGCCGATGCCTTGAGCAGGAAGGACAGAGAACCCATTCGAGTAAAATCTATGAATATAATGATTCATAATAACCTTACTACTCAAATAATGGAGGCGCAACAAGGAGTTTTAAAAAAGGGAAATTTAAAGGATGAAATACCCAAAGGATCGGAGAAGCATCTTAATATTCGGGAAGACGGAACCCGGTATAGGGCTGAAAGGATTTGGGTACCAAAATTTGGAGATATGAGAGAAATGGTACTTAGAGAAGCTCATAAAACCAGATACTCAATACATCCTGGAACGCGGAAGATGTACAAGGATCTCAAGAAACATTTTTGGTGGCCGGGTATGAAAGCCGATGTTGCTAAATACGTAGGAGAATGTTTGACGTGTTCTAAGGTCAAAGCTGAGCATCAGAAACCATCAGGTCTACTTCAACAACCCGAAATCCCGGAATGGAAATGGGAAAACATTACCATGGATTTCATCACTAAATTGCCAAGGACTGCAAGTGGTTTTGATACTATTTGGGTAATAGTTGATCGTCTCACCAAATCAGCACACTTCCTGCCAATAAGAGAAGATGACAAGATGGAGAAGTTAGCACGACTGTATTTGAAGGAAGTCATCTCCAGACATGGAATACCAATCTCTATTATCTCTGATAGGGATGGCAGATTTATTTCAAGATTTTGGCAGACGTTACAGCAAGTATTAGGAACTCGTCTAGACATGAGTACTGCCTATCATCCACAAACTGATGGGCAGAACGAAAGGACGATACAAACGCTTGAAGACATGCTACGAGCATGTGTTATTGATTTCGGAAACAGTTAGGATCGACATCTACCGTTAGCAGAATTTTCCTACAACAACAGCTACCATTCAAGCATTGAGATGGCGCCGTTTGAAGCACTTTATGGTAGAAAGTGTAGGTCTCCGATTTGTTGGAGTGAAGTGGGGGATAGACAGATTACGGGTCCGGAGATTATACAAGAAACTACCGAAAAGATCATCCAAATTCAACAACGGTTGAAAACCGCCCAAAGTCGACAAAAGAGCTACGCTGACATTAAAAGAAAAGATATAGAATTTGAAATTGGAGAGATGGTCATGCTTAAAGTTGCACCTTGGAAAGGCGTTGTTCGATTTGGTAAACGAGGGAAATTAAATCCAAGGTATATTGGACCATTCAAGATTATTGATCGTGTCGGACCAGTAGCTTACCGACTTGAGTTACCTCAACAACTCGTGGCTGTACATAACACTTTCCACGTCTCGAATTTGAAGAAATGTTTTGCTAAAGAAGATCTCACTATTCCGTTAGATGAAATCCAAATCAACGAAAAACTTTAATTCATCGAAGAACCCGTCGAAATAATGGATCGTGAGGTTAAAAGACTTAAGCAAAACAAGATACCAATTGTTAAGGTTCGATGGAATGCTCGTAGAGGACCCGAGTTCACCTAGGAGCGTGAAGATCAGATGAAGAAGAAATACCCGCATCTATTTCCAGAAGATTCGTCAACACCTTCAACAGCTTAAAATTTCGGGACGAAATTTATTTAACGGGTAGGTACTGTAGTGACCCGAACTTTTCCATGTTTATATATATTAATTGAGATTGATATTTACATGATTAAATGTTTCCAACATGTTAAGCAATCAAACTTGTTAAGACTTGATTAATTGAAATATGTTTCATATAGACAATTGACCACCCAAGTTGACCGGCGATTCACGAACGTTAAAACTTGTAAAAATGACATGACGATATATATATGGATATACATATGGTTAACATGGTACTATGATAAGTAAACATATCATTAAGTATATTAACAATGAACTACATATGTAAAAACAAGACTACTAACTTAATGATTTTTAAACGAGACATATATGTAACGATTATCGTTGTAAAGACATTTAATGTATATATATCATATTAAGAGATATTCATACATGATAATATCATGATAATATAATAATTTAAAATCTCATTTGATATTATAAACATTGGGTTAACAACATTTAACAAGATCGTTAACCTAAAGGTTTCAAAACAACACTTACAAGTAACGACTAACGATGACTTAACGACTCAGTTAAAATGTATTTACATGTAGTTTTTTAATATGTATTTATACACTTTTGAAAGACTTCAATACACTTATCAAAATACTTCTACTTAACAAAAATGCTTACAATTACATCCTCGTTCAGTTTCATCAACAATTTTACTCGTATGCACCCGTATTCGTACTCGTACAATACACAGCTTTTAGATGTATGTACTATTGGTATATACACTCCAATGATCAGCTCTTAGCAGCCCATATGAGTCACCTAACACATGTGGGAACCATCATTTTGATGGAATTTGACAATCTTTTAAAGAAACATGTTCTACATTTTTAACAAGTTCATAAAACCCATTTCATGAAGATGAAGTGAGCGGAAGCATGCATAGTTCATGTTATATTATAACCATTTTAAAAGACAAATTCCATAAGTATCAAGTCTTGACTAATATGCTTACACACAACAAGTGGGTTTAGAGTTTTACCTCCTCAAGCTAGTTGAGGGTTGTGGTTCTTAAATGGATGATGAAGATGATGAAGAAGATGATGAATGCAAGCTTCTTACTTGAAGCCTCAAGCCTTGTATACCCACAAACCTTATGAATCAACACCCTAGAACTTGGTTAGGATTTAGACACTAATCAACCAAGAAAATCAAGCTTGAAAGACCCCCTTTCTTGCTCCCAAAATTTCGGCCAAACTAGGTAGATGGGAGAGTGTTTGATTTTCAAAATGCAAGTAGTAAAGATGTGTGTGTTAGTGTGTAAGCATTCAAGCATTAGGAGTAAATAACAAGTTAAAAGCAAGAATGAGTGGGTGTCTTGGAACTCCCCAAAACCGCCACCCCCATGCCCCCCCCCCTTTTTTTTTTTTTTTTTTTTGCTTTTCATTTTATAAAATGTCTTGTTAAATTCCCATGCTACTTGCACTTTGTTTATATATAAATACATGTACATATTTTTGTCTTTACAAACCATTTATAAAGATAAACATGTTACTTGCACATTTATATATATATATATATATATATATATATATATATATATATATATATATATATATATATATATATATATATATATATATATATATATATATATATATATATATATATATATATATATATATAATTTTATAAACCTCTTTATAAAATTATAACACACATATAAGTTTAATCATTAATAATTAAACTTGCACTTATAATTATCCAAATAATTATTTCTTGCATTTTATCTTTAGAAAACCAATTTCTAAAGTCTAAGTGTCAAGTATTTATTTTAAAGATTCACTCTCGAAAATAAATACATAAAAGTGTTGACGGCTTGTTATTGGGTATGATCCGACTTGGATCATAACACATTGGCCACATTAATTAATTTTGTCTCTCGGGCATACGAAATACCTTCAATCTCCCACTTGCACGAGAAACATAAGGAATTAATACAAGTGACGGATACCACCTAACGACCGTCCATCACCCCCAATGTGTTATGACTTAGTGCCATTCAATAACATCATCCCTTTCGAGTTCCCATCTCGAATATGATTAGGTGAATCTTTCAATATATATCCTTTTGTCCTAGATGTCATGTTAAATCCAAGAGACATAGAATGATCACTCTCTTATAGATTTAACTTTATCAGGCCTTAGACATCTGACTCTCAATGAATAAGAGGGACAAATTCCATCTTGGCTACATACGTCCTGGACACTATACTTCGTACCATACCTGAAGCCTCCCTTATGAGCTACCTTTTCAGAATAGCGAAGGAAAGAATCAAGGCACGATATTCGGTGAATATCTGAACCCAATATGTATCTCAGGTCAGAGGATACAATGATATTCTCCTTTACTCAAGACTACATGTGATCAACCATAAAGGCTCCATACAGCAAATCTTGAGAGCGGGTCTTCCAATATTTGTGTCCCACAAATATCTATGAACCTTGGTTGCAACCTTGCCCCACATTCACCATTTGAATGTTAACCATTCCAAGTTCATAATAGTCTAGACCTCACACTTGTTCCCACAAATGTGATCAACTACGGAATTTAGAATAATTATTTATTCATGGATAAAATATGCAAAATTTGAACATGACTCATAATTAAATTAATACCATAATTATATTAATGAGTTTGGACTAATTCGTTCCGTTACAATACATAAAATAGATCATTTCCAATCAGTAGAATATCGAAGCCCTAATGCACAAACATGTCCCTCATGTTTTGGCCCATGTAACAGCTTCGTGAGTGGATCCGCAACATTATGATCTGTGTGAACTTTGTGAATACATATCTTTCCCTTTTCAACTTCATCCCTGATGTAGTTGAATCTCCGCTCAATGTGACGAGTCTTTTGATGAGCACGAGGTTCCTTGATTTGAGCAATCGCACCCTCGTTGTCACAAAAGATCTCAAGAGGGTCCTGAATGGAAGGGACCACTCCTAAGTCGTCGATGAATTTCTTCATCCATGCAGCTTCCTGAGCTGCCAGTGAGGCGGCAATGTACTACGACTCTGTAGTGGATAATGCAACAACATCCTATTTTGAGCTCTTCCAAGAGACTGCACCACCATTTAACATGAAGACATAACCGGATTGTGATCGAGAGTCATCTCGATCAGTTTGGAAACTCGCGTCCACGTAACCTTTTACAGCGAGTTCTTCTTCACCAGACCCATATATTAGAAACATATCCTTAGTTCTCCTAAGGTATTTCAATATACTTTTAACAGCAATCCAATGACTGTTTCCTGGGTTATTCTGGTATCTACTTGTCAAGCTTAGAGTGCATGACACATCCGGTCTAGTACATATCATTGCATACATGATAGACCCAATAGCAGATGCGTATGGGACTTTCTTCATTATCTCTTGTTCATCTTTCGTGGTAGGACACTGAGATGAACTGAGAACGGTTCCTCTTTGAATAGGTACCAAACCTTTCTTAGAGTTTTCCATCTTGAACCTTTTCAAGATTTTATCAATGTATGTACTTTGACTTAAACCTATCAATCTCTTGGATCTATTCCTATAGATCCCTATCCCCAATATATATTGTGCTTCTCCAAGATCCTTAATGGAGAAGCAACTCTTTAGCCAAGTTTTGACCTCTTGCATTGTGGTAATATCATTCCCAAATAATAATATATCATCCACATATAGCACGAGGAACATAATAGAGCTCCCACTAGCTTTCTTGTATACACAAGCTTCATCACCATTTTTAATGAAGCCAAATTTCTTTGCCTCCTCATTAAAACGATGATTCCACATTCTAGATGCTTTCTTCAATCCGTAGATTGATTTCTTTAACTTGCATACCCTTTTAGGATATTTCGGATCTACAAAACCTTCGGGCTGTACCATATAGACATCTTCCTCAAGATATCCATTTAGGAAAGCGGTTTTGACATCCATTTGCCATATTTCGTAATCATAATGAGCAGTAATGGCAAACAATATCCTAATAGACTTTAGCATTGCTACAGGCGAGAAAGTTTCATCATAGTCAACCCCTTGAGTTTGAGTGAAACCTTTTGCTACAAGTCTAGCTTTGTATGTATCCAAGTTTCCATGTATGTCGGTTTTCTTCTTGAAAAGCCATTTGCAATCAACTAGCTTGGAGCTAGGAGGTTGCACAACAAGTTCCCAAACTTGGTTTTCATACATGGATTGCATCTCGGCGTTCATGGCTTCCTGCCATTTGTCTTTATCAATCCTTGATAAAGCATCTTCGTAGTTTGTTGGTTCATCCAAATCAACCGTATAGCAACCATCCACGAGAAAACCATATCTCTCAGGAGGATTACTAATACTACTAGATCTTCGAACGTCTTGTGTACCTTGATCAACCACTTGATCATTCTCAACATTTTCATGTTGAGCGCTAGTGTCAACCAGTTGTGTATCATCTATTTGATCTTGAACTTCTTCAAAATCTATCTTCCTTTCACTATTTCCTTCCATTAGGAACTTAGTTTCAAGGAATTCCGCCTTTCGAGCAACAAATACATTTTGCTCGGTCGGATCATAGAAATAGTATCCCATATCATCCTTGGGATATCCTATGAATATACACATCGTGGATCGAGCATGCAACTTATTAGCATTATAGCGCTTTGGATAACCTTCACATCCCCATACTTTCAAGTATGAAAGAGAAGGAGGTTTTCCAAACCACATCTCATGAGGAGTTCGTTCCACTTTCTTGGTTGGGGCCATATTTAAAATACGGGCTGCAGAGCTTAGACAATAACCCCAAAATGATAGAGGTAACGAGCTTCTTGCCATCATAGATCGAACCATATCCATTAGGGTTCGGTTCCTCCTTTCGGAAACTCCATTAAGTTGGGGTGTTCCAGGTGGAGTAAGTTGTGAGATAATCCCACAACTCCTAAGATGATCTTGGAAAGCATCGCTTAGGTATTCACCTCCTCTATCGGTACGAAGTACCTTAATTGTCTTATTGAGTTGATTTTGTACTTCGTTTTGATATTCTTTGAATGCTTCAAAAGTTTCGTCCTTGTGTCTTAATAAGTAGACATATCCGAAACGACTAAAGTCATCAATGAAAGTAACAAAGTATCTTTCACCATTCCTAGTCATGGGCTTAAAGGGTCCACACACATCCGAATGTATTAATCCCAATAAGTCTTTAGCCCTTTCATAGGTTCCTTTGAAAGGTGCTTTAGTCATCTTGCCTTGTAAACAAGACTCACATACATCAAACGAATCCATTTCATTTGATTTTAAAAGTCCATTCTTTTGAAGTGTATGCATTCGGTTCTTGTTTATGTGACCAAGGCGACAATGCCATAAGTAGGAATCACTCAAATCCCTTTTGAGTTTCTTGGTGCTAGTATGGTATATTGAGCTACTAGATGATACATCATCATGAACCAATTCATAAATTCCATTTGAAGGCGAAGCCTTGAAATAGAATACATTATCTAAATAAACATGGATATCATCATTAACAAAATTAAGATTAAAACCACATTGTTTCAAACGGGAAACGGAAATAATGTTTCGACATAAATCGGGTGCATACAAAACATCTTTCAAAATAAGTTCCAAACCACTTGGAAGCTTTAACACAAAGTCTCCTTGAGCCTTCACTTGTACTTTGGCTCCATTACCCATGTAGAGACTTGATGTTCCCGTTTGCTTGCTACTTCTTTTGAACCCCTGCAATGAATTGCAAACGTGAGTTCCACATCCAGTGTCTAATACCCGTGTATTAGAAGAAGTAATACTAAGCTCTATATATACCATATATATATTACCTGAGGATTGCCCCGCATCCCTCTTTTCTTTCAACTCCTTAAGGTAGACCGGGTAGTTTCGTTTCCAGTGACCCATCTCACCGCAACCGAAGCACGGGTCTTCCTTGGGGTTTGCCTTTTCCGCAACCTTTTGCTTTTTATTCTTGTTCTTGGTTGGGGTAGCCATCTTTCCCTTTCCCTTGCCTTGATGAGCGGGTCCTTTCCTCTTAGCCGCCTTAGGCTTAGAGGTGTTGTTACCTTTAGACCCACCATCATTGATCATTAGCACGGGTGAAGCCCTCTTACCCATGCTAGTTTCGGCCGTCCTTAACATGCCATGAAGTTCACCAATGGTCTTATCCATCCCATTCATATTGTAATTAATTACAAATTAGTCAAACCTCTTTGACAAGGAGTTTAGGATAAGTTCGGTGGCTAGCTGATTGGATATGTTGAGATTGAGACGGTTAGCGCGATCAATGAGGCTTTTCATTTTGAGGAAATAAGATGAGACGGATTGGGTGTCATCCATACGACATGCATGTAGCGCTCGAACCGTTTCGAAGCGCTCGACACGTGCTTGTTGAAGGAACATCTCCTTCAATTGCGTAATCATGTCATATGCACTATGATGTTCGAAATCCTTTTGGAGTTCGGGTATCATAGTCCCAAGCATTAGGCAAGAGACTTGCACCGAATCGGCGCAATACTTGTCATAATAAGCCATGCCCTCTAGATCTTCCTCATCCGGTTGGTCGGGAATAGGGTCCTCCAACACATACGCTTTATCCTCTAGTTTGAGGACAATCCTAAGGTTACGGAACCAATCCATAAAGTTCGTATGGTTGAGTTTGTCTTTCTCGAGGAGAGACCTTAACGATAGGTTGTTTAGGTTAAGTGGTGCATTTTGCATATTGTTGTTGTTATTGGCGGCCATCTACAAAATTCAACAAAGTTCTTTTAAGTATCGATTTTAAATTTAATAAACAATACCCTTTTATTTTTAATTGTTTTATTAAATCTTAGAATCCAACGGTAAATCAAATTTCAGTTAGGTGACCTTTATCCCGTCATTTGATTTAGCTAGGTAGTCATTTATGTGACAATTGCAATTCTTTTGTAACTTCTAAGTTATGGGATCATGCAATCCTTTTGCATGGCATATTTATCCCATCAACGCCTATTTGTTCCTCATGCTTCGGTGACCCTAAGTTCATGATTCCTAAATCAAGTCGTCCTACTTGTGCAAACATGTAAAATTAACATACAAGTGGTTAGGTGACCTTTATCCCACAAGCATGCGAATTTTACCTTAACCATATTAGTTAGTTCACAATGGTTAGGTGACCTTTATCCCATTATGAGTTCCCTACTATGTTCAAGTGTTCCCACAAAAGGATGGCGTTTAACTTTTTAATTAAGGGATTTTAAGTTTTCATAAATTCTAGTTTAAGAAAACATTTGCCATACACCAACATGCATTTGGTGTATAGTACATAATGAAAAACCTATTTTCATATCAATTGTAATAAAACCAATTTTATTAAATATAAACCATTTTATATGTACTTTTATCTAGTACCTAATAACCATTTATTAGTGTCTTTTGTTGTTTTAATTATAACCATTTATAATGCCATTTTGCAAGTTGTTACCATGTGTTAATCCTTGTATCAACCAACCACACATACACATCAAATCATACAAACATGCAAAATAAGAAAGTCCACAATCAAGCCATGGTGGTGAACACTTGTTTAGCCAAAACAAGTGTTACTTAAAGGGTTAAACAAAGTATGAGATTTACAAATCTCCCACTAGCTCTTGCATCCTTATGCTCCATCTTGTAATCTTCATTCATCTTCTTGAAACTTCACTACTTTTACAAAAAAAAAATATATAACCTAATACATTTTTTTTTCTAGAAAATGAAATTACAATCTAATCTATTTTACATATCAAACATAAAATAAATTACAAATGAATAAAATTACAAATTATTACAAACCAAATGAATGATTAATATTACAAACCATAAGAATGAATAAAACAACCACATCATACAACCATTCAAACACAAGGTCTAGGCTTGATTGTGAACCATAACAACAACAAAACTTTGTCAAACTTGAAGCTCCAAACCCATTTTGGAAGCCCTAAAATTCGGCTAAATGGAGAACCCACCCAAAATCCAAAAATTTTTACATTCTAGTTTCATGCATGTTACTAGATTGTAAGATTAGTGGATTTAAAGTCATAAACAAGAAGCATATTTCAAAGACCTTGGCTCTAGATACCATTGATGGAATTTGACAATCTTTTAAAGAAACATGTTCTACATTTTTAACAAGTTCATAAAACCCATTTCATGAAGATAAAGTGAGCGGAAGCATGCATAGTTCATGTTATATTATAACCATTTTAAAAGACAAATTCCATAAGTATCAAGTCTTGAATAATATGCTTACACACAACAAGTGGGTTTAGATTTTTACCTCCTCAAGCTAGTTGAGGGTTGTGGTTCTTAAATGGATGATGAAGATGATGAAGAAGATGATGAATGCAAGCTCCTTACTTGAAGCCTCAAGCCTTGTATACCCACAAACCTTATGAATCAACACCCTAGAACTTGGTTAGGATTTAGACACTAATCAACCAAGAAAATCAAGCTTGAAAGACCCCCTTTCTTGCTCCCAAAATTTCGGCCAAACTAGGTAGATGGGAGAGTGTTTGATTTTCAAAATGCAAGTAGTAATGATGTGTGTGTGTGTTAGTGTGCAAGCATGCAAGCATTAGGAGTAAATAACAAGTTAAAAGCAAGCATGAGTGGGTGTCTTGGAACTCCCCAAAACCGCCACCCCCATGCCCCCCCTTTTTTTTTTTTTTTTTGCTTTTCATTTTATAAAATGTCTTGTTAAATTCCCATGCTACTTGCACTTTGTTTATATATAAATACATGTACATATTTTTGTCTTTACAAACCATTTATAAAGATAAACATGTTACTTGCACATTTATATATATATATATATATATATATATATATATATATATATATATATATATATATATATATATATATATATATATATATATATATATATATATATATATAATTTTATAAACCTCTTTATAAAATTATAACACACATATAAGTTTAATCATTAATAATTAAACTTGCACTTATAATTATCTAAATAATTATTTCTTGCATTTTATCTTTAGAAAACCAATTTCTAAAGTCTAAGTGTCAAGTATTTATTTTAAAGATTCACTCTCGAAAATAAATACATAAAAGTGTTGACGGCTTGTTATTGGGTATGACCCGACTTGGATCATAACACATTGGCCACATTAATTAATTTTGTCTCTCGGGCATACGAAATACCTTCACATTTGGCAACTAGCATGAAATATCTCATAAAATTACAAAAATATGAGTAATCATTCATGACTTATTTACATGAAAACAAAATTACATATCCTTTATATCTAATCCATACACCAACGACCAAAAACACCTACAAACACTTTCATTCTTCAATTTTCTTCATCTAATTGATCTCTCTCAAGTTCTATCTTCAAGTTCTAAGTGTTCTTCATATATTCTACAAGTTCTAGTTACATAAAATCAAGAATACTTTCAAGTTTGCTAGCTCACTTCCAATCTTGTAAGGTGATCATCCAACCTCAAGAAATCTTTGTTTCTTACAGTAGGTTATCATTCTAATACAAGGTAATAATCATATTCAAACTTTGGTTCAATTTCTATAACTATAACAATCTTATTTCAAGTGATGATCTTACTTGAACTTGTTTTCGTGTCATGATTCTGCTTCAAGAACTTCGAGCCATCCAAGGATCTGTTGAAGCTAGATCCATTTTCCTCTTTTCCAGTAGGTTTATCCAAGGAACTTAAGGTAGTAATGATGTTCATAACATCATTCGATTCATACATATAAAGCTATCTTATTCGAAGGTTTAAACTTGTAATCACTAGAACATAGTTTAGTTAATTCTTAACTTGTTCGCAAACAAAAGTTAATCCTTCTAACTTGAATTTTAAAATCAAATAAACACATGTTCTATATCTATATGATATGCTAACTTAATTATTTAAAACCTGGAAACACGAAAAACACCGTAAAACCGGATTTACGCCGTCGTAGTAACACCGCGGGCTGTTTTGGGTTAGTTAATTAAAAACTATGATAAACTTTGATTTAAAAGTTGTTATTCGGAGAAAATGATTTTTATTATGAACATGAAACTATATCCAAAAATTATGGTTAAACTCAAAGTGGAAGTATGTTTTATAAAATGGTCATCTAGACGTCGTTCTTTCGACTGAAATGACTACCTTTACAAAAATGACTTGTAACTTATTTTTCCGACTATAAACCTATACTTTTTCTGTTTAGATTCATAAAATATAGTTCAATATGAAACCATAGCAATTTGATTCACTCAAAACGGATTTAAAATGAAGAAGTTATGGGTAAAACAAGATTGGATAATTTTTCTCATTTTAGCTACGTGAAAATTGGTAACAAATCTAGTCCAACCATAACTTAATCAACTTGTATTGTATATTATGTAATCTTGAGATACCATAGACACGTATACAATGTTTCGACCTATCATGTCGACACATCTATATATATTTCGAACAACCATAGACACTCTATATGTGAATGTTGGAGTTATCTATACAGGGTTGAGGTTGATTCCAAAATATATATAGTTTGAGTTGTGATCAATACTGAGATACGTATACACTGGGTCGTGGATTGATTCAAGATAATATTTATCAATTTATTTCTGTACATCTAACTGTGGACAACTAGTTGTAGGTTACTAACGAGGACAGCTGACTTAATAAACTTAAAACATCAAAATATATTAAAAGTGTTGTAAATATATTTTGAACATACTTTGATATATATGTATATATTGTTATAGGTTCGTGAATCAACCAGTGGCCAAGTCTTACTTCCCGACGAAGTAAAAATCTGTGAAAGTGAGTTATAGTCCCACTTTTAAAATCTAATATTTTTAGGATGAGAATACATGCAGGTTTTATAAATGATTTACAAAATAGACACAAGTACGTGAAACTACATTCTATGGTTGAATTATCGAAATCGAATATGCCCCTTTTTATTAAGTCTGGTAATCTAAGAATTAGGTAACAGACACCCTAATTGATGCGAATCCTAAAGATAGATCTATTGGGCCTAACAAACCCCATCCAAAGTACCGGATGCTTTAGTACTTCGAAATTTATATCATATCCGAAGGGTGTCCTGGAATGATGGGGATATTCTTATATATGCATCTTGTTAATGTCGGTTACCAGGTGTTCACCATATGAATGATTTTTATCTCTATGTATGGGATGTGTATTGAAATATGAAATCTTGTGGTCTATTATTATGATTTGATATATATAGGTTAAACCTATAACTCACCAACATTTTTGTTGACGTTTTAAGCATGTTTATTCTCAGGTGATTATTAAGAGCTTCCGCTGTCGCATACTTAAATAAGGACGAGATTTGGAGTCCATGCTTGTATGATATTGTGTAAAAACTGCATTCAAGAAACTTATTTTGTTGTAACATATTTGTATTGTAAACCATTATGTAATGGTCGTGTGTAAACAGGATATTTTAGATTATCATTATTTGATAATCTACGTAAAGCTTTTTAAAACCTTTATCTATGAAATAAAGGTTATGGTTTATTTTAAAAATGAATGCAGTCTTTGAAAAACGTCTCATATAGAGGTCAAAACCTCGCAACGAAATCCATTAATATGGAACGTTTTTAATCAATAAGAACGGGACATTTCACTCGCCGCCACCATAGCCACCACCGGAACACCACCACCTTAAACCACCATATCCGTCACCCTCACCTCCGTAAACTACCACCATTCGCCACCCATAACCGCAACACCCATTTTTTTCTCTCTCTTTCGTTTTCATTCAACCCAGGCTATTACAGTTACTCGAAACTTGTTTCTGTGTTAATGATAAAGATGATATCATATGATAATGATGTGAAGTGATATAAGATAACGTGATGTTTGATGATGATTAGAAGTCGAAGATGGTGATGGCAAGGTCATGATGATGTTTATGATATGCTAACATGGTGGAAGACACGCGAAGAGGATGATGATTAGGATGATGATTCTATGATCATGATAGTGAGTTGATCAGGATATGTGGTGATGACGGGTGAAAGAGACGATTAATAGTGAAACGGTTACGATGGTGATAATTCTGTAATATGGTGGAATGATGATCCAAACAATGAATCACGATGCATAATGATATTGATGATGTCGTGATGATGATGAATGAGATATGATGATCATTCAATGGTGATGATGGTGATCGTGACATAATGATGATGATGAGATAAATAATACATGATGATGGCGATGGTGTATGATAATGATGATGACTGTGAAAAGAGATGATGATGATTACGGAAATGATGATTTCGATGATGAAGATGATGATGATGTATGATGGTAACGAACGATGATGATAATATGATTATGATGGTAACGAATGATGATTATGATGATAACGAGGTATGATGATGATGATGATGCCGTGGAGTATGTGATGATAATGATAATGATACATGAAAATGATAATGATGATGGTATATCTTTTACTACTATTATTATTATTATTATTATTATTATTATTATTATTATTATTATTATTATTATTATTATTATTATTATTATTATTATTATTACTATTATTATTATTATTATTATTATTATTATTATTATTATTATTATTATTATTATTTTATCATAATTATTATTAATATTATTATTTTTATGATTATGAATCGAGTATGATGATGACGATAATGAAGATCGTGATGATAATGGACGACGATGATGATGAATGACAATTATGATCAATGATGTTTAGGAGGGTATAACTCTCATTATCATAAAATTTTATTATTGTTTATTATCATTATTATTATTATTATTATTATTATTATAGGTATTATTATTATTAATAACATTATTATTATCATTATTAGTATTATTAGTATCATAATTAGTAAAATTATCATCTAGAGTAAAATTAACATTTTTATCATTAAAACTATTATTATTATTATTATTATTATTATTATTATTATTATTATTATTATTATTATTATTATTATTATTATTATTATTATTATTATTATTATTATTATTATTATTATTATCATTATGATTGAAACTGTCATTACTATTATTATCATTATGATTATTTTCATGACAAATAAATATTATGTATATAAAAATGTACTTATATTAATACTACATATAATTATATATTGAGCATATTAACATTTATATATATATATATATATATATATATATATATATATATATATATATATATATATATATATATATATATATACATATTACATATAACAAATTATTGATTTTTGATAAAATACTAATTATATATAAATATATATATATATATATATATATATATATATATATATATATATATATATATATATATATATATATATATATATATATATATATATATATATATATATATATATATATATATATATAATCATATGTGTAAATACTAATTACATTAAATATGTATACAAAATAAATATAGATAACATACAATTTAAGATATATAAAAATGTACATAGAATATATATGATTAATTAGGGTTTATTATAAATTCCATATAACTAAAACACATAATATTATAAGATTAATAAACGAAATTACTTGATTACAAATATATGTGTTAATATATAAACTTGATATAGGTTCGTGAATCCGAGGACAACCTTGCATTGTTCAGTTCCGTCATATGAATATTTTTACTACAAAATATTGGATAGTGAGTTTCATTTGCTCCCTTTTTAAATGCTTTTGCAATATATATTTTTGGGATTGAGAATACATGCGCTGCTTTTATAAATGTTTGATGAAATAGACACAAGTACTTAACCTAAGAATTAGGGAAATGGCCCCTAATTGACGATTATGCTTGAGGTATGGATTGCGAGGTTGAGACGTGTGATGATGTTGTTGTTGTTGGTACTGGTTATGCTGCTGGTGCTGCTGATGGTGGTACTGTTGCTGTCTGTGCTACGAGTGTTGTTGGTGCTGAGGTTGGTGATGATGTTGGTGTAGTAAGTATAGCTGGTAGATCACGCACCATTCTTGTCAGGGTTTCTATCCTACCCTCAATCATTTCTATCCATCCACTCATCTGATTCGATAGATCTTGATTATCAATTTGAAGTTCCCTAACTTCTTCTAATATTCCCCTTCGATTGGTATTCGGAAGTAGAGGTTGAATATTTTCTGAGATTGTAGTAATGCGAACTTCGAGGTGGAAAACATTAGCAAGAAGGGTTAATACAGTGTTGCGCATAAGTTCACCGGTGAGTACATCATTTTCTCCGATGTTAGGAGGTAAGTTTGGTTCGCGGTAGGGCTCGTCTTCTTTATTTCTCCATTGAGTGAGTAAGTCTCGGACCCACCCCCATCTCCTCCAGAAAGAAAAATAGCTAAACGATGGAGACACTTCGGGTTCATTGACTTCGAAGTCTACTTCAATATGCAACAACAACAACTACATTCTATGGTTGGATTATTAAACCGAATATCGCCCCTTTAAGTTTGGTAACCTAAGAATTAGGGAAATGGCCCCTAATTGACGCGAATCCTAAAGGTAGATCTGTCGGGCCCAACGAGCCCCATCCAGGGTATGGATGCTTTAGTACTTCGAGGTATTATTTAGTATATTAGCTGCGCGCTGTATACTGGGGGATATTCTATATGCATCTTGTTAAGGTCGATTACCAGGTGTTCAATCCATATGAATGATTTTTATCTCTATACAGTTTGCGAAATGCCTGATACAAGATGTGTATTTATGAGAAATGAAAATCTTGTGGTCTATTAAAAATAATGGAAATGATTGTTTATGATAAACTAATGAACTCACCAACCTTTTGGTTGACACTTGAAAGAATGTTTATTCTCAGGTTTGAAAGAAATCTTCCGCTGTGCATTTGCTCATTTATAGATATTACTTGGAGTCATTCATGACATATTTCAAAAGACGTTGCATTCGAGTAATTGAGTTCAACAAGATTACTACTTAGTTATTTATAGTTTGGATATATTATAAAAGGGTATGCATGCCTGTCAACTTTCAATGTAATGAAAGTTTTTCTTTTAAAACCAATGCAATGTTTGTAAAATGTATCATATAGATGTCAAGTACCTCGTGATGTAACCAAATGTAATGTATTCATCCAGATGGATTAGGACGAGTCGTTATAGGTGATGTAAAGTGTACCATAAAGCATTCAAGTTTCTCTATCAAGTATATTTCAACCTTATCATCCATGAGTTCAAAGAACTTTTTACAAGGAAAATGGTTAATTGAATTAATAACCAAGCCATGAACATCTATTTGCACAATTAAGAATTCATTCTAATACTATTTAGCAAATAATGTATTGTAAACTTTTTACCATTTCTCATTCATGACCAAGTAAGAATGTTCTAAGTCTATCAATAGTCATTTCCATATGCATTCTTGGCATTCATTCTTATGATACACACATAATCAATTAAAATCCTTGTAAGTTCTTTCATTATGATTGGTTTTAGCAACTTCTCTTTTCTTTTCGATGTGATTGTTAAACTAGATAATTGAAATGGTTTAGCTCTAGTTTCTAGTTCAAGGACATTTTTAACTATTAATCACATTGTGTTGGACTTTTCATTTGATTATTTCTTTAGCATGCTAGGATGTCTATTTGGACCTTGTAAGGTTTTAATTTCTAAAGAGTATCCTAAAGACGTACCTACATTTAGAGTCACACCTACACCTTTGAGTGATAATCTAGCATTGATTTCCATATGTGTGTCTAATGCCTTAGCACTTATCTAAAAGGTTAGTGAAACTTTTCATTTTAATCGTTTGTTCTAGGTGTTCATTTGACGCAAACCTAATCATAATTTAGAAATTAAGAGCATTAATTATTCTTAAAGCTTTCTGACCTCAAAGATTTAGAATCATCCGTCCTAATATGTCTAAGTGTGTTTTAGACATTTTAACAACTCAACAAACGCTTGACTACTACTCTAGTAACTTAGACAAGAATAATATCATTTTCTTTTTGTAATTTAGGTATGAGCCTAGAATGAGTTCTATCATCACGAATATATCTCCTTAAGCATAGATGATGAAAATCATATACAACCCCTTTAGTAAGACTACAAAGTTGAACTTTGGAAATCTATACTATACCTAGAAAACGGAGAACTTAGACTACACACTTAAAATCTAATTTGACTCCTATTAATGTCTCCTAAGGTTTGTTTAACATGATTCTCTTTGCTTATCATTGTTTACCAAATATTTACTTTGTTGAAGCAAACTAATGAGAATGATCTTTTTAACACTTTAGCTCACTTAGTGATCTTCATATATTACTTTTAGTTAGATCTCTAATGATTAGTTTCATGGTTGTGTGATCTAGTCTTATATGCCATCAAATTAAAAAAATGTATTGATGCAACACACATATTGACATGTTCTTATCTTTTCACCAATTTCACTTGAAAGCATATAAGACATTCTACCTAATTGTATGCATAACATGTTTCTACTTTCAAATAAGTTGTGACCTAGCTAGCATGTTAAGATATATGCACATAGAAAGCTAGAACTCAAGTAGCACATTTACTTGCAAGAAATACTACCTCTATCGATAATGGTACTTCAAATATGTCCATCACGTCATCATGTTCTTTGTGCTCGGGGTGACATATTTATCATGGACATGTGTTTTGAGTACTTGTGATTACATCGTCTTCCACCACAATTGTTAACAAACCTACAACTTGTTAGAAACATAAAATGTGGTACCCAATGTTTGTTGGGTCCGGGGTTGTTAGCATTAAATACTCTTGCCCTAATCCATTTTAGTAGCTTTCTCAAACATTAGATTTTATCCTTTTAGACATGTTTATATTATAAGATTTGATAAACCAAGTTCATGTCTTGAGTGAGAATAATTTATCGTGTACACTTATAGTTGTTTGAGAATCACTGTCACTTATATAAACAAGTGTCATTTGATGACAATAAATAACTTTACATTTAGCAAATGTTTAGATCTTTCCAATAAATAATGTAAAACTAATGTTATAACTAATTTACAAAGAATCAACATCTAAAAGTATCAAACCACGACCGATCTTAAAATTGCAAAAGAACATTTTGATCAGAGCCTATGCGGTTGATCTCACGGTCGACCGTACGTTCGATCGCCTACAAGTTTGGCACTATGTTGAGTTTTATAAAGTGTGTTTTTTCAAAAACTTGTGATAGATTTACTCGGGGTGTCTTTCATTTGGTATCTTTAAAAATAACTTTTACTATATCACCATTTTTTATCATTTTCGAAGAAAGGTAATTCTTTTTCTTTTTAAAAAATAGTCACAAGCTAATGATTTTTGGTTTCAAGTTATAATTACCCCTAAGTAACTTTTTGTTCGAGAACACTTATTTAGATGCTTAGAGTCTAATCTTAGATACTATATCTATCACTTTAAGGCTCTAAGATGTGTGACAACCTATGTATTCTATCATGTAAGATCAATTTATTAAGCACACATTAAGTAATAACTCATGTCATTTTTTCATGCAAGGATTCAAGGCACAAGTAATTTCAATTATCACATACATTGCATAGACCTAAGTTTCATGGCAAGTTTTAACGTACTTCTATTGTGTACACTATAGTTGTGATTTTAAACCAACCCCGCATTTTTCTTTACATACTTTAATTTTCAATTTGTTTAAAAAAATGTTTCTTTGTTCAAGTTTTTTTTTTATCAATCATAGTTTTGTTAATTATCACAACATTTAGAGTACACAAATATTTAAAAAGACTAAATACAAGCAAACTTACCTCACCATGTGAATGGTGGTATTTTTCCTCAAAGTAATGGATGTAAGTTTGAGCATTCGGGTTCGATCCTTGACTCCACATCACACGAGTGTCTTGAAGTTGCTTCTCATATGAAAATTTTCATCACGATTCAAGACTAACTTATCCAAAATCTCTTTTGCATTCTCCAAACAAGTGGAGCTTAGTTTCAAGATCTTTGACTAGGGTTTTTGCACAAAATAGTTTTTCGACGTGACAAAAATGTTTTTTGAGCAAAGATTAGAGCAACCGCTCTGATACTAATTGTAAGTAACTAGAGGGGGGTGAATAGTTACTTAGTGATTTCTTAAAACTTTTTCGAAATCTTTAACAATCAAAACATAAGTTTTAAGCGTGGAAGTGTTTGTGTTTGTTAATGCAAGTAAGTAAAGAATGTAAGTTCACAAACACAAGGATTTATAGTGGTTCGGGTGGATGTTAATTAATCCACCTTAATCCACTCCACAAATCTACGAATTGAGAGTTTTCTTCACTATGATACCCCAAACCCGGTGGAGTGTCCGGATACAACACTAGCTCCTCGATAAGCCGCTACTTATGAACCCTTACGTCCCTTTGAAGAATTCACAAACACCAAATGATCTTATAACAAGATCCTAATGCTCTAGCCTAGTGAAATCACAACTACCTTCTAGATCCTTTTAAGAAGATAGCTCACAAGTAAACTTATAGTTAAGCTTACAATCACTCATAGTTCTTCAATAGATCACACCAACTTAATTCCCAATGGAATTGATCAACTTCCTAGATCCCTTTAAGGAAGTTGAATCATTAAGCAAGATGGTGTTTCCTATCATAAGAACTATCTGACTTCCTTGTCCCCCTAAGGAAGTGTCTTACAAAGTAAACTTAAAGATACAAATGATGAGTACAAAGTTTACATTTTAATTCTACTTAGTGTAAGTAGAATCACTCTTTCTCTCTTATAATCTCTCCATAGATATGTGCTTGAGGCTTGGGAGATCAGTAGATATGACTTTGAAAGAATGTTGGAAAGAGGTGATCTTCTATTTTGGCAAAGAGGTGTATTTATATTCCAATAAAAACTTGACAGACAAAACTGCGGTCGAAGCACGGTCGACCTTGCAGGTGACCGTACAACTTCTGTCAGCATTTCAACATATCCGTTGGAGCTCATTTTTCTTTGAATTTTTGGCTTCTTTACCCAATATAGAGCCTTCAAAATATGCTTAATACACCTAGAAGTTAACTTCGTTACTCCTTTAATCTTGGATATATGCATGTAGGTTGACATGTGCTAGCTAAAGAGGAAAGTCCAATGCCCTTGACCATTGTCATTGATTTCCTAAAAAGGTAAATGCTGAAATCTTGTCCCTTGACAACCCACAAAGCTCCAAACACAATAACCCATGAATCTTACACTTTGTCAATACTTGGATGGAAGTATCATACTTCATTGGTTGCTTGCAACAAGTTAATTTTGACTAGTTTGATTATAACGAAGAATCCTTTAACTAGTTGCTTTAATCATCCTTTGACAAACCACAAGCCTCCAAAACTTCACTAGCCCATTTTAATAGCTTGTCATCTTCTTAATGGAAGTGTCTTGCTCTTTAGAACATACTTGCATCTTGATTGAACTAGTTTGATTCTAGTGGAGCTTAAATGAACCTTGTTACAACCTTGACAAGCTTGAATATAATTAAATCTTACATACATACAAATGGTACTTAAAAGTAATGGGAGAGCTCCTCTTTAATTCGGACTTTGATGACCATTATTAGTATGTATAAATGACATTATGTAATAGGATAAAAAGATATAACACTTGTGTGTTTAATCTTATTTCAAGTTAAATTGTTATTAAGGTGTCATTAGGTGTGATTAATCAAGATTAACATCTTTTGGTGTAAAACTCTTTGGAAAACAAAGAAGGTAACTATTCTTAGTATATTTAGAAAGGTTTTCTAAATTATAGATGCCTAAAAGTGGTCTAACTCAAAGTGAATGGATTTGGTAACAGTAAGAACTACGGTCGATCTACGGTCGGCCATGAGGTTAGCCGTAGATTGACAGTTTTAGAAAAAGATGCAGCCGTGGTGCAGCCACGGTCATCCACTGTCAAACTCACGGTCGACCGTGGTGCAGCAGCATAGCAATTTTACCAAGTTAATTATTTATGTATTGGTCTTTTGCTAGAGATAGTGTAGGCTTATGAACTCATGTCATCTTACATATGATTAAGCACTTATCTCTTTTGTGTCATCATCAAAACAAAGTGATTAACTTTTGAATATTATAATTGGATTCTCAACCAACACATTCTACCATCAAAATGACACCTTATGAGATGTTGTATGGGAGAAAGTGTAGGACCCCAATATGTTGGGGTGAAGTGGGTCAAAAAGAATTGGGAAGAACGGAAATAGTACAACAAACAAACGAAATGATAGATCAAATTCGTGAAAGAATGAAAGTGGCACAAGATCGAAAAAAGTCGTATGCGGATAAAAGAATGAAGCCGATAGAATTTCAAGTGGGTGATAAGGTAATACTTAAGGTTTCCCCGTGGAAGGGAATAATTCGTTTTCAAAAAGGGGGAAAATTGGGTCCAAGATATGTGGGACCATTTGTGATAGTTGCGAGAATCGAGAAAGTAGCCTACCATTTGGCCTTGCCCGATGAATTGAGTAACATACATGACACGTTTCACGTGTCACAATTAAGAAAGTGTTTGGCAGATGAATCAACGTATATTCCACTAAATGAAATTGAGGTTGACGATAGGCTAAGATATGTGGAAAAGCCAATAAAGATTTTGGATCAAAAGGTTAAGCAACTAAGAAATAAGTCACTGACGTTATTGAAAGTTCTATGGCAATTTATAAAGGGTTCCGAATGTACCTGGGAGCCCGAAGATTGGCTTATGAAGTTTTATCCATCGTTGCACCAAGAGTGGTTCGCGAGGACGCGAACAATCTAACGGGGGGAGAGTTGTAACACCCCAACTAAATAAGGTAATATTTTATGTAAATTATCGGTACATTTTATGTAAGTGTTATTTTTGTATTATAATGGGTTAATATTTAAGGCTTGTTAAGTTAAAGATAAGAGGGACTAAGTGTGCAAAGTTATTTTAAGGACCTCCCATATTATGGTTTTGGTGGGGAGGGTAGAAAGTGAAAATAAGGCAAATATAATTAAATTAAAGTGGTTAAAATGCTGAAAATTCTTATCAGATGCAAAAAAATCAAAATTAGTGTGTGCTTGTGTGTGAGTGGTGACCAAAACAAAGGAAGAAGGAGAAATCCTCCATTGGAAGATTTGAAAACATGCAAGTAGAAATTCATGTAATCTAGCGTGTTTTAATCATCACAACAAGTTGCAATTCTTCAATTTCTTCTCCATTTGTGCACAATTAGGGTTCTTAAATCCCAAAAGACAAGGTATGAACTTCTAAGTCTATGTATCACTAAATTGGGTGTTTTAGATGAATCTCAAACTTATAAGTTGTTGTATGTTGTGAATGTGCACATTTGCATGATTAAAAACGAATTCTAATTGATATTTGGATGTAAGTTTATGTATGAACTTTCTAATTGAATGTGTGAAATGAAAATGGTGAATTTGGTGTTGCTAGTAGTCTAGAATCAAGTCATGTACACTAGGTGTTTGATGAAATGCCTCAATGAAGATGATTATGAGATTTAGCTAAATTTTGAAAAGAGAGGTTATGTTTTAAATTGTTATAAGTAATTGTTATTAAGAATGATAAGTTCTTAATTGTATGGATTAAATTAGAGAACTTGAGTATTGAGGAAAAATGATACTTTATGAATGTTCATGCATTATGATAAGTTAAAAAGGGGATTAAGAAAGATTAAGTTCAAATGTGTAAGTATATGAAAGTGCTGTAAGCATTTGAAAGATGCAAATTCGTTTGAACTATGTTAATGACAAGATTAGCTCATGTTTAGGTGCTAATTAGGACAAAGGAACTTCAAGCGACCAAGGAATCTCATTAAACCAAGGTGAGTTTATAGGGGTAATTTGGACGGGTCACGAGTGACTTAGTGTCCCCGGATTGCATCCGTGCAAGAGGGTAACGACTAAGGTCACTAGATTGTTAGCTTAGACGTCTCTACTAGGCTTGCTTAGTAGTGGAGTCTATGGTTGAAAATTAGCTTAGGCATAATCAATAGGTTCGCCTAATGTTTATGCCTATAGTGAGATTCTAGCTTAGACTCTATTGTCTATGTTTTATGATATGTAAGGTTAGCTTAGGCATATGCGTATGCCTATGTTGTGATTAGCTTAGGCACAATTACTAGGTTGAACTTAGTAAGTTCTGCCTATGGAAAGTTATATGATCGGATCCGATAGTAAGTAAGCAACCTTCGGGTTGGAAAGGTTAAGTGATGCATTGTTTATGTTTAATAATATGCGTTCTTTTATTCGCCTATAACTCACTAAGCATGAAAGCTTACCCCTATGTTGTGTTCATGTTTTAATAGGAACGAAAGAACACTGTGAAGGTAAGGAGCCTATTTGGTGATAGTGGAGCATCGGTCATATAGCAAGTGGTAGTGCAAGTCCCTATTTTGAATCTAGCTCTATTGATACCGCTTATTGACGCTAAGACTTTTGTACTCATAAACTATGTTTCTCTTGAGATTTGGGACCAAATGTTATGTTTAAGATGTGTAAATGTGTCGTACATGACTAAAGGATTTTTGTAATGCTTGATGTCGCATAAAACTAGTTAACTAAGTTTGTCTATATACTATGTTGTTAAAATGGTGTTGTGTGAGGGATAAATGGTGAAATTCGTGATTTTAAAGTAAGTTAAAGTTCAGTACCAGCAACAGCAAAGGGCCGCGCCGCGAGCCCCTTCGTCGCGCCGTGCCCTTTAGCGTGTTTTCGTAACAGGAGAGATGAGAAACTGACTTGCAGTCCTTTGTCTGGCAGCACCGCTCCCAGTCTAGCCGCGCCGCAACTTTTCCCCTGGGCTGGGTGGTCAACTTTAAAAAAAAAAAGAATTACCGTTTAAGGGCGTTAAATTAAACCCTAAGTTTTATATCTAGAGCCAATTTAGCATGTACACATACTTTATTATTCGGTAGTTTTTGGTTTTATATTTGAAGGTTTTGGCAAGGTATCATATGTTAGCAACTGACTGCATTTGTTTTTATGTTTTTGTTTATAACATGTTATTTTTCTGTTTTAGTTTTTTAAATGAGAATTTTTTTTGTTTTTTGTTTGTTTGTTTGTTTTTTGTAGGAGTTAAGGATGTACAATCCAGAATATCTTGAAAGGCCATATGTGTTGGTTTTGAATAAGATTGATATATCTGAGGTATGTTGTACTGATGTTAATGAATTATTGTGCTGTCCCTATTATATATATTATGTTGCACATTTGATCACTTTAATATACATAATGAATTATTGTTACAGGCAATTGATAGACTTTCAACAAATATAGAAAATTGGAAGTGAAAAGTTACCTGGTCAGAAGGAAAATTAATCGACTTTGATGCTTTTCGTGGATCTCATTTTTTGATGAGAAAGATAACAATTCGACACAAGCTGTATTTAGATGTATATAGGCATAAGTATAGGAGCTTTAGAAATTTACTGGAATACATACAAGTTTTTTGTTAGGTTATGGTGAACATATCATTAAAATATATTTTTTTAAACGAACTCGTAGTTTCACGGGTCATTTTACTAGTAATAATAATAATAATAATAATTTTGTTTCCACATGTGAATAAGGTAAGTTTTCTTCTAGAGGACTATAATATATCACGTTCTTAGTTGCCATATTTTTGTTAGTATCTTTTTGACCACATAATATGTAGTGACCCAAACTTTTCCATGTTTATATATATTAAATGAAATTGATATTTACATGATTAAATATTTCCAACATGTTAAGCAATCAAAATTGTTAAGACTTGATTAATTGAAACGGATTTTGTGTTAACATTTGACCACCCAGTTTGTCTGACGATTCACGAACGTTAAAACTTGTAAAAACGACATGATGATATATATATGGACATATATATGGTTAACATGAGATTATGATATGTAAGGATCTCACTAAGTATATTAACAATGTGTGATATACATAAAAAATGAGAATATTGAATTATGAAGCTCTCAACGATATACATAACGATTATCGTTATAACAACGTCTTACTAAATACATATGTATTGTATCAAGATATTGATATACTATATTTAACATGATAAAATTATAATTAAGTATATCATTGAGTGTATTAACAATGAACTATACAAGTAAGATGAGACTACTAACTTAAGGATTTCGAAACAATATATATATGTAACGATTATCGTTGTAATAGTATTTTAACATATATATATATATGATGTTAAGATATATTCATACACCATGTTATCATATTAACATAACAATTTAACATCTCATTTAAGTATAATAACAATGAATTAATTACATTTAACAAGATCGTTAACTTAAAGGTTTCAAAACAACATTTACATGTAATGACTAACGATGACTTAACGACTCAGTTAAAATGTATATACATGTAGTGTATTTAGACGTATTAGTTCACTTTTTAAAGACTTCAAGACACATATCAAAATACTTCTACTTAACAAAAATGCTTACAATTACATCCTCATTCATTTTCATCAACAATTCTACTCATATGCAACCGTATTCGTACTCGTACAATACCCAGCTCCTAGATGTACACACTATTGGTATATACACATAAAAATCTGCTCCTTAGCAGTCTTAAATGATTAAGGAACATGTAGAACCAACCATTTATCAACTAGCATGAATTATTTAGCAAGAAAACAAACTTAAGAATCTTTTCTTTCTTTATAATGAGTAAAAACGTTTTTATGATTTCACCTCATTTTTCCATTCCATTTTCTCATACTTACACTCCAAATTCTCTCTCAAAATACTCCTATCATCATACTTTATCATCTCCAAGCATTTTCACCATCTTTTATCTTCAATTACAAGCTTTAATCATCATAAAAACAACCATTCAAGAACACTTCAATAAATATTTCAAACTTGCTAGATTACTTCCAAGCTTTCAAATCCATTCCAAGTAATCATCCAAGATCAAGAAACTTTTGTTAATATCAGTAGGTTTTCATTCTAAATCAAAGGTAAGAATCATATTCAAGCTTTGGTTCAATTTCTATAAACATAACTATCTTAATTCAAGTAGTAATCTTACTTGAACTTGTTTTCGTGTCATGATTCTACTTCAAGAACTTTCAAGTCATCCAAGATCCTTTAAAGTTGTATCATTTCTTGTCACTTCCAGTAGGTTTACCTACTAAACTTGAGGTAGAAATGATGTTCATAACATCATTCGATTCATATATATATAACTATCTTATTCGAAGATTTAAACTTGTAATCACTAGAACATAGTTTAGTATATTCTAAACTTGTTCGCAAACAAAGTTAATCCTTCTAACTTAACTTTTAAAATCAACTAAACAAATGTTCTATATCTTTATGATATGCTAACTTAATGATTTAAAATCTGGAAATACGAAGAACACCGTAAAACCGGATATACGCCGTCGTAGTAAAACCGCGGGCTGTTTTGGTTTGGATAATTAAAAACTATGATAAACTTTGATTTAAAATCTATTCTTGTGGAAAAATGATTTTTCTTATGAACATAAAACTATATCCAAAAATCATGGTTAAACTCAAAGTGGAATTATGTTTTCCAAAATGGTCATCTAGACGTAGTTCTTTCGACTGAAATGACTACCTTCACAAAAACGACTTGTAACTTGTATTTTTAACTATAAACTTATACTTTTTCTGTTTAGATTCATAAACTTAAGTTCAATATGAAACCATAGCAATTTAAATCACTCAAAACGGATATAAAACGAAGAAGTTATGGGTAAAACAAGATTGGATAATTTTGCTTGTTGTAGCTACGTGAAATTTGTAACAAATCTATACAAATCATAACTTAACCAACTTATATTGTATTATACATGTATTCTAACATATATTTTGTAATCTTGGGATACCATAGACACGTATACAATGTTTTGACATATCATATCGACCCATCTATATATATTATTTGGAACAACCATAGACACTCTATATGCAGTAATGTTTGAGTTAGCTATACAGGGTTGAGGTTGATTCCAAAATAATATATATACTTTGAGTTGTGATCGAGTCTGAGACTTGTAGACACTGGGTCGTGGATTGATTCGAGATAATATATATATTGATTTATTTCTGTACATCTAACTATGGACAACTAGTTGTAGGTTACTAACGAGGATTGCTGACTTAATAAACTTAAATCGTTAAAACGTAATACAAATGTTGTGAATGTATTTTGATCATACTTTGATATATATGTACATATTTGTTATAGGTTCGTGAATCGATCCGTGGCCAAGTCTTAAATTTTCCGACGAAGTAAAAATCTGTGAAAATGAGTTATAGTCCCACTTTTAAAATCTAATATTTTTGGAATGAGAATACATGCAACTTTATAAATGTTTTACAAAATAGACACAAGTACGCAAAACTACATTCTATGGTTGGATTATTAAACCAAATATTGCCCCTTCAAGTCTGGTAGCCTAAGAATTAGGAAAATGGCCCCTAATTGATGCGAATCCTAAAGATAGATCTATTAGGCCTTGATGTTATGCGAGGTGTATATAAAATAGCTTAAATTTTAGCAGGGAAATACTATTAAATACGATACAATTTTACGCAAGATATTTATTTACTTAGAGAATGGATATACTTAAACCTTGCTACAACACTTATAGGCAGTGTACCTAATCGTACAGTAGTGTAGTTTTTAGTAAGTCCGGTTCGTTCCACAGGGAAAATCTTTAAACAAAGCTTAACGCTATATTAGTTTACTTTTATAAAAATACAAATGTATATATATGTAATATTATTATTATAAAGGGGGGGTTTTACCGTTTAATGACCGGTTTGTCGATTCTAATTCTTCAGTCGCAGTTAAAACCAAATGTAAAATATTAAATAAAAGACTTAATTTAAAGCGTAAAGTAAATAACGATAATGAAATTACGAATAATAAAAGTGCGATAAAATAAACTTGCGATAATTAAAAAGTACGATAATTAAAAGTGCAATTAAATACAATAACAATAAATAAAAGTGCTATAATTAGAAGTGCAATTAAATATGAAATAAAGGAAATTAAATATGAAATAAAAGAATTATGCTTATTTAAACTTCCGTAATCATGATGTTTGACGTGTTGATTTTAGTTTTATGCCCATGGGTTAATTGTCCTTTGTCCTGGATTATTTAATATGTCCGTCTGGTTTTTGTCCATAACAGTCCATCAGTCATAAATATAAAGTGCGAGTGTCCTCATCAAATTATCCTTATACCCGAAGTTAAATATTCCAACTAATTGGGGACTTAAACTGTAACAAGGTTTTATTACTTTGTTTAATAATTACACCAGGATGTCGACTGAGTGTAACTCAAGGTTTTAATACTTTGTTAACAATTATGCCAAGTGTCCTTGTACATAATTTCACCCCTGTTTTAATAATTCTAGTGGCTATTAATCCATTCCCGTGTCCGGTTAAATGAACGATTATTCGTACATATAAATATCCCGCCCATCGTGTCCGATTGAGTGTATATGGTTATTTATAGGGACGCCCAATTGTAAATCTTTATATTAACATTAACAAACTATCATTTAGTTAAACAAATATAAAGCCCATTAATAGCCCATAGTCTAATTTCCACAAGTGTCGTTCTTTTGTCCAAACCCCAATTATGGTACAAAGCCCAATTACCCAATTTTAATATTTTTAGCCCAACATCATGATTACTTCGGACTAAATAAGCATAATAATAACTTAGCTACGAGACATTAAATTAAAAAGGTTGAACATAACTTACAATGATTAAAAATAGCGTAGCGTTACACGGACAGAATTTCGACTTACACCCTTACAACATTCGCTAACATACCCTTATTATTAGGATTTAAAATTAAATTTAAAATTAAAATATAAATATAAATATTACGTTGAGTGAAGAAGAAAAAGATGTGTTTATTTTGGCCAAAACGCGTTGAATTTATAGGACCTGGGCTGGATTTCAGAGCCATGCGATCGCATGGCCAGCTGGGAGAAGTCACATATCTTTGTTTTCTTTCTTGCCGAAGTTTATAAATAATAATATAATATATAAATAATTATAAGAATTATTTAAATATTATATTTTATTTATGTGCATTGTTAACTTGTAATTTTTAGTCCGTTGCGTCGAGCGTTGAGAGTTGACTCTGGTCCCGGTTCCGGATTTTCGAACGTCCTTGCATACAATTTAATATCTTGTACTTTGCATTTTGAATCTTGTACTCTTGTAATTTTGAGACGTTTCTTATCAATAATTGGAACCTCATTGATTGTATTTTGTACTTTTGAGATTTTTGGTCGTTTGCGTCTTCAATTCGTCGAATCTGTCTTTTGTCTTCACCTTTTATTATTTAAACGAATATCACTTGTAAATAGAACAGTTGCAACTAAAAGCTTGTCTTTCTTGAGGAATAATGCTATGAAATATATGTTCGTTTTTAGCATTATCAAATATTCCCACACTTAAGCGTTGCTTGTCCTCAAGCAATATAGTCTTGAAATATAAGAATCACTTCTTTATTCTTCACACTTTGTACATCAGTGATTTCAATACGACGGTATAAACAATGGTAGTAACGATGTGGTTTACAGTCCCACATGACTATAAAATTTAGATCCATTAAGGAAATTGGATCTTTATGAAAACATTTGATCTTTTGAAAATTAAATCTAGTTTTTTACCCTAGATAAGTTTTCCGGAATAACCCTTCACCGGTGTTTGCAAAATATTTTTGTGGGCTTGGTGGGTTTCAGATTTGAAAATTTTAGCTCAAAACTTGTGGTTTTGTGTCACCCACTTGCTAACCTTGTATTAGGAAAGCAACACATCCAGTATACTTGCTCCGTATATTACCTTTCGGTAAACTACCGTCCGGTTATAAAGGAAAGCGTTGAACAAGCAACTGTTAAGGCAATGTCCCCTGACATGCTTTTAATTATGGTCTATAACGTGTCAGACGCAATTACTATCCTTTGTAGGAGCAATAGTAAAGCTCACCCTTATGATTTTTCGGTCTGGCACAAGGTCCTGTCTTCGACCATGCTATGCAAACACCGTTCTTACGGTTGACACCCGATTTGGTTCAGATGACCTAATGAATTCCAGGTGAATTCCTAGGATTTTACGTTCAATGGTAATGAACGCATTGAAAATGGGTTTTCAGAAAACAAATCGGTTTATAATTTGATCAAAATATTTTCTCGTTCAAGCTCGAGTTTAGATATCATTGAATTCCATGAGTTTGAATTCTCAATCTTTAAGGTCAATCTCTAGGATTGAGTAATATCAGTCTTAAAAGCTGATTTTTAATCTTTAAGGAGATTATCCTTTCTGTGGATCTGATTCATTAGTCTTATCCAGCTAATTTGCATGGTGCCCCCCATTGTACGAGATAAATCCTTCTCATGGTTAGGATAAATCTGACCACTTGGCGACCCTGTTTAATGCTGAGGTCCGTGAATTTCCTGCTGATTTTAGTGATGACTTTTCTAGGTTTTTCGTCAACCTACAGCTGGTTTGGACGACAACTTCATGACCTAAATCAAGAAGCGCGTTTCTTTTTCGGAAGACTTTACTTCCTTTTAATGATGGAATTGATTCATCGTGTAGATCCATCTCTTCTTTTCTTTCATCGGGTAAAATAGTTTAGTTTAGTCCAAAGCAAAAGTATTTTCAGTTATTTGTTATAGAAATATGTGACATATGTTTAAGATAACTTGGTAATTTTTCCCACACTTGGCTTTTATTTTCCTTTTTATTGTCCTCTATTCCATTTTAAATGAATTTTAACATTTTTGTTTGTTTCTCAATTTATGTCCTTTCTGAGGTAACAATAATTTTGGTGTTAACACCTAGTTTTATCGTTCATAAATATGTATAAACATGATTTTGAGTTCATTTAATTGAAAATTTTTGAAAATTTTTACTAGAATTGGGTAGTCAGTATATAAGACTAGGCCTGTTCTTTATCATCAGAGAGCACTAGATTCTAATACAACTACTACGTTACTAGTATTTTTAATGGTAACCAAGTGTTTAAGATAAAAATTTTAAAAATCCGAAAGAATTTAACCCCTTCCCACACTTAAGATCTTGCAATGCCCTCATTTGCAAGAAATCAGTAACAATTTAAATTATTGAGGGTGATTAGCGTAAAAATGATTAAATTTTACCAAAGTTTCCAAACATATTGGTGTTTGGTTGCTGAATGATAAATGGTGCATATCATTTGTTCATTTCGTCTGTTGTTACATCACATTTATTTGTCATCTTGTCGTCAAAATTAGTAGCTTTTGCTGAACTTAATGCCAGTCTTTGAAAATGCGCTGTTTTACCCTGTTTTGTACAATTTACAATATACATACATACAAATATAAATATGCATGGCAATTTGAAATGGGACTTAATATCCCACTTTCAAATCCTAAATGTAAAATATTAGTACACAATAATAATAAAAATGATAAAGATTACATAAGTATATTCAATAACATAACTTTAAATATGAATAAGTAAAAAGATAAAAACATAAAAATCATATAAATAACCAAATGGAACTAAATCAGTCTGGATATGGGTTCCAGTTCATCTCGTCAGGTGGGTTCCATTGTTGGTTATAGGTGTTTTGATAGGCTTGGTTATAGTCATACCGGTTAAAGGGTGGTCGGATATCGGGGCTATGTAGCGGAAAATAAGCAGGTCGAGTAGGTACATAGTTATTTGGTACCTGATATGATAGCTGGCTCATGATTTGGTGCTGATGAACTAACCAGCTATCGTGTTGGCGTCGCCTATAATCCTCGTATACTCGCTCGGAGTTCCACTGCTCATACATACTATGTCTGGCCGCGTTCGTCATTGCTTCCTCATCTATACGAACGTGGACGTCAAGAATAGCATCTCGAAAGACATCCCTAATGTCTTCCACCTCCTCCATTTCCTCGTCTGAGCCTCTCTCTACCTGAGGATGAGATCCCTCATAGGGTACTGCCTGGTTACGTCTACTTTTTAATACCTTAGCACCCACATAAACTTTCAATCCTAAGGGCTCAACCTGTTCTCTACAAAGCTGTAATGGACCCCCTTGGTTCCTATCAACACCTAAATACTCTCCAATGAGAGTAACAAAAATACCTCCTCCTATTATACTCCCGTCCTGCATTCCCTCTACCATTTTAGATAAATAAAAAGCAACACAGTAAGGGATATTGACAAAGCTTCTAGGATCCCGAATACACTTTAGGTAGAATAAATCATGTAAGGTAATTTTTTCTTTATTATGACCTCTCTGTGTAATCGAGTTAGCCAAAAATCTATGAATAATACGAAGCTCGGCTCTGTCAATATGTGTATAGGAGTGTCCCCCTGCTCGTGTAAAAACATCAAAATGTGACATACTCCTCCAAATGGCGTCAGCGTCAAAGTTACTATCTACCCTTTCACCATAATGAATCAAATTTGTACAATCGGGTAATAGCAACTCACCAGGAGTATATATCTGTAAGGCCCTGGCCATGTCCAGCATGGACATTCTGTACATCCTACCGCTAAGGATAAACCTAAGAAATCTTCTATCATCTATTCTAACTATATTTGTATCAAGTGATACAATACTCATCAACTCAACACACCATTCCTTATATACAGGTCTACGAATGGTGAAAAGAGGTTCCCAATCTGTAAAAGAAGAACTACCATACCTTTGAACTAAAAGCTGTCTAACACGGTCAGCTAGATGGACCGTTTCCAAAGGGGCCCACTCGATTACCCTTGGCACCTCTACATTTTTTGTTACCAATTTGAATTTGTTCCTTTGATATGTCTCGTAATCTCTCCATCTCCTATCAAATCTCAGATTAGGATGCAGAGTGTGCTCAGGAATCGTTGGGAATTCTACTGGCTGCCTCATTAGGAATACTATGAATTCATCAAAAAACTGTACCGGATCATAATAAGGTATGTGCTGATCAGGCTGTTGTTGTTGTTCCTGTTGTGGTTCTAGTTCGTGTTGCATTTCTGGTTCTGGTTCTGGTGCTGGTGCTGGTGCTGGTCGTCTAGATGATGATACTCCTGAACCTCTAGTATCGGCTTTCTGCAAAACACATTAAACACAAAATTTGTGCATCCAAATATGCATTAGTGTTAGCAAAATAACGACTTAAAACAATCACTATAACATGTTAAATCAAAATTAAACTTATACACATTTTCACAATTTTTCACAATTCTACACTTTTCAAATAAGCACATATGAAAATGTATACAAAATTCATAAGCATTTAACTCAAATAACATGTCAAAATAGTCATTACTAATAATTAAACAAGTCTCAAATGGCAATTACATCAAATTAATCAAGTTCATGAATTTTGGACTTAAAAAGTCCACTTTAATCTCCAAAAATCATGTTTAGGTTCAATGTTTGGATCATTTAACTATCTAAACATGTTACACTACTCAATTTAGCAATAATTCATGACAAAAATCGGCCATAACCTGTTTATATCAAAAAGCCCCAAATTGCTCAAGAACACAAACCCTAGATTTCTAAAAATTTTGAAGTTTTTGGCTTCAAATCATGTTAAATAGCATCAATCTAGGTTATACATGCAAAAAATACTAACAATTTAACACTAATTACACTAGAAATTAACAAAATTGCATTAGGTAAAAAATTGATAATTATCACAAAAACTAGGAATTTATAGAGTTTAGGGGTGTAATTTTTACCAATTTGCTGAAGAATGAGAATCTAGGCATGATTAGAGCAAGAAAAATGACGAATTACGGTGAAAAATGGCGAATTTTAGAGGTGATTTGGGAGTATTTTCGTATGTTTTGTGTGTGTGTTGGTGTGAGGCAGAACAGATAGGCTGTATGTATCAGGCCTGCATTTGGTCCCCATGCGATCGCATGGGTTCCAAGTGCAAACCCCATGCGATCGCATGGGGTGCCGGCTACAGTACTTTCAGTTTTTTTTTTTTTTATAAAACCTTATACTTTATAAAACTTATAATTAATTAAATTTTAAAAATTTTGTTTTCCTTTACGAGCGAGGGCGTTTCGGATCGTTGTCCTAGTCTGTCCCTCGACAAAATTTTAAAATTTGTCAAATCAAAGTGCGATTTTTTAAAAGTAAAGATTTTTTTGGGTTTTTTCATGTTTTTGGCATACTTTAATTCAATAAGATTAAAAATAATGATAATAAAATTCTCATCCCTCCCTCGGGTAAAGCAATTTCGGTTCAAAGACCTAGTCTTCAACTTACGACGAATTTTAAAAATCATATTTTTAGCTTAATGAGATAAAGTAAATTTTTGTTTTTAAATTCACACCAAACTTAAAAAAATACATAAAATTCAAAATTAATATTAAAAATTCACACCAAACTTAAAATTTGAAATGCATAAGATTAAAAATTCATATTTTAAAAATTAAAAATTCACACCAAACTTAATTTAAAAATTCAAATTATAAAATTACACCAAACTTATATTAATTTTTCAAATATTTACAATTTTAAATATATTGTTTTTACAAAGTTTACAATATTAATTTAAGATTTATATATTAATTTTAAAAATATGGTAAAAATAAAATTAAAAATCTTTTTGGCTTTTATTCCACTTTAATCAATCAAATATTATCAAAAATATACGCCCCTCTTTTCGGTAAAGTAATTTCGGTTCCATGACCTAATTTAACTCATGACGAATTTTTGAAATATTTTGTGTTGATTGATTAAAGATATTTATACCTTAAGAATAAACGTTAAATTTCGCAGTGATGTAATAAATTTTTGAATGATATCAATAATTTCGGTCGCCAAACCTAATTTTATTTAATACCAATTTAATACTTTATAGCGAACAAATTAGCGTTTATTATCAAAAGGTTAAAAATAAAAATAAAAATAAAAACTGTACAAACTTACCTGTGAGATAGTATTCTTAGTTATATGATCTATCCCATTCATAAGATAGTCGGTTTAATTGGTTTTCCATGGCTACATAGGCGTAACCTTGAGCATTCAGTGTTTTTTCTTCTAAACATATGAACGGTCCGTCTCTGCATAAAGTAACAAATTCGGTGTTTGAATAGGTTTGATTATTTGAACATTTACCTCCATGTGACCATTTTCCGCATTTGTGACATCTTTCTAGGTGTCGTGCTCTTCTTTTCGCTGCGGATTTTGATTTTCCTTTACCAAATTGTAACTTATTATCTTCGCATCTGGATTCTTTTCTTACTCCGTCCAATCTTTCTCTGAATACTGATACTATTTCACTCGGTAGTGTGTCATTATTACATTTAGTGATCAAAGCGTGTAGCATTAGACCATGGTTTAGTTCACAGGCAGTCTTCATTTCGTAAAATCCTAAAAAAATAAAAATTCAGAATGGGGGGAGAAGACTAGTTCTTTAGGGTCTGCTAGGGAAAGACCATTCGAGTTCCATTTTCGAGAACTACACGAAAATAGACAATCTAACTCTAACAGAAATACATATTATCTTTTAAAGACTTGATTCTCCCCACACTTAGTTAGCTGTGGTATCGAAATTGTGATTAACTTCATTGTCGAATTCCATTGGACTATCTATGTAGTGTTTAACTCTGTGACCATTAACTTTAAATTCAATCCCATTTGAATTTATTAATTCTATCATTCCGTATGGGAAAAATCTTTTGACTATGAATGGTCCAGACCATCTTGATTTCAATTTTCCAGGAAATAGCTTGAATCGTGAATTGAAAAGAAGAGCTCTGTCTCCTTCTTTAAATTCTTTTGAACTTCTGATTCTTTTATCATGCCATTTCTTCGTTCTTTCTTTATAGATTAATGAATTTTCGTATGCTTCATGTCTTAACTCTTCTAATTCGTTTAGTTGACTTAATCGTAGACGTCCAGCTTCATGTATATCAAGATTACATGTATTTAAAGTCCAAAATGCTTTGTGTTCAATTTCTACTGGAAGATGACATGCTTTTCCATAAACAAGTCTAAAAGGTGTGGTTCCAATTGGAGTTTTGTAGGCTGTTCTAAAAGCCCAGAGTGCATCCTCCAATTTAATGGACCATTCCTTCGGATTTAATCCTACGCTTTTCTCTAGAATACGTTTTAAAGCTCGGTTGGTATTTTCAACTTGTCCACTTGTTTGTGGATGATATGCGGTGGAGATTTTATGAGTTACTCTATATCTTTTAAGAACTTTCTCAAGTTGATTATTACAGAAATGAGTTCCCCGGTCACTTATTAAAGCTTTCGGTGTTCCAAACCTTGCAAAAAGACGTTTTAAAAAGTTGACTACAACTCGTGCATCGTTAGTTGGGAGAGTTTGTGCTTCCGCCCATTTAGATACATAATCAATGGCAACGAGAATGTAGAGATTATTATGAGATTTTGGAAATGGACCCATAAAGTCAATACCCCAAATGTCAAATACTTCACATACTTGTATGACATTTTGTGGCATTTCATCACGTTGACTTATTTTTCCGGCCCTTTGACATGCATCACAGGATTTGCAAAGAAGGTGTGCGTCTTTGTAAATTGTAGGCCAATAGAATCCAGCATCGTAAACTTTTCTTGCTGTTAGTTGAGGCCCATAATGCCCTCCTGTTGGTCCTGTGTGACAATAGTTTAAAATTTTACTAGCTTCATCTCCAAATACACATCGGCGTATTATTCCATCGGGACAACTTTTAAACAGATGTGGATCTTCCCAGAAATAGTGTTTTATATCACCGAAGAATTTCTTTCATTTTTGGTACGATAATCCTTTTTCAAGGAATCCACATACTAAATAGTTTGCATAGTCTGCAAACCATGGAATTTCATTATAATCTATCTTCAATAGATATTCATCAGGAAAGTTGTCTTGTATGGCCGATTCATTTAGAACTTCTAATTCGGGATTTTCAAGACGAGAAAGATGATCAGCGGCGAGATTTTCTGCTCCTCTTTTATCTCAGATTTCAATATCAAACTCTTGTAAGAGTAAGATCCAACGGATTAATCTTGGTTTGGCATCTTGTTTTGAAAATAGGTATCTAAGAGCAGAATGGTCGGTATAGACCACCGTTTTTGCTAGAACCAGATATGAACGAAATTTGTCAAAAGCAAAGACAATAGCAAGGAGTTCTTTTTCAGTATTTGTCTAGTTCGTTTGTGCTCCTTGTAACGTCTTACTAGCATAATATATAGGTTGAAATCGTTTTTCAATCCTTTGTCCTAAAACGGCTCCCATTGCAAAATCACTTGCATCGCACATTAGTTCAAACGGTAGATTCCAATTTGGTGTTATCATGATCGGCGCATTAGTGAGTTTCTCTTTAAGAATATTAAAAGATTTGATACATTTATCTGAAAAGATGAATGGAGCATCCTTTTCTAGGAGTTTATTCATAGGAGTGGCAATTTTAGAAAAATATTTTATGAAACGTCGGTAAAAACCGGCATGCCCTAGAAAACTCCTAACTCCTCTAACATTGGTGGGATGTGGAAGTTTAGTAATTACATCTACTTTAGCTCTATCCACTTCAATTCCTTCTTTTGAAATTTTATGTCCAAGAATGATGCCTTCTTTAACCATGAAATGGCATTTCTCCCAATTAAGTACTAGATTTGATTGTTCGCATCTAATAAGCATTCGTTCCAGATTAACTAGACATGATTCAAATGTATCACCGAAGACTGAAAAGTCATCCATGAAAACTTCCATGCATTCTTCTATCATGTCGTGAAAAATCGCCATCATGCACCTTTGAAAGGTTGCAGGGGCGTTGCAAAGTTCAAATGGCATGCGTTTGTAAGCAAAAGTACCATAAGGGCACGTGAATGTGGTTTTCTCTTGATCTTCGGGTGCTATTGGAATTTGAAAATATCCGAAAAATCCATCTAGAAAACAATAGTAACTATTTCCGGCTAATCTTTCCAACATTTGATCAATGAAAGGTAAGGGAAAGTGATCTTTTCTGGTGGCGTCATTTAATTTTCTATAATCAATACATACACGCCATCCTGTTACAGTCCTAGTAGGAATAAGCTCATTTTTTCATTTGTAATGACAGTCATGCCACCCTTCTTAGGCACGCATTGAACTGGGCTTACCCATGGACTATCAGAAATTGGATAAATTAGACCTGTGTCTAGCAGTTTAATAATTTCTTTTTTAACTACATCTTGCATATTCGGATTTAGTCTTCGTTGGCATTGCACATACGTTTTATGACCTTCTTCCATAAGGATTTTATGTGTGCAATACGAAGGACTTATTCCTTTAATATCATGAATCTTCCATGCAATGGCTGGTTTATGAGCTTTCAACACAAAAATGAGTTGTGTCATTTTCAGTAAGAGAAGACGATATTATTACAGGTAATTCAGATTCACCATGTAAATAAGCGTATTCCAAATGGTTGGAAGTGGCTTTAACTCTAATTTCGGAGGTTCTTCTATCGATAATTTGTATCGATATCTGTCTTCTTCTTTTAGCATTTGAATTTCTTCTATGGTTGGTTCATATCCATTAGCTATAAGTGTAGCTAACATTTCAGCTTCATCAATTGGTTCATTACCTTCTCCTAAAGAACATTCTCCTGTTCCTTGTAATTCTGGAAATTCTTCTAACAATTCTGCATGTGAATCTATAGTTTGAATATAATAACATGTATCATCTGCAGATTGCGGTTGTTGCATTGCTCTATCAACTGAAAAGGTAACACTCTCATCCTCTATACTTAGGGTCAATTTCTTACCGAACACGTCTATCATTGCTTTAGTCGTGTTTAAGAATGGTCTTCCTAATATGAGAGGAACTTGAGAATCTTCTTCCATGTCCAGAACAAAAAAATCTACTGGAAATACTAAAGTACCAACTTTAACTAGCATGTTCTCCATTATTCCTCTAGGATATTTTATTGATCGATTGGCTAGTTGTATGCTTATTCTTGTTGGTTTCAATTCTCCAAGGTCTAGTTTAGCGTATAGTGAATACGGCATTAGATTTATACTAGCACCTAAGTCTGCCAATGCTTCTATTGAACTAAGACTACACAGAAAACATGGAATTGTGAAACTTCCTGGATCAGATAATTTTTCTGGTATCTTATTCAACAGCACTGCTGAACAATTAGCGTTCATAGTAACAGCCGAGAGTTCTTCCATTTTCTTTCTATTCGAGATTAGATCTTTCAAGAATTTAGCATATCTAGGCATTCCTGAAATTACATCAATGAAAGGAAGATTTACATTTATCTAATTAAACATATCCAAGAATTTGGATTGCTCGGCTTCAAGTTTCTCTTTCTTCATTTTACTCGGGTAAGGAAGTGGTGGTTGGTATGGTTTAACATAAGGTTTAGCCTTAACTGTGTTATCTTCATTAACCTTCTCAACTACCGGTTCTTTTTCCTTATCTTGATCAGGTTGTGGTTCTTGTGAGTAGGAATAGCTTCATCAGAAGTTACAGGTATTTCAGGTGGTTTAAGTGTTGTACCACTTCTTGTGGTAATGGCTTTAGCTGTTTCATTCCGGGGGTTAGCATTTGTATCACTAGGTAGACTTCCCGGTTTTCTTTCACCTATTAACCTTGCAAGGTTACTTACTTCTTGTTCCAGATTTTGAATAGAAGCTTGTTCATTTCTAAATGCTTGAACATTTTGTTCATTGGTTTGTTTTTGAGATGAGAAACACTGCGTTTGAGTTTCAACTAGCTTCGTCATCATATCTTCTAAATTCGGCTTTTTATCATCGGTTTGTTGTGGTGGTTTGTTTTGAAAATTAGGTCTTTGCTGGTTGTAAGTATTGTTACATACTTGTTGATTGCTAGGACCTTGTTGGTTGTTGTATGGAATATTTCGGTTATAGTTCTGGTTTTGATTGTAAATCGGTCTTGGCGGTTGATAATTATTCTGATAATTATTTCCAGGCCTTTGGTTTATGTATGAAATATTCTCTCTTTGTTCCATTGTTAATTCAATACTGAGACAATCTTTTGTCAAATGTGGTCCTCCACACTGCTCACAACTAATTCGTATTGAGTGAATATCCTTAGTCATCTTTTCCATTCGTCTCTCGACAGCATCTATCTTTGCGGAAATGGAATCTAAGTCATGGCTAGAATCGGCTCTAGCTGCTTTAGATGATCTAATGATATCTTTTTCTTGGTGCCACTCATGTGAGTGGGAAGCAGTCTTATCAATAATTTTGTAAGCATCAGTTTCGGTTTTCTTCATAATAGAACCACCAGCTGCTATATCTATGTCTTTCCTTGTAGTGATGTCGCATCCTTGGTAGAATATTTGTACTATTTGACAGGTGTCTAAACCATGTTGCAGACATCCTCTCAATAACTTTCCAAATCTTGTCCTCGCCTCATATAGAGTTTCATTCGGTTTCTGTGTAAACGTAACAATTTCTGCTTGAAGTCTTACGGCTTTAGATGCCGGAAAGAATTGTTTAAGAAATTTTTCAACTAAAACATTCCATGTATCAATTGCCCCTTCAGGTAACGATTCCAACCAATCTTTGGCTTCTCCCTTTAAATTCCAGGGAAATAACATGAGATATATCTGTTCATCCTCGACTTCTCGGATTTTAAATAGTGTGCAGATCCTATTAAAGGTACGAAGATGTTCATTTGGATCTTCCTTCGGCGCACCACTAAATTGGCATTGATTAGTCACCATGTGTAGAATTTGTCCTTTGATTTCATAATCTGGCGCATTAATGTCTGGATGAGTAATTGCGTGACCTTGGCCAGTGCGTTTAGCTCTCATTCGGTCTTCCATACTTAGAGGTTCCAGATTCTCCATAATTGAATTTGTTGAATCCGAATCACTAGAGGATTCTGATTTAATGGTTCGTTCCTCAACAATCTCTGTTTGAATGATTGGTGGTTCCGGAGGAAAGTTTAGTGGTTCAGGATCTATGAATCGTCCCTGAATATTCTCCGAATTCTCAATTGTGAGGTCGGGTTCAAAAAATGGATTATCGGAAATTTGAATTGGAGTACTTGGTTGACTGGATGACGATTCTAAAGAAAAATCAACGGCGGTAATATTTGCTAAATGTCTTGATCTAGTTACAGGTGGTGAACGTACAAAAGGTGGTGAACATCTTGCTCGGTGCATTCACTGAATATCCTATTAGTTTTTAAAAAGGAAAGAAAAATTATATAAGTTATCCAATCAATAGACTTTTCTGATTTTGCCCACGTTTTGAAATAGCCAAAAGATGCAGCAGAGGGGCAGGATTCGTTTGGTCTCAATATAATTGAGGACTGTTTGGCTCCAATAACCCGGTCCACGTACAAATCCAACTATTACTACGAACCAGAAAATTTTGATGTCTATTAATTTAACTACTTAAAATAAATTTTCGTAATTTTAAGAAATTTAGATAAGAAGTAGAATAAAAATCTATGTCCTAAAAACTAGAATAGCGAAAAATAAGAAATAAAAAGAGTGACTTATAAAACTTTAAAACATTCGCCTAACCCAACCTTATTACTACCACTAACTTAAAATTATAATCGCAAATTGAGATTACTAATTGGAATGATAATTGATACATAGGTAAAAGGTGTCTAAAAATATTAAAGCTTACAAGAAAAACTATATCCCAAATGGCAATAACTTAAAAAGAAACTAAAACTTAAAAAGTCGTCGCAAAATTCTAAAGCACCTAAATCTTAGTCTAAAGAAAAAGCATTTAAGGAATTTTACGGCAAAGCCTAAAAATCTAGAAGTAAAAATAACTATGGCAAAACTATGAGTTAAAAATAAATACGAGCGAAAAATATAAAAATTACGCTAAAACTATTAAAAAGGGATAAAATATAAAAATATATAAAAAGTTGTAAAAATTACAATTTTTATAAAAATATTATTTTTATATTATTTATTTTATAAAACTATTAATTTTATAATTTAATTATACTAATTAAACTAAATAATACAAATTAATAATAAAAACTAAATTAATAATTAAAAATTAAACCCTAATTAGGGTTATAATAATAATTATATATTAATTAAAACCCTAAACAGGCGGCTGAGGTTACCAGGCCTGTCAAATCACCTCATGCGATCGCATGAGGTGTTAGTTGATTTTCCATGCGATCGCATGGCTTGCGAAATTGGGCCAGGCTCTGGGCTGCAACAGTGATCGGGCAGAGTATGTTTTTTATATTTTTTTTTTCTGTTTTGCTGTTTTAATAAAATTATGTAATATATTTATATAAATTAAATAAAACTTATATTTTTATAAAATAAAGATCAAGAAACTTTTAAATAACTTACAAACTCTTAAAAATATTTATATTTTTGTTTTTCTTTTTATATTTTCGAATATTTAAAACGTATTTTTACAAAAGCGTACTAAAAATAAAAATCTTTTTTTTTTTTGTGTGGCGTATCGCTTCGGCGTTCCCCGGCAGCGGCGCCAAAAATACTTGATGTTATGCGAGGTGTATATAAAATAGCTTAAATTTTAGCAGGGAAATACTATTAAATACGATACAATTTTACACAAGATATTTATTTATTTAAAGAATGGATATACTTAAACCTTGCTACAACACTTATAGGCAGTGTACCTAATCGTACAGTAGTGTAGTTTTTAGTAAGTCCGGTTCGTTCCACAGGGAAAATCTTTAAACAAAGCTTAACGCTATATTAGTTTACTTTTATAAAAATATAAATGTATATATAAGTAATATTATTATTATAAAGGGGGGTTTTACCGTTTAATGACCGGTTTGTCGATTCTAATTCTTCAGTTGCAGTTAAAACCAAATGTAAAATATTAAATAAAAGACTTAATTTAAAGCGCAAAGTAAATAACGATAATGAAATTACGAATAATAAAAGTGCGATAAAATAAACTTGCGATAATTAAAAAGTACGATAATTAAAAGTGCAATTAAATACAATAACAATAAATAAAAGTGCTATAATTAGAAGTGCAATTAAATATGAAATAAAGGAAATTAAATATGAAATAAAAGAATTATGCTTATTTAAACTTCCGTAATCATGATGTTTGACGTGTTGATTTTAGTTTTATGCCCATGGGTTAATTGTTCTTTGTCCTGGATTATTTAATATGTCCGTCTGGTTTTTGTCCATAACAGTCCATCAGTCATAAATATAAAGTGCGAGTGTCCTCATCAAATTATCCTTATACCCGAAGTTAAATATTCCAACTAATTGGGGACTTAAACTGTAACAAAGTTTTATTACTTTGTTTAATAATTACACCAGGATGTCGACTGAGTGTAACTCAAGGTTTTAATACTTTGTTAACAATTATGCCAAGTGTCCTTGTACATAATTTCACCTCTGTTTTAATAATTCTAGTGGCTATTAATCTATTCCCGTGTCCGGTTAAATGAACGATTATTCGTACATATAAATATCCCGCCCATCGTGTCCGATTGAGTGTATATGGTTATTTATAGGGACGCCCAATTGTAAATCTTTATATTAACATTAACAAACTATCATTTATTTAAACAAATATAAAGCCCATTAATAGCCCATAGTCTAATTTCCACAAGTGTCGTTCTTTTGTCCAAACCCCAATTATGGTACAAAGCCCAATTACCCAATTTTAATATTTTTAGCCCAACATCATGATTACTTCAGACTAAATAAGCATAATAATAACTTAGCTACGAGACATTAAATTAAAAAGGTTGAACATAACTTACAATGATTAAAAATATCGTAGCGTTACACGGACAGAATTTTGACTTACACCCTTACAACATTCGCTAACATACCCTTATTATTAGGATTTAAAATTAAATTTAAAATTAAAATATAAATATAAATATAAAGATAAATATTACGTTGAATGAAGAAGAAAAAGATGTGTTTATTTTGGCCAAAACGCGTTGAATTTATAGGACCTGGGCTGGATTTCAGAGCCATGCGATCGCATAGCTTTTGTGCCTCCAGGCCATGCGATCGCATGGCCAGCTAGGAGAAGTCACATATCTTTGTTTTCTTTCTTGCCGACGTTTATAAATAATAATATAATATATAAATAATTATAAGAATTATTTAAATATTATATTTTATTTATGTGCATAGTTAACTTGTAATTTTTAGTCCGTTGCGTCGAGCGTTGAGAGTTAACTCTGGTCCCGGTTCCGGATTTTCGAACGTCCTTGCATACAATTTAATATCTTGTACTTTGCGTTTTGAATCTTGTACTCTTGTAATTTTGAGACGTTTCTTATCAATAATTGGAACCTCATTGATTGTATTTTGTACTTTTGAGATTTTTGGTCGTTTGCGTCTTCAATTCGTCGAATCTGTCTTTTGTCTTCACCTTTTATTATTTAAACGAATATCACTTGTAAATAGAACAGTTGCAACTAAAAGCTTGTCTTTCATGAGGAATAATGCTATGAAATATATGTTCGTTTTTGCATTATCAGGCCTAACAACCCCCATTCAAGTTATGAATGGCTTTAGTACTTTGATTTATATGGTGATTGCGATTGCCAATTTATGACATACTTGCGAGTATGCAGAGAATATTCTATATGCATTAAAGTTAATGTTGGTTACCAGGTGTTCATCATATGAATGATTTTTATACACTTGCGAGTGTAAGATTATTGAATAAATGAAATCTTGTGGTCTATTATTACGATTTGATAAATATATAGGTTAAACCTATAACTCACCAACATTTTTGTTGACGTTTTAAGCATGTTTATTCTCAGGTGATTATTTAGAGCTTCCGCTGTTGCATGCTAAATAAAGACATGATTGGAGTCTGCATGCTTGTATAATATTGTTTAAAAACTGCATTCGAAGACTTAAGTTGTTGTGTAATATTATTGTAAACCATTATGTAATGGTTGTGTGAGAATGCTATATTTTAGATTATCATTATTTGATAATCTTTGTAATGTTTTTAAACCTTTATCGATAAAATAAAGGTTATGGTTTGTTTTTAAAAATCGAATGCAGTCTTTGAAAAACGTCTCATATAGAGGTCAAAACCTCGCAACGAAATCAATTAATATGAAACGTTTATAATCGATATGAACGGGACATTTCAGTTGGTATCCAAGCGTTGGTCTTAGAGAACCAGAAATTGCATTAGTGTGTCTTATCGAGTTTGTTAGGATACATTAGTGAGTCTGGACTTCAACCATGTTTTTCTTTAAAAATGATTGCTTAAAACTTTTTGTTGGAAACTACATATTGTTAACATGTAAATATTATGTGCTATATTAATCTCTTAACGTGTTTGATATTGTGTGATAGATGTCTACCTCTAGTACAAATCTCATTGACTCACCTAATAATAATGAAGAGTCGAATATATTTTGGGAAGATTCACAAATTCCCGAAGTGGAACCGGAAGAAGAGGAACCGGAAGAAGAGGAACCGGAAGAAGAGGAACCGGAGGAGGAAATATTAGGAACCCCAGAAAAACTGATAAATAAAAGAAAATCCTCAACCAATGGACCAAAGTTAAAAATGGTCAATGGTGTTTCCGCCGAGCAAGCAAAATATTGGGAAAATTACCAATTTTCTGATGAATCGGATCCCGACGAGGATTCCGATGATATTATAGAAATTACCCCGACCCAATTTCAAAAGGCAAAAGAAAATAATAAGGGAAAAGGCATCAAAATAAAGAAACCTAATTCCAACCCTGATGACCTCTATGTTAACATGAAATATCCCGATGAGAAATACCGTCAACACCCGTATTTCTTAAATTTTAGCTATAACCCGGGAACATCTAAGCCACCAGATTTTTCTAGAAAATTTATGAAAAGAACGGCTCGTATTAGGGGAGCACCATATATCCCTAGAAAATTAGCGAAACAAACCAAGTCCGAAGAAGAAGAAACAAGTGAGTCGGAATAAAGAGTTGTAATCATGCGATGTAATATATGTAATATAGTGTGCTTGTGCTTTTATGATATATGTAAAAATTGCTTGTATTGTTTGTTAAGTATCTTTTATGAATCTAACCCTCGTCTATTTTTACAGTATAAAAACACAAAATGGATGTTAAGGATAGACAACCAAAAGTTTTAGAAGACCTACCCGGGGACATGATTGATGAAATCTTGTCTAGAGTCGGTCAGAATTCGTTGGCACAATTATTTACGGCAAAATTAGTTTGTAGAACATTTGAAGAACATTCCAGGTATGCCTTAGTTTATAAAAGGCTTTCTTTTGAAAGATGGGGTATATCACATTGGGGAGACCTTAAGTTACGCCGTGTTTTCTTTAAAGCGTTAAATGCGGGAAACCCAAGTGCAATTTTACGCTACGGGTTAAGAACCTATTTTGACTCAACATATTCCAACATACGACTTCGTGCTTTAAGAAGAGCTTCTAACATGCAACATAAAGAAGCATGTTATGCTTACGGGTTAGTGATGTTCTCTTCTCACCAAAGTGAGAAAAAGAACATCGGATTACAACTTTTAAATAAAACCTTCCCACAAGTGACGGATTTGGTAGTTGGGGTGAGAAACAAGGTTTTTAGATTGTTACGGGGCTGTTGGGCATTACAAAACCCTCGTCCTTTTGATGAAGTTACAACATGCTGCCTAGCTAACGGTCACAACGGTTATTTTCCACAAGACCAAGGATGGGAAATAATACTAGTAAAACCCGAATACATGACTTGTTTCTGGACTTAGGAATTACGTGTCTTTATTGCCTTTGCTGAACGACTTGCGTATTAACTAGGATTGTCTTTGAAACTACTTTGTATCAAAGTTATTGTGTGCTATATTTTATGCTATATGTAAAATAGCGGTATTGTAAATTTGTAAAATATTGTATAAAAGTTTGAACGTGAAATTTATTGTAATCAGTTTTTCATATAGAATTGTAGTAGTTGAATTGTATGTTAGCTACTAAGTATGAACTTAACGGGTAGGTACTACCCGAATTAAAACTTATAAAACTCTAATATGAAGAAAAAGCTTTTATAAATAAGTTCATATTATGCTACGAAATACTATTGACTACTCTTAATATTCTATATGATTAACTCATTTCTTTTTGCTATTTTTGAAGGAAATGGCACCGACTACTCGACACACCATGAATATGAGTGAAGAAGACTTCCGTACCTTTCTTGCTGCGAACATAGCCGTTGTGCAGGCTGCAATGCAAAATAACAACAATAACTCTGGATCTAGCAGTGGAACTAATTCCATAAGAAATCGTGTAGGATGCTCCTACAAAGAATTCACTGCCTGTAAACCTCTAGAATTCGATGGAACTGAAGGACCAATCAGATTTAAATGGTGGACCGAGAAGGTCGAATTGGTGTTTGCCATAAGTAAGTGCACTGAAGAAGACAAAGTAAAGTACGCTACGCATACCTTCACAGGTACTGTGTTAACATGGTGGAACACCTATCTCGAGCAGGTGGGACACGATGCTTCTTACGCACTACCGTGGTCAGCATTCAAACACTTAATGAACGAGCAGTACCGTCCCAGAAACGAGGTCAATAAGCTCAAGGTAGAGCTTAGAGGGTTACAAACACAAGGGTTTGATATTACCACGTACGAATGACGATTCACAGATGAAAGGACCCGTTCATATACATTATAAACGATTCACAATAGTTGATTACATTGCGAGGTATTTGACCTCTATATGATACATTTTACAAACATTGCATTCGTTTTTAAAAGACAATCTTTCTTTACATCAAAAATTGATAGGCATGCATACCATTTCATGATATCCACTATCCAACTATAAATTAATTTAATAATAATCTTTGATGAACTCAATGACTCGAATGCAACGTTCTTCGAAATATGCTATGAAAGACTCCAAGTAATATCTTTAAAATGAGCAAATGCACAGCGGAAGATTTCTTTAACACCTGAGAATAAACATGCTTTAAAGTGTCAACCAAAAGGTTGGTGAGTTCATTAGTTTATCATAATCATTTATTTCCATCATTTTAATAGACCACAAGAATTTCATTTCCAGTTCTCATAAATATACGTCCCATGCATAGAGACAAAAAAATAATCATTCATATGGTGAACACCTGGTAACCGACATTAACTAGATACATATAAGAATATCCCCTATCATTCCGGGATCCTCCTTCGGACATGATATAATTTCGAAGTACTAAAGCATCCGGTACTTTGGATGGGGTTTGTTAGGCCCAATAGATCTATCTTTAGGATTCGCGTAAATTAGGGTGTCTGTTCCCTAATTCTTAGATTACCAGACTTTAATTAAAAGGGGCATATTCGATTTCGATAATTCAACCATAGAATGTAGTTTCAATTACTTGTGTCTATTTCGTCAAACATTTATAAAAGAGCATGTATTCTCAGTCCCAAAAATATAAAGGGTAAAAAGGTAAATGAAACTCACCATACTGTATTTCGTAGTAAAAATACATATAACGTCATTGAACAAGTGCAAGGTTGGCCTCGGATTCACGAACCTAAATTAATTATATATATTTATGTGTTGGTCAATATTTGTCTAACAAATTAGGTCAAGTCATAGTGTACCACAATCCTAATGCTCGAGACTAATATGCAAAAGTCAACAAAAGTAAATTTGACTCAAAATAATTTCCAAAAATCTATACATGATTAATATATAGTTTAAATATCGTCGTTTTATATTTTTTAATATTTTTAAAAGATTTATTAGAGTAAATAATATAATTTATTTATTAATAAATAAAATTTTATATTATATTTATATAATAAAATATACTTTTATATATATTAAGTAATAAAATTTATAGGGTTCATTTAATATTATAAAGATAATATGATAGGTATTATTAAAGTAAGTTATTACACGTAGTAAAATATGTTTGTATCAAATATTTATTTGATAAAATAATATCTATAATGATAGTAAGTAAAAGTTGTATTATTTTGTAATAATAATTATTATTATAAAAATATCAATAATTATAATTACTAAGATGACATTATGATAAAACGATAATTCTAATTATGATAACTTTAATATTTACGATAATTTTTAATATTATCTTTAAAATAATAATTCTATTTAAAATAATAATAATAATAATGATATTTTATAGTAACAATGACATTTCTATTAAAATGATAATTTTTGTTAAAATGATAGTTTTAATACTAACGATAATTTTAATAATAATAGTAATGATAAAAATAATAAGAACGATAATTTTATCTAAATCAATATCTTATAATATTTTAATTTCATCATGATACTCTTACCCATTATTTCCTAATCGTTTCGTTTAATAGCTTTTAATCGTCTTTTATATCGTGTTCGTAATAATGATAATAATAGTAATCAAAATAATTAGGTGTTACAAATATTTGTTTTAATTACACTAATATTAATAATGATAGTTACTATAACATTATTAACGATAATACTAATAATTATCTTAATGATAATATTGTAATAATAATAATAATAACAATAACAATAACCATTTTTAAATAATAATATATATATTAATAATGATAATAATAATACCAATAATAATAATAATAATAATAATTGAATAATAATAATAATAATACTAATTATAACTTTAACGATAATAACGATAGTAATAATAAAAAAAATAACAATTTTTAATGATAAATCCTTTTATTGATAAAGATAATAATAATAATAATAATAATAAGATAAAACTAGAACGACGATAATAACGACGATAATAATAATCATTTTTAATAATAATACAAAAATTCGATGGACTATAACTTCAAATCCGTTCATCGAAATCATTCGATATCTAAATGAAAAGTTCTTAATTTTTCGCTAGATTTCCAATGACATGCATATCTTATACCTTATCTCAGTTGCATATATAACTAATTCAGGATTCAACATAACCTAACTAAAGGCAATATCAAAAGTACAAACATGCATAATCCTATACACTCGAGCACTAGTCAGGGATACACTATTAGTATGTAAAAGTTAAATTATGAGTACTCACGTATCAATATTGAGATTCAATATTGCAGGAAAGGTATGTAGACGCAACGGAGATGATAAACACTATATTGATCTCACGAGCATACCCATGAACCATACCCAATCACCTCCATAGCTATAACTCATAATTTCCTTAATCCAATCCCACTCGAAAAACAATTTCGAAATCACTAGGACAGTACTCTGATGTAATATTTTATGTATACTAATAATATCTTGAAATAATACGGAGTAAATATATATATGTAAATCGATTGAGAGAGTTTAGAGAAAAATATTTTCAAGTTTCTTATGAAATAATGAAACCTATTGAATTCTATTTATAATAGATTTTTAAATTATTAAAGTGAATTATTAAAGTATGAATTATTAAAGTGAATTATTAAAGTATGAATTATTAAAGTGAATTATTAAAGTATGAATTATTAAAGTGAATTATTAAAGTATGAATTATTAAAGTGAATTATTAAAGTTAAAGTAAAGTAAAAATAAAGTAAAGGTAAAGTTTAAGTATAGTAAAAGTATAAAACTGAAATGTCCCGTTCTTATTGATTAAAAACGTTCCATATTAATTGATTTTGTTGCGAGGTTTTGACCTCTATATGAGATGTTTTTCAAAGACTGCATTCATTTTTAAAACAAACCATAACCTTTATTTCATAAATAAAGGTTTAAAAAGCTTTACGTAGATTATCAAATAATGATAATCTAAAATATCCTGTTTACACACGACCATTACATAATGGTTTACAATACAAATATGTTACAACAAAATAAGTTTCTTGAATGCAGTTTTTACACAATATCATACAAGCATGGACTCCAAATCTCGTCCTTATTTAAGTATGCGACAGCGGAAGCTCTTAATATTCACCTGAGAATAAACATGCTTTAAACGTCAACAAAAATGTTGGTGAGTTATAGGTTTAACCTATATATATCAAATCGTAACAATAGACCACAAGATTTCACATTTCAATACACATCCCATACATAGAGATAAAAATCATTCATATGGTGAACACCTGGTAACCGACATTAACAAGATGCATTATATAAGAATATCCCCATCATTCCGGGACACCCTTCGGATATGATATAAATTTCGAAGTACTAAAGCATCCGGTACTTTGGATGGGGTTTGTTAGGCCCAATAGATCTATCTTTAGGATTCGCGTCAATTAGGTTGTCTGTTCCCTAATTCTTAGATTACCAGACTTAATAAAAAGGGGCATATTCGATTTCGATAATTCAACCATAGAATGTAGTTTCACGTACTTGTGTCTATTTTGTAAATCATTTATAAAACCTGCATGTATTCTCATCCCAAAAATATTAGATTTTAAAAGTGGGACTATAACTCACTTTCACAGATTTTTACTTCATCGGGAAGTAAGACTTGGCCACTGGTTGATTCACGAACCTATAACAATATATACATATATATCAAAGTATGTTTAAAATATATTTACAACACTTTTAATATATTTTGATGTTTTAAGTTTATTAAGTCAGCTGTCCTCGTTAGTAACCTACAACTAGTTGTCCATAGTTAGATGTACAGAAATAAATCGATAAATATTATCTTGAATCAATCCACGACCCAGTGTATACGTATCTCAGTATTGATCACAACTCAAACTATATATATTTTGGAATCAACCTCAACCCTGTATAGCTAACTCCAACATTCACATATAGAGTGTCTATGGTTGTTCCGAAATATATATAGATGTGTCGACATGATAGGTCGAAACATTGTATACGTGTCTATGGTATCTCAAGATTACATAATATACAATACAAGTTGATTAAGTTATGGTTGGAATAGATTTGTTACCAATTTTCACGTAGCTAAAATGAGAAAAATTATCCAATCTTGTTTTACCCATAACTTCTTCATTTTAAATCCGTTTTGAGTGAATCAAATTGCTATGGTTTCATATTGAACTCTATTTTATGAATCTAAACAGAAAAAGTATAGGTTTATAGTCGGAAAAATAAGTTACAAGTCATTTTTGTAAAGGTAGTCATTTCAGTCGAAAGAACGACGTCTAGATGACCATTTTAGAAAACATACTTCCACTTTGAGTTTAACCATAATTTTTGGATATAGTTTCATGTTCATAATAAAAATCATTTTCTCAGAATAACAACTTTTAAATCAAAGTTTATCATAGTTTTTAATTAACTAACCCAAAACAGCCCGCGGTGTTACTACGACGGCGTAAATCCGGTTTTACGGTGTTTTTCGTGTTTCCAGGTTTTAAATCATTAAGTTAGCATATCATATAGATATAGAACATGTGTTTAGTTGATTTTAAAATTCAAGTTAGAAGGATTAACTTTTGTTTGCGAACAAGTTTAGAATTAACTAAACTATGTTCTAGTGATTACAAGTTTAAACCTTCGAATAAGATAGCTTTATATATATGAATCGAATGATGTTATGAACATTATTACTACCTTAAGTTCCTTGGATAAATCTACTGGAAAAGAGAAAAATGGATCTAGCTTCAACGGATCCTTAGATGGCTCGAAGTTCTTGAAGCAGAATCATGACACGAAAACAAGTTCAAGTAAGATCATCACTTGAAATAAGATTGTTATAGTTATAGAAATTGAACCAAAGTTAGAATATGATTATTACCTTGTATTAGAATGATAACCTACTGTAAGAAACAAAGATTTCTTGAGGTTGGATGATCACCTTACAAGATTGGAAGTGAGCTAGCAAACTTGAAAGTATTCTTGATTTTATGTAACTAGAACTTGTAGAATATATGAAGAACACTTAGAACTTGAAGATAGAACTTTAGAAAGATCAATTAGATGAAGAAAATTGAAGAATTAAAGTGTTTGTAGGTGTTTTTGGTCGTTGGTGTATGGATTAGATATAAAGGATATGTAATTTTGTTTTCATGTAAATAAGTCATGAATGATTACTCATATTTTTGTAATTTTATGAGATATTTCATGCTAGTTGCCAAATGATGGTTCCCACATGTGTTAGGTGACTCAAATGGGCTGCTAAGAGCTGATCATTGGAGTGTATATACCAATAGTACATACATCTAAAAGCTGTGTATTGTACGAGTACGAATACGGGTGCATACGAGTAGAATTGTTGATGAAACTGAACGAGGATGTAATTGTAAGCATTTTTTTTAAGTAGAAGTATTTTGATAAGTGTATTGAAGTCTTTCAAAAGTGTATGAATACATATTAAAACACTACATGTATATACATTTTAACTGAGTCGTTAAGTCATCGTTAGTCGTTACATGTAAATGTTGTTTTGAAACCTTTAGGTTAACGATCTTGTTAAATGTTGTTAACCCATTGTTTATTATAACAAATGAGATGTTAAATTGTTATATTATCATGATATTATGATATATAATATATCTCAGTATGACGTATATACAGTTAAATGTCGTTACAACGATAATCGTTACATATATGTCTCGTTTCGAAATCATTAAGTTAGTAGTCTTATTTTTACATATGTATTTCATTGTTAATACACTTAATAATATATTTACTTATCATTTAACATAATTAACCAAGTGTATCAATATCTTAATATGATTCATATGTACCTAGTAAGACGTTGTTATAACGATAATCGTTATATATATCGTTTTCGAGTTTCTTAAATTAATAGTCTCATTTTTATGTATATAACTCATTATTAAAATACCTAATGAGATACATACTTATAATAAAAACATGTTAACTATATATATAACCATATATATGTCATCGTATAGTTTTTACAAGTTTTAACGTTCGTGAATCACCGGTCAACTTGGGTGGTCAATTGTCTATATGAAACATATTTCAATTAATCAAGTCTTAACAAGTTTGATTGCTTAACATGTTGGAAACATTTAATCATGTAAATATCAATCTCAATTAATATATATAAACATCGAAAAGTTCGGGTCACTACAGTACCTACCCGTTAAATAAATTTCGTCCCGAAATTTTAAGCTGTTGAAGGTGTTGACGAATCTTCTGGAAATAGATGCGGGTATTTCTTCTTCATCTGATCTTCACGCTCCCAGGTGAACTCGGGTCCTCTACGAGCATTCCATCGAACCTTAACAATTGGTATCTTGTTTTGCTTAAGTCTTTTAACCTCACGATCCATTATTTCGACGGGTTCTTTTATGAATTGGAGTTTTTCGTTGATTTGGATTTCATCTAACGGAATAGTGAGATCTTATTTAGCAAAACATTTCTTCAAATTCGAGACGTGGAAAGTGTTATGTACAGCTGCGAGTTGTTGAGGTAACTCAAGTCGGTAAGCTACTGGTCCGACACGATCAATAATCTTGAATGGTCCAATATACCTTGGATTTAATTTCCCTCGTTTACCAAATCGAACAACGCCTTTCCAAGGTGCAACTTTAAGCATGACCATCTCTCCAATTTCAAATTCTATATCTTTTCTTTTAATGTCAGCGTAGCTCTTTTGTCGACTTTGGGCGGTTTTCAACCGTTGTTGAATTTGGATGATCTTCTCGGTAGTTTCTTGTATAATCTCTGGACCCGTAATCTGTCTATCCCCCACTTCACTCCAACAAATCGGAGACCTGCACTTTCTACCATAAAGTGCTTCAAACGGCGCCATCTCAATGCTTGAATGGTAGCTGTTGTTGTAGGAAAATTCTGCTAACGGTAGATGTCGATCCCAACTATTTCCGAAATCAATAACACATGCTCGTAGCATGTCTTCAAGCGTTTGTATCGTCCTTTCGCTCTGCCCATCAGTTTGTGGATGATAGGCAGTACTCATGTCTAGACGAGTTCCTAATGCTTGCTGTAATGTCTGCCAGAATCTTGAAATAAATCTGCCATCCCTATCAGAGATAATAGAGATTGGTATTCCATGTCTGGAGACGACTTCCTTCAAATACAGTCGTGCTAACTTCTCCATCTTGTCATCTTCTCTTATAGGCAGGAAGTGTGCTGACTTGGTGAGACGATCAACTATTACCCAAATAGTATCATAACCACTTGCAGTCCTTGGCAATTTAGTGATGAAATCCATGGTAATGTTTTCCCATTTCCATTCCGGGATTTCGGGTTGTTGAAGTAGACCTGATGGTTTCTGATGCTCAGCTTTGACCTTAGAACACGTAAAACATTCTCCTACATATTTAGCAACATCGGCTTTCATACCCGGCCACCAAAAATGTTTCTTGAGATCCTTGTACATCTTCCCCGTTCCAGGATGTATTGAGTATCTGGTTTTATGAGCTTCTCTAAGTACCATTTCTCTCATATCTCCAAATTTTGGTACCCAAATCCTTTCAGCCCTATACCGGGTTCCGTCTTCCCGAATATTAAGATGCTTCTCCGATCCTTTGGGTATTTCATCCTTTAAATTTCCCTCTTTTAAAACTCCTTGTTGCGCCTCCTTTATTTGAGTAGTAAGGTTATTATGAATCATTATATTCATAGATTTTACTGGAATGGGTTCTCTGTCCTTCCTGCTCAAGGCATCGGCTACCACATTTGCCTTCCCCGGGTGGTAACGAATCTCAAAGTCATAATCATTCAATAATTCAATCCACCTACGCTGCCTCATATTCAGTTGTTTCTGATTAAATATGTGTTGAAGACTTTTGTGGTCGGTATATATAATACTTTTGACCCCATATAAGTAGTGCCTCCAAGTCTTTAATGCAAAAACAACCGCGCCTAATTCCAAATCATGCGTCGTATAATTTTGTTCGTGAATCTTCAATTGTCTAGACGCATAAGCAATCACCTTCGTTCGTTGCATTAATACACAACCGAGACCTTGCTTTGATGCATCACAATAAATCACAAAATCATCATTCCCTTCAGGCAATGACAATATAGGTGCCGTAGTTAGCTTTTTCTTCAATAACTGAAACGCTTTCTCTTGTTCATCATTCCATTCAAATTTCTTCCCTTTATGCGTTAATGCAGTCAAGGGTTTTGCTATTCTGGAAAAGTCTTGGATGAACCTTCTGTAGTAACCAGCTAGTCCTAAAAACTGGCGTATGTGTTTCGGAGTTTTCGGGGTTTCCCACTTTTCAACAGTTTCTATCTTTGCCAGATCCACCTTAATACCTTCTTTGTTCACTATGTGACCGAGGAATTGAACTTCTTCCAACCAAAATGCACACTTTGAAAACTTAGCGTACAATTCTTCCTTCCTCAATACTTCTAACACCTTTCTCAAATGTTCACCGTGTTCTTGGTCATTCTTTGAGTAAATAAGTATGTCATCAATGAAAACAATGACAAACTTGTCAAGGTATGGTCTACACACTCGGTTCATAAGGTCCATGAACACAGTTGGTGCATTAGTTAAACCAAACGGCATGACCATAAACTCGTAATGACCGTAACGTGTTCTGAAAGCAGTCTTTGGAATATCATCTTCTTTCACCCGCATTTGATGATACCCGGAACGTAAGTCAATCTTTGAATAAACAGACGAGCCTTGTAGTTGATCAAATAAGTCATCGATTCTCGGTAGTGGGTAGCGGTTCTTGATGGTAAGTTTGTTCAACTCTCGGTAGTCGATACACAACCTGAATGTACCATCTTTCTTCTTGACAAACAAAACAGGAGCTCCCCACGGTGATGTGCTTGGTCGAATGAAACCACGCTCTAAAAGTTCTTGTAATTGGCTTTGTAGTTCTTTCATCTCGCTGGGTGCGAGTCTGTAAGGAGCACGAGCTATTGGTGCAGCTCCTGGTACAAGATCTATTTGAAATTCAACGGATCGATGTGGGGGTAATCCCGGTAATTCTTTCAGAAATACATCAGGAAATTCTTTTGCGACGGGAACATCATTGATGCTCTTTTCTTCAGTTTGTACTTTCTCGACGTGTGCTAGAACAGCATAGCAACCTTTTCTTATTAGTTTTTGTGCCTTCAAATTACTAATAAGATGTAGCTTCGTGTTGCCCTTTTCTCCGTACACCATTAAGGGTTTTCCTTTTTCTCGTATAATGCGAATTGCATTTTTGTAACAAACGATCTCTGCTTTCACTGCTTTCAACCAGTCCATACCGATTATCACATCAAAACTCCCTAACTCTACTGGTATTAAATCAATCTTAAATGTTTCGCTAACCAGTTTAATTTCTCGATTCCGACATATATTATCTGCTGAAATTAATTTACCATTTGCTAATTCGAGTAAAAATTTACTATCCAAAGGCGTCAATGGACAACTTAATTTAGCACAAAAATCTCTACTCATATAGCTTCTATCCGCACCCGAATCAAATAAAACGTAAGCAGATTTATTGTCAATAAGAAACGTACCCGTAACAAGCTCCGGGTCTTCCTGTGCCTCTGCCGCATTAATATTGAAAACTCTTCCACGGCCTTGTCCATTCGTGTTCTCCTGGTTCGGGCAATTTCTAATAATGTGGCCCGGTTTTCCACATTTATAACAAACTACATTGGCATAACTTGCTCCGACACTACTTGCTCCGCCATTACTCGTTCCGACACCATTTGTTCCTTTCGTTCTATTAACCCCTGGTCCGTAGACCTCACACTTCGCCGCGCTATGACCATTTCTTTTACACTTGTTGCAAAATTTGGTGCAGAACCCCGAGTGATTCTTTTCAAACCTTTGGCATAGCTGCTTCTGATTGTTGTTGTTGTTGCGGTTATTATTGTTGTTGGGATGATTGTTGTAGTTGCTGTTGTTGTTGTTGTTGTTGTTGTTGTTGGGCCGTTTGTTGTAGTTGCGATTGATGTTGCGATTGTTGGGATAATTGTTGCGATTATTGTTGTAATTGCTGTTGTTGTTGTATTGGTGATTCTTATCACCGTTTTCCTCCCACTTTCTTTTAACTTGCTTCACATTGGCCTCTTCAGCAGTCTGTTCTTTAATTCTTTCTTCAATTTGGTTCACGAGTTTGTGAGCCATTCTACATGCCTGTTGTATGGAGGCGGGCTCGTGTGAACTTATATCTTCTTGGATTCTTTCCGGTAATCCTTTCACAAATGCGTCGATCTTCTCTTCCTCATCTTCGAATGTTCCCGGACACAATAGGCACAATTCTGTGAATCGTCTTTCGTACGTGGTAATATCAAATCCTTGGGTTCGTAACCCTCTAAGTTCTGTCTTGAGCTTATTGACCTCGGTTCTGGGACGGTACTTCTCGTTCATCAAGGGCTTGAATGCTGACCACGGTAGTGCGTACGCATCGTCTTGTCCTACTTGCTCTAGATAGGTATTCCACCATGTTAACACAGAACCTGTGAAGGTATGCGTAGCGTACTTTACTTTGTCCTCTTCAGTACACTTACTTATGGCAAACACCGATTCGACCTTCTCGGTCCACCGTTTCAATCCGATCGGTCCTTCGGTTCCATCAAATTCCAAAGGTTTGCAGGCAGTGAATTCTTTGTAGGTGCATCCTACACGATTTCCTGTACTGCTAGATCCAAGGTTATTGTTGGTATGTAGCGCAGCCTGTACTGCGGCTATGTTTGAAGCTAGAAAAGTACGGAATTCCTCTTCATTCATATTCACGGTGTGTCGAGTAGTCGGTGCCATTTCCTTCAAAATAGTTAAATGGAACAAGTTAATCATACAGAATATTAAGAGTAGTTAATAGTATTTCGTAGCATAATATGAACTCATTTATAAAAGCTTTTTCTTCATATTCGCGTTTTATAAGTTTAAATTCGGGTAGTACCTACCCGTTAAGTTCATACTTAGTAGCTAATATACAATTCAACTACTACAATTCTATATGAAAAACTGATTATAATAATATTTCGCGTTCAAACTTTTATACAATATTTTACAAACTTACAATACCGCTTATTTTACATAAAGCATGAAATATAGCACATAATAACTTTGATACAAGATAGTTGTGAAGATAATTCTAGCTAGTACACAAGTCGTTCAGCAAAGGCAATAAAGACACGTAATTCATACGTCCAGAAACAAGTCATGCATTCTGGTTTTACTAGGACTACTTCCCATCCTTGGTCTTGTGCAACATAACCGTTATGGCCGTTGATAAGACAGCATGTTGTAACGTCGTCAAAGGGACGAGGGTTACGTAATGTCCAACAGTCCCGTAATAATCTAAAAACCTCATTTCTTACCCCAATTACCGACTCCGTCACTTGTGGAAACGTTTTGTTTAATAGTTGTAGCCCGATGTTCTTGTTCTCACTTTGGTGAGAAGCGAACATTACTAATCCGTAAGCATAACATGCTTCTTTATGTTGCATGTTAGCCGCTTTTTCTAAATCACGAAGTCCAATATTCGGATATATTGAGTCAAAATAATTTCTTAACCCGTTGCGTAAAATAGCATTTGGGTTCCCCGCAATATATGCGTCAAAGTAAACACATCGTAACTTATGGGTTTCCCAATGTGATATCCCCCATCTTTCAAACGAAAGTCTCTTATAAACCAAGACATTCTTGGAACGTTCTTCGAATGTCTTACAAACTGATCTCGCCTTAAATAGTTGTGCCGAGGAATTCTGGCCGACTCTAGACAAGATTTCATCAATCATGTCTCCGGGTAGGTCTCTTAAAATATTGGGTTGTCTATCCATTTTGTGTTTTTAAACTGTAAAATAGACAAGAGTTAGATTCATAAAAAAATACTTATTAATACAAGCAATTTTTACATATATCATAAAGCATAAGAACACTATATTACATATATTACACCACACGAATACAACTATCTTATTCCGACTCGCTCGTTTCTTCTTCTTCTTCGGTTTTGGTTCGTTTTGCCAAGTTTCTAGGGATATATGATGTTCCCCTAATACGAGCCGTCGTTGTCCACATTGGTTTAGAAAAACCTGGTGGTTTAGAGGTTCCCGGGTCATTGTTACAACTTAAGGACTTCGGGGGTTGACGATACATATAAAGTTCATCGGGGTTGGAATTAGATTTCTCTATTTTTATGCCCTTTCCCTTATTATTTTCTTTTGCCTTTTTAAATTCAGTTGGGGTAATTTCTATAACATCATCGGAATTCTCGTCGGAATCCGATTCATCGGAGAATTGGTAATCCTCCCAATATTTTGCTTCCTTGGCGGAAACACCATTGACCATAATTAACCTTGGTCGGTTGGTTGAGGATTTTCTTTTACTTAACCGTTTTATTATTTCCCCCACCGGTTCTATTTCTTCATCCGGTTCTGATTCTTCTTCCGGTTCCCATTCTTCTTCCGGTTCCGACTCTTCTTCCGGTTCCTCTTCGGGAACTTGTGAATCAGTCCACGAATCATTCCAATTTACATTTGACTCTTCATTATTATTAGGTGAGTCAATGGGACTTGTTCTAGAGGTAGACATCTATCACATAATATCAAACACGTTAAGAGATTAATATATCACATAATATTCACATGTTAAAAATATATAGTTTCCAACAAAATTTGTTAAGCAATCATTTTTCAAGTAAACACGGTCGAAGTCCAGACTCACTAATGCATCCTAACCAACTCGATAAGACACACTAATGCAAAATTCTGGTTCTCTAAGACCAACGCTCGGATACCAACTGAAATGTCCCGTTCTTATTGATTAAAAACGTTCCATATTAATTGATTTCGTTGCGAGGTTTTGACCTCTATATGAGACGTTTTTCAAAGACTGCATTCATTTTTAAAACAAACCATAACCTTTATTTCATAAATAAAGGTTTAAAAAGCTTTACGTAGATTATCAAATAATGATAATCTAAAATATCCTGTTTACACACGACCATTACATAATGGTTTACAATACAAATATGTTACAACAAAATAAGTTTCTTGAATGCAGTTTTTACACAATATCATACAAGCATGGACTCCAAATCCCGTCCTTATTTAAGTATGCGACAGCAGAAGCTCTTAATATTCACCTGAGAATAAACATGCTTTAAACGTCAACAAAAATGTTGGTGAGTTATAGGTTTAACCTATATATATCAAATCGTAACAATAGACCACAAGATTTCATATTTCAATACACATCCCATACATAGAGATAAAAATCATTCATATGGTGAACACCTGGTAACCGACATTAACAAGATGCATTATATAAGAATATCCCCATCATTCCGGGACACCCTTCGGATATGATATAAATTTCGAAGTACTAAAGCATCCGGTACTTTGGATGGGGTTTGTTAGGCCCAATAGATCTATCTTTAGGATTCGCGTCAATTAGGGTGTCTGTTCCCTAATTCTTAGATTACCAGACTTAATAAAAAGGGGCATATTCGATTTCGATAATTCAACCATAGAATGTAGTTTCACGTACTTGTGTCTATTTTGTAAATCATTTATAAAACCTGCATGTATTCTCATCCCAAAAATATTAGATTTTAAAAGTGGGACTATAACTCACTTTCACAGATTTTTACTTCGTCGGGAAGTAAGACTTGGCCACTGGTTGATTCACGCACCTATAACAATATATACATATATATCAAAGTATGTTTAAAATATATTTACAACACTTTTAATATATTTTGATGTTTTAAGTTTATTAAGTCAGCTGTCCTCGTTAGTAACCTACAACTAGTTGTCCATAGTTAGATGTACAGAAATAAATCGATAAATATTATCTTGAATCAATCCACGACCCAGTGTATACGTATCTCAGTATTGATCACAACTCAAACTATATATATTTTGGAATCAACCTCAACCCTGTATAGCTAACTCCAACATTCACATATAGAGTGTCTATGGTTGTTCCGAAATATATATAGATGTGTCGACATGATAGGTCGAAACATTGTATACGTGTCTATGGTATCTCAAGATTACATAATATACAATACAAGTTGATTAAGTTATGGTTGGAATAGATTTGTTACCAATCTTCACGTAGCTAAAATGAGAAAAATTATCCAATCTTGTTTTACCCATAACTTCTTCATTTTAAATCCGTTTTGAGTGAATCAAATTGCTATGGTTTCATATTGAACTCTTTTTTATGAATCTAAACAGAAAAAGTATAGGTTTATAGTCGGAAAAATAAGTTACAAGTCATTTTTGTAAAGGTAGTCATTTCAGTCGAAAGAACGACGTCTAGATGACCATTTTAGAAAACATACTTCCACTTTGAGTTTAACCATAATTTTTGGATATAGTTTCATGTTCATAATAAAAATCATTTTCTCAGAATAACAACTTTTAAATCAAAGTTTATCATAGTTTTTAATTAACTAACCCAAAACAGCCCGCGGTGTTACTACGACGGCGTAAATCCGGTTTTACGGTGTTTTTCGTGTTTCCAGGTTTTAAATCATTAAGTTAGCATATCATATAGATATAGAACATGTGTTTAGTTGATTTTAAAAGTCAAGTTAGAAGGATTAACTTTTGTTTGCGAACAAGTTTAGAATTAACTAAACTATGTTCTAGTGATTACAAGTTTAAACCTTCGAATAAGATAGCTTTATATATATGAATCGAATGATGTTATGAACATCATTACTACCTTAAGTTCCTTGGATAAACCTACTGGAAAAGAGAAAAATGGATCTAGCTTCAACGGATCCTTGGATGGCTCGAAGTTCTTGAAGCAGAATCATGACACGAAAACAAGTTCAAGTAAGATCATCACTTGAAATAAGATTGTTATAGTTATAGAAATTGAACCAAAGTTTGAATATGATTATTACCTTGTATTAGAATGATAACCTACTGTAATAAACAAAGATTTCTTGAGGTTGGATGATCACCTTACAAGATTGGAAGTGAGCTAGCAAACTTGAAAGTATTCTTGATTTTATGTAACTAGAACTTGTAGAATATATGAAGAACACTTAGAACTTGAAGATAGAACTTGAGAGGGATCAATTAGATGAAGAAAATTGAAGAATGAAAGTGTTTGTAGGTGTTTTTGATCGTTGGTGTATGGATTAGATATAAAGGATATGTAATTTTGTTTTCATGTAAATAAGTCATGAATGATTACTCATATTTTTGTAATTTTATGAGATATTTCATGCTAGTTGCCAAATGATGGTTCCCACATGTGTTAGGTGACTCACATGGGCTGCTAAGAGCTGATCATTGGAGTGTATATACCAATAGTACATACATCTAAAAGCTGTGTATTGTACGAGTACGAATACGGGTGCATACGAGTAGAATTGTTGATGAAACTGAACGAGGATGTAATTGTAAGCATTTTTGTTAAGTAGAAGTATTTTGATAAGTGTATTGAATTCTTTCAAAAGTGTATGAATACATATTAAAACACTACATGTATATACATTTTAACTGAGTCGTTAAGTCATCGTTAGTCGTTACATGTAAATGTTGTTTTGAAACCTTCAGGTTAACGATCTTGTTAAATGTTGTTAACCCATTGTTTATTATAACAAATGAGATGTTAAATTGTTATATTATCATGATATTATGATATATAATATATCTCAGTATGATGTATATACAGTTAAATGTTGTTACAACGATAATCGTTACATATATGTCTCGTTTCGAAATCATTAAGTTAGTAGTCTTATTTTTACATATGTATTTCATTGTTAATACACTTAAAAATATATTTACTTATCATTTAACATAATTAACCAAGTGTATCAATATCTTAATATGATTCATATGTACCTAGTAAGACGTTGTTATAACGATAATCGTTATATATATCGTTTTCGAGTTTCTTAAATTAATAGTCTCATTTTTATGTATATAACTCATTGTTAAAATACCTAATGAGATACATACTTATAATAAAAACATGTTAACTATATATATAACCATATATATGTCATCGTATAGTTTTTACAAGTTTTAACGTTCGTGAATCACCGGTCAACTTGGGTGGTCAATTGTCTATATGAAACATATTTCAATTAATCAAGTCTTAACAAGTTTGATTGCTTAACATGTTGGAAACATTTAATCATGTAAATATCAATCTCAATTAATATATATAAACATCGAAAAGTTCGGGTCACTACAAAAACTATGTACGTATAATACGCGTATAAATATATATAATATTAATTTAAATCGTTATATATATTTAATAAAATAAAATATAAATATCGTTATCTTTATCATACTGGTTAAGTAATGAGTTGTCAAAAGTGGTTCTAGATATTTATAAAAGTTATATACGTTTTAATAATAAAATTCTTTTTAAACTGAAAACGTTTTTGTACGTTTGAAACTAAATCAAATAAATATAATAATTTTGTTTTCCAAAACCAAATATATTTTTAAGAATCATTTTGTTTAAAGGTTAAAATAATAGAAATCGTTATATCATAAAATGTTTTAGAAAAGTAGAATCATATATATTCATAATAGGTTTCAAGTTTTTAAATTACAGTTTGTTGGTGAAGCATGGGATAAAGTTCAAAGGTTAAATAAACGTATGAAATCATCTTAATGAAAAATGTCGAGTTACATAACTTGTAAGTTATTTACACTTCACGTTCTTACTTATAAATCACTTTACCATTTTTCGAATGTTATCAAAAAGAATAGATTTCTTAAATCACAGTGGACCTCATAACATAGACCCGTAATCATATCATAATGTATCTGATAAATCAATCATTTGATATTATCTTCTAATTCCATCGATAAACATATTGAAACAAATACGTTCATGTAAAGTATTATACGTTTAATACTTTATTAATATTCTCAAGTTATAATATATATATACATATATATACATATTTATTTATATATAACGGTTCGTGAATCGTCGGAATTTGGTCGAGGTTATAATGAATGTATGAACACAATTTAAAATTCTTGAGATTTAACTTAACAAACTTTGCTTATCTTGTCAGAATAATATAAAGATAAAGTTTAAATTTGGTTGGAAATTTCCGGGTTGTCACAGTACCTACCCGTTAAAGAAATTTCGTCCCGAAATTTGAGTGGAAAGGTCGCGAATGATAATAAGTATGTTTTCATGATGCATACAGGCTGAAAATTAGAGTTTTATCATCAGCGAATAATTTGGATAAACAATCCATTTATATGAAGACTACGAATGAAGCTAACATAGAAGAGTGAAATGAGTAAGTGTAGATTCATCTTATCATTTGACGTAGATATGATTGATTTCCAGATTTCAAGGGATTTGAAGAAAATCTTTGTAATAAGATTTGATTCTCCGGTAACAAAAGGAATTAGGATCCGCTTTAAATGCGATCGTCCATTTTAATTCTTCTGTCAGAGATTTTCTTATAAATTCACCTCCTTCGTTTTCTTACAACTCACACCTTCTGTTGATGCATTTTACGCAAGTCCCTAGACATCTACCCACGTCCATTGCAGGTACAACAGTTTACAGGCTACCATGATCGTTTGTTATTATCCTATCCGTGTTTGTATGTGGTTACAGCAACTGCAGGAACGAGATTTAGATGTTTGACTATGTTAGACTTAGTCAGACGTCCGAGTGAAGCCTCACTCGTACGGCTGACAGGCTCATACGCACGGTTGATGCTGAGCTAAGTCACAATTACAACCTAAATGAGAAGACACGAGTGAGTGATCACCCGTATGGCTGATGAAGCCAACTCGTATGTGTAATGGATGAATCGTACGGGTGAGTCAACAGTAGGGGTATATAAAGTCTTATGTTCTTCATTTTAGGTTAAGCCTCTCATTTGTTACACACACTCAGATCTGGTGAGCTCCTCCGATTCTCTCTCAACCCAAATCACCCAGGTGGTGAATAATAGCTCTAGGTGTTGATCTAATCACACTTGATTTAGTTGTGGTATGCCTAAATTAATCCCAAAAAACTTAACCTATTCACTAGAGGGTTTGATTTACTTATTCCGTCATTGTGTGTGTTAAATCTGTTGATTTCTAAGTTCCTAGTCATGTTTCATCACCTTCTATTCTTTCCCCCTCAACTCATATTTTAAAGTATTCATCAATATGCTCCATCCAGTTCTGATTCTCGATATACTTATAAATTTCATATCGGTCATTCTTCTTTTTCATCTACCGCCGGAAGAATCTATTTACTTCTACTATACTCTTGGGTTTATAGTGTTTCTAGTTCTCCCGTGTCTTTATATTGCTATATGCATCGATATATATATGGTTTATAATTTTTGGTTTGTCGTTGGGCTTTATATCTTCCCTTATATTTCAAAGTCTCTGTTTCTATCTTCTATAATCATTGTCATCCACAGTTAATGCTCTCTTTTATTTGCTGCAATTTATACCCCAATTTCTATTTCGGAGTTTTGTCCTTTCGTTTCTTCTTCTTGCGATTAAGCACCGCTTGTAATGGTCCAGAATTCACAGATATGAATTTTGGAATGAACATTGTTAATGTTCTAGGAAGGAAATTGTGATGACACGATCTTGACTTGTCAAATTACTAGAATACCTTGTAAAAGGCCGAATCATCAAGAAATATTTTCTTGATATTTTAGAGGTTAAATAGAATACAATAGTCGGTATAACATGGCACATGATGATGTTATGATCTGTGAATCATCACGTTCCATTTAGAAACTTAGCATGAATTACTGTAATATAATCACGTTGATCAAGTGTCATTATATTATACTAACTCATGCTTCAGTTTCCAACACTACTTCAAAAACATTCATATTTTAAACTCAAAGGTTTACAGAGTATAGGAACTAAACAGTTTTCTTTTTGATGTAATACAGATAGTGCAAAGAGATAAATGATTCCAGATAAGAATAGTTATGGAAATATCTTCAGAAATATGGAGGATATTTATAATGAAAGATACGATGATATCTTAGAATTTCTAATATCAGAGGATGATGAAGAATATTGTCTGTAAGGGTTTAGTGTCAGGAGCAAGGTATTCGTTAATGACTTCAGCAGACACTGAATCATTTGGATTCTTTGAAGGCAGGTTCAGTCTTTGTGATTTGTCCACAGCCTCCTTCATACTTTGCTCAATCCGTTTTCCAGTTCCAAAACTTCTCTATTTCTGAGCTTTGTTAATACACTAATCTTTATCATCAAACTTTTTACTGCTAAGGTCGTTTACAGTTTTTGTTGCTTCATCAGCATTTCGAGAACTAGTTCGCGGTTCAGAATGTTTTTCAGAAACTTTACATTCGAAGTATGTAAGCCTTGGGAATAGACGTTATGTAACTGTTGGCGTCAACATGCTGTGAGATTTCAAAATACTGATTGCTAATTCCCAATGATTCGTATGGCAATTCTCGTTACAAGAGGCAGATGAGTAAATGATGAGGTTTCGATAAATATAAAGATTCTTCGGAATGCCCAAGATCAGTGAAGTTGTTGGTAAGTTTATTGCTAATGTTATGGAATATGAAAGGTTCTCCGGTAACAAAAGGGTAATCACATATATCAAAATTATGATAAGGCTACTCCGAATGAAAAAATCGAAGTTGTCTTGCTGGAGCTGTGATATAACTTGCTACTTTGCAAAGGAATTGCAAGGTTATTTTGGCTAATAAATGCCAAAAGATCTGACACAGATATGTGTTGAATTATGACTTTGGTTTCGAGAGCTTTTTAAGTACATAACTGTGGGTAATATGTGGTTGGATCATCATCTCGATTGCTCATTATTTGAAGTGTCTTCAGAGATTTTGGAAGGGTTTGAACACAGATTGTAATCGTTTGTATACATTTGATGTTCTAACACACTTTTGAAGTCAAAGTATAGCTTTGAAAGATGTAGGAATCTAAAAGTGATGGTACCGGTTATATCTCGAATTGAATTCTGAGATTTTAAAATCAGAATATGTAATTGGGTTTGAATGAGTATGGTTGTTTTGATTTCTATGAAAGAATGTATATTATTGTTAAAGTAGGAAGTATAATTGATAATTTGCTTAATCTGATTCGAAGAATGTAACATATTAATTGTGAATTTATATATCTCTCTCGGGTATTACCTACCCCTTAAAAAAATTTCACAATTAATATTTTGTACATAAGAATTTTATTACAGTCTTTATGAAAATATATATGTATATATTCTCCTCAGATGTAACATAGATTTTAATGAGTTAATACTAAATTAAACTCATTCGATTTATGGTTGGAACTAGAATTGAATAATTCCTTGAAGGCTTTAGAGGTTACATAAGTATTTCTTCAATAATATTGAAATTATGAATCAATACTTCGTTATTTGTTGAGATGTGATGTTGGTTTTCGTTAAATTCTTGTGAACTTCGCAAAGTACGAATGATGTTATCTGAAAAGTTTCGGTTACATCAATGATGAAGTGTAAAATCAAATATATACTTGATTTATTAGGAATTGGAACTTGTTGAATTAAGACAGAGATTGTAGTTAACGATGGTTAAGTTTCGGGCGAGGGACGTACATTATTGCATATTTGTAATATGAATTAACCGAGTAGTTAAGATTCACACACAATAGCTTAGCACGGAAAGATTTATTTTTTATTTCAAATATATATATATATATATATATATATATATATATATATATATATATATATATATATATATATATATATATATATATATATATATATATATATATATATATATAATTTCTTCAGAGGGAATGAGTTAATTCTTCATAACTTGTTGATACAATATACACGTTATTGATTCGTAATGATGTCCACAGTGATTCTTGAACTGACGGAGTTTGTGATGTTATAGGTGTTGTTGATTCTGGTGTTGACTGTACTGACGATGCTGGTGACGTTGACGGTACTGTTGATGCTGTTGGTAAAACAATTTTAACTTGTTAATCACACACCATTTTTGTCAGGTTTCTACTCTTCCTTCTATCATTTTGGTTCGCTTAACTGATTTATGGTTAGGGCTAGATTAGATAATCTCTAAGACTTTAGAGATTATATAATCGCTGCGGAATGTTTCTCCAATGAAGTTATGAATTAATACTTCGTCAGTTATTGTTGTTGGTACTCCATGGTATCTATGGTGCGTATGACGTTGATGCTCGTGGGACAGATTGTGAAGTTGAGGTTTACAACGCGGTTGTGGTTGGAGGTGGTAATGGTACTGTTGGCGTTGATGTTGGTGGTACTGGTTATGCTGCTGGTGCTGCTGCTGGAGTTTGTAATCTCTGCACCATATTCTCCAAAGCCACTACCCGAGCGCGAAGTTCGTTGACTTCTTCTATTATTCCAGGATGATTGTCGGTCAGAACGAGCAGATAAATAAAATTTAGAATTTGATGTAGTATATAATCATGACGAGATACCCTGGAAATGAGAGAGAAAATGGTGTCTCGAACAGGTTCGCCGGTAAGTGCTTCAGGTTCTTTGCCAAGAGGTCAATGTGGTGGATGGAAAGGATCGCCTTCTTCTTGTTTCCAATGATTGAGGAGGCTACTAACCCATCCCCAATTCATCCAGAATAGGTGATGACTGATTGGTTGATCCATTTCGGTCACACTGCTTTCAGAGCTTGAGTGAGATTCCATTTCGGAATCCGAGTGACTTGAACTGATGAAAAATTCCATTTCGTACGATTGGATAAAGGATTTTTGATATAAAATGATTTTTCGGCTATCGGGTGGTATTCTATTTACATAGGATATCTATATATAGAGATCAAAAGATTTCATAGATTACGGAGGAATTTGCGGGATATGTCATGCAAAGTTTAAGTAACAGATACGATAAGATATGATTTAGCAGATACGCTAAGATATGAATTTTGTCTATACACTACTCATGCAATTAATGTAGCAAGATGTGTCTAGACTAATAATGATAAGCAGATAATTTCCTATGGATGATAAGCAGATGATTTTCGACTAGAAATGATAAGCAAAACTTTTGACATGCAGACACGGTCGAAGTCCAGACTCACTAATGCATCCTAACGACTTATCAGTTAGACACACTAATGCAGAACTGGTTCGCTAAGACCACCGCTCTGATACCAACTGAAAGGACCCGTTCATATACATTATAAACGATTCACAATAGTTGATTACATTGCGAGGTATTTGACCTCTATATGATACATTTTACAAACATTGCATTTGTTTTTAAAAGACAATCTTTCTTTACATCAAAAATTGACAGGCATGCATACCATTTCATGATATCCACTATCCAACTATAAATTGATTTAATAATAATCTTTGATGAACTCAATGACTCGAATGCAACGTTCTTCGAAATATGCTATGAAAGACTCCAAGTAATATCTTTAAAATGAGCAAATGCACAGCGGAAGATTTCTTTAACACCTGAGAATAAACATGCTTTAAAGTGTCAACCAAAAGGTTGGTGAGTTCATTAGTTTATCATAATCATTTATTTCCATCATTTTAATGGACCACAAGAATTTCATTTCCAGTTCTCATAAATATACGTCCCATGCATAGAGACAAAAAAATAATCATTCATATGGTGAACACCTGGTAACCGACATTAACTAGATACATATAAGAATATCCCCTATCATTCCGGGATCCTCCTTCGGACATGATATAATTTCGAAGTACTAAAGCATCCTATACTTTGGATGGGGTTTGTTAGGCCCAATAGATCTATCTTTAGGATTCGCGTCAATTAGGGTGTCTGTTCCCTAATTCTTAGATTACCAGACTTTAATAAAAAGGGGCATATTCGATTTCGATAATTCAACCATAGAATGTAGTTTCAATTACTTGTGTCTATTTCGTCAAACATTTATAAAAGCGCATGTATTCTCAGTCCCAAAAATATAAAGGGTAAAAAGGTAAATGAAACTCACCATACTGTATTTCGTAGTAAAAATACATATAACGTCATTGAACAAGTGCAAGGTTGGCCTCGGATTCACGAACCTAAATTAATTATATATATTTATGTGTTGGTCAATATTTGTCTAACAAATTAGGTCAAGTCATAGTGTACCACAATCCTAATGCTCGAGACTAATATGCAAAAGTCAACAAAAGTAAATTTGACTCAAAATAATTTCCAACAATCTATACATGATTAATATATAGTTTAAATATCGTCGTTTTATATTTTTAAATATTTTTAAAAGATTTATTAGAGTAAATAATATAATTTATTTATTAATAAATAAAATTTTATATTATATTTATATAATAAAATATACTTTTATATATATTAAGTAATAAAATTTATAGGGTTCATTTAATATTATAAAGATAATATGATAGGTATTATTAAAGTAAGTTATTACACGTAGTAAAATATATTTGTATCAAATATTTATTTGATAAAATAATATCTATAATGATAGTAAGTAAAAGTTGTATTATTTTGTAATAATAATTATTATTATAAAAATATTAATATTTATAATTACTAAGATGACATTATGATAAAACGATAATTCTAATTATGATAACTTTAATATTTACGATAATTTTTAATATTATCTTTAAAATAATAATTCTATTTAAAATAATAATAATAATAATGATATTTTATAGTAACAATGACATTTCTTTTAAAATGATAATTTTTGTTAAAATGATAGTTTTAATACTAACGATAATTTTAATAATAATAGTAATGATAAAAATAATAAGAACGATAATTTTATCTAAATTAATATCTTATAATATTTTAATTTCATCATGATACTCTTACCCATTATTTCCTAATTATTTCGTTTAATAGCTTTTAATCGTCTTTTATATCGTGTTCGTAATAATGATAATAATAGTAATCAAAATAATTAGGTGTTACAAATGTTTGTTTTAATTACACTAATATTAATAATGATAGTTACTATAACATTATTAATGATAATACTAATAATTATCTTAATGATAATATAGTAATAATAATAATAACAATAACAATAACCATTTTTAAATAATAATATATATATTAATAATGATAATAATAATAATACCAATAATAATAATAATAATAATAATAATAATAATAATAATAATAATAATAATAATAATAATAATAATAATAATAATAATTGGATAATAATAATAATACTAATTATTACTTTAACGATAATAACGATAGTAATAATAAAAAAAATAACAATTTTTAATGATAAATCCTTTTATTGATAAAGATAATAATAATAATAATAATAAGATAAAACTAGAACGACGATAATAACGACGATAATAATAATCATTTTTAATAATAATACAAAAATTCGATGGACTATAACTTCAAATCCGTTCATCGAAATCATTCGATATCTAAATGAAAAGTTCTTAATTTTTCGCTAGCTTTCCAACGATATGCATATCTTATACCTTATCTCAGTTGCATATATAACTAATTCAGGATTCAACATAACCTAACTAAAGGCAATATCAAAAGTACAAACATGCATAATCCTATATACTCGAGCACTAGTCAGGGATACACTATTAGTATGTAAAAGTTAAATTATGAGTACTCACGTATCAATATTGAGATTCAATATTGCAGGAAAGGTACGTAGACGCAACGGAGATGATAAACACTATATTGATCTCACGAGCATACCCATGAACCATACCCAATCACCTCCATAGCTATAACTCATAATTTCCTTAATCCAATCCCAATCGAAAAACAATTTCGAAATCACTAGGACAGCACTCTGACGTAATATTTTATGTATACTAATAATATCTTGAAATAATACAGAGTAAATATATATATGTAAATCGATTGAGAGAGTTTAGAGAAAAATATTTTCAAGTTTCTTATGAAATAATGAAACCTATTGAATTCTATTTATAATAGATTTTTAAATTATTAAAGTGAATTATTAAAGTATAAATTATTAAAGTAAATTATTAAAGTATGAATTATTAAAGTGAATTATTAAAGTATGAATTATTAAAGTGAATTATTAAAGTATGAATTACTAAAGTGAATTATTAAAGTTAAAGTAAAGTAAAAATAAAGTAAAGGTAAAGTTTAAGTATCGTAAAAGTATAAAACTATGTACGTATAATACGCGTATAAATATATATAATATTAATTTAAATTGTTATATATATTTAATAAAATAAAATATAAATATCGTTATCTTTATCATACTGGTTAAGTAATGAGTTGTCAAAAGTGGTTCTAGATATTTATAAAAGTTATATGCGTTTTAATAATAAAGTTCTTTTTAAACTGAAAACGTTTTTGTACGTTTGAAACTAAATCAAATAAATATAATAATTTTGTTTTCCAAAACCAAATATATTTTTAAGAATCATTTTGTTTAAAGGTTAAAATAATGGAAAACGTTATATCATAAAATGTTTTAGAAAAGTAGAATCATATATATTCATAATAGGTTTCAAGTTTTTAAATTACAGTTTGTTGGTGAAGCATGGGATAAAGTTCAAAGGTTAAATAAACGTATGAAATCATCTTAATGAAAAATGTCAAGTTACATAACTTGTCGATATCCAACATCTAAGTTATTTACACTTCACGTTCTTACTTATAAATCACTTTACCATTTTCCGAATGTTGTCAAAAAGAATAGATTTCTTAAATCACAGTGGACCTCATAACATAGACCCGTAATCATATCATAATGTATCTGATAAATCAATCATTTGATATTATCTTCTAATTCCATCGATAAACATCTTGAAACAAATACGTTCATGTAAAGTATTATACGTTTAATACTTTATTAATATTCTCAAGTTATAATATATATATATACATATATATACATATTTATTTATATATAACGGTTCGTGAATCGTCGAAATTTGGTCGAGGTTATAATGAATGTATGAACACAATTTAAAATTCTTGAGATTTAACTTAACAAACTTTGCTTATCATGTCAGAATAATATAAAGATAAAGTTTAAATTTGGTTGGAAATTTCCGGGTTGTCACAACAGAGTTGTGCCTATTGTGTCCGGGAGCGTTCGAAGATGAAGAAGAGAAGATCGACGCATTTGTAAAAGGGTTACCAGAAAGAATTCAAGAAGATGTGAGTTCACACGAACCCGCCTCCATACAAAAGGCAAGTCGAATGGCTCATAAAGTCATAAATCAGATTGAGGGAAGAATTAAAGAGCAGGCGGCCGAAGAAGCCAACACGAAACAAGTCAAGAGGAAGTGGGAAGAAAACAGTGACAAGAGTCACCAATACAACAACAACAACAACAACAACAACAACAACAACAACAACAACAACAACAACAACAACAACAACAACAACAACAACAACAACAACAACAACAACAACAACAACAACAACAACAACAACAACAAGAACAACAACAACAACAACAACAACAACAACAACAACAACAACAACAACAACAACAACAACAACAACAACAACAACAACAACAACAACAACAACAACAACAACCACAACAACAACAACAACAACAATAACAACAACAACAACAACAACAACAACAACAATAATCGCAATTACAAACGCAATAACTACCACCACAACTGCAACTTTAACTGCAACAACAATAACAATCCCAACAACAACTACAACAACCGTTCCAATAATAACACAACCGCAACAACAACAACAATCCCAACAATAACAACCAGAGGCAGAAACCATGCCAGAGGTGTGAAGGATAACATCCGACTGGGCTTTGTACGACATCGTGTACTAAGTGTAATAGAAAAGGTCATGGTACGACAAAGTGTGAATTTTACGGACCAAAGGCTAACAAGAATAAAGGAACAAATAATGTCGGAACAAATAATACCGTCATTATTTGTTATGGATGTGGGAATCCGGGTCATATCAGAAACGAATGCCCAAATCAAGAGAATACTAATGGACAGGGTCACGAAAGAGTTTTCAATATTAATACGGCAGAAGCGCAAGAAGACCCGGAGCTTGTTACGGGTACGTTTCTTATTGACAATAAATCTGCTTATGTTTTATTTGATTCGAGTGCGGATAGAAGCTATTTGAGTAAAGATTTTTATGCTAAATTAAGTTGTCCATTGACGCCTTTAGATAATAAATTTTTACTCGAATTAGCAAACGGTAAATTAATTACAGCAGATAATATATGTCGGAATCGAGAAATTAAACTGGTTAGCGAAACGTTTAAGATTGATTTGATACCAGTAGAGTTAGGGAGTTTTGATGTGATAATTGGCATGGACTGGTTGAAAGAGGTGAAAGCAGAAATCGTTTGTTACAAAAATGCGATTCGCATTATGCGAGAAAAAGGAAAACCCTTAATGGTGTACGGAGAAAAGAGCAACGCGAAGCTAAATCTTATTAGTAATTTGAAGGCGCAAAAACTAATAAGAAAAGGTTGCTATGCTATTCTAGCACATGTCGAGAAAGTACAAACCAAAGAAAAGAACATCAATGATGTTCCTGTCACAAAATAATTTCCCGATGTATTTCCGAAAGAACTACCGGGACTACCTCCACACCAATCCGTTGAATTTCAAATAGATCTTGTACCGGGAGCTACACCAATAGCTCGTGCTCCATACAGACTCGCATCCAGTGAAATGAAGGAACTCCAGAGTCCATTACAAGAACTTTTAGAGTGTGGTTTCATTCGACCAAGCACATCACCGTGGGGTGCTCCTGTTTTGCTTGTCAAAAAGAAAGATGGTACATTCAGGTTGTGTATCGACTACCGAGAGTTGAACAAAGTCACCATCAAGAACCGTTACCCACTACCATGAATCGACGACTTATTTGATCAACTACAAGGCTCGTCAGTTTATTCGAAGATTGATTTACGTTCCGGGTATCATCAAATACGGGTGAAGGAGGATGATATTCCGAAGACTGCTTTTAGAACTCGTTACGGCCATTATGAATTTATGCTTATGCCATTTGGATTGATAATGCACCAGCTGTGTTTATGGACCTCATGAACCGAGTGTGTGGACCATATCTTGATAAGTTTGTCATTGTTTTCATTGATGACATACTTATTTACTCAAAGAATGATCAAGAGCACGAAGAACATTTGAAAAAAGTGCTAGAATTGTTGAAGAAGGAAAATTTGTATGCTAAATTTTAAAAGTATGCATTTTGGTTTAAAGAAGTTCAATTCCTCGATCATATAGTAAGCAAAGAAGGTATTCAAGTTGATCCGGCAAAGATTGAAACCGTTGAGAAGTGGGAAACACCGAAAACTCCTACACAGATACGCCAATTTTTAGGATTGGCTGGTTACTATAGAAGATTCATCCAAGATTTTTCCAAAATAGCAAAACCCTTGACTGCATTAACACATAAACGGAAGAAATTTGAATGGAAGGATAAACAAGAGAAAGCATTTCAGTTGTTGAAGAAAAAGTTAACTACGGCACCTATATTGTCATTGCCTGAAGGAAATGATGATTTTGTGATATATTGTGACGCCTCAAAGCAAGGCCTCGGTTGTGTATTGATGCAACGAACGAAGGTGATTGCCTATGCGTCCAGACAATTGAAGATTCACGAGCAAAATTATACGACTCATGATTTGGAATTGGGTGATGTTGTTTTTGCATTAAAGACTTGGAGGCACTACTTATATGGGGTCAAAAGTATTATATATACCGACCACAAGAGTCTCCAACATATATTTGATCAGAAACAACTGAACATGAGGCAGCGTAGGTGGATTGAGTTGTTAAATGATTACGATTTTGAGATTCGTTACCACCCGGGGAAGGCGAATGTGGTAGCAGACGCTTTGAGTAGAAAGGACAGAGAACCTATGCGGGTAAGGGCTATGAATATAATTATTTGTACTAACCTTACTACTCAAATAAAGGAGGCGCAACATGGAGTTTTAAAAGAGGGAAATTTGAAGAATGAAATACCCAAAGGATCGGAGAAACATCTTAATGTTCGGGAAGACGGAACCCGATATAGGGCTGAAAGAATTTGGGTACCAAAGTTTAGAGATGTGAGAGAAATGGTACTTAAGGAAGCACATAAAACCAAATATTCAATACATCCCAGAGCGGGGAAGATGTACAAAGACCTCAAGAAACACTTTTGGTGGCCGGGTATGAAAACCGATATTGCTAAATACGTAGGAGAATGTTTGACGTGTTCTAAGGTCAAAGCTGAACATCAGAAACTATCAGTTCTACTTCAACAACCTAAAATCCCAGAATGGAAATGGGAAAACATTACCATGGATTTCATTACTAAATTGCCAAGGACTACAAGTGGTTATGATACTATTTGGGTAATAGCCGATCGTCTCACCAAATCAGCACACTTTTTGCCAATGAGAGAAGATGATAAATTGGAGAAGTTGGCACGTTTATACTTGAAGGAAGTCGTCTCCAGACATGGAATACTAGTCTCTATTATCTCTGATAGGGATGACAGATTTGTTTCAAGATTCTGGCAGACGTTGCAACAAGCATTGGGGACTCGCCTAGACATGAGTACTGCCTGTGACGACCCGGAAATTTCCGATCAAATTTAAACTTAATCTTTATATATTTTGACACGATAAGCAAAGTCTGTAATGATGAGTCTCAAAAAGTTTGAACTGTTTCATTTATTCAATTGACCTTCGACCATTCCCGACGATTCACGAACAACTATTTATAAATAGATATGTGTGTATATATATAAATAATAATTTGAAGTATAATTTGAAATATTAAATGTTGTTGTTATGAAATATGATATTATAATAATTATTATTTAAAAACATACCTACATATATAAATAAAAGTATATCAAAAATAAATACTAAATAATTGTAATACTCGTTTGATATTCCGATTGATATTAAGCAAGTTAAAATTCAAACTTATATGATTTTAAAATAAATGATGATTCAAAAATGAGTTATATAAATTTTAGACTTATTAAAAATGTATTTAGGAGCTAATTGTTAAATTTGAACACTTTTTATATTTTACCCAGGATCAGGCGTGGACAGTGAGTTAATTTTTGTTTAATAATTTATGATCGAATTTTATACCATAATGACCAAAATAAATAAATATAGTTAATTTAAAAATATAGAATTTTTCTGAATAAGTTTATCCGCCACTAATTTATCAACGGAGTACGAAATAATATCATATTAAAACTGTCGGTAGATATAATTTTCTTCTGTTAAATGTGCACGTTTGTAATATTAAGAGATTGATTTCAAAATCATTCTTTTACTAAAGTAAACTGTTAGTTGATTGATACAAATGGACATCCACTTACTTACCTGTATCTAATATATATATATATATATATATATATATATATATATATATATATATATATATATATATATATATATATATATATATATATATATATATATATATATATATATGTGTGTGTGTGTGTGTGTCTGTGTGTGTGTGTGTGTGTGTATTATATCCATTCTTGACTCTGTGCATATACATATGTACACAAGACCAACACCCAGTTCATTCACCATCTATCTCTATCATTCTATCTATAAATAAACATATACACGATACATCCATGATATGAAAACCCACCATTTTCATTTCTTCCTTAACCAAACTCCATTACAACTGGGGAAACCTAACTCGAAACCATCATTGTTTATTGTGTTTGAAGGTAACCATCGACCACTACATGAACAACCATCTTGCTAAATCATTCACAACCATGATTACCACCTTCACGAACTATAAACACCATTAACAAACCACTTTCGTCACCATAATAACCATGAACACCCCTTTTTCTGTTTGTTGCTTCTAACAAGTCACTACCACAAAACCCGTCACTAATTCTTATGTTTGTCAAGAACACCACCTTCCATCTCTTTCATCTCTTTCATCTCTCCCTCTCTCTTCTTGTTTGAACCACCGCCACCTTACCATTTCTGGTTCAAATTCAATTGTTATTGTATTGTCTAAAAATCGTAAAACCATAAATCACATGCTACAGCCACTACTATTGATGCTACTACTATGCTATTTTGCTGCCGTAAACGTTCACTTAAAACCATCTTCACTAACCAACCCAACTCGATAATCACTGCAACGTACTAACCTTCGAGCACCACTTGTGTTTCTGTAATATGTTTATGATTCGATCACCGTGCATCATCATCAAGAACACTATCTTCGATTGCTACAATATGATGAAACCCATCACCACCTTAAACCTTTTACTTTTTACAACCATCGAAAACCATCTTGCTAGTTCCTGATTTATTCATGACCAAACCATAGAACACCATTGGAGTTTACTTTTGCTTGACCAACACAACCACTTGCATACTACTTTGCTGTTCGTTACTATTGTCAGTCTGAAACACCATCGAGCACCATAACCATCGAAGCTTCTGTTGCATCTGTTTATATGTCAAGCCCAAACGAAAACCAAACAAGGACGATGATAACACAGTAATGAAAACGATGATGACTCAGTGAAAAAGATTATTGATGAAGATGTTAAGTACAGTGAAAAGGTCACCCTCTTTCTTTTAAAATCATATTTGTGTTTGTGTTATAGGACCTATTTCTCCACTATACTGGGAACCGTAAACCACATGACCCATTCCTTATTTATATTCATAAGTCTAAAAAAAAAAAAAGTGATGACTGCTATATTCCATCGAAGGTGGCCGACCGGGAATTTCATCACATTTTTTTTATTTACATGATGAAAAGAAGTTGGTGGGAGTGGTTGCATGATTGATACAACTTGCATCTTCCTATTATTTTTCTTAACCGAATCCTAAATCCAAACTGTTAACTTGTTGGGCTCCAGATGATTTGGGCTGTATTTTTCCTTTGCTTATTGGACTGTCTAGTTGGACTTGGTTTATAATGTTGGGCCGTTAACTTTTGAATCCATGCTTCCAACTTTCTGTTTATGTTGGAGTTTAAGAACGTGTAGTATAGGTGATGCATGACGATGATGGTAGGATGATGACATGAAGGTGATGAAAGAAGAGGTCGTTAATGAACATGGAAGTGATATAGGTTGATGTTGTAGATGGCGATAATGTTGATCTATTATGTGATAATAATTAATAATGATAAAATGATGATAGTAACTCATGAAAACATATTAATGATAATAGATGATGATGAAGCGGGTTAGACATTGATGATGAGGTAGGTTGATAATGAAGATGATTATATGGTTATATGAGGATGGTTACAAATCATTTATGTGATGATGAATATCACGATGATGATTGTGATGTTATCATGATCATGATCTCGGGGTATGATATTGACGATAGTGATTTTAGGATAATTAAAATATTGATGTTTAAGTTAAGATGATGATGAAGATATTATGATATGCCAATAATGGATCAAAAGAATAAATGGCATGAATTAGAACAGAAAAACAGCTACGGACAAATGGTTAAGAGAGTTATCGGGTTAGCGGGACGTCGCGGGTTCAAACCCGGACTTGGGCATTTTTTAAGGGCTACTCCTTTGAGATAGTTTACTTATTTATCATTATCATTACTATTATTACTATTATTATTATTATTATTATTATTATTATTATTATTATTATTATTATTATTATTATTATTATTGAAATGATTTTTATATAAAAACATTATTATTTTTAATATTATTATTATTAATTTACATTATTAATAAAAACTATCATTATTATTATCATTACTATTTTAATTATCATTATTATTTTAATTATCATTTTTATTATTATTTTTATAACAAATAAATATTATACTTATATTACATATAATTATATACTAAACATATTAACATTATTTTTATAAATATTACAAATAACAAATTATTGATAAAATACTAATATACATATTAAGATATCTATATGTATAAATATTAAACATTTTTAATATATACAAATTAAATACATATAACATATAAACTAAGATATAATATATATAAATTTGTTCGATTACAAATATATGTGTTAATATACATTAATGATATAGGTTCGTGAATCCGAGGCCAACCCTGCATTGTTCAGTTTCGTCATATGTATTTTTACTACAAAATACAGTATAGTGAGTTTCATTACTCCCTTTTTAAATACTTTTGCAATATATATTTTTGGGACTGAGAATACATGCGCTTTTATAAATGTTTTACGAAATAGACACAAGTAATCGAAACTATATTATATGGTTGAATGATCGAAGCCGAATATGCCCCTTTCACTTGGTAGCCTAAGAATTAGTAAACCGGTCTACTAATTGACGTGAATCCTAAAGATAGATCTATTGGGCCTAAAAACCCCCATCCAAAGTACCGGATACTTTAGTACTTCGATGTTGTTTTATCATGTCCGATGGATGTCCTGGAATGATAGGGGATATTCTTATATGCATCTTGTTAATGTCGGTTACCAGGTGTTCAATCCATATGAATGATTATTTTTTGTCTCTATGCATGGGACGTATATTTATGAGAAAAGGAAATGAAAATCTTGTGCTCTATTAAAATGATGAAAATGAATGATTATGATAAACTAATGAACTCACCAACCTTTTGGTTGACACTTGAAAGAATGTTTATTCTCATGTATGAAAGAAATCTTCTGCTGTGCATTTGCTCATATTAGAGATATTACTTGGAGTCATTCATGACCTATTTCAAAAGACGTTGCATTCGAGTCGTTGAGTTCATCAAGATTATTATTAAGTCAATTATAGTTGGATATATTATGAAATAGTATGCATGCCGTCAAGCTTCGATGTAATGAAAGTTTGTCTTTTAAAAATGAATGCAATGTTTAAAAAATGTATCATATAGAGGTCAAGTACATCGCGATGTAATCAAATGTAATGTATTCGTCCAGATGGATTAGGACGGATCATTAGACTGCCTATCACCCACAAACTGATGGGCAAAGTGAAAGGACGATACAGACCCTTGAAGACATGCTACAAGCATATGTCATTGATTTCGAAAACAGTTGGGATCGACATCTACCATTAGCAAAATTTTCCTACAACAACAGTTACCATTCGTGTATTGAGATGGCACCGTTTGAGGAACTTTATGGTAGAAAGTGCAGGTCTCCAATTTGTTGGAGTGAAGTGGGGGATAGACAGATTACATGTCCAGAAATTCTCCAAGAAACTACAAAGAAAATCATTCAAATTCAACAACGGTTGAAAACCGCCTAAAGTCGGCAAAAGAGCTACGCGGACATTAAGAGAAAAGATATAGAATTTGAGATTGGAGAGATGGTCATGCTTAAGGTTTCACCTTGGAAAGGCGTTGTTCGATTTGGTAAACGAGGGAAACTAAATCCAAGGTACATTGGGACATTCAAGATTATAGATCGTGTCGGACCAGTAGCTTACCGACTTGACTTACCTCAACAACTCGCCGGGGTACATAATACTTTTCATGTCTCGAATCTGAAGTAATGTTTTGCTAAAGAAGATCTCACTATTCCGTTAGACGAAATCCAAATCAATGAAAAACTTCAATTCATTGAAGAACCCGTCGAAATAATGGATCGTGAGGTTAAAAGACTTAAGCAAAATAAAATACCAATCGTTAGGGTTCGATGGAATGCTCGTAGAGGACCCGAGTTCACCTGGGAGCGTGAAGATCAGATGAAGTTGAAATACCCACACTTATTTCCAGAAGATGCGTCAACACCTTCAACTGCTTAAAATTTCGGGACAAAATTTATTTAACCGGTAGGTACTGTAGTGACCCGAACTTTTCCATGTTTATATATATTAAAAGAAATTGATATTTACATGTTTAAATGTTTCCAACATGTTAAGCAATCAAACTTGTTAAGACATGATTAATTGAATCGGATTTTGTGTTAACAGTTGACCACCCAGTTTGTCCGACGATTCACGAACGTTAAAACTTGTAAAAACGACATGATGATATATATATATATATATATATATATATATATATATATATATATATATATATATATATATATATATATATATATATATATATATATATATATATATATATATATATATATATATATATATATATATATGGACATATATATGGTTAATATGAGATTATGATATGCAAGTATCTAACTAAGTATATTAACAAATTGTGATATACATAAAAATGAGAATATTGAATTATGAAGCTCGAAACGATATACATAACGATTATCGTTATAACAACGTCTTACTAAATACATATGTATTGTATTAAGATATTGATATACTATATTTAACATGATAAAATGATAATTAAGTATATCATTGAGTGTATTAACAATGAACTATACTGTAACGACCCGGAATTTTCCGATCGTTCTATACTTATGAGATTAATATTTACATAAATAAAACCTTACCAACATAATAAGCAATCCAAACTGTTGAGACTTATATTTTTGAAAAGAGTTTTACACAACGTTTGACCGTCCAATTTGACCGATGATATCACGAACTATATAACACATGATAATTATACGATTATGTTTATGTACATATCTATATATATTTAACATGATTTAAGGATGGTTTAACATTTCACTGTGAACTAACAACAATGAGTTATAAGTATACTTTGAGACCACTAACTTAAGTTTTCAAAAAGATAACTATATGTAACGTTCTTTGACATATATACTTATAATCTATAATGTGTTGTGATTTATGTCACCAATATGATTTTAAGTGTAATGGGATTAATTTGTAACTAAAATAATCTTGATAAATATCGAACAAGTTTGGGGAAGTGTGGAGTGCACACTTGTTTGAACTTATCTTGATTATGACGGGGGTTCGGGGGCAGCGCCCCCGATAAGCGGGGTCCAAGGGGTGGCAACCCCTGGCGGGGTCCAAGGGGCAGAGCCCCTGGCTGGGGTCGAGCTGGACCCAAAATTGCTTTATTAAAAATGTCTAAAAATTTTATTTTTGGCCCGGTTGGACCCAAAATAAAAGCCCGATTTTGAGCTTCTTTTACCGTATCATACCCATCATCTATATGTATTTACTATTGGTAAATACACACCAAATCAATATCCTTATCAGCCTTAGATCTGCCCTAGATAAGAGGGAATCTTATTTGTAAGCTAGCATACATTATTACTCAAAAATTCAACACAATAATTTGTCCTTGTTCCCTCAACAACCAGACTGTCCTATAAGTATCACCATCACCTTGGTTTTTCATTTCATTCTTACAACCATCTTTCTCTAACCAAAAATACACTCTTAGGAACTCTAAGTGTTCTTCACAATCTCAGCAAATACTCATGAAGAACTAGCTTCATGAACAACCTATAATCATCATAAGAAAGTTTGATCAAGATTATTTTCTATCTTTTCCAGTAGCTTTATCCAAGTAACTTGAGGTAGTAACCTTATTCATAATCTTATTCGATTCATATTTATATAGCTATCTTATTTTGTGTTATAAAATTTTTAACAACAAGAACATAGTTTGAATGATTTCAAACCTGTTCCCAAACTAAATAGATCCTTCTAATTTGATTTTTAAAACACTTCAAAACCTGTAATATATCATATTATGACAAAATCGGATTAATCATATCTTGGCTAATTAACATAATATTTAATATATATTTACTTATGATTTGATTTTATATATTTCAGGACCACTCGTAAACAACACGAGAAGATTAATCATAAGACCTCATGATTGTACGCAACACGTCATCTGACAACACGGTACTTTATGTACGCAACACGTCATTTGACAACATGGTACCATGGGTCGAGATTAATTCTGATCAATACGAATACGATGGGGTCTTTATTTATTTTATTGAGCAACTAATTGTGGACCATTAACAACAGACTGCTAACTACGGACTAAGAAAATATTAAAAGTATTATAAGTATATATATATATATATGTAACGATTACTTGAAAAGAAAATATGTTGATATATTATATATATGGTTAGGTTCGTGATATCTATCGGAGACCAAGTCGAGTTAAATACCTTCAACGAAAAGGTGAGTATATAGTCCCACTTTTAAACTCTAAATATTTCGGGATGAGAATACATGCATTTTATGATTTACGTTATAGACACAAGTACTTAAAAATATATTCTACGTTGAGTTGTACCACTGGCATATCTCCCTGTAACTTGGTAACTACTATTTACATGCGGTATTGTAAACGCGAATCCTGTTGATAGATCTATCGGGCCTGACAACCCCAACCGGACTGGACGACCAGTATTCAACGATTGCACAGTACTTCGTTTCGGTGACTACACTTGGTACGGTGTAGTAAGATTTCATAATAAAGGGAATATGCGACGTTGATTAAATGTTAAGTATGGTTATCAAGTGCTCAACAACTTAGAATATTTTTATTAAAACGTTTATATATGAAATCTTGTGGTCTATATTCATAACGCTGCCGGTATTAAACCTATATCTCACCAACTTTATGTTGACGTTTTAATCATGTTTATTCTCAGGTGATAACTAAAAGCTTCCGCTGCAACATGTTGAATTTAAGCAAGATCTTGAGTATGCATATTTGTGTCAAAAATAAAACTGCATATCGGAGGATTTGTAATGTAAAATATGTTGGAAGTCGTATTGTTATTATCACATGTAAAGTTTGTAAGTCTAAGATTATCGCTAAACGATAATCATTATTAAGTTGTTTAAACCTTGTATTTGTAATAAAAGCTATGGTTTGTATTGTAAAAACGAATGCAGTTTTTGAAAAATGTCGCATATAGAGGTCAATACCTCGCGATGAAATCATATGTTATTGTAATCGTCCTTATATTTAAGGTCGGGTTATGACATATACAAGTAAGATGAGACTACTAACTTAAGGATTTCGAAACAATATATATATGTAACGATTATCGTTGTAATAGTATTTTAACATATATATATATATATATATATATATATATATATATATATATATATATATATATATATATATATATATATATATATATATATATATATATATATATATATGATGTTAAGATATATTCATACACCATGTTATCATGTTAACATAACAATTTAACATCTCATTTAAGTATAATAACAATGAATTAATTACATTTAACAAGATCGTTAACTTAAAGGCTTCAAATCAACACTTACATGTAACGACTAACGATGACTTAACGACTCAGTTAAAATGTATATATATGTAATGTATTTAGATGTATTAGTACACTTTTGAAAGACTTCAAGACACATATCAAAGTACTTCTACTTAACAAAAATGCTTACAATTACATCCTCGTTCATTTTCATCAACAATTCTACTCATATGCAACTGTATTCGTACTCGTACAATACCCAGCTCCTAGATGTACACACTATTGGTATATACACATAAAAATCTGCTCTTTAGCAGCCTTAAATGATTAAGGAACATGTGGAACCAACCATTTGTCAACTAGCATGAATTATTTAGCAAGAAAACAAACTTAAGAATCTTTTCTTTCTTTATAATGAGTAAAAACGTTTTTATGATTTCACCTCATTTTTCCATTCCATTTTCTCATACTTACACTCCAAATTCTCTCTCAAAATACTCCTATCATCATACTTGATCATCTCCAAGCATTTTCACCATCTTTTATCTTCAATTACAAGCTTTAATCATCATAAAAACAACCATTCAAGAACACTTCAATAAATCTTTCAAACTTGCTAGATTACTTCCAAGCTTTCAAATCCATTTCAAGTAATCATCCAAGATCAAGAAACTTTTGTTAATCTCATTAGGTTTTCATTCTAAATCAAAGGTAAGAATCATATTCAATCTTTGGTTCAATTTCTATAAACATAACTATCTTAATTCAAGTAGTAATCTTACTTGAACTTATTTTCGTGTCATGATTCTATTTCAAGAACTTTCAAGCCATCCAAGATCCTTTGAAGCTAGATCATTTCTTGTCACTTCCAGTAGGTTTACCTACTAAACTTGAGGTAGTAATGATGTTCACAACATCATTCAATTCATATATATATATATATATATATATATATATATATATATATATATATATATATATATATATATATATATATAACTATGTTATTCGAAGATTTAAACTTGTAATCACTAGAACATAGTTTAGTATATTCTAAACTTGTTCGCAAATAAAGTTAATCCTGTTAAATTAACTTTTAAAATCAACTAAACACATGTTCTATATCTTTATGATATGCTAACTTAATGATTTAAAACCTGGAAACACGAAGAACACCGTAAAATCGGATATACGCCGTCGTAGTAAAACCGCGAGCTGTTTTGGTTTGGATAATTAAAAACTATGATAAACTTTGATTTAAAGGCTATTCTTCTGGGAAAATAATTTTTCTTATGAACATGAAACTATATCCAAAAATCATGGTTAAACTCAAAGTGGAAGTATGTTTTCCAAAATGGTCATCTAGACGTCGTTCTTTCGACTGAAATGACTACCTTTACAAAAACGACTTGTAACCTGTATTTCTGAATATAAACTTATACTTTTTTCTATTTATATTCATAAACTTAAGTTCAATATAAAACCATAGCAACTTGAATCACTCAAAACTGATTTAAAACAAAGAAGTTATGGGTAAAACAAGATTGGATAATTTTGCTTGTTGTAGCTACGTGAAATTTGTAACAAATCTATACAAATCATAACTTAACCAACTTATATTGTATTATACATGTATTCTAACATATATTTGAAACAACCCAACACGTATTTCCATACAATATATATATTTTTTTTATTTCACATTTACGCGCCAATAAAATATGTAAACCATTCCACAAGTTTCATTTAAAACGTACCACAATTTAAATGTTTACAAGGCACAAAGGCCATTAATTAAGTTTAATACAAGTTCTCCCCACTACAAATGATAGTTTATAATCCAAACGACACTTCAAGCATGGTTTGGGACTAAACTATCCAAAACGTTAAGCTAACTTCCAAAGCTAACAAATCCAAAAGCGTCCCCTAACAATAAGGCGGGATCTCTAATCCAAACGAATGCCCTTACCCTTGTCCATGCCGGAACCTATAAAATGGTAAACAACGAGAGGGTAAGCAATGCTTAGTGAATGCAATAATTATACATACATATATATAACCCATCTATTTGCAATCACAAATACCAAATACCTCGTACGAACATACCCGAAATACCAACAAGTCGTACATTGACACAAAATCTCATTAGCATATACTCAACACAATATATATAAATATATATATATATATATATATATATATATATATATATATATATATATATATATATATAATGCTAAACGATCACAACACAATATGGTTAACCATAACGCTATGGTGCTACCGGCACGTGGTTCATACCATACGCATTTGAGTCTCACTCTTTTATACCGGCACATGGTCCACACTTTGACGCTACCGGCACGTGGCTCACGCCTCATTTTATAGTGCTACCGGCACGTGGTTCACACTCGATGCTACCGGCACGTGGTTCACATCCTATATCCGTCACATACATGTTATGGCACTACCGGCACATGGTTCATGCCATAACATTAACAAATAAACATGCCATATACATGAACGTATAATTATTCCACTCACCTTATCGTCTTTGGTGAACTAGGGAATCAAGCTCGCAACCTTCAATACAACGTACCTATTACATTAAGTACACTTTCAATACACAAACTAGTTGGACTAGACACCAACATTTAACACTTGAGCATTTAATGACCCAATTGCATTAAATGACTCATTTACACCAGAATCGCCCATTAATGGCCAAGATCCATTATAATTCCCCAAAAGCTAGTGATTATAGTCCAATATCAACAACTAACACCATCTAGGGTATTTTCATACCCATCTTGCCCAAACTAGGTCAACATTACCCATTTGACCCATTTTGACACTTAAACTTACAAATTTAGTCAAACTTAACCCATTTACAAATCTTTCGACATTTAACATGTGTATTAGTACCTAACAACACATTTAACACTTACAAATCTCAAACTACAAGACCAAAGCCTAGGTTATAGCTATTAGGGTTTTCCTTTCATCAATATAACCCAAATTCACCCATTTAACCCCCAAATGGTCATACAAGCCTCAAGTACACAAAACCCTAGCCATAAACCAATTAAAACTCAAAACATAGAGTTAAGACTTACCAATACAATCACAACGTAGCTAGAGACGTAGGGAACAACTTTAAAACTCGGACTTGGGTGGGATTTGGTCTTCTTCTTCTTCAAGTGAGCTCTCTCTCACTAAACCCTAACTCTCTCTTTAGGATTTAATTGGTGAAGGTGAAGATGTGATAAATGAGGATTGGGTAAGGTTGAATCAGCTTTAAACTCCCCAAAACTGGCCACAAGTGAAATGACTATTATACCCCCAAAAGATGCCATTTAAAATGGCTAAACAGTCATTTCAGCGACATTTGTCGCGTTTCACGACACTTCGTCGCGTTTCGCGACACCAGGACGCGATAAACAGCACTCAAACGCGACAAAGTGGTCAGAAATCACCATCAGAACTTGTCTCATTTCAAGCATGTTTGTCACGGAACGCGACACACCAGAACGCGACAAACTGCACTCAAACTCGATAGATTACCTGATGTACTCTAATTTCACTTTTAAAACATCCCAAAGTCAAATGTGGTCAAAGCATTACATCCAAACTTTTAAATAATCATTCTTGGACTTCAAATGATGCCCCGAGCGTCATGTTTAGATAAATGGGGTGTTACAACTCTCCCCCACTTGAATCGGAGCTCGTCCTCGCGATCCAAGCCGCATGACAAGCCGGAAGATACACCAATACAAATTCTTCGGGTTCCCATGTAAACTCAGAACCTTTACTATGACTCTATTGAACTTTAAAATTTCTCACCTCTTTATTTCTCAACCTCTTTACCTTTTCATCGAGTATAGCAATCGGCTTCTCAACATACTCTAATTTGTTTTTTAATTCAATCTCGTCTAACAGCACCCATGAAGAATCATCCGCAAGACACTTACGGAGATGGGAAACATGGAATGTATTATGGATCCCCGCAAGCTCTTCGGGTAATTCCAAACGATACGCAACTTCGCCAACACGAGCTAAAATCTTACACGAACCAATAAACCGAGGATCTAACTTTCCTCGTTTTCGAAACCGAATAACTCCTTTCCATGGCGAAACGTTAAGCATCACCATGTCGCCCTCTTGGAATTCGATCGGCCACCTTCGTTTGTCGGCATACGAATTTTGTCTATCTTAAGCCTTTTTCAAATGATCCCGAATCATATCAATATTGCTATTCATTTCTAAGACCAAATCGGTACTCCCGATTTCCCTTTGACCCACTTCACCCCAACAAATCGGGGTTCGACACCTTCGCCCATAAAGCATCTCATATGGTGGCATCCCGATACTAGTATGATAACTATTATTGTACGAGAATTCCACCAAAGGTAAATGCTCGTCCCAACTACCACCAAAGTCAATAATACACGCCCGTAACATATCCTCCAAAGTTTGGTTCGTACGTTCGGTTTGACCGTCCGTTTAAGGATGATACGCCGTGCTCAATTTCAATTGCGTACCCATATCTTCATGAAACTTTTCCCAAAACCGAGATGTAAAACGAGTATCTCGATCTAAAATAATAGATATAGGAACTCCATGTCGAGAGATTACTTCCTTAATAAACAACTTAGCCAAGGTCTCCGACAATATCGCTTCCTTGATGGGAAGAAACAAAGCACTTTTCGTCAATCGATCAACTTTAATCCAAATCGAATCAAATTGGGTCCTCGCCATCTTTAGTAACTTTGTGATCAAATCCATGGTAATGTGCTCCCATTTCCACTTCGGGATTTTCAACGGTTGTAACTTACCATACGGCTTTTGGTGTTCGGTTTTAACTTGCAAACACGTGACGCATTGCTCCACATACTTAACAACATCACGTTTCATGCCCGGCCACCAATACTCCTTCCTTAAATCAAGGTACATTTTTGTTGCGCCCGGATGAATGGAATACTTTGACTTATGTGCTTCATCAAGTAGCACTCGTCGATAATCCCCCATCGTAGGCACCCACACTCTTCCTTGAAAAGACAACAAACCATGCGAGCCCATAGTAATGAACTCTGATTGCCCCACTATTCGTTCCGCATGCATGTTGTGAACGTAAGCCTCTATTTGAATCACACCAAGTTTTTCAAGAAAATCGTTAGTAATAATCATACGTAACAATCCCAATCGTAACGCCGGGTGGTGACTCTTTCGACTTAACGCATCCGCGACCACATTCGCCTTACCCGGATGATAAAGTATTTCACAATCATAATCTTTTACCACATCCATCCACCTACGTTGGCGATAATTCAAATCTTGTTGATTGAAGAGGTGTTTCAAACTCTTATGATCCGAATAAATCGTACTCTTGACAACATACAAGTAATGGCGCCAGATTTTCAACGCATGCACAACCGTCGGCAACTCAAGATCATGAGTCGGATATCTCGTTTCATGTTCCTTTAGTTGTCGAGAGGCATAAGCGATGACTTTACCTCTTTGCATTAGAACACAACCGAGTCCATTTAATGAAGCATCACAATAGACCTTCATATCCTCCACACCTTCCGGCAACACTAACACCGGAGCTTGACACAACTTCTCTTTTAACAATTGGAAAGCGATCTCTTGCTCATTTTCCCAATTAAATCTAGCATTCTTCCTCGTCAATTTCGTCAATGGAGAATCAATCTTAGAAAAGTCTTGGATAAACCGACGATAATAACCAGCCAATCTGAGAAAACTTCGAATTTCCGTAGGTGTAGTCGGTAGTCCCCAACTCTTTACCGTCTCAATCTTCCCCGGATTTACTTGAATACCATCTTGGTTCACAATATGGCCAAGGAATTGAACTTCCCTTAGCCAAAATTCACATTTGGAGAATTTTGCATACAACTTCTCCTTCCGCAACGTCTTCAACACACCACGCAAATGATGTTCATGTTCCTTCATACTTTTCGAATAGACAAGTATGTCGTCAATGAACACAATTACCGACTTGTCCAACATAGGTTGGCACACTCGGTTCATAAGGTCCATGAATGCCGCCGGTGCATTTGTAAGACCAAAAGGCATAACTACAAACTCAAAATGCCCATAACGCGTTCAAAAAGCCGTTTTCTCAATATCTTCCTCACGGACCCGCATTTGGTGATAGCCGGATCGTAGGTCGATTTTAGAGAAATACGTTGCACCTTGGAGTTGGTCAAACAAATCGTCGATCTGAGGCAATGGATAACGATTCTTGATCGTCACTTTATTCAACTCCCGGTAATCGATGCACATTCGCATACTACCATCCTTCTTTTTTACGAATAAAATCGGAGCGCCCCATGGCGAAGCACTCGGTCGAATAAAACCCTTCTCAAGCAACTCTTGGGTTTGATTTAACAACTCTTGCATTTTCGTCGGTGCTAAACGATAAGGATTTTTAGCAATGGGAGTAGCTCCCGAAACCAACTCAATGCGAAATTCAACTTGTCTTTTCGCCGGAACACCCGGTAACTTGTCCGGAAAAACGTCTTCGAATTCACTAACCACTGGAATTTCACGAATGGGTGGTGGCTCATCACGAGTATCAACAACATGGGCAAGAAAAGCCATGCCACCACTAACAAGAAAACGACGTGCCTGTGCAATAGAACATATCGGCACAAGTCTTCTTCGTTTATCGCCGTGAATAATTAACTCTCCCCCACTTGGGGTCTTCACGCGGATAAATTTCTCATGGCATGCAATATCGGCTCTATTTCGATCGAGCCAATCCATACCAACAACGATATCAAAATCGCCCAAAGTCATAGGGATGAGATCAATTTTAAAGCTTTCGGCACCAAAAACAACGTCACAATTCTTACACACATCAACCACTAGCACCGTCTTGTCGTCCGCTATTTCGACTTCTACCGGACGACTTAACTTAGCTAACAGTCTATCAAGTTTAGGCACAAATTTTGGAGACACAAATGACAAATTTGCACTGCTATCAAATAAAATCCTTGCCGGATTAGAGTTAACCATAAAAGTACCTGAGACAACTTCGTTGGATTGCTTAGCTTCATCATTCGTCATCAAATAGTTGCAACCCCTAGCCGTGCCCGCCGCTCTCTCCAATTTCTTAACATGATCATTATTCAACTCGGGACATTCCGGCTTCTTGTGCCCTTCCTTACCACAATTATAGCAAGTAAATTTGTTCGGGCCATTGGTACAATCACGGGCCATGTGTCCCCTTTGTTTACTATTAAAACACGTGGGCCCAAAACCCCCGAAAGCACCCTTCTTCACACTATTTAAGCTTTCGGAGCCTTTCTTGTTCTTTTTATTTGAAAAGTTCGAATGGCTCGAACCTTCAAACTTTCTCTTTGAAAAAGTGAAATCACTCTTCCTCGGAACCTCCGGTTCAAAACCCCGAGCCAACTCGAATAGTTCTTCAAAAGTCTTAGCCACTCCCCGACTAATCTTACCCTTTAAATCATCGTTCAAGGTAAGGTAGAAATCTTTCATTAGCTTGTGATCGTCACCAACATATTCCGGGCAAAAACGAGTCTTTGCCAAAAAGGTAGACTTGAGAGTAACCAAGTCCATTGAACCTTGTTGCAAATGATGCAACTCGTCCCGGATTCTATCAAGGTCGGAAGAAGTTCGGTATTCTTGGAAAAATTCCTTCTTAAACTCCTCCCATGTCAAGCTCATACATTGCTCTTCACCATATAAATTGATTTTATCGTCCCACCACAACTTGCCTTCTTCACGTAACATGCTAGACCCATACCTCGTCTTCTTCTCGGGAGGACATTCCGCGGTACGGAAAGCTCCCTCAATATCGGAAATCCAACAAGTGCTTTTCAATGGATCCCTCGCCCCATTAAACATCGGAGGTTGAGTATCCTTGAAATTCTTGTAGTGGAAGTCCCGCCTTCCACCCCCACCATTACCTTCACCCCCTTTGCCTCGAGGATAAATGTTTCTAGCTTCCAAAGCCTCCTCTATTGCGGCTTTCATTCTTTCATTTATCATTTCAGTCACTTGTCCATCAACCGACTCTTGGAAAACCTTTCGAACATCGTCAAGAAAGTCCTTTTTTAGCCTTTTAAAGATGGCCTCGACCTTGACCGTGAGTTCGACGTCCTCACTCGTACTTCCGTCATTGGTGTCGTGTCCATTTCTCATCTTCATTCTATAAAACGAAGTAAATTAAGCACAAAATGAAAGGACTTAACACATATGTATATACATCTACACCACATTACCCCATCTTGCTCAACAATCGTCGTACATCGCTTGTTTGACACGATTTGAACCCGCAACAATGGTAGCTAATCATTGTTACGCGAGCACGTCGCATTAACTTGCTAGTACAACTCCTATCTCGCTTGATGATCGCTAAAACAACACAAAAAAATTAGTGCAAGGTTAATTCACATAAACCTAAACACTAATCAACTCCCGGTCCGGCCCGTCTCCTACAAGTCCCGCATAAAGCACGTACACAAATAAGTCTAAGTCTAGGCACCTATCTCAAGTCGCCTAAATCCCTTAGACCATGCTCTGATACCACTTGAAACAACCCAACCCGTATTTCCATACAATATATATATATTTTTTTATTTCACATTTACGCGCCAATAAAATATGTAAACCATTCCACAAGTTTCATTTAAAACGTACCACAATTTAAATGTTTACAAGGCACGAAGGCCATTAATTAAGTTTAATACAAGTTCGCCCCACTACAAATGATAGTTTATAATCCAAACGACACTTCGAGCATGGTTTGGGACTAAACTATCCAAAACGTTAGGCCAACTTCCAAAGCTAACAAATCCAAAAGCGTCCCCTAACAATAAGGCGGGATCTCTAATCCAAACGAATGCCCTTACCCTTGTCCACGCCGGAACCTATAAAATGGTAAACAACGAGAGGGTAAGCAATGCATAGTGAATGCAATAATTATACATACATATATATAACCCATCTATTTGCAATCACAAATACCAAATACCTCGTACGAACATGTAACTCACAAAGCAAGTCAATCATACCCGAAATACCAACAAGTCGTACATTGACACAAAATCTCATTAGCATATACTCAACACAATATATATATATATATATATATATATATATATATATATATATATATATATATATAATGCTAAACGATCACAACACAATATGGTTAACCATAACGCTATGGTGCTACTGGCACGTGGTTCACACCATACGCATTTGTTAACCATAACGCTATGGTGCTACTGGCACGTGGTTCACACCATACGCATTTGAGTCTCACTCTTTTATAGTGCTACCGGCACATGGTCCACACTTTGATGCTACCGGCACGTGGTTCACGCCTCATTTTATAGTGCTACCGGCACGTGGTTCACACTCGATGCTACCGGCACGTGGTTCACATCCTATATCCGTCACATACATGTTATGGCACTACCAGCACATGGTTTATGCCATAACATTCACAAATAAACACGCCATATACATGAACGTATAATTATTCCACTCACCTTATCGTCTTTGGTGAACTAGGGAATCAAGCTCGCAACCTTCAATGCAACGTACCTATTACATTAAGTACACTTTCAATACACAAACTAGTTGGACTAGACACCAACATTTAACACTTGAGCATTTAATGACCCAATTGCATTAAATGACTCATTTACACCAAAACCGCCCATTAATGGCTAAGACCCATTATAATTCCCCAAAAGCTAGTGATTATAGTCCAATATCAACAACTAACACCATCTAGGGTATTTTCATACCCACCTTGCCCAAACTAGGTCAACATTACCCATTTGACCCATTTTGACACTTAAACTTACAAATTTAGTCAAACTTAACCCATTTACAAATCTTTCGACATTTAACATGTTTATAGTGCCTAACAACACATTTAACACTTACAAATCTCAAACTACAAGACCAAGGCCTAGGTTATAGCTATTAGGGTTTTCCTTTCATCAATATAACCCAAATTCACCCATTTAACCCCCAAATGGTCATACAAACCTCAAGTACACAAAACCCTAGCCATAAACCAATTAAAACTCAAAACATAGAGTTAAGACTTACCAATACAATCACAACGTAGCTAGAGACGTAGGGAACAACTTTAAAACACGGACTTGGGTGGGATTTGGTCTTCTTCTTCTTCAAGTGAGATCTCTCTCACTAAACCCTAACTCTCTCTAGGATTTAATTGGTGAAGGTGAAGATGTAATAAATGAGGATTGGGTAAGGTTGAATCAACTTTAAACTCCCCAAAACCGGCCACAAGTGAAAGGACTATTATACCCCCAAAAGATGCCATTTAAAATGGCTAAAAAGTCATTTCAGCGACATTTGTCGCGTTTCACGACACTTCGTCGCGTTTCGCGACACCAGAACGCGATAAACAGCACTCAAACGCGACAAAGTGGTCAGAAATCACCATCAGAACTTGTCTCATTTCAAGCATGTTTGTCACAGAACGCGACACACCAGAACGCGACAAACTGCACTCAAACTCAACATATTACCTGATGTACTCCAATTTCACTTTTAAAACATCCCAAAGTCAAACGTGGTCAAAGCATTACATCCAAACTTTTAAATAATCATTCTTGGACTTCAAATGATGCCCCGAGCGTCATGTTTAGATAAACGGGGTGTTACAATATTATGTAATCTTGGGATACCATAGGCACGTATACAATGTTTTGACATATCATATCGACCCATCTATATATATTATTTGGAACAACCATAGACACTCTATATGCAGTGATGTTTGAGTTAGCTATACAGGGTTGAGGTTGATTCCAAAATAATATATATACTTTGAGTTGTGATCGAGTCTGAGACTTGTAGACACTGAGTCATGGATTGATTCGAGATAATATATATATTGATTTATTTCTGTACATCTAACTGCGAACAACTAGTTGTAGGTTACTAACAAGGACTGCTGACTTAATAAACTTAAATCGTTAAAACGTAATACAAATGTTGTGAATGTATTTTGATCATACTTTGATATATATGTACATATTTGTTATATGTTCGTGAATCGATCCGTGGCCAAGTCTTAAATTTTCCGACGAAGTAAAAATCTGTGAAAGTGAGTTATAGTCCCACTTTTAAAATCTAATATTTTTGGGATGAGAATACATGCAACTTTATAAATGTTTTACAAAATAGACACAAGTACGCGAAACTACATTCTATGGTTGGATTATTAAACCGAATATTGCCCCTTCAAGTCTGGTAGCCTAAGAATTAGGAAAATGGCCCCTAATTGACGTGAATCCTAAAGATAGATCTATTGGGCCTAACAACCCCCATTCAAGTTATGAATGGCTTTAGTACTTCGATTTATATGGTGATTGCGATTACCAATTTATGACATACTTGTGAGTATGCGGAGAATATTCTATATGCATTAAAGTTAATGTCGGTTACCAGGTGTTCATCATATGAATGATTTTTATACACTTGCGAGTGTAAGATTATTGAATAAATGAAATCTTGTGGTCTATTATTACGATTTGATAAATATATAGGTTAAACCTATAACTCACCAACATTTTTGTTGACGTTTTAAGCATGTTTATTCTCAGGTGATTATTAAGAGCTTCCGCTGTTACATGCTAAATAAAGACAGGATTGGAGTCTGCATGCTTGTATAATATTGTTTAAAAACTGCATTCGAAGACTTAAGTTGTTGTGTAATATTATTGTAAACCATTATGTAATGGTCGTGTGAGAACGTTATGTTTTAGATTATCATTATTTGATAATCTTCGTAATGTTTTTAAACCTTTATCGATAAAATAAAGGTTATGGTTTGTTTTTAAAATTCGAATGCAGTCTTTGAAAAACGCCTCATATAGAGGTCAAAACCTCACAATGAAATCAATTAATATGAAACGTTTATAATCGATATGAACGGGACATTTCATAATAGTCACTCTCATTACCTTAACTAGAATTTAACACATTGGTGTACTCCCTACATTTAAAATATGTTTTATAATCTTTTATTTTATATTTTTTTATAAAAATATAACTCATATAAAAAGAACATTCCATCAAAACGATGAATGACTACCCGCGAACATCAAAGCAATGGAAGCAAAACTTCGGCCCAAACTACAACTAAGAACCAAACTAAAGGACCAAGCAAATCACTGAAAGCAAAGCAAAAAGGAAACAAAATAAGAGACCTAATACAATAAAATCAGGACAGAAGAACAAATAAACATTCGCATAAGACAAAACATAGTAAACACCAACGAAACAAAAACATAGGGACAAACCAAACAAATAGACTAGACCAATCGCATATCGTTTACAATAAACTTATTCAACTCTGCTTCATGCACCTTCTTGAGCTTTTTTGACTTGACCTTGGGTTTAAATTAACCACTTTCTCTTCAACTTTATTCCCCTTAAAATTCTTCATGACCGCATCCAGAAAACCAAAAGAAGAAACAACAGCTACCTTTTCACTACCGCTCTTGCTCCTCGCACAAAAACCTTTGCCCAGAGATGTGCCAGCCTTTGAACTGCCGAATGAACCGTCCAATCCAAATACACCGTTCACATCACTCGAGATCAGCACATCTTTGTCTTCCTCTTGATCATGCAAAACGAAAGAAACACTCTCGGCTGGCATCTTCATTTTGATTTATTCGTAGGCAAAACTTTAGAACTAGAAATGTCCACCACCCCCACCCCAACCTTACCAGCCTCCTTGGAGTGCCGAATCATGCGAGCTTGAACATTGAGCCGAAAAGAAGTGCAACACGAACACTTATCCAGATTTTTTAACATAATTGTCTCAAATTTCAAATAAACCAACACCATGGTCCATCACCATCACCTAACTTTGCACCCACATATGCTTTAAAGAAGTGTCAAATCCAACTTTATCTTCTTAATTATTGGATTCAACTTCACTACTTGTTAGAAAATCTATGTGAGCCCTAACAAGAACTTGATAACCCTAGTTATCAAACTCACCGTGCAACAAACAAATAATTCAACACAAATAAAGATAAGAACGAGAAACGTAAAGAACAATGAATTAATGTGGTTATATCCAATCGTTTAATTCAAACGAATTGGTTTACTCCACGGCGAAACAAAGAGGATTTTATTATATTTTTCGTAGGTGTACAATGCAGGTTTCATATGAGGGTTTATATAGGGCAAAAAACGAAATAGGAACAATCTAGATTACTTGCTGAATACGAACATTGTCGCGTTTCGCGACAAACTACATTCAAACGTGACAAAACAGCTTCAAACGCGACACCTTCAGACATCCCCTTCTGCCACATATGTCTCGTTTCGATACACTTTATCACTTTCCAGTACTATCGCGTTTCACGACAAACATCACTGAAACACGATAAACATCACTGGAACACGATAAACTTCACCCGAACCCGATAACTGCAGCTCATTCGTTTTGATCTTCTTTGCACCCAACAATTCTCCCACTCAAAGAAGAACAAAACCCAACCTTAACCTGTACTCGATCAACACTTCGACTCTTGAACGTACCCGTCTATACCGCCAAAAAAACTTCTTGGGACACGCACACTCTAACCATCAAGCTAGCAGCTTTCGATAAAGAGTACCTCAACTTGTCAAGAAATGCTATCTACAAACATCAACCCACAGCAACAATTTGATTTCCTGACCGTAACCCCTTTTAAACAATACCGCCGGATAAACAAACCCGGGACACGTCGCACTTCCACGCCATGGGAAGGAAGACTTTCGACACCTTTAAACTGAGCTACAATCAAATCACCGTTACTCACTTGGGACAGATATAAACCAAACCCTCTCTGTTTCTGGCAATCATCTCACTAGAATGTGAGATACCGGGTCAGAGTCCGACCCGACTCTATCAACCTCATCACCCAAGTGATCCATCCGTACACAAAACCAACTACTCGATATATCTTTCCAACAAAGAATAGACTACCTGGTAGAACAAATACGTGGACACCACTATCAAGATACTCATGAGAGAACACTACCACATCCTTGATCCTCCACCTTACCGCTTTCCCTTTCACCGTTGGAACACTGACCACATACGTGCGCACAAATTCAGACGAACCTAATTCTTTAACCCGAGTCAACTCCCACTGTACGGATGTTGTAGTACCAATGACTCCCATAAAAATATCTCGTTCATCTTCACCGGTCAATTGCAACATAGTTGCCATTGGAGGTGATCTAACCGAAATCTCGAAATCTCTAGTGCTTCTTAATCGACCAAACTGTTTAGTGGCTTCAACACTCCCACTCAAACCCGATTCCCCACTAGTTCCAAGTCTTCCTGAGCTCCCACTCAAACAAGATCCCTCAACAAAATCAGAAAGTTCAAGCATGCTAGGATTTTTAGCACCTACACGCTCACCTAGCCATTCCTCAATAGGAATATCAACCATATACATGGTTCCACTTTTCACCCCACAAGCAATGGTCCGATCGCCTTTAGACACTCTCCACTTTTGATCTCCAAACGAAACATGACAATTTTCATCATCCAACTGCCCAACTGAAATTAACCTTTTCGCGAGCTTGGGAACGAACCTCACTTTTCTCAAGATCCAAATATAATCCAAGTGTTTTATAGCAAGATCACCAATACCTGCAATCTCAAGTAGATTCCCGTCCGCAACTCGAACTCTACATGAATACCGCCTGAAATTAAACATCTCGTTCATGTAGGGGGACGTATGATACGAGGCACCCGAATCTAAAATCCAAGATTCGTCAAGAAATTCTTCATGGCAAATCAAAGCATCTTCAATCACCGCCGTTATGCTCTTACCCGTCTTCACACCCGGGCACTGCGATCTAAAGTGACCAACTTGCTGACAATTCCAACAAACAACATTTCTTCCCTGAGATGGATCTCTCTTAGATCTTATCCTGCTTCTACTTCTACCCCTAGATCTGCCAGATGCATTTAAAAGAGAACCCGAATTTCCATAATCTTTTCTTCTAATTCCCTCACTGATAATTAAATCACGGATCCCTTCAAACGTCAACTTAGTAGTTCCAGATGAACCACTAACTGCTGTAACCGTGCCAGACCAACTCTCGGGTAACGATGACAAAAGAAACAAGGCTTCCAGCTCATCTTCAAATTTAACATCAACTGATTTAAGACGAGTCAAAATCAGATTGAATTCATTAACATGATCTGCTATAGAAGATCCTTCTTTCATCTTTGTATTAACAAGCTGCCTGATCAAGAAGACTTTATTTAAAGCCTAGGGTTTCTCGTATATATTTGACAAAGAAGTAAATACTCCTTTAGTCGTGGTTTCAGCCACAATGTTGTAGGCGACATTCTTGGCCAGAGAAAGCCGAACTACTCCGAGTGCTTTTCAATCCAGGAGATCCCACTCCTCTTGCTTCATCTCTTCAGGTTTATCACCAGTGATCGGCTGATATAAACCCTTCTGATATAACACGTCTTCGATCTGCATCTTCCAGAAGCTAAAATCTGACCCATCAAACTTATCTATCTTTATTGTGTCTTTATCTGCCATTGCTCCAGGTAACACGTAAACCTTGTGCTCTAGATACCACTTGTTAGGAAATCTAGGTGAGCCCTAACAAGAACTTGATAACCCTAATTATCAAACCCACCGTGCAATAAACAAATAATTCAACACAAATAAAGATAAGAACGAGAAACGTAAAGAACAAGTAATTAACGTGGTTATATCCAATCGTTTAATTCAAACGTATTGGTTTACTCCACGGCCAAACAAAGAGAATTTTATTATATTTTTCATAGGTGTACAATGCAGGTTTCATATGAGGGTTTATATATGGCAAAAAATGAAATAGGAACAATCTAGATTACTTGCTGAATACGAACATTGTCTCGTTTTGCGACACCTTATCGCGTATCGCGACAAACCACATTCAAACACGACAAAACAGCTTCAAACGCGACACCTTCAGACATCCCCTTCTGTGACGACCCGGAAATTTTCGACCAAATTTAAACTTAATCTTTATATAATTTCGACACGATAAGCAAAGTCTGTAATGTTGAATCTCAAAAATTTTGGAATTTTATTTATGTAATCAGTTACCCTTCGACTGCTCTCGACGATTCACGAACAATTGTTTGTAAATAAATACGTATATATATATATATATATATATATATATATATATATATATATATATATATATATATATATATATATATATATATGTATGTATATATATATATATATATATATATAAATGTAAGTATATATAATAATTTAAAATTATAAAATATAATATTATAATTAAATAGGTAAAATGGGATACAAAATAATTAAGTGTAATTTAAAAGGAATATATATATATATATATATATATATATATATATATATATATATATATATATATATATATATATATATGATCTCTATTTATGTATATTATTAAATTAATATAAGTTAAAATATAGTTATTATATTAATATTATTACTTTCATTATTATTATAAATAGTAACATTAATATTAATATCAGTGTTATTATATATATATATATATATATATATATATATATATATATATATATATATATATATATATATATATATATATATATATATATATATATATATATATATATATATGAAATTTGATACAATTGATTTGTTACATTATTACTAATATCATTGTTAATATCATTATTATTATAACTGGTAGAAAAATTATAATGATTTATATTATTGTTAGATATTATTTTATAATATCTTATATAATTATATTACATAATCTATAATATGTAAATACTAATATATTAAATATAGTTACTATAATAATATTGTTATTACTTTTAATATTAATATCAATACTAGTGCTATTAATTTTAAAATATATAGATATAAAAATTTGATATATATAAATATTATTATTACTAATATTATTATCAATACTAATATAATTAGTATTATTATGATAATTATCATTGATAATATTATTATTATCTTTAATATATTTATTATTAATATCATTATTAACATTAGTATTAAGAATAATAATTATTATTATCAATATTATTATTATAATTAAGATAATTATTATTATTATTATTATTAATAAATATTATTATTATTATTAAGATTAAGATATTTATTAATATTAATAGTAAATATAAATTATAAAAGCAGAATAAATACAAGTAATCTGTAAACCTCACTATCAAATTTTATTTCTTTCTTCTACTTACCCTACATATCAATCGATTATCTCAAGAATTGTATTTAAATCATTCGAATAATCCATAACTATTATCAATTATATGAATCTGTTAAGATATCCCTATCATCTTTATCAGTATTATTTTTTTATTTATCTAATCTTCTGCTCACGATTTTCCTGTCGACCAATCTTAGCTAGAAAACAATAACGAACGAATCTTATTGCTGTAGTACTCTTTCACAAGCACATTATATATATTTCCTACTCTGATTCATGAAGAAAAATAGAAAAAGGAAAATAAACAGACCATACACCCTGTTTGTGAGAGCTTTTAATCATTACCTCGAATTCGATTCATTTTCCAAAAACTAAAAATGCAGAAGTGTTAGGATTACTCTATTAAAACTTTATACAAAGTTTGAACCCCCAATTCTTTAAATTGAATTCTAATTTTTGAGTCAAAGTTTTGGTTTAAAAAGTCAACCGAAAGTTCTTCAATCAAATTCGAGATACCTGTTTTGATTCAAGTCCAATTACTGATTTCATAAGTTTCTTTAAACAATTTGATACCTATTTCATGTTATAATTATAACCCAAAAGTGTCTAGATTTTAAAAACGCGTTTTGAGTTCTTTGTTCTTCATTACGACTGCTGCTGTTTTTTTTTCTTTTTTATTTATTTTATTTTTTATCCCAAATCCCATGAAGTAGATCGTAGCTGTATCATTGAAGTTCCTAAACCAAGATAAAAATCAATTTGTGTTATAGTTGGGTATTACAACTGGTCGATTTTAAATGAAGAAGAAGAAGAATAGAAAACAGAAAGAGAATCGTTATTTAATTTTAAAAAAATGGGTTTTAATCAGAAGGGTATGAATGGATGGTTGGTTAGAGGAGGTGTCGGTTTAGCGAGAGGTCGATGGTTCGAGCCCGGTACGAGGCAGTATTTTTTTTAAGACTTATTTCTTGAAGGTAGTCTCATTTTTATTAGTATTATTATTTTTATTATCATTATTATTATTATTATTATTATTATTATTGTTATTATTATTATTAACGTATTATTAATTATTGGTATTATTACTAAGTATTATAGTTATTATTATTATTAGTGTTACTGATAAGTATTAGTTACCTTTTATTATTGTCATAATTATAAATACAATTATAATTACTATTATCATTAAGATTATGATTATTATTATCATTATTAGTATGAAAATAATATACTTTATTATTATTTCCATTAATATTAGTATTAGGATCATTTTATGATTATTAGTATTAGTATTAATATAAGTGTTTTTTTTAACATTATCATTATTATTATGAGTATCATTATAAATGAACTATTATTAAAATTATAATCATTAGTAGTGAAATGGTTATTTTTATAGCTATTATAACTATTAATATTATTATTGTTATCAGAAATACTAAAAGTATCATTATTATAAATCTATCAATTTATTAAAAATTAGTATATTCATTAATAATATTATTAGTAGTATCATTATTATTAGTATTATAAGTATTGTAAAATTATCATTTTATATAAAAACATATTTAATACATGTAATTAAACTATATTAATATCTTATTTATTAAAATGAATATATTTAATCAAATAATGAAATATATAAGTTATTAATATAAAAATTATATCACTGATAATAATATATATTTGTTCGACTACAAGTATATGTTTTAATATATATATGAATGATATAAATTCGTGAATTCGAGGCCAACCTTGCATTGTTCAGTTCCGTCGTATGAATATTTGTACTACAAAATATTGTATTGTGAGTTCATTTAATTCCCTTTTACTCTTTACATTTTTGGGACTGGGAATACATGCGTTGTTTTTATAACTGCTTTATTAAATGCTTTTGAAATATATTTTGAACTGCGAATACATGAAATGCTTTTATAAATGTTTGACGAAATAGACACAAGCAAAACATTCCTCGAATGAATTATTATACAGACAGAAGTTATGTGGATTATTATTGAATTATGTGGACATGATAATTGCCACCAATTGATATGAATATTTTTCCCTGATTATTATTGCTTGGTAACCTAAGAATTAGAATCGGGTATGACCCTAATTCACGCGAATCCTAAAGGTAGCTACCAGGGTTTAACACCCCCACCCAGAATGTTCACTAAACGGAAGAGCTAGTGGGAGTGGTGTTTAGTAGTTCGAAGTTTATATATTATACAGACGAGATGTTCTGTTTTGGGGATATTATTGATGCGCATTATATGTTAAGGTCGGTTACCATGTTGAGCAATGAAATCGAAATGAATGTTATGTATCGAGAGAATGATTTTTATACACAGGTTATGTGTATTAGTTTTGTGCACGAGATATGTGCAAGATTATTTAAAAATCGCGAGGCAACCTACGGGGGAGAAAAGGATACGAACCTACTCTGCTAAGCATTATGAAAAATGATTTCGTACACGAGATAGGTGTACTGTATTTGAATCTTGTGGTCTATCAAAATGATGAATTTTTTTGTTTACGATAAACTTATGAACTCACCAACCTTTTGGTTGACACTTTAAAGCATGTTTATTCTCAGGTATGAAAGAAATCTTCCGCTGTGCATTTGCTCATTTTAGAGATATTACTTGGAGTCATTCATGACATATTTCAAAAGACGTTGCATTCGAGTAGTTGAGTTCATCAAGATTATTATTAAGTCAATTATAGTTGGATGTATTATGAAATGGTATGCATGCCGTCAACTTTCATTGAAATGAAAGTTTGTCTTTTAAAAACGAATGCAATGTTTGTAAAATGTATCATATAGAGGTCAAATACCTCGCGATATAACCAAATGTAATGTATTCGTCCAGATGGATTAGGACGGGTAGTTAAACCTTCTGCCACATCTGTCTCGTATCGGTACACTTTATCACTTTCCAGTACTGTCGCGTTTCACGACAAACATCACTGAAACACGATAAACATCACTGGAACACGATAAACATCACCCGAACCCGATAATTACAGCTCATTCGTTTTGATCTTCTTTGCACCCAACACTACTAACTGAAAATCCCAGCTTATCCAATAAATCAAGACACGGATTAGTGTAGCCAATCTAGCCTCGTGGTTTTAATCTTTTATGATACAATAATATATTTAATCTTTTATGGCACAATAGTTTAAAACATATTCCATAATAATTAGTGTAGGGAAAAAATACGTGATGTACAAATTAACGCCCTTTAAGATTAAGCAATGTTTGATGAGAGTAATTTTACGGTAATTTCATTAAACATTATATTAAATTTTAGGATTTTGTTAACGACAGCTTTAAGGGTTGTCGTTAACGTACATAAAATGGTTGTACAAATCAATAATTTGTCACTATAAAATTATTGTGTAGCGGCAATATACATTATTTTATGCACATTAGCCACAAATTTAAAAAGTGTCGTTAGCAAATCCTATATTATAATAATTAGTCGTTTTTATTAAAAAAAAAAAAACAACTAATATGACATGTAACCATTTGTGTAAACTATACCTTCAGGCAAATGAAGTTTTATATAGGCAAATGAAGTTTTATATGAAGTTTTATAATGTCTTTGTTTAGTAATACAACCGTACAAGTATATTAAATTCTTATACGATGGTCAATTGTGGTTTTTAATACTTAGATTTGACATTTTGACCATTCTAGTACATGAAGTTTCTTCCAAGACGACACATTCGCCCACCAATTAGGAAAAATGAAAATACATATTCAAAACCTCATAACTACCAATAATAATCACATATTAATACCAAAATCTACCCTTTTATCATGATTCTTACCATAAAACCTTTACCATTACAAACATGAACACCATAGCAAGAACCACCACTCTTCGTACTCTAAACCGTCGTTACACAGACTACGAACACTTAGACAATACTCCTATACAACGTCGCGGATGGAGAGCGTTTTCTACACGAAGAACTATGACTTTTGGTCAAATAAAGACAAACATGTCTCCGGTTTATGACAAACGTGATCGTGCTAGAAGTAGGCATGTATTTCTTCAAGGATACAAGCTTTCCATGTATACAGCTGAAAAGAAATCAAAAACGGAAATTAAACTAAAGAAAACCATGGTTAAGGTTAAAACAATGGTTGTTTCGATTCTTTCGTTCATGAGGGCTGCTAGCTCGTTAAAGAAATGCAACTCGAAAGCAGCCATTGCGGCTTCATCACCTAGTCCCATTCATCGAAGATTTAATATGAGTTAATTCTTATACGACGTTTATGAGAGTTTGAGTACATTTTTTGTATTCTAATTTGCGGATAATAGTAGTTAAGATCCTTTTAAATTAAATTCTGGTTTATTTATATATGTATGTATATTGAATTTGTATCATTACATATAATTGTAACCTATCTTATAATAAGATAAGAGTTTTAACCATATCATACAAATGTTTGATATTGGCCCTTATAGTGACATGCCAAATATATAGGCCAATGATTTATGAATCAACATTTAACCATGAAAATTCACAATTAGCCAAAATCAATAGAACTTTTACTCAAATACAGCCACACAAGATCAACAATTTCAGCCACCAATCTCTAAAACAACGTACGAAATTTCATTTTCTTTCCATTTTTGATACGAGCCACAATCACCATGAGCGAAAAAGGATTTAATCCTTGCGTACGATGTATTTGTTCATGTGTATGTCTTATGTTCCTTTTAATCGGAATTGCAGCTTGTATTGCTTATTACATTTACATAACTGAAAAACCTAAGGCACCAACATACGATATCCAATCCTTTAACGTCAAAAGCCTTGACGTTCAAGACGATTTTAGCCTCAAAACAGAATTTGTGGTTGAAGTAAAAACAAAAAACCCGAACAAAAACATTTGGTTCATTTATGGAGACAATAGCAATGTCTCCGTTCATTATAATGACGCTATCATATCCTCGGGAAAGTTGCCAGCTTTTAAGCAACATCCCGGAGACACCAAAACATTGAAAATTTCGTTAAAAGGGACAAGTAAAGATGAGTCGGGTAGCCTTCAAGACGACGCAAAAAACAAGAAAAACGAAGAGCGTGAGATCCCATTACTCGTGCACGTGGAAGTGCCCGTTAAAGTTGTTGTGTTTGGTTACAGTCTTAAAGAAGTTATAGCTTCGGTATCATGCGATTTGGTAGTAGATAAATTGGAACAAGGTAAGACTGCAAAGGTTTTATCGAACGATTGTGACCCTTATTTGGAATTTAAGTAACTTATACTCCGTACATTAGTACCAAATGTGTCGAAACTTGGGTGAGGAACAAATTTAAAAAATGGTTCGAATCTGCACTCGTATGATCACAATTTCAAAAATGTTTCTTACCGGTTCCTTTTATGTAAAAGATGTCTTGGACCCATTTTAGAGTCTACTCTAGTACAAAAGCCCAACTCTTGGCCCAGTAAGATCTTAAAATCCAATAATCATAAACGGATTTAAAAATCTAATCTTTTACTAAACCTTTTTGTTTAGCTCGACCAACGAAATTATCAGCAACATCATATCTTTGATTATGTAATCAAGATTACAATAAATCTAGTTATTAATGGGCCAAATATCACCGATGAACGTCAATAAACACATTTTTTTTTTTTTTTTTGGGAAAAGCAAGACTTTATTGATTTTAAATATGATTTACAATAAACACATTAAACTTAGCGATGATGGTTGTTAGTTTTTTTTTTTTTTTTTTTTTTTTTTAAACTGAAATTATATTAAGTGGCAAGTAATCAGCCTCTTAGTGTATTGGTGGTGACCAGCGAGGTACGGGTAAACGGGGTCGACTTTCAAAACTTGCAAATTATTTTTCTTGAGGTTACCCGTCTATTTCATAACTACCGTCATTGACTCTTAACCGCCGCTAAAAAAAAGCAAGGTAGCTTGAGCTTTATATTTTGATAAAGTTTATATATAACTTTTACAACTTAATAAAAATTGACACAAATCAAACGGTCAAACGAGTTAAGAACTTAAAAGTCAAACCTAAATTAATTTGTATTATTATTTGGACAACCTCTTACATCGGTTCATTTAAAACAATATTATTTGTATAGCTAATGCAGTTTTGATCATTATCGTTAATAATACATTAATTAAATGCGTATTAATGGTTGGACTAAAATGTCATCTATAACCTAGAAATGGACAGATCGTTCTGGTGAAGTAAAACTTTACAAGATTATAAAATTATGAAAACAAGAAAATATCGTAGCGAATTTGGTTCTCACTAACCACAATATCTTGATTAAATTTTTAGTTAAGAAGTTAAAAACTTAAACTTATACAACAGTTGACATATGCTATTACATAACTATCAGTGGCGATTTCAGGATTAAAATGTAACGGGGTTCCAAAAAAAAAATTTCACTACTAATCATATTTTAATGCTATTTTAGTGGTGATTTACTTTTAAAAATTTAAAACTTGAAAAATATATGGTGTCCGAGTAGTTAAATTTAGTGGTGTTCTAAACAATTTAAAAGAAAAACTATAAATTTAAAAAATATACGTGGTCCTGCTAGTAAATTTAATGGTGTCATATACAATTTAAAGAGTATTTTCTACTAAAAATTTTCAAACTAGCGGTGTCCCGTGACCCTACGGGTATAGCCTTAGACTCGCCACTGATAACCATATACGTAACATGATAACAGGGTCGAGTGTAGTTAATGAGCAATGGGGTCCCATGACCCACTAATTTGGAAATTTATTTTACGAGTGTAGTTTCATTCTCTAACATAATTGTACATGACACCACTAAATTTTACAAAAGAATCTCATATATTTTTAGAATTTATACTTTTTGGAGGGAAACAACCACTAAAATATCCGTCAAATATAATTAGTTTTGGAAAAAAATTCAGGATCCCATTGACTTTTGATTCTGAATTCGTCACTGCATGATAGTAACTTCTACTACGTATTAGTTTTATCAATCAAAAAATTGTTAAACATGTAACACGTTACTTGGTTAAGTTTAGTGCAAAAATAATCATCATTTATATGGTTATTTAAATACATAAACATCAAAATCTATCCATTAGTATTGGATAAGGAGTGGATTGCCATGGAACCAAAATGAAATGTTATGTCATCAAAACATAATAAGGGTTGACTTTTTATCTTAATCTCTATATTAAATTGATCTAAAAATTGACTAATTTGATATTAAAGTATTCATTAGTTTATAAGTTATAAAGTTATAATATAGTTTAGTGGTGGACTTTGTTTCCATGTGTTAGCCAATACCATCTTACCAGCTCATTACGCATTATTACTTGCTGTGTTTTATTTAATAGTTTAATTTTTTTTTACCGCGATTTTTTGACATCAATAGATTATTTAATTAAACGACTCTTATCATTTGCATGTAAAAACACACGTTCGGGCGAAAATCAGAACCCGATCGACGGTACCCTGGAACACATCCATTCGGGCAGTGTTCCGTGTAGAAGTCCGTGAACGAATCCGGTAAAACCTCTCTATAGGGTCAATATATATCATCATTATTGGTGTTCAATTGGTTGAAAGAAAATCATATCATCCCTAGCGATCGAGCTCATGACCTCTTGCTATCCCATGACAAAAAGTACATGGAAGAAACCGTTAGGCTATGCCGCAAGTTCTAATAGTTTAATTATTTTTTATTTTAATTTTTTTTTTTTTGAAAAGCCATAATATAATATAATATAATATAATATATGTAAATGTTATGTACAATGAGATGGGTATGGGTCAATCTCGACCCACAGCCCACGACACCCACATGACAGAATATATACAATTCCCGTATGACTATTTACTTTGGACTACACAAAGCACACAAACGTACAGACTCGATTATTCTTGTATGTCTTTATCATCCTGGATCACGATTGTTAATTCTCGGACATCCTAAATTTGAAGGATTAAGAAGCCATTGATGCCAATCCATATGGTTGTTTCTCGGTTGCTAATCCATTCAAAGGTTTTGACTTGTACCTCGCATACAATCTTTGAAGAAGCCCACAGATCGTTGCGAAATACCTTTTGATTTCGGGTTTTCCAGATTAGGTAACTTGTTATCCATATAACCGCTTGCCAAAGTGTTTTTAAAGTGATTCAACGAGTTCCCGATTCCCGTACCAGCAAACCACTCATCGAGGTTAGCATTTGTTGGGATCGTGAGATTCCACCACTTGTGTATGCTAATCCACACATCACTCGCAAATTAACACGACAAAACCGCATGTTCTACTGATTCGGGAACACAGTGACACATAGGACATATTATTGAGTCGATGTTGATGCCTCGTTTATCAAGCTCTGTCATTACCGCAATTATGCCTTTAAGTACACGCCAAACAAATATCCCTACCTTTTGTGGAACCATGTTGTTAAGAATAGTGGCTATACTTGACCCATTTCGAGGTAATGTTATATCATCGATTTTTGCTGCTACCGACTTGGCCAAGTATAACCCATTGTTATCCAATTTGAACCTCCAAGTGCTGCTACCAGATCCGAGACTAGTTACAGATGAAACCGTGGACACCGGCTGCTCGTGTTCCCCATTTATTCTAGCCTAAAGCTGCCTGCTCAAAGCCCAATTGAAAGCCCAGTTCCCGTTCGCAAAAATAATTCTGTCGTTGACCATTGCTCCCTTGTTTACCTCCAGTCTGTGAAGTCGAGGGAAACACTCTTTCAGACAAATGTTGTCGACCCATATATCATCCCAAAACCGAACGTCCCGCCCATAACCGATCAATCTTTCAAATAAGCTGCCGAAGTCTAAACCGATCTTGGTCATGTCAGCCCCTATGTTTATTATATTCCTCCATACTGAAACGTTACTCGACAAACGATTAGAATTAATAATTCCCAACCCCCCATCCCTCCCGTAAATGCTTTTGATTACTTTGACTCGTAGTGATCCGTTTTTGTTACGAAAATGCCATTACCACTTCCCAAGAAGAGCCCAGTTTTTTGATTTAAGTGACCCTATATTAAGACCGTCCTCCCGATAAGGTAAAAGTATCGTATCCCATTTAACCCATGAAAGTTTGGAATCACTCCCCGCCCCGCCCAAAAAAACTTATGTTGCATATTCTCGAGAAGGTTGATGACACATGAGGGAGCACGAAACAACGAGAAGTATTAGAGAAGTAGACTGATGTTGCGAAACGTAACCTTTATTTATGAACGGATTTGAGTTGTTTTGTTACACGAATTGATTTATTGTATATGTGGTATTTTATTGAATTCAGGTTGATTTCACACATATATAGGCAACTAGTCCTATCCGTGTAGTTTAGTTTGTCGGTAAATCCGATTCGTTCCACAGGGAGATGGAGTGTTTAATGGTTTTTAATAGTCTTTGATGTCAAACTTAATTAAAGGGGGTTTTGGATTAGGAATTTATAAAATAACAGTAAAAGAAAATAACTTAAACTAATTTACTAAATAAAATTACAAGATTACAATAATTAACTTAAAAAGGAACTAAATGAAATTATACTAATTATGATGTATTAATTATATTACTAAATGGTAATTAGTAAAATAGTAACTTTTAATAAAACTATATGTTTAAAATTTTGTTTTGAGCAATTATAATATAAACTTATTTAAATTAACTAAATGACATGTTTAAAAAGATTAATACAAATTAAAAGGAATTAAAATGATTAACTAATTGTAAACTAATTTCTAATTATAAAGTATTATAATTAACACAAATTATTAGGATTTAACATGTATAAAAGTATTTTATAAGAACTAATATAAATTATATAGTAATAACCTAAATATAATAGTAAAAAGGCTAAAACCCAAATTTTAAACTAATTAAATAATTAAAACCCTAATTTTAACCCTACTGGTACTGTAGCCGGGTTTAAGGCTTACGCGTTTCGCGTATACATACGCGATTCGCGTATGTGTAATACGATGTGACAAAACTAACTGATACAGATTCGAGTATTTTTATGTATTTTTTTTTATATTTTATACTAATAATTCGTAAATAATGATAATAATAAGTTTACAAGAAATAATAATGGGATAAATGGGAGTGTTTACTTAAATGTGTCACCCCTAGGTCCATGGATTGTTTTGAGTTTTAAGCCCTATTAAAATGTTTTAGTAATAAACTTTATATTTTTCTTTCGAATAAATATAAGGTTACGACTAACTAAATAAAATCTAATTTTCATCGGATTCTTTTTTTTTTTTAGATAGCTACTATTCCCTAAGTATTTAAATTGAGACCTAGCCTAGTTTTGACTTTCGCCAATACCCAAATCATAACGGTTTCCCTTTTTATAATTTCACTATCATATAATTATTGATATTATCCAAACCACCGAAGTTTATTTCTAAATTGGTGTTAATAACTTATCCATAAATTCGTCTAGATCATTTTAATGTTGAAGCTTAATTTATGTAAATAAAAACAACTTTCGTTATTTAAATTTAATAAATTAAGTGGCAAGGGTTAAATACCTAATTACACAATAATGGTTCTTTTAACTAGGCTCAATATTAAAAATACTAAAGTTACATTTTAACTTTTACAAATGATAACAATCCATTTTACTAGGGGCTCTACATCTAAGCAAACACTAAGGTAATTTAGCTATTCATTACACTAAGGTAAATATAAAAATATAGATATGCAAACATAATAACAACGATAATTTTAACAGAGTAAACTTACTAAAAATTCTTCACTTTCATTAACTTCAAATGTTAGAAAATTACAATAATAACACCCTTTTCACGCGTACAATAACACCCTTAATCACGAACAGTACACCTTTACTATTTGAAACTAATCCTAATATTTGAACTTTGAAACTGAAATGAAAATAATACAGATAATAATAATGACAATAGTATGTGTATAGTAATAATATATTGTCATATGTGTCTCTGCACACTACTCCGTATTTAACATGTATCATTTAGTAGTAGGTGAACTGTTGAATCCTTGCTGTATTACATTGAGCTAAAAAGAATTGTTTTTAAAACCAAAAAGCAGCCGCCCCATTCTTGCGTTCTGGAAACTTGTCTGGCCTAACATTACGCGTTTCGTGTATGCCTACACGATTCGCGTAAGAACAAACTACTACGCGTTTCGTGTAAGCCTACACGATTCGCGTATGAGTTAACAGCAGTTTCTTTATTTTTATTTTCTCGTTTGTTCTTTTGTTGATCCCGTGTTGACGTGTATTCACTTGGACCTTTCCATTTGAATTCTTTTCTTCAATTATCTTGTACTTTCATTCGGATAAACGTTTCTTGATATAAATTTGGTTAAAACCATCGTTTTATCGTCGTTTCTTCAATTATCTTGTACTTTCATTCGGATAAACGTTTCTTGATATAAATTTGGTTAAAACCATCGTTTTATCGTCGTTTCTTCAAATAGCAAGCTCTTGTCCACTTTTGTCGTTTTTCTTGAATATTATACATTGAATGTCTTTGTAAATGATAAAAGCTGATGAAATATAACTTATATTGCGTCGAATAATATGTATGTTTGGAGCAATATCAAAATACCCCACACTGGAACGTTGCTTGTCCTCAAGCAATTACATCTTTTAACAGAATTAGAACATTATATATATCTTTCTTATCGAACATTAGATCACACAACACACACTACACGAAATGAAACACACGCTATATGGAATAAGTTTAGAAATACTACACAATTTTTATTGAATCACACGCACACCGCACGAAACGAAATTCTGACAACAGAAACAAACATGAAACTCGTGATTAGGGTTTAAAAATTTGGATCCTTAGGGAAAATTGGACCTTGCGAAAACGTTTTATGATTTTATAAAATGTCATGCTATCTTTTACACTAGACACGTTTTCCGGTTTTAACCTCAAATTCCGGTTGAGGGTAACTGAAAACCGAAGTCTCAGTCGGCGATTAGCAAGCTATTCGCCCCCATGATTGTAGTATCATGGAACTTGAAGCCGAATGTCCAAAAAATGGTTTTACACAAATATAATTCATAAAATAGCATAAGTTTTAGAACAAAATTATATCGTGTCCAAATATCATCGGTGAACCATGAGTTTGCACACCTCAATTTGTTATGGCATATGTATGTTGACCGCGGTCAAACATAGATGCGGTTAATCTTTACGGAGATCATCCATCTGGGGATTAGATTCATTATTCTTAAAAGCTAATTTGCATTGTGCCCCCCCATTGTACGAGACAGATCCATCTCATGGTTAGGATAAGTCTGACCACCAAAAACCCTGTTTGATGCTGAGGTTAGGTGGATTTCCAGCCGATTTTAGGGATGACTTTACAAGATTTTTCGTCAACCTACAGCTGTTCTGGACTACATCTTCTAACATAAGTTAGCAAGTGTGTCAATTTGGAAGACTTTACTTCCTTACGGGATGGACTTGATTCATCCTCTATTACTCGTAATAATGGAGTGTTCAGGTTTATACGTTCCAAAGCAATGATATCTACAATAACTTCATAGAAACATGTGATATATGGTTCTCAACATAAGGTTTTATAAATTCTTGTTATAATTGGTTTTCTTTTATAGGTTTTAAACAAATAAACTTATGCGTTTTTAATGTATTGAGACGATAATTTCGGTTTTTGACACCTATGCTTTAATCGCTCGTAATTACCTTAAAAATTTATTTGATAAATTTGTTTAAAAATTTTATAAACTTTGATAAAAATCACCAAATTATAAGTTCTCGAGAATTTATATATTCCCACCCCACACTTAAGATTATGTAATGCCCTCATTACATAAAATCAGATAATAATGTATAAATTTGAGAGAACAAAAGGTGTAAAGTATTTGGAACTTCCTTTGTTAACCGATTTGGATTTTCAAATTGTTTTACCTATGATTATATCCAACGTTTTGTATCACAATGTAATTCGATGTTTCATTTCATCTAATTGCATTTTCTTCTGTACCTGTCAAAACCATGTTAAAAACATACAAAACATGGGGTTGTACTTCAATCGTACAAAACAATTTTACCCCACACTACTTTCTTGCTAACATATAATAAAACATAAGAAACATAAAAAGTATATCAATACACACCATACAATTATGTTATTACAAACCAAAAAAATAAAAATGTTTTAAAGAATAGAACTAGTTAAATGGATTCCAAAACGGGCCTCCCTGTTCGCCTTCTTCCTGTTGCTGTCACTGCCGTTGTTCGTTTAGGCGTTGTTCCTCGTAGAAACGCCTATATGCATCCTGACTCGCGGCTATGGTGGCGTTATGGTCATATGGTGGAGGTAGAGGGTCATTGGGTGTCTGCCATTGGGGGTATGAAGGATAGGCCGAGGGTGCGTAATTCTGCGGGTTAGACGCGTATAAATATGCCTGATGATGCGCCCACTCTAATTGTGCTCCCTGACCCCTCTGATCGTATCGGATGTTAGACAGAATATTATACTGATCTAGTTGGGTATGCCTAATATCCCCCAATTGTCGAGACAAAGCAGTATACTGGTCTTCTGATCTCACTCCCCAGTTTTGATATGAGTTACGTACATCTAAACTCAGTGCGTTAAAAGAATTTTGGAGCATATCGAAATCAGAAGTACCTGTATGAGACGAGCTAGCCTGATCTGTCTCTCTGCGTCTCCTCCTAGCTTCCCTCGCGGGTTCATCATCCTCCTCCATAGGTGCGTGAGCAGCAACTTCCTGTTGCCTTAAACTACATACCCCACCCCTCACACGTATAGCCTTAGCTGTCTTATACACCTCCAATCCTAAAGTACGAACCCGTTGATCTATCGGCTGGATTGGAGGATCTAATTCGTTCGGGTTGAGACCGAACCAGGCTGCCAAACACGTGACATAGTGACCCCCCGACTTGTCACTGGATCCTCGAGCACCCTTACCTATATGGGCCAAAAAGTAGGCCACTCCATAGGGTATACTAATAAATGTATCCCTATCTCTGATTGCATCTAAATACCAAAGGTCAACATAATTAATCTTATCTGTATTAAGGAATGCCCTTTGGTTAATTGTGTTCGCTATAAATTTATGAATTATTCGATAGCGAACATCAGTGATCTTAAGGTATGATTCTTGGCCTGCTACATATGTATTCTTTTGGGAAAAAGAACGCCAGACGCTCAAAGAATCATAATCTCCTGTATACCTAGCTCCTGTAAAAATATATTCCCAAAAACCTGGAGCATTTATCTCATTACCGTCGTAAATCCCTAAAGCCAAAGTCATGTCGCCTAGGGACATTACTCTATCTACCCCACCCAGTTGAAATTGTAGAAATCTAGTATCTTCGATATTTTCAGGGTGTATATTCATCCTGATGGTAGAATAGAATTCCAAACACAATTCTCTATATACAGGAGAATTCAACCTAAACAATCTCTCAAAGTCATTATAATACGTAATTACCCCAAATTCGTCCGTGAAACTTTGGGTTAAAATTTCCCTTATCGGTGTATCTAGGTTGACTGGGTCTCCTAGGGGAGCCCAATCAACAACGTAAACTGGAGAGATGGTTCTATTTACCAGAATGAGCAAATCCTTAACCTTTTGTACCCTTTGATGTAATTCGTTAGGAAATTGCAGGATCGGGTGTAAGTTCAGGAGTTGTTGTTCCATTTCGGGTGTAACCTGATTTTCTGCTTGTTGTTGGTTAAATGCCCTCATTCTAATTGGTCCCTGCATAACATTTTAAATCAAGAAAATCATCCCAATAGGATGTGTTAATGTTAGCAAAGAGTCTAAATTCAACATACAAGCTTGTTTTCAATCAACACAAGAATCAACTTATTTCAACAACTTTGGAAGTTTTAGTTCTATGATTCAAAACAAAACAGAAACAAACCAAAAATCATAAATCAAAAATCAAGTTTCATATGCAAAGTTTAATTCACAAGTGAAAACACGCAATTTATCTAAGTGTATCTAATTCAATTCAATCATATTGCGTGTATTTCAGCTTCTAAACAATCCTTAATAGCATTAAAGTTCATACTTGATTCATTAAAATGACAAAAACTATCAAAATCATACTAAAATTAAAAATTACAAAATCAAACAAACAAAATCATGTTCAAGAGTTCTAACTACTGACAAAACACTTAAAAACATCTAATTACAACCAAAATAACACACCTTAGTAGCAATTTCTCAATTATCCCCAATTTGTATAAACCCTAATTTTTCAATAACCAATTAAACATCAATTTTTCATGCTAATCGGGTTTATTATCTTACTAACAACATAGATATAGCAATAATCAAGCAAAAATCAACAAGAACATGTATATAATTCGGATTAAAGCCATAAAGAAATATAATGAAAAATTTGAAGAACATGAGGTAAAATGGGTTTAGGACCCTTACCAATCTAGGCATGTTGAAAGATTGAAGAATTGGAGAAGATTGGAAGTGTTAATTTAAGTTTTTGGGTGTGATTTTCGGGTTTTTGTGTTGGGTTTTCGTCACAGCAGCAGAAATAAAAAAAATGGGAGTGTGAAAACTGTCTGCTGCTCGATCTGATATGTCCAGCTATTTTTGACCTTACGCGTTTCGTGTAGGTCTACACGATTCGCGTAAGGCTTAAATCCAGTTAATTTTTTTTTTTTTTTTTTTGTATAACTTAAAATCAATTGAATTTTTAAAATATCTTTTATAAATTTATATTTGTAACGGAAATTCGGTTGTTACACCTGATCTTAATCCGTTTATAAATTTGTAATTTCAATTTATAAAATTCAATCCATTAAAAGTTAAAGTTTTTAATCTTTTTCGAAAACAAATTTAAAATAAAATAAAAACACTCTATTTTTTTGTGTTAAAAATATTAACATTTTTAATTTTTAGAACAAGTACATGAAAAATAAAAATTACACAAATTAAAATACACTCTATTTTTTTTGTATACCCCTAAATCAACTAATTTTCAAACTTAAAACTTTGTTTCCTATCGATTAGGTAGAGATAAATTCGGTCGTCAAACCTATCATTATCCACGACAAAGATTTACAAGTTATATATTTTTACGGTTATTGATAAAAAGGTATATTTTGCAATCTACTGTAGACTTTTAGAATTTAACAAAAAAATTTGTGCAATTTGAAGAATGAAAATTCAGTTGTGACACCTAAACATTTTCATTTTCATTTTCAAAGAAACAAGTTAAACTCAAGGCGTTTCACCTTCAATTTAGTAGAAAGGATTTTTTTTTAAAATTTTTATTTTGTTTTCGTGGTTTACTATTTAACAGATATCTTATGAATCCAACAAGAAATTTCGTGCAATTTGAAAAACGATAATTCAGTTGTAACACTTAACATTTATCGTTTTCAATGAAAACATATTGAACTCAAGGTTCATCACTTTTAAATGGTAGACCGTTTTAATAGAACATACAACAAACAAAAACAAACCAAACACACCAAAACATTACACACAAAAATGCACAAACACACAATTGGCGAGAAAAAGATTTAAAGAGTGAAGCCTCGTTGGCTCGCCTCGTAGTGGAGTCGCATTATTTCGCTCCCCATTGCTTCGTAGGCGTAACCTCGCTGGTTTAAGAGGTTTTCTTCTGCACATTTTAAAGGCCCTTCTCGGCATAAGGTTACGTACTCGTAATTAGAGTCCGTTTAGTTCTTTGGGCAATCTCCGGAGTGAGTCGGTTTTCCACATTTCACACATTTACCCAAATGACGTGCTCGACGCCTTTTAGCTGATTTAGATTTTCCTCTTGCATAGTTTGTCTCATTTAGTTTCTGTCTTTCTTCTTTCCTCGCCTTATCGCATCTTTTCTTAATATCTAACACCACATCCCTCGGTAAAATCTTATCGCACTTTAAAATGAAATGGTTGTAGATATACTGACTGCGCATCTTGAAATTACACAATAAAAACAAAAAGAAATTAAAAAGGTAGAATGGAGGGAGAAGACTAGTTCTTTAGGGTCTGCTAGGGAAAGACCAATCTAACCCCACTCTTAAAGATAAGAATAAAAATCGAGAATGGAGTTTAAAACCTTAGAGTTACCCTGAATTTATTTGTCCTTAGGGTAGAAGGTGATTTCGTCTCTTTCCGTAGTATTGATTTCTTCAAAGTATAACTTGAGTCTGTGTCCGTTCACTTTGAAAGTTCCACCGTCTTTACCATACAACTCTGCATATCCAGATGGAAAAACCTGTTTTATTATATATGGCCCAGTCCATCGGGATCTAAGTTTACCAGGTGAAAACTTGAAACGTGATTGGAATACCAATACTTTATCCCCTTGTTCAAATTCTTTCTTTTTTAATCGTGCATCGTGCCATACTTTAGTTTTTTCTTTATATGTTTTAGAATTTTCGTAGGCTTGTAATCTTAATTCATCTAGTTCGTTAAGTTGTAATAACCTATTTTCTCCGGCTTGTACAAGGTCAGTATTACATTCTCTCATAGCCCAGTATGCCTTGTGTTCAACTTCAACAGGTAGATGACACGCTTTACCGTATACAAGTCTAAATGGTGTGGTACCTATTGGTGTTTTATACGCAGTCCTAAAAGCCCACAACGCGTCATCTAACTTGCGTTGCCAGATTTTAGGGTTGTTATTAACCGTCTTCTCAAGTATGCGTTTTAAGGCACGATTCGTGTTCTCCACTTGACCACTTGTTTGCGGGTGGTACGGAGTAGAGAAATGATGAGTTACGCCATACTTCTTCAACACCTTTTCAAGAAGGTTGTTGGTAAAATGTGTTCCTCGATCGGATATGAGTGCTTTTGGGATTCCAAAGCGTGAGAAGAGATTTTTCAAGAAGTTTACCACCACCCTAGCATCATTTGTAGGCAAAGCTTTTGCTTCAGCCCACTTGGATACATAATCAACGGCTACTAGTATGTACTTGCACTTATGTGAACTTGGAAATGGTCCCATGAAATCTATTCCCCAAATGTCAAAGATTTCACAAACTTGGATGCCGGTTTGAGTCATCTCATCCTTTTTCGTGATGTTGCCCGTTCGTTGGCATGCATTACAAGTCCGAACGAAATTATGGGCATCTTTAAAGATCGTGGGCCAATAAAAGCCCGAATCAAGGATTTTTCTTGCAGTGTGGTTTGGTCCGAAATGACCGCCGGTTGGCCCTTGATGGCAATGCTCAAGAATTTGTTGAGCTTCTTGTCCGTACACACAACGGCGAATTATTTGATCCGCACCAACACGAAATAGGTCTGGGTATTCCCAGAAATATGACTTCAAATCTGCAAAGAATTTCTTCTTTTGCTGATAAGTAAGTCCTTTTTGTAGAATGTCTGAAGCAAGATTGTTTGCAAAATGGGCAAACCATGGGATTTCAGATTCTTTTTCAACCCTCATTAGAGATTCGTCAGGAAATGTATCTTTGATGATTGTATCATCAAGTTTATCTAATTCTGGGTTTTCAAGTAGGGATAAATGATCGGCAGCTAGATTCTCAGCTCCTTTCTTGTCACGTATCTCAATGTCAAATTCTTGAAGTAAAAGAACCCAACGTATGAGACGATGTTTTGCATCTAGTTTCGAGAATAGGTATCTAAGTGCCGAATGGTCCGTGTAAACAATGGTCTTGGACAACACCAAATATGACCGAAATTTATCGAATGCATAAACAACCGCTAGGAGTTCTTTTTCCGTGGTGGTATAATTAATTTGGGCTCCTGTTAGAGTTTTACTTGCATAATAAATCGGTAGAAAATGATTATCTTGACGTTGTCCTAAAACAGCACCTAAGGCATAATCGCTTGCGTCACACATTAGCTCAAATGGCATACTCCAATCTGGAGATACCATAATGGGAGCTTGTGTGAGTTTTGACTTAAGAATCGAGAATGCATTCTCACAATTAGTGTCAAAGTCAAATGGAGCATCCTTTTCAAGAAGCTTGGTCAATGGGCGGGCGATTTTAGAAAAATCTTTGATAAATCGCCTATAGAATCCTGCGTGACCAAGAAAGCTTCTAATGACTTTAACATTTGATGGTTTAGGTAGCTTAGAGATAACTTCAATTTTAGCTTTATCTACCTCTATTCCCGCACGAGATATTTTGTGACCAAGTACAATGCCCTCTTTCACCATGAAGTGGCATTTTTCCCAATTTAGGACCAAGTTTGCTTTCTCACATCGGATAAGCATACGTTCAAGGTTGAAAAGACACGATTCAAAGGAGTCTCCAAATACGGAAAAGTCATCCATGAAGACTTCCATACAATCCTCTACCATATCATCAAAGATTGCCATCATGCACCTTTGAAAGGTTCCGGGTGCATTGCATAAACCAAACGGCATGCGGTGATAGGCAAAGGTACCGAAAGGACAAGTGAATGTGGTCTTTTCTTGGTCGTTGGGATCAATTGAAATTTGGAAGTAACCGGAGAAACCGTCTAGAAAGCAATAATATTCTTTTCCCGCTAATCGTTCAAGCATTTGATCAATAAAAGGTAACGGGAAATGATCCTTTCTAGTGGCATCATTTAGACGTCTGTAATCAATACAGACTCTCCAGCCGGTAACTGTTCTAGTTGGGACGAGTTCGTCCTTTTCATTTAATATAACGGTTGTACCCCCCTTTTTGGGTACTACTTGTACTGGACTAACCCATGGACTATCGGAGATGGGGTAGATTAACCCGGCATCAAGAAGCTTGACGACCTCCTTTTTAACAACCTCTTTCATGTTGGGATTTAGCCTGCGTTGTCTTTGTACTACGGGTTTGTAGTCATTCTCAAGGAGAATTTTATGTGTACAATAAGACGGGTTTATTCCCAGAATGTCGGTTGTTTTCCAGGCTATAGCCTTTTTATGGGTTTTTAATACAGAAATTAGCTTATCCTTCTCATTATCTGAAAGATGTGAAGCAATAATTACTGGTAATTGAGATGTACCTTCGAGATAAGCATACTCCAAGTGTTTGGGTAGCTCTTTAAGCTCTAGTACGGGTGGTTCTTCTAAGGAATTTTTTATACGAAATCTATCTTCATTTTTGATTTCCTCAAACGATTCCTCTTCCTTGGGAATTTCTTCTATTATGGTCTCGTCATCCGTGACCACCTTCATCAACTCATTAAAATCTTTATCAATATTGAAGTATTCATTCTCACTTACCGGGGCTAACCCCGGGATATCAATTTCAAGTAGCTCCTTCAATTCATTCTCGACACAAAGATCTATAACATCAATTTGAAAACAAGAGTCATCGATAGAAGTGGGTCTTTTCATGGATTTTTCAATGTGACAAATTATTCTCTCGTTTCCCACACCTAGACTCAATTGTTCTTTTTGGACATTAATGATAGCATCTGCAATGTTTAGGAAAGGACGTCCTAAAATGATAGGAACTTTTGTGTCCTCTTGCATTTCTAGAATAACAAAGTCGACGGGAAAGATAAGTGAGCCAACTTTTACAAGTATATCCTCGGCTATACCTATGGGAGTATCAAATGATTGGTTTGCTAATCGAATACCCATCCGGGTTGGTTTTAAGTCTCCTAAGTCAAGTTTTAAATATAATGAGTAAGGCATTAGGTTAACACTTGCACCTAGGTCAGCTAGTGCATCGTACACCACCGAATCACCCATCATACATGGTATGATAAAACTACCAGGGTCTCCTAATTTTAGAGGTACATTTTGTTTCTTTAAGATGGCCGAACATTCCTCATAAAGGAATGTGGCAGAAACATCGTGGTATTTACCCTTCGAGGATATGAGATCCTTTAAAAACTTCCCATAATTGGGCATATCCCTAAGAACCTCCGCGAGTGGCATGTTAATGCTAATTTGCTTAATCATGTCCGCAAATTTCTCATATCGCCTCGCGAGTCTGTCTTTCTTTAATGCTTTTGGGTATGGAATAGGTTCCTTATGCACCTTTACTGTTGGTTCTTCACTTTTCTTTGGTATGACCTCAGGTGGATCATCTTTCTCTTGTTCTTTGTCAACTTGCTTATTTTCATCAACCGGTATTTGTAAAACAGAAGGACATAAAGGAACTTCCGGGGACTTAAGAGTCTCCGGTTTAGTAGTTAAACCACTTCTAGTAGTTATAGCATTTACATGCTCGTTCCTTGTTTGGGGGTTGTTGAGATTCACTTGAGTATTTGAGGGGAGAGTACCTGGTGGTCTCTCTGATAGTAACTGTGATATCCTTCCAACATCCCTTTCTAAGTTTTGTATTGTGGCTTGTTGATTTCGGATTTGCTGAGTTTGGAGCTCTGCATTTTGCTCGTGCTTAACCATAAAATCTCTTAAGAGATCTTCTAAACCAGATTTCCTCTCAGGTTGAGGTTGCATAATTGCTAATGGTTGTGGTTGCATAAGTGCTAGTGGTTGTGGTTGATTGTGTTGGAAATTATTTTGATAATTTCGTTGAGGTTGATTTCGGTTATTATAACCTGGTGGCGGATTTCTTTGATTTTGATTTGGGAAATTCCGGTTATTTTGGTAACCTGGATTTCCTCCTTGATAGTTATTATTATTTTGATAGTTATTATTATTTGATCCTGAAGGTCCTCCTACTTGATAGCTGTTTATAGGAGGATATTTTCGGTTGTTTGCTTCTATAGCTGGAAAATCACTGAAGTTCATTTCACCTTTTCGTAAGTAACCTAAGAAATTTGCTTGCTCTTCCATTGTACTTTGATCACAATCTCTAGTAAGATGGGGACCTTGGCATAGTTTACATCCTACTCTGATAGCATGCATTTCCTTGGTTACTTTCTCGATTTGCCTTGCTTGATTTGCTATTTGAACTTTTAAATAAGCAATTTCATCATTGCTTTCAATACTAGCAACATTTGATGATCTAGAGAATTCTATTTCTTGATGCCAATTATGGGAATGGGAAGCTAAATCAGCAATGATTGTGTGGGCGTCTTCAGGTGTTTTCTTCATGACCGAACCTCCGGCTGCAACATCTATATCTTTTCTAGTAGCTATATTTACTCCTTTATAAAATACACAAACTTTTTGAAATGTACTCAACCCGTGTTGAGGACATATTCGAAGCATTTTATTGAATCGGGTCCAAGCTTCATAAAGAGTTTCATTAGGCTTTTGTTTAAAGTGATTTATATCACTTTGCAATTTTGCTGCTTTTGAAGCAGGAAAGAATTCTGACAAAAATTTGTCCATCATATTATTCCAGTCTTCAATATAACCTTCTGGTAATGAGTCTAGCCAATCTCTAGCTTCATCCTTTAATGACCATGGAAAGATTTTTAAACATGCGACATCATCGGTGACATCCTTAATTTTGAATAGTTTGCAAATGCTTACAAACTTACGAAGATGCTCGTTAGCATCCTCATTTGGAGCTCCACCGAATTGGCATGTATTAGTTACCATGTGTAAAAATTGACCTTTTATTTCAAAGCCATCAGTCATCGTGGGTTGGATGATTGCGTGGCCTTGACCTTTCCTTGTTGCCTTCATTAATGCTTCCATCGTTAAATTTGTATCAGCCATTTCTTCGTCTTCTTTAATAATCGGCTCTATGATTGGTTGAATAATTGGTTCAGAGTCGGATTCTAAGGAAAGTGACTCTAAATTCTTAGCAAGAGATTCTACTTCTTGGGCTCTTAAGCATTCGTGGAATTTTCTTTCGGGTTCAGGATGTGAAGGAGTTAATTCAGCGTTGGAGGAACGTAAGTTCATACATTAATTTCTATTATGAGATCACTTCACTAAAGGTTTATCTAGGGTTACCTACTTGTTTCTCTTTTTTTTTTAGTGTTTTTTTCGGTGTTTTAAAATTACTAGTACTTCCTATTTATTTTTGTTGTTTTTGTCCTTTATTAATTCTTTGAGGTTCCGGATTAAGTTTAACGAGTTTAGGATTGAACGGATCATACAATTTGGGAAATTGTACAAAGAACTAAAGGATTTATTCAAAAACTTTGAACTTTCTTGGAAATGAATTTCCTCGAGAGGATCGAATAACATAAAAACAATGATAAAAACCTTTAAACAAACAGATTATCCTTCTGATTTGGCCCACGTTTCGAATAGCCAAAAGATGCAGCAGAGGGGCAGGATCCTTCAAAGACCAATAAAATTGGTGATCCAACAACCCGGTCCACGTACAAATCCAACTATTACTACGAACCAGAAAAAAATTATCTATTTATTTAACTGCCAACTCCCCGGCAGCGGCGCCAAAAAGTTGATGTTGCGAAACGTAACCTTTATTTATGAACGGATTTGAGTTGTTTTGTTACACGAATTGATTTATTGTATATGTGGTATTTTATTGAATTCAGGTTGATTTAACACATATATAGGCAACTAGTCCTATCCGTGTAGTTTAGTTTGTCGGTAAATCCGATTCGTTCCACAGGGAGATGGAGTGTTTAATGGTTTTTAATAGTCTTTGATGTCAAACTTAATTAAAGGGGGTTTTGGATTAGGAATTTATAAAATAACAGTAAAAGAAAATAACTTAAACTAATTTACTAAATAAAATTACAAGATTACAATAATTAACTTAAAAAGGAACTAAATGAAATTATACTAATTATGATGTATTAATTATATTACTAAATGGTAATTAGTAAATAGTAACTTTTAATAAAACTATATGTTTAAAATTTTGTTTTGAGCAATTATAATATAAACTTATTTAAATTAACTAAATAACATGTTTAAAAAGATTAATACAAATTAAAAGGAATTAAAATGATTAACTAATTGTAAACTAATTTCTAATTATAAAGTATTATAATTAACACTAATTATTAGGATTTAACATGTATTAAAGTATTTTATAAGAACTAATATAAATTATATAGTAATAACCTAAATATAATAGTAAAAAGGCTAAAACCCTAATTTTAAACTAATTAAATAATTAAAACCCTAATTTTAACCCTACTGGTACTGTAGCCGGGTTTAAGGCTTACGCGTTTCGCGTATACATACGCGATTCGCGTATGTGTAATACGATGTGACAAAACTAACTGATACAGATTCGAGTGTTTTTATGTATTTTTTTTATATTTTATACTAATAATTCGTAAATAATGATAATAATAAGTTTACAAGAAATAATAATGGGATAAATGGGAGTGTTTACTTAAATGTGTCACCCCTAGGTCCATGGATTGTTTTGAGTTTTAAGCCCTATTAAAATGTTTTAGTAATAAACTTTATATTTTTCTTTCGAATAAATATAAGGTTACGACTAACTAAATAAAATCTAATTTTCATCGGATTCTTTTTTTTTTTAGATAGCTACTATTCCCTAAGTATTTAAATTGAGACCTAGCCTAGTTTTGACTTTCGCCAATACCCAAATCATAACGGTTTCCCTTTTTATAATTTCACTATCATATAATTATTGATATTATCCAAACCACCGAAGTTTATTTCTAATTGGTGTTAATAACTTATCCATAAATTCGTCTAGATCATTTTAATGTTGAAGCTTAATTTATGTAAATAAAAACAACTTTCGTTATTTAAATTTAATAAATTAAGTGGCAAGGGTTAAATACCTAATTACACAATAATGGTTCTTTTAACTAGGCTCAATATTAAAAATACTAAAGTTACATATTAACTTTTACAAATGATAACAATCCATTTCACTAGGGGCTCTACATCTAAGCAAACACTAAGGTAATTTAGCTATTCATTACACTAAGGTAAATATAAAAATATAGATATGCAAACATAATAACAACGATAATTTTAACAGAGTAAACTTACTAAAAATTCTTCACTTTCATTAACTTCAAATGGTAGAAAATTACAATAATAACACCCTTTTCACGCGTACAATAACACCCTTAATCACGAACAGTACACCTTTACTATTTGAAACTAATCCTAATATTTGAACTTTGAAACTGAAATGAAAATAATACAGATAATAATAATGACAATAGTATGTGTATAGTAATAATATGTTGTCATATGTGTCTCTGCACACTACTCCGTATTTAACATGTATCATTTAGTAGTAGGTGAACTGTTGAATCCTTGCTGTATTACATTGAGCTAAAAAGAATTGTTTTTAAAACCAAAAAGCAGCCGCCCCATTCTTGCGTTCTGGAAACTTGTCTGGCCTAACATTACGCGTTTCGTGTATGCCTACACGATTCGCGTAAGAACAAACTACTACGCGTTTCGTGTAAGCCTACACGATTCGCATATGAGTTAACAGCAGTTTCTTTATTTTTATTTTCTCGTTTGTTCTTTTGTTGATCCCGTGTTGACGTGTATTCACTTGGACCTTTCCATTTGAATTCTTTTCTTCAATTATCTTGTACTTTCATTCGGATAAACGTTTCTTGATATAAATTTGGTTAAAACTATCGTTTTATCGTCGTTTCTTCAATTATCTTGTACTTTCATTCGGATAAACGTTTCTTGATATAAATTTGGTTAAAACCATCGTTTTATCGTCGTTTCTTCAAATAGCAAGCTCTTGTCCACTTTTGTCGTTTTTCTTGAATATTATACATTGAATGTCTTTGTAAATGATAAAAGCTGATGAAATATAACTGATATTGCGTCGAATAATATGTATGTTTGGAGCAATATCATAGACTACTAAGAATCGATTTGATAAGAGTTAACCTTCCTCCAAACGACATCGTTTTTGCTTTCCACCCGGATAACCGCTTATGGAATTTCTCAAGTATCACATTCCAAGAATCTTTTTTGAACATTTTTTGACCAATGGGCATCCCTAGATACATGAATGGTAACGAGCCTGACTAACACCCGTATGTGAGTGCTATGTTTTGAGTCTCCGTGTGAGAGACACTAACCCCGTATAGATAGCTTTTATTCATGTTTATCTTTAGCCCCGATAGCTTTTCGAAACAAACAAGAGTTTTATGCACGTTGCTTATATTTCGTTTGTTCCAATCCCTAAAAAAATGGTGTCATCAGCGAATTGAAGGTGAGATATGGTGACTTTTTCTTCCCCGAGCTCTACTCCTCTTAGAAGTTTGTCTCTTACCGTAATTTTGGTTAAGACATTCAACCCTTCGCTAGCAATGATGAAAAGGGGAGGGTGAAAGGGGATTGCCTTGTCTGACACCCTTTTGGAGACTAAATTCATTAGTTGGAGAGCCGTTAACAAGTACCGAGATTGATGCCGAACTAAAGCAGGATTCAATCCACTTTCTCCATTTGATACCGAACCCCATTCTCTTCATAATATCAAGCAAAAATTTCCAGCGAACACTATCGAAAGCCTTTTCAAAGTCAGCTTTAAATATAAAGCATTTGGACTATCTTCTTTTCACATCATCCACTAACTCGTTGGCAATGAGAATACTATCAAGTATCGATCTACCCCTGACAAACACACTTTGTTCAATTCCCACTAGATTGTCTATAACCCCTCGGAGACGATTAGCGAGAATTTTGATAATATCTTGTAATAGCTCCCTATGAGGCTGATCGGTCTGTAGTCTCGAAGATTGGTTGGATCACTAACCTTTAGAATAAGAGTGATGAAAGACGCGTTGCAACCCTTTGATACTTCTCCATGTTCCCAAACCAGAGGAGGGCCATCATCAAATCATTCTTAATAAGCCACAAGAATTTCCTGTAGAAATTGAAATTGAAACTGTCAGGACCAGGTGCTTTGGATATACCACAGTCCTTAATAGCTTCCTAAACTTCTTCTTCCTTGAATGGTCGTTCAAGTGACAAAGCGTCCTCTTAAGAAATCTTAGAAGTCTCAAACCCATCGAAGCAAAACTCTCTCCTATCATGATCTTCGTAGAAGCATTTAAAGTGCCTGTGAACTTCGTTTTTGATCTCAGTAGGTCCTTCTTGCCATGTACCGTTGATGTGTAGTCCCCGTATGTTATTTTTACTGTTCCTTCGTTTGATGATCGACTGAAAAAATTTGGAATTCTCGTCACCTTCCACCGCCCATTTAATTCTTGCCTTTTTCCTTAACATGTTGCGTTTTTCACGATCTTTCTCGATCCATTTTCCCCTTAAGGATAGCCATTCAGTTCTTTCTTCATGCGACAGAGTTCTATTTTTGGCTGCTTGTTCCCATGAGTTACACATATCATTAAGATTTTTCATGTCATCTTCAATTTTACCGCATGTTTTTTTTCTCCATTCTTTTAGACTCTCCTTAACATTCTTGAGTTTTAGGCAGAATACAGTGTCTTTTCGATGCCCCGGGATAGGTTTGTTCCATGCCTCAACAATTATACCCTCGACCCCTTTCTCTTCGATCCAAGCATCAAAAATTCGTATCGATTTTGGGTCGAAATCAGCCTGCCCGTTTCTAAGGAGCAGGGGAGTGTGATCCGATAGATTTATGTTGAGTGCAGATACGTGCAAATCGTCCCATAAGTGAGCGAAGTTATACGAAACGAGAAAACGATCAAGCTTACTGAATTGGATACCATCGTCACTAATTCTTGTGAATCTCTTCCCCAGAATAGGAACATCTATAAGGCTGTTGTTGTTAATAAACTCATTGAAAAGGGCACTCCGTCTTGCATTGAAGGCGGTGTTTTCTCTTTCGTTGTCGAACCTTACCTCGTTAAAATCCCCGCACAATACCCACGCCACGCAATCGAAGTTCCTAAGTTCATTCACTTCCGCCCAAAATCTTCTTTTTTCGCATCACTATGAGGGCCATAAACGTTTACAACCACTATTTCGGTATCATAGTTTGATAGTTTCCCTTTAATGGCGATAAAGAACTCCCCTTCAACCGCCTGACTGACTGTGAAAATATTCGAATCCCAAATCAGAAGCAACCCGTCTGATCTGCCTACAACATGTTTTACTACATAGCCCACATCTTGCGAACCGAGAGACATTCAATCCACCTGTCACTAGCCTTCTTACACTTGGTTTCCTGAACCGCAACCACGATTGGATTGGAATTTGCTATTAATCGCCTAAACCAACTAACCTTCACGTCTCGGTTAAACCCACGGATATTTACTGATAATATCTTCATTGAGATGTAGTATTAATAATATAGTGAACTTAATTTTGAAAATAATAAGCAAAATAATATTGTAATACTAAACTTTGTTACTATATAATGATTCATTTATATTTAGATGGACATACGAAATTTAGATGACTAACGAGGAGAATGACATCCACGCACTGCGTCGGAAGAAATTTATATGACTAACGAGGAGAGTGACGTCCACCCACTCCAACGGAAAATAGTTTGTAGTAATAGATTGTATTACTATATACAATGAACATTGTTTCACTTGTTCATAACAAGATATGTATATTGATAATTGAAATGTCCCGTTCATATTGATTGAAACGTTCCATATTAATTGATTTTGTTGCGAGGTTTTGACCTCTATATGAGACGTTTTTCAAAGACTGCATTCATTTTTAAAACAACCATAACCTTTATTTTATCAATAAAGGTTTCAAAAGCATTACGTAGATTATCAAATAATGATAATCTAAAATATACTGTTTACACACGTCCATTACATAATGGTTTACAATAGAAATATATTACATCGACATATGTTTCTTAAATGCAGTTTTTACACAATATCATACAAACATGGACTCCAAATATTGTCCTTATTTTAGTATGCAACAGCGGAAGCTCTTAGTATTCACCTGAGAATAAACATGCTTTAAACATCAACAAAAATGTTGGTGAGTTATAGGTTTAACCTATATATATATCAAATCGTAACAATAGACCACAAGATTACATATTTCAATACACATCTCATACATAGAGATAAAAATCATTCATATGGTGAACACCTGGTAACCAACATTAAAAAGATGCATATATAAGAATATCCCCATCATTCCGGGACACCCTTCGGATATGATATAAATTTTGAAGTACTAAAGCATCCGGTACTTTGGATGGGGTTTGTTAGGCCCAATAGATCTATCTTTAGGATTCGCGTCAATTAGGGTGTCTGTTCCCTAATTCTTAGATTACCAGACTTAATAAAAAGGGGCATATTCGATTTCGATAATTCAACCATAGAATGTAGTTTCACGTACTTGTGTCTATTTTGTAAATCATTTATAAAACCTGCATGTATTCTCATCCAAAAAATATTAGATTTTAAAAGTGAGACTATAACTCACTTTCACAGATATTTCCTTCCTCGGAAATAAGACTTGGCCACAGATCGATTCACGAACCTATAACAAATATGTACATATATATCAAAGTATATTCAAAATATATTTACAACACTTTTAATACATTTTGATGTTTTAAGTTTATTAAGTCAGCTGTCCTCGTTAGTAACCTACAACTAGTTGTCCAACGTTAGATGTACAGAAAAAAATTGATATATATTATCTTGAATCAATCCACGACCCAGTGTATACACGTCTCAGGCTAGATCACAACTCAAAGTATATATATTTTGGAATTAACCTCAACCCTGTATAGCTAACTCCCACATTACTGCATATAGAGTGTTTATGGTTGTTCCAAATAATATATACACATGGGTTATACAATATAAGTTAGCTAGGATATGATTAATATAGATTTGTTACCAATTTTCACGTTGCTACAACAAGAAAAATTATCCAATCTTGTTTTACCCATAACTTCTTCATTTTAAATCCGTTTTGAGTGAATCAAATTGCTATGGTTTCATATTGAACTCTATTTTATGAATATAAACAGAAAAAGTATAGGTTTATAGTTGGAAATATAAGTTACAAGTCGTTTTTGTAAAGGTAGTCATTTCAGTCAAAAGAACGGCGTCTAGATGACCATTTTAGAAAACATACTTTCACTTTGAGTTTAATCATGATTTTTGGATATAGTTTCATGTTCATAAGAAAAATCATTTTCCCAGAAGAACAACTTTTAAATCAAAGTTTATCATAGTTTTTAATTAACTAACCTAAAACAGCCCGCGGTGTTACTACGACGGCGTATGTCCGGTTTTACAGTGTTCTTCGTGCTTTCAGGTTTTAAATCATTAAGTTAGCATATCATATAGATATAGAACATGTGTTTAGTTGATTTTAAAAGTCAAGTTAGAAGGATTAACTTTTGTTTGCGAACAAGTTTAGAATTAACTAAACTATGTTCTAGTGATTACAAGTTTAAACCTTCGAATAAGATAGCTTTATATGTATGAATCGAATGATGTTATGAACATCATTACTACCTCAAGTTTTCTGGATAAAGCTACTATAAATGAGAAAAATGGATCTAGCTTCAAAGGATCCTTGGATGGCTTGAAAGTTCTTGAAGCAGAATCATGACACGAAAACAAGTTCAAGTAAGATTTCCACTCGAAATAAGATTGTTATAGTTATAGAAATTGAAAAAAAGTTTGAATATGATTATTACCTTGTATTAGAAATATATCTTACTGTAAATAAGAAAGATTTCTTGAGGTTGGATGATCACTCTACAAGATTGGAAGTAAGCTAGCAAACTTGGAAGTATTCTTGATTTTATGAAACTAGAACTTGTAGAATTTATGAAGAACACTTAGAACTTGAAGATAGAACTTGAGAGGGATCAATTAAATGAAGAAAATTGAAGAATGAAAGTATTTGTAGGTGTTTTTGGTCGTTGGTGTATGGATTAGATATATAGGATATGTAATTTTGTTTTCATGTAAATAAGTCATGAATGATTACTCATATTTTTGTAATTTTATGAGATATTTCATGCTAGTTGCCAAATGATGGTTCCCACATGTGTTAGGTGACTCACATGGGCTGCTAAGAGCTGATCATTGAAGTGTATATACCAATAGTACATACATCTAAAAGCTGTGTATTGTACGAGTACGAATACGGGTGCATACGAGTATAATTGTTGATGATACTGAATGAGGATGTAATTGTAAGCATTTTTGTTAAGTAGAAGTACTTTGATATGTGTTTTGAAGTCTTTCAAAAGTGTAAGAATATATATCAAAACACAACATGTATATACATTCTAATGGAGTCGTTAAGTCTTCGTTAGTCGTTACATGTAAGTGTTGTTTTGAAACCTTTAAATTAACGATCTCAATTAATGTTGTTAACCCAATATTTATTATATCAAATGAGATGTTAAATTATTATGTTATCATGATATTATGATGTATGAATATCTCTTAATATGATATATACATTAAAATATTGTTACAACGATAATCGTTACATATAAGTCTCGTTTCGTAATTCTCGAGTTAGTAGTCTTGTTTTTACATATGTAGTTCATTGTTAACACACTTAATGATATATTTAAATATCATTTTATCATGTTAAATATAGTGTATCAATATCTTAATATGATACATATGTATTTAGTAATCTCATAACGATAATCGTTATATATATCATTTCGAGTTTCTTAACTTAGTGATGTCGTAGGGGGTGTATACAAAATAGTATTATTTTTAGTGCGAAATACTATTAAATATGCTACAATTTTACACAAGTTATTTATTTATTTATCGAGTGGATATACTTAAACCTTGCTACAACACTTATAGGCAGTGTACCTAATCGTATTATAGTATAGTTTTTAGTAAGTCCGGTTCGTTCCACAGAGAGCTCGTGAAGTATAACACTATATTTTTTTACACACAATAATTGTAAAAATACAAATATATATATATATATAAGTAATATTATTATTATAAAGGGGGGTTTTTACCGTTTAATGATCGGTTTGTCGATTTTAAAACTTTAGTCGCAGTTAAAACCAAATGTAAAATATTAAAAATAAATACAAGACTTAAATTAAAGCATAAAGTAAATAACGATAATGAAATTACGAATAATAAAAGTGCGATAAAATAAACTTGCGATAATTAAAAAGTACGATAATTAAAAGTGCAATTAAATACAATAATAATAAAAATGCGAATATTAGAAGTGCAATTAAATATAAAATAAAGAAAATAAAAGAATTATGCTTATTTAAACTTCCGTAATCATGATGTTTGACGTGTTGATTTTAGTTTTATGCCCATGGGTTAATTGTCCTTTGTCCTGGATTATTTAATATGTCCGTCTGGTTTTTGTCCATAACAGTCCATCAGTCATAAATATAAAGTGCGAGTGTCCTCGTCAAATTATCCTTATACCCGAAGTTAAATATTCCAACTAATTGGGGACTTAAACTGTAACAACATTTTAATACTTTGTTTAATAATTACACCAGGATGTCGACTGAGTGTAACCCAAGGTTTTAATATTTTGTTATCAATTATACCAAGTGTCCTTGTACATAATTTCACCCCTGTTTTAATTATTCTAGTGGCGATTAATCCATTCCCGTGTCCGGTTAAATGAACGATTATTCGTACATATAAATACCCCGCCCATCGTGTCCGATTGAGTGTATATGGTAATTTATAGGGACGCCCAATTGTAAATCTTTATATTAACATTAACAAACTATCATTTAGTTAAATAAATATAAAGCCCATTAATAGCTCATAGTCTAATTTCCACAAGTGTCGTTCTTTTGTCCAAACCCCAATTATGGTACAAAGCCCAATTACCCAATTTTAGTAATTAGCCCAACATCATAATTACTTCGTTTTAAATAAGCATAATAATAACTTAGCTACGAGACATTAAATTAAAAAGGTTGAACATAACTTACAATGATTAAAAATAGCGTAGCGTTACACGGACAGAATTTCGACTTACACACTCAAACGATCTCTATCATAAATCTTATTATTATCATAATTTAAAATTAAAATTAAGATTATTGTTATATCTTATTAAGTTAACATTATGATAGAGATATAGAATATAGATATTGATAATTGATATTGATAATAGATAGATGGATCGATATATAGATAGAAATATGATAGAAAAAGGTATATATAGATTTAAGATTAGAAAAAGATATAGAAAAGGGATGCCTTAAAATGGATCGAATGATCTTGATTTTATAGGCGAATTATGAAATGAAATTTTCACTTATGACCCCTGAACTATACTCAATTAACAACTTTTTATTATTTAATATTATTCTTATTATGAATTATTTAAATATTATATTTTATTCTTGTGCATAGTTGACTCATAATTTTTACACCGTTGCGTCGAGCGTTGAAAGTTGGTTCATGTCTTGGTTCCGGATTTTCGAACGCCTTTTCGTACAATTTTATATCGTGTACTTTGCGTTTTGTAACTTGTACTCTTGTCATTTTTAGACGTTCTTCATCAATAATTTGAACCTTTTTGATTGTATCTTGTACTTTTGAGCTTTTTGGACCTTTGTGTCTTCAATTCGTCGTTTTCGCCTTTTGTCTTCGCACTTATTTAATATAAACGAATATTACTTGAAAATGGAACAATTGCAACTAAAATCTTGTCTTTCTTGGGGGATAATGCTATGAAATATATGTTCCTTTTTAGCCTTATCACTTAGTAATCTCATTTCTTATGTATATCACACATTGTTAATATACTTAGTGAGATACTTACTCATCATAATCTCATGTCAACCATATATATATGTCTATATATACCACAACATGTAGTTTTTACAAATTTGTAACGTTCTTGAATCGCCGGTCAACTTGGGTGATCAATTGTCTATATGAAACTTATTTCATTTAATCAAGTCTTAACAAGTTTGATTGCTTAACACATTGGAAACATTTAGTCATGTAAATATCAATCTCAATTAATATATATAAACATGGAAAAGTTCGGGTCACTACAGTACCTACCCGTTAAATAAATTTCGTCCCGAAATTTTAAGCTGTTGAAGGTGTTGACGAATCTTCTGGAAATAGATGCGGGTGTTTCTTCTTCATTTGATCTTCACGCTCCCAGGTGAACTCGGTTCCTCTACGAGCATTCCATCGAACCTTAACAATCGGTATCTTGTTTTGCTTAAGTCTCTTAACCTCACGATCCATTATTTCGACGGGTTCTTCAATGAATTGAAGTTTTTCATTGATTTGGATTTCGTCCAACGGAATAGTGAGATCTTCTTTAGCAAAATATTTCTTCAAATTCGAGACGTGGAAAGTGTTATGTACAGCTGCAAGTTGTTGAGGTAGCTCCAGTTGTTAAGCTACTGGTCCGACACGATCTATAATCTTGAATGGTCCAATGTACCTTGGATTTAGTTTCCCCCGTTTACCAAATCGAACAACGCCTTTCCAAGGTGAAACCTTAAGCATAACCATTTCTCCAATTTCAAACTCTATATCTTTTCTTTTACTGTCCGCATAGCTCTTTTGTCGACTCTGGGCGGTTATCAATTGTTGTTGAATTTGGATGATTTTCTCGGTAGTTTCTTGTATTATCTCCGGACCCGTAATCTATCTATCCCCCACTTCATTCAAACAAATCGGAGACCTGCACTTTCTAACATAAAGCTCCGGGTCTTCCTGTGCCTCTGCCGCATTAACGCCGTTTGAGGCACTTTATGGTAGAAAGTGCAGGTCTCCGATTTGTTGGAGTGAAGTGGGGGATAGACAGATTACGGGTCCGGAGATTATACAAGAAACTACCGAGAAGATCATCCAAATTCAACAACGGTTGAAAACCGCCCAAAGTCGACAAAAGAGCTACGCTGACATTAAAAGAAAAGATATAGAATTTGAAATTGGAGAGATGGTCATGCTTAAAGTTGCACCTTGGAAAGGCGTTGTTCGATTTGGTAAACGAGAGAAATTAAATCCAAGGTATATTGGACCATTCAAGATTACTGATCGTGTCGGACCAGTAGCTTACCGACTTGAGTTACCTCATAAACTCGCGGCTGTACATAACACTTTCCACGTCTCGAATTTGAAGAAATGTTTTGCTAAAGAAGATCTCACTATTCCGTTAGATGAAATCCAAATCAACGAAAAACTCCAATTCATCGAAGAACCCGTCGAAATAATGGATCGTGAGGTTAAAAGACTTAAGCAAAACAAGATACCAATTGTTAAGGTTCAATGGAATGCTCGTAGAGGACCCGAGTTCACCTGGGAGCGTGAAGATCAGATGAAGAAGAAATACCCGCATCTATTTCCAGAAGATTCGTCAACATCTTCAACAGCTTAAAATTTCGGGACGAAATTTATTTAACGGGTAGGTACTGTAGTGACCCTAACTTTTCCATGTTTATATATATTAATTGAGATTGATATTTACAAGATTAAAATTTTCCAATATGTTAAGCAATCAAACTTATTAAGACTTGATTAATTGAAATTTGTTTCATATAGACAATTGACCACCCAAGTTGACCGGTGATTCACGAACGTTAAAACTTGTAAAAACTATATGATGACATATATATGGATATATATATATATATATATATATATATATATATATATATATATATATATATATATATATATATATATATATATATATATATATAGTTAACATGATACTATGATAAGTAAACATATCATTAAGTATATTAATAATGAACTACATATGTAAAAACAAGACTACTAACTTAATGATTTTTAAACGAGACATATATGTAACGATTATCGTTGTAAAGACATTTAATGTATATATATCATATTAAGAGATATTCATACATGATAATATAATAATTTAAAATCTCATTTGATATTATAAACATTGGGTTAACAACATTTAACAAGATCGTTAACCTAAAGGTTTCAAAACAACACTTACATGTAACGACTAACGATGACTTAACGACTCAGTTAAAATGTATATACATGTAGTGTTTTAATATGTATTTATACACTTTTGAAAGACTTCAATACACTTATCAAAATACTTCTACTTAACAAAAATACTTACAATTACATCTTCGTTCAGTTTCATCAACAATTCTACTCGTATGCACCCGTATTCGTACTCGTACAATACACAGCTTTTAGATGTATGTACTATTGGTATATACACTCCAATGATCAGCTCTTAGTAGCCCATGTGAGTCACCTAACACATGTGGGAACCATCATTTGGCAACTAGCATTAAATATCTCATAAAATTACAAAAATATGAGTAATCATTCATGACTTATTTACATGAAAACAAAATTACATATCCTTTATATCTAATCCATACACCAACGACCAAAAACACCTACAAACACTTTCATTCTTCAATTTTCTTCATCTAATTGATCTCTCTCAAGTTCTATCTTCAAGTTCTAAGTGTTCTTCATAAATTCTACAAGTTCTAGTTACATAAAATCAAGAATACTTTCAAGTTTGCTAGCTCACTTCCAATCTTGTAAGGTGATCATAAAACCTCAAGAAATATTTGTTTCTTATAGTAGGTTATCATTCTAATACAAGGTAATAATCATATTCAAACTTTGGATCAATTTCTATAACTATAACAATCTTATTTCAAGTGATGATCTTACTTGAACTTGTTTTCGTGTCATGATTCTGCTTCAAGAACTTCGAGCCATCCAAGGATCCGTTGAAGCTAGATCCATTTTTCTCTTTTCCAGTAGGTTTATCCAAGGAACTTAAGGTAGTAATGATGTTCATAACATCATTCGATTCATACATATAAAGCTATCTTATTCGAAGGTTTAAACTTGTAATCACTAGAACATAGTTTAGTTAATTCTAAACTTGTTCGCAAACAAAAGTTAATCCTTCTAACTTGACTTTTAAAATCAACTAAACATATGTTCTATATCTATATGATATGCTAACTTAATGATTTAAAACCTGGAAACACGAAAAACACCGTAAAATCGGATTTACGCCGTCGTAGTAACACCGCGGGCTGTTTTGGGTTAGTTAATTAAAAACTATGATAAACTTTGATTTAAAAGTTGTTATTCTGAGAAAATGATTTTTATTATGAACATGAAACTATATCCAAAAATTATGGTTAAACTCAAAGTGGAAGTATGTTTTCTAAAATGGTCATCTAGACGTCGTTCTTTCGACTGAAATGACTACCTTTACAAAAATGACTTGTAACTTATTTTTTCGACTATAAACTTATACTTTTTCTGTATAGATTCATAAAATAGAGTTCAATATGAAACCATAGCAATTTGATTCACTCAAAATGGATTTAAAATGAAGAAGTTATGGGTAAAACAAGATTGGATAATTTTTCTCATTTTAGCTACGTGAAAATTGGTAACAAATCTATTCCAACCATAACTTAATCAACTTGTATTGTATATTATGTAATCTTGAGATACCATAGACACGTATACAATGTTTTGACCTATCATGTCGACACATCTATATATATTTCGGAACAACCATAGACACTCTATATGTGAATGTTGGAGTTAGCTATACAGGGTTGAGGTTGATTCCAAAATATATATAGTTTGAGTTGTGATCAATACTGAGATACGTATACACTGGGTCGTGGATTGATTCAAGATAATATTTATCGATTTATTTCTGTACATCTAACTGTGGACAACTAGTTGTAGGTTACTAACGAGGACAGCTGACTTAATAAACTTAAAACATCAAAATATATTAAAAGTGTTGTAAATATATTTTGAACATACTTTGATATATATGTATATATTGTTATAGGTTCGTGAATCAACCAGTGGCCAAGTCTTACTTCCCGATGAAGTAAAAATCTGCGAAAGTGAGTTATAGTCCCACTTTTAAAATCTAATATTTTTGGGATGAGAATACATGCAGGTTTTATAAATGATTTATAAAATAGACACAAGTACGTGAAACTACATTCTATGGTTGAATTATCGAAATCGAATATGCCCCTTTTTATTAAGTCTGGTAATCTAAGAATTAGGGAACAGACACCCTAATTGACGCGAATCCTAAAGATAGATCTATTGGGCCTAACAAACCCCATCCAAAGTACCGGATGCTTTAGTACTTCAAAATTTATATCATATCCGAAGGGTGTCCCGGAATGATGGGGATATTCTTATATATGCATCTTGTTAATGTCGGTTACCAGGTGTTCACCATATGAATAATTTTTATCTCTATGTATGGGATTTGTATTGAAATATGAAATCTTGTGGTCTATTATTATGATTTGATATATATAGGTTAAACCTATAACTCACCAACATTTTTGTTGACGTTTTAAGCATGTTTATTCTCAGGTGATTATTAAGAGCTTCCGCTGTCGCATACTTAAATAAGGACAATATTTGGAGTCCATGCTTGTATGATATTGTGTAAAAACTGCATTCAAGAAACTTATTTTGTTGTAACATATTTGTATTGTAAACCATTATGTAATGGTCGTGTGTAAACAGGATATTTTAGATTATCATTATTTGATAATCTACGTAAAGCTTTTTAAACCTTTATTGACGAAATAAAGGTTATGGTTTGTTTTAAAATGAATGCAGTCTTTGAAAAACGTCTCATATAGAGGTCAAAACCTCGCAACGAAATCAATTAATATGGAACGTTTTTAATCAATAAGAACGGGACATTTCAGTTGGTATCCGAGCGTTGGTCTTAGAGAACCAGAATTTTGCATTAGTGTGTCTTATCGAGTTTGTTAGGATGCATTAGTAAGTCTGGACTTCGACCGTGTTTACTTGAAAAATGATTGCTTAATAAATTTTGTTGGAAACTATATATTTTTAACATGTGAATATTATGTGATATATTAATCTCTTAACGCATTTGATATTATGTGATAGATGTCTACCTCTAGAACAAGTCCCATTGACTCACCTAATAATAATGAAGAGTCAAATGTAAATTGGAATGATTCGTGGACTGATTCACAAGTTCCCGAAGAGGAACCGGAAGAAGAGTCGGAACCGAAAGAAGAATCGGAACCGGAAGAAGAATCGGAACCGGATGAAGAAATAGAACCGGTGGGGGAAATAATAAAACGGTTAAGTAAAAGAAAATCCTCAACCAACCGACCAAGGTTAATTATGGTGAATGGTGTTTCCGCCAAGGAAGCAAAATATTGGGAGGATTACCAATTCTCCGATGAATCGGATTTCGACGAGAATTCCGATGATGTTATAGAAATTACCCCAACTGAATTTAAAAAGGCAAAAGAAAATAATAAGGGAAAGGGCATAAAAATAGAGAAATCTAATTCCAACCCCGATGAACTTTATATGTATCGTCAACCCCCGAAGCCCTTAAGTTGTAACAATGACCCGGGAACCTCTAAACCACCAGGTTTTTCTAAACCGTTGTGGAAAACGACAGCTCGTATTAGGGGAACATCATATATCCCTAGAAACTTGGCAAAACGAACCAAAACCGAAGAAGAAGAAACGAGTGAGTCGGAATAAGATAGTTGTATTCGTGTAGTGTAATATATGTAATATAGTGTGCTTATGCTTTATGATATATGTAAAAATTGCTTGTATTAATAAGTATTTTTTTTTTTGTGAATCTAACTCTTGTCTATTTTAAAGTATAAAAACACAAAATGGATAGACAACCCAATATTTTAAGAGACCTACCCGGAGACATGATTGATGAAATCTTGTCTAGAGTCGGTCAGAATTCTTCGGCACAACTATTTACGGCGAAATCAGTTTGTAAGACATTCGAAGAACGTTCCAAGAATGTCTTGGTTTATAAGAGACTTTCGTTTGAAAGATGGGGGATATCACATTGGGAAACCCATAAGTTACGATGTGTTTACTTTGACGCTTATATTGCGGGGAACCCAAATGCTATTTTACGCAATGGGTTAAGAAATTATTTTGACTCAATGTATCCGAATATAAGACTTCATGATTTAGAAAAAGCGGCTAACATGCAACATAAAGAAGCATGCTATGCTTACGGGTTAGTAATGTTCGCTTCTCACCAAAGTGAGAACAAGAACATCGGGCTACAACTATTAAACAAAACATTCCCACAAGTGACGGAGTCGGTAATTGGGGTAAGAAATGAGGTTTTTAGATTGTTACGGGACTGTTGGAAATTACGTAACCCTCGTCCCTTTGACGACGTTACAACACGCTGTCTTATCAACGGCCATAACGGTTATGTTCCACAAGACCAAGGATGGGAAGTAGTCCTAGTAAAACCAGAATGCATGACTTATTTCTGGACGTATGAATTACGTGTCTTTATTGCCTTTGCTGAACGACTTGTGTACTAGCAAGAATTATCTTCACAACCATCTTGTATCAAATTTATTGTGTGCTATATTTCATGCTATATGTAAAATATGCGTTATTGCAAGTTTGTAAAATATTGTGTAAAAGTTTGAACGCGAAATATTATTATAATCAGTTTTTCATATAGAATTGTAGTAGTTGAATTGTATATTAGCTACTAAGTATGAACTTAACGGGTAGGTACTACCCGAATTTAAACTTATAAAACGCTAATATGAAGAAAAAGCTTTTATAAATGAGTTCATATTATGCTACGAAATACTATTAACTACTCTTAATATTCTGTATGATTAACTTGTTGCATTTGACTATTTTGAAGGAAATGGCACCGACTACTCGACACACCGTGAATATGAATGAAGAGGAATTCCGTACTTTTCTAGCTTCAAACATAGCCGCAGTACAGACTGCGCTACATACCAACAATAACCTTGGATCTAGCAGTACAGGAAATCGTGTAGGATGCACCTACAAAGAATTCACTGCCTGCAAACCTTTAGAATTTGATGGAACCGAAGGACCGATCGGATTGAAACGGTGGACCGAGAAGGTCGAATCGGTGTTTGCCATAAGTAAGTGTACTGAAGAGGACAAAGTGAAGTAAGCTACGCATACCTTCACAGGTTCTGCGTTAACATGGTGGAATACCTATCTAGAGCAAGTGGGACAAGATGATGCGTACGCATTACCGTGGTCAGCATTCAAGCACTTGATGAACGAGAAGTACCGTCCCAGAACCGAGGTCAATAAGCTCAAGACAGAACTTAGAGGGTTACGAACCCAAGGATTTGATATTACCACGTACGAAAGACGATTCACAGAATTGTGCCTATTGTGTCCGGGAGCATTCGAAGATGAGGAAGAGAAGATCGACGCGTTTGTGAAAGGATTACCGGAAAGAATCCAAGAAGATATAAGTTCACACGAGCCCGCCTCCAAACAACAGGCATGTAGAATGGCTCACAAACTAGTGAACCAGATTGAAGAAAGAATTAAAGAACAGACTGCTGAAGAGGCCAATGTGAAGCAAGTCAAAAGAAAGTGAGAGAAAAACGGTGATAAGAATCACCAATACAACAACAACAGCAATTACAACAATAATCGCAACAATTATCCCAACAATCACAACATTAATCACAACTACAACAAACGGCCCAACAACAACAACAACAACAACAACAACAACAACAACAACAACAACAGCAACTACAACAATCATCCCAATAACAATAATAATCGCAACAACAACAACAATCAGAAGCAGCTATGCCAAAGGTGTGAAAAGTATCACTCGGGGTTCTGCACCAAATTTTGCAACAAGTGTAAAAGAAATGGTCATAGCGCGGCGAAGTGTGAGGTCTACGGACCAGGGGTTAATAGAACGAAAGGAATAAATGGTGTCGGAACGAGTAATGGCGGAGCAAGTAGTGTCGGAGCAAGTTATGCCAATGTAGTTTGTTATAAATGTGGAAAACTGGGCCACATTATTAGAAATTGCCCGAACCAGGAGAACACGAATGGACAAGGCCGCGGAAGAGTTTTCAATATTAATGCGGCAGAGGCACAGGAAGACCCGGAGCTTGTTACGGGTACGTTTCTTATTGACAATAAATCTGCTTACGTTTTATTTGATTCGGGTGCGGATAGAAGCTATATGAGTAGAGATTTTTATGCTAAATTAAGTTGTCCATTGACGCCGTTGGATAGTAAATTTTTACTCGAATTAGCAAACGGTAAATTAATTTCAGCAGATAATATATGCCGGAATCGAGAAATTAAACTGGGTAGCGAAATATTTAAGATTGATTTGATACCAGTAGAGTTAGGGAGTTTTGATGTAATAGTTGATATGGACTGGTTGAAAGAAGTGAAAGCAGAGATCGTTTGTTACAAAAATACAATTCGCATTATACGAGAAAAAGGAAAACCCTTAATGGTGTACGGAGAAAAGGGCAACACGAAGCTACATCTTATTAGTAATTTGAAGGCACAAAAACTAATAAGAAAAGGTTGCTATGCTGTTCTAGCACACGTCGAGAAAGTACAAACTGAAGAAAAGAGCATCAATGATGTTCCCATTGCAAAAGAATTTCCCGATGTATTTCCGAAAGAATTACCGGGATTACCCCCACATCGATCCGTTGAATTTCAAATAGATCTTGTACCAGGAGCTGCACCAATAGCTCGTGCTCCTTACAGACTCGCACCCAGCGAGATGAAAGAACTGCAAAGCCAATTACAAGAACTTTTAGAGCGTGGTTTCATTCGACCAAGCACATCACCGTGGGGAGCTCCTGTTTTGTTTGTCAAGAAGAAAGATGGTACATTCAGGTTGTGTATCGACTACCGAGAGTTGAACAAACTTACCATCAAGAACCGCTACCCACTACCGAGAATCGACGACTTATTTGATCAACTACAAGGCTCGTCTGTTTATTCAAAGATTGACTTACGTTCCGGGTATCATCAAATGCGGGTGAAAGAAGATGATATTACAAAGACTGCTTTCAGAACACGTTACGGTCATTACGAGTTTATGGTCATGCCGTTTGGTTTAACTAATGCACCAGCTGTGTTCATGGACCTTATGAACCGAGTGTGTGGACCATACCTTGACAAGTTTGTCATTGTTTTCATTGATGACATACTTATTTACTCAAAGAATGACCAAGAACACGGTGAACATTTGAGAAAGGTGTTAGAAGTATTGAGGAAGGAAGAATTGTACGCTAAGTTTTCAAAGTGTGCATTTTGGTTAGAAGAAGTTCAATTCCTCGGTCACATAGTGAACAAAGAAGGTATTAAGGTGGATCCGGCAAAGATAGAAACTGTTGAAAAGTGGGAAACCCCAAAAACTCCGAAACACATACGCCAGTTTTTAGGACTAGCTGGTTACTATAGAAGGTTTATCCAAGACTTTTCCAGAATAGCAAAGCCCTTGACTGCATTAACGCATAAAGGGAAGAAATTTGAATGGAATGATGAACAAGAGAAAGCGTTTCAGTTATTGAAGAAAAAGCTAACTACGGCACCTATATTGTCATTGCCTGAAGGGAATGATGATTTTGTGATTTATTGTGACGCATCAAAGCAAGGTCTCGGTTATGTATTAATGCAACGAACGAAGGTGATTGCTTATGCGTCTAGACAATTGAAGATTCACGAACAAAATTATACGACGCATGATTTGGAAATAGGCGCGGTTGTTTTTGCATTAAAGACTTGGAGGCACTACTTATATGGGGTAAAAAGTATTATATATACCGACCACAAAAGTCTTCAACACATATTTAATCAGAAACGACTGAATATGAGGCAGCGTAGGTGGATTGAATTGTTGAATGATTACGACTTTGAGATTCGTTACCACCCGGGGAAGGCAAATGTGGTAGCCGATGCCTTGAGCAGGAAGGACAGAGAACCCATTCGAGTAAAATCTATGAATATAATGATTCATAATAACCTTACTACTCAAATAAAGGAGGCGCAACAAGGAGTTTTAAAAGAGGGAAATTTAAAGGATGAAATACCCAAAGGATCGGAGAAGCATCTTAATATTTGGGAAGACTGAACCCGGTATAGGGCTGAAAGGATTTGGGTACCAAAATTTGGAGATATGAGAGAAATGGTACTTAGAGAAGCTCATAAAACCAGATACTCAATACATCCTGGAACGGGGAAGATGTACAAGGATCTCAAGAAACATTTTTGGTGGCCGGGTATGAAAGCCGATGTTGCTAAATACGTAGGAGAATGTTTGACGTGTTCTAAGGTCAAAGCTGAGCATCAGAAACCATCAGGTCTACTTCAACAACCCGAAATCCCGGAATGGAAATGGGAAAACATTACCATGGATTTCATCACTAAATTGCCAAGGACTGCAAGTGGTTTTGATACTATTTGGGTAATAGTTGATCGTCTCACCAAATCAGCACACTTCCTGCCAATAAGAGAAGATGACAAGATGGAGAAGTTAGCACGACTGTATTTGAAGGAAGTCGTCTCCAGACATGGAATACCAATCTCTATTATCTCTGATAGGGATGGCAGATTTATTTCAAGATTCTGGCAGACATTACAGCAAGCATTAGGAACTCGTCTAGACATGAGTACTGCCTATCATCCACAAACTAACGGGCAGAGCGAAAGGACAATACAAACGCTTGAAGACATGCTACGAGCATGTGTTATTGATTTCGGAAACAGTTGGGATCGACATCTACCGTTAGCAGAATTTTCCTACAACAACAGCTACCATTCAAGCATTGAGATGGCGCCGTTTGAAGCACTTTATGGTAGAAAGTGCAGGTCTCCGATTTGTTGGAGTGAAGTGGGGGATAGACAGATTACTGGTCCGGAGATTATACAAGAAACTACCGAGAAGATCATCCAAATTCAACAACGGTTGAAAACCGCCCAAAGTCGACAAAAGAGCTACGCTGACATTAAAAGAAAAGATATAGAATTTGAAATTGGAGAGATGGTCATGCTTAAAGTTGCACCTTGGAAAGGCGTTGTTCGATTTGGTAAACGAGGGAAATTAAATCCAAGGTATATTGGACCATTCAAGATTATTGATCGTGTCGGACCAGTAGCTTACCGACTTGAGTTACCTCAACAACTAGCGGCTGTACATAACACTTTCCACGTCTCGAATTTGAAGAAATGTTTTGCTAAAGAATATCTCACTATTCCGTTAGATGAAATTCAAATCAACGAAAAACTCCAATTCATCGAAGAACCCGTCGAAATAATGGATCGTGAGGTTAAAAGACTTAAGCAAAACAAGATACCAATTGTTAAGGTTCGATGGAATGCTCGTAGAGGACCCGAGTTCACCTGGGAGCGTGAAGATCAGATGAAGAAGAAATACCCGCATCTATTTCCAGAAGATTCGTCAACACCTTCAACAGCTTAAAATTTCGGGACGAAATTTATTTAACGGGTAGGTACTGTAGTGACCTGAACTTTTCCATGTTTATATATATTAATTGAGATTGATATTTACAAGATTAAATGTTTCCAATATGTTAAGCAATCAAACTTGTTAAGACTTGATTAATTGAAATATGTTTCATATAGACAATTGACCACCCAAGTTGACCGGTGATTCACGAACGTTAAAACTTGTAAAAACTATATGATGACATATATATGGATATATATATATATAGTTAACATGATACTATGATAAGTAAACATATCATTAAGTATATTAATAATGAACTACATATGTAAAAACAAGACTACTAACTTAATGATTTTTAAACGAGACATATATGTAACGATTATCGTTGTAAAGACATTTAATGTATATATATCATATTAAGAGATATTCATACATGATAATATCATGATAATATAATAATTTAAAATCTCATTTGATATTATAAACATTGGGTTAACAACATTTAACAAGATCGTTAACCTAAAGGTTTCAAAACAACACTTACATGTAACGACTAACGATGACTTAACGACTCAGTTAAAATGTATATACATGTAGTGTTTTAATATGTATTTATATACTTTTGAAAGACTTCAATACACTTATCAAAATACTTCTACTTTACAAAAATACTTACAATTACATCCTCATTCAGTTTCATCAACAATTCTACTCGTATGCACCTGTATTCGTACTCGTACAATACACAGCTTTTAGATGTATGTACTATTGGTATATACACTCCAATGATCAGCTCTTAGCAGCCCATTTGAGTCACCTAACACATGTGGGAACCATCATTTGGCAACTAGCATGAAATATCTCATAAAATTACAAAAATATGAGTAATCATTCATGACTTATTTACATGAAAACAAAATTACATATCCTTTATATCTAATCCATACACCAACGACCAAAAACACCTACAAACACTTTCATTCTTCAATTTTCTTCATCTAATTGATCTCTCTCAAGTTCTATCTTCAAGTTCTAAGTGTTCTTCATAAATTCTACAAGTTCTAGTTACATAAAATCAAGAATACTTTCAAGTTTGCTAGCTCACTTCCAATCTTGTAAGGTGATCATCCAACCTCAAGAAATCTTTGTTTCTTACAGTAGGTTATCATTCTAATACAAGTTAATAATCATATTCAAACTTTGGTTCAATTTCTATAACTATAACAATCTTATTTCAAGTGATGATCTTACTTGAACTTGTTTTCGTGTCATGATTCTGCTTCAAGAACTTCGAGCCATCCAAGGATCCGTTGAAGCTAGATCCATTTTTCTCTTTTCCAGTAGGTTTATCCAAGGAACTTAAGGTAGTAATGATGTTCATAACATCATTCGATTCATACATATAAAGCTATCTTATTCGAAGGTTTAAACTTGTAATCACTAGAACATAGTTTAGTTAATTCTAAACTTGTTCGCAAACAAAAGTTAATCCTTCTAACTTGACTTTTAAAATCAACTAAACACATGTTCTATATCTATATGATATTCTAACTTAATGATTTAAAACCTGGAAACACGAAAAACACCGTAAAACCGGATTTACGCCGTCGTAGTAACACAGCGGGCTGTTTTGGGTTTGTTAATTAAAAACTATGATAAACTTTGATTTAAAAGTTGTTATTCTGAGAAAATGATTTTTATTATGAACATGAAACTATATCCAAAAATTATGGTTAAACTCAAAGTGGAAGTATGTTTTCTAAAATGGTCATCTAGACGTCGTTCTTTCGACTGAAATGACTACCTTTACAAAAACGACTTGTAACTTATTTTTTCGACTATAAACTTATAAATTTTCTGTTTAGATTCATAAAATAGAGTTCAATACGAAACCATAGCAATTTGATTCACTCAAAACGGATTTAAAATGAAGAAGTTATGGGTAAAACAAGATTGGATAATTTTTCTCATTTTAGCTACGTGAAAATTGGTAACAAATCTATTCCAACCATAACTTAATCAACTTGTATTGTATATTATGTAATCTTGAGATACCATAGACACGTATACAATGTTTCGACCTATTATGTCGACACATCTATATATATTTCGGAACAACCATAGACACTCTATATGTGAATGTTGGAGTTAGCTATACAGGGTTGAGGTTGATTCCAAAATATATATAGTTTGAGTTGTGATCAATACTGAGATACGTATACACTGGGTCGTGGATTGATTCAAGATAATATTTATCGATTTATTTCTGTACATCTAACTGTGGACAACTAGTTGTAGGTTACTAACGAGGACAGCTGACTTAATAAACTTAAAACATCAAAATATATTAAAAGTGTTGTAAATATATTTTGAACATACTTTGATATATATGTATATATTGTTATAGGTTCGTGAATCAACCAGTGGCCAAGTCTTACTTCCCGACGAAGTAAAAATCTGTGAAAGTGAGTTATAGTCCCACTTTTAAAATCTAATATTTTTGGGATGAGAATACATGCAGGTTTTATAAATGATTTACAAAATAGACACAAGTACGTGAAACTACATTCTATGGTTGAATTATCGAAATCGAATATGCCCCTTTTTATTAAGTCTGGTAATCTAAGAATTAGGGAACAGACACCCTAATTGACGCGAATCCTAAAGATAGATCTATTGGGCCTAACAAACCCCATCCAAAGTACCGGATGCTTTAGTACTTCAAAATTTATATCATATCCGAAGGGTGTCCCGGAATGATGGGGATATTCTTATATATGCATCTTGTTAATGTCGGTTACCAGGTGTTCACCATATGAATGATTTTTATCTCTATGTATGGGATGTGTATTGAAATATGAAATCTTGTGGTCTATTATTATGATTTGATATATATAGGTTAAACCTATAACTCACCAACATTTTTGTTGACGTTTTAAGCATGCTTATTCTCAGGTGATTATTAAGAGCTTCCGCTGTCGCATACTTAAATAAGGACAAGATTTGGAGTCCATGCTTGTATGATATTGTGTAAAAACTGCATTCAAGAAACTTATTTTGTTGTAACATATTTGTATTGTAAACCATTATGTAATGGTCGTGTGTAAACAGGATATTTTAGATTATCATTATTTGATAATCTACGTAAAGCTTTTTAAACCTTTATTGATGAAATAAAGGTTATGGTTTGTTTTAAAATGAATGCAGTCTTTGAAAAACATCTCATATAGAGGTCAAAACCTCGCAACGAAATCAATTAATATGGAACGTTTTTAATCAATAACAACGGGACATTTCATTAGTCAATCCAAACCGCATAACCATAAACTCGTAATGACCATAACGCGTCCTAAAAGAAGTTTTTAGAATATCATCCTACTTTACTCGCATTTGATGATATCCAGAACGTAAATCGATCTTCGAATAAACCGACGAGCCTTGTAGTTGATCAAATAAGTCGTCAATTCTCGGCAGTGGATAACGGGTTTTGATGGTAAGTTTGTTCAACTCTCTGTAGTCAATACACAACCTAAATGTACCATCCTTCTTCTTGACAAACAAAACAGGAGCTCCCCATGGTGATGTGCTTGGTCGAATGAAACCACGTTCTAATAGTTCTTGCAGTTGGCTTTGCAATTCTTTCATCTGGCTGGGTGCGAGTCTATAAGGAGCACGAGCTATTGGTGCAGCTCCTGGTACAAGATCTATTTGAAATTCAACAGATCGATGTGGAGGTAGTCCCGGTAATTCTTTCGGAAATACATCGGGAAATTCTTTTGCGACGGGAACATCATTGATGCTCTTTTCTTCAGTTTGTACTTTCTCGACATGTGCTAGAACAGCATAGCAACCTTTTCTTATCAGTTTTTGTGCCTTCAAATTACTAATAAGATGTAGCTTCGTGTTGCCCTTTTCTCCGTACACCATTAAGGGTTCTCCTTCTTCTCGTACAATGCGAATTGCATTTTTATAACATACGATCTCTGCTTTCACCTTCTTCAGCTAGTCCATGCCAACTATTACATCAAAACTCCCTAACTCTACTGGTATCAAATCAATCTTAAATATTTCGCTACCCAGTTTAATTTCTCGATTCCGACATATATAATCTGCTGAAATTAATTTACCGTTTACTAATTCGAGTAAAAATTTACTATCCAACGGCGTCAATGGACAACTTAATTTAGCACAAAAATCTCTACTCATATAGCTTCTATCCGCACCCGAATCAAATAAAACGTAAGCAGATTTATTTTCAATAAGAAACGTACCCGTAACAAGCTCCGGGTCTTCCTGTGCCTCTGCCGCATTAATATTGAAAACTCTTCCATGGCCTTGTCCATTCTTGTTCTCCTGGTTTGGGCAATTTCTAATAATATGGCCCGGTTTTCCACATTTATAACAAACTACATTGGCATAACTTGCTCCGACACTACTTACTCCGCCATTACTCGTTCCGACACCATTTGGTCCTTTCGTTCTGTTAACCCCTGGTCCGTAGACCTTACACTTCACCGTGCTATGACCATTTCTTTTACACTTGTTGCAAAATTTGGTGCAGAACCCCGAGTGATACTTTTCACACCTTTGGCATAGCTGCTTCTGATTGTTGTTGTTGTTGTTGCTGTTGTTATTGTTTTTGGGATGATTGTTGTAATTGTTGTTGTTGTTGTTGTTGGGCTGTTTGTTGTAGTTGCGATTGATGTTGCGATTGTTGAGATAGTTGTTGCGATTATTGTTGTAATTGCTGTTGTTGTTGTATTGGTGATTCTTATCACCGTTTTCCTCCCACTTTCTTTTGACTTGCTTCACGTTGGCCTCTTCAGCCGCCTGTTCTTTAATTCTTTCCTCAATCTGGTTCACTAGTTTGTGAGCCATTCTACATGCCTGTTGTATGGAGGCGGGCTCGTGTGAACTTATATCTTCTTGGATTCTTTCCGGTAATCCTTTCACAAACGCGTCGATCTTCTCTTCCTCATCTTCGAATGCTCTCGGACACAATAGGCACAATTCTGTGAATCGTCTTTCGTACGTGGTAATATCAAATCCTTGGGTTCGTAACCCTCTAAATTCTGTCTTGAGCTTATTGACCTCGGTTCTGGGACGATACTTCTCATTCATCAAGTGCTTGAATGCTGACCACGGTAGTGCGTAAGCATCATCTTGTCTCACTTACTCTAGATAGGTATTCCACCATGTTAACGCAGTACCTGTGAAGGTATGCGTAGCGTACTTCACTTTGTCCTCTTCAGTACACTTACTTATGGCAAACACCGATTCGACCTTCTCGATCCACCGATTCAATCCGATCGGTCCTTCGGTTCCATCAAATTCCAAAGGTTTGCAGGCAGTGAATTCTTTGTAGGTGCATCCTACACGATTTCTTGCGCCGTTAGCTGCATTGCTAGATTTGGAGTTATTGTTGGTATGTAGCACAGCCTGTACTGCGGCTATGTTTGCAGCAAGAAAGGTACGAAATTCCTCTTCGCTCATATTCATGGTTTGTCGAGTAGTCGGTGCCATTTCTTTCAAATAGTCAAATGAAACAAGTTAATCATACAGAATATTAAGAGTAGTCAATAGTATCTCGTAGCATAATATGAACTTATTTATAAAAGCTTTTTCTTCATATTAGCGTTTTATAAGTTTAAATTCGGGTAGTACCTACCCGTTTAGTTCATACTTAGTAGCTAATATACAATTCAACTACTACAATTCTATATGAAAAACTGATTATAATAATATTTCGCGTTCAACCTTTTACACAATATTTTACAAACTTACAATACCGCTTATTTTACATATAGCATGAAATATAGCACACAATAACTTTGATACAAGATAGTTGTGAAGATAATTCTAGCTAGTACACAAGTCGTTCAGTAAAGGCAATAAAGACACGTAATTCATACGTCCAGAAACAAGTCATGCATTCTGGTTTTACTAGGACTACTTCCCATCCTTGGTCTTGTGGAACATAACCGTTATGGCCATTGATAAGACAGCGTGTTGTAACATCGTCAAAGGGACGAGGGTTACGTAATGTCCAACAGTCCCATAACAATCTAAAAACCTCATTTCTTACCCCAATTACCGACTCCGTCACTTGTGGGAACGTTTTGTTTAATAGTTGTAACCCGATGTTCATGTTCTCACTTTGGTGAGAAGCGAACATTACTAACCCGTAAGCATAACATGCTTCTTTATGTTGCATGTTAGCCGCTTTTTCTAAATCACGAAGTCCTATATTCGGATATATTGAGTCAAAATAATTTCTTAACCCGTTGCGTAAAATAGCATTTGGGTTCCCCGCAATATATGTGTCAAAGTAAACACATCGTAACTTATGGATTTCCCAATGTGATATCCCCCATCTTTCGAACGAAAGCCTTTTATAAACCAAGGCATTCTTGGAACGTTCTTCGAATGTCTTACAAACTGATCTCGCCTTAAATAGTTGTGCCGAGGAATTCTGACCGACTCTAGACAAGATTTCATCAATCATGTCTCCGGGTAGGTCTCTTAAAATATTGGGTTGTCTATCCATTTTGTGTTTTTAAACTGTAAAATAGACAAGTGTTAGATTCATAAAAAAAATACTTATTAATACAAGCAATTTTTACATATATCATAAAGCATAAGCACACTATATTACATATATTACACCACACGAATACAACTATCTTATTCCGACTCGCTCGTTTCTTCTTCTTCGGTTTTGGTTCGTTTTGCTAAGTTTCTAGGGATATATGATGTTCCCCTAATATGAGCCGTCGTTTTCCACATTGGTTTAGAAAAACCTGGTGGTTTAGAGGTTCCCGGGTTATTGTCAAATCTTAAGAAATACGGGTGTTAACGATACATATAAAGTTCATCGGGTTTGGAATCAAATTTCTCTATTTTCATGCCCTTTCCCTTATTGTTCTCTTTTGCCTTATTAAATTGTGTTGGGGTAATTTCTATAACATCATCGGAATCCTTGTCGGGATCCGATTCATCGGAGAATTGGTAATCCTCCCAATACTTTGCTTCCTTGGCGGAAACACCATTGACCATAATTAACTTTGGTCGGTTGGTTGAGGATTTTCTTCTACTTAACCGTTTTATTATTTCCCCCACCGGTTCTATTTCTTCTTCCGGTTCCGATTCTTCTTCCGGTTCCGATTCTTCTTCCGGTTCCGACTCTTCTTCCAGTTCCTCTTCGGGAACTTGTGAATCAGTCCACGAATCATTCCAATTTACATTTGACTCTTCATTATTATTAGGTGAGTCAATGGGACTTGTTCTAGAGGTAGACATCTATCACATAATATCAAACAAATTAAGAGATTAATATATCACATAATATTCACATGTTAAAAATATATAGTTTCCAACAAAATTTGTTAAGCAATCATTTTTCAAGTAAACACGGTCGAAGTCCAGACTCACTAATGCATCCTAACAAACTCGATAAGACACACTAATGCAAAATTCTGGTTCTCTAAGACCAACGCTCGGATATCAACTGAAATGTCCCGTTCATATTGATTATAAACGTTCCATATTAATTGATTTCGTTGCGAGGTTTTGACCTCTATATGAGACGTTTTTCAAAGACTGCATTCATTTTTAAAACAACCATAACCTTTATTTTATCAATAAAGGTTTCAAAAGCATTACGTAGATTATCAAATAATGATAATCTAAAATATACTATTTACAAACGACCATTACATAATGGTTTACAATAGAAATATATTACATCGACATATGTTTCTTAAATGCAGTTTTTACACAATATCATACAAACATGGACTCCAAATCTTGTCCTTATTTTAGTATGCAACAGCGGAAGCTCTTAGTATTCACCTGAGAATAAACATGCTTTAAACGTCAACAAAAATGTTGGTGAGTTATAGGTTTAACCTATATATATATATATATCAAATCGTAACAATAGACCACAAGATTTCATATTTCAATACACATCCCATACATAGAGACAAAAATAATCATTCGTATGGTGAACACCTGGTAACCAACATTAACAAGATGCATATATAAGAATATCCCCATCATTCCGCCACACCCTTCGGATATGATATAAATTTCGAAGTACTAAAGCATCCGGTACTTTGGATGGGGTTTGTTAGGCCCAATAGATCTATCTTTAGGATTCGCGTCAATTAGGGTGTCTGTTCCTTAATTCTTAGATTACCAGACTTAATAAAAAAGGGCATATTCGATTTCGATAATTCAACCATAGAATGTAGTTTCATGTACTTGTGTGTATTTTATAAATCATTTATAAAACCTGCATGTATTCTCATCCCAAAAATATTAGATTTTAAAAGTGGGACTATAACTCACTTTCATAGATATTTACTTCCTCTGAAATAAGACTTGGCCACGGATCGATTCACGAACCTATAACAAATATGTACATATATATCAAAGTATATTCAAAATATATTTACAACACTTTTAATACATTTTTATGTTTTAAGTTTATTAAGTCAGCTGTCCTCGTTAGTAACCTACAACTAGTTGTCCAACGTTAGATGTACAAAAAAAAATTGATATATATTATCTTGAATCAATCCACGACCCAGTGTATACACGTCTCAGGCTAGATCACAACTCAAAGTATATATATATTTGGAATCAACCTCAACCCTGTATAGCTAACTCCCACATTACTGCATATAGAGTGTCTATGGTTGTTCCAAATAATATATACACATGGGTCGATATGATATGTCAAAACATTTGCATACGTGTCTATGGTATCCCAAGATTACATAATATATTAGAATACATGTATAATACAATATAAGTTAGCTAGGATATGATTAATATAGATTTGTTACCAATTTTCACGTTGCTACAACAAAAAAATTATCCAATCTTGTTTTACCCATAACTTCTTCATTTTAAATCCATTTTGAGTGAATCAAATTGCTATGGTTTCATATTGAACTCTATTTTATGAATCTAAACAGAAAAAGTATAGGTTTATAGTTGAAAATATAAGTTACAAGTCGTTTTTGTAAATGTAGTCATTTCAGTCGAAAGAACGACGTCAAGATGACCATTTTAGAAAACATACTTCCACTTTGAGTTTAATCATGATTTTTGGATATAGATTCATGTTCATAAGAAAAATCATTTTCCCAGAAGAACAACTTTTAAATCAAAGTTTATCATAGTTTTTAATTAACTAACCCAAAACAGCCCGCGGTGTTACTACGACGGCGTATGTCCGGTTTTACAGTGTTCTTCGTGTTTTCAGGATTTAAATCATTAAGTTAGCATATCATATAGATATAGAACATGTGTTTAGTTGATTTTAAAAGTCAAGTTAGAAGGATTAACTTTTGTTTGCGAACAAGTTTAGAATTAACTAAACTATGTTCTAGTGATTACAAGTTTAAACCTTCGAATAAGATAGCTTTATATGTATGAATCGAATGATGTTATGAACATCATTACTACCTCAAGTTTTCTGGATAAAGCTACTGGAAATGAGAAAAATGGATCTAGCTTCAAAGAATCCTTGGATGGCTTTAAAGTTCTTGAAGCAGAATCATGACACGAAAACAAGTTCAAGTAAGATTTCCACTCGAAATAAGATTGTTATAGTTATAGAAATTGAAACAAAGTTTGAATATGAGTATTACCTTGTATTAGAAAGATTTCTTACTGTAAATAAGAAAGATTTCTTGAGGTTGGATGATCACTCTACAAGATTGGAAGTAAGCTAGCAAACTTGGAAGTATTCTTGATTTTATGAAACTAGAACTTGTAGAATTTATGAAGAACACTTAGAACTTGAAGATAGAACTTGAGAGAGATCAATTAGATGAAGAAAATTGAAGAATGAAAGTGTTTGTAGGTGTTTTTGATCGTTGGTGTATGGATTAGATATATAGGATATGTAATATTGTTTTCATGTAAATAAGTCATGAATGATTACTCATATTTTTGTAATTTTATGAGATATTTCATGCTAGTTGACAAATGATGGTTCTCACATGTGTTAGGTGACTCACATGGGCTGCTAAAAGCTGATCATTGGATTGTATATACCAATAGTACATACATCTAAAAGCTGTATATTGTACGAGTACGAATACGGGTGCATACGAGTAGAATTGTTGATGAAACTGAACGAGGATGTAATTGTAAGCATTTTTATTAAGTAGAAGTACTTTGATATGTGTCTTGAAGTGTTTCAAAAGTGTAAGAATACATATCAAAACACATGTATATACATTCTAATGGAGTCGTTAAGTCTTCGTTAGTCGTTACATGTAAGTGTTGTTTTGAAACCTTTAAGTTAACGATCTCAATTAATGTTGTTAACCCAATGTTTATTATATCAAATGAGATGTTAAATTATTATGTTATCATGATATTATGATGTATGAATATCTCTTAATATGATATATACATTAAAATATCGTTACAACGATAATCGTTACATATAAGTCTCGTTTCGTAATTCTCGAGTTAGTAGTCTTGTTTTTACATATGTAGTTCATTGTTATCACACTTAATGATATATTTAAATATCATTTTATCATGTTAAATATAGTGTATCAATATCTTAATATGATACATATGTATTTAGTAGACGTTATCATAACGCTAATCGTTATATATATCATTTCGAGTTTCTTAACTTAGTAATCTCATTTCTTATGTATATCACACATTGTTAATATACTTAGTGAGATACTTACTCATCATAATCTCATGTCAACCATATATATATGTCTATATATACCACAACATGTAGTTTTTACAAATTTGTAACGTTCGTGAATCGCCGGTCAACTTGGGTGATCAATTGTCTATATGAAACTTATTTCATTTAATCAAATCTTAACAAGTTTGATTGCTTAACACGTTGGAAACATTTAGTCATGTAAATATCAATCTCAATTAATATATATAAACATGGAAAAGTTCGGGTCACTACAATAATTGTTACTCGTATAAATTTGTAAGTTTCTCAACAGTTAAACATTTTTATGCTAAATAAGAAGATTTAAAAAGGAAACATTATAAGAGTGCTCGTATCGGTTGGTCTTGGGCTCCGCCCTTGAGCTCGCCTTTGGAGGGCGCCGATACTAGCAAGGCCGCGGTCGGCCGCCCTCCAACCACCCGCCCTCCAATTTGCTTACCGATGACAATTCGAATCACGGCCAACGGATACAAAATTCAATTATTTTTAACGGCTATATCATATAAATATTATTTATATTATTTTCTTTCTATTTCTAATTCTATATATATACATACCCACAACTCCACAACAAATACATACTCCACATTATATTACTCCACAACTCCACAACAAATACACACTCCACAACAAATACAACAATATCCACAAAATGAATAATTTCGATTACGATTTCGAAGATATTGAGCAAGTAACAAGTGCATACGATCCACAACAACAACTCGAAATTCTTGATTTTTTAGATGCCGAAGAAGAGGAAGAAAAGTAAGAACCTATTCCGAAACAAAGAACTACGCGATTCTACCATTCATCGATTCCTCCGAGACAACCTTATCGAACACATTTGGAGTTTACCACTAAATGCAAATATTAGACATAACCCACAAGCAGGACCTTCGGCAATTCCCGAGCATGTCAATGACAATGATGAAGCAGGACCTTCGGGAACTAACGACTAAGACGAAGAGGAGGACGAAGACGAATACGAAGAGGAGGACGAAGACGATGAGTAGTTTGATTTTGTAATGTTTTGTTTTATTTTTTAGGACTTTGTAATGTTATTTATTTTATTTTAGAACTTTGTAATGTTTTTTTTTTTTTTTTTTTTGGAATTTGTAATGTTTTTTTTATTATTATTTTTAAGAATTTGTAATGTTTTTATTTTTTTATTTTTAGGAATTTGTAATATTTGTTTTATTAATAAATTTTAATTTTTAGGATTTTATATATTATATATATATATATATATATATATATATATATATATATATATATATATATATATATATAAGTTAATAAAATAAAAGTTTAATATAAAAAAATAGAGGTGAGACCAAGTGATGGGTACGTCATGGATGTTAGCAGTTAGTGATTAGTTAGTGATGGGAAAAAGGTGCTGATGTGGCGCTGATGTGGCAGTCAGTGATACCATGACATTACGTTATGGTTAAGAGTGGTCTAACAAACTCACACAAAAACTGTTTGATGGTGTACGTCCCACAAAAAGGTTTTGTCTTGCGCAAGACTATCTAAGTCGACTATCTAAGAAGGGAAGGTGCATATGCTAAAGAGTTTTATTGAGAAAGTACTAAATGAATATAGAAGATTGAGCCATAGAGAGAGATCATAAACATACCTACTCAGGAGTTTAAGTAAGAACAATCGAAAAGGGAATGATATATATATATATATATAATATATATATATATATATATATATATATATATATATATATATATATATATATATATATATATATTACAAAAACATCCTTTAGAAAATTACTCATTCCAAGATCACCGGATCAATATTATTTTATAACTCGGCAACTTATAATTTGTGTTTGTGATAAATGTTTAAAATGTCAAATACCTAACGAAAACACTAAACTTAAAAACAACGTTTTATATATGCCCCATCAAGTTGTCCCTTTCGTCATTAAGAGAGAATTATAACAATGATGATAGTGATTACTAATAATATAATAATAATAATATATACCTAGTAATTAAACATTGTGACACCTACATAGTTATGAATGGATATTTCTTTCAATTGCAATTCAATTTATTAGTATTCGCTCAAGTTTCAATGTTGTAGTCCAGTTTGTACGGAAGCACATAACGAGGGTCTTTTATTAGTATTCGCTCAGGTTTCAATGTTGTAGTCCAGTTTGTACGGAAGCACATAAAGAGGGTCTTTGAGTTTTTGTTGGTTGTGATCAAGTACTCACACTACAGATCGTACGATCTGCAATGTTGTACCACCGGTTCATTGGACCTTATATATATATATATATGAAAAAGTATATGAAAATGCATTGAACTTTTACCAAATTTGTGTTGTATGCATCCAACTTTAAAATCTCCTATTGTATGCATTCAACTTTCTAAATTATTTTATTGTGTGTATTTAACTTGTTATAATAGGTAACCTTCTATTAGGTATTTACATTATTAGTCCCTCGTGTTTGTAAATCCTAATTTCATTAGTCCATTCATCATCTTCATCATTAAATCAATTTCTTTATTACCATGAAACTCGATAACTCAGTTCATCACCAATTCATCAAACATCATTTCTAAACATATAAATATAAACATAAACATAAACACATAAATATAACTCGATCTGAAGACATAAACATATTATCATTTTCACTCTTATAACCAATCACATAGAACTTAACAAACATAAATTTGTAGCAGAGGAGTCAAATGTATGTTCTCGATTACCAAAGTGGAAAGAAACATTATTTACAATTATGATAATACCCTCCTTGTTAACCAAACAGCTCCCAAGTAGAGCAACAATTATTGTTCAATTTAAGAGCTCATTTCATAAATGTCTTCACAAATACAGATGACAACACATGGTCAGGAAGCAAAATAATAAGGGGTTTTCTCGATTTCGTTTCTTGAAGCACACATGATTGAACCTTAATTTGAAACTGGTGGTTGTTGTTCCGTTATGTTGTGATACATCACGAATTTTAACATATGGGTTTTTCTTTTGCAAACCCTAATTCAAAACTGGTTCCCTAATTTAAAACTAATTGAACCCTAATTCGAAACTGATACTGGTAGTTGCTCCTCTTGCGAACCCTAATTCGAAACTAATTTAACATTCAAAATTAATTGAACTCTTCGAAACTAATGGTGGTTGTTTCTCCATTTACGAACCCTAATTCAAACCCAAATCGTGGATCGTTTTGTTCTTCTTCTGCGATAGATATTGTGGATCGTTACGAACCCTAATTCAAACCCAAATCAGTAAATGAGTTTAATGAGTTTTTCATCTGCACATTGAATTTGAATTTTAGATTGATATATTAAAAAGACGGGAAACTTGTTTTAGAGATTTGTAACGGAGATAACTAACAGTCGTTATGTGGAGGAACCAACTGCGTCAAAAAATTAATGTTAGTAACTTGATACATTTTGTATAAGTCATAAGTTGCATACAATAGTACATATTTAAAAGTTGAATGCATACAATAAAAGATCTGAAAGTTCGATGCATATAATAGGAATTTGGTGAAAGTTCAATGCATTTTCATATACTTTTCCCACATATATATATATATATATATATACATATAGGGGTATGATCAAGAGGGAAGTAACCAATCGGGGGGAAGCGGGGGGAAGCAAAATTTTTTTTTTTCGTTTTTTGAAAAAACATTATTCACGAACATTATAGATGAGATGAAAATATGAACATTTAGTAGAGACACTTTGTGATAAATGTTTTTATTTTGGCGGGAAACGCTCGAAGAAGTAATATATAACAATTATCGTGTTTTTCGAGCGTATTTTGAGGTTTTAGCTATTGGGGTTTAGATATTAGGGTTTATAGGGTTTAGATATTAGGGTTTAGAAATTTAGGGTTTAGGGTTTAGATTTAGGATTTAGATTGAGTTTTTAACACGAACGGTTTCATAAACCCAAAACACCAAACTCTAAACCCTAAACCTTAAACTCTAAATCGGGCTAAATTTTACTTCACAAAACATGGAAAAAAAAAACGTTCATATTCTTCACGAACAATATTATCTTGAATGTTATTTTTGTCGATCGTTTTCCTGCCTAAATAATAACATTCATCACGAAGTGTCTCTTCTAAATGTTCATATTTTCGTGTGATCTTGATGCCGGAAAAAAAAATTCAAAAAAATCGAAAAAAAAAAAATTTGCTTCCCTCCACTTCCCCCCGATTGGTTACTTCCCCATTGATCCTGCCCATATATATATATATATATATATATATATATATATATATATATATATATATATATATATATATATATATATATATATATATATATATATATATATATATATATGTCCAATGTCCACTCCTAGATTTTGACTCCTAGCACATTACGATTACGATTACAAATAAAAGAAAAGGAAATGAAATAATGGTCGAATGCCTTTTTTTTTTTTCAATGGTAAAAAACGCATAGCTATGATTGAACTAATAAATTTAGATTGAAAACGTCTCAAGATAGGTTGGTGTATGGGGCCCCCACATTCTTATGTATGGGCTCTCACATTCTTGTAAGAAGTTTCAAGTTCAAACTTTGAAGTGGCTATATAAGAGTTGAAAACCTCCACGAAGTAATTTAGATAGGTTGCATACATTAAAATATGCGGACGGAATACTCGCTCTTCCGAACGACCCTAATAGGAAAAACCTAACGCTAATAAATTCGGATCGACACGTACTAAAAAGTTGTGGGTATATGTGGAATGAAAATGTAGGTTTTGTTTGCTTTTTAAAACAATACTCCGTATCATATATAAAATCTAACAACAAAACTTGTTTAAAAAATCACTAAATCTATAGGATTATACTTTTACTAGCTATAACTTTTGTGAAGTTATAGGAATTTTTCCTCAATAGTTATAAACAAATTGATCTGAGTTGTACATCGCTTAGATATTGTTCTAAATCAAATGACTATGCACCAATTACATATCCACATATATAAGTTATACGGAGTAGCATAGTGTGTAGCATAGTGTCTAACGTTTGACTTGCATTTATATAATTAGATAGATCATGGTCTAAAAAGCATGGCACCTACCTAGGTAAACAATGAACCCATGGCCCATATCATGCCAAAACACGCTCCTATAGCACTTGATTATTGGTGCAACCGTGGAACTTGTGGGTTCACTCTTTTGGTGGATCATTTCTGACAACGGGGATGTTACTTTGGTGGTGGAGGTGCATATGCGCACATGCTTGTTGTAGAATAACTGAATCATGTAAGTTCATTAATTTGAGAAGGATATCACATTGTCACCTTATAACGGAAAACTATATTCACAAAATATCAAACAAAATCAGAATTATCGAGAATTCAACTTTCATCCTTAACAGTGATAGATTCGGAAATATTTTTTGACGTGACTAGATAGCCAGTGGTGGAGCTTGAACGTTGTTGTTGAAGGGGCCAAATTTTATACAATGTGTGTGTTGGACAATAGTTCAAATTATGACAAACATTTAGTAGACAAATACATATTGTCTTTTGCATGTGTATGAAGTCAAGAAAATGACTTTAGTATGCTTAAAGAAAGAAGGTTGAAATTCTGTTGTTGGTTTTTCACATGGATGACAAAGTCATTTTGGTATTTGCATTCTAACATACATGTACAAGTTTACAAGACAAGGAAAAATTTGATTTTGCATTACACAGTCAAATATGGAGGGTATTCATGTTGCGATTTACTTATTACTTTTACATGTAACATTCAAAATTGAAAGAAGCATTATAAATAGATGGACATGTAGAGCTCATTTGAGCATCGAAAGATCATCACAAATCACAAGAAGAAAAGAAAAACATAGTTGATAGGATTTATCAACAGAGTATGTTTATTTGTGAAGGAGAGTTTTATTCTTATAAGGAGTGTAAAAGAGTGTACGGGAAAATTAGATTTTATACTAAAATCTAAGGGGCTTGGGTTTGGTTTAACTCATAGTGTACTTTTTCTTGTACCGCGTTCTTTTATATTATAAGAATAAAGGGAACTCTTGGGGTGGACGTTGACAGGGTTTTGCCGAACCACGTTAAATCGTCGTATTATCATTTACTTTATATTGTTTTTCTATTATTTCTCGCAAATTTGTCTCAAACAATTATATCCAGGCTTCCGCTGGTGTGGTTGCGTCAGACAAGTTGTCATAACAGTGTGATATGTTTTTAGCAAGAAGAAACGCTAAGTTTGGTGGACAACATTGCATATTTTATACACATTTTAGGTGACAATATCGATTCTAATTGTACATTATCTAAGTTAATTTAGTTTTAGAATTGATTTCAAGGTAAAAATGCCCAAGAGATATGAAAGAATGAAGTAGATTGTTGATAAAAATAAATTCTGCGCGTCTTCACAATTTTCGTCATATCTTCTTTATACGGACTCCCATTTAGTTGATTCAAAAACCTAAACGTCCGTAACTCAAAGGGCTACAAAATACCATTACATACTGAAACTTTTGGAGGGGCGAGGGCCCCCTCCTGCCCCTAATAAGCTCCGCCCCAGTAGATAGCAGCTTCACATTGGATTACACTAAACACTATGTAAAAAAAAATTTATCATTGAAGTCGGCTAACCCGCCTGCCCTATAAGACGATAGATAACGCGGCGGCATCCGCCTCTATGCCGCCACAAACGCCGAAAATGGGCGGTTGTGGGCGTTTTTGAGGCGGCGTTTGTCGCCGGATCACGGAGAAAGAAGAGGGACGGCAGTCTGATGTGGGGTTTCTTCATTGGTTGATGGTATTGGTGATTAAATCAATTGTTTGAGATGTATATATGTTAATTTCATGGAGTAATTGATGGATGGAAATTTGTCCAGAAAAAAAATGGAGTTTACAAGTCTCTGCAACTCAATGTAGAAGAAGATAGAATATTATAAAAATTACAATTTATCCCCCTGAAGTATATGGTAGTTTACAATTAAAATATATAGGTTATTGTAATTGTAGTTTACTCCCTCAAAGTGTATGCTAGTTTATATTTATATTTATAAATTAAATAAATACTTTTAATGTAACATTTTTTTAATTATTTATTTATGTACCTTTTTTTAATTTATGTAGTATTTTATCTTATGTAATAAATAAAAACCAAACAAAAAATCAAAATTAAATGCCACGTCACTGTCATCCTTTGACAAAAACCCTCCATAACAACTCCCCCTCTTTCCTGGCATGGTCCAGTCACTGACTTGCCCCAAAAAGTGCACCTCTTTCACTCCACGTAAGCGTCACCATTATACGTGGTCTAATGACTCCGCCCTTGCATCAAGCATCCTAATGATCTTGTGTAATGACTTTATGTTAAGAATTGAAATACTTTGTGTAAAAAGTTTGTTAATTATTTATAGTGACTTCGTTCTTGAACCGATTTTGGTTGATTGTGCTAAAAGGTCGTACATTAGACCACTTGTAGTGGTGACTCGTGTTGTGAGTTCGTGTTGTGCACTTTTTGCACTTTTTTGATGACTAGGACGTGTTGTGTTGTTGAGTGGAGTAGTGGTGGTGTTGTGAGTTAGTGTTGTGTTAGTGGAATGCTGATGTGACATTTAATTTTGTATTTTTTCTGTTTTATTTATTTGTTTTATTTTATTTTTATTATTAAAAGTGAAAATATATTTATTTGTTTTCTCCCAATCAACCAATCACCACCCCCAACGGTCCGTTTTCCTTCCCGTTGCATAGCCCGAAACGCCTCGAAAACTTCCATCACCAACGCCGTGATACAAGTGCCAAGTTGGCGTTTTTGGCCAAACACGTAGGATCCAACGGGGTTGTTAGACCCCGATACAAGTGGTCTTAGTCACGCATCAAATCACGTATCTTTACTATGTCAAGTTTTGACACTGGTTAATTGATCACATCATGTGTACGAAAGAGTGGTCCTTTTTCGTTTGGTCCCAAATCGATCTTGGCCTAACTGATTCTTTAGTACAACTTTACTAGCTTGCAGCATCGCAATCACTTTTGTTGTTGAAATATGACATTTGTGTGATTGTTAACGGATACGTGTGTGATCATGCTCATTGCTATTAGTTTCCCGGCCTATTGGTCATTCGCTTAATAAAAGTTGCACTATGAAAATGCTACATGTTTACATCATTCTTCCTAAATGTACCACTCGAACTCTTAAATTTCATATATGTTCTACCTATAGGTTTTCCATATACTCCGAAAAATAAGAAAAAAATTCTATGCACATTTAAATATTTATGATATGATATGTTCTAGAGTTGCAACAATATATTTAACGCTTCAACATACGAGTGACTCTTGTACAGTGGCGGAACATAGAGCAACCCAAAGGGGGTATCCGCCCCCCTGGATTTAACGGGAAAAAAAAGTTTACACTAAAAAAAAAATTTTTACCAAAAAATAAGGTTTTTTTAGTGTTCGCCCCTGCTGACAATGAAAAATTTATTAAATTTTTAGACTCGTCCCCTCTGTAGTCGGGTTCAAGTTCCGCCGCTGCTCTTGTATATATTGATCTTATCGTATACGGGGGGTATGTTAGTAAATTTTGTGAGGCCCAACAAGAAAGGTTTACTCTAGTGAAATGCCAGTGAAACTACAGATTTGTTTAAACGAATTAGTTTAATGATATATATTTGGTGTTAAGTGAATGTAAATGTTAAAGTCATTTAGTTTAGTGACCCGTGGAATCACTAATTTCGGCTATGAAACTTCTCGTTGTTTTTACAAACATATTGATTGATGTACTTAACTTGGTCATAATAAATGAACCACATTTCTTCTCCCACCACCATCTTCCAATTTTCATCACAATTACTATTTTTCTTGTAAAAAAAACCTACATTACAACCTTTTATTGATATATGTATTTCACATACATATATAACGTATTAATCTCGTAAAAAGAATCAATATTTGAATAATAATATAATAATTATAATTAATCCTATATATACTAAAAAAGGTGCAAATTTTAATCATTTTTGCCTCTTCACTCTTTTCAAACGATAATACCAACATAGTTACAAAATCGCTCCTCAAACAATATTAAATTTGTTCACTTCTCACGAGTAATACATGTAAAATTATTATTTTATTAAAAAACCTTAAACTAACTCCATTCAAATTTTTAACGGTTCATATCTTCCCGTTCACCATACATTAAATTTTTCCGACACAACCGTTCAACTAGAAATAATTTTGCGAACACAATGCAGCTAACTATACGTGAAACGGGCGTTTTTAAAAATCGCTAAATATTTCAAGCTATCTTTCATATACATACACGTATAATAAACAACCCAAATTACGCGATTTTCCTGGCGTTAAAAACGTGCATGCCATTAGGTATACTAGGTACTAACCTCATGTATCCAAACACACTCGCCGCAATGCATTTTTAATTCCATAAATACAAAACGCTACGTTAAATATGAATATTCAACCCGGAAGGTCCCGCTGCATCGCGCGGCCGATCCGGATCTACTTATAATTATAATAATAATTATAATAATAAATAATAATAAACAACAACAACAACAATGAAAGGACCCGTCCTAATCCATCTGGACGAATACATTACATTTGGTTACATCGCGGGGTACTTGACCTCTATATGATACATTTTACAAACATTGCATTCGTTTTTAAAAAGACAAACTTTCATTACATCGAAGGTTGACGGCATGCATACCATTTCATAATATATCCAAACTATAAATGACTCGATAATAATCTTGATGAACTTAACGACTCGAATGCAACGTCTTTTGAAATATGTCATGAATGACTCCAAGTAATATCCTTAAATGAGCAAATGCACAGCGGAAGATTTCTTTCATACCTGAGAATAAACATGCTTTAAAGTGTCAACCAAAAGGTTGGTGAGTTCATTAGTTTATCAAAAATAATCATTTTCATCATTTTAATAGACCACAAGATTTTCATTTCCTTTTCTCATAAAAATACGTCCCATGCATAGAGACAAAAATAATCATTCATATGGTGAACACCTGGTAACCGACCTTAACAAGATGCATATAGAATATCCCCTATCATTCCGGGACTCCCTTCGGACATGATGAATTCGAAGTACTAAAGCATCCGGTACTTTGAATGGGGCTCGTTGGGCCCAATAGATCTATCTTTAGGATTCGATTCAATTAGGGTGTCTATTCCCTAATTCTTAGATTACCAGACTAAAAAGGGGCATATTCGGTTTAATAATCCAGCCGTAGAATGTAGTTGTAAGTACTTGTGTCTATTTCGTCAAACATTTATAAAAGCAGCGCATGTATTCTCAGTTCCAAAAATATATATTGCAAAAGCATTTAAAAAGGGAGCAAATGAAACTCACTATACTGTATTTTATAGTAAAAATACATATGACGACATTGAACAATGCAAGGTTGGCCTCGGATTCACGAACCTATATCATTTATATATGCATTAACACATATACTCGTAATCGAACAAGTTATATATATATATATATATATATATATATATATATATATATATATATATATATATATATATATATATATATATATATATATATATATATATATATATATATATTATTTCTATTGGTTATATATTTATATCTATATATATACTTATATATATTTTATATAAGTAGTTTAATAATAATTTTTATTGTAATAATAATAATAATAATATTAATAGCAATATTGTGAATATAGTTCTTATAATAATAATAATAATAATAATGTTACTAGTAATAATAAAAATGATAGTAATGTTAATAATAATAACTAGTAATAATAAAAATGATAGTAATGTTAATAATAATAATACCTATCATATCAAAAATAATAATAATAATAATAATAATAATAATAATTAGTATTAACACATTAACAATAATAATAATAAACATAATCATAACTAATAGTAATAATGGTAAAAATAAGAGTGTATACCTCCTTAAAAGCTTTTCCTAAAAAAATGCCCTGGACCGGGCTCGAACCCGCAACCTCTAGCTTACACCACAACACTCCTAACCACTGCTCTGTTGATACTTTTCTGTTTTAAATTTACAGTTTAATCTATATGACTCATTTACTTCGGCCCAACAGAAATTAGATCTCGGCCCAACAGAAAGACTTAATCACAGCAGTCCAACATGACAAGCCCAACAGTTGATATACATTAAAGCCCACTTAGCAATTAAATAAGCCCAAACTAAACTTTTGTGGTCTGTTTGATTAGCTCACGAGGTTTGGCCGACAAAGAAGAAAAAAAATAAGGCAGTAGTTAGATAACTTTATCTATTCATCTTCATCACTATACCGAAATCACCATCATTATCCTTACAGCAACAGTACGCAGGCATAGTTGAGAACGTATCATCATTTTCATCGATCTTTAATCGTGTATCATCGTTTCCTCTTCATCGACCTTCGTTAACATCATCATCAATATAATCTTTTCACAATCATCTTCATCAATATTCTTTATCTTAATTTCATGATCACCATTCATAAATCATCATCGTATCAGTAACATCATGCCCTTATGATGGGTTTCGGTTCTCTTGTTTTGTTTTGTTTTTTTTTTATAGAGACAGGTAGCCATAAAAGAAATACTTAGTCGACTAGGGTTGCTGGGTGTTTGGGTGTTAATCGTGCCAGAAGAAAGAAAAATTAAGATCCAATAAATTGGAAACCCTCGAGCCTTCCAGTTTACCCACAATATCAGTCATAGTTGTCGCTGCTAACATCCTCTTTATTGATGCGTATAATGGCAACAGGAAGAAACAGAAATCATGCGTAGCATTAACGGTTTATGATGGTTCTAAGTGTGGTTTGTAGGGTTGAAGATTTTAAAACAGAAACAAAGATGTAACATTAGGTTGATGGTTGTTCTTGAGCAAGAATAGAAGAGAGCGAGGAAGAGAGATATAGATATAGGGACGATTGTGTTTACCGACTGTAAACAGTGATACAACAGAAATAATAATCACGATGGTGTGGTGGTGATTCTTCTTCGTGGAATTGGGTTCTCGGAGAGACGTATCAATGGCATGAATTTGATGATGGTTCGTGGTGTAACAGAAACCAGATATCGTAATAGTAAAAGCTACTTAAATAGGTTTCATGGGTTCGGTTTACATTGTTTGAAACAGAAAGGAAGAAGCTTAGCAGCAGCTTGAATGGTTTTTGGTAAGTTAGAAGGGTGGTGGTGGTTCAAGAACTAAACAGAAAAAAATTAGTCGATGTTTACAATGGTGATGGAAGTGAAATGGTGGTGATAAAAAGGTGACGGTTTCATGAAGAGGAAGTGGGTTTGATGATGATGAGTAATGGATGTTGTGGTGGAGGGTTGGGGTGATCAAAGTGGTGTTGGTGGTGGTTCATGGTTCCATGGTTTTGGATGATGGTTTACATAGAGTTGTTGGAGTGGTGACGGTAGTTGGAGATGGTGGTGAATGTCAATCGAACAAGAACAATAATAAGATCAAAGGGATGTTCAATTATGTTGTAGGTTAACAGAATTATGTTAGTGGTAATAGCAAGTAACATGTAATCCAATGGGTTTGGTTTGTGGAGATTGAAAGTGATCACAGATATATCTCCTTATTTGTATGTAAGAATATATATATATATATATATATATATATATATATATATATATATATATATATATATATATATATATATATATATATATATATATATATATATATATATATATATATATATCATATAAATAATAATAATAATAATGTTATAATAATCATACTTTGTAATATGGAACGTGTGAGGATACATGAATCAAACAAGAAAATCAATCAGTGCAATAGCAAAGCCACCGTACATTTGTTTCTTCTACCGACAGTCTTCACGGACTGTGTATCGTGCGAAAACAGTGGCGGATAAAAGTGTTCAGAAAAATATCATATTTTTAAATTAACTATATTTATTTATTTTGGTCTTTATGGTATAAAATTCGATCCTTAATTTGTTAAATAATAATTACATCAACTGTCCCTCTCAATTCTGGGTAAAATATAAAAAGTGTTAAAACTTAACAAATAGTTCCTAAATACATTTTTAATAAGACTAAAAATTTATAGAACTCATTTTCGTATCACCGTTTATTTTAAAATTACATAAGTTTGAATTTAACTTGCTTAATATCAAACGAAACATTAAACGAGTATTACAATCATTTAATATTTATTTTTAATATACTTTATTTATATATAGAGATATATTTTAAATAATAATTATTATAATATCCTATTTTTTATTTTATTAATTTTTAATAACAACAACATATAATACTACAAATTATATTTTGAATTATTATTTATATATACATACACACATATCTATTTACAATTAATTATTCGTTAATCGTCGAGAACAGTCGAAGGGTAAATGATTACATGAATATAGTTTCTAAAACTTTTGAGACTCCACATTACAAACTTTGCTTATCGTGTCGAATTTATATAAAAATCAAGTTTAAATTTGGTCGTAAATTTCCGGGTCGTCACAGTACCTACCCGTTAAAGAAATTTCGTCCCGAAATTTAAGTGGGATGGTCATGAATAATAATAAGTATGTTTTCATGACTCATATAAGCTGATAACTAGAGTTTTATTACCATTGAGTAATAAGGATGAAATAATTCGATTATTCGGAGATTACGAGTGAAGCTATCACAAAAGAATGAAAATGAGTAAATGAAGATTTGACTTAACCGGTGGCGTAGTCACGGTTGATTTCCGGAATTTAAAGGATTTAGAAAAAATTCTTGGAAATCTATAAAATCCGATTCTTTGGAATTTAAGGAAATTAGGGTTTTCTTTAATTAAATGCGATTATCTATCTCGATTGCTCTGTCGGATATTTCATTATAAATTCACCCCCTTCATTTCCTTTATATTTTGGAGTTCCATCCTTTTGTTTTCTCTTTCTGACTTTAAGTCAAGCGAATAATGGTCCCGAATTCGTAAGTATGAAGTTTCATATGAACATGACTAACGTTCTAAGAGAGATTGTAATAGCATGATCTTGATTGGTTAAATTACCAGAATTCAAAAGAAAAAAAATAGGATCATCAGGAATATATGTTCTCGATATGTTTGGAGATTAGATAGAATGTAAGAGTCATGTGACATGGCACATGATGACGTTTCAGTCTGTGAATCATCACGTTCCATTAGAAACTCAGCATGACTTACTGTAATATAATCACGTTGATCAAGTGTCATTATATTATACAAACTCATGCATTAATTTCCAACACTACTTCAAAATCATTCATAATTCAAACTCGAATTTTAAAGAAATTTAAAAACTAAAGTAGTTTCCTTTATGATATAATATAGATAGTACGAAGAGATAAATAATTTTGGACGAGAATATTTATAAAAATATCTTCAGAAATATCGAAGATATTTATGATGATATTTTGGAATTTCTAAGTTCGATGGTTGATGAAGAAAGATTTTCCGCAAGATTTTAACATGAGTACGGAGCAAAATATTCGTTGAAGGTTTCATAGGATCCAGAATTACCTGGATTCTTTATGTACAAATTTAGCCCTTGTGATTTGTCCACGGCCTCCTTCATGGTTTGCTCAATCCATTTTCCAGTTCCAACTTTTCGGAGCTTTGCCAACATACTATTCTTTATCATCAAACTTCCGACGGTTAAGGTCGTTTACGGTTGTCTACAGTTTCTGCTGCTTCATTCAGCTTTTTCAACATTCTGAGTATTGATTTGTAAACTAAGTGCTTTTCAAAATTTCAGAATGGAAGATCATAATTCTAAGCGATAAATGTTATATGTATATATAACTTTTGATGTAGAAACGCTGCGAGATTCAAAATACTGATTGCTGATTTCCCGATACTTGGTATGGCAATTCTTGTTACAAGATGCCGATGAGTTCTTGATAAGACTTCAATAGATAAATATAGTGTTTTGTCGAAGAGATTTAAGCCAAGGAGCAACGAGGTTGCTGGTACGTCTGCTGGTAATATGATGGAATATAAAAAGTTCCCCGGTAACAATAAAAGAGCACACATATATATCAAGGCTATAATAAGGTTGTTTCGAACGAAAAATCGAAGTTGACTTGTTGGAGCTGTGACAAAATTGGCTAATTTGGAAAGAGATTGCAAAGTTATTTTCGATAATAATAACGCTAAAGGAATTAGCACAGCTACGCGTTAAAACGTTTACTCGGTTTTTGAGAGTTTTCAGGTGCATAACTATATGCATCGATCTTTTCTTCCGTAGATGAAGTGCGGTTGGTTTATCCTCTCGATTGAGGTGTTTTCAAGAATTATGAAAGGTTTGAACGCAGATTGTAATCGTTAAGATACAAATGAGGTTTAAGATGAAATCAAGTGGCAAACTTGAAGAGATGTTTCGTTTCATATGTTATAATCAATATTTTAATTCATTTAAATTGTCCAATGTCATTAGTTCACAGTCGATAGTCCACAGTGAACAGTCCAATAATTCATATATAGTTTAATATATAATATTCGAATTAATTAATACGTATCGTGACCCGTGTACATGTCTCAGACTCGATCACAACTCAAAGTATATATATTATTGTAGAATCAACCTCAACCCTGTATAGCTAACTCCAGCATTACTGCATATAGAGTGTCTATGGTTATTCCAAATAATATATATAGATGCGTCGATATGATATGTCAAAACCTTGTATACGTGTCCCGATATTTAAAGTGCTTAAAATAAATAACAGAAATTAAATGACGATAAATAAAATTGCGAGAATATAAACTGCGATAATTAAATTGCGATAAATAAAATAAAATTGCGAGAATATAAACTGCGATAATTAAATTGCGATAAATAAAATGTAATCAGTTAGCTAGGAACAGTTAGCGTGATTTCTTAACAAAATTTCTCATAGTTAATTTGTCTGTTTCTAACAAATTTTATTTTGTCATATGTTTTCTTCATTATGCCACTTGTTGGATTCTGATAGGTCAAAATCTAAATATGAAATTGAATGAAAATGGTTATTCTGCGGTGAACGGATACGTATATCGGTGGTTGTAAGTAGGATAGTAAATGACTGTTGAATTAGCTTCGACGAATGTACAATGTAACTTATTAAGGTGAAATCTAAATATTTCTCGGGTATTACCTACCCGTTAAAATATTTTCACCATTAACAGTTTGTACAAAAGAATTTTTAATTACAATCTTTATGAAAACATATATACGTATATATTTTCTTCAGATGTAATCATGGATTTAATGAGTTAATATGATATTAAACTCATTTGGTTTACGTTTAGAACTAGAGTGCATAATCTCTAAAACATTAGAGGTTACATAACCATCATGTCGAACAAAGATAAATGATGTAGAATGTCATGTAGCACGATGATTATTCTCGAGGTACAGAATGAGATGTTGAGGCATGTGATGTTGAAACTTGGGTTATTGGTGGTAATGTTGGTGCCGGTGATGTTGCTGAAGCTGGTAAATTTTGCACCATATTCCCCAAATTTATTTCTCGAGCACGAAGTTTGTTGACTTCTTCTATTATTCCGGGATGACTGTCGGTTGGAACTAGCGAATGAATAAGGTTTAGAATCTTAAGATATTATGTAATCATGACGAGATATTCGAGAAATGAGGGTGAAAATGATATTTCGGACTGGTTCACCGGTAAGTGTTTCAGGTCCTTCGCCAAGAGGTGAATTTGGTTGATGAAAAGGATCACCTTCTTTTTGTCTCCAATGATTAAGTAGGCTACGAACCCATCAGATGAATTGGTTGATTCATTCTGGTGACACTGCTTTTGGAGCTTAGGTGAAACTCCATATCGGAATAGCTGTCGGAATCCGAGGAATTCGAACTAGTTGAGGGATTCATCTCGTACGATCAGATGAAGGATTTTTTTTTATTTTTTTTCGATAAGAAATAGATTATAGGATGTAGATTAGTACCCTGTAATACATAATTTGCATATGCATATATAATACTAAAATCTCATAAGTTACGTAGAAATCTACGGAAGCTGTCAGGCAAAGGTAACAATAACATATACGCTAAGATATGAATTTATCTATACACAGTCTATGCAATAGAGGTAGTAAGACGTGTCTAGACTTTAAGGATGATAAGCAAATAATTTTCGACACTAAATGATAAGCAAAACTTTTGACATGCAGACACGGTCGAAGTCCAGACTCACTAATGCATCTAAACAACTATCAGTTAGACACACTAATGCAAGACCTGGTTCGCTAAGACCACCGCTCTGATACCAATTGAAAGGACCCGTCCTAATCCATCTGGATGAATACATTACATTTGGTTACATCGCGAGGTACTTGACCACTATATGATACATTTTACAAACATTGCATTTGTTTTTAAAAAGACAAACTTTCATTATATCGAAAGTTGACGGCATGCATACCATTTCATAATATATCCAAACTATAAATGACTCGATAATAATCTTGATGAACTTAACGACTCGAATGCAACGTCTTTTGAAATATGTCATGAATGACTCCAAGTAATATCCTTAAAATGAGCAAATGCACAGCGGAAGATTTCTTTCATACCTGAGAATAAACATGCTTTAAAGTGTCAACCAAAAGGTTGGTGAGTTTATTAGTTTATCATAAATAATCATTTTCATCATTTTAATAGACCACAAGATTTTCATTTCCTTTTCTCATAAAAATACGTCCCATGCATAGAGACAAAAATAATCATTCATATGGTGAACACCTGGTAATCGACCTTAATAAGATGCATATAGAATATCCCCTATCATTCCGGGACTCCCTTCAGACATGATGAATTTGAAGTACTAAAGCATCCGGTACTTTGGATGGGGCTCGTTGGGCCCAATAGATATATCTTTAGGATTCGCTTCAATTAGGGTGTCTGTTCCCTAATTCTTAGATTACCAGACTAAAAAGGGGCATATTCGGTTTAATAATCCAGCCGTAGAATGTAGTTTTAAGTATTTGTGTCTATTTCGTCAAACATTTATAAAAGCAGCGCATGTATTCTCAGTCCCAAAAATATATATTGCAAAAGCATTTAAAAAGGGAGCAAATGAAACTCACTATACTGTATTTTGTTGTAAAAATACATATGACGATATTGAACAATGCAAGGTTGGCCTCGGATTCACGAACCTATATCATTTATATATGCATTAACACATATACTCGTAATCGAACAAGTTATATATATATATATATATATATATATATATATATATATATATATATATATATATATATATATTATTTCTATTGGTTATATATTTATATCTATATATATACTTATATATATTTTATATAAGTAGTTTAATAACAATTTTTATTGTAATAATAATAATAATAATAATAATAATAATAATAATAATAATAATAATAATAATAATAATAATAATAATAATAATAATAATAGTAATATTGTGAATATAGTTCTTATAATAATAATAATGTTACTAGTAATAATAAAAATGATAGTAATGTTAATAATAATAACTAGTGATAATAAAAATGATAGTAATGTTAATAATAATAATACTTATCATATCAAAAATAATAATAATAATAATAATAATAATAATAATTAGTATTAACACATTAACAATAATAATAATAAACATAATCATAACTAATATTAATAATGGCAAAAATAAGAGTGTGTACCTCCTTAAAAGCTTTTCCTAAAAAAAATGCCCTGGACCGGGCTCGAACCTGCAACCTCTAGCTTACACCACAACACTCCTAACCACTGCTCTGCTGATACTTTTCTGTTTTAAATTTACAGTCTAATCTATATGACTCATTTACTTCGGCCCAACAGAAAATAGATCTCGGCCCAACAGAAAGACTGAATCACAGCAGTCCAACATGACAAGCCCAACAGTTGATATACATTAAAGCCCACTTAGAAATTAAATAAGCCTAAACTAAACTTTTGTGGTCTGTTTGATTAGCTCACGAGGTTTGGCCAACAAAGAAGAAAAAAAATAAGGCAGTAGTTAGATAACTTTATCTATTCATCTTCATCACTATACCGAAATCACCATCATTATCCTTACAGCAACAGTACGCAGGCATAGTTGAGAATGTATCATCATTTTCATCGATCTTTAATAGTGTATCATCGTATCCTCTTCATCGACCTTCGTTAACATCATCATCAATATAATCTTTTCACAATCATCTTCATCAAAATATTCTTTATCTTAATTTCATGATCACCATTCATAAATCATCATCGTATCAGTAACATCATGCCCTTATGATGGTTTTCGGTTCTCTTGTTTTTTTTTTTTTATAGAGACAGGTAGCCATAAAAGAAATACTTAGTCGACTAGGGTTGTTGGGTGTTTGGGTGTTAATCATGCCAGAAGAAAGAAAAATTAAGATCCAATAAATTGGAAACCCTCGAGCCTTCCAGTTTACCCACAATATCAGTCATAGTTATCGCTGCAAACATCCTCTTTATTGATGCGTATAATGGCAACAGGAAGAAACAGAAATTATGCGTAGCATTAACGGTTTATGATGGTTCTAAGTGTGGTTTGTAGGGTTGAAGATTTTAAAATAGAAACAAAGATGTAACATTAGGTTGATGGTTATTCTTGAGCAAGAATTGAAGAGAGCGAGGAAGAGAGATATAGATATAGGGACGATTGTGTTTACCGGCTGTAAACAGTGATAAAATAGAAATAATAATCACGATGGTGTGGTGGTGATTCTTCTTTGTGGAATTGGGTTCTCGGAGAGATGTATCAATGGCATGAATTTGATGATGGTTCGTGGTGTAACAGAAACCAGATATCGTAATAGTAAAAGCTACTTAAATGGGTTTCATGGGTTCGGTTTACATTGTTTGAAATAGAAAGGAAGAAGCTTAGCAGCAGCTTGAATGGTTTTTGGTAAGTTAGAAGGGTGGTGGTGGTTCAAGAACTAAACAGAAAAAAATTAGTCGATGTTTACAATGGTGATGGAAGTGAAATGGTAGTGATAAAAGGTGACGGTTTCATGAAGAGGAAGTAGGTTTGATGATGATGAGTAATGGATGTTGTGGTGGCGGGTTGGGGTGATCAAAGTGGTGTTGGTGGTGGTTCATGGTTCCATGGTTTTGGATGATGGTTTACATAGAGTTGTTGGAGTGGTGACGGTAGTTGGAGATGGTGGTGAATGTTAATCGAACAAGAACAATAATAAGATCAAAGGGATGTTCAATTATGTTGTAGGTTAACAGAATTATGTTAGTGGTAATAGCAAGTAATATGTAATCCAATGGGTTTCGTTTGTGGAGATTGAAAGTGATCACAGATATATCTCCTTATTTGTATGTAAGAATAAATATATATATATATATATATCATATAAATAATAATAATAATGTTATAATAATCATACTTTGTAATGGAACGTGTAAGGATACGGGAATCAAACAAGAAAATCAATCAGTGCAATAGCAAAGCCACCATACATTTGTTTCTTCTACCGACAGTCTTCACGGACTGTGTATCGTGCGAAAATAGTGGCGGATAAAAGTGTTCAGAAAAATCTCATATTTTTAAATTAACTATATTTATTTATTTTGGTCTTTATGGTATAAAATTTGATCCTTAATTTGTTAAATAATAATTACATCAACTGTCCCTCTCAATTCTGGGTAAAATATAAAAAGTGTTAAAACTTAACAAACAGTTCCTAAATACATTTTTAATAAGACTAAAAATTTATAGAACTCATTTTCGTATCACCGTTTATTTTAAAATTACATAAGTTTGAATTTAAGTTGCTTAATATCAAACGGAACATTAAACGAGTATTACAATCATTTACTATTTATTTTTAATATACTTTATTTATATATAGAGATATATTTTAAATAATAATTATTATAATATCCTATTTTTTATTTTATTAATTTTTAATAACAACAACATATAATACTACAAATTATATTTCGAATTATTATTTATATATACATACACACATATCTATTTACAATTAATTGTTCGTGAATCGTCGAGAACGGTCGAAGGGTAAATGATTACATGAATATAGTTTCTAAAACTTTTGAGACTCCACATTACAGACTTTGCTTATCGTGTCGAATTTATAAAAAGATCAAGTTTAAATTTGGTCGTAAATTTCCGGGTCGTCACAAACAACAACAATATCCAATCCCATATGAGTGGGGTATGGGGAGGTGGGATGTAGACAATCCTTCCTCTATCCTAGAATAAAAAGAAATCATTTCTCCACTGTAATGACCCAGAAATTTCCGACCAAATTAAAACCTTAATCTTTATATGTTTCCGACACGATAAGCAAAATCTGTAATATTGAGTCTAGAAAGTTTGAAATCTATATTCGGATAATCAATTACCCTTTGACCATGCCTGACGATTCACGAACAATTATGTGTAATTAAATATGTAAAATAATATACATAATAATTAAGTTACTATTAAAATAAATATATATATATGATTGCCATATATAATTATTATTATATTACAAAATATATAAAATGTATAAATATGCAACATAAGTTATAATATATAAATTATATAACTATTAAATATCACATAACTATATGTAATACTAGTTACAAGTTAAAATATAGTTAACATAGTAATATCATATTATTAACTATCAAAATTATTAATAATATAAGTATTACTAATATTATTATAATTAAAATTACGAATTAATATATTAGAAAGCTGTAGTCATTAGTTTAGAAATTAAAGACGAAGATTATGATGACTATGACTATGAAGATAATAGTTTTAATTGTATTGTTAAGATTATAAGCATAGAGAGCTTGAATATGAATATTATTAAAAGAATGATTAAGATTATGAATTAATTGTAATTTAAATATTATTAGTTATTATTATTATGTGCACTACTTTTACTGATATTATTAATCATTTTTTTTAAACATTTAATATTATTATTAGTATTTTTATTATTATTAAAAATTCAGTATTTTATTTGATATACTTAAACATTATTAATATTTAAAAAAAATCGATTAATAAAAGGATATCAATCAGATTCTTTAATTTTTGTTTGTTTACCTCTTTTTTTCTCCTGCCTTTATTCTACCCATGACTAGATCGACCCTACAAACATTCTTGATCAATAAATATGACTCTAAGCACTCATGCAATTGCAAAATACAATTCGGCTGTTGCTAAGAGAAAACAAACAGAAGTTTAATAAACAACAGATTTCGTTATTTTTATTTTATGTTTTTTTTATTTCTTTCTCAAACCCATTTAACTTTTGAATTGATTCTAAACGAATTGACAAGAAGTAGAAATGCAGAAGTGTCCTAATTCGTGTCGTGAATGTTTCCTCAAATTCACAGGTCTTAATTCGTCATATCAAAATCGAATTTGAAGAGTCAAAGTTCTTGAAATAAAAGTCAACTGATTTGTTCTTCGCGAAATTAGTCATCGTTTTGATATCTATTGTTAAATTGATGATTGAGTAAGATTCAAGGAGTAATTTGAAGTATAGTTGATGTTGAAACCTTTGGACAAAGCGTGCTACAAATCAAAATCACATAATTTTTTTTTTTAAAACTTACGAAGCAGCAGCAGCAAATTTTGTTATATTTTTTTTTTATTTTTACTTTCCATAATACAAACACCCATCATCTGATTAATATGTTTCGTTCGATTTAAAATATATATATATATATATATATATATATATATATATATATATATATATATATATATATATATATATATATATATATATATATATATATATATATATATCCATTTCGTTGTTTTGAGGAATAAAGGAAAATATAGTCGTTGACATAATGAAGAAGAAGCAGAATATAGAAGAACTAGATAGGGGTTAAGTAGAACGGTTTTAATTATAATTACAGAAAACAAGGGTTGGTTCGATGGTAAATGAGTGTTAGGTTTAACTGAGAGGTCTTGGATTCGAGCTTGGTCCAAGGCAATTCTTTTTAAACAAAGCTTATAAGGGTATACATAATTCCTTTTATTCTTATTACTATTATTAGGATTATTATTATTATTGTTATAATTATTAATATTAATTATTAAGGTTATAATTGGGATTATATGTTATTAATGTTACTAGTGTTATTATTATTAAAAGTATTACTAATAAAACTAGTAATATCAATATGATTATTAGTATCACAATTATAATTATCAATATTGTTATTATTAGTATTACATCTATTATTGTTATTATTATAATCATTAATTATGAATTATGATATTACAATAAAATTTAAAACTTTAAGGTTAATATCATGAATATATTTATTATTATTATTATTATTATTATTATGAAAGTAATATAAACAATTATCATTTTCGTAAATATTAGCATTTTTTTTAAAATAACAGAAGTGTTAATTTTGACAAAAGTAATATTATTATCACAAGTGTTATTATTATTAATATTTTTATCAAAATTAATATAACTTTTGTATCATTATAATTACTGTTAGTAACAAACAAATAATATATATATATATATATATATATATATATATATATATATATATATATATATATACACACATATATATAAACATATTCAATTACGATTGTGTGAATTAATAGATATACAATTGATATAGGTTCGTGAATTGAAGTCCAACCTTATACGTATTCAATGATGTTATATGTATTTTTACTACAAAATACAGTATGGTGAGTATATAGTCCCTTTTAAACTTTAAATATTTTGAGATGAGAATACATGCATTTTATGATTTACGATATGGACACAAGTGATCAAAAATAAATTATATGTTGAGTTGTACCATTTCATATTTCTTTATACTTGTTCGCTAATATTTACATGAGGAATGTAAACGCGAATCCTGTTGATAGATCTATCGGGCCTGACAACCCCAACGGGGCTGGACGACCAGTTTTCAACGGTTGCACAGTACTTCGTTTCTGTATACTACACTTGGTACGGTGTAGCGATTATTTAAGAATATGCTGCGATGATTTAAATGTTAAGTATGGTTACCAAGTGCTCAACTACTTTTCATACACTTGCGAGTGTATTATGTTTATAAATATGAAATCTTGTGGTCCATAGTTATAACGCTGCTAGCATCAAACCTATATCTCACCAACTTTATGTTGACGTTTTAAAGCATGTTATTCTCAGGTACGAATTAAGTCTTCCGCTGTGCATTTGCTCATGTTCAGGACACTATTTGGAGTCGATCGTCGTAATGGAACCAAATGTTGATGACTTCGTCCAGGAGGATTAGGACGGGTTGTTAAAGTTGGTATCAGAGCGGTGGTCTTAGCGAACCAGGTCTTGCATTAGTGTGTCTGACTAATAGATGTTAGGATACATTAATAAGTCTGGACTTTGACCGTGTCCACATGTCAAAAGTTTTGCTTATCATATCTAGTCGGAAATCATCTACTTATCATCCTTAGGGAATTGCCTGCTTATCATTCTTAAGTCTAGACACGTCTTTCTGCATTTAGTGCATCGATAGTGTATAGACAAAATTCATATCTTAGCGTATCTATTATTATTACTTTTGGCTGACATCTTTTCAAAGATTCTCCGTAATTTATGGGATTTTGGTATTATATATACATATGTAAATTATGTATTGAAGAATACTAAATCTAACTCCTATAATCTATTCCATACCAAAAATTCATTTTCCCGACTATACAAGATGGATTTCGCATCTAGTTCAAATTCCTCCGACTCCGACAGCTACGCCGATATGGATTTCCATTCGGGCTCCGAAGGCAGCGTCACCGGAATGGATCAACCAATCTCCCATCATCTATTCTGGATGAATTTGGGATGGGTTCGTAATATACTAAATTATTGGAGACAAGAAGAGGGTGATCCCTTCCATCCACCAAATTGCCCTCTTGGCGATGAACCTGAAGCACTTACCGACGAACCTGTTCGAGAAACCATTTTCTCTCTCATTTCTAGAGTATCTCGTCACGATTATATACTATCCCATATTTCAGATCTTGTTCATTCGCTCACTCCAACCACCAATCATCCCGGTGTACTAGCAGAAGTTAATGAACTTCGCGCTCGCGTGACGGCTTTGGAGAATATGGTGCGAAGGTTACAAACACCAGCAGCAGCACCAACAACATAATCCGTACCACCATCATCAACGCCGATAGTACCCATATCACCATCAACCACAACCGCGTCGTAAACCTCAACATCACAATTTGTACCTCGGATATCAACATCACACGCCTCAATATCACCATCTGTACTTCGAGTATGATCTTCGTTCTACATATCATTCTACATCGATTATCTTCGCTTTACGTATCGTTCTACCTCATTTATCTTCATTCGAAATGACGATTATGTAATCTCTAATGTTTTAGAGACCATGTAAACAAGTACTAACGATAAATCAAATGAGTTTAATATCTTATTGACTCATTAAATCCATGATTACATCTGAAGAAAATATATATGTAAGTATATTTTCATAAAGATTGTAATTAAAAATTTCTTTCATACAAACTAATAATGATGAAAATATTTTAACGGGTAGGTAGTACCCGAGGAATATTTAGATTTTACATTAATAAGTTACACTGTACATTCCTTAAATCTGATTCAACAATCATTTACTATCCTACTTACAACCACCGATATACGTATCCGTTCATCACAAAATAACCATTTCCATTCAAATTACATATTTGGATTTTGATCTATCAAAATTCAATAACTGGCATAACGAAGAAAACATTGGACAAATAAAATTTGTTAGAAACAAACGGATTAACTAATTGAAATATTGTTAAGATTCCACGCTAACTGTTCCTAGCTAACTGTTCCTAGCTAACTGTTCCCAGCTAACTGTTAATTCCGTATTACATTTTATTTATCGCAATTTTATTTCTGTTATTTACTTTTACGCACTTTAAATCGGGACACATGTACACAATACGTCGGATTAATTCTGAGACAATACGTTGTACACGGGTCATGATATATTTATTTATTTTACGCACTTTAAATAACGGGACATGTGTACAAGGTTTCGACCTATCATATCGACCCATCTGTACATATATTTCGGAACAACCATAGACACTCTATATGTGAATGTGGGAGTTGGCTATACAGGGTTGGAGTTGATTCCAAAATATATATATGGTTTGAGTTGTGATCAACACTGAGACCGGTACACGGGTCACGATACGTATAAATTAATTCGAATATTATATATTTAATTTATATATGAAATTATTGGACCATTGGATAATCGGACTATTGGACTGCTAACTTTGGACAATTAAAATGAATTAAAATGTTGATTATAACATATGAAACTAAACAATTCTTCAAGTTTGCCACTTGATTTCATCCTAAACCTCATTTGTACCTCGACAGTTACAATCCGCGTTCAAATCTTTTCATGATTCTTGAAAACATCGCAATCGAGAGGATGAACCAGCCGCATTTTCTCTACAGAAGAAAGGATTGATGCATATAGTTATGCATCTGAAAAACCCTCAAAAACTGAGTAAACATTTAACACATAGCTGTGTTAATTCCTTTAGTGTTATTATTACCCAAAATAATTGTGCAATCCCTTTCCAAATTAGCTAATTTTGTCACAGCTTCAGCAAATCAACTCCGACTTTTCATCCAAAACAACCTCATTATAATTTTGATATATATGCGTGCTCTTTTATTGTTACCGGTGAACCTTTTATATTCCACCATATTACCATCAGCGTTTAATCATCTAAAAACACATTTCTCCTGAAACCATCTCGGTTTGATAACCGATGACCCAGATTCGTTAACTTTGAAAATGCTGACGAAGCAGCATGTTGTGAATGGTCTTAATGGCCAAGAGTTTGATGAGAAAGAATGGAGTGATGGAAACATTCAGTAGAAAATGAATTATGTAAAACTAGGAAAGAAGCCGTGGACAAATCACAAAGAATAAGTTTGACTTCAAAGGAACCAAATGATTCAGTGCCTGCTGAAACCGTTAGTAAGAACCCTACTCATTATTCTAAATCTTTCCAGATGATATTTTTCATCATCATCTTATCTTAGATATTATAAGATATCTTCATATCTTCCGTTATACATATTCTCCATATTTTTGGAGATATTTTCACAACTATTCTTATCTGAGATCATGTATCTCTCCGTAATATCTGCGTCACAATATAAAAGAAACCGTGTTAGTTTCTAAATTCTGAAACCTTCAAATAGGAATGTTTTGAAGTAGTGTTGGGAACTGATGCATGAATTAGTATAATATAATGACACTTGATCAACGTCATTATATTACAGTAAGTCATGTTGAGTTTCTAATGGGATGTGATGATTCACATTACCATCATCATGTGCCATGTTACACGACTTATATTCTACCTAACCTCCAAACATATTGAGAACATATCTTCCTGATAGTTCTATCTTTTCTCCTGAATTCTGGTAATTTGACAAATCAAAATCGTGCCATTACCATTTCTTTCTAAGAGCAATAGCTATATTCATTCCAAATTTTATACCTACGAATTCCGGACCATTGCTCGCTTGACTTGAGGACGGGAAGAGGAAACGAAAGAATAAAGCTCTAAAAAAAAATTTGGAGTATAAATCGCAGCAAATAGGAGAGAACATTAATTGTGGATGGCAATGATTATAGAAAACAGAAGCAGGGACATCGAAGTATAAGGGAAAATATAAAACCCAACAACTCCCCAGAAATTACAAACCGTGTATATCAATACGTATTGCCACGTAAAGACACGGGAGAATTAAAAACATTATAATTCCAAGGAAATGATAGAAGTGTATAGATTCTTCTGGCGGCAGATGAAAGAGAAGAATGAAAGATATGAAAGTTAGAAGTATAATAAGAATCAGAACGGGATGGAGCATTTTAAAGAATACTTTAAGGTATGAATTGAGGGAGAGAGGATAAAAGATATGGAAGTAAGAAAGGGAAGGAGGTGGATTTATAGTGAAATATCCGACAGAGAAATCGAAACAGATTGCCGCATTAAATCAAAGAAGATCCTGATCGCCGAAGAACCAAATCTTATTACGTAAGATTTTCTTTAAATCCCTTAAATCCCGGAAGTTAATAGTAACTACGTCATCGGTTGAAACGAATATATTTATTTACTCATTCCACTCTTTTGCGACAGCTTCATTCGTACGCTTCACATGATCGAATCGTTTCATCTATATCTTTCAATAGTGACAAAACTCCATTGTTACCTCATATTTGTCATGAAAACATTCCTATTGTTATCTATGACGACCTCTATCAAATTTCGGTGACGAAATTTCTTTAACAGCTAGGTACTGTAATGACCCGGAAATTTCCGACCAAATTAAAACCTTAATCTTTATATGTTTCCGACACGATAAGCAAAATCTGTAATATTGAGTCTAGAAAGTTTGAAATCTATATTCGGATAATCAATTACCCTTTGACCATGCCTGACGATTCACGAACAATTGTGTGTAATTAAATATGTAAAATAATATACATAATAATTAAGTTACTATTAAAATAAATATATATATGATTGCCATATATAATTATTATTATATTATGAAATATATAAAATGTATAAATATGCAACATAAGTTATAATATATAAATTATATAACTATTAAATATCACATAACTATATGTAATACTAGTTACAAGTTAAAATATAGTTAACATAGTAATATCATATTATTAACTATCAAAATTATTAATAATATAAGTATTACTAATATTATTATAATTAAAATTACGAATTAATATATTAGAAAGCTGTAGTCATTAGTTTAGAAATTAAAGACGAAGATTATGATGACTATGACTACGAAGATAATAGTTTTAATTGTATTGTTAAGATTATAAGCATAGAGATCTTGAATATGAATATTATTAAAAGAATGATTAAGATTATGAATTAATTGTAATTTAAATATTATTAGCTATTATTATTATGTGCACTACTTTTACTGATATTATTAATCATTTTTTTTTAAAACATTTAATATCAATCAGATTCTTTAATTTTTGTTTGTTTACCTCTTTTTTTCTCCTGCCTTTATTCTACCCGTGACTAGATCGACCCTACAAACATTATTGATCAATAAATATGACTCTAAGCACTCATGCAATTGCAAAATACAATTCGGCTGTTGCTAAGAGAAAACAAACAGAAGTTTAATAAACAACAGATTTCGTTATTTTTATTTTATGTTTTTTTTTATTTCTTTCTCAAACCCATTTAACCTTTGAATTGATTCTAAATGAATTGACAAGAAGTAGAAATGCAGAAGTGTCCTAATTCGTGTCGTGAATGTTTCCTCAAATTCACAGGTCTTAATTCGTCATATCAAAATCGAATTTGAAGAGTCAAAGTTCTTGAAATAAAAGTCAACTGATTTGTTCTTCGCGAAATTAGTCATCGTTTTGATATCTATTGTTAAATTGATGATTGAGTAAGATTCAAGGAGTAATTTGAAGTATAGTTGATGTTGAAACCTTTGGACAAAGCGTGCTACAAATCAAAATCACATAATTTTTTTTTTTAAAACTTACGAAGCAGCAGCAGCAAATATTGTTATATTTTTATTTTTTTTTACTTTCCATAATACAAACACCCATCATCTGATTAATATGTTTCGTTCGATTTAATATATATATATATATATATATATATATATATATATATATATATATATATATATATATATATATATATCCATTTCGTTGTTTTGAGGAATTAAGGAAAATATAGTCGTTGACATAATGAAGAAGAAGCAGAATATAGAAGAACTAGATAGGGGTTAAGTAGAACAGTTTTAATTATAATTACAGAAAAACAAGGGTTGGTTCGATGGTTAATGAGTGTTAGGTTTAACTGGGAGGTCTTGGGTTCGAGCTTGGTCCAAGGCAATTCTTTTTAAACAAAGCTTATAAAGGTATACATAATTCCTTTTATTCTTATTACTATTATTATGATTATTATTATTATTGTTATAATTATTAATATTAATTATTAAGGTTATAATTGGGATTATAAGTTATTAATGTTACTAGTGTTATTATTATTAAAAGTATTACTAATAAAACTAGTAATATCAATATGATTATTAGTATCACAATTATAATTATCAATATTGTTATTATTAGTATTACATCTATTATTGTTATTATTATAATCATTAATTATGATATTACAATAAAATTTAAAACTTTAAGGTTAATATCATGAATATATTTATTATTATTATTATTATGAAAGTAATATAAACAATTATCATTTTCGTAAATATTAGCATTTTTTTTAAAATAACAGAAGTGTTAATTTTGACAAAAGTAATATTATTATCACAAGTGTTATTATTATTAATATTTTTATCAAAATTAATATAACTTTTGTATCATTATAATTACTGTTAGTAACAAACAAATAATATACATATATATATATATATATATATATATATATATATATATATATATATATATATATATATATATATATATATATATATATATATATATATATATATATATATATATATATATATATATATACATATATATACATATATATAAACATATTCAATTACGATTGTGTGAATTAATAGATATATAATTGATATAGATTCGTGAATCGAAGGCCAACCTTATACGTATTCAATGATGTTATATGTATTTTTACTACAAAATACAGTATGGCGAGTATATAGTCCCTTTTAAACTTTAAATATTTTGGGATGAGAATACATGCATTTTATGATTTACGATATGGACACAAGTGATCAAAAATAAATTATATGTTGAGTTGTACCATGGCATATTTCTTTATACTTGGTAGCTAATATTTACATGAGGAATGTAAACGCGAATCCTGTTGATAGATCTATCGGGCCTGACAACCCCAACCGGGCTGGACGACCAGTTTTCAACGGTTGCACAGTACTTCGTTTCTGTATACTACACTTGGTACGGTGTAGCGATTATTTAAGAATATGCTGCGATGATTTAAATGTTAAGTATGGTTACCAAGTGCTCAACTACTTTTCATACACTTGCGAGTGTATTATGTTTATAAATATGAAATCTTGTGGTCCATAGTTATAACGCTGCTAGCATCAAATCTATATCTCACCAACTTTATGTTGACGTTTTAAAGCATGTTATTCTCAGGTACGAATTAAGTCTTCCGCTGTGCATTTGCTCATGTTAAGGACACTATTTGGAGTCGATCGTCGTAATGGAACCAAATGTTGATGACTTCGTCCAGGAGGATTAGGACGGGTTGTTAAATCCACCCCGAGTTAAACACTCACAATAGCGGAGAAAGTCCTCTCTCTCTCTCTCTATTCGACGGGTAAAGAGATTGCTTTCAAGGGGGACCTCCGGCCATAAAGAGTGACAAAAACAATAAGAAATAAATTAAAAAAAATAGTAATAATAAATAAGAAAATAAAAAATAAAATAAACAGAGACGCCATGAAAATGGTAGAATCAAATTTTCATAGGTTTTACATCGTGCCTGGAGTTCAATTTAGGCTCTAAGCGGCAGTCAAGTCGCCAATAAATCGACGCTTGCTAAGCCTCGCTTAACAGAACCGTGTACGAAAAAAAAAACTAGTAGTAAGAGTGTATATATATATATATATATATATATATATATATATATATATATATATATATAAGGGGAAAAAAAGACGTACCTTCGACAATAGGGCGAAGCTCGGGACAAAACGAGAGAAGCTACAACTAAAAAAAAAACAAAAACAAAAAACAATATGACCGCAAAAAAAAGCAACCATAAATACCACAAAACATACAAACCTAGAAACACAGACCAGCAAACAAATATACATACATACATACATACATACATACATACATACATACATACATAATACACACACACATACATACGTATATACATACAAACAAGAAACTGTACGTAACCAAACAAAAAACATGAAAGCCTGAAACGTACCCGCAATCATACATACAAACATACATAATAGCAGACCCACATACGCATACAAACATATATACAGAAACATACATAAAGCAAACAAATAAACATACAAACAAACATACCCGCAACCACAACCTAATCCCTAAGCATGTATACAAACAAACACATATAAGCACACACATACATAACGAGTAAAAAAAAGAGGGCCCGGTAAAAAACTGTAGAGACCCGTCCTAATCCATCCGGACGAAGTCCATATCGATTATAAACGATTCACAACAGTTGATTACATCGCGAGGTACTCGACCTCTATATGATACATTTTACAAACATTGCATTCGTTTTTAAAAGACAAAATTTCTTTACATCGAAAGTTGATGGCAAGCATACTATTTCATAATACCTTCAACTATAATTGACTTAATAATAATCTTGATGAACTCAACGACTCGAATGCAACGTCTTTTGAAATATGTCATGAATGACTCCAAGTAATATCTCTAATATGAGCAAATGCACAGCGGAAGATTTCTTTCATACCTGAGAATAAACATGCTTTCAAGTGTCAATCAAAAGGTTGGTGAGTTCATTAGTTTAACATAAATAATCATTTCTATCATTTTAATAGACCACAAGATTTTCATTTTCAGTTCTCATAAATATACGTCCCATGCATAGAGACAAAAATCATTCATATGGTGAACACCTGGTAACCGACATTAACAAGATGCATATAAGAATATCCCCTATCATTCTGGAAAATCCTTCGGACATGATAAAAACAACATCGAAGTACTAAAGCATCCGGTACTTTGGATGGGGTTCGTTAGGCCCAATAGATATATCTTTAGGATTCGCGTTAATTAGTAGACTGGTTTACTAATTCTTAGGTTACCAAGTAAAAAGAGGCATATTCGGCTTCGATCATTCAACCATATAATGTAGTTTTGATTACTTGTGTCTATTTCGTAAAACATTTGTAAAAATTGTGCATGTATTCTCAGCCCAAAAATATAAAGGGTAAAAAGGCAAATGAAACTCACCTAATGTATTTTGTAGTAAAAATACATATGACTATATTGAACAATGCAGGGTTGGCCTCGGATTCACGAACTTATATCATTTATATATATTAACACATATAATTAACATGTAATAGTAATCAAACCAGTTTATTAATCATATAATATATTACTTATTAAAGTAGTAATGTATCCATTATTTCCCATGTTATATATATATATATATATATATATATATATATATATATATATATATATATATATATGATATATGAACATAGTAAATTTAGATGTACTTATGATATATCTAAAAATTATATTTTTATATAACTATCTTTTGTTAACATAATATTTATAACAATAAAAAATATGTTTAATAATACTAATAATATTAATAATATTTAAAATAATATTACTAGTAATAAAAATGATAATAATAATAATAATAATGTAAAAATGATAATTTTAGTGTTAATAATAATAATATTAGTGAAAATAAAATAATAATGATAAAAATAATGAAAATTTTAATAATACTTTTAATAATGATAATAATAATAATAATAATGATAATAATAATAATAAAAATGAAAGCTAAATGATTATACCCTTTGAAAGCTTCACTAAAAAGAAATGTCCTAGACGAGATTCGAACTCGCGACCTCTCGCTAACTCGACACCAAACCACTCGTCAATTTTTGGTTTATCCTTTATTTCCCGGATTAAAATTCATTTAACCCTTCCATAGCATCATTAACTAGTTCTTGGCCCAACAGAAACAAGAATGGACCTCGGCCCAGATTCCTTTCGGCCCAACCTCACACTTTCGGCCCACAAGTGGTTCCCAAGCCCAACATAATTTCATGAGCCCAAGTTTTACCCAAGTCCAATTAGCAATTTAAAAAAGCCCATGATGCAAATCACCATTTTTGGGTTTCTGTTTATGTGTTGCTCGATTGAGATCAAAACAAACAGCCTCCAACATATCATTATCATTATCGTCCATCATCTAATCATAATCATCATCATTATCATTCTATCTAAAATCATCATTCATAAACATCTTTTAACAGCATCATCTAACTACCTATATCATCTATCTCGTCCCAAGTTGCTTAAACAAACTAAAGATTCGTTTTCTTGGATTCTTTATCAATTGAACGACAACAAGTGGAAGTGGGGTTCTAAATTTCGTAAGCTTCCATAATAAAAATAACTGGTACGTCCTTGCTATTATTGTCAACCATCACCAAACCTTATTCCACATACTTTTAGCTAGTACACCATAATATTCTATACTTTTGTCCCAACTAGCGAATTAATGGGTCCAATCAAAAGAAGTAGTTGTGGATTGTTTGGGTTCCACAAACTATTCGATCAAATATACAATATCCTAAAAATTTCGGTGGCCTACACTTTGTTGTACACGTCATTCTTTTATAATCAAGTGGGTTAGGTGATAGTTGATTAAAAAGATGTCGGCCATAAAGTGAAAAAAAATGTGCAATCACACTCTTGTTGTTATTAATCACCACCTTCATTGTTATTATAAAAGAGAATAGAAAAGAATGTTTGCATGTACAAATTACAATTGTGGTGTTTTGAAGATGATAGCTTGGTGACATTTTAATGAAGAAGAAAGGGTTGATTATCGAATGGTGGTGATAACTTTATTGAAGATTATATTAGCAATTAACAAGAACAAGAACAATAAAGAAGAGAAGAAAGAAACGCAGAAAGGTACCATCATCATCCTATCGTTTTCACTGTACGTGTCACAACATTCTTTTATCTCCTTCGTTTATTATCACATTCATAATTCTGGGTTTGTGGTGGTTGTTGATGGATATGGGTTAGGGTGTTGGAAGGTGACGAGGTTGAAGTGATGGTGGTGGTTTGTATGATGGTTTGAGTTTTGGTTGATCAAGAGACACCGAAGGTACGGTGTGGTTGTTGAGTAATTCAGTCCGTAACAGGAGCAAGAAGCAGAAATGCAGCAAGGTAATGAAGGTGATGGTTTAAGTTTTGTTGATGATAGTTTTCGTTGAAAGGTGGAAATCAAATAGGTTTTACATGGGTGTTCTAAGGTGTTCGAGCTGTAATCTTTTATTTTTTTCTGTTTTTGATTCTTACTAGCAGTGTTGTATATATTTAATGTGATATTGTACGATTACTACAGCGTATAGATTCAATTGCATTTGTATTGTAGTTAAGATTGATCGACAGGGAATAAATGGTGAGCAGATTGTGAGCAGGAAATGAATAAAAGAGATATGGATTGTTAACAGATTATTATATAAAGGGTAAGTGATATAATTACAACTCATTTGACCCTATTGTAGTTTGTTTGCTACTTTAATTGATTCGTCAGTAACAATCATCTATAAGAAATCAGATACAAAAAAATAAAAGCAGTTTGGAATCCTTCATAGACTTGTACGATCGATTAGGATGTAAAACAGTTTTTTGGAGACAAAAACAAAAGTTCAAACACAGTATGGATTAAGATGTCTAACAAACTATAAATCCTATGGCTTTTATATACGTATTTATTTATTTATGTATATATACGTATTTATATGTATGTATCTGTATTTGCTTATATTTATATAATCTGTATTTATAAATATATACTTGTATTAATAATAATAGTAATACTAATATAAATTATATAAATATAATAATAAAATTAATAATAATAATTATGATATCAATAATGCTAATAATAATTAAATAATTTTATAATAATGCTAATTATATTAATAATAAGAATAACAAATAAATAATAATGAAAGTAATAATTTTACTATATCAACTATATTTTGTTTTGTTTTAATATATATATATATTATTACGTAAGTAATATTTAATAATCATATATAATAACTTTTATTGAATATTTATTACTTATACATTGTATATATATATATATATATATATATATATATATATATATATATATATAATACAATATGGAAATCATATATTTTTATATATAACTTCATTTTAAATTACGCTTAACTATTTTGTATCTTACATTACATATTTAATTCCATTGTTTAACTTATATTTTATAATTTCAAATTACTAAATATAATTACATTTATATATGTATACATATATATATTTATATACAGATTTATTTACAAACAGTTGTTCGTGAATCGTCGAGCATATTCAAAGGTTAATTGATTTCATGAAACAGTTCAAAATTTTGAGATTTCTACATTACAGACTTTCTTTATCATGTCGAAATCATATAAAGATGAAGTTTAAATTTGGTCGGAAATTCCCGGGTCGTCACAAAAATAAAGCGCAGAAAAACACGCTACATGACGAAACAAACAAACACACGAAAAACACAATAAAAGAAGACACAAAAACATAAACACACAGACCCACAAACACCCAAACACACATACACACAAACAAACCAACACCCAAACAAACAAAAACCGGGTATTAAATAATAATAATAAAGTTTCCTAAAAATCGAGTATTTATATTTTTAATAATAATTATTAGTAATAAAAATGACTCTTGAATTTTTTTTAAAAATTGAAATATAATTATTATATGAAGATTGTACACTATGCCTCAAATTTTGTGCATATTTTAATGGAGTTGTTGTATAAGATTGTAATATTTGTTTTAAAGCTTGTACATATCGTTATAGGAGTGTTTTATCATAAGGTTGTCATAATGATTCAAATATTGTACATATGGTCATGGTAATATTTTATCATAAGGTTGCACATAATCATTCAAAAATATTATACATATAGTCACTGGGGTGTTTTATCATAATATTGTACATAATATTTCATCTATTATACATCTAACATGTTAATATTTTTATTAAGTACAATTAATTATTTTAATGACATCATCATGTAAGGTTTAGAATTTTTTTTTTATATATTAAAATTTTTGAAGCTTAAATAATTTCTATTTATGACATTATAATTATAGAAATTTATTATATACCATAGATTCACCAATAAAAAACGAATGTCTTAATGAACGTAACTGTTGATTAATTTCAGCTGATTATATTTGAGTTTGTTCATTGTTCATCTCATATACTTCATGTTCATCTGATTCATCAAATTGTCAATTGGTTCTTGTTCTTTGATCTAAAGATCCAAGCATGTGGACCAACAATTGGTATCAGAGCCTAAGATCAAACAAGAACCGATTTGATTGAAGCAATTTGATGAAATTGAGTTTTGGATCTCGGTTTGACTTTTGTTGACCTTTTTTGGGTTTTGATGATTTAAGTCGAATTGAGAAAAACTATGAATTGGGAAAGCTTGGTAATCATCTTGTGATTGTTTCTCTAAAATTACAGCTTCTAATTCGTAGATTTGAGCAAGTTATCACAAATTTTCGATTTCGAGTTTTTGGAACTGATTTTGATTAATATCTCGAATTTGAGAATTTGTTGATGAAATCTGTTAATGTAGTTGTGTTTGACGGGTTCCAACGCTTCTGTAAGTCAAATTTGATGCATTTTGGTGTTGATTTGAGGTGTTTACCATGAACGCCGCCACTAACCACCACTGCCGCCACTAGGCTCACTGGAAATCTGGAAATTGAGGAAGAACATGAAGAACAGTAAAACGTATGAGTGAAATGAATCGTACGCTTAAGATGCTGAAAAATCGAATTTTATGGTTGATCCGTACGTGTGATCTTGAGTTTTTGAAGAAGAAACAGCTACAGTAAACCAGCGAGTGGCATGATTGTAAATAAATGAAACTTCAACTCTAGCGGGACCCACCTGGTTACTATTATGTTGGCTGAAAAAAGAAAAAAGAAAAAGGTACCTGGTACACCACATATTCGGTTGTCCCCCATCTTCACAGCATGTCAAGATACATTTAATATGGACAATTTTTCAGCTTGAACCCCATCAAGCATGTGAACCGTGACCTCCCATCACCTTTTGAACCGCTGAACCCTCCACCTGAACCCCCTTTGTACCTTGAACCCGACCCACAGCGAACCCTCTCACTTGAACCAGCCATGAACCCTTACTAATTGAACTCCATTGTGAACCTCAATCAGATCCAACGAACCAGACCAGATCCGGACCCAGCAACCTGATCCGTTTACTAACTGATCCAAATCAGATCCAACCCGACCCGTGTCACACCCGAAAACCGACCCGGCTCAGCAGCAAATTTCAGTAATTTACAGTTTCAGCCCCTGGGTTTCAAACTTTTGAAAGTTTACAGTTTTAGTCCCATAACTTTTGTAAGTTTTTCACCCATGGTCCTTAATGTTCATTATTCAATATTTTTTATACCAAACCCTTTCTTTCATAGTATTTGAAATGTCCTGTTCATATTGATTATAAACGTTCCATATTAATTGATTTCGTTGCGAGGTTTTGACCTCTATATGAGATGTTTTTCAAAGACTGCATTCATTTTTAAAACAACCATAACCTTTATTTTATCAAGAAAGGTTTCAAAAGCATTACGTACATTATCAAATAATGATAATCTAAAATATACTGTTTACACACGACCATTACATAATGGTTTACAATAGAAATATATTACATCGACATATGTTTCTTGAATGCAGTTTTTACATAATATCATACAAACATGGACTCCAAATCTTGTCCTTATTTTAGTATGCAACAGCGGAAGCTCTTAATGATCACCTGAGAATAAACATGCTTTAAACATCAACAAAAATGTTGGTGAGTTATAGGTTTAACCTATATATATCAAATCGTAACAATAGACCACAAGATTTCATATTTCAATATACATCCCATACATAGAGATAAAAATCATTCATATGGTGAACACCTGGTAACCGACATTAACAAGATGCATATATAAGAATATCCCCATCATTCCGGGACACCCTTCGGATATGATATAAATTTCGAAGTACTAAAGCATCCGGTACTTTGGATGGGGTTTGTTAGGCCCAATAGATCTATCTTTAGGATTCGCGTCAATTAGGGTGTCTGTTCCCTAATTCTTAGATTACCAGACTTAATAAAAAGGGGCATATTCGATTTCGATAATTCAACCATAGAATGTCGTTTTATGTACTTGTGTCTATTTTGTAAATCATTTATAAAACCTGCATGTATTCTCATCCCAAAAATATTAGATTTTAAAAGTGGGACTATAACTCACTTTCACAGATTTTTACTTCGTCGGGAAGTAAGACTTGGTCACTGGTCGATTCACGAACCTATAACAAATATGTACATATATATCAAAGTATATTCAAAATATATTTACAACACTTTTAATACATTTTGATGTTTTAAGTTTATTAAGTCAGCTGTCCTCGTTAGTAACCTACAACTAGTTGTCCAACGTTAGATGTACAGAAAAAAATTGATATATATTATCTTGAATCAATCCACGACCCAGTGTATACACGTCTCAGGCTAGATCACAACTCAAAGTATATATATTTTTGGAATCAACCTCAACCCTGTATAGCTAACTCCCACATTACTGCATATAGAGTGTCTATGGTTGTTCCAAATAATATATACACATGGGTCGATATGATATGTCAAAACATTTGCATACGTGTCTATGGTATCCCAAGATTACATAATATATTAGAATACATGTATAATACAATATAAGTTAGCTAGGATATGATTAATATAGATTTGTTACCAATTTTCACGTTGCTACAACAAGCAAAATTATCCAATCTTGTTTTACCCATAACTTCTTTATTTTAAATCCGTTTTGAGTGAATCAAATTGCTATGGTTTCATATTGAACTCTATTTTATGAATCTAAACAGAAAAATTATAGGTTTATAGTCGGAAATATAAGTTACAAGTCATTTTTGTAAAGGTAGTCATTTCAGTCGAAAGAACGACGTCTAGATGACCATTTTAGAAAACATACTTTCACTTTGACTTTAACCATGATTTTTGGATATAGTTTCATGTTCATAAGAAAAATCATTTTCCCAGAAGAAAAACTTTTAAATCAAATTTTATCATAGTTTTTAATTAACTAACCCAAAACAGCCCGTGGTGTTACTACGACGGCGTAAATCCGGTTTTACGGTGTTTTTCGTGTTTTCAGGTTTTAAATCATTAAGTTAGCATATCATATAGATATAGAACATGTGTTTAGTTGATTTTAAAAGTCAAGTTAGAAGGATTAACTTTGGTTTGCGAACAAGTTTAGAATTAACTAAACTATGTTCTAGTGATTACAAGTTTAAACCTTCGAATAAGATAGCTTTATATGTATGAATCGAATGATGTTATGAACATCATTACTACTTCAAGTTTTCTGGATAAAGCTAATGGAAATGAGAAAAATGGATCTAGCTTCAAAGGATCCTTGGATGGCTTGAAAGTTCTTGAAGCAGAATCATGACACGAAAACAGTTCAAGTAAGATTTTCACTCGAAATAAGATTGTTATAGTTATAGAAATTGAATCAAAGTTTGAATATGAGTATTACCTTGTATTAGAAAGATATCTTACTGTAAATAAGAAAGATTTCTTGAGGTTGGATGATCACCCTACAAGATTGAAAGTAAGCTAGCAAACTTGGAAGTATTCTTGATTTTATGAAACTAGAACTTGTAGAATTTATGAAGAACACTTAGAACTTGAAGATAGAACTTGAGAGAGATCAATTAGATGAAGAAAATTGAAGAATTAAAGTGTTTGTAGGTGTTTTTGGTCGTTGGTGTATGGATTAGATATAAAGGATATGTAATTTTGTTTTCATGTAAATAAGTCATGAATGATTTACTCATATTTTTGTAATTTTATGAGATATTTCATGCTAGTTGCCAAATGATGGTTCCTACATGTGTTAGGTGACTCACATGGGCTGCTAAGAGCTGATAATTGGAGTGTATATACCAATAGTACATACATCTAAAAGCTGTGTATTGTACGAGTACGAATACGGGTGCATACGAGTAGAATTGTTGATGAAACTGAACGAGGATGTAATTGTAAGCATTTTTGTTAAGTAGAAGTATTTTGATAAGTGTCTTGAAGTCTTTCAAAAGTGTATGAATACATATTAAAACACTACATGTATATACATTTTAACTGAGTCGTTAAGTCATCGTTAGTCGTTACATGTAAGTGTTGTTTTGAAACCTTTAGGTTAACGATCTTGTTAAATGTTGTTAACCCAATGTTTATAATATCAAATGAGATTTTAAATTATTATATTATCATAATATTATGATGTACGAATATCTCTTAATATGATATATATACATTAAATGTCATTACAACGATAATCGTTACATATATGTCTCGTTTCAAAATCATTAAGTTAGTAGTCTTGTTTTTACATATGTAGTTCATTATTAATATACTTAATGATATGTTTACTTATAATAATATCATGTTAACTATATATATAATCATATATATTTCATCATATAGTTTTTACAAGTTTTAACGTTCGTGAATCACCGGTCAACTTGGGTGGTCAATTGTCTATATGAAACCTATTTCAATTAATCAAGTCTTAACAAGTTTGATTGCTTAATATATTGGAAACACTTAATCATGTGAATAACAATTTCATTTAATATATATATATAAACATGGAAAAGTTCGGGTCACTACAGTACCTACCAGTTAAATAAATTTCGTCCTGAAATTTTAAGCAGTTGGAGGTGTTGACGTATCTTCTGGAAATAAATGCGGGTATTTCTTCTTCATCTGATCTTCTCGTTCCCAGGTGAACTCGAGTCCTCTACGAGCATTCCATTGAACCTTAACAATTGGTATCTTGTTTTGCTTAAGTCTTTTAACCTCACGATCCATTATTTCGACCGGTTCTTCGATGAATTGAAGTTTTTCGTTGATTTGGATTTCATCTAACAGAATAGTGAGATCTTCTTTAGCAAAACATTTCTTCAAATTCGATACATGGAAATTGTTATGTACATCCGCGAGTTGTTGAGGTAACTCAAGTCGGTAAGCTACTGGTCCGACACGATCAATAATCTTGAATGGTCCGATATACCTTGGATTTAATTTCTCTCGTTTACCAAATCGAACAACACCTTTCCAATGTGCAATTTTAAGCATGACCATCTCTCCAATTTCAAATTCTATATCTTTTCTTTTAATGTCAGCGTAGCTCTTTTGTCGACTTTGGGCGGTTTTCAACCGTTGTTGAATTTGGATGATCTTCTCGGTAGTTTCTTGTATTATCTCCGGACCCGTAATCTGTCTATCCCCCACTTCACTCCAACAAATCGGAGACCTGCACTTTCTACCATAAAGTGCTTCAAACGGCGCCATCTCAATGCTTGAATGGTAGCTGTTGTTGTAGGAAAATTCGGCTAACGGTAGATGTCGATCCCAACTGTTTCCGAAATCAATAACACATGCTCGTAGCATGTCTTCAAGCGTATGTATCATCCTTTCGCTCTGCGCATCAGTTTGTGGATGATAGGCAGTACTCATGTCTAGAAGAGTTCCTAATGCTTGCTGTAATGTCTGCCAGAATCTTGAAATAAATCTTGTCATCTTCTCTTATTGGCAGGAAGTGTGCTGATTTGGTGAGACGATCAACTATTACCCAAATAGTATCAAAACCACTTGCAGTCCTTGGTAATTTAGTGATGAAATCCATGGTAATGTTTTCCCATTTCCATTCCGGGATTTCGGGTTGTTGAAGTAGACCTGATGGTTTCTGATGCTCAGCTTTGACCTTAGAACATGTCAAACATTCTCCTACGTATTTAGCAACATCGGTTTTCATACCCGGCCACCAAAAATGTTTCTTGAGATCCTTGTACATCTTTCCCGTTCCAGGATGTATTGAGTATCTGGTTTTATGAGCTTCTCTAAGTACCATTTCTCCCATATCTCCAAATTTTGGTACCCAAATCCTTTCAACCCTATACCGGGTTCCGTCTTCCTGAATATTAAGATGCTTCTCCGATCCTTTGGGTATTTCATCCTTTAAATTTCCCTCTTTTAAAACTCCTTGTTGCGCCTCCTTTATTTGAGTAGTAAGGTTATTGTGAATCATTATATTCATAGATTTTACTCGAATGGGTTCTCTGTCCTTCCTGCTCAAGGCGTCGGCTACCACATTTGCCTTCCCCGGGTGGTAACGAATCTCAAAGTCGTAATCATTCAACAATTCAATCCACCTGCGCTGCCTCATATTTAGTTGTTTCTGATTAAATATGTGTTGAAGACTTTTGTGGTCGGTATATATAATAATTTTGACCCCATATAAGTAGTGCCTCCAAGTCTTTAATGCAAAAACAACCGCGCCTAATTCCAAATCATGCGTCGTATAATTTTGTTCGTGAATCTTCAATTGTCTATACGCATAAGCAATCACCTTCGTTCGTTGCATTAATACACAACCGAGACCTTGCTCTGATGCGTCACAATAAATCATAAAATCGTCATTTCCTTCAGGCAATGACAATATAGGTGCCGTAGTTAGCTTTTTCTTCAATAACTGAAACGCTTTCTCTTGTTCATCCTTCCATTCAAATTTCTTCCCTTTATGCGTTAATGCAGTCAAGGGTTTTGCTATTCTGGAAAAGTCTTGGATGAACCTTCTGTAGTAACCAGCTAGTCCTAAAAACTGGCGTATGTGTTTCGGAGTTTTCGGAGTTTTCCACTTTTCAACAGTTTCTATCTTTGTCGGATCCACCTTAATACCTTTTTTGTTCACTATGTGACCGAGGAATTGAACTTCTTCCAACCAAAATGCACACTTTGAAAACTTAGCGTACAATTCTTCCTTCCTTAATACTTCTAACACCTTTCTCAAATATTCACCGTGTTCTTGGTCATTCTTTGAGTAAATAAGTATGTCATCAATGAAAACAATGACAAACTTGTCAAGGTATGGTCCACACACTCGGTTCATAAGGTCCATGAACACAGCTGGTGCATTAGTTAAACCAAACGGCATGACCATAAACTCCTAATGACCGTAACGTGTTCTGAAAGCAGTCTTTGGAATATCATCTTCTTTTACCCGCATTTGGTGATACCCGGAACGTAAGTCAATCTATGAATAAACAGACCTTGTAGTTGATCAAATAAGTCGTCGATTCTCGGTAGTGGGTAGCTGTTCTTGATGGTAAGTTTGTTCAACTCTCGGTAGTCGATACACAACCTGAATGTGCCATCTTTCTTCTTGACAAACAAAACAGGAGCTCCCCACGGTGATGTGCTTGGTCGAATGAAACCACGCTCTAAAAGTTCTTGTAATTGGCTTTGCAGTTCTTTCATCTCGCTGGGTGCGAGTCTGTAAGGAGCACGAGCTATTGGTGCAGCTCCTGGTACAAGATCTATTTGAAATTCAACGGATCGATGTGGGGGTAATCCCGGTAATTCTTTCGGAAATACATCAGGAAATTCTTTTGCGATGGGAACATCATTGATGCTCTTTTCTTCAGTTTGTACTTTCTCGATGTGTGCTAGAACAGCATAGCAACCTTTTCTTATTAGTTTTTGTGCCTTCAAATTACTAATAAGATGTAGCTTCGTGTTGCCTTTTCTCCGTACACCATTAAGGGTTTTCCTTTTTCTCGTATAATGCGAATTGCATTTTTGTAACAAACGATCTCTGCTTTCACTTATTTCAACCAGTCCATACCGATTATCACATCAAAACTCCCTAACTCTACTGGTATCAAGTCAATCTTAAATGTTTCGCTAACCAGTTTAATTTCTCGATTCCGACATATATTATCTGCTGAAATTAATTTACCATTTGCTAATTCGAGTAAAAATTTACTATCCAAAGGCGTCAATGGACAACTTAATTTAGCACAAAAATCTCTACTCATATAGCTTCTATCCGCACCCGAATCAAATAAAACGTAAGCAGATTTATTGTCAATAAGAAACGTACCCGTAACAAGCTCCGGGTCTTCCTGTGCCTCTGTCGCATTAATATTGAAAACTCTTCCGCGGCCTTGTCCATTCGTGTTCTCCTAGTTCGGGCAATTTCTAATAATGTGGCCCAGTTTTCCACATTTGTAACAAACTACATTGGCATAACTTGCTCCGACACTACTTGCTCCGCCAGACTCGTTCTGACACCATTTGTTCCTTTCGTTCTGTTAACCCCTGGTCCGTAGACCTCACACTTCGCCGCGCTATGACCATTTCTTTTACACTTGTTGCAAAATTTGGTGCAGAACCCCGAGTGATACTTTTCACACATTTGGCATAGCTGCTTCTGATTGTTGTTGTTGTTGCGGTTATTATTGTTGTTGAGATGATTGTTGTAGTTGCTGTTGTTGTTGTTGTTGTTGTTGTTGTTGTTGTTGTTGGGCCGTTTGTTGTAGTTGCGATTGATGTTGCGATTGTTGGGATAGTTGTTGCGATTATTGTTGTAATTATTGTTGTTGTTGTATTGGTGATTCTTATCACCGTTTTCCTCCCACTTTCTTTTGACTTGCTTCACATTGGCCTCTTCAGCAGTCTGTTCTTTAATTCTTTCATCAATCTGGTTCACTAGTTTGTAAGCCATTCTACATGCCTGTTGTATAGAGGCGGGCTCGTGTGAACTTATATCTTCTTGGATTCTTTCCGGTAATCCTTTCACAAACCCGTCGATCTTCTCTTCCTCATCTTCGAACACTTCCGGACACAATAGGCATAATTCTGTGAATCGTCTTTCATACGTGGTAATATCAAATCATTGGGTTCGTAACCCTCTAAGTTCTGTCTTGAGCGTATTGACCTCGGTTCTGGAACGGTACTTCTCGTTCATCAAGTGCTTGAATGCTGACCACGGTAGTGCGTAAGCATCATCTTGTCCCACTTGCTCTAGATAGGTATTCCACCATGTTAACGCGGAACCTGTGAAGGTATGCGTAGCGTAATTCACTTTGTCCTCTTCAGTACACTTACTTATGGCAAACACCGATTCGACCTTCTCGGGCCACCATTTCAATCCGATCGGTCCTTCGGTTCCATCAAATTCCAAAGGTTTGCAGGCAGTGAATTATTTGTAGGTTCATCCTACACGATTTCCTGTACTGCTAGATCCAAGGTTATTGTTGGTATGTAGCGCAGCCTGTACTGCGGCTATGTTTGAAGCAAGAAAGGCACGAAATTCCTCTTCGCTCATATTCAAGGTGTGTCGAGTAGTCGGTGCCATTTCCTTCAAAATAGTCAAATGAAACGAGTTAATCATATAGAAGATCAAGAGTAGTCAATAGTATTTCGTAGCGTAATATGAACTTATTTATAAAAGCTCTTTCTTCATATTAGCGTTTTATACTCTTTAATTCGGGTAGTACCTACCCGTTAAGTTCATACTTAGTAGCTAACATACTATTTCAACTACTACAATTCTATATGAAAAACTAATCACAAAAAAAAAATATCATATTCAAACCTTTATACAATAACTAGCAAACTTACAATACCGCTTTTTTTTACATATAGCATGAAATATAGCACATAAAACTTTGATACAAAGTAGTTGCGAAGATAATTCTAGTTAATAAATAAGGCGTTCAGCAAAGGCAATAAAGACACGTAATTCATACGTCCAGAAACAAGTCATGCATTCTGGTTTTACTAATGCCACTTCCCATCCTTGGTTTTGTGGAACATAACCGTTGTGACCGATAGTAAGACAATGTGTTTTAACGTCGTCAAAAGGATGAAGGTTACGTAATGACCAACAGTCTCGTAATAACCTAAAAACCTCATTTCTTACCCCAATTACCGACTCCGTCACTTGTGGGAATGTTTTGTTTAATAGTTGTAGCCCGATGTTCTTGTTCTCACTTTGGTGAGAAGCGAACATTACTAACCCGTAAGCATAACATGCTTCTTTATGTTGCATGTTAGCCGCTTTTTCTAAATCACGAAGTCCTATATTCGGATATATTGAGTCAAAATAATTTCTTAACCCGTTGCGTAAAATAGCATTTGGGTTTCCCGCAATATATGCGTCAAAGTAAACACATCGTAACTTATGGATTTCCCAATGTGATATCCCCCATCTTTCGAACGAAAGCCTTTTATAAATCAAGGCATTCTTGGAACGTTCTTCGAATGTCTTACAAACTGATCTAGCCTTAAATAGTTGTGCCGAGGAATTCTGACCGACTCTAGACAAGATTTCATCAATCATGTCTCTGGGTAGGTCTCTTAAAATATTGGGTTGTCCATCCATTTTGTGTATTTATACTGTAAAATAGACAAGAGTTAGATTCATAAAAAAAATACTTATTAATACAAGCAATTTTTACATATATCATAAAGCATAAGCACACTATATTACATATATTACACCACACGAATACAATTATCTTATTCCGACTCGCTCATTTCTTCTTCTTCGATTTTGGTTCGTTTTGCCAAGTTTCTAGGGATATATGATGTTCCCCTAATACGAGCCTTCGTTTTCCACATTGGTTTAGAAAAACCTGGTGGTTTAGAGGTTCCCGGGTTATTGTCACAACTTAAGAAATACGGGTGTTGACGATACATATAAAGTTCATCGGGTTTGGAATCAAATTTCTCTATTTTTATGCCCTTTCCATTATTGTTCTCTTTTGCCTTATTAAATTGTGTTGGGGTAATTTCTATAACATCATCGGAATCCTTGTCGGGATCCGATTCATCGGAGAATTGGAAATCTTCCCAATACTTTGCTTCCTTGGTGGAAACAACATTGACCATAATTAACTTTGGTCGGTTGGTTGAGGATTTTCTTTTACTTAACCGTTTTATTATTTCCCCCACTGGTTCTATTTATTCTTCCGGTTCTGATTCTTCTTCCGGTTCCGATTCTTCTTCCGGTTCCGACTCTTCTTCCGGTTCCTCTTCGGGAACTTGTGAATCAGTCAACGAATTATTCCAATTTACATTTGACTCTTCATTATTATTAGGTGAGTCAATGGGACTTGTTCTAGAGGTAGACATCTATCACATAATATCAAACGCGTTAAGAGATTAATATATCACATAATATTCACATGTTAACAATATATAGTTTCCAACAAAATTTGTTAAGCAATCATTTTTTAAGTAAACACGGTCGAAGTCCAGACTCACTAATGCATCCTAACAAACTCGATAAGACACACTAATGCAAAATTCTGGTTCTCTAAGACCAACGCTCGGATACCAACTGAAATGTCTCGTTCATATTGATTATAAACGTTCCATATTAATTGATTTCGTTGCGAGGTTTTGACCTCTATATGAGACGTTTTTCAAAGACTGCATTCATTTTTAAAACAACCATAACCTTTATTTTATCAATAAAGCTTTCAAAAGCATTACGTAGATTATCAAATAATGATAATCTAAAATATACTGTTTACACACGACCATTACATAATGGTTTACAATAGAAATATATTACATCGACATATGTTTCTTGAATGCAGTTTTTACATAATATCATACAAACATGGACTCCAAATCTTGTCCTTATTTTAGTATGCAACAGCGGAAGCTCTTAATATTCACCTGAGAATAAACATGCTTTAAATGTCAACAAAAATGTTGGTGAGTTATAGGTTTAACCTATATATATCAAATCGTAACAATAGACCACAAGATTTCATATTTCAATATACATCCCATACATAGAGATAAAAATCATTCATATGGTGAACACCTAGTAACCGACATTAATAAGATGCATATATAAGAATATCTCCATCATTCCAGGACACCCTTCGGATATGATATAAATTTCGAAGTACTAAAGCATCCGGTACTTTGGATGGGGTTTGTTAGGCCCAATAGATCTATCTTTAGGATTCGCGTCAATTAGGGTGTCTGTTCCCTAATTCTTAGATTACCAGACTTAATAAAAAGAGGCATATTCAATTTCGATAATTCAACCATAAAATGTAGTTTCACGTACTTGTGTCTATTTTGTAAATCATTTATAAAACCTGCATGCATTCTCATCCCAAAAATATTAGATTTTAAAAGTGGGACTATAACTCACTTTCACAGATTTTTTACTTCGTCGGGAAGTAAGACTTGGTCACTGGTCGATTCATGAACCTATAACAAATATGTACATATATATCAAAGTATATTCAAAATATATTTACAACACTTTTAATACATTTTGATGTTTTAAGTTTATTAAGTCAGCTGTCCTCGTTAGTAACCTACAACTAGTTGTCCAACGTTAGATGTACAGATAAAAATTGATATATATTATCTTGAATCAATCCACGACCCAGTGTATACACGTCTCAGGCTAGATCACAACTCAAAGTATATATATTTTTGGAATCAACCTCAACCCTGTATAGCTAACTCCCACATTACTGCATATAGAGTGTCTATGGTTGTTCCAAATAATATATACACATGGGTCGATATGATATGTCAAAACATTTGCATACGTGTCTATGGTATCCCAAAATTACATAATATATTAGAATACATGTATAATACAATATAAGTTAGCTAGAATATGATTAATATAGATTTGTTACCAATTTTCACGTTGCAACAACAAGAAAAATTATCCAATCTTGTTTTACCCATAACTTCTTCATTTTAAATCCGTTTTGAGTGAATAAAATTGCTATGGTTTCATATTGAACTCTATTTTATGAATCTAAACAGAAAAAGTATAGGTTTATAGTCGGAAATATAAGTTACTAGTCAATTTTGTAAAGGTAGTCATTTCAGTCGAAAGAACGACGTCTAGATGACCATTTTAGAAAACATACTTCCACTTTGAGTTTAACCATGATTTTTGGATATAGTTTCATGTTCATAAGAAAAATCATTTTCCCAGAAGAAAAACTTTTAAATCAAAGTTTATCATAGTTTTTAATTAACTAACCCAAAACAGCCCGTGGTGTTACTACGACGGCGTAAATCCGGTTTTACGGTATTTTTTGTGTTTCCAGGTTTTAAATCATTAAGTTAGCATATCATATAGATATAGAACATGTGGTTAGTTGATTTTAAAAGTCAAGTTAGAAGGATTAACTTTGGTTTGCGAACAAGTTTAGAATTAACTAAACTATGTTCTAGTGATTACAAGTTTAAACCTTCGAATAAGATAGCTTTATATGTATGAATTGAATGATGTTATGAACATAATTACTACCTCAAGTTTTCGGGATAAAGCTACTGGAAATGAGAAAAATGGATCTAGCTTCAAAGGATCCTTGGATGGCTTGAAAGTTCTTGAAGCAGAATCATGACACGAAAACAGTTCAAGTAAGATTTTCACTCGAAATAAGATTGTTATAGTTATAGAAATTGAATCAAAGTTTGAATATGAGTATTACCTTGTATTAGAAAGATATCTTACTATAAATAAGAAAGATTTCTTGAGGTTGGATGATCACTCTACAAGATTGGAAGTAAGCTAGCAAACTTGGAAGTATTCTTGATTTTATGAAACTAGAACTTGTAGAATTTATGAAGAACACTTAGAACTTGAAGATAGAACTTGAGAGAGATCAATTAGATGAAGAAAATTGAAGAATGAAAGTGTTTGTAGGTGTTTTTGGTCGTTGGTGTATGGATTAGATATAAAGGATATGTAATTTTGTTTTCATGTAAATAAGTCATGAATGATTACTCATATTTTTGTAATTTTATGAGATATTTCATGCTAGTTGCCAAATGATGGTTCCCAAATGTGTTAGGTAACTCACATGGGCTGCTAAGAGCTGATCATTGGAGTGTATATACTGAAAGGACCCGTTCATATACATTATAAACGATTCACAATAGTTGATTACATTGCGAGGTATTTGACCTCTATATGATACATTTTACAAACATTGCATTCGTTTTTAAAAGACAATCTTTCTTTACATCGAAAATTGACAGGCATGCATACCATTTCATAATATCCACTATCCAACTATAAATTGATTTAATAATAATCTTTGATGAACTCAATGACTCGAATGCAACGTTCTTCGAAATATGCTATGAAAGACTCCAAGTAATATCTTTAAAATGAGCAAATGTACAGCGGAAGATTTCTTTAACACCTGAGAATAAACATGCTTTAAAGTGTCAACCAAAAGGTTGGTGAGTTCATTAGTTTATCATAATCATTTATTTCCATCATTTTAATAGACCACAAGAATTTCATTTCCAGTTCTCATAAATATACGTCCCATGCATAGAGACAAAAATAATCATTCATATGGTGAACACCTGGTAACCGACATTAACTAGATACATATAAGAATATCCCCTATCATTCCGGGATCCTCCTTCGGACATGATATAAATTTTGAAGTACTAAAGCATCCGGTACTTTGGATGGGGTTTGTTAGGCCCAATAGATCTATCTTTAGGATTCGCGTCAATTAGGGTGTCTGTTCCCTAATTCTTAGATTACCAGACTTTAATAAAAAGGGGCATATTCGATTTCGATAATTCAACCATAGAATGTAGTTTTAATTACTTGTGTCTATTTCGTCAAACATTTATAAAAGCGCATGTATTCTCAGTCCCAAAAATATAAAGGGTAAAAAGGCAAATGAAACTCACCATACTGTATTTCGTAGTAAAAATACATATAACGTCATTGAACAAGTGCAAGGTTGGCCTCGGATTCACGAACCTAAATTAATTATATATATTTATGTGTTGGTCAATATTTGTCTAACAAATTAGGTCAAGTCATAGTGTACCACAATCCTAATGCCCGAGACTAATATGCAAAAGTCAACAAAAGTAAATTTGACTCAAAATAATTTCCAAAAATCTATACATGATTAATATATAGTTTAAATATCGTTGTTTTATATTTTTAAATATTTTAAAAGATTTATTAGAGTAAATAATATAATTTATTTATTAATAAATAAAATTTTATATTAAATTTATATAATAAAATATACTTTTATATATATTAAGTAATAAAATTTATAGGGTTCATTTAATATCATAAAGATAATATGATAGGTATTATTAAAGTAAGTTATTACACGTAGTAAAATATGTTTGTATCACATATTTATTTGATAAAATAATATCTATAATGATAGTAAGTAAAAGTTGTATTATTTTGTAATAATAATAATTATTATTATAAAAATATCAATATTTATAATTACTAAGATGACATTAGATAAAACGATAATTCTAATTATGATAACTTTAATATTTACGATAATTTTTAATATTATCTTTAAAATAATAATTCTATTTAAAATAATAATAATAATGATATTTTATAGTAACAATGACATTTCTATTAAAATGATAATTTTTGTTAAAATGATAGTTTTAATACTAACGATACTTTTAATAATAATAGTAATGATAAAAATAATAAGAACGATAATTTTATCTAAATCAATATCTTATAATATTTTAATTTCATCATGATACTCTTACCCATTATTTCCTAATCGTTTCGTTTAATAGCTTTTAATCGTCTTTTATATCGTGTTCATAATAATGATAATAATAGTAATCAAAATAATTAGGTGTTACAAATATTTGTTTTAATTACACTAATATTAATAATGATAGTTACTATAACATTATTAACGATAATACTAATAATTATCTTAATGATAATATAGTAATAATAATAATAACAATAACAATAACCATTTTTAAATAATGATATATATATTAATAATGATAATAATAATAATAATACCAATAATAATAATTGGATAATAATAATAATAATACTACTAATTATAACTTTAACGATAGTAATAATAAAAAAAATAACAATTTTTAATGATAAATCCCTTTTATTGATAAAGATAATAATAATGATAATAATAATAATAAGATAAAACTAGAACGATGATAAAAATGACGATAATAATAATCATTTTTAATAAAAATATCGAAAATTCAATTGATTATAACTTCTAATCCGTTCATCGAAACCATTCGATATCTAAAGGAAAAGTTCTTAATTTTTCGCTAGCTTTCCAAGGACATGCATATCTTATACCTTATCTCAACCGCAAGTGTAACTAATTCAACATTCAACCTAACCTGTCTAAGGGCAATATCAAAAGTACAAGCATGCATAATCCTAAATACTCGAGCACTAGTCAGGGATACACTATTAGTATGTAAAAGTTAAATTATGAGTACTCACTTATCAATATTGAGATTCAATATTGCAGGAAAGGTACGTAGATGCAACGGAAATGATAAACACTATATTGATCTCACGAGCATACCCATGAACCATACTCAATCACCTCCATAGCTATAACCCATAATTTCCTTAATCCTATCCCACTCGAAAAACAATTTCGAAATCACTCGGACAGTAATTCGTCGTAATATTTTATGTATACTAATAATATCTTGAAATAATACGGAGTAAATATATATATGTAAATCGATTGAGAGAGTTTAGAGAAAAATATTTTCAAGTTTCTATGAAATAATGAAACCTATTGAATTCTATTTATAATAGATTTTTGAATTATTAAAGTGAATTATTAAAGTATGAATTATTAAAGTGAATTATTAAAGTATGAATTATTAAAGTGAATTATTAAAGTATGAATTATTAAAGTAAATTATTAAAGTATGAATTATTAAAGTGAATTATTAAAGTATGAATTATTAAAGTGAATTATTAAAGTATGAATTATTAAAGTGAATTATTAAAGTATGAATTATTAAAGTAAATTATTAAAGTATGAATTATTAAAGTGAATTATTAAAGTATGAATTATTAAAGTGAATTATTAAAGTTAAAGTAAAGTAAAAATAAAGTAAAGGTAAAGTTTAAGTATAGTAAAAGTATAAAACTATGTACGTATAATACGCGTATAAATATATATAATATTAATTTAAATCGTTATATATATAAAATAAAATATAAATATCGTTATCTTTATCATACTAGTTAAGTAATGAGTTGTCAAAAGTGGTTCTAGATATTTATAAAAGTTATATACGTTTTAATAATAAAGTTCTTTTTAAACTGAAAACGTTTTTGTACGTTTGAAACTAAATAGATCAATCGAGTCTTTATGAGATTCAATCTTCCACTATCCTTTGTCTAGTTCTCAATGATTGACAATTTGTTCTTATTTATAAATCACTTTACCATTTTTCGAATATTGTTAAAATGGAAAGATTTCTCAAATCAACGTGGGCCTTTCAACAGAGACTTGTAATCATAATTCAATATATCTGATAATTCAATCATTTGATCTTATCTTCTAATTCCATTGATAAATATTTTGAAACAGATACAATCATATAAAGTATTTAATCTAATATTTTGTTTACGTTTCAAGTTATAATATATATACACATATACATATATAATCATATTCGTTTAATGGTTCGTGAATCGTTGGAACTTGGTCGAGGTTGAATGAATGTATGAACATAGTTTAAAATTCTTGAAATTTAACTTAACAAATATTGCTTATCGTGTCGGAAACATATAAAGATTAAAGTTTAAATTTGGTTGGAAATTTTCGGGTTGTCACAGTACCTACCCGTTAAAGAAATTTCGTCCCGAAATTTGAGTGGAAAGGTCGTGAATGATAATAAGTATGTTTTCATGATGCATACGGGCTAAAAATTAGAGTTTTATCATCAGCGAATAATTTGGATAAACAATCCATTTATATGAAGAGTACGAATGAAGCTAACATAGAAGAGTGAAATGAGTAAGTGTAGATTCATCTTATCATTTGATGTAGATATGATTGATTCCCAGATTTCAAGGGATTTGAAGAAAATCTTCTTAATAAGATTTGACTCTCCGGTAATCAAGGGAATTAGGATCCACTTTAAATGCGATCGTCCATTTTAATTGTTCTGTCGAAGATTTTCTTATAAATTCACCTCCTTCGTTTCCTTACAACTCACACCTTCTGTTGATGCATTTTATGCAAGTCCCTAGACATCTACCCACGTCTATTGCAGGTACAACAGTTTACAGGCCACCATGATTGCTCGTTATTATCCTATACGTGTTTGTATGTGGTTACAGGAACTGCAGGAATGAGATTTAGATGTTTGACTATGTTAGACTTAGTTAGACGTACGAGTGAAGCCTCACTAGTACGGCTGACAGGCTCATACGCACGGTTGATGCTGAGCTAAGTCACAATTACAACCTAAATGAGAAGACACGAGTGAGTGATCACCCGTACGGCTGATGAAGCCAACTCGTACGTGTGATGAATGAATCGTATGGGTGAGTCAACATCAGGGGTATATAAAGTCTTATGTTCTTCATTTTAGGTTAAGCCTCTCATTTATTACACACACTCAGATCTAGTGAGCTCCTCCAATTTTCTCTCAGTCCAAATCACCCAGGTGGTGAATAATAGCTCTAGGTGTTGATCTAATCACACTTGATTTAGTTGTGGTTTGACTAAATTAATCAAAAAAAAAATTAACCTATTCACTAGAGGGTTTGATTCACTTATTCCGCCATTGTGTGAGTTAAATCTGTTGATTTCTAAGTTCCTAGTCATGTTTCATCACCTTCTATTCTTTCCCCCTCAACTCATATTTTAAAGTATTCATCAATATGCTCCATCCAGTTCTGATTCTTGATATACTTCTAACTTTCATATCGGTCATTCTTCTTTTTCATCTACCGCCGAAAGAATCTATTTACTTCAACTATACTCTTGGGTTTATAGTGTTTCTAGTTCTCCCGTGTCTTTATATTGCTATATGCATCGATATATATGGTTTATAATTTCTGGTTTATCGTTGGGCTTTATATGTTCCCTTATATTTCAAAGTCTCTGCTTCTGTCTTCTATAATCATTATCATTAACAGTTAATGCTCTCTTTTATTTGCTGCAATTTATACCCCAATTTTTATTTCGGAGTTTTGTCCTTTTGTTTCTTCTTCTTGCGATTAAGCACCACTTGTAATGGTCCAGAATTCACAGATATGAATTTCAGAATGAACATTGTTAATGTTCTAGGAAGGAAATTGTGATGGCACGATCTTGACTTGTCAAATTACTAGAATACCTTGGAAAAGACCGAATCATCAAGAAATATTTTCTTAATATTTTAGAGGTTAAATAGAATACAAGAGTCGTATAACATGGCACATGATGATATTATGATCTGTGAATCATCACGTTCCATTTAGAAACTCAGCATGACTTACTGTAATATAATTACGTTGATCAAGTGTCATTATATTATACTAATTCATGCTTCAGTTCCCAACACTACTTCAAAATATTCCTATTTTAAACTTGAATGTTTCAGAATTTAGAAACTAAAATAGTTTCTTTTATGATGTAATACAGATAGTGCGAAGAGGTAAATGATTTCAAATAAGAAAAATTAAGAAAATATATTCAGAAATACGGAGGATATTTATAATGAAAGATATGATGATATTTTAGAATTTCTAATATCAGAGGATGATGAAGAATATTGTCCGCAGGGGTTTAGAGTCAGGAGCAAGGTATTCGTTAATGACTTCAGCAGGTACTGAATCATTTGGATCCTTTGAAGTCAGGTTCAGTCTTTGTAATTTGTCCAAAGCCTCCTTCCTACTTTGCTCAATCCGTTTTCCAGTTCCAAAACTTCTCTTTTTCTGCGCTTTGCCAGCACACTTCATCATTATCATTCAGCTTTTACCGTTTAAAGTCGTTTTTAGTTTTTGATGCTTCATCAGCATTTTTTCCATTTTCGGAGAACCAATTCTTAGTTCGGAGTGTTTTTCAGAAACTTCACATTCAAATTAAGTCCAGAAGATAGACGTTATATATACACATATAACTGTTGGCGTAGACATGCTGCGAGATTTCAAAATACTGATTGCTAATTCCCAATGATTCGTATGGCAATTCTCATTACAAGATGCGAATGAGTAAATGATGGGGTTTCAATAAATAATTATAATGACTTTTTGGAGAGGCTAAAGTCAAAGGGTAATGAAGTTGTTGGTACATCTGCTAATAATGTGGTGGAATGTAAAAGGTTCCCTGGTAACGATGGTGTATATCTCAAGGTTATAATAAGGTTAGTCTGACTGAAAAGTCGAAGTTGACTTGCTGGGGCTGTGACAAAACTGACTACTTTGAATAGGAGTCGCAAAGTTATTTTTGCTAATAAATGCCAAAGAATCTGACGCGGATACGTTGTTTAAACTTTTACTTTGGTTTCAAGAGTTTTTCGGGTACATAACTGTGGGTAACATGTGGTTGGATCATCATCTCGATTGCTCATCATTCGAAGTGTCTTCAGAAATTTTCGAAGGGTTTGAACACAGATTGTAATCGTTAACATACATTTGATGTTCTAATACAGTTTTGAAGTCAAAATATAGCTTGTGAAAGATATAAGGATCTAAGAGTGATGATTTTGGTCATATCTCGAGTTGAATTTTGAGATTTCAAAATCAGAATATGTAATTAAATTTTGAATGAGTATGGTTGTTTTAATTTCTATAAAAGAATGTATATTGTTGTGAAAGTAGGGAGTATAATGGATAATTTGCTGAATCAGATTCGAAGAATGTAATATATTATTTGTGAATTTATATATCTCTCGGGTATTACCTACCCGTTAAAAAAAATCACAATTAATATTTTGTACAAAAGAATTTTATTACAGTCTTTATGAAAATATATATATGTATATTTTCTTCAGATATAACATAGATTTAATGAGTTAATGTTAAATTAAACTCATTTGATTTACGGTTGAAACTAGAATTTAATAATCCCTAAAGGCTTTAAAAAGTACATAACTTTTACGCAGTATTTCTTTAATGACATTGAAATTATGAATCAATACTTCGTTATTTGTTGATGTATGATGTTCGGTTCGTGGAATTCTTGTGAATTTCGCAAAGTACGAATGATGTTATCTGAAAAGTTTCGGGTACATCGATGATGAAAGTGTAAAATCAAATATATACTTGATTTATTATGAATTGGAATTTGTTGAATTGCGACAGAGATTGTAGTTAATGCTGGTTAAGTTGCGGCCGAAGGACGTACATTATTGCATATTTGTAATATGAATTAACCGAGTAGTTAAGATTCACACACAATAGTTTAGCACAGAAAGATTTATTTCAAAATATATATATATATATATATATATATATATATATATATATATATATATATATATATATATATATATATATATATATATATATATATATATATATATATATATATATATATATATATATATATATATATATATATATATATATAATATACATATAATTTCTTGAGAGGGAATGAGTTAATTCTTCATAACTCGTTGATACAATATACACGTTATTGATTCGTAATGATGTCCACAGTGATTCTTAAACTGACGGAGTTTGTGATGTTATCGGTGTTGTTGATTCGGATGTTGACTGTACTGACGATGCTGGTAACTCTGACGGTACTGCTGATGCTGTTGGTAAAGCAAGTTTAGCTTGTTAATCACACACCATTTTTGTCAGGGTTTCTACTCTTCCTTCTATCATTTTTGGTTCGCTTAACTGATTTATGGTTAGGGCTAGATTAGATAATCTCTAAGACTTTAGATATTACATAATCGCCGCAGAATGTTTCTCCAATGAAGTTATGAATTAATACTTCGTCAGTTATTGTTGTTGGTACTCCTTGGTATCTATGGTGCGTATGACGTTGATGCTCGTGGGACAGATTGTGAAGTTGAGGTTTACGACGCGGTTGTGGTTGAAGGTGGTAATGGTACTGTTGGCATTGATGATGGTGGTACATGATGGTGGTACTGGTTATGCTGCTGATGCTGCTACTGGTGTTTGTAATCTCTGCATCATATTCTCCAAAGCCACTACCCGAGCGCGAAGCTCGTTGACTTCTTCTATTACACCGGGGTGATTGTCGGTTCGGACGAGCGGATAAATAAAATCTAAAATTTGATGTAATACATAATCGTGACGAGATACTCTGGAAATGAGCGAGAACATGGTGTTTTGGACAGGTTCGCCGGTAAGTGCTTCAGGTTCTTCGTCAAGAGGGCAATGTGGTGGATGGAAGGGATCACCTTCTTCTTGTCTCCAATGATTGAGGAGGCTACGAACCCATCCCCAATTCATCCAGAATAGGTGATGATTGATTGGTTGATCTATTTCGGTCACACTGCTTTCGGAGCTTGAATGGGATTCCATTTCGGAATCTGAGTGACTTGAACTGATGACGAATTCCATTTCGTACGATTGGATAAAGGATTTTTTTTTTTTGATATGAAATGATTTTGGCTAACGGATGATATTCTAATTACATAGAATATATATATATATATATATATATATATATATATATATATATATATATATATATATATATATATATATATATATATATATATATATCAAAAGATTTCGTAGATTACGGAGGACTTTGCGGGATATGTCAGGAAAAGTTTAAAGTAACAGATACGATAAGATATGATTTAGCAGATATGCTAAGATATGATTTTTTGTCTATACACTATTCATGCAATCAATGCAGCAAGACGTGTCTTAGACTAAAAATGATAAGCAAGTAATTTCCTGAGGATGATAAGTAATTAATTTTCGACACAAAATGATAAGCAAAACTTTTGACATGCAGACACGGTCGAAGTCCAGACTCACTAATGCATCCTATCGACTTATCAGTTAGACACACTAATGCAGACCTGGTTCGCTAAGACCACCGCTCTGATACCAACTGAAAGGACCCGTTCATATACATTATAAACGATTCACAATAGTTGATTACATTGCGAGGTATTTGACCTCTATATGATACATTTTACAAACATTGCATTCATTTTTAAAAGACAATATTTCTTTACATCGAAAATTGACAGGCATGCATACCATTTCATAATATCCACTATCCAACTATAAATTGAGTTAATAATAATCTTTGATGAACTCAATGACTCGAATGCAACGTTCTTCGAAATATGCTATGAAAGACTCCAAGTAATATCTTTAAAATGAGCAAATGCACAGCGGAAGATTTCTTTAACACCTGAGAATAAACATGCTTTAAAGTGTCAACCAAAAGGTTGGTGAGTTCATTAGTTTATCATAATCATTTATTTCCATCATTTTAATAGACCACAAGAATTTCATTTCCAGTTCTCATAAATATACGTCCCATGCATAGAGACAAAAATAATCATTCATATGGTGAACACCTGGTAACCGACATTAACTAGATACATATAAGAATATCCCCTATCATTCCGGGATCCTCCTTCGGACATGATATAAATTTCGAAGTACTAAAGCATCCGGTACTTTGGATGGGGTTTGTTAGGCCCAATAGATCTATCATTAGGATTCGCGTCAATTAGGGTGTATGTTCCCTAATTCTTAGATTACCAGACTTTAATAAAAAGGGGCATATTCGATTTCGATAATTCAACCATAGAATGTAGTTTCAATTACTTGTGTCTATTTCGTCAAACATTTATAAAAGCGCATGTATTCTCAGTCCCAAAAATATAAAGGGTAAAAAGGCAAATGAAACTCACCATACTGTATTTCGTAGTAAAAATACATATAACGTCATTGAACAAGTGCAAGGTTGGCCTCGGATTCATGAACCTAAATTAATTATATATATTTATGTGTTGGTCAATATTTGTCTAACAAATTAGGTCAAGTCATAGTGTACCACAATCCTAATGCTCGAGACTAATATGCAAAAGTCAACAAAAGTAAATTTGACTCAAAATAATTTCCAAAAATCTATACATGATTAATATATAGTTTAAATATCGTTGTTTTATATTTTTAAATATTTTAAAAGATTTATTAGAGTAAATAATATAATTTATTTATTAATAAATAAAATTTTATATTAAATTTATATAATAAAATATACTTTTATATATATTAAGTAATAAAATTTATAGGGTTCATTTAATATCATAAAGATAATATGATAGGTATTATTAAAGTAAGTTATTACACGTAGTAAAATATGTTTGTATCACATATTTATTTGATAAAATAATATCTATAATGATAGTAAGTAAAAGTTGTATTATTTTGTAATAATAATTATTATTATAAAAATATCAATATTTATAATTACTAAGATGACATTAGATAAAACGATAATTCTAATTATGATAACTTTAATATTTACGATAATTTTTAATATTATCTTTAAAATAATAATTCTATTTAAAATAATAATAATAATGATATTTTATAGTAACAATGACATTTCTATTAAAATGATAATTTTTGTTAAAATGATAGTTTTAATACTAACGATACTTTTAATAATAATAGTAATGATAAAAATAATAAGAACGATAATTTTATCTAAATCAATATCTTATAATATTTTAATTTCATCATGATACTCTTACCCATTATTTCCTAATCGTTTCGTTTAATAGCTTTTAATCGTCTTTTATATCGTGTTCATAATAATGATAATAATAGTAATCAAAATAATTAGGTGTTACAAATATTTGTTTTAATTACACTAATATTAATAATGATAGTTACTATAACATTATTAACGATAATACTAATAATTATCTTAATGATAATATAGTAATAATAATAATAACAATAACAATAACCATTTTTAAATAATGATATATATATTAATAATGATAATAATAATAATAATACCAATAATAATAATAATAATAATTGGATAATAATAATAATAATACTAATTATAACTTTAACGATAATAACGATAGTAATAATAAAAAAAAATAACAATTTTTAATGATAAATCCCTTTTATTGATAAAGATGATAATAATGATAATAATAAGATAAAACTAGAACGACGATAAAAACGACGATAATAATAATCATTTTTAATAAAAATATCGAAAATTCAATTGATTATAACTTCTAATCCGTTCATCGAAACCATTCGATATCTAAAGGAAAAGTTCTTAATTTTTTGCTAGTTTTCCAAGGACATGCATATCTTATACCTTATCTCAACCGCAAGTGTAACTAATTCAACATTCAACCTAACCTGTCTAAGGGCAATATCAAAAGTACAAGCATGCATAATCCTAAATACTCGAGCACTAGTCAGGGATACACTATTAGTATGTAAAAGTTAAATTATGAGTACTCACGTATCAATATTGAGATTCAATATTGCAGGAAAGGTACGTAGACGCAACGGAAATGATAAACACTATATTGATCTCACGAGCATACCCATGAACCATACCCAATCACCTCCATAGCTATAACCCATAATTTCCTTAATCCTATCCCACTCAAAAAACAATTTCGAAATCACTCGGACAGCAATCCGTCGTAATATTTTATGTATACTAATAATATCTTGAAATAATACGGAGTAAATATATATATGTAAATCGATTGAGAGAGTTTAGAGAAAAATATTTTCAAGTTTCTATGAAATAATGAAACCTATTGAATTCTATTTATAATAGATTTTTGAATTATTAAAGTGAATTATTAAAGTATGAATTATTAAAGTGAATTATTAAAATATGAATTATTAAAGTGAATTATTAAAGTATGAATTATTAAAGTAAATTATTAAAGTATGAATTATTAAAGTGAATTATTAAAGTATGAATTATTAAAGTAAATTATTAAAGTTAAAGTAAAGTAAAAATAAAGTAAAGGTAAAGTTTAAGTATAGTAAAAGTATAAAACTATGTACGTATAATACGCGTATAAATATATATAATATTAATTTAAATCGTTATATATATAAAATAAAATATAAATATCGTTATCTTTATCATACTAGTTAAGTAATGAGTTGTCAAAAGTGGTTCTAGATATTTATAAAAGTTATATACGTTTTAATAATAAAGTTCTTTTTAAATTGAAAACGTTTTTGTACGTTTGAAACTAAATAGATCAATCGAGTCTTTATGAGATTCAATCTTCCACTATCCTTTGTCTAGTTCTCAATGATTGACAATTTATTCTTATTTATAAATCACTTTACCATTTTTCGAATATTGTTAAAATGGAAAGATTTCTCAAATCAACGTGGGCCTTTCAACAGAGACTTGTAATCATAATTCAATATATCTAATAATTCAATCATTTGATCTTATCTTCTAATTCCATTGATAAACATTTTGAAACAGATACATACAATCATATAAAGTATTTAATCTAATATTTTATTTACGTTTCAAGTTATAATATATATACACATATACATATATAATCATATTCGTTTAATGGTTCGTGAATCGTTGGAACTTGGTCGAGGTTGAATGAATGTATGAACATAGTTTAAAATTCTTGAAATTTAACTTAACAAATATTGCTTATCGTGTCGGAAACATATAAAGATTAAAGTTTAAATTTGGTTGGAAATTTCCGGGTTGTCACATATACCAATAGTACATACATCTAAAAGCTGTGTATTGTACGAGTACGAATACGGGTGCATACGAGTAGAATTGTTGATGAAACTGAACGAGGATGTAATTATAAGCATTTTTGTTAAGTAGAAGTATTTTGATAAGTGTCTTGAAGTCTTTCAAAAGTGTATGAATACATATTAAAACACTACATGTATATACATTTTAACTGAGTCGTTAAGTCATCGTTAGTCGTTACACGTAAGTGTTGTTTTGAAACTTTAGGTTAACGATCTTGTTAAATGTTGTTAACCCAATGTTTATAATATCAAATGAGATTTTAAATTATTATATTATCATGATATTATGATGTACGAATATCTCTTAATATGATATATATACATTAAATGTCGTTACAACGATAATCGTTACATATATGTCTCGTTTCAAAATCATTAAGTTAGTAGTCTTGTTTTTACATATGTAGTTCATTATTAATATACTTAATGATATGTTTACTTATCATAATATCATGTTAACTACATATATAACCATATATATGTCATCATATAGTTTTTACAAGTTTTAACGTTCGTGAATCACCGGTCAACTTGGGTGGTCAATTGTCTATATGAAACCTATTTCAATTAATCAAGTCTTAACAAGTTTGATTGCTTAATATGTTGGAAACACTTAATCATGTAAATAAAAATTTCATTTAATATATATATAAACATGGAAAAGTTCGGGTCACTACAGTATTCACTAAAGCGTTAATATATAAAGATTAATGGACAACCTCCTTTGTTCGTTAGGCTTATTTGGTATGTGAATACGAAAACACTTGTTTTTGAGATGTTATTGTGGGGTAGTCGGGAGCATACGACTATTTATGGGCCAACAACGTTATATTATATCTTTCGCACTTTGGTGATTCTGCTCTGTAGTGAGAATTTGTTTTGGGTTATTGTTACGCAATCAAAGGATCATAAATTTGTCATTCTTGGTGACTAGTTGGAGTACTTATTGATACGTTTGGGATCGTTAGTTGTGGGATTGAAGCCTCTATTATATGCCTATAATGTTTGAGTCATGAGGACGATACGTGCTTTGTTAAGTTTATTAGGATGCAGCTATTAGAAGAAGGGGAAGTTTTACAGTTGACGATACCAAGCTTATTGGTTTGTATGAAAACTAGAACATCAGGAATTTGATCGAGTTCAGTCTTAGGGGGAATCTGGTTGCTTTAGTACTATGAGTTACACGTACGAGTGAAGTTTGAAGAAACTACGGGATGACTATTAGCATTTCGACTTCAATGAGCGGAAACATTGATGTTCGAAGTTTGGGTTTTTACGTATTCTGGAAGACTTTAGATGGAGCTTGTGATTCATTAGATTATGGTACGACTGCAGAGATTGACTGAAGATTGCAAGAGGTGTTTACAATAATTCGCCAGCAACGTCCAAGGGGGAATTTGTTGATGCATATTTGTATGGCCGTCGCTGGGCGAATAACGTTTATTATGATATTGTACACCTAGGATTGTATTGAACAAGTAACTCTAGTCACATGAGCATATGTGACAAAACGTCCTATATAAAGAGTTACTTGGTTCATTTATCATTCGAGCACCTCCAAAGTTTGTGTGTGCACTTGATGTTAGAGTGAGGTGAGCTCCATCTCTTCACCTTCATGGTGGAGAGGATCCATGGTGGATTGATGCTCCAACCACCATGGAAATGGCAAAGTGATTAGCTTAGATTCGTGTACTAGTTATTGTAATCGTTTATCATTATTGTACATGTAATCTTGATTAATTTCAGCTGATTATCTTTGAGTTTGTTCATTGTTCATCTCATGTTCATCATGTTCATCTTAGTCATCATATGTTTATGCTCAAATTGTCAATTGGTTCTTGTTCTTTGATCTAAAGATCCAAGCATGGGTCCAACAGTAACAAATAAATACAAGAAGTAAAAATAACACAAGTTTTTAACATGCTTACCAATCAATCTAATTTTTTTAGTCCCCGGATAACTAAAAAGAATTCTAATAAAGTTTCGTAAGTTAGATTAGTGAGAAATCTCATATGCTACAACAATTATACAATTATTGGTCAAAGAAAACAAGAGAGAAAACGGTTTTTGAAAAAGTTAACGAAGGTGAAGAAAGTCGGTGAGAATGAACAGGTGTCGGTGGTCCACTCTCCACTTATTCTCCAATACAAATACTCGCTTTTCTTTTCTCCCTTTGTTGTGCTATCAAATATCTCTTCATTATGGTATTATTATAGATAGATAGATTTTAACATATATACTCCGTATATAGTCGTCCCATTCCATTATTAATAGTTGACTATAATTTTTAAACAATTAACTTATGTAGACTTAGTAAGCGGGTTATATTTTATTTTAGTAAAATCAATACGAGTAAAATATTTTAACACTTATTTTAAATAATAAATTTTGTGTGCTAAATAACTATTTTTGTGTGTTAAATAACTATTTTTTGTCATATATAGTAAATGATAAAATTTATATAAATAAACTAAATTTTACATGTGCTTTCGTTTAGTATAACTTTCATCAGTTATCTATTATCAAAAGCAGCAATGGATAAATCTAGAAAATAAAATTACATGTAAAAATTTGCTTATAGGACAAAAAAAATTATTTACAGTCAAAATTATGAAGAAAAAAAAGTCAACACGTGATAATTAAATTGAGATGGAAATTGTACAAGATAATCATCAGGCATGCACTTTTTAATATATAAAAAAAAACATATAGTATTATACCGCGACAACCATTTCTGCCGTTAAAAAAATAAAAAAAAAAACAGCGACAACCATTCCGCCCAAAACAATTCACGGGTAAAACCAATTCTCATTATATATCAAGAACGAAAGTCCTAGTTTGGTTTCGATATGAATATTAGCATGTCTTACTTGAAGATATTTTTGAGAGACATGTAATGTCCTTTTCATTGACCCTTTAAAATCTTTAATTTTTTTTTCTTTCTTCTCAGATCGAAGTTTCAGACTCACTTTATAAACAGGTTAACTTTAAGATAAAAATCTTATTTGTAAGGTATATATATATATATATATATATATATATATATATATATATATATATATATATATATATATATATATATATATATATATATATATATATGTAACATACCATAAACAATAAAAGAAATAATGATAACAGTCCCAAAAATCATAGACATAAAAACTTTTTTTTTTTTTTTTTGAAAGGCAAGTATATTAAAGAACGAAGAAACAAAACTAGCAAGAAGCTAGCATAACACACGGGGACCCAAACACACAAACAACAAAAACACGAAAAAACCTAAACGACACGAGCAGGGCTATACCCTGAAGTCCCTAACCAATGCTACGAAGGACCCACACGAAAACCATACACGAAATTCTACAAACATAAACAAACTCGAAACCACGGACACTACAGTAATAAAAAAAGACTATGTTTTCGAATCCGAGGCAGAGCATGATGAGGAACACGAGCAGCAGCAAGAGCAGCAATCAACTTCACCATCGACATCCTCCGAATTTTTCATCACATCATTAATAAAATATCTATCTTGCCATCGATATTTAACCCGACATCTATTACGCTTCCACTTTGTTCTTCCCCAAACATGATTGAGGAAATGACTTTTAATTAACGGCTGGAATTTCCTCATCTTACCACGAAATCGGGAGACCGCGATAGGTGTTGAAATAATATCCGAGTTATCCCCAAGATCAGAAGATGTGTCAACACCGCTCTCGACGTCCAAATTAGTCCCACAACCAGGCCCATCGTTAGATGCAGTTGGGCTAATTATATTATTATTTGAGCTACTAGTTGATAGTGTGTTAGACACAAGCCCATCTTCGATCAATGGCCCATCACCGTTTTTGATTGGGTTTACTGGCCCATCATCATTTGCAGAATTAAAACGTCCCATATTTGTATCCTTGGTTGCAGAATTAAAACATCCCATATTTATATCCTTGGTAGGTGAATTCTCTGGAGAAAAACCCACATTAATAGGCCTTTCTTGAAAAACACATTCATCTTCACAGGAGGTTTCTTGAAAATCAAAATCATCTTTACAAAACCTTTTCACGCGTGCATTCATTGCCATCGGGAGAAACACAGTCGATCTCGGGGCTCGTAAGATTAGCACGTGCATCTGTGTGGCTCGACCAGTCACCATCTGCCGTCTTCATGCCATCATCGGACACGACTTCCGGCATAAAAGCCGGAACAAATTCGCCTTCTTCAACCACATCTTCCGACGAAAGGCTCAACGATCCCTCCAGAGGTATATTCATGCTCGCATAACCACTAATATCTTTTTTATTGCTCGAATTAGGAGAATCACTATCCAACAAAACTGTGACATTTGACTTTTTGAAAAGACAATCAGACACGTCCTCACCGGAGGTGTCCTGTGAACCTTCAGAGGTGAAAGATTGAGACGATGTATTCTTCGCTTTCGATTCAGTCTCGATATTAACATGCCCTTTATTTCCATCAACGACATCAATACTCTTGTTATCGATTTCGATCAAAGTCCAAGATACCCGATCCTTGTTATAGCTAAACACGAGATTGTGATTGTTCATCGATTTAGGGAAATTAAATTCGAGCCATTTACCGCCAATCTTAATTTCAATGCGATTACTCGTCGGACTTTGAGACTCCATGGGGTCACGGTCTTTTCTGGTAAGAGTTTCAATAAAAGATTTTCCTTCCCATTTTACCGGGTTAGAAGGAGGCTGATTCCAAGGGGCATTCGGAAAGTCCCCCTTGTCATCGACATTTAGGTGACCCTTAGTATCCAAATTCTCAGAGATTTTAGAACCTTCACTTTTCCTTTCCAGAGCTATAAAAGCTCGGATCCACCTTCCACATATTTGAATGCTATTTAAGGTTTTAGTGAAGCATTCAACATTACTAATGTCCTCAAATCGTACATATCCAAAACGTTATCCACTCGATAGTCTCTTTCGAGCTATATACATGTCTGTAAGAGTACCGTAGTTCTCGAATAGTTTTCAACAATCATCACGAGACCACGTATCCGGAAAATTGAATATCATAAACGATGGTACCCGATTGTCACCCGATTCAGCACACGAATATCCATTCGGCTTCGACATGGAAAATACCTTTTCGTTCCTACACACGACCATTGGAACCTCACATTTTGGGTGGCAAGAGGGCTGGGATTTTGGGGAATGATGGTTTTGGGAGGTGGGATGGTGGTTTTGGGTGGTAGGATAGTGGTTTTGGGTGGTAGGGTGGGTGGTCGAAATCTTTTGTTCAGAGAGTTTTACAGGGGCGGTTGCTTAAATGTCTAATTCATTATGGTTTCCATAGACATAAAAACTCTACACTATGTAATAAAAGAGAGTTTGTGATGAATTCACAATGATGACTTGTCTAGGGATGGCATTGGGCGAGAAAAAACTTGTGACTCGCGGGTACCCGATTCGCGATGGGCTGGTAAAGTTATTAAATCTTACCCGCGGTCACGAGTACGGGTAAAAATTTATACTCGCCGACGGGTCACGGGTATATACTACCCGTCACGGGTAAACCCCGACCCGTGAATACATGAGACTTTCTTTAATTTACCCATGAATTAATACTTACAATTATTATATTTAAAAGCTATTTTACAAGTATTTGAATAATGATTAAAAAATAATATCATATACAAGTAAAAAACTTAATTTTCACGTCATTATACATATAGCTTGTACATATGGTTTTATAATTAATAAAATTATTTGAATTTTCTAATAAAAAGTTTTATATTATTATTACTCGCGGGTTACCCGTGGGTCACGGGTATCCGCGGATCATGGGCATGGGCGGAAAGTTTTTACCCGTGGGGGTTAACGGGTCTCAACGTGCAAAAAAGAAACCCGACGAGTGGGTCGCGGGTATATGGAACCCGTGCTCGTTACCCGCGGGCGCAATCCCTATCACTTGTCCAGCTGTAACAGACTGAAACATGGGTTAGATGTAAGATGACTATTTTGCTCTTAGGTTTATGTGTGTCTGATTATATGTTTATTATTAATTGAGTATGTGGTTAAGACCAGTTTGTGACAAGGGTCACGGAACAAGTTCGTTTGTTTAATTTGGACTTCGTTAGGACTGCCTAATAAAGTACGAAAGATATAAGATAACTGGTAAATACCCGTGTGTGATAGGGTATTGTGTTTTAACACAATAATAGTGTATGTATCTGCTTATTTCCTCTATTTCTAGACTTTTCTCAAGAACACCTCGTACCTAACTCTCACCTCTCTTAAACCCTAACTTTATCTTGTTAAATTGGTGAAATCCAAGCTTGATATTTCGTTCTTGGTGATTTCGTTATCTTTAGGAGGTAAGCATTTCACAGATTCAACCTTTTAATCTGTGTTAATTAGGGTTTGTGGTGCAAAATGGGGTTTGGTTCATTTTGGCTTGATTCTTGATGACTATGTGTTAGAAATGCTTGATTAAAGTTGAAAATATGTTATGTAGTTGTTATATGATGTTTTTAAGTGAGTTTCATTACCAGAAAAGTTGACCACGCGGTTGAGGTCTCAACCACGCAGTTAAGGGCTCAACCTTATGGTTGAGGGCTCAACCTTGTCAGCTAATCGTGCGATTTGAGACACTTACGTGCGTATTATGACTCGATTTTCCAGTAATAACATGTATAACATTATTTTAGATAAATGTTATTCTCCGTAACCGTGTCGGGCCCTTCGTACGAATCTTTAGGGCGGATCGTTAGGTTTTGTTCGATGATTCTAACTTGTTGTTTGATTGTCTTGTTGATAGTATGTTATCAAGACATGATCACTAACTTGAGTTGTATCTTTCTCATAGTGAAAAGAATAAAGAGAAATCTCATCAAATAGAATCTGAGCAGTTGTTGGTCATCGGTGATTGGATCTATCTCCGGATAGAATATAAGTAGCATGACAAGCTACTGATTATTACTTTGGTATAGTACCGTGATACGACTATGTGTTAGCAGCCGATTGCCATGTGTAGTTATGATTGCCATGATAGATATCTGTTGCCTGATTGTTACGTGTTTTATATGTGTACTGTGATATGACACCAAACGAGCTTTGTCAGGTTGGGAACTCGCTGATGGCTGGACTAGATTGGGTTTGTATGAGGTCACTGAGACTGAGTTCGTATGAGGTCACTGAGAATGGGTTCGTATGAGGTCACCTTCATTATTATTCTTGTAACTTTGATAAAACTTAACTAACTTGCATGTAATTTCATTTGTTTTTTAAAGATGACATCATTAAAAAACTAGATCTTTTAAAAAATATTTGGAAATTTCATCATTAGTAGGACTAAATATTTTAAACAAAAAACCTATGTAAATCATCATTTATTATTATAACTCTTTATAATTTATATAATTTGATATTTTTAAATAGTTTTGCTAACATCAATAAAAGAATAATTATATTGATGCTTACCAATAATGAAGTATAAACAATAACTTTGATAATATTTATTTTCTTATATTTTGTTTTCTAAAAAATGAAACTTTAAACATTATTTTAATACTACAAATATTTAAGTTTTAAAAAATCCTAACCATTATTAAATCTGCAGACATAATTTGGCTTTATTATTACACTACTCTTTATTGTTACATGTAGATGTTGTACTATACAATGTTAATTTTACAGTTAATATTTCTATCAAAGTAGCAATTTATCACAAATGTTTTTAATCAAATCCGTGAACTTACGAGTCAATTAACTAGTTGATATATAAAATTGGTTGTATTGTATTATAAAATATATTATCACAGATGATTTTTAAATATAAAACTTAGTGCAAGAAAATAATTTTATTGATAGGTTAAGCGATATGATTTACAAAATCTTAAATTCTATGTTTATTTGGTTGTGAGACGGATTTTTTTTTAGGGCCAATCACCAAAATACCCATTTTTTTGGCCTTTTCTGAGCTGGAACCCTTTTTTTTTTTTTTTTTGAGAATTTGCCCGCGCAAGGCGCAAGGATGTTTATACCTTGCGACCTTGCGGCTTGCGCCTTTGCGTGTAAACGCAAGGCGCAAGGATAAGGACTTGCGTCCTTGCGTCCTTGCGCCTTGCGTCTTATCAGAATGAATTTTTCCTGATTTCTGAATAAGATTTTTTGGATTCTTTGTACCTTTACGGATAAGATTATGTACCTGTCTATTTAATGAGGCTAGAACTCCAGATTAATCATTTTATTTCACTTCAATTTCAAAAAGATCAAGTCATTAGAGCATCGTTAAGGTACCAACTTTTATCTATTTTTTCACTAATTTGTGTCTTAATGAGTTGTAGTAATGATGAAGCATTTGTTGTTCATATATGTTGTGGGGGTAATTTTGAATTTGTTAACAACATACCAATGTATCTGCCTCTTGACTGTTTTAGAACCAGATTAAAACTACCACTTGCTCCACAAAAACCAATAAATCGAAGAGTATTGTTAAGGAAAATTCTCAAAAAAATTGAATTGCCACCTAATGCACCTGTTTCGTTAAGATATATTGATAATAATCATATTTTTGATATTACTGATGATCATGAAGATTTTTTTGAGTTTTTAAAACACGCTGTCACATACGAGCCTATTGATATTTATGTTGTCGACAAAGTTAGAATGCTTCAACCCGGACAAAGTTCACAAACACACCAGCCCCAACAAAATCCACAAACACACCATCTCCAACAAAACCTCTGGATTCTCGAGTCTCAACCAAACAAACAAACTCACCATCTGCAAAAAGAACAGGATGAAATACACAATTCCGAACCAAACCTCGAAACACACTATTTGGAAGAAAAACAGGCTGAAATACCACCTCCAAACACAGAAGAATTTGACTTCTTCAACCATGGCGCCGAGAACGTGTGTAAAATTAAAAAAATAGAGAACCCGTTTATACCTGTTGTTGGGTCTAGTGAATCGGATGAAGCAAGTGAAGAGGAAGATGAAGATGAAGAAGATGAAGAAAAACAAGATGTATTCTGAAATATGCCAACTCTACACAGTCAGCAAGATGAAGAAAACCCAGAATTTACGACCCCAATTCAAACCACGTATCAGGTATCTGATTTGGTCAAAGTTCGTCAAACGTTTTCGAACAAGGAAGAATTCGTAAACCAGCTATTTACAAAATGCCTTGAAGAAAACTTTCAAATAAAGCCTGTAAAGTCAGACAAATCTCGGTACACCGCTAAATGTGTGTTGCCAAATTGTGAGTGGAAATGTAGTGCATACAAAATAAGACACACTGAAAACTTTATGGTTAAAAAGTTGCATGACGTACACACTTGCTCACGCACACAAATTATGGGAAACAATAAACATGCTACTAAAAAGGTGTTGGGTAGTATTCTTATGGATTCGTTCAAGGCTGCTAATCGAGAGTATAAACCAAAAGATATACGTGATGATGTAGCCAATCGGTTTAGAGTGAGCATATCATATAATCAAGCATGGAGGGCCAAGTGTCAAGCAATAGAGATGTTACGTGGCAGTAGTGATGACTCCTTTAGAATGCTTCCCATTTACCTTCATAACCTTAAGATCCACAACCCGGGGACCATCACCAATTTGGTTACCGATAAAGAAAATAAATTTGTGATGTGCTACATGTCCATTGGAGTAGTTGTAAGTAAATATATATTAGCAAAAACCACCTTTTAAAATGTACACCATACGCAAGGCGCAAGTGTCACCTTGCGCCAACGAATACGCAAGGACGCAAGTACAACCTTGCGACTGGCATTAAAGACGCAAGGTCGCAAGGCTTTACTTGCGCTTCGTTGTCGCAAGACATAAGAGTATTCCTTGCCCCTTGCGTATGGTGTATGAGGTCTTATTAATAATATTTGATTTTACTGTTAAAATTTCATGCAGATTCGATCATTTGTGCAACATGTCCGCCCGATAATCATCGTCGATGCTGCACATTTAAAGGGTGGGTACCTGGGTACTAATTTAGTTGCTGTTGCGATGGATGGCAACAATGGAATTTTGCCATTGGCTTATGGAATTGGTGAAGGCGAGACAAACAGTGTTTGGTCATGGTTTTTTGGTAACCTAAGGGATCATTTAATGAGTTGTGGTATGGTTGATCGTATGTCAGAGATTACTTTTATTTCTGATCGTGCTCCTGCAATAGCACACGGCATTGCAAACGTGTTTCCGGAAGCGTTTCACGCTCATTGTGCACGTCATTTATTCATGAACATCAAAACTAAATCCAACAAGATGAAATTCTTCGAATGGCACTTTTGGAAAATGGTTAAGGCGTACCGTGCGTCGGATTTTCATGATCATCTAGATGTATTTCGAAGGAGATTGAAAGCGTCTTATAAAGTTCTATGTGAGGATGGTATCAATAGATGGTCCAGAAGTCAATCTACTCATATTAGGTATTCATACCTTACAAGCAACAGTGTAGAGTCTATAAACTCTCTATCAAGACATGCTCGTAAACTACCCGTTTGCATGTTGTTCGAATTTTTTCGTTGTTCAATACAGGATTGGTATTTCAAACATCGCAACAAATCAGTTAGTCTTACTTCACCGGTTACTCCATATGTTGAACGTAAGCTAGCTAAGAGGACGGACAAATCAAGAAGATGGCGAGCATTTCCATCGACAAATGATCTAATAGAGGTACATGATGGACGAAAAAATGGGTTGGTTAATCTACAAGATAGAACTTGTTCATGTGGTCAATGGAAATTATCAGGCATACCCTGCGATCATGTGATTGCATCAGCACGACACTTCGGAGTGGAGGATATTAGTTGTTATGTATCGCATTGGTTCAGCACTCAAACATACATAAATACGTATTCCGAACACATTCTTCCTCTCCCCCATCGGTCTGAATGGTCGGATCCGGGTCCCGGGATTTTGCAACTTGTACACCCCCCAGTTCTAAAGAAAAGACAACCCGGACGTCCTAAAGGTAAAAAACGCATTCCTTCAAAAGGTGAAGAAACTTCAAAAAAAGTAAGAACTTGTAGTCGTTGCAAAGAACCAGGTCATTCTCGATCAACATGCCCAGCTGCTTATGACCGAACAGGTGAATCAACTTCTCAACGGGCAAGAAAGACAACCACAAAGGCGAAAGAGACAGTCGAACCATCTCAAGCTTATCAATCTCAGTTTTATCCAACGTACAATTTAGGTAGTAATTAGTTCCTATAAGTCGTTTATTTTCAGGAACAAATTAAGGTGTGATGAATTCCGTTGTTGTAATATTTTTTAATTAGTATTTTATGATGTGGTTTCGTGTGTTACTTAACAAAATGTTGTGGCGCAAGGTCGCAAGATGAACCTTGCGTATGTTTCAAAAAAGGGGCGCAAGGACGCAAGAAGTACCTTGCGCCTGCTTCATCAAAAGGCGCATAGACGCAAGACGTACCTTGCGCCTGCTGCTAATTACGAGGCGCAAGGGAGCAAGAAGTACCTTGCGCCTAAGGCTATCACGGGACGCAAGGTCGCAAGGTCTGATTACACACCTTTGCGCCTTCAAAAATACAGTTAGGGACCTGTTCACAGTTTACAACATTTACAGTTTATACACAAATTACATAACTAACTACAGTTTTCAGAATAAAACCTCAGTTACCAACTTTTGCTTTCTCTTTTGGTGGGGGTTCCTGGGTATCAAAGCGTGCACGAAAGAAGGTCTTGGCCATTCTCACTCTGTAGTCTTCTGCGGCCTTTTTAGCATCTCCAATGTTTGGGATTTCATCCCACCCAAAGATCACCCTCTCCATATGGATGCAGACCCAAACACCACAGTCCCCATTACATCCACTTTGCACCGGCACGACTGGTGCTGCCTCGGTCATGAACTCTATACTCTCCTTGTTTTCCAAGTATTCAACAATCTGGGAGTCTTGCTTTTGGTTAAAGTAATCAATTGCTCTTAAGTATACAGGCAATTGATCTCCCAGATCTTTGGTGAGCTTGACAATTTCTTGATCAACATGACCGGGCAAACTATCGTACACCAATATCTTCTGTTCCTCCAAGTTCAAGACAATCAGAATAAAGTGTTGAGCATCGTAAAAGTGAACGGGGATCAAAATCTGCAAAAAACATACACAATATTAGGTAAACTGTAAAAGGCGCAAGGACGCAAGACCATACCTTGCGCCTGCATAATTGACGCAAGGACGCAAACTCAAGGACGCAAGGACGCAAGGACGACCTTGCGTCAACCCGAAACACAAGGCGCAAGGACGCAAGGGCAACCTTGCGTCCAACCTAAAACACCAGGCGCAAGCACGCAAGACTTCACCTTGCGCCTGTTCCAGAACACTTCAAAACCTAAAATTCATTGGGAATTAAAACATACCTTATCACAATAGGCCCAGGATGGATATAGCTCATCACTACCATCCCCTAATCCAATCAAATACATATAATCAGGTGCATTCTCCCCTGTGATTGCTACTTCTCCTATTTTCTCCGCCTCTTTCCGTTTCTCTTCCTCCATTTGTGTATCATCATAATAGGACTGAAACGCTGCAAGCCTAGAAAGGAAACCCAGTGGCATGACAGTCCATCGAGAACTACACACAAACGAGTCGGTCGGGATAATAGGAGTGGAATACTGGCTTGCTCGGGGGAGAACCCTCTGACGATATCTCAACATAAGTGTAGCCCATCCATCAATATGCTAAAATTGTGATAAAACAAAATCAAATAAGCATGAAACTTACTTAGTTTTCCAAGAATGGAAACAAATAAGCGAGCAACTTACTAAGTTTTCCAAGTATCCGGAATATCCAAGACCAAGTAACCTGATCCAAAACTCAGGTGTGAGGTATATAAAATTTTCGTTCTGAAAAACGAACATGCACCGCGTTTCTTGCTTACTATCCACCATACTCTTCGGATCTTTTGCAGGCCCAACGTGCTTTCTACCGTCTCTCCAAGCAGTGGGTGGTGGTGGTAGTAGAGTTCCTTGATCATTCACTAGCCTGTCTACCATCGACCAAATTTCCTCTTCATTAACCCAATCCTTTTGCGACCGTTTACGCTTTTTCACAACCGGTGCAACAACAGCTTCTTCAACAATAGGGTGGGGTTCTTCTTCAACAACACCCTGTTCTTCAGTATCGAGATTAACAACCTCCTCAGCCTCAGACACCCTCAGCCTTTTCACTTTGCGAGCAACATCATCTGACAGCTGTGAATTATAGAAAGTCAGGAAAAAGGGCGCAAGGGCGCAAGATAACCCTTGCGAGATACGCAAGGACGCAAGGTACGACCTTGCGCCATTTATGTAAAACAGGCGCAAAGTCGCAAGATCATACCTTGCGCCTGTTTGGCAAGGCAAGCGCAAGGACGCAAGATATGACCTTGCGCCCACTTTTAACAAACACAGCCTATTTAGTCTCAATAATTAATGACAAAACTGCAAGTTAAGGTAAAAAAACTGTAATTAAAGATATACCTTCTCGATTGGTTTTCTGTATCCCGGTGTTGTGAAATGGGAGCTTAGTACACGCGTTGGTCGTCGATCTCTCATTCCACGTCTAATCCGTTGAGCTGATTTGTCGTTTTCATTGTCTGAGAAGGATCGACCAAGTAACTCCTCACCTTCATTTTGCTCTTGTTCTGATATTCGTTTCTCTTGTTCAGATATACGTCGCTCGTGATCATTTATTTGCGTTCTACACTCTTGCAGCTCCTTCTCTTGCCTATCCATCCGTTTCACCAAAGACATGTATAATTCCTTTGCATCAGTAGATAAGTTTGATTGAGTCTGAGATTGAGACTGAGACTGAGATTGAGATTGAGACTGTTCTCCACCACCATGTTCCTCATTGACAGGTTCATCTTCAACAGGTTCTTCAACTTCCTCATCCACTTCCGTCCCATCAAAGTAATGGCAACTTTTTACCCACCATTGACATCCACTCTCAACATCAGTGGGATGCAGAGTACGAAAAGGTCGTTTATTCTTCGGACATTCATCCTGTACAACAACAGCAAAAGTTAAATACACAGGCGCAAGGACGCAAGATGAATCTTGCGTCTTCATCAAAACGAGGCGCAAGGACGCAAGATCAACCTTGCGCCTCGTAAATGATGACGCAAGACTACTCTTGCGTTGACCATAAAACGTTAGCTAAGGGCGCAAGGACGCAAGGAAAAACCTTGCGTCCCGTAAACAAACACGCAAGGTTGGCCTTGCGTTGGCCATATGGCGTAAGGTACAGGCGCAAGGTCGCAAGATCAAACCTTGCGCCTTGGTCACGCAAGGACGCAAGATATATCTTGCGCCCATCACAGAACCCATTTTTTTCCTAGATCCTTACTCTGTATTCTTCCAGCACCAACAAAACTTTTATGTTAAAAACAACACTTACCATAACGTTTAGGAGATGCAGGTAATCAGTGACTGAAAAAGTCTCAGCCGATGAACGTTTCCAAAATAAGGCCCTCGGTACTCCATTTTTGTCTGTCTTGTGGGCAAAACTTTTAATTGTTCGTCGATATGCCTCGAGAATCCAAATCTACAAAATTAATTAAATAAATAAGGACGCATAAAAAAATAATATACGATTCAAATGTTGAGGTATTAACCAAATCTACCAAACTTGTTGAGGTATTACCTTAAATGACCACATAAAACCGACCAAAGTATAACCCTTTCCCACCTCTAACTGACTTTCCCGAGCTTGAAATCCATCTTTAACTACGGGGTAAGTGGCATCCCAAATACGATTACCCCACGGGTAGTCATTCAATTTAGCAAAATCTTCGACTAGCCATATGTATTGTTTGCTCACCACATGAATCCCTTGCTTACCCATAAATGCTCTCTCCACAATCAAAATAATGGCTAGTCGCACGACATCATCATCACTAACCACAAAATCAGCACCATCATATAAAAACTTTTGGATATCGGTAATTGTAATGTTTGAATTATCTTTACGCTTTGGGAAACAACGTCGTCTAATCGGTGGTGTTTCTACATCATAACTTCTTGGAATGTAATGTGCCATGTCCGTGCGACGACTAAACTTAAACCCCGTGATGAGACAAAATTCCCGCCTACTAAATCTAATTTTGAAATTCGGACGGAAACTAAACCATATTTCCTCATCATCAGCAGGGTACTTTTCATCTATTCCTATCGGTCGCTCACTCTTTCTTTGGAGCATTGCATGTACAAGGCCCGGATCATTGCCGGTGTAAGTAAGATCTAGCCAAGGACCAAAACAAGTTCCCCTAAAAATTTTTTGTTGATTCTCAGTCATCGATGCCTTTAGTTGAGGTATAACATTCAGCATATTCTTCATCGTCAACTTCGCCTCAACATATCTCTGAAACAGACAGTTTTTCAGGAAAAAAATACAGGCGCAAGGACGCAAGAAGCACCTTGCGTCTCGTTTATCACACAGGCGCAAGGACGCAAGACGTTCCTTGCGCCAGCTGCTACGGACGAACGCAAGGACGCAAGACTTTCCTTGCGCCTATACCAGATTCTAGTTTTAAGGCCTAAAACAATCGTGTTCTAGTTTTTATAAATTGTTAGCTTCCAAATACTGTAACTTTAGCAAATCTAGCAACACTATAAGTGAGTTTTGCATCACCAAGCT